>NW_025814830.1:22745000-23945000 GCF_022079265.1 Lynx rufus | reverse complement strand
TGCAAGTTTTCCCAGTAGAGAGGGTGACTTTCTGGGAATAAAAAGGTGAACAAAAATCATGAATTCCATATTCCAGTGACTGCTGTTTACTTAAAGTAAGTGTGTGTGCGTTTGCGCGGGCGGTGATTTACTGCGACGAACCTCTTGACCCTTCAAGGGATACTAGTTTAGAGGCCACAAAAGGAACCCTATCTTATTTTACTTCGTCGTCCTACCATGTTGTTGTCAACCACAGCGCCACTCCTGAATTCACCAGATGACACCTCGCCTCTTTTTGAAGCTCAAAAAAGAAGCCTCTCTTGTGTGTCTGGGGACGCATCATTAGGAGGTACAGAAAATGGTGGGGAGGCAGCCCCTTGGGTGGGAGGTGCCCCTCCTACAGCCAAGTTATTGACTTGAAAGGAAGATGACCATTTATGTGAACAAGGTCTCATTTGTTTTCAAAAACATCAATTTGTAATTTCTCTTGCATTTATGATGGTGACTTCTTTCAGTTTACAAAGGATTTCTGCAGCCACTTCTTTGGGCAAGAGCGACTGTAATTTGCCGATGAGGAAGAAGAGGCCACAGGGAGACTTTCTCACAGGGGAGGCGCCCAGAGTCCTGGATACACTGAGGGAAGCAGGCAGGTGGGATGTGAACCACCACCCGAAAATGACCTTTTTCTGGTCCCTGGTCACCAGGCTGGTGAGAAACAAGGCTAGCCTTCCCTCACCCGGTGCCCCCTGAGACCCTTTTGGTAGGAGCTACTGGCTTTTTGCTGCTCTGGAATTTTCCTTGAAACAGCGTGTTTTTTTTTTTTTTTTTCTGGAAGGAGTTAAAAATGAAACAAGCTTCAGAGAAATCGGGGCCGGGCTGAGGCGGGGACGAGGTCGAGCTCCTTCTGCACCCTGACTGCCACCGAGCTGGGAGACAGCAGACAGGTCTCGCAGGGGAGGGATGAGCGTCGGGACGCGAACGTGTGTGGCTGCGACGTGCAGGGAAGGACTCCAGAAAACTTTGTGCTCTTCTCCAGGACCCCCAGCCCTTGTGGATCAGTTTGGAATACGCAGTCGCCCACCCGCCAGTCGGTTATCCCCACCTTTGGCCTCTGGGTCCTTCCGCAGTTCCCGGAGGGTGGAAAAAAGGCAGCACGGCGGGTCTCCAAACACCGCCCGCTGACCCCTCCTTTCCTCCAGCACACCCCTACCCCACGGCGCTCCTTTTGTCTGGCCCCTTCTCTCCGGCTCCCGGCTGGGCGAGATCCGCGAGTCTTCAGCCCCCCAGAGAGCCAGGGCGGGCGAGCCGGGGGCTGTTCTCCACCCCCTCCCCCTAGGAGAGGGAGCCCGCGGCGGGGGCACCCCGGAGCTGAGGCCAACCGCCCCCTCCCCCAGCGTGTGCCATCTGCCGCCTGTCAGCCTCTCTCCGCGGGCCTCGATCCCAGGCGCCGGCGGGGGTGGGGGAGCTGCTGATTCGGCCCCTCCTTCCTGGCTCCTTCCCAGGCGCCTCGCGGCCTCTGCCCTCGCTCTGGCCCAGGCACCCCCTCTCAGCTACCCAGGCCGTCCGCGATCTTCGAGAGGCGGCTCCCACCGTCCTCCGGGAAGGCCAAGACGTTGCACACTCCGTGACACACGAGCTGGGGAGGGAGGCGACCTGGGGGGGGGTGTGGGGGTAGTGGTGGTGGCAGCTCTAACTTGGGTCGGGGTCTCTCAGGGCTGGATCTCAGTTAGGGGACATCTCTGTCCCGCTCCTGGCTCCTCTGGGGATCCTCTCTGTCTCCCCGAGTCAAGGTGTCCGCCTCTCCGTCGCGTTTCGCCGGTCACCCGACTGCACCTCGGAGACGGCCTTGAGCTCGAGAGCTTGGCCTCCCCCCATCCTACCCGCCCCCCACCCCGCCTCAGGCCTTTCCCCGCACCCGTCGGCCTGGGCTCCCTAGCCGCAGGGGTGCGGGGGCGGCATCTACCTCCGCTTTCAGCCCAGCATGGGGTGGGAGCCCGCAGGCCCTGAGAGGCGAGCAGGGCCGGGTGGGACCGCGCAGCGAGCCAAGGGGGGCGCGGGCCGGGCTGGCGGGAGGGCTGGGGAACGGCGGGGCGCAGGCGCCCTGCTTGGGGCGGGCGCCTCTGCCCGGCCGGCCCCGGCGTGGCTCTCGGCGGGCAGCGGGTTTTTCCCTGAAAGGTTGCCCTGGGTAACTCGTCTCCGAGGGGACACAGCCCTCCCCTCTCCAAGTGGCAACTTATCGATCCGCGAGATTGATAACCCCCAGCGCCGCGCCGCGCACCCGCTTCTCTCTCCCAGCTCTCGGGCGAGCCGGCCCAAGGTGGCGCCACTCGCCCGGGAGGGGGGCGATGTCGGGGCCTCTCCCCCACCCTGGACCCGGCCGCCTGCAGCTGGAGGGGGAGGGGGAGGCTTCAAAGGAATAGTTTAGGGGAGTCGCCTGCGGAAGACTTTTCCCAAGTCCGCGCGCTTCCCCGGCAGTCTCGGAGACCAAACCTCCACCGTCTCGAGAGTGGCAGGGACGCGAGGCGCCCCCTAGTGGCTGGGGCAGAACTTGGTGGAAAGTAGGAGCCGGTTTCTTTTCTCGACCGCCGGGGAAGGCAGCGCAACTGCAATGTGCCGGGGCGGAGATGTTCCTTTTATTGTCTTAACTAAGAAGTGCGCAACCAGAGGCAGGAACCCCACAAACGCAGGTGTGGGGCGCCAGAGTTGGCTCAGTGGTGGAAGAGTTAGCCGATGTGGGGTAGAGATGGTCTTCAAACACCGACCAGTGGGCAGAATTCAAGAGGGAAAAGCCAAGTTCGGGGATAATTCATGTGCGAGGGGCATAATTTGCAGAAGAGGCAGTGCTAGGGCAATTCACCCCAGTTGGCCCCCCCCCCCCTTTGCAGTTTGTGACGCTAATGCATCTGGGCTAGCTTGACAGCGCGCGTGGGCCCTGTGTCTGTTTCCTCCTCCCTCCCCGGGTGCCGCGGGCGCCCAAGTCGGGGCCCCGCGTGCCGGTACGGTGCCCGCGCCCGCGCCGTGCCTGCCGCCGCCGCCGCCGCCGCGGTCCGGGTTTTGCGGGCGGCCGGAGCTGTATTTCCAGCGCTGTCCATCGCTCGGTGCTGTTGGCCCTCTCTCCGTCTGATCCGAGCCGGAGCAGTGCGGGGCGCCCCACGGGATCAGAGCGCTCCCCCGCCGGGACTCCGCTCCTCACATCCTCCTGCTGGGACCCGGCTACATTTCCAGCCAAGCCTGGCTTTATTATGTGTCTCTGCAGTGCAGCCCCAGCAGCCGGATCGGGAGGAGGAGAGCCAGCGACCACAAAGAAGACAGGAGCGCAAGGGAGGCTGGCGGGCGGGCCGGCGCCGGCTGGAGCGCGGAGGAGCCGGGGCGCAGCCGCCGCCGCCGCCGCTGCCCGGGAGGACGGGAGCCCGGCCGCCGCCTGCTCGTCCTCCTCCGCCGCCGCGGCCGCCGCCTCCCCCCTCTCCGAGCCCTTGGCCCATGGAGGCAGCTAGCGGGGCCGGCGACTTGGCACCGGCCTGGGGATCGGCTGCGCGCCGCGCGCTGAGCACCGCAGCCCGAGGGCAGGCAGCGGCGGCCCGGCGCACGGGCTGAGCGATGCCCGGGGCACGGGCGCGCCTGCCCGCCGCCGCCTGAGCGCCCCCGCGCGCCCCTTCCTCCTCCGGGGGGCCGGCGCCGGACCGAGCCGAGAGCCAGAGAAGGGGGCGTGAGCCAGGGGCCCCGAGCTGCGGCTTCCGAGCCACTGCGGCCGTTTCGAGCCCCCCCCCCCCGCTCCCAAGTAGGCTGAGTTGAGGGAACCCCCCTCCCCATCCATCATAATCTCCAAACCAGGCGTTTGGACATTTTTTTATCCATTAATATTTATTATTTTTTGTGTGTGTGCGGCAGGGGCTAATTTGAAGGCTTTTTTTTTTTTTTTTCCGGGGGGTGCTGAGCTTCCGCGCTCCCGACCGCCTCCCGGTCTCCACCCCCCCCTGAGACCCCCTCGACTCCAGCCCCGTCCCCCCCCTCCTCAGATGGGTTCATTGTGAGCTCCGCACCGGGCTGCGTGGCCGGACGCCTGCAAACTTTGCACAAAAATCCGGCAAGGGGCGGAGGAGCAGAAGGAGGAGGAGGGTGAGGGTGGCGGTAGGGTGGGGGAGGGAGGGAGGGGGCCGCAGGGGCCGGGGGCCGGCGGGGGGTGGGGAGGAGGAGGGGGGCGGCTTTTTTTTTTTTTTTTTTTTTTTTTTTGCATAACTCGGCTCGGCCGAGTGGCCTCCGGACTCCCCGCGCCGCTGGGACCGCCGCTGGGACCGAGAGCCCCCGGCTGCCGCATTGCAACAGGCAGAGCCCCGGCGCGGCCCCCGGGCCTCCCCCCGCCCCCGAGCGGCCTCGGCCGGCCCGGGCCGTCCCCCCCAGGGAGGCCGCCCGGGACCTGCGATCCGCTCCCCGCAGCCGCCGACCCGGCTGCAAAAAAAAAAGTTTCCGAGAGGCAGGCGGAGGAGAAGGGGGAGAAGGGCAGCCCGGAGCGGCGGGGGGCGGCGGGGGGAGCCGGCCGCGGAGGGCGACGGAGCGCCGGGAGCCCCGGACATGTCCAGGCGGAAGCAGGCGAAGCCGCGCTCGGTGAAAGGTGAGCGAGCGAGGCCCGGCGGAGGCGCGAGCGAGCGGGGAGGGAGGGAGCGAGGGAGGAGGGACCGGCGAGCGGGCGGGCGGCCGGGGACCCGCGCGAGCGAGCCGAGAGGAGGAGGAGGCGGCGGCGGAGGAGGAGGCGGAGGCGGAGGAGGAGGAAGAGGAGGGGGAGGAGGAAGCCGCGAGCGGGAGGCGGAGGCGGCGGAGGGGGCACGCTGCGGACACCCTGCCCGCCCAGACCCTCTCCCGGCTCCGCGCCGCCGCCCACGGGGGACCCGGGCCCGGGGGTGCCGCTGAGGGGCTCTCGCCGCTCCCTCTGTGCGGGCCCCGGGCCCGCGTGGCCAATCAAGGGGTGCGGGCCTGACTTGGCGGGGATTGCGAATCTCGGTGGCGGCGGCGGCGGCGGGCGGGCGGGCGGGCGGCGGGAGGAAGGAAGAGGCGGTGAGCACGGGCGCCCGGGAGGCCGGCAACCCCGAGGCCGCTCTCGCCCGGCCCCGGGCCTTGCCGCCTTTCCTCGGCCCGCGCCTTGTCGCCCCGGGACTCGGAGGGCGGCGGGCAGAGCTTGCGCGCGCCCTGGGCGCCGCGTCCCCGCCCCGGCCACCAGGCGCCCCCTCCCTGTCCCTTGCCCGAGCCGCGCTCCCGGCCCGGGCCCCCGCACTTCCTGCCTCCTCCACCGAGGCCAACCGGGCCGGGAGCCTCCGCCAGGAGTTCATTGTCTGCGCAGCGCCGGCAGGACGCGGGTCCCCAGGGGAGCGCAGCGGCCGCCGCGCGCGCCCCTTCGTGGAGGGCGCCCGGGACCCAACCACGGGCATTGGGCGCTTCACATCCTCGACACCTAGGCCAGCTTCCTGTGTCGGGTCCCTGGAGTGCGCACGTTAGTAAGGATACACAACACACACGCACACACACAAACACCACCCCCCTTCCTTCGTCTTCTTTGCTTTGCTTTCTATTTCCATCAAGGGCCCCTGGCTCTGGTGGGCCCCTGGAGAGCAAAGGCCCTAGGGAGAGGCCGCGCGCAGGCGACGGAGCCCCTCCCCTGCCCTTCTCTACCCCCACAGCTGGCCTCTCCAGGCCTGCCTGCTGCTTTGTGCCGATTCCAGCGCCTCGGGTGGGTGCCCGGCCGGCCCGTCGCGCTGAGAGATGACAGAGGAGGGACAGGATGAAAGCTGCTACGTCTCTGGAGCCAAAAGTCCCGAGGTCCTTGTCCTTTCCCAACTCCCCTGATGACCTCTGGCCCGAGCCCAGTTCTGCTCTGAAAAGTTCATTTCCTGGAGGCCTGCGCGGGAAGGCGCTGGGGCCCCGCTCCCTTCCTGCCAGCCTTGCTCCGGACTGGAAAGGCTGGGACTGAATCTGGCAAGGAAGGTCGTGAGACACCCGCCATTGCTGTCCTTCTAGAGTCCCAGCAGATTCCAGGGCGCCTGGCTGAGCAGAGACTGTCCCTGTCATCTTAAAAGCAGACCAACTCAGTCCAAACTCTAGGCAAGGCAGCTGCACCCTTTCCTCTGTTTCCTTGAGAGAAGCTGGTCTTGCTTGTTCCCCTCACCAGGGCAGGCATCCCAACCTGGGATCACGTGGCCTGCTGCCCAGAATTGGGGATCCAGAGGGTGTTCTGATCCAGGTGCAAGGTAATCAGAAGAGAACCCAAGAAGGTGACAGGCAAATGGTAGATGTTCGTCCTTTTGCTGAATAGAAGGGCTCTATGGCTTGAAATAATACTTGATTCCTTTTCTCTTTCCGTGGCTCACTGCTCAGTCCTTACTCCTTCAAGAGCCACGTAAGATGGCCCAAAAGAAAATGTTGACTCGGAATCTGTGGTTGGTAAAACAGTTTTATTTAACTCCCATAGTTGATTTTGAGTTAAATCTATGGCTAGGAGCAGGTTTTTCATAAAGGAAGATGCAAAGCTTACCTACCTCTAACCTCAATCTCTGCCTCCAAACCTCCTTATTTTAGAAGGTGAGACACAGAAAGCAAAGGTAGAACAATTTGCAGGGAACAGATGGGTGGGTGTTTCAGAGTTGCTCGAACCTGATTCTAAAGCCACTCTGTGTATCTCTGAGAAAGACTCAAGAATTGGTCTCAGTCTTTCATGAAATGAGACTTGACATGATTTTTAATGAATGTCTCTCTCCAAATCTATATGTGTGTATGTATAGCCGACAATTGCAGCTAATTGGTAGGGGAAGGACAGCAAAGTGGGAACGAGACCAGTGTAGGCATTTTGAGAAGTACTGTAAATATCAACCATGCAGCGCCTTTCTGCCCTTGGAGCCTGAGACCCTCTGTTTCTCCCTGTGGTTCTTTGCATTTTCCAAAAGCAGCTACAACCCTGGTCTCTCACCACTTTGCCTTTTATTCAGTTTACTGGGGTGGATAGGGTGGAGATGTGGCCACTTATCAAGGGAGGAATTAAGAGAGATGATAATTTGAATAGATAAGAGTTTCAGCAGGTGATGGATTTATGGCTTTTCAAGAACTGCCTCCCCCCCCACCCTTTCTCAGGCAATATTCAAAGTGTGTGCTTGAGTGTGGACAGCTCCACACCAAGTGTTTAAAATGACAAGGTCCTCACCTTTAAAGATGCTTGAAGGTGCTTCTTAAGGAACAGTGGTGCCTTTTAGATTTTGTTTTATTTTGTCTCCACTGCTGTGTGTCAGGGCTAACGTGGAGGCATTGTGGACTTCCCCAGCCCGCGCATTCTGCTGTGAAAGTCGCTTGACTGTAATTCGTAATTGATCTCGGAAATGTGAAAGCCCATAGCAGGAAGGAAAGACAGAAATATAACAATTTCTAATGGATGCTCAGAAAGTGTGATTTGAAAGCCCCGGCTTTGCTGCTCTGAAAATCAAACAGGCCTGGGGTGTGTGTGTGGAGAGGTTCTCACTTCCCACTCATGGAATACATTCTTCCTTCTGGAGCAGGGTCACTTGTCCCTGTGGCTGTTTGTCCTTCTTTGGAAAACCCATCTCCCAGGGAGGACACCCAGCAAATAGGGAAGGGGGCCAGGGCACTAGGACGGGGATGGGGGGTGGGGTGGGGTGGGGGTGGGGGGTGGAAATAGCCTCATTGGTTTTCAAAACCTTCTGATTAAAAACAAACAAACAAACAAACAAACAAAACACACCAAAACCCCACGAATGTTACAAAAGTCATGTTTTCTGACCGATTTTCCCTCTGTACACCATTCCCTCTCTCTTTCTGTCTCCTGGTGGTGTGGTGTGGCAGTTGTGAGATGATTTGTTTCCTTTGATAATTTTGGCCTCATTCTCCAGGGCTGTTCTCATCACATCTCACTGATGTTATTTTGGCTGATGATATCAGGTGACTTGGTAACCTGTCTCCCTTCACCCACACTGCCTCCTCAGATCCACGAAAAGCCTATTTATTTATGTATATGGAGAATTAAATACATCTTTTTTCCCAGCCTCATTTTAAAACTTTTGAATAATTTTAGTAGTTGCTTTTCTGCATCTAACAACTGCTTGTTAATTACAGTTCTTAATATTAATTAGCACTCAGGCTGTGTCCATGTACCTCCCCCCCCCCCGCCCCCAACATCCAAAACCACCCCCAGTGAGTTCTCTGCACTCCCCTCCTTTTCTCTGTCTTCCTCTCCTGCCAGCTCTTAGCTCCTCAAAAGTCCATCTTAGAAATTTGGTGGTCTAGGGACTTGGGAACAGTGTTCGCCACTGCTTGTGTTTCCATGGAAATAATTGAGATGTAATAAATAGAGGCGTTCTGAGGTTACAGGTTTCTTGATTCAGCTGAGACCACATACAAGTGTAAATTGCCGAGATTTGTTTGGCTAAATGTACATGATCTTGTAGGAAGGGCAAAACAAATCCTTTATAGGTTCTTTAGCTTTCTGTGTGGATTGGGCAGTGACATTTAATCCTAATATTTAGTCCCCCCCCCATTAAGTCCCCGACCTCTCAGTGACTGGAAGAGCCTGTCTTACTCTAGAAAACATCCCTTATGTCTAGTAATTGCTGTTTAGATTCTTACACCTGTTTCCTTGCAAAAACTTAATAAGCAATAAAATAAGATAACTATGTGCCTCTGGCAGGAGGACCGCGCTAAACGTTTAACCATAAGGTGCCCAGCAGTGCATTAATAACAGAAAGGTGCAAAATGCTGGTGACTTTACAGTCATAAAGTAACTTAGTAGAACCAGCCAGCCCTGGCACTGTTGTAGCATGCTACAGTGTGTTAGCAGAGGAGGAGGAGGGAGAAACGAGAGAAGAAACAGAAGTGCAGCATCTTTGAGCACAGTGTTGCTAGCTGGAGACCAAAGGGGGATCTGGTTCAATCTAATAGAAAGTTGCAATAATTGCTATATCGGTAGCCAACTCTTAAGCTGGTGGCTGTGGAATTCTTCCCCTGATGTAGGATTTAATAGTCTGGCAATTAGATGCATTGATTTCTCTTAACTGTTCATTTGGATGTGTAAACGAAAGGAACCCGCCACTGAGGCTGATTGTACAGGCGTGCTTGCTGCCTGGCTCTTGGAAAAAGGCTGATGTGGGTGGTGGTAGCAGCACAGGATTGTTCAGCGCGGTTTTGAGGCCAGGTCCCTCTTCCCTTAAAATTTCTGCTTGTAAAGTGAACAAACAGCACCTGTTGTTCAGATACTGTTTAAAAATAAACAATTAAAGAATAAACGGAAAGCTGTTTCTGTTATGTTTGAAAAGGAAAACCTCTTTCCTGCTGCAGATGCTTATAGAGTAGCATCTCTGTCTTCGAGTGGCTGGACTCCCGTATTTTTGGCAGGTGGTCTGTTAGGTACCGGAGGAAAAAGTCACACAACACCTTGGCTCTGGGTTCCAAAGGGACCCCCTGCTGGAAATTGAGTGAGTTCTCTACCCCCTCCTCCTTAGCAATAGTTTGGGGCCTGGGACCAGTGGATCCATCAAGCCCCGAAGAGGTATGGGGAGGTGGCATCTTGGACCCCGTGCACTCCGGTGGGTGTGTTGGAGTGTGCAGATAATGACCTCTCACAAACACGGGCACCTCTTACAACTCCCCGCTCCTGGACCTGCAGGGTTCTGTAAGTGGCACCAACTTTTGACACGCAGTCATCAAAAACTCTTGTTGGTAAGCTAGCAGAAGATGACTTAGCTTTCCTGAATGCCTCCCCAACTCCAACCAGCCCCCACCGCGTTTTTTTTTTTTTTTTTTTTTTTTTTAACTAAACAATGTGTAGATTCAGTTAACCCTTTGGTCGAGGTTGAGATGGATTTACCTTTCCTGGACCTTGTCTATGGTACGCTGGTGTTTGCAAAGAATATTATCTTAACGTCTTGAAAATGTTTCCCATAGATATCAGGGCTTCTATCTGCGGGTCTAGGGTAATTGCAAAAGAATAATACCTTGAAAGCTGTTAGTGGGCACCCCATTGCTGTGGGTAGCCAGGGAAAACCTGGATTGGTGAAATTGACAATTTCTGCATGTTCCTCTCAGCTTGCAAGGGCATTTTGTGCCCCGTTAGTCAGGAATCAGAGTAGTTTTGCACCCAAAATAGACTAATTAAGCCTGGATCAGTTATATCCCGTTTGAAGTTTACAGCGCTGTCAGCTCCCTCTGCCTACGGTGGGAGGGAGGATGCAGTGGAGTGGGGGCAATGCTGATGGAAAGTTTTGATTCATAGCTTACCTGACAGGATCGGTGGCAGCCAACGATTGGGGTTGTACACTCAGTAAATACAAATACTTCACCTCTTTTAAGGAGCGCCAATTAGCTGATTGCGCTGTGTGGCTGTCTTTAAGGAGAATGCTGTTTTACCTATCTTCTTGTACAAAGGTTTGATTTTTAATGTCTTGTGAAAAGGATTCTCTTTGTCTTGATTGATGTCAGGAATAAAAGCATGATGGTAATATCCCTTTGAAAGCTATTGTATTGTCAGCCCTGGCTGACAGCGGGAGGGCCTCCCAGCGTTATAGATTAGTGCTGTGAAAACACTGACATTTTCTTTGTTACGTTGCTGTTGTTCTACTTGCAAAGTCAATTACACAATGTTGGAGCTCAGTTACCCAGTTGACTTTGGAAGTAGCAGCGGCTTTCATTCTCTTCTTAAAGATATAATTTTCCTTTGTTGTTTTTATTTTGTTTTGTTTTCTTTCTTTTTTTTTTTTTTTGACCTGCCTCCCTCTGGTTACTACCCCTTCAGTACCCCCTCCCCCCCCCCCCCCCCCCCGCAGGAGTCTGGACTGTTCGCTAGGCAAACACACTCTAGTTTTCAATTGTGACAAGTCACATTCAAAGATTGCCACGTCATTATCTCCGAATTCTTCTGCTCATTCACATTTCAGTGGCTTCTTATTGATATAGTGATTACAGCAGCCAAGATACATAAAAAAACCCATCAAATGAGATTACAGTGTTGATAATATCTTATCAAGTGGGTTGTTCTCTGGATTTGGGGTTCTTGAGATTGGCAAAGTCAGAGTTTTCTTTCTTTCTTTTTTTTTTTTTTTTTTTTCCTGTAGACTCTGGCCCGGGCTGAACCAGGTTCCTGGTTTGATGGGACCCCAGCAAACAGGTTTTTTTTTTGTTGTTGTTATAGAAGATTCATAAGTATTCCGATCTCAAAGGCTGGAGCTGTTGAGTTTTGGACTGAGAATCCTGGATGACATTACGGCAGGGGTGGAAGGGGTCTCGTAAGAGAATCATGTCACCCGTCCCTCCCCCATTGAAGATGGCAGACTGGAATTATAAAGTGGTCTATGTGTGTGTCATTGCTGGGTGCCCCTGGACTCAGGAGTGATTTGCATCCCCATATAAGTGCGTGGAAGGGAAGCAAGGCTTGAACCATCTGAAGCTGGAAATGGTTAGGGTGGGTGTTTCTTATTCAACCTCTCCCTTCCCCTCCACCCCAGCCCTGCCTTCTCCAGAAAGAGAAGAACCTCTAACTTCCTTAGTTCTTTGAGCCTGTCCCGAAGAGGCCGTTCCCTGAGAATGGCCGAGAATGGTCCGGCACTAGGAGGCTGCTGTTGCGGGCTTCAGATGACAGGGACCCATCAGGAAACTCCGTCCGAGGACACTAATTGTGGGCCCCCGAAGTTATTATTATGAACCACCAGACAAGAGCTTGTGCTCGCCAGCAATTTGTCAGGACTAATTTTGTTTTTCTCCAATAATTGAAAATTAATGTCTTGAAGTGAAAGCAGATGTTCATGCCATCTTCTGAATTGGGATATAAAATGGGGCTCTGTAGATGGGCTCGCTAATTTAACAGCAATTTTCCTCACGGCTAATGGGGGTGCTGGGGCTGCCGTCACCTGAAGGACGGGGTGAGGGCATGAGGGAGAGAGAGGGAGAACGTGCCGAGCCCACTTGTGCAAATTCTGCTGTCTGAGGTGCAGGGGGGCCACGCCAAGGGAAGGACAGCATGGTGGGTGTGCTCATTTTGGAGGGAGAATAGGTCGATAAAGATTTTTCCTTGGGCTGTGAAACTTGGATGCTTCATTGTTTCGGATACTCCTTTACACAAGAAGTATTTATTGAGGTAATTCATGGCATTATGCTGGAAAAGGTGAGGGGAACCTTGATGTGGGGAGAGCATGGATTCCTGCAGAGGAGTGGATTCTCAGCTGTGCGCTTGTCACCTCCCCCGGGCGCCTGCCTGGCTCAGTCTGAAGAGCATGTGACTCGTGATCTCCGGTTTGTGAGTTCGAGCCCCACGTGGGGTGTAGAGATGACTTAAATAAATTAATGAAAAAGAATTGCATGTCCCCAGTTCAGGTGTGAGAGATGCGCACCCAGCTGGTCTAAGGAGGGGCCCAGAACTCTTCATTTTTTTTTTCCCTTTTAAAAAATTGAGGTAAGGTATACATAACCTAAAAATCAACCGTCTTAACCGTTTGTCAGGGTACGGTTCCGTGGCATTCGTACGTCCACGTTGTTTTGCAGCCATCCTCATCATGAACTTTTCAATTTCAGGCGGCACCTAGGTGGTGGTGGGTTGGGGGTCTCAGCCCACAACCCTTGGAGGAAGTCACCCAGTTCAAGGCCTCCATTTTCCAGGGTAGACGTGAGAAGCAGGCTCAGAAGGTGGAGGGACTCTGGAGAGCTGGCGGTGTGTTTCCTTGCTGTAGCCTGAGAGGCGAGATAGGCGTGTCCAAAGGTAGGGCAGGGCACTGGATGAGTGACCTTATCATGGCCGGTGGCAGGCGGCAGGGCGGGCGTTGGGGGGGCTAGCAGCTGAGTGACCTGGTGACCAGTGTCAGGATTAGAACGTTTGTTCTCTCCCCTTGGGGACACCTTTCATTTGGGCCTGGTTGGCTGTGAGCTTGCCCGGTGACCCTGGCGGGGCAGATCCCCGTGGCCCCCACGCCTGCCGGCCAGAACCCAGACAGCTCCCCCAGCCCTGCCCCCTGCAGGCCGGTTTGTTTGTGATGAGGAAAGGGAGGGACAGCTGTTCCAGAAGGGCCACCTGGTTGCCTTCCTTTCCAGTCCTAGAGTGCCAGCCACCCCTGGCCCGCAGGTCTGGGCATTGCTGACGCTTATACTATTCTCCTCCTCCTTGGAGGTGCCAGGCACCTTTGTCTCTCTCCCGGTTTTCTCTGTAATTGAAATTTGCCCTTTCACTACCTGGGCATGAATTATTTTTTTGCAACGTTGTCATTCCCTGTCCTGCTGTGAGGTTTATCTCTTCTGTTGATCCTAATTAAATAAAACATACTGTTCACCTAACTCCTGTTGCACTGAATTTTACCTGCCTGAAGGCAGAGTGATGGCCATCTGGGCTTGGTTAGGGATCAGGGCATGGCCGGAGAAGGAGGCTGGGTGGTAGTGGCTGGGTGTGACTCCCTTTTCTGGGGGGCTGCAGGACCCTGAAGCCACCAGCAACACATAGCAAATTTCTGGTCCCTGAGCCAGGGGTATGGCTTGGTCCTTAGCCCCCTGGGGCTTGGGGTCTGAACCTGGGGAGAGGAGACACAATCACCAGGTCTAGGGAGTCCCCAGGGAGAGGGTGAGGGAGGAGAGTGGGCTCCCAGAGGAGGGGAGATGGGAAGAGGGGGCAGGCTCCTGTCACCTGGGGCGGAGGCTGCAGAGTACTGGGTTCTCTGGGGAGCAGTGAGCAGTGTCCAGGACTGTCCTTGGTGTCCAGGACAGCTCTGCAGATGCCCTGTGCCCCTCAGGGAGAGAGTGGCCAGCCAAGGGCCTGGCACGCACGTTGGGAAGATTCGACTTGCGCTCTTTTTGCCTTTGGACTTCTCAGAATCCTGCCAGTCCCAGGTTGGAGGTCACTTCATTCAGATCTCTTTGGGTGTGTTTGTGGCATCCTTAGTTTCATCCAGTCTGGACTTGCACACTTCCACTCTCCGGGAGCTCACTACCTATGTGTATTTTTAGCTTGAGGTTCAGATGTTTTCTTTCCATTAAAGTGCAATCTGCCTCCACAATGTAGGTACGTTGGTCCTGGATCTGTGTCCCAGGGCCTTAGGGAGTAACTCAGATCTCCAGTTCCCAGAACAACCCTACTGAGAATTGGCAAAGGTTTCCCTGCCCCCCTCACCCGGGGGCAGGAAATCACGTATGAGATGTGGTCAACCTGGTGGGCTTCCAGAACCCCACACTCACTGATTGATGGTGTTGACCTGAGCTTCTGGGTCCTTGTGTTTATCCAGGATTTCTTAAGCGAGTGGATGTGCAGACTTTAGGGGAATAAGTGAACATGTGGGCAAGTGAGTGAGGGACTAGTGAGCAAATGACTGAGCGGATGCACCCCTAGATGAAGGAGAGTGGGGGATGTGACTGGGGCTCCCCCCGCCATCTTTGATGGGCTCTCCTGCCCCCTCCAGCTCCCCCCAGCCCCCGTTCTGCATCAAGAAGTGAGAGATACCCCATCCCTGAGGTCTTGGAGCCCTCCTGCCCCTTGTGGTGGGGGATGGCTTGTGCCTCCTCTCCCTCTATCCTCACCCACACTGGGGGTGCAGCTCTCTGCGGTGAGATTGGAGCTACTGGTGACTCAAGGCTTGGTGCCAAACATCATGCTAGATTGTAAAACATCATTTTTGAATGATAAAAGCAACAGGAGACTTTCATACTAAATCCTCAGTAAAAATGCTAAGCAAATTCGAATGCTAATTCTAAATAAAACAAGCTTTTCACTGAATAAACTCCCCATCGCACGCTCCTCCTGTCCCTTCCTGCCCCAGGGGGCTTCGGACTGGACGTTTTTGAGCTGGCTCAGGGCTGGCCAGGCCTGTGCAGCCTAGCTTTTATTAAGTGGCCTTCTGGACCTTCCTCGTCTTTCAGGGATCCGTTGCCCCTGAACAGCACTAGGAGTGAGGGATGGAGTTGGGGGAAGTTTGCAGGAAGGAGAAGATGAGGTGTGTTTGTAAGAGAAGCTGGCAGTTAAATAAAACTCAGAATGAGGGGCGTCTGGGTGGCTCAGTCGGTTGAGCTTGAGCGACCGACTTCGGCTCAGGTCATGATCTCACGGTTTGTGAGTTCGAGCCCCGCGTCGGGCTCTGTGCTGATGGCTCAGGACCTGGAGCCTGCTTCTGATTCTGTGTCTCCCTCTCTGTCTGCGTCTTCCCCACTGATGCTCTGTCTCAGAAATAAATAAACATTAAAAAAATTTATTAAAAAAAACCAACAACTCAGATGAAAAAGAAAGATTCCCTTCTGGCTGAAGGCCTGAGTCAAGTTTGATTTATTTTTCTCCAGGGATGTAGGGGTTGTGGGCTGGAGGAAGCATGCTCTGTGATCTTGGGCAGGACAGTTCCCTCTATGGGCCTCAGATTCCCTGTCTATGAAATGGGATGGAACTGATTGGATCAGCCACCTGCCTTCAGTAGTTTAGGATTTTAATTCCTGGAACATAAGAAGGGGAAAACACAAGAAGCTTTGGTTTTAAAATAATACAGGCTGGGAGCACCTGGGTGGCTCAGTCCGCTAAGCATCTGGCTCTTGATTTGGGCTTGGTCATGATCTCACGGTTCATGGGTTCAAGCCCCATATCGTGCTCTGTGCTGACTGTGGAGTCTGCTTGGGATCCTCTCTCTACCCGTCTCTCTGCCCCTCCTCTGCTCACACACTCTGTCTCTCTCAAAATAAATAAATAAACTTAAAAAAAAAATACAGGCTCGGGGCTCCTGGCTGGCACAGTGGGTAGAGCATCCAAGTCTTGATTTTCAGGTTGTGAGTTTGAGCCCCACCTTAGGGGTAGAGTTTACTAAAAACAAACAAACAAACAAACAAAAAGTATGGAAAAATAATAATACGGGCTAGAAAGACATTGTTAGGTCTTTTCAAGTTACTCTGTAAAGTGACCAATCCGCAGAGTGAGAAGTCTGAAGAGGCAGCTCTAGGGAGTCCCGTGCAGGGCGGTTGGGCTCTTGTTCCCTTGCTCCTGTGGCCCTTTTGAACATTGAGGGAAAAATCAGGTAAGAGAAGCGTCAAGGGCTTGACTGTGATGTTGGTGTCTTTTCAGGTGTCGGAGAGTTCAACTGGCGGTGTCCTTGGCTCTTTTGGCTCCAGGGGCTTTGCCAGACATCACTGGAGCAGGTTCCCTGGTCTTTCTCTGACCCAGGGACTCCGTGGGTAGAGGATGACCAGGTCCCAGGTGTGCCCATTCAAAGCAAGCAGCTTGGCCAACCTTGATCCCTGCGGAGGACACATGGAGGGACTTACTTGTACCAGACCCTGCCTCCAGCTCATCCCGCCTGTCCCTCTAGTTCTCACATCAGCTCTCGGACTGATCTCAGTTTTGCAGAGGTACAGACAGGCACAGAACTACCTTGCCCAGAGTCACACGGCTGGAGGTAGCAAACCTGTCAATGACCATTACCTTTATTTATAACTGCCCAATGGGCCAGAAAAGGCAGCAGAGAAGCTCATGCTTTCTTCTGGGCCTGGAGAGGTCCCCGGACTCTGGGCTAGGGGAGGGGGCCGGGAGTGAAGGCACAGGAGCTCTGTTCTGCTCGCCACCCGCCTGTGTAACCTGCC
Source organism: Lynx rufus (assembly GCF_022079265.1). Taxonomy (NCBI): domain Eukaryota; kingdom Metazoa; phylum Chordata; class Mammalia; order Carnivora; family Felidae; genus Lynx; species Lynx rufus. The sequence goes on along the minus strand of NW_025814830.1, from coordinate 23,928,455 downwards.
CTTTGGGGATCTATAGTCACATCTTTTAAAATTTTTATTTGTTTTTTTATTTTTAAAATTTTTAATTTTTTAATCTTTTAATATTTATTCATTTTTGAGAGATGGAGAAAGAGAGAGCATGAGTGGGGGAGGGGCAGAGAGAGACGGAGACACAGAATCTGAAGCAGGCCCCAGGCTCCAAGCTGTCAGCACAGAGCCTGATGCGGGTCTCAAACTCGTGAACTGTGAGATCATGACCTGAGCTGAAGTCGGACGCTTTACCGACTGAGCCATCCAGGCGCCCCTATAGTCACATCTTGAAAAAAAGATTTACACATCTTAAAAAATAATTTAATGCCTTTCTTCCCTGGAGGTAAGCACTGTTCTCCACAGCTATCTTTTCTCCCAGACCTTTTTTGGTGGTGCATTTACACAAAAACATAGGCATATGTATCCATATATACATAATTTTAACCCTAGATAGTATCATGTACTGCTTGGATCTACTTTCTGTTATGTGCTGTTTTCAAGTAGCAGTGAGTTTCCAGTCTTGGTGGTACTTCAATATCATTTTAGGCACTTCAAGGAATAACATTGCCTGTTAACAAGTTGGATGCTTAACTGGCTGAGCCACCCAGGTGCCCCTATTGTATTTTTTAAAATGTTTAATTACTCATTTTGAGAGAGAGAGAGAGAGAGAGAGAGAGAAAGAGAAAGAAAGCCTGCACATGCGCACACAGTGTTTAGAAAGGGCAGAGAGAGGGAGAGAGAGAATCCCGAGCAGGCTCTGTGCCATCAGCACAGGGCTCCATCTCACGGTTCCTGAATTCATGACCTGAGCTGAGATCACAAGTCAGACGCTTAACCCGACTGAGCCACCCAGGCGCCCCTCTTTCTTTTTTAAAGCTTCCTGGGGGAATACGAGTGTGCAGCCAGGCTGAAGAACTGTTCGTCTAGGAAAGACCATCATGTTCGCGTTGTAGATCTACTCCACTTCAGCAGCCATCATTCTATAGAACGGATGCACCACAGTCTATCTACAGTTCTCCATTGATGGACATTTATTTGTTTTCCAGTTTTTCACTGTGAAAAACAATGATGCAGGGAGACTTCTCATTTATAAATCTGTGTGCTTCTTAGGCTAGATTCCTAGAAAAGGAGTTGTTAGGTCAAAGGGTAGTCACTCGAAGAATATGATAGATATTTGTACATTGCCCTCCACAAAGTGTGTACCAGTTTATCCTTCAATAAGTGTGCGAATGTAGGTTTCTCTTAATACTTGCCCACATACTGACGTGTTCTTTTTTTTTTCTCCTCCTCTTCTTCCTCCTCCTTCTCCTTCTCCTTTGTCTTCTTCTTCTTCTTTCCCCCTTTCTCTTTTTGCCAGTATGATAGACAAGAAACAGCTTATCTTTTAATTTGTATTTCCTTAATTACTACCAGGGTTGGCCATTTTCCTTATGTTTATAGACTGTTTTTATTTATTCTTCAGAAGGGGCAGCTGGAGGTTTGGGCATTTCTTTCCCTAAGTCCTTTATTCATGTCTCTTCTTCCTTCCTTCCAACCATCATCCATCCATCCATCCATCCATCCATCCATCATCTATCCATCCATCACCCATATATCATCCATCCATCCATCCATCCATCCACCCATCCATCAATCCATCCATCATCTATCCATCCATCTATCCATCCATCCATTCATCCATCCATCCATCCATCCATTCATCCATCTATTTTATTCATCATCTACCCATCATCCATTCATCATCCACCCAATCATCCATTCATTCATCTGTCATCCATCCTTTCCTTCCCTGCCCTCCCATCTAAATCCTGAGTATTTTATCCAGGTGAGACTCATAGACTGTGTTCCAGGGAGGATGCAGAGATGAACCAAATGGAGGCCATGCCATCAGGTAGACCAGGTTCACAGTCTGGAGAGGACATAAGACTCTAACCACAGGACTAGATAGAGCAGCCCAAGATAGAGGTGCATGTTGAGGGCTAAGAGAGGTTGGAGGGATTTCCTCCCCTCCCCCTTTTTTTTTTATAGTATACTATATATACTATACTATATAGTATACTATATATAGTATTCTCTATACCCAGGGCTTGAACTCATGACCCTGAGATCAAGAGTCACATGCTCTACTGATTGAGCCAGCCATGCACCCCTGAAGGGATTCTTTTTGATGGAGGGAATCAGGCAAGGTTTGGAAGAGGGGTAGTGTTTGATATTGACCCAGAAGGATGGAAAGACAACACCAAGAGCAGCTAACATTTAATGAACACTCCTTGTACGCAGTCACTGGGCAATGTACTTTACAGGCAGTATCTCATTTAATCTGGACACTCACTTCTGACTACTCATGTGGGAGCCTCAGGCTTTGTTTTTCATGAGCAATAATGGATCTTAGAGAATCCTAGCTGAGCTCCTGTCTCATGTGAATGATCAGATTTTCCCAGAAAGGGCAAGTCAGACGTCCAAGGTCATACAATGACTTTGTAGCAGAATTATGCCTGAGGGCAGGGCAAAGCTGGAGGTCAATCTTGCTGCTGCCACTGTTCCAGAGCAGAGCCTACCTAAGGAACAACCTGGGACCCTCAAGCTTCTGGGTGTTGGGGGTTTCTTAACAAGTGTACCTGGGCTCCCACCCTTATCCCACCACATCCTCACCATGTTAATGATAAACTTCAGCTTCATTTTCTGTGAAATGGGGGCTCCACTCCCAGGAGAGGTGTGTGGGTGAAATCTCAGGAGCAGTGAGGAGGGGCTTTGTCAAACCGAAATGGCCATCTGGAGGGTTGGAGTGGGAGTCATACTCAGGGCAGCCTGACTCTGTCATTCTCTGTCTCTCTCTCGCCTGTACATTTGTGCCAGAGAAAATGGGTGGGAAAAAAACCTAGGTTTTAATCTGTCACCTGCTGGAGTAACTCTACCCTCTGGGAAGTGCCAGGTTGTGAATGAAGTTCTCCAGCCCTATGTCCCCTCCTCCCCACCAAGGACAGTTGCCTTCCTTAAGGGGCACACTGGCCAGGCACAGGAAAGGGGACTGTGTGGAAGGCATATGCCCCAGCATGGGTGTACCTGTGTGTATGTGTCTGTATATGTATATGACTGTGTGTGCCTGTTTGTATGTGTGCATGTGTGTACTGGCTCGAGTTGTCTGTGTGGGTACATGTATGTACATGTGTGTATGTACACGTAGGTGTGTGAGTGCCAGCTTTCCAGGGGAAGAGACTCTTGTCATTGCTTGCATGATTCAGACTATTGGTACAGGGGCCAAGAAAATACACATGGGTGGTAAACTTTACTCCTGAATTTACTTTATAGCCATTCATTTGGATATTTTTGGAGCACCTACTACGTGCCGAGCACTATGCTAGACTTGACCTCACAGAATGAAAGAGGCAAGTCTTTTTTCTAAGATTCAGTTTACCATCTGTAAAGTCATGGTTGTGAGGGTGGGAAGTGAGTTTATATTGATGTTTCCCAAAATGTATTCCAGGATTTGGTTGAGGTTTTACCAAAAGAATAAAAAAAAAAAAAAAACTTTTCTGTGGCCAAACACATTTGGCAACACTGCATTAAACAGAATTAAAAGTTTTAAAAACTTTCAGGGCTTTTCAGAGCCTTTAAAATGCTAATGTGGGACTCTCAGAGATGTTAACAGTTTCTGATTTCCACACTTATTTGATCACCAGTCATGGTATCCTCTTATCCGGGTACAGTGTGGGTTTCTAGGCTTTTAAGAGCTACTCTCTTTATCTCTTTGTTCCTTCATTCATTTGTTCTCTTGTTCATCTCAGACATGTTTATTGACCACCTACTATGTGCCAGGCACTGTTCAAGGCGCTGAGGCCACAACAGTAGACAGGCGAGAGCTTATGGCAGTGGCAGTGAGGTGCCATCTACAAGTACACAAGTCAGTAACACAATTTCTGGGAAACAAAGCAGATCCTGGGATAGGCAGGGAGGGATGGGGGAAGCTGTCCAGACAGGGCCATCTGGGAAGTGACACTTGAGCCCAGGGTGATGGGGAGGAGGCATGAGGGGAGCTGGGGGCTGGAAGCCTTTTGTTTGGTGCTTTGAAGGGGTGGGGGGTTGCGGAAGATGGGGGTCCTTTCTGGATCTCTAGCTCCCACGATGGGAGGATCCACCGCTGGCCCAGTGTTTCGTTTCCATGGCACAGTCCAGGCCCCAGAGACAGGCTTCTCTGGGTGAGGAGTCAATTTGATGGGGCAAGGGAGGTTTCTGGATCCCAATCTTGCCCTAGGAGCCTCACTGGCTCTTTCCTGCTCCCCAAACCACGCAGTCCTATCTCCGTGTTAGCTTGGGCAAGTTAGTGGAGGGCTTAGGGATGGTTCCTCCCTGGGCAGCCGGCTCTGAGCACCACACGGCAGAGCCCCTGCCTGTGTCGGTCACTGCCATGTCCCCAGTGCCTGGCACTGGACCTACATTCCCACCCCCCCATCTGACAGATGGGAAAATGAGGCCAGGAGGCTCCCACAACCCATTCCCTCAGAGGCCCAGCCCAGAATCCAACCCTTTTCTAAGCCAGGGCTCTGACCCGAGGCTGGTGGGATGGGTAGAGCCCAGATTTCCCGGAGCAGAGGTGGGGTCTGAGGGCCCCTGGGGCCCACCTGGGGTCAGTCTACGGAGCCGCCCTGGGTGATGTGGGTCCGGGGTAGCCGGCATGAAGACGGGCACGGGGAAGCGATGGCGGAGGGAGAGGAGGTCCGGGCCCGGGTTGGGGGGGGGGGTGGGGAGGACAAGGGGAGGGGACCGGGGGCGGGGCCTCAGGGCGGGGCCTGCGGGGCCGGCCGGGCGCTTGGGAACGCGGCCCCTCCCGCGGGGGCGCCCCCGGACCCCTTTGAGGCGGCCGTCCTGGGAACGCGGCGGGCCGGCCCCCGCCCGGGAGGGCTCCATGGCTGCGGCGCAATAACTCAGGCCCAGGTTTGGGCACAAAGCGGCCGCGGCGGGGGAGCGGCTGGGAAGGCGCGGTCTGCGGCGCTCGCTCGCGCTGCCCCGAGGGGGGCCGGGGCTTGTTCTGCACCGCGGGCCGCCCCCGCCGCCCGCCCCTCCGAGTCTGGGGCTGGCGGGGCCCAGCCGGCGTCCCCGGGACTCCTGAGCCCCAGGCCCGGGGCTGGGGCGGGGGCGGGCGGGAGGCGGCGGCGCCTAGCCCACAGCTGGCGGCCAGCCCGTGGGTGGGCTGCGGGGCTCCGCTGGCCAGATGTGCCCCTGGGGGGCCCTCTGGGGACTGGAGCACTGATTGGCCCTTAGCTCTGGGGCGGGACTCGGGGAGGGCAGCTGATCGCGGCTTGGGCCGGCCATGATTGTATAATAGTAAGAAGTAAGTGTCACTGGTTTGCTTCGGAGCACTTCACCCTCGTTAATTCATTTGCGGGCCTCAGCAACCCTCTGAGGTAGGCACTGTGATTATCCCGTTTTACAGAGGAGGAAACTGAGGCACAGCGTGGCGAGTTAAATTGCCCAGGGTCCCACAGCTAGGGCTAGACAGGATTTGAACAGGTACTCTGGCTACATATGGCCCCGGAGTGCAATTTTGAGTGCATTTATGTTCAAGACATTATAGACGGAAGATTGGCAAACAGATGTGAATAATGGTTCTTGTGTTTGCCACTTAACATTCACTCATTCACTGACTAGATGGATACTTCTTGACTTCGTTCATTCACTGGGTGCATGCTTTTTTTTTTTTTTTTTAAACTTTAGAGAGAGAGTGTGAGTGGGGGAGAAGGGCAGAAGGAGAGAGAAATCCCAAGCAGGCTCTGCGCGGAGCCCGATGTGGTTTCTGATCCCACGACCCTGGGATCATGACCTGAGCTGAAGTCAAGAGCCGAGGCTCATCCCACTGACTGAACCACCCAGGTGCTCCCTGGATGCATACTTCTGAGTCTGTGCTAGGTTTTATGCTATAGCTGGGTGCACAGAGATGAGTGAAAAGGGCTAGGTCCTTGCCTTCAGGGAGCTTACAGTTTAGTTGGGGGCAGGTAATGAGGATGACAATAAAGTGGGAAAGATTGACACCAGTTAAGTGTCAAATATTTTTCTGGAGAGACTGCTCTGGCTTGTCAGCCTTGGACAGCATTGTCCTGGGAGCGCATTTCAAAAGAGGGGAAGTGTCAGCTGGCCTGGGAGGATGACGGGGGAAGGAACTGCAGAGGCGGGTGGCTGGTGCCCTTGGGCTCTGAACTCATTCCCAGGGCGCCTGCCCCCTGCCTTGGGCTCAGCCCTGTGCAGGGAGGAGGGAGAAGGAAAGTCCATGAGGACCTGAGGGGACTGAATCTGGGGGAATTTAGAGTATGTGTGCCTGCAGGGGCAGGGACATGTGTGGTGGGCTTTCGTGGAAGGGCCGGAACACAGGTGAAGAAGGAGGCAAAGGAGGGGAGTGACAGAGGTTGTTGGGTTTGGGGTGGCCTGCTCTTCCCAGGACTGGCCCCCATGCCTTGAGCATGAATATTCCCCAAATTTGCACAACCTCTGAGCATCACGTGGTCACACAGCTTCTCACAGGCACCTCCAAGTACCAGGGAGTAGGTTGGACAGGGTCCCCCTCATTAGCCAGATGAGAAAGGGAGGTCCAGACCCACACAGCCCATGCGTAGCACAGCCGGTGTCCAGTCATCAACCAGGCTGCGGGTCTTCAAGGCCCCATGTCTTACGGACAGGGGTCCCAACCCCAAGCCCTTGCCCCCATTCTCACCACCTCCAGCCAGGACACTGAGAAAACAGCTGTCCCTGTGTGCCTGCTATATCCACAGTTCATTCTGGATTGGGTGCCTGAATGGGCTTTTTTCTGAATTTCCTCTTTTCATTGCCTCAGACTACCCATTGCCTAGACTCTCCAGGGCCCTGCGAGGCCTGTCATGGGTTCTGAGTTTGAGTGCAGGCCCCCACGCAGACACATGGGGTGAGGCTGGGCCTGTCCACAGATGTCTCTGTGCATCATGTCTTGCCTTAGTTTTGTTGGGAGAGTTTGCTCTTCTCTTTTGGAGACAGTTGTGGCTTGGGCCGCAGAGGCAGTGGGAAGGGGTAAGGCTTTTTACTGATCATTTTTATTGGTCTGACTGTGTGCCCAGTGCACGCTAAATGCTTTCTACACATTTTCTCATGGATCCCCTCAACAGCCCTCTGAGGTTGGTACCATTATGTTTGCATCCTGCAGGTGAGGAAACTTTGAGGGTCAGCCTGAGACCCCAAGTCACATGTCACAGCCAGGCTGCCTGACACTATGGTGCCTGCCCGAGTCACCCCCAGGGCCACCTTCTCCCAGCCTGGTGAAGGAGCAGGCCTCCCCTCCCTCAGGAACCCACGCTGGGCTGGGAGACAGACCCATAAACAGTTATGAACTCTGAGGCTGGTAACGCCACGTTCCCCCTGAGGACCTATCTGGTGGCCAAGTTCACACCCCTTTACCCTCCCCCCTTCCTGTCTGCCTGGGCCTGCTCCTCAAGTTAACTTGGGGTGAGAAGCAGCTTGGACAGGTGGGGGCTGGGAGGGTGAGGCCAGGTGCTTGGGACATGTGGGGTGGGCAGTGCACAGGACTGGACCTGCTTCCCTGTTTCTTGGGAACTGCACACCCCGCCAGGCCTGCTCCTCTTTTCTGCTAGGTGGGAAGGGGAGGCGCTTGCTTGCTGCATTTTAGGTGGGGAGTCTTTCCTTCTCCTGTGCCCCTACCCCCCGACCAGGCCCCAAGAAACCGGCTGGCTCAGCCCAGGAATCTTCGACGTGCTAGCTGGGGGTGGGTGGCGTTACGGAGGGACTCTGAGATTTAAAGTTCTCTGGGTCTCTGTTTCTACTCAGACTGCCCTGTGGGCCCAAGGCCTGGCCTCTCTGCCTGCAGCTTCTTCCCCCTCAACATCTTCCCCTGAGCTTGAGTTTGAACCCAAGGGTACATGCCCCTCCTGGGCCAGGTTTCCAGGCTGCCCCTCAGCGGGTACTCGTCCTAGCTGAGAGGCCTGGAAGCAGGCCTTCCTTCTCTCCTCCCTCCTCAGATCCCTCTCCCTGGGCACCGACCCTCTGCATTCCCTGCCTTCCACCCCCTCCTGCGCTCGCTTCCTGGAACCCAAGGACCCTGGAGGTTTCTGGACCATATCGAGTTGCCTGGGTGGTTGTTTCCTTTTTTTTTTTTTTTTTTTTTGGGCCATGCAGGGTGGGGGAGCTGGGAGAGAAGCCGATAATTGGGCCAGGGCCAGCCAGGGGTGGAGGCTGACCGCCAGTCCTCGTCTCCCTGGGCTGAACTGTGGTCCCCCAGCTCCTGCCCCTGAGGGGTCCGGGGCCTGGCTTCCCCTTCTGGCAGAGGAACAGCCCTGTTTGGCATTTCATGCCTCTTTTCCTTTTATTTCGCACCAGGTCCCCCAAGGATACCCCTGGGGTGACATGGGGCTCACTCTCTTCTCCCTGGTGACTGGGGCCTGACTTGGCCTGGCATTGCCACCATCCTGCTGAGCTTGGACCCAGGGTGGGATCAGCTAGATTGCTTCTCCCCGCCCTCCTCAGACCACACCTCCCGGCTGGTCTGAGCCAGAGGGCCAAAGCTGACTGACTGAGAGCTCTTCACAGACCCTTTGGCTGGGGGCTATTGGGTGTGGGGCTCCGGAAGAGGTTGAGGGGTTGGGGGAAATGGAGCCCCCAAAGCCAGGGGGTGGGAGAAAGAGAAGGACCAACGCTCTAGGGGCAGGAGCCAGGGCTAAGGTCCCCCTGCAGTTAATCCTGAGGTGATTTTGAGAACCCTTAAGTCCTCGGCAGCCTCTGCTCTGCTCTGCCCTGGCCCCCCAAGGCCCACTGCACACATGGTTTTGCTTTTCCATGCATCCTCCCCTGGTCCCCTCCCTCTGGGTGCCTTTTGAGCTCCTCGGGCCCCTCCCCCAGCCCTCCTGGGCCCCCTCCTTCCTCCTTGACCCACTTTAGTCCCCTGTTGCTGGGGGAGGGGAGTGCGCAGCCAGCGGCTCTGATCCTGGCTGCCTCCCCCAGCATCCCTTGGGGCGGGCTCTGGATGGAGCCAGCAGGCTGAGCCGGCCCGGCCCCAGGGACTGGCACACGGCGTGCTCCGAGTGGCGGCCTCCCTGCCCCCTCCATGGACAGACAGTTCTGGACAGCTGCCCCTGCCCGGGCCCCTGGGAGGCCCTGCCAGGGCCAGGCTCCGGTTTCCCCCAGCCCCAGGGAGCTTTGGCTGCAGAGGTCCCTCCTACCACCACCGCCTCCTGCCTCCTTGCCGAGTGTACTTCCCAGAGGGGCCTCTGCACGGCCAGGCCCTAGCCTCCACCCATTCTTCCCTTAAATCTGCTGGACCCACTGGAGCTGGGGTTAATCTGTGTGACTGAGGGAAATACAGCAGCCCTCTTTGGGCAGTGAGGGATTTGGGCCTGACAGTTACCCTTTATTGAGCATTTACTAAGTTCCAAGGGACACAACTAAGCATTTTACATGTATGATCTCATTGTATTATCACAACCGTGTTTTGAGGCATGCTTTCCTAATCCCTATTTAAAATTTTTTTTTTTAACGTTTATTTTATTTTTGAGAGAGAGAAAGACAGAGTACGAGCTGGGGAGGGGCAGAGAGAGAGGGAGACACAGAATCCAAAGCAGGCTCCAGGCCCTGAGCTGTCAGCACAGAGCCCGATGCGGGGCTCAAACCCACGAACTGTGAGATCATGACCTGAGCCAAAGTCGGCCGCTCAACTGACTGAGCCACCCAGGCGCCCCTCCTAATCCCTATTTTAAAGAGGAGGCGACTGAGGCACGGGAAGGGACAGTAACTTGAGGTCACACAGGCTCCACATGGGGTTTTGAGCCCAAGCAAGCCTGATGAGATGATTTTCTCTTTGCTCTAACATTCTAGAATCCCTCCTGACACAGGGGCTCTTTACTCTTCTGGGGCTACAACATGGCCCTCCCAGGAATTGAGATGCTCCCCTCTGACACATCCTGCCCGAGTCCCAGTCACTCTGTCCTGCTCTGGTGTTGCCTGGGTCCCCTAGCCTGCCCCCTGCCCTGTCACAGGCTGTGGCCCCATGCTGACCCCGAGTCCTGTGGTTCAGGGCCTGGCCACGTGTGTGAGCCCCTACGGGATGTGTTGTGGCTTCCAGTGCTGACAAAGGTAGGAGCCACAGATCAGCAAGCACCTTGTGCACACCCGCCCGGCCAGCCTGGCTAAAGCCCCTGCACATTCTCTCCCTCCTCCCTTCCCACAACCCCGCCAAAAACAAAACAAAACAAAACAAAACAAAACAAAACAAAACAAAACAAAACAAAACAAAAACCAAATAAAAAAAATGGGGTGGGTAGACTCAGAGGGGACGGTCCAAATTTGGGAACTTGGGGTTCTTGCCTCGCATCTGCATTCTCTGGCTTTTCCTCCTCGAGTCTTGACATCCGCCTGTCCTCTGGGAACCTCTTCATTTCACTATGATTGTCTTGCTGAATAAAGGAGGGCTGGGAGGTGGTGGTGGTAGGGGGGGGCTCTGGGAGCCAAGTCTGGGCATCTTTTCTTATTTGCCTAATTTCCTCCCTCAAATGTATCTTGTGATTAAACATTTTCTTAGCTGCTTGGTCAGGGCCCCCCGAATTTCTTTTCATAAACATTGGCAAATGAATTTAACAGCCCTGTTTGTATTAGCTGGAGGTTTCATTTGCATAGTGATTGTTCTTATGAAACAAAATAATCGCTTGTAGTTTTGAAACTGTATAAATACCGTGGTCTGGAGCGGGGAGCATGCGCAGACCTTTACTCTGGCATGGAAATCCATCCTGTTCAGGGAGGAAACCTCAGCCTCCAGAAGAGCCAAGTGCAGAGGGTATTCTCTCGGTGGAGAGGTGTTTCCCGAGTCCTGGGCTGTGGGTATTGCCCGATGGGTGAGCTTGTGGAGGCAGATAAACCGCTCCTACGCATGTGAACCCCATTCCAATCAATCAGGGGCTGGCAAAGGGGTCAAGAGGAAGGGGATGGAGGTGGGGGGCGGCCACGGCGAGTGGGAGGAAAGCTGCAGACCTGAGCATCTACCCCTTTACGTCACTGTTCCAGCCTTTTCGATTAAGGTTGCAGACTGGTGGCCTGAGGCCCAGTGTTGCCCACAGATACGTTTTGATTGGGTTGTGCTGTGTTTAAAAGAAATAAACCAACATTGGAAAATCTGGAGATTTCACGGAAAAAATTCATTCCGATTTCTTGCTTAGCACTCTTCGCAAATGGGCAGGTCTGGGACTGCTGGGCCCACTGCCTTGCCTGGCAGCAATTCTGGTGGTGGGGGTGGAGGCTGCTCCAGCGGGTGGGGTGTATTCATCACGGTCCCCTGTGCAAAGGTCACTCATGTATGTGCTTGCCTGGCCCCCAGGGGACTGGGGATCCTGGTTGCAGTGGGTCTCATCCAGTGTGCTGCAGGCTTGAGGCCGGGTGATTTGCTGGGAAGCTCTCTGGGTGCCCTGCTCTGATCTATTTCGAGATGTATGCTCTGGCCCTCCCTATTTGAGGGGCTTCCCCTGGGCCCAATGGCTCTGCCCCAGGGGCTGCCGGTTCCGGGCCTCCTGATGTCCATATTGGCCAAGGGCAGAGATCTGGAAAAGGAGTCACTTTGGGAGGTCACACCCTTATTCCCAGGAGCTTGGCTTTGCTCAGAGCATTCCTGGCCTCCTCCTTAGCGGCTCCCTTTAGAGCCTACTGCCCCCAGAAGACAGGCGTTTCATGATCTCAGACTGTTTTTTAGATCCAAGTGGCGTCGCCCGGCTTGGTCAGCAGGCTTGGCCGGAATGACTTTGTAGTTGATTCTGACACATTTAAAATCTTCTCGTGTTGAGTGGGCCCGGATTGATACCGTTTAGTAAGGGAATGGTTGGACAAAAGATCCCGGCTGGATTTGAATTTTGAGCTAAGGAATGGTACCTGCCCCACATCCTAGTCAACCTGACATTGGCGGCCAGAGAGCCCTCAGCTATAGGTATCTGATTGCTCTTCCAGAACCTCCACTTTTTCGGAGGAAAAGTCAAACCACCCTGGAGCCTGGGCGTCCCTTAGGAAAGGAGCTCCTGCGGACCCCAGCACTTCGTCGTGGACAGCCCTGGTTGGAAACCACACGCAGGGCTTGGTGTCCTTCCTTCGTACCGCGGTCTCATGTTATCCTCACAACATTATCCTCCATCTAATAGATGAGGAAACTGAAGCCCTGAGGCTCCAGATCACATAGCAGGTGAACGGAGGAGTTGGAATTTGAACTCAGGCCTCTTGGCTCCAGTCCCTGTCTTCGTAACTGTGACTTTATTTGCTTTTAGTTTCTCCAACTATACAATAGGGGAAACGTCCCCACCTCTGAGGGGCATTACAAAGATGAAATGAGCAAAGAAAGAGTTCATTGTGACCTTGGACCTCTGCCTATTAGAGCAGGAATGTGGACTCAGGCACTTTGAGGTTTCTTTAGCACTTTATGACTGGATGGGGTCATTAAAAATAACTTTTTCTCCTCCTCCCTCCCTCCTCTAATCTTTATGATCTGTATTTTGACCATTTGACTGCTTAGGACTGGATTTCCCCCAGGATCCTGAGGTTGTGAAATCCCCCTGGGGAGAGGATTGCATCTATCACTGATCAGGGCCTCTCTTGGCAGGGATGGCACAGAGAAACCTTAAGCTTCTTCTGGAAAGAGGAAGAGCAAGCAGCCAGGCCAGACATTCAGTTTTGATGGAACTGGCTGGCTGACAAGGGATTGTGTGAGTTGGGATGCTTTGGGCTGCGCGACACCATGACATGCAGTCCAGGTTGGAAACAGCTCCAGCACAGGGGGAGGTATCATGGAGGGTGCATGTACAGAGTATTTTAGTGGAGCAGTCAGCACTGTCAGCAGGGACCCAGGTGCCTTTCATCTTTATGCTCTGTCCTGCTCAACCACATTGGCTCTTTGTCTCCTCATGGTGAAGAAATGGCTGTTGTGGTGCCAGACATCACGCCCCACTCCCAGCCATGTCTTTGTCCAAAGACCAGGAGAGAGAAGCTCCCTTACACAGGCCCGGTCTGCTGTTAGGGGAAGTATAGCTTCCCTCCATGGCTCTGCAGTCCCTCCCTTGTGTGTCATTGGTGAGAGTGGCATCCCCTGCACATCCTAGACCAATCATGGGCCAGGTAGGGAACACCACTCCTGGGGCTTTAGAGAACCCCAGCTTTCCTTGCATTTAGTGGCTTCTGGGGATATCTGAACACAATTTGAGGTGGGTCAGCAAGAAGGCATGGGTGGAAAGGCTGCTTGGAAGTTATCCAGGGCTGTGTGGGGACAGGCAGCTCTCGAGGCCCTGTCTCTCTTTCTAGGCAAGGTTCTGGAACATGTCCCTCATTTCCTATGGTCACTTCCCACATCTTGATCTTTCTGGTCCCTGTTTTCCTCACCTCGTGTTCCAGGAGTACCTCGTTTCTAAATTTTTTTTTTTTAACGTTTATTTATTTTTGAGACAGAGAGAGACAGAGCATGAACGGGGGAGGGTCAGAGAGAGAGGGAGACACAGAATCTGAAGCAGGCTCCAGGCTCCGAGCTGTCAGCACAGAGCCCGACGTGGGGCTGGAACTCACAGAGCGGGAGATCATGACCTGAGCCGAAGTCGGACGCTTAACTGACTGAGCCACGTGGGCGCCCCAGGAGTACCTCGTTTCTTTGCAGGCCTTCACCCCTGGCTGAATTAGCCCTCCCCCTTTCCTGCCTCCACTGGCTCCTTCCTCTTTCTAGACTCAGGTTCAGCATTACCTTTCCTGACTGCCTTTCCCCCAAAGTGGGCCTACTGCTGTTACTCTCTCTCTCTTTCTTTCTTTTCTTTTCTTTTTTTTTTTTTGTGTGTGTGTCTTGTTAGTTATTCTTGGTAGGAACAAGCATTTGCTTGTTTACAGCCTTCTGCACTGGCTCCCGGCTCTATCTGGACAGGGACTGGGTTCAACTCGTTCGCTCCTGGGTCCCTGGACTTCAGGAGAAAGAAAGGCCGGAGGGCAGGAGGGCAGGGGTTCAGAAAGTATGTGACCTGGCATGGGCATTTGGTAAATCTGTGCTGAGTGAAGAAGCTGCTGCTACCCTTCCTGGACTCCTTGTCGCTTTCCTCTGCCTCCTGTGCTTCTGTCTGCCTCTCCCCTGGAGAGCCAGATTCCTTTTTGTGTTCGTTGCTTTTTGAGGAAGAGGGGAGGTCTTGCCTCTTGAGTCGCTGGACCCGTTTTCTCTTTACGGCGACCAGACTGCTGGCAGTGGCTTCACCGAGGGCTGGTTTGAGGAAGAACCCGCTTCTGGAGGTCAGCACCTGTGCAGGGTCTGTGGGGGGTGGGCTGAGGATGGGGGCCGTGGATTCATCTCTTTGGCTAAGGCCAGTGGCGGCACGGGTGCCCGCCCAGACGTCTGGACCTGACCCTTGGCCATACGGGTGGGGTCGCTTTGCCCTGAGGACAGCTCTTTTCTGCTTGCTGGAGACTCCTTCCTTCGGCCCATGTGACAGCGGGGTCGGCCCACATCAGGGGTGTTGAGTCCATCTCACTCCTGGGGAAGCAGTTCAGTACTCAGCCTTGCGGATGCCAAATCCTGGGTCTGGAGTGGGAGCCTGGTCATTCTAGACAGCACGAAGGTGGGGAGAGTTGGCTGCGGCTCTTTTAAGTTTAAAGACGAGGGATCAGAATCATTTCGAAGAGTTCTTGAACGGGGGAGTCAGATTGGCCATTGGCAGGGGACAGGGGAAGTGGATTCTGGGACACACCCGCATCCTGTGGGCCGCTGCCGCATTGTCAGCATGGGAGTGGGGAGGGGAGAGGACGGGGGCAGCCCAGGCCAGGTGGGGCCGCGCTGAGGCAGACTGGGGTCACAGAGGGAGTGGGGGTCGGGCTGGAAGGCGGGTGGAGCCCGGTTAGGCGAGGCTGCCGCAAAGCTCTGCCTATGGGTCCGCAGGCTGCCAGAAGTATCGCTCAGTTCCGAGGGCTGAGGTCTCTCCCTCAGGGCAGAGAAAGCGCCTCCCTGGGTCTCCAGACCTGTTCTCCATAGCTGGTTGCACAGCAGATTATGGCCTTGCGCGGTGTGCGTGGGCGGGACTGCCGCGTGTGTGCATGGGTTCACGTGGGCCTCGCCTGGTGCTTGGCGCCCGCCCCGGGGACCCTTTTGGGGGAGCGTTGGCTGCCGTATGAGCCTAATGAGCAAAGTATTAGGTGGTGGGGCTGTGGGTTCCCCTCCAGGGCTCGGTCTCCCCAAGGCCCCCGAGGTGGAGCCATTGAAGCTGGTGGAGGCTTTCCTCACTCCTGCTGCTGCTTTCAGTGTTCTTGCTCATGTTGCCTTTTCTCTTTCAGTGGGAAGTGTCGGTGTGAGTAATTATATATATTTTCCCAAACTCGAACTATGCTTCATTTAAACTTCTATAAACATGTCTGTATAATTCTAATTAACTGCTCGCATAAAGCCATCAGAAAGTTACATGGGGAAAGCTCACTTGCCAGACTGTTGCCTAAAAGCCAAGGAAAATATTATGTTCTTCCAACAAACGGACTATTCATGTCGACGGTTCCCAAGATAAACAGGAGATACCGAGGACAAGTGAGATTTGAAGCAGCGATGGCTGAGCCTTTTGTAAGTGGCGCTCACGAGAGCACTGGCGGGGTGGGTGGTTTGATTGAGTGATAAATGCTCTTCGAGAAAAATGCCCCAGACTTGGAATGCGGGGTCGGGACCCTGGAGATGGGCCATCTCATGGTGCTCTTGTTAATGTCCGTGGGCAGGAGGCCACTCGGAATTAGTGAAAGGTCTGAATTAGAAAAGAGTCCACGTGTTTCTGTCAAGTCCTTTCAGCAGTTTGTACTGGGGTTACTAGAAAGCGTGGACAAAGGACAGGCTTGGGGCTGCTCTGCTGAGTGGGTAAGAATGATTTAAAACCAGCCTTCCTTCCTTCAATCTGTACACCTGTGTGTGGTGTTAGCGGTCAGGGCTGACGGGGACAATGAAAGAGAAGTGTGGGGGGCTGGGCTGGGCTGGGCTGGGAAGGTGTACGTTCAGATTGGGTCGGAGGAGGAGGCCTCACCGAGGAAGTGACTTGGAGTGCAGATGTGAAGGGGGGTGATGTGACTCTCCAGGCAGAACAGCACGTGCAAAGGCCCAGAGCAGCAGAGTGAGTGCGTGTCTGAGGGAGGCCAGGAGGCCCCTGTGCCTGGGGCTGAGAGGTGATGGGTGGGAGGTGAGTGATGACACCAGGGAGCTGATTGGAGGGCAGGGCAGTGTAAACAACCCTTTTACTTTATGCAAGAAGATGCTCCTGAGCTGCTTGGCAGTTCTCTGTTTTATTGCCCTTATTATCAGAATGAAAACGTCTTGAAAACTGAGAACAAACTGAGGGTTGATGGGGGGTGGGAGGGAGGGGAGGGTGGGTGATGGGTATTGAGGAGGGCATCTTTTGGGATGAGCACTGGGTGTTGTATGGAAACCAATTTGACAATAAATTTCATATATTGAAAAAAAAAGAATGAAAACGTCTTGAACATTTTGCGACATTTGCTCTATTGAAGATGAGAATAATGCATAAAAATATAGAGAAGAAAATAAAAAAACCTCCCAATGTTCCCCCCTGCCCCTCCCCTCCCCCCGCCCACACACACCTGAGCAGGACCGCTGCTGCATTTGGGGAACCCTCCCTTCGGGGACCTTCATTTATCATGTCCCTCCTTCCTGGCCCATGCAGAGGGCACAGGGAAACTCCCAGGTAGGTCCCTACGTGGGTAGCACAGGTGAGTTGTTTGGGGATTGAAATTAAGGAGGTGTTTGTTGTGCCCTTCGAAAACTTGAACTTGAAGAGCTGGTGGTTTGGGAAAGTTGTCGATGGCTGACAAAAACTGTTGGAACGGGAGCCACTGGAGGGCTGAGGGTTTTGTGCGGACCACACTCAGTGGTCCCAGTGAGCATTTGTTGAGTCCCTACTCCGTCCCGGGCGCTGGACGAGAGTTGTCTGCATCCACGTCTCTTCCTTCCCCGTGTTTAGAAAAATGTTTTCTTCACGTTTTTAAAAAATGTTTATTTCATTTATTTTGAGAGAGGGAGAGTGCATGCATGAGCGGAAGAGGGGCAGAGAGAGAGAGAGAGAGAGAGGGAGAGAGAGAGAGAATCCCAAGCGGGCTCCCCAGTGTCAGCGCAGAGCCCGACGTGGGGCGTGAGCCTCTGAACCCATGAGATCATGACCTGAGCCAAAACCAAGAGTCAGATGCTCCACCGACTGAGCCACCCAGGTGCCCCACCTCTCATTTTTTTTTTTTTATTGTCATAAGATACACACAGCATAAAATGCACTTTTTTTTTTTTAATTTTTTTTTTCAATGTTTATTTATTTTTGGGACAGAGAGAGACAGAGCATGAACGGGGGAGGGGCAGAGAGAGAGGGAGACACAGAATCGGAAACAGGCTCCAGGCTCCGAGCCATCAGCCCAGAGCCCGACGCGGGGCTCGAACTCACGGACCGCGAGATCGTGACCTGGCTGAAGTCAGACGCTTAACCGACTGCGCCACCCAGGCGCCCCTAAAATGCACTGTCTTGACCACTTGTAAGTGTGCAGTGTTGTGGTATTAAGCACATTCACCTCTCATGCAGCCATTACCACCATGCATCTCCAGAACTCTGTTGGTCTTATAAAACTGAGACTCTGTCCCCATTACACACCAACTCCTCATTCCCCCTTCTTCCCAGCCCCTGGTGGCTGCCATTCTACTTTCCATCTGTATGGCTTTGATACCCGAAGTACCTCATGTAAGTGGAATCATAGAGTATTTGTTTTCTTGTGGTATCACTTAGCATAACGTCTTCAGGGTTGATCCATGTTGCGGCAGGTGTCAGGATTTCCTTCTTTTTTTAAAAAAATGTTTTTTTACTGGGGCAACTGGGTGGCTCAGTCAGTTAAGTGTCTGACTTCGGCTCAGGTCATGATCTCATAGTTCGTGAGTTCAAGCCCCGCCTCAGGCTCTGTGCTGACAGCTCGGAGCCTGCTTCGGATTCTGTGTCTCCCTCTCTCTCTGCTCCTCCCCTGCTCATGCTCTGTCTGTCTCTCACAAAAATAAATGAACCTTAAAAAACATGTTTTTATTTATTTTTGAGAGAGAGAGAAAGCGAGTGAGCATGTGTGCAGGCAGGGGAGGGGCAGAGAGAGAGGGAGACACAGAATCTGAAACAGGCTCCACGCTCCGAGCTGTCAGCACAGAGCCCAGTGCAGGACTCAAACTCTCGAACCGCATGATCATGACTTGAGCCAAAGTTGGATGCTTAACCGACTGAGCCACCCAGGCTTCCCGGTTTCCTTCCTTTTCAAGGCTGAATAATGTGCCGTTATATGTATACATCACATTTTGTTTGTCCATTCGTCTGTGGGTACCTGGTACACACTTGGGTTGTTTCTATCTCTTGGCTCTTTTGAGAAGAATGTTGCTATGAACACAGGTGTACAAATCTCTCTTTAGGATCCTGCTTTCAATTCTTTTGATTTATACCCAGAAGTGGAATTGCTGGATCGAATGGCAATTCTACTTTTAAGTTTTTAAGCAGCTGCCAAACCATTTTCTGTAGTGGCTGCACCGTTTTATATTTCCACCAACAGTGCACGAGGGTTCCAATTTTTCCACATCCTCATCAACACTTGTTATTTTCTGTTTTTCTTTGATAGTAGTCATTCTTGTGGGTGTGAGGTGGTATCTCGCTGTGGTTTTGGTTCGCGTTTCCCCACGGTGATGTAGAGCCTCTTTGCATGTATGGCGGCCATTTGCATGTCTTTGAAGAAATGTCTGTTCAAGTCCATTGCCAATTTTTTTTTTTTAATTTTTTTAACCTTTATTTATTTTTGAGACAGAGAGAGACAGAGCATGAACAGGGGAGGGGCAGAGAGAGAGGGAGGCCCAGAATCTGAAACAGGCTCCAGGCTCTGAGCTGTCAGCACAGAGCCCGACGCGGGACTCGAACTCACGGACCGCGAGATCATGACCTGAGCCAAAGTCGGACGCTTAACCGACCGAGCCACCCAGGCGCCCCCATTGCCAATTTTTAAATGGGGTTGTTTTTGGTGGTGTTTTTGCGGTTGTTTTTTAGTTTCTTTTTTGAGAGACACAGAGACAGTCTGGTGGGGGAAGGGTGGAGAGACAGAGGGAGAGAGAGAATCCCAAGCAGGCTCCAAGCTGCCAGTGCAGAGCCCGATGTGGGGCTTGAAACCACGAAGCCGTGAGATCATGACCTGAGCCAAAACCAGGAGTCGGATGCTTAACTGACTGAGTCACCCAGGCGCCCTGTTGTGGAATAGTAGGAGTTCTCGATGTATTCTGGATTTATGATTTGCAAATATTTTCTCCTGCTCTGTGTCAATTTTCTTTTAATCTCACACAACTCAAGGAAGCACCTTACCATTATTATCACTGATGATAAATCAGGGAGGTGATTGGTTTTCTCCAAATCTCGAAGATAATCCGGGACAGAGCTGGTGATGGGACTCATTGTTTTACAGCACGTAAGGTGTTAGATGCTGGAGGCCATCCTCATGGAAATGCATGTGAGGACATTTGGTGAGTTATGACGATGAGCCTGACTCGTATGCCCCCTCCTTCAATGGCTTGCCGCTCGTCGCATAACCCTTGCTGCTGTTCTTTCCTGTGCTCTTCGAGGTGTTTGTCTCTCTGATGATGAACTCTCAGGCAAGACATCTGGAGAGGTTCTCTGTTGGTCCTTTGGGCTGTGTGGCCTGGAGGTGGATGCCATATCCACATCAAACGGGGCCCAGTCCCTGGCGTGTGGCAACCCTTTTCAACAACCAGGAGGTTTTATTATAGCAAACTCTTCTGAAACCTTCTCAGGCCCTAGAAAAGGGACACCTGGAACCACCTAGGTCTTACAGGGCCGCGTGGCTTAGATCTGGATGTTAGGGTCTGCTTTTAGCGGCTTCATTCATTCATTCATTCATTCCCTCACTCATTCATACCGAGGTGTGATTTTTCCAGCAAGGAGATTCCCCTGGTCTCAAGTTTCCGGAGGCGCCCGGTATAATCTAGATTCCAATTAGCTTAATTGCTTCATATTATACTTCTTAGAAAAGATTTTTTTTTTTTTTTCCGGCTGATGGTTGTGGTTCCAGGAATGTCTACCCCCACCGTCTTCCTTCCTGCTTCTTCCTGTTTCTTTCAACTTTTTTTCTCCGGGACTGGCCCACACCTCAGCCCTGTTATTCCCCGGGCGATTACATCAGTTTGTGTTGCAGTGGCCAAAGCAGGGTGGAGAAAACACCAGGAAAAAAATTTATACCTGACATATAAATTTTATACATAAAGCATCTGAATCTCAGTTTTATATAGACCACACATATATATACGTAACGACATGGACCTTTTTAAATAGGAAATTTCGTTTTAGGTTCTGTGTGTCTGTTTCAGGGAAAGCACTGGACACAGACTCTACCCTGAGTTCTGACCCCATCCCTCTTCCTTTGGCCATCAACTCCAGAGTTTTTAAAAAGTACTTTTCAACAACCAGAGGAAACTGTTACATCCTGATTGACACAGAGGATGTCGGAGCGGCATTCTTGCTGTTAAGTGATCAGGATCTCAGCCAAGGGAATATAATGAAATCCACATAAAAATTTATTTACCTAATGAAAATCCTGGAGTAATGCATAAGTGGTTCTCTGATAATAAAATGCAAATCTCAAACTATAACCAGGAGGACAATAATCTTCATTAAACGTATTGTCTAGAGGAAGCCCGTGACATCCACTTAACAGTGATTTGATTTGTTTAGTAATTTCCACGTAATATTTAAACTTTATTTCGAGCCTTAAAAACCCGCCCACGAGTTTCTTTCCCTTCGGGGAGAAGGGCAGCTGCTAGTGGGTGAGGGTGCCAGCCTGGCAGATTCTCAGGCCTGTGCTACGGGGCACCCTTCAGCAGTGGCCTCTTCTAGGCGGCTCGGTGTCTGCTGGAGACGTGGGGGCCAGAGAGAGGCAGCAAGGGGGCAGGTTTCCTTCTGCTCCAGGGACCCGGAAAAGCTCCTGTTCTGCAGGAAAACATAGGATGTGATGACTGGAAAAGCTTAGAGAGGGGAAGTGAGTCTCCTACAGCTTCCAGCCCACTATTGCTGCCTGCCTGCCATCCCACCGGGGCCCAGGGCTTCCGTGAAGCTGTGCCATCATTCGAGCGCTGTGTGGGCGTCTCTGCAGGTGCTCCCTGGGCCCCAGAGCATCCAGTGGCAAACGTCTCGTAGGGCTGGGGGGACAGGATGTTGGAAGCAGGGTGGAAGTGCTTTGGAAGGCTGACCCATGTTGGAAACCTGGTGTGCCATGTGTGAACTCAGGATCCTCATTGGGAAAGGGTCACCAGTCTCTCCCTCCCCAGCTGCCGTGAGGACTCGGGAAACACGTGAAGGAGCTGCCTGGGCTTGGGCTGGGGCCTCTGGTGCCTTGTCTTGGGCTCAGAAGCCTGTTGGGTAGCTTGGAAGGGAAGAATTTGTGTCTGGAGCGTTCTGCCCAGTTTGAAACTAAAGATCTAAGCCCTACACAAGAAAAATGAGCCTTTGGGATTTTTTATTTTTGATGATCACAAAATTCCAAATAAACAGCAGATTAAGATGTGTATGTGTGTGAAGTTTTCCCATCAAACGTAATGACCTTAATACTCTTCCCCGACCTTCCGTGTTTCCTCCCTCCCTTTTTTCCCCTATCCAGTTACAACTTCTTTTTCCCCCTTGGAATGTTGCAGAGCATTTGAAAATGTACTAAAATGAAAAGAAGCTACCAATAATCTCAAGTGAGAATCTCCTTCCAAAGACAGCTCAGGACTGTGGTTAAGAATGCAGGCCTGTTCGAAGAGCTTCCTGGCTGTGTGCCCTTGGGCGACCGCCTTGCCCTCTCTGAGCCTCAGCTGCCTCGAATGCAGCATCGATGCCATTTTTCTGTGCAGTGGTGAAGATTAAACAAGATAATGTGTGTAGAGTTCTTGGGAGAGCGCTGGCGCTTAGTCAGCGCCTGATAAATGGGACTGCTTTGTTGCCGTATGAGAAAAGGTTGCTCTGAACAGAGGCCCCGTGAAATGGAGAAGTCCGGCTGTTATCCAGGTAGTGGTGCCAGCCGGCCGGCAGGCCAGCCAGCCTTAATGCCTTAAGCCTCCATCCAAGGCCTGGCTCAGGTTACTCCGGGCCCATTAGTGACGCTGGTCAGAGCTTGGAGCCTCTTAAGTTCAAGGTCGGTCACAGGCCTTGTCCCCCACACGGGCCTCTCTGCTTTGCCCAGAGTCATTAGTCACCAGGGTGGCCTGATGGGAGAGTGGGGGTGACTCAGCACCACCCATCCCGACTTCTGGGCCACACCCCAGGGCAAGGCCTTGCTGGCAGAGGGTCCAGGGCCATAGTCCTGCAGAGACTGAGGATCCACTCACAGATCTGTTAAAAGCAGTTAAATCCTGGTTCTGCCACTGATTAGCCGGGCAAAGCACTTAAGCAATCTGAGCCTCAGTGTTCATACCTGCTGAAGGGGGTAGCAGTAGTATCTCACCTCTCAAGTTTGCTTTGAGGATGCCGTGTGGTTCACTGGCTGCGGTGAGCAGTGCTGTTATCTTTCCTGCTGGAGGAAGGGAGAGCAGGGGAGACGTTGGGCCGAGGGGTGGGGGCAGGGGAAGCAGGAGATGGAAGTTGCTAGAAGAGCAGTGTGTGTCTCATCCCTTCTGACGCAGCTGGGCGCCTTGCAGTGGGACATGTATTCGCAGGAGGGAGGGTGAGGGAGCAGTGTTCTTTTGGCTGAATGACTCGTCTTCAGAAACTCCTGCAGGGGTGACTTAGGCAAATGAGTGACCTTCCAGCCCACATGCACCCACGGTTTTGGGTATTGGGGGCTGTCCCCCACACCCCCGGGTTGCTGCCCACGCTCTTGTTGGAACCGATGTATCAGTGAGCCTGACCAGGGACCGCTGGAGGGCCCCTTCTTTCACCTTCCTGGCTCCCCCTCACAGGATAGGCGATGTGGTTTTCTTTAGGAACCATCTCTGGAGGAGGGAGAAAACCATCAGAGGGCATTTGGTGCATCCTCCAGAGCCCTTTTGTGGGTGTCAAACCAGACTCCCGTGGCCCCGGCCTTTGAGCACAGCTTCCCAGGCTGCAGAGGACCCGGGGCAGTGGGGGGTTGTAATACCCTGAGGCCTGTGGAGCCCAGAAAGGGGCCTGAGTGACAGCCAGACGGGGCCTTCACACACCGGGTGCCAGGGGGAGGGAGGGAGAGAGAGAGAGAGAGCGAGCGAGCGAGCGAGCACGGCAGGGGCAGAGGGGGGCTGCCAGCCAGGGACAAAGGCAGAGACAGAGAGAAACAAAGGAAAAGAGAAAATCCCCTCCTGATACAACCTGTGGTTTAAAGAAAAATGTGGTTTGCCACCCCACAATGCTTTAGAGTGAAACTCTCAGTTCATCCAATAAAAAAAAAAAAAAAACAGCCACCCAGGACCTTTCAACTTTCGAGGCCGGGTGCGATAACACCCCTTATCTGATACGCTCTTCTGGGCCTGGAAGGTTCCCCCACCCATGCATGGAATGAGTTTGAAATGAGAAGGATCGGAGGCAATCAGCTGCTGCCAAATTTGGGAGCAAACATTTTTCTTTCTGGATTTAAATAATTGCATTGCATCCCCAGCTCTGGTTCTCCTCTGAAACCAGCCCCAAATGACATTTGGCAGGCTAACGATGGTCTGGTTTTCTCCCCCTCCTCCCTGTGGGGCTTTCTCAGAATATTTTCCTCAACGTCTGGGTAGCTGGCTTTTAAACCAGTTCATTTTTTTTTTTTTTTTGGTTCGGGTTTCAAATTTTATTAAATTTAAATTTTATTCCATTTCAGGCTATAAAATCTCCAAAAGTGGCTTTGAAAGTGAACAGGTTTTGGCAGGCTGGAAATAGGTTACCTCCAATGCAAATAAAACAGTCTAGCTTCCGAGGAGAACAAGGCTCCAAGGGTTGGGAAAATGCATGGGGCGGTTAGAGACCGTGGCATAGAAATGGTTGGAGACCAATTTAAAAGCACATATATTTTAAATGAAACATTGTGTGGACATATGGAACCAATAGCTTTGCCAAAAGCTCAGTTCTGGGGATCAAGTCTTAAGCGCTAAACTTTAATCTGACTACCCAAGGTGATTTTTTAGCAAATGAAAGCTCCTTTTTGCTTTCTAGTCTAAGGGGAATCTTAATACATTTTTAAATTATTTGGCATTTTGAATTAATTTTCTTAGAATGAAACAAGATTCTTAAATTGGGATCTTGTAGGGAAAAGACAGCCAGGTAATTAGTGAGCTGATCTCCTTTTCTGACACATGGATGGGGGGGGGCACGGGAGTTGAACCCCAACCAGGGTGCACACAAAATCTATTTTAGAGCAGAAATTTCAAAGTAAGCAACACCATCTGTTCTTTAATTATTTCTCCTTATAAAAAAAAAGTTGCTAAATTTATTTGGGTTACTTAGTTGGAAAGAAATTTCTTTAAGACACTCAGAACTGGAGCTATTAAGGCAGATTGTCAGCTCTTGTTTGCTAGGTGTCCAAGAACTCAAAATAGTAAAGGCATTTGAGAATTGACTTTCTTTTCCAATGCAGCTTGCTCTCAGCCAGGGTGTGGTTACTGGGCACCTGGGGGACAGTCTTCTGCTCCTATTTGGGGACAGGGGCTATGGGATCCAGTGGAGGACTCATGCTCCGGCAGGACAGTCCGGGGAGGTGAAGTGTAAAGCTTTGCCTTTTCACCAGCTGATGGGGGTGTACTCCCCTAGAGTGGGGTGAGGCCACTGGGATCCCTGCCTCTTCCAGAGTCCTCACCATTCATCTGTCCATCCGTCCATCCGTCCGTCCATCCATGATCCATCTAACAAATATTTATTGAGGGCTTACTATGAGCTGGGCACAATATTAGGCCCCATCCTTGTGGAGTATACAATCTTGTGAAAGAGATGATTGTCATCAACTCCTCACACAGATGAGCCTGTGATTACCAACAATGACATGTGCTCTTTGGGGTCTAGACCAGCACGGTCCAACAGGCCTCTTGTTGATGAAGAGAATGTTCTATATCTGTGCCGTCCAGTCTGTGAGTGGAGCTCAGGAATCTGGGTTTTCACAATGCCTCCCGGTGATTTTGTGCAGTCCTGCTGTAGAGGGAAGGTAGGCCTGGTTGTGATGCTATATTGCAACTCAGTTGGGGGGTGGAGATGTCAAGGAGTAGGGGAATTGGATTTCAAATGAATAGAAAGCTTCCCAGAAAAGGGGATGATAGAACTGAGACTGAACTGTGAGTAACTTGGGGAAGATTGTGGGCCTGGCCGGGGCGCGGGGGGAGGGCACTAGTGGTGTTGATGGTGGCACACGGCTCACCATGCCCAGAAGGCTTGGCACACTTGATGAACTCGGGAAGGGCCACTGTTGGAGCACAGAGAAGGGGGTTTGTGACCTGAGGTTACAGAGGTTGGCAGATGGAAGACCGGGGGATTCCGGCTGTGTGATTCTGGACTAGTGCCTTAACCTCTCTGGGCCTTTGATAGACTGGAGATGCCATACTTTGCTCCTCACTTATCTAATAGGTTCCAAAGGACAGATGGAATGAAGTGTGTGTACCGAGCATACATGTGCAGAAAACAACCATGGGGGGGGTGGGTTTTAATTTCTTTTCTTTTTCTCTTTTATTAAAAAATTTTTTTTCAAATGTTTTATTTCTTTTTTGAGAGCGAGAGACAGAGTGTGAGTGGGGGAGGGGCAGAGAGAGAGGGAGACACAGAGTCTGAAGCAGGCTCCAGGCTCTGAGCCGTCAGCCCAGAGCCTGACACGGGGCTCGAACCCACGAACTGTGAGATCATGACCTGAGCCGAAGTCTGATGCCTAACCGACGAGCCCCCAGGCACCCCCATGCTTTAATTTTTTTAATGTTTATTTTTGAAAGAGTGAGACAGCGAGAGAGAGAGCATGAGAAAGCATGAGTATGGAAGGGGCAGAGAGAGAGAGGGACAGAGGATCTGAAGCAGGCTCTGTGCTGACACCCGGGCCTTATTCAGGCTGAGGCACACGGCTGTCCCTGTGGCTCTCAGACCCAGACCCTGGATTGGTGTCAGGGACCCATGTTCCAGTTCCTGCCCTGCCTCCTGGGAAATCCTCTTGGGGCCTCCATTTCTCTTTTACTGAGTCTGTAATCTTGCAGGCCTCTTCCAGAGACTTCATCCGGAACTCCCGGTTGGGCCAAGAGGGTGAGCTCCTACAAGTGCCTTTTAAAATCAGATGTAACCAATTGCCTTTTGGGGAAAGGCTTCCTAGTAATTTTAGCAGCATCTTTTCTGGTGTCTAGACCTAAGATCAGCATTTTAGGGAAAAGTGTCGAGATAAACTCTCCCCTGCCTCCCTTCTGCCCTCCCTCTGCACTGCCAGGACTCTGTGCGCCCCCCTGCCCCCAGAACGTCAGGTGGCCAGATCCTCGGCCGAGCCCCAGCTATTTGGCAGCTGAAAGGTTGTCCCTGGAAGACGCCAGACTTTATTTTGAGATCGCAAATGTGGTGGATGCTTCTCTGCTGGAAAAACACCAAGTGTCTGGTCTCAGCTGGGGGGTGGTATTTGGAGGGGGGGATATTAGCAGCTTCTTATCTAAAATAGACATGTGCTTCTCTTCCTTCTCAGAAACTTTTGCTGTCAACTGTGTCCTCAGTACTTGGGAGAGCGCCTCGAGTGTAGTCATTGCTCGGTTTTTGCTGTTGTGGCTATTTTTGTTATTAATTTCTGTGTTTCCAGGACTGAAATGTTGCCTTGGTGTCTCTCTAGATAAAGGCACTTACGATGATCTCTTTGGAATCTTCTTTTTTAAACATCCTAGGAAAGTACTGCTTGACTCAAAGGAATGAATAGCTAATGGTAGAATTTTAGCCACCTGGGTAAGACACTGACTTGTAAGGGAAGAGACCTTCCTAGCAGCGCTCATGTCATTTTGACTCAATGCCAACGAACATACTCAGGACCTCCACTGAAACACGGCAACAGAGATTGCAAACTGGTTATGAGGGTCCATGTCCAATGCCAGAATATTTTGTTTTGTGGGCCACTTGGGATTAAAATTTGTTTGGAATTGGAATGTCACACGTCAAATTCAGAAAACATTGCACACATGCAAAATCCAGATTTCTAGCTTCTTTTCAAAGGAATCAGAAGATCTGACTGCCCTGACGCTAGCTGCACAAGCAGGGATCGGCCGGGGCTGGCCGTTTACACCAGGGCGTGCACGCTCTCGCTTGCCACGGTTCCGCTTGTCCCTGCCGTATTAGGTCTTGCTCTCCGTTTTGTGTTAGCTTCCTGGCCCCAGAGCTCTCAAGCATTGCCAGTACTCAAGGGATAAATGAGATGTGTCAGTGACAGTTCCTGCTCCAGCCCTGCTTCCGGCTTGCTGTGTGACTTTGCTCCAGTTATACCACCTCTCTGTGCCTCAGTTTCCCCATCTGTCCAGTGGGACATTGGACAGGATCAGCGGCTTTCCACTGTGCTTGGATGAACTAGCCAGGAGAGGCTGTGAGGTGGGGTGCTGGGCCCCGTGTCTTATTGCCTTTATGAATTAAGGTTCTGCATCGGACTTCTGGAAAGGTAAGGGAAGTGCTTAGCAAAGTCCGGGAAACTGCAAGATCACTTCCTGCTCCGGCCCGTATCAAGATCTGTCTGTCCTGCTGCTGCCCGGTGAGGGAGGGGGGGGTGGGTTCTTGGGGGAGTTCTTCCCCCCCCCACCCAGACGAGTGATTGAGGGAGTCAGGGCAGGGAAGGGATGGTGATGATGATGATGATGATGATGATGATGATGATAATGGCTACATTTACTGAACAGCATTGTTCTCCCACTAAGGCAGATGTTCTCTTCCCCAATTTGTATGCGAGGAAGCTGAGGTTCAGAGAGGTTGAATAACTTGCCAAGGGTCACACAGCTGATGAGTGCCAAGGGTCACATAGCTGTGGGCCTGGGTTTGTTTCATTCCCGACCCTGAGCCCCTGATAGCATGCTGCTCCTCCTGGGGTGGCTTGAGAGGGGGCCATTCTCATGTACATGTGTGGGGAGAGCTGGCTGCAGAGGGGAGGCCAGTGCTCTGCTCCATTAAGCTGTGCGTTCTTTGTGTGCGTGTGTGTTTTAAAGTAGGCTCTGTGCCCAATATGGGGCTTGAACTCACAACTCTGAGATCTGGAGTCACATGCTCTACCAACTGAGCCAGCCATGGTTTTTAAAAAAAATACGTGTGTGTGTGTGTGTGTGTGTGTGTGTGTGTGTGTGTGTGTATTAAATATATGTGTATGTAAATAACCTCTCTGGATCAAATGGTATAGCCAATCCAGTTAATCCGGTTATTTCGGAGGAACTTGGAGATTTGGGAGTAATTTGGGTAGTTCTCATGATGGGCACGTTTCCTATCTGAGCCTCACGTTGCCCCCCTGAGAGAGGGAATCCCACCTCTGTCCTTGTTTGTCCTCCAGACCCTGCCCCATTGTTGCCAAGGCTGAGTATAACTTCCCAGCGCTCAACAACACCAACGTGCTGGGCACGTCATTTACCCCGTGGGCAGCCCTGTGAGAAGGTAGATTAATTACATCCAGTTTATAGGTGGTGCTTGGAAAGGTGGTGTTACAGGTCTGGTCTGGGGTCCCACACTTGCTGAGGGCCGGTCTGCGACTGTGACCCAGGGCCTTCTCCGAGCCAGCTCTCAGCCCCTGGGAGCCTTTAGCTGGACCCTGGGCACAGCCCCATGCTTTCCTTGCATTGTTGCTTCCTGAGTTGTCTGGGGTTTCCAGGAAAGAGAGGTGGTGGTTCAGCTAATCCTGCTAATTTCCTTGAGTAAGGAGGTGTTTGTTTTCTTCCTTCAGCTTCTTCTGGGGAAGCCTGAGTGAGGCCTCCTCCTGACTTTCTAAGGCCTTTATGTGGGTAAGAGGAGTGTGGACCCTCGGCCCTGGCCTGAGATGGGCTCCTGCGTGGGGGATGACCGTGGGACCATCCTGTGGGCTCAGCTATTGTGCTGCTTTTCCTGTCCATTGAGGCTCAGTGGTTGCTCACCATAGAAAGGAAATCTGGACAACTCAGGCCAAAAGGGAGTTTAGTGTGAGGGGAAGGGGGAGCTGATGGAATGACTAGAAGGTGAAGCAGGACCCAGGACACCTGCAGAGATTAGTGGAGCACGAGGAAGTGGCTCTTGTCTTCAGGGACCTGTCCCCGCCCCGGTCAAAGAGCGCCCCTCTCCTCTCTCTCCTGTGTTGCCGTGCTCAAGGACTAATGTCCCGGAAGATCTGAGCATCTAGCCAGGTTGGGTGACAGGGGAGGGTGAGGCATTTTGACTGACAGTCCTTCGAGGTCCAAGTGGGTGAGAAGTGGTTCCCTTGGGCACAAGCAGGGTGCTTATATCAGAAGCTGGCTAGTGGGCACCTGGTGGCCAACGCATCTGCCTGCCATGGTGCCCTGCTAGGTTGTCCATCTTGGAAGATGCCAGCAGCCCCGGGGCAGGAGTGACAAGAGCTTCCCCAAAGTCCTGCAGCCTAAGGGCCAGTCCAGGGTGGGGGACCAGCAAGGAGAGGAGGACACAGCAGTGTTTCCCAAAGTGCAGCATGGGTACCCCTGGTGGTGTGGCAGGGGATTTTAATGAGAACACATATGAACTTAAAATTAATTGCTAATGGATACATCAGGCCCAAAAATCAGAACACCGCCAGCCATCCACTGCCCCTCCTTGGAGACCACTGGCGTCATTGGTTTCTTGTTCCAGGGCAGTTCGGTGTAAGTGCACACATGTGACAAATGTCTATATTTTCTCTCCCTCCCCCGTAGACATGGAAGCACGCCTACAATCCCTCCCATTTTCTTACTCTCCAATCTGTTAGACGCGATTTCAAACCAGGTGATTCAGGCTGCTTCTGTGCCTTGTATGTTAGCTCGGTATTCTTGGGGTGTCACGTGCCAGCCAGCCTTACGTGTGCAGCCTGATGCAGTCTGACGACAGGAACACGTAGGTGTAACCAACATCAGGTCCGGCCTCCCCCGGAGCCTGGCATGCCCTTGCCCTCCCCTCCCCTCCCCACCCCCCACAAGGGTAACACCCGTCCTTCCACCCATCCTCCCACACACACTTTGGGTTTATGTTATTGTGTTTTTGAAAAAGTTACAGTCAGCACATCCAACGTGAGATTCCCCAGATATTATTGCTTAGGATGAAAAGCATAGTCCTAGGTAGTCCTAGGTGTGAGGCTCTTAATCTGGGGAGACACAGAATTGCCTGGGGCGCTCTTTTGTATTATGACAGTGGGATAAGCCTCAGGTGACCCCTGGGGCCATGGGGGCCTTGTCTCCTCCTGCTGTGGCCCTCAAGCCCAGGCTCCTCCATTTCCTACAAGGCATTGCTCATCTGGAGTGGACACCCCTGTAGGACAAGAGGGGAAACCTAGGGAAATGCCTCCATATTTGCTGGCCTAGTATGGCTCAGCCTACGCCAGTAACGTTGGCCCTGCCCTCTCTCTGCCCCTCTCTCCTCTCATAGTCTGGTCAGGCACCAGGTGGTACTTTAGATGACCTGGGAGCTGGGACCCTCTGACCCAAAGGTTTGGTGTGTGGGGGTGTTTAGGGCAGGATGGGCCTAGGTTTGAATCCCAGTTCTGGCACTTGTTGGCTGCGTGACTGTGGGTGAGTGGCTTAGCCTGTCTGGGCATAGGTTTCCTCACTTACAAAGTGAGGATGGTTAAACACTCCTTTGCAGGGTTCCTGTGCGGATTATATGAGCCCACTGTGTGTTGAACACCCAGCCCAGCGCTCGGTGTACATGCTCAGTGAACGGTCATTCTTGTCACAGTTTCAATTATTGTGCTACTTGGAGGTCTTCTCCCTGTCCCTAGGCCTGGAGCTGCAGGGGAAGTGGGAAAGGAGAGCAGGCACAGAGGTCTGCTTCTCTGCCTGCCCCTGTGGCATCCATCCCAAATGAGCAAATGCTCTCAGCGGGGCATGGGGAACGGAATCTCTCCCTGGCTGGCTGTGGCCGGCCAGCCCCAGGGCAGCTGTCCTGTTCCCAGATACAGGGTTCCAGGCTGGGTGGCTGAAGCAGGCAGGTTGGGCGGGGGCCTGGGCAGCTGACAGAGCCCCCCAGGGGCCTAGGAGGCCAGCTGCAGCCTTGGAGTGGAGCAGACAGCCAAATCATCACTTAACCCATTCTGTTCCTGCAGGGATGGTTGCTCTTCCAGGGCCTGACATGGTTCCTCTTTTCTTTCGATTGCCTCATTTGCCCTGTGAATTCCCTGTTAGACCGGGGGTCTCCAGCATGCAGTGCACGGACTGTATCTGGCCTGTGAGAAGTTTATTGGACCTGTTTAAAAATTGCAGTGATTTATATAAACATTCAGATCTCTGGCCTTCCGGGAAAATCCAGAGGATCTGACCCTTCCGGGCGGGCGGCAGCTTTGACTGAGCTGGGGGTGGGGGGGGGTCATTCACAACCCAACTGTCTCCCCCTCTTTCCAATATCTCTGGTGGTCATTTGAGATCCTGGCCTAGAGAAGCCTGTCAAGGTCAACTGTAATCTCCTCTTCTAGCTGAGCCTTGAATTCCCTGGAGGGTCTCTCTAGCTCTACTTGACCCCCTCGCATGCCAGCAGCCTCACTACCTCCTGAGTGTACCTTTCCATGGAGGCTCTGCTGGTAGAATCCTATCTGTTCCTTCTTGAAATCTCCCTGTAGTGACTTCCACTGGTTTGTCTCGGCTTGACCCCTTGGGGCCACACAGCAAGCTCAGTCCCTCTTCCCCATGACAGCCCTTCAGATTCCTGAAGACAGCCCTGAGTCTGCCCCGCTGGGCTCAACAGTGTCTGTTCCTTTGCTTTCCCTCCTAAGATGTGGTTTCAAGATCCCCCATTATCTTGGTGCCCCACCTTGGCCACCTCCCAGTGTGGCCCTGAACCTCTCGCAGCTGGACTTTCCAGCAGTGCCCTGCACACCCTGGGGGCCATGAGGACACGCCTGGGGCCCAGTTCTGTTAAAAAAGGGAAATGCAGCGAATGGAAAGTGTTCCAGAAGGCCAAACACCTCAAAATACCTACAGCATTTCCAAGTGGGACCTTATGGGTCAGTTTTATTTTTCTCTGTGTGCCCGCCTGTATTTAAATTTTTTTCTCCCTAGGGGATTTAAAAAAAGGTGAAAAAGCAAAGGGCTTGGGATGAATTCACTTGAACCAGCTGATAGTGGTGCCTGCTGGGGCAAAGCCCTGGCTGGGAATGAGGAGAGGAGGGACAGGATGGGGTCCTGCGTTGGAGAGCTTACTGCCTCATGTGCCCAGCTGAGCCTCACACTGAGAGAGGATTATGGGAAGCAGAGAAGGGGGAGGGATCTGTCTCTCCAGGGATGGACAGGACTTTTGGATACCAGAGGTCAGGTGTGGCATCTTAGGTGATGGAGACACCTGTAGCAAAAGTACTGAGGCAGGAAAGTGTTTGCCTGGAAGGCCGGGGTACAGATGCATGAGCTGGAACAGCAGGTGTCTGAGCCGGGGAAGGGTCCTTGGGGACAGAGAGCTTGGGGGGCCGGATAGAGGAGTCCGAAGGCTCTTCTGAAGGTGACGAGCCCAACAGCAGGAGTGACGATAACTGTAATTGCATCAGTGTGCTGTCTCTGGAGGCAGAGCTGGGTTATTCTGGCTTTTCCAATCTGTGGCTGTGTCACCTTGGGCAGGTCACTTCCTGTTCTCAAGCCTTTATGTGCTGGTGGGTGCTGTAAGCTTATGCAGACCTTATCCAGTGCCCGATGGTGAGCACGCGCTGTTAGTTCTCCCACTGTACAGATGCCTACACTGAGTCAGAGGTGCAGAACTTCTGTCTGGGCCTGCTGGGCTCCATGCCTGGGCTCTTTCCACTCCACTGCCTGCCTCTTAGAAGGTGTGAAAGGGGGTGGGAGGCCTGCCCGGGGCGGGGGGCAGGTTGTGCCTGGCGCAGATGTCTTTCAAGGTTTCCAGAGAATACTTTTTAGCCTGATGAGGAAGGCTGCAGGGCTGGGGGATTCTGTTGGTGGCTCCCGGGCCCAGGTGGGGAATGGGTGCCTCCCGTCAGGGGCTCTAGGATCCAGCTTGGTCAGGTGAGGGGGAGTCAGGCCCTTATCCCCTGTGGGGTGGAGGGTGGGGCCACCTGGGTTGGAATAGCTGGAGGAGGGGCTGAGGCCTCCGTGCTGGCCTGGCCCTCTGGTCCGAGTGGCTGTGGCACATCTATCTCTCTGGCAGGGCCAGGCTGGGCTCTAGGGGGATTTCTGTGTTTCAGGGGTCCTCAGTCTGCAGAGGGGCGTTGCTGCTGCGAACTCTCTGTTTCCGTAAGGAAGTGCCCGGTTGACTCGGGGACCTGCCTGTGCCCTGTGGGATGTGTGATCAGCAGCGACAACCAGGGAGATCTGGTAGGACTGGGAAAGGGCCTGGCCGCTGGAGTCCGGGCCGGGCTGGACCCCCACGTGCAGTAGGCGCTTCACTTCTTGGGCCTCAGCCTTCTCCTCTGTGACACATGACACGGTGTCGCCTGTCCTGACCCCAGCCCCCCCCCCCGCCCCCCGTCAGAAAATGTGATTCCCTCAGGGTGTGAAAGTGTGTTGAATGCAGTAAAGATGCATACAGATGCCAGCGGCTTTGTTGGTGGAGGGACCTTGGCTGCCTCTTTGAGCCAGGACCACCGCTGTGGCCGCCCTCCGCCGCGTACCATCTGTTGGGCTCTCACGGCGCACTTGACGCTGAGCTCTGTATCCTACCCAATCATCTCATTGCCTCCACACAGCACCTCTGAGGGGTTGATATTTGCATCGCCCCATTGGACCTACGAGAAAACTGAGTCACAGAGAGAGACCACGTGCCCCGTGTCACACAGCTGGGTAAGCCAGGGCTTGAAGCCTGGGTCTGCCAGATTACAGACCTTGTGCTCTCAGCTGTTGGAGCTCCCCGACTGGGAGATCTTACAGGCCAAATACACTGATGAGCCTCCCTGCGGAAGCATGAAGAAGAGTGGAAACTGAGGCATGCCAGGCCTGAGAGCTGGACGTGGCAGGGCAGGACCTGAGCTCTGTGCTTTAGAGGCCGCTGGATGGCTGAGGTTGAGGAGCCTGTGGGCAAGGGGCCAGGGTGTGCCCCCACTTCTGGGCTAGCCTCCAGGTCCCCAGGAACCCCCTGCCTGCGTGGCCCTAGACCACCCTGGGTCTCTGTGGGCCTCTTCCCATGTTTGTTTCCCAAGGGTGGACGGAGCTTCTCCTTGTACGTTCCCAGGGAGAACTGTTTGTGGGGAGGAGGGCGGGGGCAGAGCTTGGACATGCGGGTGCCCTCTCAGCGAGGGAAGGAGCTGAGGGTGGGAAAGAAGGGTGGGAAAGAAGGGTGCAAGGTGGTGGCTGCCTGATGGTGGGGTGAGCTCCCGTGTTTGCCCTGCCGTGTGGTCCCGGACGGGCACTCCAGCCCCAGAGCCCTGGGGTCCTTGTCACCAACCTTAGGAGCATGTTTCAGGTGCCATGGGGCTAAACAGAGGTACTGGAAATAGTCCATAAGAACAGGGAGCATGAGTGGTTTTTCCCAGCTGTGTAAACCCACCCGGGGGCCCCCACCTTTTCCCCTGGGAGCCAGGATGTGGGAGCTGGAAGGAAGAAGGCAGCCGCATCTGCTTTTGCAGGTGCTGGAGGGAGACCCTGGGCCTCGGATCCTTTCTCTTGGATTCTCCTTATCTCTTTTCATCCTTCCGTCACCTTCCTTAAGTTCTGGGGGCAGAGGATCTGGGTGTGAACTTTGTTTCTACTCCCCCTGAACCACACCTGTGCCACCTGCACCCTCCCCGAGGCCCCTCGGCCTGGTAGAGGGACTGAGGTACGGCCCAGGAGGAGCCCGGCCCTGGGCAGGGTATGTGGAGCATGTGCAGGAACCCCGGCCTGTCCCGTGCTGCACCCAAGCAGCGTCCCAGGGGCCCCGAGGCCGGCCCCTGCCAGCAGTGAGCCAGATGTATTTTTTCGGATGGTGTAGGGGGAGCGTCTTCTGTGTGGGTGTCCTCGCATGATGTGTGGGCTGCTCTGTTTTGATCGAAGGGAGCCAAACTGATTTTCCTGGCCCATCCAAAGCAGAAAGTTAAATAAACACAGCCAAGTATTATCACAGGACTCGAGGAAAATGAACTCCGTCCCCACGGGCAGCCCACATCTGGCCAGTGTTGGGCCTCTCTGGGCTGTGGGATGAGGCAGATGTGATTGATGGTAGGAAGGCCTTCGTGATCCACCCCCCTCCCCCCTGCCCCGATACCAGGGATGTGCCTCCTCCTTCCACGCCTGTATGCCTTCTCAGGGCCCGCGGTGGTGCTGCCGACAGGCCCTTTGGGGCTTTGCCTTCAGTGGGACCTCCCCCTTAGGCTTTCTGAGGCTAGTTCTCCTAGGCTCATCCTGGTGCTTGCAACGGGTGTGCAGCCTGTGAAATGGGCCCATGCTGGTGAGGCTCCCGTGCCCGGGCCCCAGTGTGGGGAGGTGACCGGGCGCACTTGGGAAGCAGCCCTACTTGTCAGGACTTTCCATCCTGGCTCAAGGCCATGGTGGGCCGATGAGCCACATGCTGGGGGAGAGTCTGTAGCTGGCATGTCCCCTGCCATCTTCCTCAGTTCTTGTCACCTGACATGCAGCCCTCACTGAACTTAAATGGGCTGGATGGCTTCAGAGGACGACCTGTATGAACTTGGGGCTGGGAGGAAGTGAAGAGTTATCACCTAGTTATCAGAGTGCAGAGTGCCTGCATTCCCCCAAGCGTGACATTCCACATCCCATGCTCCTGAATCATGCAGTGATTCAGGTGGTCGATAGGCAAAATGAGGGGTTTTCCCCCATACTTCTCTGTTTATTTTACTGTCTATTAGGCAAATGTTACTCGATATGTTTATTCTAATATCTATTAGAAAAATTGTTAGTAGCACACCAGATGTGCGACTTCACGTAGAGTGTCCTTGGGAGGCGAGAAGAAAAGGTATTTATGCAAAGGAGGGAAGCTGAGGTAAAGAAAAGCATTCTGTAACTTTTTTTAATTATTTTTTTTAATGTTTATTTATTTTTGAGAGAGAGACAGAGAGAGAGAGAATGAGAGTGAGGGAGGGGCGGAATGAGAGGGAGACACAGAATCTGAAGCAGGTTCCAGGCTCCGAGCTGACAGCACAGAGCCCGACATGTGGCTCGAACTCACGAGCCGTGAGATCATGAGCTGAGCTGAAGTCGGACGTTCAACCGACTGAGCCACCCAGGCGCCCAACTGTAACTTTTTTTTAATGTTTATTTATTTTTGAGAGAGAGAGAAAAGAGACAGAGTGTGAACAGGGGAGGGGCAGAGAGAGAGGGAGACACAGAATTTGAAGCAGGCTCCAGGCTCCAAGCTGTCAGCACAGAGCCCAAGTCAGGGCTCAAGCCCACAAACCATGAGATCATGACCTGGGCTGAAGTTGGACGCTTAGCCAACTGAGCCAACCAGGTGGTCCTCTGTACCTTTTTTTTTTTTTTAAAGTTTATTTATTTATTTTGAGAGAGAGAGAGAGAGAGAGAGAGAGAAAGTGCAAGTGGGGGAGGGGCAGAGAGGAGAGAGTCCCAAGCAGGCTCTGTACTGTCAGCACGGAGCTGAATGTGGGCCTCCAACTCACGAATCGTGAGATCATGACCTGAGCTGAAATCAAGAGTCGGACACTTGATTGACTGAGCCACCCAGGCACCCCTCATTCTCTGTCTGTGCTCCTGGCCAAGCTCCTGGGAGGCCTGGGGAGGCCCTGCCAGTCCTGGAGACCGGTCGGCGGAGATGCCCTGTCCCTGCTCGGGGTGAATGCCGAGGAGGACTCCCCACACCTGCCTCGACAGTCGTCATCTCACGAACACAGGGCGAGTCGGGTGATGTCAGTCCTGCCCTGGTGGGGCCAGCTGCCAGGTGGAGACACAAGGGCCCCTAAAGGCCCCCACATGCATTCTAACCACCCTGGGTGGGCGATGGAGCTGAGCTGGGGGATGCATCTGTGCCATTGAA
Organism: Lynx rufus; assembly: GCF_022079265.1. Classification (NCBI taxonomy): domain Eukaryota; kingdom Metazoa; phylum Chordata; class Mammalia; order Carnivora; family Felidae; genus Lynx; species Lynx rufus. Next base: position 23,891,463 of record NW_025814830.1, on the reverse strand, counting down.
AATCCCCCCTCCCAAATCAGACTTATTAAAAGTATTGACTCCTGAAACTCTAAAGTATTTATCGTGATTGCCCCTACCCCTGGGACATCCATGTGGAGTTGATGTTTGGAAATGGTCCTTACAGTTCATTCCTGTGGAAGGCTCGGGGCTTTTGATATGAAGAATGATATGGAAGGCTGGTCCTTGTGCCCCACACCAGATGAAAATACTTAGACACACACATGTGCACACATAGGTACACATACACACACATCAGTTTTTAATAAGAGACTCAGTTTCCACTTTGCTCTTGTATAAGATAAACCACACGTATAATAAGGTAGTGACATTTATTTACAGGATGTTAGCACAGAGGATAAGTGGTTCAGGAGTCATAAAAAATATTAGTTTCTACTCTATGGTGCTTTTCTGCAAATGAAATTGGAAACAAAGCAAGAGAGTGGGACTCTGGTCTCACCCCCTCCTTCCTTTCCACCTCAAACAGTGGACAGATCTGGGTGGGTGCTGTCCGTTTCTCCCCTCAGCGAGGGGCCAGGAGCCCAGGCCATGTTGCCTGACTCCCGTGGTCCCGGCCCCCACCTTCAGTTTGCTAGCACCCAGGGGCTGCTTCTGTCCATCCCTTTGTGAGGGGTTGTTATGGTCCCTCCGTGCATGGCAGAGTGTGCCCTCGGTTCTGTCACCTTCCGACAGAGTTGGATGGCTGGTGGCTGAGTACCCGATGTTGCCACCGAAACAGGAAGTGGGAGCCAGACCCTGTTGTAAATCCACATTTATATGCTGCACGTTGCTGGTTAACGAGACCGTGCAGGGGTGACTGTATGAAATGCAATATATATATGAACAAGGAGATTAACCTCAGGGAGACGGGATTAAACATAAGGACAGCCTGGGAGGCCTGAGGCCCTCCAAGTGTTAAGACCCAGGCAGGAGGTTCCCCAGAAAGGGAATTTGCAGGAAACCCCTGAACCCTGAACAGATTTACTGGGAGCACAGACGCAATAATCCTATTTCATGTTGACGACTATGTGCCACGCACTGGACTAAGCTCTTCATATGTGTTACTTCACTTGGTCTTCAAAACAAATGGGGATTTTATTATCCCCACTTTATGTATTCTTAAAACGGCTTTATTTGTTTGTTTGTTTATTATAATCTCCACACCCAGTGTGGGGCTCGAACTCACAACCCTGGGGTCAAGAGTCGCACACTGTTCCGACCGAGCCAGCCGGGTGTCCCCACTCCCACCTTATAGATGAGGAACTGAGACTAGAAGGTGGAGTCAAGGGAGAGCTTGTGATCCAACTAGCCTGGGACACCCAACACTGACCTCCTAGACCCAGCTCTGGGGCCTTCCACAAAGAGGGGTCACTTCAACCCCAAGCTTCTCCATCCAGCTGTGGCTTTTCTGAGACAGTTCAGGAGGGCTGGGAGATCTCAGGCCATCAAGTACTGTTTGTTCAGCATAAGAGGAGAGAGGCAGGTTGTGTGGGCAGGAGGTGCATGCACTCTGGGGCCATGTAGACTTGGCTTCAACTCTCAGCCGTGCCTCCCGTCGCTCATCTAATTCAACCTACTTAAGAAAATTCATTTAGGTCCTGGTTTCCCCATCTGTAAAATGGGCACCATCATTCAGTCCCTTCACAGGGCCATTGGGAGGATTACACATAAAAGTTATAATGTGTGTGAGGCCTGTCGAGTGCTGTCCCCAGTGTCACTGACGTGTGGAGTCTTGTGTCAGTCAAGTGAACTGGAGGGTGTGATAAAGAGATGTAGAGGGTCTCCCTACAGGGGCTGAGAGTACAGGTGGGGGCAACATGTTATGCTGTGGGATCATAGCTTCCCTTTGCCTGGCACCTGGGTGTGGAGGGGACTCTGGACCAGATACGTTATAACAGCTTCTCCCTTTACCCTCACTCAGAGCTACCTTGCAGGATGGCTGTGCCCAGAGAGGTTACCTAACTCACCCAGGCCATAGCCAACCATGGCGGGTAGGAGTTGAGCCTAAGGCATCTTGTTTTGGCCACACCTTGCTGCCCATGAGGACTAACCTAAGTCCAGGGCCCGGGGGCCAGGGAGAGATTTCCGGAGGAGGTGGGCCTGGGCCCTTCACAATGTTTCTGACCAGGGAGAGGGGTGTCTCTGTAGCTGGTGATCAGCCCCGGGGGCTTGGACGAGAAGCCCGCAGCCCTGGTCTTGTGTCCAGGTCTTCCCACAGTCAGAATGGAAAGGAGGGCGGGGCGGGGCCGGGCTGGGCTGCCTCAGGTTTCCCCTTGTTTATATCTCCTTGCTCAGGCAAATGCAATTTGATTTGATTTTCCTGAACTTCATCTATGAGCAGAAACGTTTTTTAATTAAAAAAAATTTTTTTAAGTTTATTTATTTACTTTGAGAGAGACAGAGACAGTGTGAGTGGGGGAGCGGTAGAGAGAGAGAGGGAGAGACAGCACAGAGTCCGATGTGTGGGGCTCGAACTCGTGAACGGTGAGATTATGACCTGAGCCAAAACCAAGAGTCAGAGGCTTAACCGACTGAGCCACCCAGGCGTCCCAATGAGCAAGAAACTTTTTATTTACATTAAATAAGAAACCCACAGACCTGTTAGGTTTTTGTCTGTGATTTTTATCATTCTTCCTAAAATGGGATTTGCACATTAGTCTAAAAGGAAATCAGAATTTTATCTGTGGTTAAGGTAGAAATTCATCCCGACTCCAGGCTGGTCCCCCAGCCCTGAGCCTTCTCTGGGGCCCTGCCTGGGCAGACAGGCTTGGCCTCTGAGCTGTAGGTGGTGGGTGGTCCCCACTGTCCAGGGGTCTGCTTGTCACTTTCCCTAGCTCCTACCCTCTTCTTTACATCTACACTCTGGGTTCTCATGTTTCCACTTGTTTCTGCCTCACTCCGAGAGTGGGGTTCATTTAACTTCTCCATCATTCCTAGTTCATTCATTCATTCATTCAGTCACTCAGCTCTTAGGTGCCAGCCCCCAAGGGGCACAGCCATGGTAACACTTACTGACATAGCACAGTCTAATGGCTGAAGATCAAAAAATCTTTCTCCTAGTACCTAGCTCAGAGTCCTCAGTACCTACTCGAGGTACTGAGTGCTTAGTAAAGGGGAAAAAGACCAAATACACATGGGACCTATGTCTTTGACGCCTAAAAATCAGCAAACTCTTTATCCTAGCGATCCTGCTTCGGGGAACTCATTCTGAGAAAAATCACTGACCAGGCTTGTGGCCGTGGGCAAAGTGTGTGGATGTGTTTTGCACCACGACCTCCCTTACAGTGGACGACAACTGGAAGTAGCCTGGGTGGCCAGCACCAGGGCACTGGTTTAATTACTCCTGGAGCCTCCTACAGGACCGGCATCTGCGATGACAGTGGCCGTCCACGATTTTTATGCGAAAAGATGTTGTTCTTGGTAAATGGCTGAGTTGGAAAAGCAGGTTCTGGAACGGTTTGTGTTGTTCAGTTGTACATATTGTTACAACTTTCTGGAAGGCTATGACAACGTATTTGCACCCAGAAAGTTGTACTTTGTGTTTCTCAATTTGAACTCACGTGTATTTGCTCGTTTTCTACGTTGTACATGGATTACTTGTGTGGAAGACTTTTATGAAAAAAGAGAAAGATGCTTCGTGTAGGAAACAATAAGAAAAGGGCAACTCCGAGTGAGTTCTGGGTTTCCTACGTACATGGGACATGGGGCAGAGCCTGGGCAGGGCAAGTGGGGTGGTGGGGAGAGCCGGGAGGTGCAGTGATGTGTGGTGGCTTCAAGGTGGCTTCCAGGGCTGGCTCCACCCCCTGGCTGCTGTTCCGTCCCTCCCTGCGCCGCCCCGGGGCAGGTTCCTGTATCCAGTGCTGTATTAACTGGACGCATCTCTTCCCAGATCCATGTCAGCAAGTGTCCTGTTTGGTGCCTTGACACTGGCCAATTGGTGGGAGTATTTAGCGGCAAATGCCACAAACCAGGGCCCTTTCTCCCCGAACCACCTGTTAAACCTTTGCCAACACAGCACCACCTCACGTGGTTTCCCCTTGACGTCGCAAGGAACCCGGGTGCCTGGGGAGACCCCAGAGGATGAATTCTCTTCTTAGGTCCCCCTGGTGCTGGCACAGGAAGGAACTGGGGGAATCTTCTGTAAATTTGAATCATCGGGGAGAGAGAGAATCCGTCTTCCTTTTGTTGGCTGACTCCACTCAGTCTGGAGCCACAGCTTCTGTTTGTTGAAGGTGGAAGTGAAAAAAGGGGTTAAGAATCCCGCCCCAGCTTCACTCCGACCTAGTTCGGGGACCTTGGGCAAATTGCTTGGTCTTTATTTTCTCATCTGTAAAATGGGGTTAATACATGTTCTTATAGGATTGTGCAGGCCAGTGGTTCTCAAGCTCTAGCATGCATGAGAATCACCTGCTGGGCCCCACCCCCAGAGATTCTGCTATTTAAAATTCTGCATTTCTGGGGCGCCTGGGTGGCTCAGTCAGTTGAGCGTCTGACTTCAGCTCAGGTCATGATCTCACGGTTCGTGAGTTCGAGCCTATGTAGGGTTTTCTGCTGTCAGAGAGGAGCGTGCTTTGGATCCTCTGTCTCCCTGTCTCTCTGCTCCTGCTCCCCTAGAAAATAAATAAACATTAGAATAGAATAGAATGGAATAAAATAAAATAAAATAAAATTTATGCATCACTGACAAGCTGCCAGGTGACACGGCCGTTGCTGGTCTGGGGACTGCAGTCGGAGAAGTTACAGAGGTTCGTGCCTGGTGAGGGCTAAGGATCACATCATATAGGGGGCTTTGTGTATCCGGACTCCGGGGTCTGGAAGCTAGGGTGCTTGGGTTCCAGGTCTGCTTTGGTCACCTCTGCTGCCCCATGGGTGAGCTGTTTGTCTTCTCTGGGACTTTATTTCTCCTTCTGTGAAATGGGTCAGTAAAAGCTTGACTTTCAGGTAGCAGCTGAGGAAGCGTCTGCAAAAGCCCTCTGATGCCAGGTGATTCTGGTAAGAGTGGCAGGGACGCCTTGGGGGACCCTGGGCCACCGTGCTGACATCTGCCTCCTCACCCACTAGGGACAGGCACGGGAGGGCAGGCCGTGGCACCGGTCCCGGGGCACTGCTGACTTGCCCGGTCCTTCCTCCTCTTCCGACAGAGCTTTGAGGTACTCTTCCATTTGAATTCACTTGGATGCCTGGCCTTTGTGGTACTGTCTTTGCTTCTCAGTTCCCGACTCTGTTATCCACTACAGTGGACACATCATGTGTCTCTGTGGTACTCAGTTTCCTCTTCTTTTCCTGCCCCGTGGCTGGGATGGAGCAGGCAGAGTGAGGGGTGAGTAGCTGGGTGTTCCCAGCTTTGAGCTAAAGCCGCACTCGGAAACATCCCCGCTGGCCTTGTGAGCTTATGGGCTGGGTTCTGGACCCGTGCTCTGGCTTCGCAGGTTCCATTGCCTCATCAGAAAAGTGGAGACTTTGAAGACTTTCTCAGAGGGAGGCTGGGAGGATTACGTGAGAGCCAGTGGGTGGGACGCCCGGCCCGGTGCCTGGTGCTACAGCGGCCCGGTGGAGGTTTGCTTTCCTGGGGGGGAGTAGTCCTCACCCTGGCCCAGATCTGCTCCAGTTGGACACAACACCCACATGTGGGTGCAAGCGCGCATGTGTGCCTTATGCACGCGCGATGCGTCGGTGCTTGAAGGGGGTAGGGAAGCTCTACGGACCAGGATGGACACGGCCAATAGATGTTTTTCTTTTTGAGAGAGAGAGAGTGAGAGAGAGAGAGCTCGCACAACAAATGGGGGAGGGGCAGAGACAGAGGGAGACACAGACTCCGAAGCAGGCTCCAGGCTCCGAGCTGTCAGCACAGAGCCCGACGCGGGGCTCGAACCCAAAGACTGTGAGATCCTGACCTGAGTGGAAGTCGCACACTTAACCGACAGAGCCACCTGGGTGCCCCAGAGCGCCAGTAGATTTTAATCCATCTTGTTGAGCCTTTTGAAGCTGCACCCATGCCCAGCAAGAAGGAGAGCCCTGATTGATTAGCAATGTCTGCCACAGGTGCGGGACAGGGCAGCTGGGCCAGGTTTGACACTCGTTCTGTCTCTGGTCTAGTGAAAAAGCCATTCCTCTCATACTTAAAGCATACTTGAAGTGCGTCACATTCATCACCCAGTTTTCACATCATCCTCATCATCGCTCTCACTTTTTAGGGAAACCTGGAGGAGAGGACCCCCGTTTCTGCAAGGTTGCCCCAGATCTAGATTCTCCTGGGATTGGTGCTTCTGTTCCTTCTGCAGATATCTCCCAGCCCTCCTCTCTTGGGGTGTGTGGGGTGAGGATGGGGTGCTCGTGGAGGGACATGAGCTGGCATGGAAGCTGAACCCCTTGGTTGTGAATACTAGATGGTTGCACATTTGGGGACACCATCCCTGCACTGTGACAGGGACTGGGAGGCTGTGATGCCGAAGGACCCAGGGCTGTCCCTGGGCCCTTCCTGGGGGTGGGGTGGGGCGAGTCTCTCGGGAAACCTGATCTCACTGCTGGAACCCTCCTCTCCTCACAAGCGCAGTGAGACCTTAGCGGTCCGCCAGGAACCTGAGGGAGGACGGGCAGCTTGGATAACCCCAGGAATGCTCACGTTGATTGCCCGTTTACCTGGGGCAGTGTGCGGTAGGAATCCCAGCTCATCGAGGCCTCTGGACACTCCTGTCAGTAGTGTCCTCCTTTCACGGAGGACACGGAAGATCACGGTGGATCAAGCATCTTGCCCCAGATCTAATGGCCTGAAACTGGCAAAGCTGGGGGATGGTCCTGGGGAGCCCTATTTAGGACCCCCTACCCGAACCCCTCCATTTTATAGCTTCTCTCTGGTGCCCTCATCTGCCCTGCTAGAGTGAGCTCTGTCGGGTGACTTCTGGAAGGTTGATCTTCCCGGTAAGGATCGACCAACTTCTCTTCTGGAGTTGTTGGACTCTTACTGGATGTCTCTCTGTTCCGAGTGTTTTATAGGTAAGCAAGGCAGGGAGTGAAAGGGAAGACAGTGGCCGAGCAAGATCCAGGCTTTTGACCCATCTGCCCAGGGTAGACCAGGGGAACAATATATAAAAAATTCTCAGAAAAGTTGCATCTTTTCCTAGGTACTTGTTCCAAAGCCAGTGTTTAAGGGGAAAGTCGGGCATTGCCAAAATTGCTGTAAGCACTTACTGCGAAGCTGCCGACTTGGCGACCCACCCACACTCTCTTGATGGGTCTAATGCATCAGCTGTTGCCTCCCACATTGGAACATACTGCTTTTTTTTTTTTTTTTTTAGCAGTGTATCAGGTGGAAGAAAGCTTCTGGTTAGGAGCCACAGTGTCCAAAAATAGGTTTCTTTAGGGGTGCCTGGGTGACTCAGTTAGTTGAGCATCCAACTCTTGATTTTGGCTCAGGTCATGATCTCAGGGTTCCCGGGTTCAAGTCCCATGTCGGGCTCTGCACTGACAGCATGGAGCCTTCCTGGGATTCTCTCTCTCCCTCTCTCTCTCTCCCCACCCCCCACTCATGCGTGTGTGTGTGTGTGTGTGTGTGTGTGTGTGTGCTCGCGCTCACGTTCTCTCTCTCTAAAAGTAAATATTAAAAAAATAGATTTCTTTCTTTATTATTAAAAAAATTCTTTTAACATGTATTTATTTTTGAGAGACAGAAAGAGACAGAGCAGGAGCAGAGAGAGAGGGAGACACGGAATCCGAAGCAGCATCCAGGCTCTGAGCTGTCAGCACAGACCCTGACATGGGGCCTGAACTCCCAAACCGTGAGATCATGACCTGAGCCCAAGTCCAACGCTTAACCGACTGAGCCACCTGGGCTCCCCCAAAATAGATTTCTTTAAATCCTAGACCCACCCTCCAGGTGGTGAGGTGCAGACAGACCAATGGGAGGCGTGAAGAGTTCTTGCCCCTGCCGTAGGGCTGTGCTCACTGGGGAAAATGGCAGGTGGTCTTAATGGAGCCATTTCAATTGTTAGTTTATTCTCTTTTTGGCAAGTGGTCAGAGAATCATGAGAGTAAAGTACAGGGGTCAGTGATATGACCCTGTCAAGAGATCCTCTGAGGGTCTGGGTTTGGTGCTGAGTGACTGCGTTGGGGGCGTGGGGGGGGGATCTTGGGTAGTTTTAGCTTTGGTTGCAGAGAGAGCCTTTGCTTTTCCATGCTGTCACTCCCCCAGACCAAACCCACCACCTGGAACGCATCCCCACTGAGAGGACCCTGGAGGGTGTCGGCTTAGTGATTGGGTTTGTTTGCAATTGACCCTGGTCATTTTGCCCTGAAGCCTGATGGCAGAGATGGTCATGGGCTACGCGTTATGGCACATCTGTGTGAGTTAGAAAAAAGGCTGGCCATGCCTATGTGCAAAAGGATGGGTACATCTTGCTCTGGGATAGCCCTGTATCAGGACATACTGTTTAGTGGACAGAGTGTGGGCTAAATTTCAACCCTTTCTCACTACTTCTGCTGGGCCTCTTGTGCAGTGCACAACCTGCACAGCCATACACAGCAGTCTTCCTTGCTTTACACTTTTTCACTCCTTGAAATTGCTTAGTACTGAATGATGACACTTCATTTCATGCCTGACAATGAGAGTCTGGACTCTAGGTGTATCCTATACCTTCCTTGGCCTTGGCCTGGTATAAGTGAGAGGATTTCTTTAAGGATGAGCCCAGGAGAGGCAGTCATGTGCCCCTGGCTTGTCTCACTACCTCCATTGGGACAGGGATGCCTTTAGGGGGAGCCTCTGTCAGGCCAGTGTGAGCCCAACCCTTCCCTAAGGATGAGATGATCCCTGGGGCCAAGGCCTGTAAAGCATGGAAAAGTCCCCTAAGACTTTGTGAACACCAGCCAGAGGTGGGGCCAGATGAAAATGCTCTCAAAATAAAAGCCATTAATTCAGTGGTTCTTAAACCTTTTTTTGGCAGGCAGGCAGGAGGTAGTGGTGGTGTTCTAGATCTTTTTGATGAAAACCACATATCCTTTCCCCAGAAAAATGCCTGTGTGTACACATGTCTGGAGGCTTACAGCCAGGGGCAGGGCCTTCTCAGATCCTTGAAGCCAGGCCCAGCAGCTGGCCCTGGTATGAATTTTGGAGTAGGGAAGGTGGTTTCTGGGCCCTGTTGACCCTGCTGGAGGCTTCCTCTGGCCCTTGGGTCAGTGCTTGCCTCTGTCCACCTGTCTCATTCACGTCCTGACGCTGTCTTAGAACTTGTCCCCTGCGCTTTTCTACCTCTGGCCTGCACCTTGTCTGCCAGCCCAGGTCCTGCCTGACTTTGGCCAACCCCCCAGAGCAAGGGGCACTGGGGAGGTGGGTTACACAGCTGCCCACCTAGCACCACTAGCCCCGTGCTGCTGGGCTCCCAATGTCCAGAGGCCCAGCACACAGGCTTTGGGTCTTACTGGCATGTCGTTGATGGCAAGGCCGTCCCAGTGCACAGGGGGCAAGCTGTGCACACTTTCAGAGTAGGGGAGTTGTCATCACTTACAAGCCCGCTGCTGAGCTGGGAGACAGTGTCTGGTGAGGCTCACGAGCTCTATACTCCCATGGGAATCAGCCACTCACAGCTTGTGATCCCAGAGCAGGGAGAGAACCCAGAGTTCTGTCTGGAGCCCGACAGAGCTTCAGAATCCTTCTTAACACACCCTAAGAACCATACACTGTGTTAGTACACTGTGCACTCTCCAGTGTGAACACGGGTCCTGCACCACCTCCCCTCATATTATACGTGGCCATGCATCCCCTGTCCGGGTATACAGACTTGCTGCTGTGCCCTGACCCTGTGTGTTCAGACTCACTGTGCCTTCTCCCCATGCTTACACACTCGCCCCCCACACTCCCTTCCTTTGTGTGCACACTGGCCTTTGTGCACATACAAATGGCCATCGTTCACAGGAGCAGACGACTCTGTGTTCTCCTTGAGATTGGGCAGGGTGAGGGTTTGCCTTGGCTTCAGTGGTGCCAAACATCTTTAAATGAAAAGTTAGAGGTAGAATCTGGGGAAGCCTCCAGAAAGCACCCAACTCCTCCGGCTGGCTGGGCAGCCCCTGTAGGTGTTATCCATATTGACCACTGTGCTGATTGAGTTTTCTCTGAGATGCCCAACCCTTGGTGTCCATTGCGCCTCCAGCAGAAGTCCACTTGGGGATGGCTCAGGCTCCCAGACGGCGCCTGCTGCCAGTGTAGACTCAGCACCCCCAGCAAGTGGCTGGCTCTGGCTGTCGGGAAGGCCTTCCTTCCTCTGTGCCTGCTGCCCCTGCTAGTTATCTAGCTGTTGAAGAGACCAGTCCGGACGGAGGAGTAAGAGTGAGACTGGAGGAGAGGAGAGCCCCTGCACGTTCACGGCAGCAGGGAGCATGGAGCCTCGTGCTGATGCTGGGAACACTGGGCGTGACTTTTTCTCATCAGGAATGTATAAAGGATGGTGTGCTTATGCCTTCAATAAACAAAACGTGGGGAATGGGATGTTAGCCGGGTGGATGCCAGCAGTTGTAGGAAAATGCGTTCATGCCCCACCGCACTAGGTGTGTTGGCCCGCGGGCTCCTTCCTCACTGGGAGAGATGTGGTTCTGGAGATGCTGGTGTGTGATGTGGCCACTTGCCTGTGGTGACGTCTGCCACTTTGAACTTCCCCATCCAGCTGGCATCAGGCCACTGCCCTCTTCCCAACTTTACAGGCTTGTCGGACTTGGGGAAGAGACCTTGAATTGTCCTAAGAGCTCCAAAATGGCAGATGTTTTCCTGATCTCCTTCCCATGATGGCTGAAGCCAGATCTCAGGGAGGGAAGGATTTGGTCCCATTCTGGGGACATTCTTCAGTTCAGTGATCTGGAAGGTCACCCTTCTCACCTGGAGAACATTGGGTGGGCCCAGAGTGGGGCCCTTTGTCCTGGTATCTGGAGCACACCGTGGACAAAGGGAGAACTGGGTCGTGCATTAATGTCATGGTAGCCACGGTCAACAAGGTCGACCTTTTTGAAGTTGTCCAGCAGAAGGGCCGCATGGTGACCTTACAAACTGGGAGTGACTTCTTAGTAGAAGCGAAAACACGTAGATCTTAAAGTAAGTAAACGGTGAAATGTGAAGGGAGCGGATTTTCAGGTGTGGCAATGTAACAACTGCTGCTTTCATGCATGGATGGCTTCTGATCGCCGTAAGCATTATCCGCCGGTGTTTCAGGGGCTGTCTGCTTGGAATCAGCTTAGTGAGTAATAATCAGTTTTGTCTGATGCGAGGTCTTGATTCATATTTACAAAGCTGCATGTTTGAAAACCCTCCCTGGCTCTAACTAGCTAAGTAGAACAATAGCCTCGGCCCCACCCCAGATCGCCTCTGCATTTCATTTGGATTCTGAGTTTGTACTCTCAGGAAGCAAACTTGGGAAAGAGCAAACACTCTTAGCATTCCTTGGCCTGTTGCTTCTTGTCGCGATTGTCCCTTCTCGGGTACGGTCTGGGAGGCTCTGGTGGGGGAGCGAGACCGGGGACAGATACATGATAAAGCGGGGCCACGCCATGCAGAGCCGGACTTGTTAATTCCCAGAGCTGGTCCAGCCCTGGCCACCAAACCCCCCGAGTGCTTGGGCCACTGCTCTGGCAGATGACTCCATCGCCCCATTGAATCCTCCCTGCCACCGTGTGGCTTGGGTACCATTATTATAATTTCTGAAATGTTAAAACCGAAGCCTAGAGGTTAAATAATTTGCTCAAGATCGTACAGCTAGAGGCAGAATCGGGATTTGAACCCAGTATCTGACTGTAGCCTAGCCTGCTTGCTCCTCTCACGGCTCCGCTGCCCAGCACACTGTGTATCTGCCTTCTGTGAGGTGGGGTGGGGTGGGATTACCAGTCCCGACTTGCTAGGAGTCTGGACAGCATCCTCTGTGCCTCTGCATACAGTGGTTTCAGTATGCATCGGTCTGCCTTCCACACGCAGTTGTGGGTTTCAGCCCAAACTCTGCACGCTTGTAGCTGTGTAAGACCTCAGGCACGTCACTTGGCCTCTCTGGGAATCTGTTGATGAGGATTAAATTCAGTAATGCCTGAAAAGCACTCAGCATTATGCCTGGCTGACAGTGTGTGCCCATGTAGGACGGCGACAGTGAAAAGGGAACTGGGTGGGACCTGGTAGCTTCAGCCTGCGCATGTGTAGAGCTTCAGAGCCCGTTAAATCTGAAAAATACTGTGTATGCACATTTTTGACTTAAACAAAGTTCCATTTTACAGAGTCCATAACCCAGCTTTAATATTATTACATGCCCCAGACTGGGATTAATTCCAGGACAAGAGATTTATTATGCTGTATAGAGTTTCTCCTGTGTTCTCCTAAGTACATGGCCTCCGTCTCCACCAGCCTGGTCTTACATGCAGGGGTACGGGATGCTGGAGGTGCCCCATCCCTACCCAGCCTTGTTCAGTGGGCCCAGGGGCAGGATGGAGAGGTGAGTTGCTTTCTGATGTTACCATCCCGTGACTGTCGACCACTGGACCTCAGCATATCCCAGGGTCTGTCTGTCGGTTATGTCTCAGTGTGTGGAATAGCACCCCATGCTTCTCCAACCTCTGAGAGTGACTTTGTTTGTTGCAAAAGCAAGCTTTCACATTTCAGTGGTGGTGTAAGGAGCTCTTGGTAGGAGGATGGTATCTGTGGGATCGGGGAGAGGTCTGAATCTTTGCCGTCTTCCTGGGTGTCGCAAATGGCTTCATCTCAAGCAGAAACTCGGACTATAGACAGTAGTGGGCTGCAGAAGTGTGTAGAGGTTCTGATGCTGCATCTGGTTCCAGGCGGTGCTGTGATTGATTCGTGATGTCTGCTAGGGACACAGGGATGGGGAAACCATACTGATACTGCACTTGTTTGCTATTCAGGTTTTATTCCAGTTATTTAACATCTCTGTGAAATCCACAAAGGCCTCATTGTAGGCTTTACCCCCTTGCTCCTGATCATGGGTATTATAAGGACTCCCACAAGTGATCCTTCTTCCTTGCCCTGTTCCCCACCCTGATGGCCTGTTTGTACGACTTCAAAACTCACGGGCCCATCTCTGTTCTCTCTTTCAGTTGAAGAGGGGGAGGCCTCGGACTTCTCGCTGGCCTGGGATTCCTCCGTGACAGCATCAGGTAAATGCCCAGGGGCTGCTGGGGGAGTTGCTGGGGGTCCTGGGGGGTGGGGTGGGGTGGGCTCAGGAACTCAGAAAGCCACCCAGCTGGTTATAGAAATCCTATTCTTCATGTCACATTCCTGTCTCCAGGCCAGACTACCCTGTGCAACACGATTTTTATATCAGTTCCATATGGTCAATAAAATCTATTACATACGGAGACTAATCTGCCCTATTCTCCTGGGGGACCACGTTTCCTTCTTGTGGGCGCATTCAGATGGGCCACGATACCCCCACTACACAGGCTTTGAAGCTCCCTGCCATGGGTGCCATTGTACATTCATTCCGGTCTAATTGCATAAAACCCTCTTTAATAGGACGTTTAAACTCCGATCGGAATCTCAGTTCCCATATTCCCCCTCCCAGAGGGGGCTGCTTTGCACCCCCAGGCCAGCAACCTGAGCCCGTGCCTCCAGGGGGAGGTAATGGGGGAAGTTCAGACTTCTGTAATGTGTGGCCGCCATCGGGGTGGCTTGGCAGTTAGGGGACTTGGGTTTTCGGCTGACTTCTGCCCTTGTGTAAGCTCCTTCTCTGTGCCTCAGTTTCCCCAGCTATTAAAAGAGGTGGATGGATAAAGTTTTCTAACTGTAAAGTCTTGTCATCTGGAGCTGTCTGTGGAGCTTGGGGTTAGACCTGGCTTTGGGGTCCTTGGGAGCCCCTGGGGGGGTGCTGTTCGCTCCTGTTGGCCCTGAGTCCAGCCGGCACCTCTCAGCAGCGGCCGTGGCTCCCAGCCCTGCAGATAGAGCCTCTCCTGCTTAGTCCCCGTCTTAGGATCCTGACCAACTGGGTCTGGCTGATCTCGTAGAAAGTTGGGCCTGAAGAGACTCTGAGGGAATCATCTTGTTCAACCTCCTTATCTTCTAGATGTGGAAACTGAGGTACAGAGAGAGCTTTGCTCTGGGTCAGTAGTTCCCAAGATGCGGTATCAGGCATCAGGCATATGCACATTTAACACTTGAATGGTTGTACATTGGATTTGTGATTTTATGGCTCTTTGTGACTTAAGATGGTGCTAATCATTTAAGTGAGAACATTGTGTTGACAGTTTTAAGTAACAGTACATAATGCTTGGGTTCAGCGGAAATCATGAAGATGGTTTGCAGATAATGAAATCTGGGAAATGTTGGTACAGATTGTACAGAAGGGGAATGGAGAGCCAGCACTGGACACTCCTTGTCCAGCGCTCTTTCTAGCACAATCGGGACGCCGCTTGGAGAGTTCCAAAGGTCCTGGTTGGATCCTGGCTGACTCAGGTTTGGGCACTGTTGTGTCTGCAGGTGCCTGGCCCTTGGTGACAGGGGCTCCCTCCATGGGAGAGGTGTTGTCTGAAGCCAGAATGAAGGCGGTGGTGCTCACATTCTTAGGAGAAGAGTCCAGGATTAGGACAGATGTTGGGGTCCACACTGGTTAGGTTGGAGGAAGGGACTGCATAGCCCCTGTCCTGTGTCGTTCTGTACAGGGGAGATGCATTCCTCATGGTTGGAAAAAACACAGTGAGATTATAAAGCTCTGTGTCTCATCCAGGGATCCTGACCCATGTGGGGGTGCATGAGCTCAGGCTTCTGCCAATACTGAAGAGGACCCTCACGGTGCTCCAAGCTCCCGGACCAGGAAAGCACCCAGCTCAGTGTCCATATAAGGTCCTGCCTCTTTGCTGCTTTCCCAGCGGGGCCGGAGGCAATGAGGACAGACAAGAATAGCAGTGGGGTGCTAGGAGGGCACTGGCTCTGGTCGTGGTGGTTGGACAGCCCTGTAGAGGGCATCAGGTGCTCAGACTGCATCCCTGAGGCGGTGGGTGAGATGTCGCCCAGTCTGGGGTGCCAAGGGGGCTGTGTGGGGGCCCTGCCGGTCTGCAGTTCTCTGATGCCGTAGTGGAAGGGCCAGCCTTACGGCCTCCCTGGGGCACTTGGGCAGAGAGGAGGTTGTGAGATTTGTCAGTTTCCAGCCAAGAGCTGAGCAGGCCCTGCATGCGTGTGCAGGGAGAGGTACATGGCTCTTTGGGAGTCCCCTCCAGCCCTCAGGGACCGTTGCGCCTGTCAGCTTTGGATTGTCTGCTCAGAGACGGGGAGAGGGAAGGCAAAGCATCCCGGGCATTGGATAAGTCACAGCCAAACAGTGCCTTGTTTTGTTTTCTTTGGCCCATTTCTGATGATTTTTTACAGCGTGTGCATGTGATAAATTTTCCTTCCCAATTCTGTTGGGCTTGGGCTGTTAAAGTCAGCTCGTGTTCCCTGAGCATGGGGCTTATGAGGTGTCGTGGCTCCTGGGTGACAGGACCAAGTCCGTTTGGGAGGCAGCCCTGGACATGGGTGGTGTCATTTATCAAGCCGTCACTTGGTACCCGCCAGGCCCAGAACAAGCTTTACCTGCACTATCTCAATGCACTATCATGACGACCCCGTGAGGTGGGTGCTGTTTCCAGCAGCAGCTCCAGAGTTTCTCTGTAGGCTGGTTTAGGGACAGCCATCTGGTGGGGGACAGGGCCAGAGGCCTGCTTAAAGCTCCTTTGGTGTAACGCTTTTCAGTAAGCTGAGAAAATGTCACTTGGCCGCATCAGAGAACGGGGGGCAGGTGCCAGGGAAGATTATGGGGGAGCAGAGCCTCCGCGAGCCACCCTTGGCACTGCTGCTGGGAATTGCCATCTTCATTCGGCGGCCGGGGGAAGGAGGCTCAGAGCTGTGGAGAAGGAGCTCGAAGCCAAGCTCTCCCTCGGCCGGAGCGTGTGGCTTCACCTCTGCGCAGCCCGGCATAGAGATGGGCAGCGAAGCAGAACCCGAAGGCATCGTGGGGGCTTTAGGAAAGTCCCCGGCGGTACAGGCCACAGAGGGTCTTTGGCTCATCAGACCGGAGGAACCCAGGGTGAGGTGAGCAGGGTGAGCAGAGAGCGTTTTACCAGGAGGAGCGCAGGGCTGCAGGGCACAGGGTAGTTCCTCTTCTGTGGGGGGCCTCGGCGGCTGGGCTGCAAGCCTGCCCCCTGCCCGCTTTGCCCTGGCTGTGGGAGCGTGATGGAGAGCTCCAATAAAGAAGCAGAATGCATAGTGTGCTCTTTGCTCACCTCTGGCCTCCTCGGGCCCTCGTTGCCCGTGGGGACCCTGTGGTCACCACCCAGGGAACAACCTGGCCTGCTCTGTCCGTGCCCTGGCGTCGGGGCCCTGACAGTGATGGAGAGCCTGGCCCGGCCTGGCGGGGAGATGGGCTCACAGCACTCTTCTCTGGCCTGGCCGGGGCTTCATGGGAGGGGGAGGGCCAGCCTCTCGGCGGGCAAATACGGGGCTCCTGACAGCACGGCCCCCGGGATGGAGCCCTGCATTCAGAGCCTGGGTATGGGGTGCATAGTAGGGGTGGGGTTTTAAATCTTTCCCCGCTGCGTTCTGATTTTTCTCACCCATAAAATGGGGAATGAGGGAGATGATACCTTATAATGAGATAATTAAAGCAAGAGAAATTCTTAACCTGTTTTGAGCCACAGATGCCTTTCAGCATCCAGTGGGCACATGTTACATGTGATTTCAGGGGAGTTCATGGGTTACCCTAACCTCAGCTTCCCCTACCTTGCCAGGCCATGGGTTTGAATATCTTAGGGATGGGAGGGTCCTTTGTGAAAGTCCCACAGGGGTCCTACCTGTCCCGAGGCTGGCCTGTGGCACAGGTGAGAGGGGGAGGCTGGGGAGGGTCTGTGGTAAACTGTGACACAGACCCTCTACAGGGACAGCAGTCCCTTAGCGCCCCCTGACTGTGCCAGGGCACTGGGGCCAGAATTGCCCGGTCATCTGAGTTTTTATTTGTTTATTAAAAAATGTTTTTTATTTAGAAAAAGTCTAATGTTTTTTTTTTTAATTTATTCGAGAGAGAGAGAGAGAGAGAGAGAGAGAGAGAGAGAGAGAGACAGAGCATGAGCAGAGGAGGGGCAGAGCAAGAGAGGGACACAGAATCCGATGCAGGCTCCAGGCTCTGAGCTGTCAGCACAGAGCCCAATGTGGGGCTTGAACTCACAAACAGTGAGATCATGACCTGAGCTGAAGTCAGACACCCAACCGACTGAGTCACCCAGGCGCCCCTAAAAAATTTTTCTTTAATGTTTATTTATTATTGAGAGACAGAGATAGAGACAGAGCACGAGTGGGGGAGGGGGAGAGAGAGAGAGGGAGACACAGAATCTGAAGCAGGCTCCAGGCTCTGAGCTACCAGCACAGAGCCTGATGCAGGGCTCGAACTCACAAACCATGAGATCATGACCTGAGTGAAGTTGGATGCTTAACTGACTGAGCCACCCAGGCGCCCCTATTTGTTTATTTTTATTTATTTATTTTTTAAAAGTTTTTTTATTTTGAGAGAGAGAGAAAGCACGAGCAGGGAAGGAGCAGAGAGAGCGGGAGAAAGAAAGAATCACAAGCAGGCTCTGAGCTGTCAGCCTGAAGCCTGATGTGGGGCTCGAACTCATGAATTGTGAGATTATGACCTGAGCCGAAATCAGGTTGACAGCTTGAGCAACTGAGCCACCTAGGCACCCTCATCTGAGTTTTTAAAAAACAGAACAGAGAGCTGAATTTTCACATGAAATCATTAGATTAAAAAAATGTAGCAACTCCTATCGTTTAAAAAAAGATTTTTTTTAATGTTTATTTTTGAGAGAGAGACAGAGTGCAAGTGGGGGGTGGGGGGCAGAGAGCGAGGAGGACACAGAATCTGAAGCAGGCTCCAGCTCTGCGGGGTTCATGGGTTCTGCGGGGCTCGAACCCATGAACCGTGAGATCATGACCTGAGGCGAAGTTGGACGCCCAACTCACTGAGCCACCCAAGTGCCCCTGCAACTCCTGTTGTTTGAAGGCAGCTTTATTGAGATACAATTTATAAATCATATAATGCATTCACTGAAAGTACATAATTCAGTGGATTTGCATATATCCAGAGATATGTATCATCACCACCATAGTCAACTTACGGCATTTTCATGACCTCAAAGAAAAGTTCTGTGCCCCTTGGGTGTCACCTCTATCCTTCCATCACCCCCAGCCCTTAAGCACCCACTGAACTACTTTCTCTGTAGAAGGGAATCATATAATATGTAGTCTTTACTGACCAGCTTCTTTCATCTTGATATTTTCAAGGTTTATCGGAATTGTAGCCTGTATCAGCCCTTCCTTCTTTTTTATGGCTGAATAATATTCCACTGTATGGATATACCATATTTTGTGTATTTGTTCATCTGTTAATGAACGTTTAGGTTGTTTCCTCCTTTTGGCTTTTGTGAATAGTGCTGCTGTGAACTTCTGTGTGCCAGTGTTTGATTGAATACTTGTTTCCAGTTTTGGGGGGGCGTATTCCTGGGAACAGAATAGCTGGGTCATGTGGTAATTCTATGTTTAACTTTGTGAGGAACGGCCAGACTGTTTTCCACAACAGTGGCACCATTTCACGCTCTTGCCAGTAATGTGTGAGTTCCATTTTCTCCATATCCTCACCAACACTTGTTGTTTTCCCTTTTTTTAAATTTTTTATTTTTTATTCTAGCCTTCCTAAATGTCAACTGGCATCTTATTTTGGACAACCCATATTAAGAAAAAAGTGTCCAGGCCACAGAAAGGCCTTCTGCCGGATGGTTTCAGCTTGGTCACCAAGTAGGAGGCTTTACCAGGGGGCCTCTCTGTCCCCTGCCCTGTTCTCCTGCCGACTTCCCCTCTTGTTGAATAGTCCAGCAAGCACAGTGAGGATGCCTGCCTTCCCTTCAGTGCTTTTTCTCTCTTCCCTCAAGCCCTTCTGCACATGGTCTCTAAGTGGCAGGCGCCAGGATAATCGTGATCATTGTGGGCTTTCAGTGAACCAACCCAAACGAATGGAGCTTTGCCACCCTTGCTCTGTCTGGTCACCGAGTTTGATCGGGGGCTGAAGGGACTCGTCTCTGTATAACTGTCTGATCACAGTCTCACTGGAACCTCCCACCTCTCCAGGCTGGGTTTCTGGACAGGCTGGGCTTCCTTCCAACATGGCTGCTGTGGAACAAGCTGGGGGTGCAGTGGGAGGAGGGTCTGGGGGGTGGTCTGGAGTGGGAAACAGTTACTCTGTTGACACATGCTCATTGTCAGTGTCTGGGCAGGTTCGCCAGGTTTATTTCTGGTGACAGACACGCTTGTGTCAGGAGAGAAACACTTGATATAATTAGTTGGTTGCGATGGCCCGAGACTCTATCGGTGTGATTGGAGTTGGAGGCCCTCCTGCCACGTGATAGGTCCCGTTGTCCTGGTTAATGGAACCATCCATCTCATTTACGAGCTACTTCTAGGAACCGGGTCTCCTTGGTGGTGCTTTGGTGCTTTGGACATACAGAAACTGAGGCACAGAGATGCTAGTGACTCGTTTTAAAGTCACACGACCAGGAAGTGGCAGAGCCGGGATTGGAACCCTGGCAGTGCAGGCGTGAAATTAGCACCAAGGCTGTACGTGGCAGAGCTGGCTGTGAGGATGTTGTCCAGGCTCTTCATTTTCATTTTCATTTTTATTTTTATTTTTATTAAAAAAATTTTTTTTTAACATTTATTTATTTATTTTTTTTTTTTTTACTTTTTTTTTTTTTTTCAACGTTTATTTATTTTTGGGACAGAGAGAGACAGAGCATGAACGGGGGAGGGGCGGAGAGAGAGGGAGACACAGAATCGGAAACAGGCTCCAGGCTCCGAGCCATCAGCCCAGAGCCCGACGCGGGGCTCGAACTCACGGACCGCGAGATCGTGACCTGGCTGAAGTCGGCCGCTTAACCGACTGCGCCACCCAGGCGCCCCAACATTTATTTATTTTTGAGACAGAGAGAGACAGAGCATGAACGGGTGAGGGGCAGAGAGAGGGCGACACAGAATCGGAAGCAGGCTCCAGGCTCTGAGCCATCAGCCCAGCAGGCTCTTCATTTTTTAGAGGGGATCCAGAAGCTTTGTGAGGGGCTCAGCTCTGTGCCCGGGTCCCTCCTGGGTCAGGTGGAAGGGTGTAGCTAGGGCCAGGCTTCCTGGTTTGCTGCCCGGAAGGAGAGAAGGTACATGTTTTGGAGGCCTTGGACACATCTGCCTTCTCGAAGGCCAGGCAAACGCTGCGGGCCAGCCTCTGTGCAGACTCCCACCCATCTGGCCACAGTCCACCTCTCTGCCCACCCCCCCCTTCCCCCCGCACCTATACCTGGGCGTTGGGCATGGGTACAGTTTGCAGGGGAGGCTGGTACTAGGGACCTGCTCAGGCGGGAAATTAGAGTAGCATCTGGGTGGTTGGTATCTGGGGGCCCCTTAGAGAGGGGTGTTGAAGCCCTTTGTTTTCCTTCAGACTGGCACTGGGTGAGCGGTGGGTCTGGGAGAGTGGTCAGGGTCCCCACTCCTGACAAAGGTAGCGGCCTCCTCGCCCCTCTGCAGTGAAGAGGACGGAAATGTCTGGAAGACTGCGCCTTGCACGCAGGGAGTCGAGGACCGTCCAGGCAGCCCAGCCTGGACTTCTGAGCCTTCTCAGAGCTGCCTCCCCACCCCACTTGTGTTTTCTTAGAGTGCGTATTTATTATTTCAACTACTTCGTAGAAACCCCACCTACAACCCTGTGCTTCCACACTCCTGCTGTTTGTACTTCTCTCGGCCCCTTTTCCACCTCCGTCGTGTGTAAACAGACTTACCTAGATGAGATCCAGCATGAACTGCCGTGGATTCCAGGTCGCTCCCGTCCCCCCGCCCATTAGGCCTCAGCTTCATGCAACCCCCAGGCCCCCATAACCTTCTGTCTGAGAAGCTGCGTCGGGGTCCTCGGGTGAGTGGGCATACATTTTCTTAACTGCCCCTCCTCTGTTGGACACTTGGACTACTTTTCCTTTTTGGCTCTTACAAGTAGTACTACGACTAGGATCTTTGTGAAGGGGCTCTTTTTCTCCTTTGCAGTTTTTCTTAGGGGCTCCCAGCACCTTTTAACTTTTTCTTTTGCTCTTCAGATCAAGGCCCGAGCGACTGTCCTGCTCTTTCTCCCCACCCCTCTCCAGGATCCCTCCCTTGAATTATGTCCTGAGTGACCCTCTGCCTGGGCTCGTCAGTGAGCCTGTCCCGGCCCCCCTGGCGGTGATACCGTGGCCCGTGACCAAAGGCCCAGGCTTTTGTTGGCTCCAGCTCTATTAGCTGGTGCTGTCCACCTCTGGAGCTTGAGCCCCCAACCTAGTCATCTTCTCGATGTGGACCAGGGGACATTTTAAAGGAGCAGAAAAGGTCTAAGTAGATGTATAATTTCCCAGCATTTTAAAGACTTGTGAAATGCGGCTTTATGTGGGGCCAGCTGGGGAGTTTCTCATTAGCTCCGCCGGGGCGTCTGTGGGGAGTTGAGCTAAGTGGAACCAGGCAGGCTGGGCAGGAAGACGCGGTGGCCCCGAGCTCACCAGGGGAGTGTGGCAGGCATGCTCCGGCTGCTGTGCTCCTTGGACCCCCGGCCAGGCCAGCGGGCCTGAGCCTTTGTTAGAGCTGCGTCCCCCAGCACAGGAGGCCTAGAAACCTTCGGGGGGTGACTGGAGCTGAGAGGTGGCCACTCTGTTACCATGGTGAGCAGTCCACGAGGTGTGGGGCATCTGTTCGCCGCGTGCACGTGGGGGCATGTACTCGTGTTACGTGTGTGTGTGTGTGGGGGGGGGGCCCAGGTGCCGCAGCCCTGACTCAGACCCCTGGGGACCCTGGGGCCTTTGCACCCCTCCATGCGGCATCTTGGACCCCTGGGGCTGAGGAGGATGTGGCGTTTCCTGCCCACCCTTTCCTCTGGGCCAGCCAGGGGCCCCTGCTGGGCTGTACTGTAATGACTTCCTCTGTGAACACGCGTCTGTGGAGCCCGTGCACGCGTGTGCGTGTGTGTGCCCGTGCCTGGGGTGTGTGTGCGAGGGAGTGTGTGCGGCGTCTCTCTCTGGACTCTTCTTCTCCCCTCCAGCCTGGCTGATGGTTTTGCTGGAGTGAAGCCATGGAGTGGGGCTTGTCTTGCTGGTTTTCACCTCTTGGGGTGGACTTGGGCTTTCTCAGAGGCAGGGACTCTGTGTAATTTGTCTCATACCTGCAGCCTGGCCCGCAGCGGTGGCTCTGCCATCGTCCCCCCTGCTCCTTGCCATGTGGTCGCTGCTGCCAGCCCTGCTGGTCTGGGGCTGTCCAGCCCAGCGAGCCCCGGGTCCCATTCGCCTCTCCTGGGGTGTTGGGCTCTTCAGGTGGCATCGGTCATGAGGATTTTAATGAGGGAGGGGCCGGTCCTACTTTCCACGCTTGGGTGCGCCCTGAGGTCTGGGTGCACTTCGGGATGAGTCTCTGTGATGTTAGCCACACTCTAAGTCCCCAGGACCCCGCTGGTAGACAGTGGAAGCCAGTGGCTCTTCGGTGACTTGAAGCCTGGCTATAAACCAGAGTCACAGGCAGGTGTGTAAGTGGGTGTGGACAGGTAGGCCTGATGATGACATTGGGCCTCGTGACTTTGGGGAGGTCTCCCTGTGTTGCCCCGGTGTGGTGAACCCCAGCTCTTCTAAGACATAATTCTGCATGCAATCTGGTGATCTCGTGAAAATGTGAATTCTGACTCAGTAGGTCTGGGTGGGGCCTGAGATTCTGCATTTCTAAGCAGCCCCAAGGTGCTGCTGGTGCTGCTGGACCACATACCGGTCTGAGCAACAAAGATTTAGAGCGTTTGATGAGTTAAGTCCTCTTGCCTGCTCCCTTTGACTTTTAGTCTAGCTGGGCCCTCTGCATATGGAGCTCATCCTTCAAAGCTCAGCCTAACTGACACCTCCTCCCAGAAGTATGCCATGATGGCTCTGCCGTAATTATTGCACCTTCCTTTGTGCCCTTCAGCCTTGGGGGCTGCCCTGATCCTGGCCTTCACTGCCTTTTGCTTGGTTATGACCTTCCTTCTGTAGATGCCCAGTTCCTTTGCTGCTCTGCTTGCTCCTTCAGGCAGTGACCATGTCTCTTTCTCTGTGCTCTCAGGGCCCAGCCCTGGCTTGGTTACTGGCAGGTACCTGGCGAACGCTTGCCAAGGTGGAGAACTTCACCTCTGCCTCTTTGTGTTTGCCCTTGGCCGTCCAGGGCCTGATATTTGCTCACGTTGTTAAGGGCAGGCATTGGGTTTGAGGTCCAGATACTCTGGCTCTGTGAGGCCTTGAGTAAGTTAGTTGACTTCTCTGTGCTTCCATTTACTCATCTAACATGGGGATGATCGTCTTCCTGGGCCATTGTGAGGACTGTGTGAGGGAATGCATATGGGTTAGCCTTAGCTTCCTAGGATGGATGGCTTCCTATGGAAGCCTTAGCCTTCTAGGGTGGCACCTGGTCTCTGTACTTTTATTCTTGAGATTTGGTAACACATTGATGGGAGCTTGGACTCGAGCTTAGCTCTGAGCTGGGATCTGTGAGGGTGGTAGAGGAGGCCCAGATGCCCCCTTCTCCCTGCCTCCTCCCCCCCCCCCCCCCCGCCACCCCGCCCCAGTGTCTTAACTGGTAGTCTCCAGGCATCACCACAGTGGGCAGGGCTGCGTTGTCACTCATGCCGACCCTGGTTGGTGGGGCATTGCTCGTTTCCCAAGTGGCTCTGGTGGGGTTGGGTGCTGGTGGGGGTTTGGTGGTCAGGGTCTACTCTGAAAGGCAGAGGCCATGAGGATGTGCTATGATCAGCTTCCTTCCCTGGGCAGGGCTTGATGCACCAAATGTGCAGCCATGGGTCGGTGCCCAGTAGGAAATGGCCAAGGTCAGCCCAGTCATGCTGCCTGGCTGTTCCTGGCTTCCTGGGCGGACACTCGGCAGGGCCCAGCTCCCGGCTTGGGTATGGTCAGTGCTGCATCAGCCAGCGTCCTGCTGTCGGCTGCGATGGCCCACGGGGGTTAGACTGCTGTCCTCTCAGCTGCCATTCTCTTAAAGTCCTTGAGCGTGCAGGCAGGTGTTGGTGTGTGTGTTTGCATGTGCACCACACATACAGACCCCTCCATGTGTGTACTAGCCTAACCTGGCTGGTTCAAAAAAACATGATTTTGCCCACGCCGATAATTCTTTTTTCCTTCGTTGTGGTTGATTGCTTTAATTGATGGCTGCTGGCCACACTTGGTAGTAGTTAGCACATTAGACTGATACTGAATCCAGTAAATAGGACAGTAAACAGGGCACAAATACTTTGCAAAACCTGCAAGCTGGGGGAGGCAGAGCAGTGCCTGTTTTTGCTCCCTGTTGTATCTTCGGCAACTCACTATTACTATCAGCAACTGTAGTAACTAACATTAACAATAAAACATGATAACCATCTGGTGGGCCTTCACTAGAGCCAGGCACAAGGCTGGGCGCCAGCATGCATTAGCTCATTTAGCCCTCCTGAGCCACAAGTCGTAGGAAGTGCTACCGTTCCCATCTCGCAGATGAGCAGTTGAGGCCCAGAGAGGTTGAGACACGGGTGCAGGGTTTCTGAGCTGGTGGGGCTAGAGCAGGGATTTGAGCCTGCTTTGGTTTCATCTGAGTCTAGGGCCCACTTCTGTTGTCGCTAATTCAGTGGCCAGGACTCTGGAGGTTTGCTGTGTGTGCTGTGGAGACACACAAGAGGATGTGCTAAGAGCCCTAATGAGGTCCGTATGTCACATATCACTAGTGAGGGGGTGCCAGGGCCAGCGTGCGGAGGAATGACTGCTGATGAGCACAAGGCCGAGACTGCTCAACAGTGATGCGTTCGCTCACCAGCCATTGTGGTGCAGGTGTGTGCCCCCAGAGCACACATATTCACTTATTTGCAGACATAAGCCCATGTGCACACACCTCACAGGCACATGCTTGCACATACACCTGTACCCGCAGCACACATGTATACACACATCGGTGCACATGCACACACATGCACGTTACTCCCCCCCCTCCCCCCGGACGTGGTGCACACACACATTCATATATGTGGCCCTCCATACCTCACATATGCCCATACGCGCACACAAACACAGGTGTGCCCACGCACATGAACGTATGAGTGCACTAACACAGGCCCACACATACACAGCGCACAGATGCATGCACTTAAAACATGTGCACAAAGAGAGACATGCACACACAGGCACCGCACCCCTGGGCCTGCAAATGAACAGAAACGTCCTGCGTCTGGGGTGTCTCTCTTCAGGGATGGCGACAGTGCCCCTCTCAGGCGGTGTTCGTTCTCTCTGTTTTCTTTCTTTGGTTTCTTTGTTGTACCCTCAGTGCCTTAGACATACTTTCCGTCCAAAGATTCGAACCCCTGCTGTTGGACCCGGTGCTGGGCTGACCCGGGTGCAGACACAGACCCCAGTGCCCATCTGTCTGTTCGCCTGCCTGGCCTGCTCTGGCCCACATGCACCCCCACCCCCCGCATCCCCAACTTGGACATGACTTCATTTCCACCCTGCACCTGCCACTTTAAGAGTCCAGGGGCCTGGTGGGCCTGTCCCCAGGGTCGGGCTGAGGGAGGCTGGACAGCTGCG
Organism: Lynx rufus; assembly: GCF_022079265.1. NCBI lineage: Eukaryota > Metazoa > Chordata > Mammalia > Carnivora > Felidae > Lynx > Lynx rufus. The sequence continues at coordinate 23,865,846 of NW_025814830.1, read as the reverse complement.
GGCTGGGGGAGAAGCTTTGTTAGCTCCCAGGGGCCTCTTGGAGCCCAGGCAATGCTGGGGAAACTGAAACAAAGACCGACAATGGCCTCCTTCCCTCCCTGGGCGGCCTCGGAGCTGGGCCCGCATGGGCGGCCTCTGGGGGCCCCTGTTATTTCCTGTGCTGGCTGCGGGGCTCCTCGCCAGCCGCAAATGGGCAGGAAGCGGGGCAGGGCATCTCCTCCCCACCCGCTGGGCTGGCCCTCATAGGCCAGAGTAGCCGCTTCTGTGAGCAGGGGGCCAGCGCGACGTGCCTGCTGCACCGTCTGCTGCTCCAGGCCTGCGAGGCTAGGTCTGCCCTGCTCAGGTCTGCCCGGGCTTCCCAGGGGGGGAGACCTGACCCCCGGCTCTGCCGACCTCTCCCTGCTGCAGAGCCCACATGCTCCCACCATCTGCGCTGGAAGCCGAGTTTCTGCCACCCCTAGGCTTTGTGGCCAGAGCGCTCGCCCCACAGAATGGGGGACGAGGCCGGGCAGGGAGCATTGTATCGGTTGTTAATTAAGTCATCTGGGATGGTGCGAGAAGTGGAGTTTAGATTTAGTACTGCGGTTAGGGTTACCTTTAAGCCTAGGGTCAGGATGAGGGTTAGGAGTAGGGTTATGTTTACATATTTATTTTATTTTATTTTATTTTTTTCCCCCAATGTTTATTTATATTTTCAGAGAGACAGAGAGACAGAGTGCGAGTGAGGGAGAAGAAGGAGACAGAATCCTAAGCAGGCTCCAGGTTCTGAGCTGTTAGCACAGAGCCCGATGCGGGGCTCGAACTCACGGAGTGTGAGATCATGACCTGAGCCGAAGTCCGGCGCTCAAATGACTGAGCCACCCAGGCGCCCCAGGAGTAGGGTTATGTTTAAGGCTAAGGTCAGAGTTAGGTTTGCCAAGCCCTAAAGACTAAAAACAAAAAACAAAAAACCAGGAGTCAGAGCATGGGTTTTGAAGCAAACAGACCTTTGTTTCAGTGCTGGATTCCCCACCGGTTTGTTCAGTACCTGATTAGCAGGTGTCTGTGCCATACTAGGGCCCCAAGGATGCGCTGGCCTCCAGCTCTCCAGGACTCACATTCTAGAGTGAGAAAACAAGCAGCGCTATTCACCAATTAGCTGTGAGGGTGGACTTGACTAAGTTATTCACCTTCTCAGGACTCGGCTTCCTGATCTGTAAGGTGGGGATACCGAAGCCCCACCCTGTGGCATCGTTACAAGGGTAAATGAGAACGTAGATGTGATGTGTTCAGCACAGTGGCCAGCCTTCAGCAAGCACCCATAAATGCTGGCTCTGGGTATAATTAAGGAGACGAGATGAGGGGGCCCTTACATCACTGAGCAGCTAAAATAATAGATGAAAGAACGAATTATGTCAGAAGCCCAAGGTGAGGGTTACTATGCAGGTGAGCTTCCTGGCAGGTTAGGCCAAAAGAGAAATAGGACGAGGGGCGGCCATGCTTTCTGATTTTATGTACTGGGGACGGATGAATGTTTTTCCCTGGCACTAAATGCTGAGGAATTTACTGTGCGGATCCTCATTAATCATTGAACAAATAACAGCCACTGTCTCAGTAACAATTTGGCACACAATACAGAAACAACTTTCCTAGAGTTCTTTCTTAAATTGACCCCGGAAGAACGCTCAGGGCCTAAGTACACAGCACAGCCGTGGACTTACGTGCTGCACAGCCTGGAGGGACCTGGGCAAAGCCAAATTGCATCCTGGGGCAGCTGCTCAGGTCACTTTCCTGAGTGCCTGGTTAAATGCAATTCAATGAGGGTTCTTCAAAGCAGGACCTTGAATAGCCCTTGACGTGCCCATGGTTGCTGTGAGCCTTTGGGAGGGCTCCTCAAACTTTTGACGTCAGAAACTACCCCTTACCTATTTTTGAGGGCCACCTGTCCCCAACTCATGAAGTCTTGGAACACAGTTTGGGAAGCCCTGTTCATATCCTTATGTTTGGAGCTCACCAGCTCGGGAGACGGCGTCACCTACCGTGTCCCCTCCGCCCAGACTGTAATCTGGTCATGGTTTGTATAGTGGGGGCTCAGGGCTTCGTCCAGCAGGATCCACCCTTTGTTCCCTTACTATAGGATTATTGTCTTTACTCATCTTATCTGAGTAGAATCTGGCCTCCGGGAGGGACACGGTCCGGAAAACAGGCTCAGGAGAGTTAGGAGGACCGAGGGCCGGGGCTAATTTGGGGTCTCTCTGTAGACACACATGCCTAAATGCGCACATGCATACCCAAACGCATTCACACTTAACCCACTCTTTGTATATATGAACACTGTTCTGTGCCGGAGCTATAAAGTCCAGCTGGAGCTCCCTCCTGTCCCTTCCCCCTTCCGGTTGGCAGGACTGTGGGCTTGGCCCCAGGAAGGCCTGCCAGTGGTCACTTGCTCCTGGGTCTGGCAGGCACCCCATGGAGTTTCCATGGTGAGCCCTCCTTTGGGGGCCCCTGGGTGGGACTTTCCATCTGGGTGGAAACCTGACCCGCAGGCCACGAGAAAGAGGAAATGCCTTCCCCAAATGTGGAGAGAGAAAGAAAAGAGACGACCAGCCTGGGATTCCAGCCAGAACCCCTGATTCCTACAAAGCCGCATTGCCTGCGGACCCCGAGGGGTCTGGGGCGGGGCTGCTGAGGACCCACCCCTCAGGGAAGGCCACAGCTAGATGCTGTGGTGTCGTTTGGGTGGCTGGCTGCCATGTGCCCCTGTGGCACTGGCCTTGAGTTTGTGTGCATTCTCCTGCAGAGACTGGGGTCAGCCAGTTGGTAAAAGTGCCTGGCTAGGATCTGAATTTGGTTCTCTCTGTCCCCAGGGCCTGTGTGCTGGTCACTGTGCCCTCTCACCTCCCTCAAGCCGCATTTCCACAGGCATTATGTCTTTGAATCCTTGAAGCAGCACTTTGACTGCAGGTGGTATTAGCATACCTATTTCCCATATACGGGCATGGAGCATCAGAGAGGTTAGGGGCCTTGCCCAGTGTCACACAGCAAGTTTGTGGTAGAGCCGCACTGTAGCACAGCGCACCTGATCCCACCTCCCTACCTTGTTGACAGCAGTATGTGCATACATATAGGTCATTACTAGTTCATTTAACTTCTCCCAATCAGGATACACATTTGCCCAAATAAAGAAGGCAACAACAATTTAAGGAGAGTTGGCAATTACAGTCACTGGGCCTGCCTGCGTGAGCCTGAGATGTGGGGGAGAATCTGCTGCTCCCGCAGGTGGGGGTGTGTGTGGCCCCTCGGGTGGCTGTGACTCTGGGGTTTTAGGATGGGTGTCTTCCTCCCTCACACCTGACACAGGAGCCAAGCACCTTGTGGCCATTATCCTCACGTGTGTATCCCAAGCCATGGCAGCTGTATCTCGGGGCAGGTGACATATTTGCCTCATAGGCTGACTCTAGAACCTGCCACACACCCCCCCTCCTACCCCATCCCCAACCGGGGACCCCACCTGGAGCACCAGGGAAGGGCCTATGTCTGACGCACGGACCCGTCAAGGGACCGCAAGCGTGAAGGGTGGTGTGCGGGTCCACGTGCAAGGGCAGCGGTGTGTGAAGGGTGCTAAATGGTCGCCATCCTGGATGTTCTCCTTCGGGCTCCCCCTGGCAGCACCCCCAGCCCAGATCCTGGGGTGGACCCATTGGGGGATGCCTATTCTGGCCGAGGTGGGTTTCCCTAAAAGGAGCCTGTCTGGTGTTGGGGAGAGTGGCCTGTCTGCTCTTCCCCATCCAGCCCCATAACTCTTCCAACCAGGTAGTGCCCCCCACCCCCGGCCTGGGGGTGTGTGTGGAGGCAGGGACTTGGGTGCCTTAACCTCCTGCTGCTGGCAGCGAAGGGCCCTTGACCTCAGGCTTTGCAGCATGATGGCCTTCAGGGCTCAGGTCAAGGTCTGGGCTCGTAGCGGCTGGGGCAGCAGACAAAGGCTGAGCCTGGGGAGTAGGGACGATAGGAGCACTAGACGGGGAATCCAGAGCCCCATGCTCCGGGCCCAGCTCTGAGGCTGGCCAGACTCAGGGGCCACCAGCAGCCTTGGGAAGTCATGGTGCCCTGAGGCAGGGTGGTCCCCGTGGAGGGTCTCATTGGTACATGTAGCTCAAGAGTTGAGGTGTGGTCTTGGGACTCTACAAGTCCCCACATGGCCTCTTCCTGGAGTTTCCTCCTGTGTTGCCTGTCCTCATTCTAACCCGTGCCTTGTCTGGGGCTGTGTCCTCCTCCCAGAATGTCCCTACCCTGCTCTAGAGTGTCCCCATCCCTGCCCTCCGCGCAGCCTTTGCACACGTGTCTCCCGTTTCCACGAACCCCTGTCCTGTCCTTCAGAGTCTGTGAAGGACCAAGTGCCAGCCTGTCCCTGCCCCTTAACTGTTCATAGGTTCCACCTCCCTTGCCACTATGGACCATTTTTTTCTCCCTCCCTCCCCTAGTAATCCAACATGAGGCTTAAGCTCTGCTTTATTTGCTGATGGGCAGTTTCACAGAACGTACACCACCAGGAAGTTCTACTGCACGTCTGACCCCCTGCTCAGTTGCTGCTGGATGAGCGCCAGTGCTGGCATTGCAGGACCGCCCCTTGACACCAGTGATGGCTGGGAGCCTGCATCACTGCTGGCAAGATCCTGACAGCTTGTATTCTTTCAGTCACAGGTGTTACTGTGTGCCTGTGAAGTGCTGGGCGCTGTCCTAGTTGGCGAAGGGGGCCACCAGAGTCCCTGGTGTGCACGGTGCTGGCAAAGTCTATGAACAGATATATAATATGTTTCACTGGGACATGACCAGCAGGGTGGCCACTTAGAGAGTGATGGGGTGGTGGGGAGGAGGGGGCGTCAGAGAGGCCTCTGTGCCCAGGAGGGGCATTTGAGCAAGAGAGGGTGTGAGCCATGCAGAGGGCATTCCAGATGTTCCTGGCTGTGGGGGTGATCTAGGCCTGTTGATGGACAGAAGGGATGTCCCTGTGGCCCGAGTAGAGTGAGCCAGGGCAGGAGGGGGAAAGAGGTGAGGCCAGAGAGGTGAGGGAGGTGGGGGAAGTGGGGAGAGGTGGGACCAGAGAGGTGGGGAGGGGAGGGGAGGTCAGGGCAGTGAGGGAGGAAGGCAAGCAGCAGCAGCTCATGTAGGTCCTTGAATCATGGTGGACCCTGGATTTTACTCTGAGTTGAAGGGAGGCTGGGGGCAGACGGGAGGAGGGATCTCTCTAGCTGTGTATGGGCAAGAGAGAAGGGGACAGATGTCCTCACTCAGGTGGGAGGTGATGGGGGCTGGGACCCAGGCCAGGAGGTGAAAAAGACGTCAGATTAGGAATTGCTTTTTATTTTTTTTAATGTTTATTTACGTATTTTGAAAGAGAGAGAGTGCACGTGCTTTGGGGAGGGTCAGAGAGAGAGGGGCAGAGAGAGAATCTCAAGCAGGCTCCACACTGTCAGCACAGAGCCCCACGTGGGCCTTGAACTCACAAGATCATGACCTGAGCAGAAATCAGGAGTCAGACGCTTAGCCACCTGAGCCACCCAGGTGCGCCTGGATTAGGATTTCTTTTGGAGGTAGGTCCCACAGAATGTGTCCCTGGGTGGATGTCGGGGTGAGGAAAGGAGAGGAAGGAAGCGTGATTCCAAGGCTCCAAAGGCCAGCTGGGTGGCTGGAGGCGAGCAGCTAGGTGCCATGACGTCCTGGGAGCAGTCGTTCTGGTATGATTGGGGGCGGTGGTGGTGCTCAAGCTTGGTTTTGGCCCTAAGTTTGGGATGCCTCTTGGAGGCTGAGTGGTCACTTGAATGTAGGATCTGGTGATGGGGGAAGGATGGGCCTGGGGATGTGTTTGGGTCTCCAGTGTGTAGCTGGCGCTCAAAGCTAGGAGTGAGCTCAGACAGAATAAAGTTGAGGGCTTTGTCTGGAGAGGCATCAGCATTGAAGGCTGGGATGAGGAGGAGAGGTCGAGGGTGGTCAGGGAGGTGGGAGGAAACCCGGGAGAAGACGGGATCCCTCAAAGCCAGGGAAGAAAGTCTTTCAGGAAGGAGGGAGTCCCCGGGCAGGTCCGAGGCTTTCCAGTGTGGGGCCTTCTGACCTTGACGGGACCGGCTCTTTGTGTAGATATGGTCAGGTTGCCTGAGGTTTGTGCAAATGGGAAGGAAGACCAGCCTGACGGCCCTCACGCTTGGCGAGAGCCAGATCTGCAAAAACAGCCTTTGCTAGAAACCGTTCTGGGGAGAGAAGAGATGGGGTTCAGGGGTTAATGAAATGAACTCTCGTCTGCAGACTGGCCCATCCGGGGGTGTCTGCGCCAGGCCCCCCTCCCCGGCTCCCGCTCGGGAGAGGCACCCGCGGCTGGACCAGAGGTGGTGTCTGGGAGCCGCCGACTGTCCGCGGTGGAGTCCAGCTGTGAGCGAGCCCTCAGCGCTGAAATTGCCAGCCTCGCGCAGCCCAGAGCCAGCCCGCGGAAGTGGGCCAGCCGCACCTCCGTACAGGATTAGAGGGATGTGTAATGGATTAAAGATCAAAAATGTTAATTAAGAAATGGTCTTTTCTAATAAGATGCCTTCAAGGGCACAGGCCTGAAAAGGAGGGGATTTCTCATTTTGGCAACATGGTTTCTGTTGTAATGAAATTGGTTCACAGACAGTGGGGAGGACCCGACGTAAGTCTCGGTTTAAAGACATCTCCATCCAAATTAATTAGCAATGAAAAACGGAGGGCAGAGCGTCAGACTGGCAGGCAGGCAGCGTGCGGTGGCCTGGCAGAAAGGCTGCGCAGGTTCCAGAGAATTCCATCTGTGTCCTGGTGCCCACAGGAATACTGTGTCTGAGGGTGTCTTCCTGGGGGGCCTAGTGGGCTGACTGTCTCTGCATGAGGCCTGGTTGGATGCTAGGCCTACCTCCATGGGAACTTGCTGTGTGACTTTTGACTGTTCAGGCCCCTCTCTGGTCCTTCCTCAGATGGTTTCTTATCAGTTGTGGATGAGGATAAAACTCTGTCTCCTCCCTAGTCTGTGGGATCAAATGGATTCTTAGATATGATTTGCAAACTCAAAACTATCTGTGGGAACCAATGAGGTTATTGCTAAGGGATGGTTTGGTCGTGATATACCCGATGCAGCCTTGGCCCGCTCTGAGTTCTGGCTTCCAGCCTGTGAAATCCCCCAGGTTGTTTGAATGTCTCGGAAAGACACAATAGCCTGACCCGCGAAGAATTGGGCTTTAGGGTGTGTCCAGTCGAACACCGAATCCCACTCTGCCTCCTGCTTGGGATCTGAGCTTAGTCACTAGATTTCTCTAAGCCTTGGTTTTCTCTTCTGTAAAACGGAGCCAGTGGCCCCTGCCTCCTAGCGCTGCTGTGAAACATGGGGATGATGCTGTAATGAGCCTGGGCTCCGAGGTGGTGGGCTTAGGATGCGGTGCGGGGGGCTGTTGCTTTTGTTGCGAAGAAGCGGAGGAATCTGTGTGTCTGTTCCAGACGGGTCGTTGGTAGGAGGCTGGCAGCCTCCTCCTGGTTCAGGCTCAGACCTGAAAGCGTTTTGAGTTTCCTGGGCCCTCCCGGTATAAAACCTCATTTGAAAGAAGCCAAAGAGAGGGGAGTCATTCAGAGCTTGGGTCTTGCTTGAGAAAAGTGTGGATGACCATGTCCAAAGAGGGTGTCTCACCAACTTCACGTCAGGTCTTGCTATGTCTGACAGAAGCTGGCGTGTTTTCTTGCCCGCCTCCAATCTTGCTTTCTCTGGCTGGGGTGCAGGGAGCAAGCGAAAGAGGACAGGAGGCCTCCGGTGCCCTTTTTCTCTCTGGCTGGAGATTCTACACTCTTCTGCATCTTGCTCCCTCTTTGGACTTACTGTGGCTGCAAACCTCACTTTTTAAAAAAATCTGGGGCGCCTGGGTGGCTCAGTCGCTTAAGTGTCTGACTTCGGCTCAGGGCATGATCTCGCGGTTCGTGGGTTCGAGCCCCGCGTTGAGCTCTGTGCTGACAGCTCAGAACCTGGAGCCCGTTTCGGATTCTGTGTCTCCCTCTCTCTCCACCCCTCCCCTGCTCACACTGTGTCTCTCTCCCTCTCAAAAATAAAAAAAAACATGAAAAAAAAATAAAAAAATTTGAGCCATTCTCATGGTCGTATTTGATGATGTTTGCCTTGAATTGCATTTTTGTCTTATATTAATATCATGACTTCTGTTTTGGTTTTTCTTGCTTCTGGCTGCTATTCCCTGTCTCGGCATTTTACATTTTTTTTCCCCATTAAAGCTTTAAAAGAAATGAGGGTAAGATACATATAACATAAAATGTACATCTTAACCGTTTTCAGGCATACAGTTCATTGGCGCTAAGTACATTCATTCACATTGTTGTGCAAACCAACACCACCAGCCATCTCTGGAACCCTTTTCGTTTTCCCCATCTGAAACTCCGCTCCCATTAAATACTAACTCCCCATTTCCCTGTCCCCCAGCCCCTGTCAGCCTCCATTCTGCTTTCTCTCCAAATCTGACTACTCTGGGTATCTGACCGAGGTGGAATCTTATAGTAGTTGTCCTTTTGTGGCTGGTTCATTTCACTTAGCGTCTTGTCCTCATGATTCATCCATGATGTACCAAGTGTCAGAAAGTCCTTCCTTTTGAAGACTGAATAATATTCTCTTGGATGGACAGGTCACATTTTGCTATCTGCTCACCCGATGAGGGACCCCTGGGTTGCTTCATGTTTTGAGGACCCTCCATGCTGTTTCCCATAGTGACTGCACCGTTTTACAACCCTTCGTATGAGCTTTGTTTGCTGGTGGAGCGAGTAGGAACGTGGAGAGAGCGTGATCTTTTCCTGTCTCGACCCGGATGAAGGACACTTGTGGCCAGAGGCTGAGGCCTGTCAGGTGTATCTTTCAGGTTCTCTGAAGCTGGGCATGGGCTGGGGCATGGGCTGGGCATGGCCTGGCTGGAGGCTCCGGCTAAGACAAGAGCCCTTAGTCTCCTTCCCGCCACAGTTTGGCCCTGGGACTTGCAGACACAGCTCCCTCTCTGCCTTCCTCCAGCCCCAGTGGCTCCTGGAGGAGAAGAGGGAGCTGTGTGCTCAAGTGAAGTTTGGTTGCCGACCATGGGAGTAGAGATGCTTTCAACCTGAAACCAGCAACCACACAGATGGTGGAACAGAAATATGGGACGCACTGGCCCTGTGATCTAATATATCTGGCCCTAGTCAGTGACATCGAGGGGGAAAAAAGGGTTGCGTTGGACCTGACCTTGAAGAAAGCAAAAATTAAAAGAAAAGCGCGAACACAGAGATGAAGAGGAACTGCCTGCTGCCACCCCCAAGGATTGGATGGATCTCATAGACCTAGTGTTGAGTTGACCTAGGGCATGGTTGGGAAGGGGCACGTGGGTGCTGGGAATGTCTTTTGGAGAAACTCGCCACCCACGTCACTTAAGATTCGAGCCCTTTAAAGGGTTTCCTGGCTGGCTCAGTCAGAAGGGCACGAGATTTTTGATCTTGCGGTTGCAAGTTCGAGCCCCACATTGGGTGTAGAGATTACTTAAAAATCTAAAAACACAAAAAACAAAAAAAGTGAAAACTCAGAAAAGGGACATGAAAAGAAGCACGGGAAGCAAAGGTTCTACTTCCGAGGTGCGGGGATTTTGGCTCATGGCGCGTTTCCTCCAAAATTATCAGAGTAATGTATTCCAAGGGCAGTCTTGGGCCGGGCTCTGCCAGTGTTCCAGACTGATGGCGAAGACAAGAAACAAGGGTCCATGCACGCAGTTCCTGAGGGTGGAGAATATCGGGGGAACCCCAAGTGTCATCTTGATGTTCTCAGTGACAGTGGTGTGTGTGGGGGGGTGCTGTGAGCCCCTCACTCCCCCATGCTTTGAAAGTGAGGTACAGCCCTTCTTATGCCCCTCTTTTCCACGTCTTCTTGGCCTGGTCTCCGGTGAATCCCTTGACCTCGGTGAGCCTCTGTCCTCTGGTCTGGATGCAGAGACGCCTCACAGGGTGGTTGGGGAGTGTGCACAAGTAATGTAACATGGTCAGGTCCTACTGTATGTGGGAGGCACTTTCTCAGAGTGTGGGTGTGTGCACGCATGTGTATGCGTGCGCGTGTGCAGGTGCACCAGAAGGGAGGTGGTGGTAACAGCACGACTTGGGGGATTTCGGGAGATGACTCTTGGCCACAGCAGCAGATATGGCAGATGATTTGGGGACAAGTCTGTGGGGTTGGGGAGCTCCCAACTTCCTCCCAGGAGGTGCTGTCCTGCCTCCCAGTGGAGGGACTTTCTGGTTTTTCTTTCAAGAACCAGCTCCATGTCCTTTCATCCTGATTTCCCGTCACAGTGCTCACATCACCCCCTGCACGTTTTCCGTCTTCACCTTCATCACATGGTCTGGTGTGTGCCTCTTCTTGCTAGATAAGGAGGTCCTTGATGGAAAGACCATGCTTAGTAACGTTTGTGTCCTCTATGCTTAGCACAGTTGGTTTTTTTCACTCATTTATTTTATAAAAATATATTGATGGTCTTAGATGTGCTTAGGCTCTGGTGCCATGGTTAGTAGGGCACATGTGGTTCCTGATCCCTGGAGTGACCTCTGGAGAGGAGAGCTCTTGTGAAGGGCCATTCATTCATTTGCTCCTTCATTCAGCAGCATCAGGCATTCGGTTTGTAGTGTAAACAAGCCAGAAGTGATCTTGGCCCTCGTAGAGCTTACAGCCCAGTAGGGGAGTCCGTGACCAGAAATCTCTCTTTACAGGCTCAGCACAATGAAAGAGAACAGGGCTAAGGGGCGGACTGTTTTACTGTAAAATAAAAAACAGATAGAGACACCCCACAAACCAGATTTAGGACTGAGTGAATTCTTATAACTTGGGTCTAGAGATGGAACTTTGCCAGACGCTCCAGAAGCCCCACCCCAGTCACAGCCCCCTTCCTCCTTCCGGAAATAACCACTTGCCCGACTTTTAGAGCAATCCTTCTTTGCATTTCTTTAAATTTTTTTTTTAATGTTTCATTTATTTTTGAGAGACAGAGAGAGACAGAGCATGAGTGGGGAAGGGGAAGAGAGTGAGGGAGACACAGAATCCAAAGCAGGCTCCAGGCTGTGAGCTGTCAGCACAGAGCCTGATGCAGGGCTCAAACCCATGAACTGTGAGATCATGACCTGAATTGAAGCTGGACACTTAACCAACTGAGCCACTCAGGCGCCCCTGCATTTCTTTAAATTTCTATCACCCAAGTGTGTATTCCTTGCCACTATACTTCAGTCTTGGAGTATCATTCTTTTTTTTGTTTTGTTTTGTTTTGTTTATTTATTTACTTTGAGAGAGAGAGAGAGAGAGACAGAGAGAGAGAATCCCAAGCAGGCTCCATGCTCAGTGTGGAGCCTGATGCAGGGCTCGATCCCACCATCTTGGGATCATGACAGGAGCTGAAATCAAGTTGGACGCTTAACCGACTGAGCCACCCAGGAGCCCCTGGCGTGTCATTCTTTAAGAAGTATGAGGGAGTAAAAAAATCCTTTTTGAAAGGATGATTATCTTGAAAATGCTTTAAAACAAATCCCTGGAGTGGATATTTAGGTTGTGGAGGTTCTTGGATAAACTGCTTTTCCACTGCTGGAAGGTGAAGGTGGGCAAGGAAGGCATTCTAGTGTTACCACATGGCAGGCATCCACTCAGGGTTTGACAGGTGGCTGGACAAGCCAGTGAGGCTGTATGGTCATCAGGAGAAGAGGTGGCAGTCCTGAACCAGGGTGGTGGCGGCCGGAAGGGACCCGAGGGCGTGGAGGGGAGCAGCTCATGGGTGCTTCTGAGTAAGGAGCCTTTCTTTGACTTGTCGTTTGTCACACATTTCCCCTTCAGAGCATTCTGGGAAATTAATCTCCTCGCACCTGCTGTGGCAGGTAAACCAGAGGTTGCTGTTGGGACCGTCTAGGGCATACGTGTGCGTCTTCCAGGCTGTTCTTCAGAACTGATGGCAAGGGGAGTGTTTCCTGCTGAGTCAGGCTCCTCATCACTCCACCCAAGGGGGGATTCACAGGCAGGTGGCCACACGTCTGGCTTGGTTCAAGTTCCCAGGGGCCCCAACAACCTGCAGAAATGTGTTGAATTCTGGAAGTTATGGGCAGTTGAGTTCTATGGGATTGGGACATGGTGATTTTAAAATGCTGGGTAATTAAGCAGTGTTAACCTTCGGCAGGGGCCATGCAGTCCTTAGCACACAGGGGCTCCTGGTGTCCTGGAAACTTGCTTCAAGCAGGTGGATGACAAAGCCATCCTCTTAGCAGAAGCTGATGGGGCTGGTCTCCTTGTTCACCTGCCAGGCATTTATGAAGCCCTTTCCCTGGGTCAGGGGAGGTGGCAGTGATGATGTGAGCATGTTAAAGGATTCCCTTAGCTACAAGTTCATTAACTTCCAAGTGAGGGAAAATAGAAGGAGAATATGGGAGATGTTAATATAGCCAGTTATTCCGTTGAGTGAGATTAGAGACCCCTGGAATCACGATTTATGACATTGGACATTTTTGGCCTCATGTACACACACATTGATGGGAAGTCTGTTGTGTCTTTGGCATGGAGGGTAATAGATGCTGGATTCGGTCCCACGTCTCGAGGGGCCGTGTGCGCCTTGCCTGGTGTTGCACAATCTAACGGGAAAGAAATAACTCTGTTTAGTGGGGAGAGAGATTTAGAAGAAAGATGAAAACACCCACCCATGAGGTGAGTATTTTATTGTGTGTGGTGACTTGGGATGAGAAGTCTCATGGACCTTCCCCTTGAGTCTGGAGCTGTGCTCTCTTTTAGCAGGACTTAGGCTTTTAAAAAGTCCCATGTGCTTTAGAAGAAAACTCAAGTAACCACGCAGCTACCTGGACGTGGCTTCTGAAGCCCGTTCATGTTCGCGTCCACCCTCGTTATCAGAGGTGTTCACAAGTATCCAAACTCCAGATAGGGGTTGTCCCCATGAGCCCATCCTGTCCGTGCTCCCTTTCCCACATCATCGAATTCCCTGGCCTGGCAGTGCCCTGGGACTTTACCAGGTAAGAGATGGGCTGGATGAGGTGCTCTCTGAGGTCCCTTCCAGCTGGAGGCTTCCCTGGGTGCCTTGAGGGAAAAGCTGTGACCACCTGAACCATACAGCTGGTGAGGGAGGTGACCCCGAGAGACGGCAGCACCATAGAATCGGCTGTGACGGCTCAGATGCTCCTTACTTTGGCCACCTATGGGACGCGGGGGGCTTGCCTGATTCTGTTATATCTCATGCAGGGTCTGGCCTTGCAAGGCTAGCTCTCTTCTGGAGACTTTGTCTCGTGTTGCTTTGATTCTAAGATGTGCATTTTGTCAGAATCCAACATTTCTGAAGTTGAGCAGCCTTTTGGTCTATGCATCTGTCTAATGAAATGACTCCCCCTTCCCCTTGGGACAAGCAAGCATTAAGTTGGTGGATGTCGTGCATTTGCAGCCTCTTAGATCCGAGGGGGTGCAGTAACTGGGGATGGGCGCCCTTGTCCGATGCCGCTGCCTCCCGGGCACCAGGTTTGAAGAATCGAGGACTCCCAGGGTGAGAATATCTACCCAGGACCTGTGTGCTCGTGGCCGTGGCATCCTGGGTCTGCTTCCTTTCCATACACAGCTGCGCACAGACAGACGGAGGAGGCAGTCAGCCATGGACGGCAAATCTGTTCTGAAAACCCTGGACGTCGAGACCTTCCACTCGCCTCTGTGGGCTCTGCCCCAGTCTTGCTGAAATCTTGCATTTGCTTTTCTTCCCTCCCTTACCAACCCTTATGCACCCCTGCACCCTCAGTTCGTCCACCACAAACCTGAATGCAGCCTGCTTCCAGCCTGGTGCCTGGTGCCCCGACTGGCCATTCACCCAATGCCTTTCTGCTCCTCCTAATCTCTTCGGAGGCCGGGCTGTCTCTGGCTCCGCTTTTGACCGGCTCAGTGTTGAAGACAGCGCCTGGCCAGTGGCTGCCACTGCGGCCACACTTGCCGGCTGGTGACTACAACCCAGAACTGGAAGCTTTCAGGCATTCTATTGCCATCAGCATCCGGGCAACGCAGCTTGAGGATTAAACTGAGTTGCAGGAGAGAACTCAACTCGAAGAATGGCTAATTATTATTATTATTATTTTTTAACCAACTGCAATTTACAAAGGGAGGGAAGGAGGCACAAAAGAGCACACCCTCTAAACGAGGGTTAATTAGAAGTCTTCCCGATAGCTAGTGCTTCATCAGCAACAGAACAGCATGTAAATAAATCTAATTTCCCTCCAACTCAACTCGTCACAAGCTTAATTACAGCAGCCACAGTGTGTGCATGTGTGTGTTTTTTTCATTAGCGAAAGAGGGTCATTATTAGCCGTGTCTGGTAAGAATTATTGTGAAGAGCCTGGTTCCACCCTCGATAGGTGTCCTCAGAGAGCAGAGAGGAACTTTCCGTGTGAACTATAGAGTTTCCAATTAAGGTGGCTTGGAGGAAGCAGGAAGCGGCAACACAAATTAGAAAAAGATTACGGAAAGGGGACGGGCAGGCTGCCGAGGCGAGGAAGGGTGCTGGGAGCCTCGGTTAATTACTGTGTGGAGGAAGAGTTCCTCGTGGGGGCCACACCCTCCCCCCCCCCAATGTCGCCACTTGCCTGCCCCAAAATCTTGGGTCTCCAGGACCCCCCCTGGGGTCCTCACTTTATTCCGGCTGGCTGGTTCCGAAAATGAGACTTGCCCCTGGTGGGGTGGGGGCAGGCTTGACCACTTCCACCCACCTCTTTAGAAGGCTTTTCACACCTCCCTCGTCCTCCTGCCGAGGAGAAAAGCAGGGGGAGACCACGCTGTCACCGCCAGGAAGACTGCCTCTCTGGATGGCTGTTGCAGTGAGCGTATTGTTCTAGAAATAAATAGCTGAAAACCCCGAGTCAGAAATTAGTTGACACAAAGGAAGTCAGACCCTACAGGACAAGTTCCAATTGTCTGCAGGAAGTGCCCTGCCCCGGGGTGGGGGTGGGGTGGGGGGGGTTAGCCTTTGAGGGAGAATTTAAGTCCATTCCCCCTGGCACTCAGTGTACAATGTTGGCAGAAAAAAGTCTTTCTTTCCTTCTCACCCCTGCCCCCACTGCAGCCCCCATAATGATGACAGTCTCCTATTAAGCAGCATAAGGGGCTGCACTGCTAGTAAACCATGAGTGGTCCAGAAATCAAGGTGCTGCCCAAGCTCTGTCACATGTGTCCCAGCCACTCGGACGATGTCTGTCCCCGGGTAATGGGCAGAAGGCAGATCTGGCAGCAGCTGTTGGAGGGGGAGAGAACCTGGAGCCCCGACCATCCAAGCCCCTCCTGGTGTCAAGGGTCCTCACCATGTGTTCTTCCAGGCTCTGCTTGAATGCCCCCAAGGTTGAGAGGCTCATCTCCTTGCAAAGCAGCCGGGGCCCTAGTGGCAGCCCGAATCATCACGTTTATTGAGCACTTACCGAGTGCCAGTAATTAATTAAACTAATATTGTTGAGACCGTCCTCTAGGCCAGGCAGTAGGGATTGCTCAGTGACTCAAGGTGAAGATTCCTGCCTTCCTGGAGCTTATATTGGATTGGGTTTCAGGAGACAATGAACAATAAACACAGTAAGGTCGTGAGTGTTATGGAAACTACAGGTAGTTAGGGGAAGGGTGGGGTGTGCAGTGTCACTGTCTTGTTCAGATAAGGAGGAGGTATTACACCCAGACTTCTGGTCTTGTCTTTATAAGACCCTACCTGGCCTGGCCCTCACCTGTTCATGCTGACCTTTCTGTTCCTTGAGCCTCTCAGCTTGCTAGCCCCAGGGCCTTGGCACTTGCGGTGGCCTCCCTCCACCTTTTCATGCCTGGCTTGTTCCTGCCATGTAAGCATTTACTCAAACACCCATCCCCAGAGGGACCTTTGTGATACCCTTGGTGAAGTTGCCTCTCTGCCTGTCATCTCTTCCTACCCCACTGACCCTGTTTTAATTCTCCACTTTGCATTTATCACCACCTGAGATTTTCTTCCTTGTTACCAATGGCTTTTATCGGTCCTGTTGACTGCTATGTCCCAAGCCCGAGGACACTGCCTGGCACACAGTAGGCCCAGAGTCATGAACCGTGGAGCGTATGAGGATGCGTGAGGCCCACGGCTCTCTTTATTACCTCATATTGTCCTCACAACGCCCGCACTATTGTCCTCCCATCTTACAGAGGAAGAAACTGAGGTTCCGAGAGGTTATATAACCTGTGAGCTGTGACACAGAGCTGCATCGCCAGCTCATCTACGGTCAAACCCATATGCTCTGACCTTGTGATGAGTCCATGCAGGTTTTTTCTCCACCCAGTTGGCCGCACAGGATCTGGTTCTGTGTCTGTCATTCTCCAGAACGAGCCTGTTTGCTCAGAGCCTCAGTGTCTATGCACCGTTTTCCTGCCCTCCTCCCTGCTCCCTTTTTTAAAGGACAGGCTGCTCAGAGAGCTGTCCAGGACTAGAATTCTCTGATGGTGTTGCCATTGTCAGGGGTGGGAACCCCCAGGCCCCTGAATCTGCCAGACAGCTGGTGTTGGGGCTGGGAAGGCCAGGGCGAGCTGTGCGGGCAGGAGAGAACATTGCAGTGCCACCGTGCAGGGCTGCCGAATGCCCACCAGGCCTGATCTCGGCTGAGTGGGGTGGGGAACGGCCACTGATGTGGTCCCCCCTGGTGTACTGTTGTTGGCCTGGGGTCCGCAGAAGCCGGATGATGTACCAGGCCACCTGTTTCAAATGCCTTCCTGGGCTATGTCACCGCCACGGCTGTCCAAGTTCTTGGATTCCCAAGCTAATGCGTCATGGGCAGCTTTTTTCTTCAGGAGCTCGATTTGGAGGTAAGCACCCTGACACGGCTCTGAGAACCTGGGTGGGCAGGGCTAGGGGGTCCCGAGATGAGCCTGCTGCTCTTAATTTGCTACCTCCTTGCTCTGGGGTCTTGGCTAAGATCCTTGCCCTTGGGCGGCTGCAGAAGCCTCTTCGCTGTCCCACTAGGGTGGCACTTTTATCTTCCCAAGGCCAAAGTCAGTGGCTTAAGAGTTTCAAGATTGTGACTCCAATGCCTGCCTGGATAGGCACCCCCCACCCCATAGTCTGGACTGTTATGGCTGATCCCATCATTATTTTGCTAAGCAGAGGCCATACATGCGGGGTGCTGTTACTTTCTCTCCTGACCCTTGGAATACCAGCATGGCTTTCAATATAATCCCGTTTTTGATGAGCCAGAAGACTCGCCTGGCTGTGGGTTTCGAACTGAGGCCTGACCTCACAGGCTGCGGCCAGGCCGAGGCACTTTGCACACAGCCTGCACAGAGTGTGTCTGGCTAACATGGCATTGTGGTGTTTGAAATGTTTGCCGATGAGATAGAACCAAGTCGAATCATAGTATGGAGGGTCTCGATGTTCCATTTGCCCACATGCACCTTCAGTTTATCTTCATTCTTCTTCATGTTTGTCCTGAATCAAGGGGTTAGCGCTGGTTCTGGGTTCTTTCCTGGTCACTGTCTGAGCCAGGACTTGATGGCGTGTCCTGGGCCTTCCCCAGGCCTGAGGCTGCTCCCCCTACTCTGCTCTGCTGATACACGGGCCTCCTTTTGGTTCTGGGAATGGACCCGATTCTCTATCACACTCCGACTTCTCTTGCCTCAGAATGTTCTTCTCCAACGGTTATCGGCTGGTTCCTTTTCATCCTTGGCTGTTCTGCTCTTGCAACCCTCAGAGAGGCCCTACACCCCGCTAGAGCTGGCCTCTCCCCGTCCCGCCCCACCTCTTCGTTTCCTTCAAAGTTCTGATCACTCGGAGGACTGATTGTTTCCGTATGTATTTGCAGTCCTTCTCCCAATAGAGGGTATGCCTTCCTCTTTCCCTGCTGTGTTTGAGGACAGTCTCTGGCACATCATAGGTCTCGGGAAATGTTTTGTGAATAAATGGATGTGTCTCAAATGCTCCTACGTGTCTCTGCTGGAGAGGAGCATGAGGCTGGCCCTGGGGTCCGCGGCCTCCTTCCTGTGGCTGCGGGTGTCCGTGCTGTTCCTCAGTGATTCAGAGCCGGCAGCTGGCAGAGAGGGGAAGGCGAATCCCAGAGGAGCCCGCTTCCCAGAAACATCCAGCTCACTTCCCCCACCTGTGCTCCCCCAAGGACAGGACAATGAGGGGCTTCCTGGAAACCCCCTGGCTTGGCCCCTGGAGGGTGGGAATAACTTGGGTCCCGTGCGTGGCTGGTAGTGATGAAAGCCAGGAGGCATCCCGGTTTCATGCCTAGGAGAGGGGAAACCTCCTTTGCTGGTTGGTGGAGAGGAGAGAGGAAGCCGCCAACTGAGAATTCCCAGAGTAGGAATTTCCTAGTCTTTCCCTGGGATCAGTGGGTGTGAGGAAGAAGGTCCGGCTGCCGGACTCCCTCTGAGCCATAGAGCATGCGTGTGTGTGCGTGCGTGTGCATACGTGCGAGTGACAGCCGGCTGGGGCTCTCGGGCCCCTCTGCAGGGTCACAGGCTGAGGGCATCCTTCCCTTCAAGCTTGGCTGGCCACACTGCCCACCACACGCCCCTGTTCCCCTGCACAGGTGCGGTGGGAAGTGCTGGGCCTGGAAGGTTTCAGAGAGAAGGCCCAGTGCTGGGGAACATGGCGTCCTGCAGACCTGACTCCGTGGCTGATGCATAAAGCAAGTTCTTTTCGTTGGGAGTCACTGTCAGCCTTCTGGTCTAGCGTGGTGATAGAGAAATTATGTTGGAGAATCATTATTATTTCGATTCTATTTTAAATATACTTGGATGGTACTTAGCGACAGACATACTGAGGCTCTTGAAATACAGATTTCTGAGCCCCATATTCAGAGAGTGGCTGCTGGTATATGTCATCTGCGTTTTTTTTACTTTTAAAAAAAATGTTAATTTTATTTTTGAGAGAGAGAGAGAGAGAGAGAGAAAGAGAGAGAGATTGCAAGCGAGACAGGGCAGAGAGACAGGGAGACAGGATCCGAAGCAGGGTCCGTGCTCAGCTCAGGCAGAGCTTGATGCGGGGCTCTAACTCACGAACTGGGAGACCATGACCTGAGCCAAAGTCGGACGCTTAACTGACTGAGCCACCCAGACAGTGCCATCTGCATTTTAACAGGCCCTCCCTCCAGGTGATGCCAACCCAGGTGGCCCTTTGACATGCACATCCAGGAATCTTTGCACACTCGTACGAATCCTTTAACACGGACTGGTAGGGTGAACCCATTTGCAGAGCAAGGAAGTCTTTTCTAAGCAAACTCCCCGCTTCTCCCCAGTTCATTTACTGGGACTTGGTATTTAACGAGGCTGGGAACCTGAGTAGTTCCCTCTAGATGAAGCTGGAGAGGCAGACTCTGAAGACGATTCCTGGAAGAGAAGGCCGCAGCACAGGGGTCAGTGGGGCACAGTGTGCAAGGTTACACATCGGCGTGCGTCTCGGGATCCCATTCTTACAAGGTGATCGCTGTGTCTTTCTGTGAATGGCACACCCTGTTCATCAGAGTGGTCACGGCGCAGACCTCGGGTGGTGAGATTTCAGGTGATTTTTACTGTTTTTTTAATGCTTGTCTGTATGACTTGTATCTTTCACATCAGTTGCAGTAGGTTTTGTAATCAGAAATAAGAGCAAAGCTTCATTTTTATGGGAAGGAAAGATGCTTGGAAATACAGACACAGTTCTGGGGAGAAAGCCAGGTGGGAACACTGGCTGGGCTGCTTACCTGCCTGGCATTAGCCCCAAGGTCAGGAAGTATGGGTTCCTGTTCGAAGTCTGGGCAGAGCCCTGGCTTAGGCATCTCTGGCCTGCCCTGGTCTTTCCTTCCTCCACCTTGGGGTCTCTGTGGGACCCCACTCCCTGGGGCCCATGCCTTTGGTGGATCTAACTGCTGCTGGTCACCCTGCTGGGCTGTGCCTTGGCTTAAAAAGGAGGTGACAATCCACCTGCCTTGTCTCTTAATTTTTTTTTAATTAAAAATTTTTAGTGTGTGTGTGTGTGTGTGTGTGTGTGTGTGACAGAGAGAGAGAGAGAGAGAGAGAGAAAGAGAAGAGAGAGAGAGAGAGAAGGAGTGGGAAAGGGGCAGAGAGAGGGAGACAGAGGGTCCAAAACAAGTGGGCTCGTGCTGACAGAGCCCGATGCAGGGCTCAAACTCACGAACCGTGAGATCATGCCCTAAGCCGAAGTTGAACGTTTAACCGACTGAGTCACCCAGGTGCCCCCTCATCTCTTAATTTAATGCCATGGAACTTGGACAGCAGCACCTGGACCCTATGGAAATTCGGCATCGTCCGTGTGGAAAGGCTGCAGGCTGTGGTCAAGCCGTGGCATAGACTTGCACTGTTCTAGTGCAAAAAGCACTAGAGCGCTGAACCCAGAGGAGCTCAGAAGCCAGTGTCCCAGGAAAGACTGTCCATGCTCAGATGGAGCACCTGACTCTTGGAAATCGGAATCGCTGCTCTGCCCCCCTCTAGCTGTGTGACCTTCCCCTCTCTGGGCCTCAGTTTTCCCATCTGTAACTGAGGCTGGTAATAGTACCTACCTCATAGGGTAGAGGTCACAGTGGATGCCCGACAAGATGGCTTCTTTTTCTCTTCTTCCTGCACAGAAAAGGGGCT
Organism: Lynx rufus; assembly: GCF_022079265.1. NCBI lineage: Eukaryota > Metazoa > Chordata > Mammalia > Carnivora > Felidae > Lynx > Lynx rufus. The sequence continues at coordinate 23,845,235 of NW_025814830.1, read as the reverse complement.
TCGCTGGAAAGATTTCCAGAAACTGTTTTGAACTCTGACCCTGACCATATCTTGACTGTGGCAGTGATCATCTGACATTGCCTGGTGTGATTTCTTAGCAACCCGCTCCTTTTGGTCGGCCCAGCCATCAGACGCTCTCCTATAGAGAGACTTCGAGTAATTTTTTCCATTCGATGTGTGCTCATGGAAGGGGGCCAGGGATGCATTTTAGGCAGTACCTGCCTCCTCCTTAAATTAGACTGTTTTCCATTCTCATCTCCCCAAAGGTGGTTTTCCAGACTCAGCCGTGACTCACAATCTCAGCCTACCCATAGGAGGGTCAGAAAATTGGTGAGAAGTCAGAGTTGGAGCATTGATTTTTTTTTTTTTTTGACATGAAGGTGGAAAATCTTTATTTGTTTAAAAATGACTTACTTGTTGTTGCCCCGTAAAGGGGTCTTGTCCAAGAGGGTCTACTTTAAGGAATGGTTGTGCATGACTTTCATTCATCCCAGTCTCATTCATTCATTCATTCATTCACTTGGCAAATAGTTGTTGAGCACCTACTGTGTGCCAGGCACTAGTCTAGGTGCTGGGATTCCACAGGGAGCAAGACAGAAATTCCTGCCCCAGTACAACCAAGTCCTTACATGCCATTTATTTGCTCAAGCTGGAAACTCCCTCCACCCCCTCATCACACTGAGTGTAGGGAAGGAGCAGAGGGCTGAGGTAGGACCAACAGACCAACAGACCTGAGGACCAGCCACAGCTCTGGCACTGACTTGCCATGTGACCTGGAAACAATCCCTTGGATGTTAGATTTTGCAAAAACTGTGGATGGCATCGACTCCTTTCTCAGGAGGCTTCTCTGCCTAAAATTCTCCAATCCATTCACCATATCTGTCCTTTAAAATTTTTTTTATCACTTAAAAGTTTTTAGTGGTTCAGCAATAGTTTTTTTTTTTAAGTTTATTTATTTATTTTGAGAAAGAGAGAGCGAGCGTGTGCTTGCAAGTGGGTGAGGGGCAGAAAGAGGGGGAGAGAGAGAGAGTCCCAAGCATGTTCCATACGGTCAGTGCAGAGCCCGATGCAGGGCTCAATCCCATGGCCCTGGGATCATGACCTGAGCCAAAATCCAGAGTCAGACACTTAACCAACTGAGACACTCAGGTGCCCCAGCAATAGTTTTTTTTTAAATTAAACAGTATTACGGGTATGTAAAAGATAATAATGACCACCCGGAATGTACCCTTCTGTTTGGGGGACAGACACCAGTCCCCAACGGGGCTCCCCATTAGTCTTTTCCCTCCATCCAGGGCTTGGCCATTTACCACTTCCCTGCATGTTTTTCTTCTTGAAATACAGGTAAATGATTCATAGATGCTGTTGGCTCACATTTTAAACTTTCTATGAACATTGCTGTATTTTACGGTATTACCATAGTTTATCTTTAGCATCTCGTTTTTTTTCTTTCTCTTGACATCATGTTTGGAAGATTAATCCTTGTTGATACACGTGGCCCTCTTCACAGGTCTAAAAAATTTTTTTTAATGTTAATTTATCTTTGAGAGAGAGAAACAGAGTGCGAGTAAGAGAGGGATAGAGAGAGAGGGAAACACATCTCTTCACAGTTTCAATTGTGGCATGGAGTCCACTCCATGAATGTTCTACACTTTTTCCATCTCCTCCATGGAAATGTAGATGCTGTCTAATTCTTTCAGCTGCTATAAATCATTCTGAGGTGGCTATCCTCACAGTGAACTTAGATACAGAAGTTTCTAGCATAGAAACCTTGATGTGGAATGAGTGGGTCAAAGGGCATGGCTCACACACCTTTTGTCCCCTTCCCGTCCATCCATCAGCTCTGCTCTCTCCGCTGTCACTTTGGGTAACTTCTTTCCCTGTGGTTCTAGAAGATTCTGTCACGTTGTGTTGTCTCAGTAGCCCCTCTTGGGTCACGTGTCCATCCTTGATTGCCCAGGTCTGGGTCCATGGGCCTGATCCTGGAGCTTGGGGGTGGGGCCAGCCCCCAGTGAGCCCCAAAGGGTGATGGGAAGGCTGCCCCTGGGAAGGTAAGTGTGCGTGGTCTGGGGTGGGATGGCTAACTGCTGGCACTGCCCAGCGTAGCCTGGCCCTGTGCCATCAGAGCAAGTGGCCTTTTGCCCTGAGCTGCCTTAGAAAGTACCAGTCTCTGGACACAACAGTAAGTGAGCAGATTAAAGAGCCCCATGTCTCTGTCTGACTGTTTGATCTATGAGTACCACCCAGGGCAGTGATCTGCGTGAACTTCTTAGAGGTGGGAAACTGAGGCTTGTAAGGGTCTCTGTACATCCCCTGATGTGTCCCTGGGGCCCACTGAACCTGGGGAGATACTCTGCTCTTCTCCTGAAGCTTTCTCCCAGCTCTCAGAGGCCAGGTGGTTCCTTCAATGGCTCCTAGAATCAACCCTGCCATTTTACAGGTGGGAGCATCTCGCCTGGAACAGGAGGGGCTAATGCTGCACCTTCTTTGTTTTTTTAATCAGAAAATTTTTAAAGTTCATTTATTTATTTTGAGAGAGAGAGAGAGAGAGAACAGGGGAGGGGCAGAGAGAGAGAGGGAGAGAGAAAATCCCAAGCAGGCTCCAGTACTGTCAGCGCTGAACCTGATGCAGGGCTCAAACTCAGGAACCACGAGATCATGACCTGAGCTTAACCCACTGAGCCACCCAGGCTCTCCATGCTGCACCTTCTTTGTTTCCAATTGTTCATCTAATACCCCCCACACAATGTCGATGCAGGATGTTGTTACAGGTGGGGAAACTGAGGCTCAGTGAGGGGAGGTGACTGGACTGGCCCAAGGTCATGCCGAGATTTAGGGACAAAACTCAGACAACAATGGAGGCATCTCCTTAGTCCCCTCCACTGCTGTTTCCACCTGTCCTTATCGTAGGCTGTTTCTCTGCCCCAGATGGAGCCGGTATTGCTGCCCAGACCCCTACTTGTACCTTCCACGGGGCGAGGGATAGTCCACTGGGTCCCTGTCCCCTCAGCTACAGCCCCTTGGGCTCCCCACAGAAAGTCCTTTCCTGCCTTTGATGCAAATTCTTGCGCTTTCCTGATAATATTCTGGGCTCTTCTTAACGCGAGGGGGTCAGCTGCGAGGCATCTCAGCAATTTATAATTCTTGAAAATTCTGTTTGGTGACATGAGTTAGCATTTAATAGACGCCCTGCCACCTCCTCTCTCCCTATTGTGACAAGCTCCTGGCAGAATCCTTTTGAGACTCAGGGTAATTGCACCACGCTGGGAACGGGAAGACCACGTTGTGCTTGAGTGCGTCTCAAAAACGTCTCCACAATAGACAGTCAGGTACGCGTTTGCTTGGCTTCAAGGTAATGATTTAAACTTAATTTGACCCTTGATGAGGAAGCCCATGTTTCTGGTCCGACGCAGCCTTTCAGTTTGGGCTTGCCTGCCATGCCTTCAGTGGTAACACAAATAATTCCTTCATAACAAGTGCCTTTCAGAGGATGTCTGCTGCTGACGGCTAATATAGAATTATTGCCCCTGAATGCATTTCTGTAATTACTTCCCAGAGATCTGTCTTTGTGTTAGAAGACATTTCACACTTTAGTAACATAAGTGTTTTGGGAGAGCACGAGCAATAATTATGAACAGTCTTCCCGTGGAAATAAACCTAAAAAAATTATAAAAGCTAATGCTAAAATTGGTTAGAGTCAGGGAGGAATTTCATTGGAATTTGATTCATGTATATTTATTCCAAGTATAATAACCTTTCCTGTATGGAAAAATTTTTTTTTTTAAACAAAAGCAGTAATGATACAGAGAGCCCGCTTGCTAATTTTCGAGCAATACTGAAACTGAAAACTGATAAAAAGTGACAAGTTGCTGGAGACGGAATAAAGCGGCGTAATCGTGGAGCCCTGATAGGAGACATTTGCGGTAATGGAAAATGAAATGATTCACAGTGTGATCAATAAAAAATTAGCAGCATTTAATAAAAGGTTTCTGCTTCATGTTGACTAAAGAACATCGCAAGCAGTTTGAAATCCGAGTTAAGTGACAGTTTGAGGAGGAGCGGGGGGTGGTGATGGGGTGCGGGTGTGCGTGTGCATATAGATCACGCGGATATTGGCCATGGCGGAGGAGCCAGCCGGGCCCCTGGGGTGGGTCTGGAAGTTTCCTTTGCGCTGCCCACTTGACCTTTGCTCTGTGGTTAATTCTCTCCAGGTCTCCGTTCCTCATTGTGTGGGAAGGTTTCTCTGCGAGTCCCAGGCACCAGGCAGGCCTCGCTCTCCTTGGCGGGTGTGGGCCCCATGCACTGCCCGCTTAAATCCGTCTCCTGAGTCGGGGGGACTCCCTGCCTGAGGGTTAGCTATATTCATGCTGAGGCTCCTCAAACGTGTTGTGTGGGCCATTGGCTTTGTCCTATCAGCTGTCTTAGGATCCGGTTTTCCTGGAGACTTCTGGAATGTCTTGCAGCCCACTTGTGGCACTCGACACCCTTTTGTGGGCCCGAGGGAGATCCGTGGAAAGCTGGCAGGCCTTAGCAAGTGGATGAGGTTAAGCGGGGAGGGACCCACTGGTCTCCTGAAGAAGCCCGCTGCTCACATGGGCCCCTGGAGGAGTGGGGGGCCTGAACGGGGGGTTCAGTGGGAACCTGCTGCTTGCCAGCCGAGCATTGCCACCATTTGGCTTCTCCCTCAGTAGCAACAACATGGTGAGAACCACTCCATCAGACACGCTCCCTGTTCTCCAGGCGCCACTTCGGTATTCCCTGGAACGCGCTGCACACCGGGCTGTCTCCATGCCCAGAAACTTGTTAATTTTTAAAGGCTTTCCACAGCCTTTCCACTGTGGCTCCTGGCCTCCCGGGGCCGGATGGGAGGCTTGGAGTGGGAGGGTCATTGGGGAGGGGAGCAGCAGCTTCTGGGTTACAATAGCAGCCTGGGAGCCTGGGAGCCTGGGAGGGCAGCTCCTGAAGACCAAGGGCAGGGAATCCTTGCTGCCCCCTGCATTCTGGGCTGGTGGGTAGGATCAGGGGCCTGTTCCTGGCTTTGTGCCCGTTTTCAACCCTCCCCAGAGATGCACAGACCTGTGGCTGGATCTCTGAGGGTTAGATTAGGAAGGGCCTTTCCAGGTGGTGCTGTTCACTGGTCCACTCCACAAATATGTATTGAACGCCTGCCATGTGCCGGCCCCTGTGCTGGGTGCTGGGTGGGGGAAGGGGGAGCAAGATGAGCAAGACTGGTGTTGGCCCTGCCCGCTTGGGGTCTGCTCACTGGCACAGGAGATGGCCTGCAAAGAAAGGGCCGTGGCTGTTGTGATCAGAGCAGGAAGGGGAGGTGCCCAGGGAGCGCCCTGAGCTTATGGGTGGCTGATCGCATGGGGGTGAAGGTTCACTGAGTTGGGACGTGGACAGTGAGGAGGAATCACTCGGTGAACTTTTTGTACGTGTTCTGGTTTTACAGTGGGATTCCTCCCAGAGAGCACCGTTCTGTGGGGTCCCCGGGTCCAAGGCGGAAAGAGCGGGCTTCTTTGATTGCGTCAGAGTTCTGCCCTCGGGTCTGCCCTGGCACAGTGATGAGTCACTAAGGTGCGCTGTTTTGAAAATGACTGCTCCACGGTCCATGCCTTAGTTTACAGATGAGAGCAGCTTTGGTCCAGGGAGGGTGCGACTTGCTGGGATCCCCCAGTGACCTCAGTGTGGCCCCAGGGCTCTGGGCTCTGTCTGTACCGCTTGTGTTTTTGCCTTTGACCCTGAATCACTTGCTCAGCCTGGCCGCTGGTCCTGGCTTTGGGGTACACAGCCTTTCCCTGCCCCCGCCTCCCCCACAAGGGGCTCCTCTTTCTGCTGCGGCCCCCAGGGGGTGATTTGTGCCCCAGCATCCTTGCCTTGAGTCCCGCTCCAGGCTCGGGAGCAATTAGGAACGCCAGGCCATGGTGCTGGCCACAAATTAGCTGGATTTACCGAGCTCCCCACGCTGCCCTGCCGCCCTCCCTCCCCTGCCTACCCCACTTCTCCATCCCCTCCCTCCCAAGGCCGTCAGAGACAAAATGTGACAGCAAGGAGAGGGCAGAGTGGTCACAGCCTCAGGAGGTCACGAGGAGGTAGCAGCACACAATTTTCATGGTTCCAGGGTGGCTTTGTCCGACTGCTCTTCATTACTGCATGCGGCGAGATCCATTTTATTAAGATGGTGAGACTCAGAGGAGTGACACCGTTAACGACTCGCTGCAAAAATATAATTTTTTCCCCCTTTCGGTGAGGGTGTTTGTGATCGCTTTTTCTCCCCTTCCTGCTCCACCCCTCTCTCGTTCCCTCCTTCCCTACCATCTTTTCTTTCTGCCCCTTCCTTACCCATTGTAGTTGGGGGTTGGGGCTGGGGGGCATCCGCGGCCTCTCTCTCTGCCTCTGGGGTTGGGCTCAGCAGTTGAACACTCTCCGGGAGGGTAGTCGTGCATCCGTTCTGTAGGCATTTCCCCGTAAAGGGCAAGGTGCTTGTGATGGAATGTCAGCCTCGCCCTGTTAAACAGCTCTGCTTTTGTTCTTTGATGTGTGTGTAGCACCTAGAATAGCCGCTGACACGTAGTAGGTACTCAGGAAATGTTTGTTGACTGACTTGATGTGTGGAGCATTTGTGTTCCAGCTCTTGGGGCCCAGGTGGCAGGGACCTGGGGCAGCCTGAGCAGGGGGAGGTGATATCATCCTCATTTTCTAGGTGAGGTAAGAGAGGCCCAGAAATGTAAGCAGTCGAGGTCACACAGGAGTGGACTTGAACTCAGGTTCTAAGTTTCCAAAGAAGGGACACTTTCATACTTCTATCACTGCCCAGCTAACCTTTCTGTCTGGTGAGGAACGAGCAGATTGCCCTGGGCTCCGTGTGTCTATGGTTCCTGCTGGGCGTGCTTCATGGCAAGGACCCCCCTCCCCCACCCTGGCCCCCGCCCCGCATCCAGTCCTCCAAGGTCTACTGTTTTATCTCTGTTGTACTTCTTAAAACTTGAAGTCAGCATTTGAAAATCCAGACATTTCACATAAAAATATGGATTTCCTTCTTTAATTTATTTTGAGAGAGAGAGAGAGAGAGAGAGAGCAGGGGAGGGACACAGAGAGAGGGAGAGAGAATCCCAAGCAGGCTCCACACGGTCAGCACAGAGCCCGATGTGGGGCTTGAACCCAAGAACTGTGAGATCACGACCTGAGCTGAAGTCAAGAGTCGGACATTTAACTGACTGAGCCACCCAGTGCCCCTGGATTTTGTTCTTTGAAAAAGAAAGTCGGGGCACCTGAGTGGTTCAGTCGGTTGGGCATCTGACTCTTGATTTCAGCTCAGGTCATGATCTCAGGGTTTGCAAGTTTGAGCCCTGAGTTGGGCTCTGAGCTGACCATGCAGAGCCTGTTTGGGATTCTTTCTTTCTGCCCTTCTGCCTTTCTGCCCTGTGTGTGTGTGTGTGTGTGTGTGTGTGTGTGTGTGTGCATATTCTCTTTCTGTCTGTCTGTCTCTCTCTCAAAATAAATAAATAAACAATGGGGCGCCTGGTGGCTAAGTTGGTTAAGCGTCTAACTTCAGCTCAGGTCATGATCTCACAGTTCGTGGGTTCAAGCCCTGCGTCTGGCTCTGTGCTGACAGCTCAGAGCCTGGAGCCTGCTCCGGAATCTGTGTTGCCCTCCCTCTCTCTGCCCTCGCCAGCTTGCACTCTGTCCCTTTCAAAAATAAATAAACATTAAAAAAAATTTTTTTTAACAAAATAAATAAATAAATAAATAAACTTAAAAAAAAAAAAAGAAGTCAGCTGATGTATCTGTACCAGGCCTCACTTTTCCATATGGTGACCATGTAGAGGATTTGAGCAGGGGCCACCCCCTTGGGTGGGTGTCTGTCTGTCCCAGCCTCCCCACCTGACCTACTCATTTGTAGGACAGTAGAGGGCACTGGAGTTGTGAGCTTTGGTCCATTCATGGGCTGAGTGATGGGGAGAGTGGGTAAGCTGTCTCACCTGTTTGAGCCTCAGTTTTGACCTCTGTAAAATAGGTGTAATGGTAGCATCTTCCCTGTGGGGCCACGGGTAAGGGGTACAAATGAATTAGAAGGTCTGGTCTGACGGAAGGGATTGCCATCCTCTATGCTGCTTATCATTTTGGGCTCAGTTCTAGAATTCCTGACAACTAAAGAGACATCCTCTGGAAGATTCAGTCATTTCTGCGGTCAGCCGTGGGCCTGTGGAGAGGGAGACCCCGTACCCCGTCCTGGATCATCAGCCAGGGCGGAGCATCCTAGTGAGGCTTGTGTGATGCAGCCCAGGTCAAGTTCAGCGGCTGACTGACCATGGCTTTGCGATTCCATTCACAGAGCTGTCAGCGCTGACAGGGGAGCAACAGGCACCCCGCCCCCCTCCCCCCAGCCATCCGGAAGTTGTTTCCTTATTTAAGAAACGGAACTTGGACAGCAAATTATGTGTTAAAATATTTGCCTACAGGTCTGCTGCCAAGGGGACCCTTTAGGCTGAGTGTTAAATGTTACCCTGCTGCCTGCACTGCAGATATTTTAAATCTGAAGATAAATAGTGGCTGCCTCGTGGAATTTGGGGCCAGCAATGGATGCACAAGCAGAGTGTCTAATTGGGGTTGGCAGGCTCCTTGCCCAGCCCCGGCCCGGCCCCTCCCGTCCTCCATACCACCAGCCCAGGCGTGCATGCGAAAGTGCTCACAGAGCCGTGTCCTTCTCTATAGGCAGAGCCCAGACGCCAAGCTGAGGTTAAGCCAGGGGTTTGACCTAGCGCCCAGGTTCTGGAAGTGCTCCCTCCCACTCTGGCCCTCGGGAACACGCTGCTAGTAAAACCCTTTTTTTAGGAAATAGGCTGTTAGGACGGAGTATGCGTTCTCTATTAAAGAAAAATGCTGCTCTAGGAAAAACGCTTTGGAAATGGTAGACACCTTCCTGGCTATGAATTCTATGGGGAGCCCCCCGACTACATTCAGGGGGAGAGCGCAGGAAAACTGGCTTGTGAGCTATAAAGTAAGCGTGTCTACACCGTCTGCCCGGGGGCTTGGCCGAGACAGACCCCCGGCAGAGGTCACGCTGTTTCCTGGAGGAGGTGGGCTTGTCACTTAGTCAGGGTCACAGGGCGTGGAAGGGGGGAGCCTGGACTTGAGCCCAGGACTTTCTTCTCCTGGTGCAGGGGATTTTTCTTGTCTGTATGGACATTTTCGTGCCTTCAGGTAGGCATAGTGCATGGACATTCTCCATCCTCAGGAGCCCGTGAGGGTCCGCTAGAGCTTTCTTTGTGGAACAGTATCTCCCACTCTTGCGGAAGTCACGATGCTGCACGCATTGGTTTGAATGAGTGATAACAGCAGAAATAAGATAGTCATTGTGGTTACGCTTTTCTCAAAAAGGCCTGCAGGCTAGGTATCGGGCTTATTATTACCTCATTAAAATACTTTAACTTTCTACAATTTTTCTCAGAGAGGGTAAGTGACTCGTCCAAGGTCCCCCAGCTGTTAAGTGGTGGCATGCGGCTTTGAACCCAGACAGGCTGGCTCCACAGTCTGAGATTCTTTTCCGTTCTTTGTCTGTCATCCTGACAGTCCCTGGAACGTGACTCCAGCTGTCCGCTGCTGGTGCGTGTCGTTGCTTGATGACCGCCTTTATTGCAGCAACTTGGCTCCGTCAGCCCCTCTGGACTCCTGTGCACTGCCGTTCCCCGAGCTTCCCGTACAGCCGGGCTCTCCAGTCCAGCCCTGGACGCGCCTAGAGTTCACTGTCTGGTGCTTCTGATTTCTGCGGAGGTGGATGTGGCCGCCTCCCATCCAAGTCTGCTTGGGAGAGGACATGAGGAGTGGGGGAGGCGGTCCCCAGACCCCGGCCCTCCAGGGGCTGGCTTGGCTGCATCCCCACTGTCCCCCGGCACCGTTCCTGGCTTTCACTTTGCTCTCTGCTCCCCTGCACCCTTGCCTCTTCCCGCCTGCGCGGCCGCAGCTGCCTCTGGGCTCCACCCGCAGGGCTCCTGGCCTCACGTGGATCTCGTGTCTAGCCGGGTGCACAGTCCTTACGTCCATGGCCGTCCATTCGGGGGGAGCCTCGCCCCCACCTGTCACGGCTGTCACGATGAGGCTCTTTACAGACAATAAGGAATCAGTGTCAGACAGGGGAAGGGACTTGCTCAAGGTCACTCAGGGGGCGTGGTGGGTGTACTGGAGCTAAGACTGGGACCTGGGTCCTTAACCGACGCTGGCTGAGGCTGCCGCCACCTGCCACTTACACCTCCCTTTTGACATTCATTGCCTCATCTATTCACTCATTCACCAGTCCCGAATTTGTTGAGCATCCTTCTGTATGGGCCTTGTAGGGGCTTTGAGGCTCTCAAGGTGAATGAGACCACGGAGCGCCCTGTATGTTTTAGCAAATCAGTGTATGTTGCGCCTGGCACTAAGTAGATCCTCAGTACATATTTGTGGGAGGAATGAAGAATGAATCAATGTGTGTGATCGTTGGCCCTGGTGTATCTCTCGCCTTTCAAGCTCTGCCCTTGTTCTGTCTATCCTGGGCTTATGGGGCGTCTCCTGGCTTCCTGCCTCCCCTGGGCAGGTCCTCAGCACTGGGGCCCCAGAAGTGGGACCCCCGGTGGTCCTTGGTTGGTTCTCAGGGGTGCCCAGGGCTCCCTGCTGGCTGATCCCCATGGTCCCTCCCAGGAAGAGAAGGGACAGCCTTCTCACTGCGGTCCCTGCTGGCTCTCCTGCTGGCTGGGGGCCGGGGCCAGAGGGAGGAGACCCTCACTGGTGTTCTCAGACTAAGCCTGTCTCAGCTGGCCCTTGGGAGTGGTGAGGCCCCGCCAGCCCTGACTCATGAGCTCCAGAAGCCTCGCTGAGAAGGTAGGAAATGCTCAGTTCCCAGACCTGGCAGCCTATGGGGCAGCCTCCCCCACCCCGGGGCTGATCCCCTTTCCCTTTTTCCTGGCACTGGGCTCAGCCAGCTGTCCCTTGCTCAGCCCTTTCTTTCACAGACATTCCCCTTTTGCCTTCCTGTGCAGTGGTTAAGAGTCGAGATCTGTAGTCAGGAGACCTGGGTTTGAGTTCAGCCTCTGCGCTTCCCAGTGTTACAGCTCGTGTGTAGTCCTGAGCCTTGGCCTCCCCATCCGCAGAGTGGGGACATCAACTGTACCTTTTGCACAGGGTGACCGTGAGGAGGGCATGGGCTGTGAACATAGAACAGTGCCAGCAAGTGCTCCCTCTGTGGTATCAGTCAGGGTGTGGGGTGAGCGTGGGGGTGGGCGGGGTCACCTCCCTGCATCCCTGGCTAGGTTTCAGCCACCTCTTCCCTCAAGAGGATGTGAGGCCACTTTTCTTGCCAAGCGACTCTTGCTGCACACCCTTTCTGCAGGGCCCGCTGTCCCTCATGTGTGATCACCTTGAAAGTCCTTTCTCATGGGCAATGGCTCAGTGAGGCTGCTTAGGCCTGGGGTGGGACACTTCACCACTTTCTTTCCTTTCTTTCTTTTTTTTAAAGCTTTTAGTTTAGTTTTTAGAGTAATCTCCACACCCAGTGTGGGGCTCAAACCCATAATTCCGAGATCAGGAGTGACACGTTTTACCAACTGAGCCAGCCAGGGTCCTCCCCTCCCCCCAACCTTTTTTAAAAAAAGGTTTTATTTTTGCTTTCTAATGAACAGTAGTGAATCCACAGGGTTTTGTTACTGTCTCTCTTTGCTCATAGAAAGCTCCCCAAACCCGTATCTTGGGCTCAGGGACTATGAGGTATACAGATGCGGGGTCCACCAGTCTAGGTGAGGAAGAAGCTGGCAGGACAGAGTGGCCCCATCGTATTTTAGGTGGAACCATTTGAGGTGGACAATAGTCGACTTCTTTGACCTAGGAAGATGGCAACTTCATGTGGTTCAACCTAATAATACTTACCATCGCCATATTGATGTTCAGAGACATGTTTCTTTGAAACCAATTTGTTCATTCATTGACCGTTCACTGAGCCCCCTGCCATGTGTCTGTCTGTACCAGGGGCTGGGGAGACAGTACTGAGCACCAACTGAGCTCCTGCCCTCATGGAGCTCGTGGTCTGGTAGGGGAGCATTCCAGCTGTCTATTGCTCTGTGACAAACCATCCCCAAACTCAGTGGCCTAAAGCAACCATTCCTATTTCACACAGCTCTGTGGGCTGAGTGGCGTCGGTTGGTGGTCTCACTTGGCATTTCTTGTGTAGTTGCCAAGTGAGTTGGGTCTGCTGGCTTCTGAAGGCTCGTCGGGGTTGGATGTCCAAGCTGGTGCTCTCCATGGCTGGCAGCTGGGAGCTCCTCTGGGGCTGTCCACTGGAGCACCTGCATTCTCTCTCTGGCATGGGCTTCCCATGGTATAGCAGCTGGGTTCTACCTGGTAGTGTCCCAAGAGATCAGGAGACCCTGTGGAAGTGCAGTCCTTCTGAACTAGCCTCAGATATCCCAGAACATTCTTCCATTGCATTCTCTTTATTTTTTATTTGAGAGAGAGAGAGAGAGAGAGAGAGAGAGAGAGAGGGAGAGAGAGAGTGAGCATATGAGTTGGGGAGAAGGGGTAGAGGGAGAATGAGAGACCCTTAAGCAGATTCCACAATCAGCACAGAGCCTGATGTGGAGCTCGATCCCATGACTCTGGGATCATGACCTGAGATGAAATCAAGAGTCCAACGCTCAGCCGACTGAGCCACTCAGGAGCTCCTTCCATTACATTCTAATATCAAGGGAATTACTGCAGCCAGCCAGCCCAACAGGGCCATTGTGGACAGGAATTAGACCCCTCTTCTTTTTTTTTTTTTTTTAATTTTTATAATGTTTATTTATTTTTGAGAGAGAGAGAGAGCGAGCAAGAGTGCACCATTGGGGGAGGGACAGAGAGAGAAGGAGACACAGAATCCAAAGCAGGAGACACAGAATCCAAAGCAGGCTCCAGGCTCTGAGCTGTCAGCACAGAGCCCGATGCAGGACTTGAACTCACGAACTGTGAGACCATAGGACTCTTAAACCAACTGAGCCACTCAGGTGCCCCTAGACCCCTCTTCTTGATGGGTGAGTGTGGGGTCTCAATACAGAAGAGCACATGGGATGCAAGGTGTTGCTGATGTCTGTGTGAAAATGCGGGGAGCCGCAGGGAGGAAAAAAGTTAACCTACAGGGGCGCTGGGTGGCCCAGTCAGTTAAGTGTCCAACTTTGGCTCAGGTCATGATCTCACGGTTTGTGAGTTTGAGCCCCGTGTCGGGCTTTGTGCTGATAGCTCAGAGCCTGGAGCCTGCTTTGGATTCTGATTCTATGTCTTCCTCTCTCTCTCTGCCCTTTCCCTGCTTGTGCCCTGTCTCTCTCTCTCTCTCTCTCTCTCTCTTTCTTTCTCAAACATAAATAAGCATTAAAATTAAAAAAAAAAATTAACCTACAAAAGCATGAGTGAACATTGTGCCAAGCACACTGGTGGCAAAGGGAAGGGCCCTATGGGGAAGGAGTGTCACCCATGTGACATTGGTGCTCAGGGTCGCAGGGAGCCCTGTTAGGCAGGGGAAGAGTCACGTGGGAACGGGAGCATGAAACCCTTGGCAGAACAAACTTGCAGTTCGAGGGCTTGAAAGAAGGTCTGTGTGGCCGAGACATAAGTGATAAGTCGGCGAGGCCAGAAGAATTTTTCCTGGACTTCGGGGCTGGGACAAGGACCCCACATGGGATTTTGAAGGGTTTACAGATACCTCAACATTGTTTTCATGGAGTGTCTACTGTGGGGAGACCGTGTAGCAGAGCTGTTAGAGAGTCAAAACCAACTGTATTTGAAACCTACCGCTGGTGGCCTTGCTTTGCACCAGTGTCCTTCCAGAAGTTTCCTGGCACGCAGCAAGTGCTCTGTAAACGCTAGCTGCTCTTGGACTCCTGGCCAAAAGGCAGGTGCGCACATCTGAAAACAACTAGGCTATGAATTGTCCAGAGGGGTGTGTGAGGCTGGGGAGGTGGGGAGCTTTGTCAACAAGGGGAGAGTCCAGAGCTCGGTGACCCTCAAGGAGAGGGCCCTATTCACAACTGCTCAACTCAGCGAGGGCCTTCCCAGCATGGCTTCTGATTGCTCCAGGTGGCCCCCAGGAGGATAGGCTCCAGGGCCCGTTTCCTGGAAGTCTTTCCCAGCCCCCAAGGGCTCCCTGGAGAAGAATGCACTCCTCGGCCTGCTGACTTTGCTTCCTCCAGCCGGGCTGGTTGGAGTGACCAGTGGGTCACCTGTAGTTCGGGTGCAGACACTGAGATCACAGTGTCAGAAATTAAGGCAGCGCTTGGGTTGGGGACCCAGGGCTAGTGGTGGCCTCTGAGCTCTGCCTTCTCCTTGCTCGCTCAGGCAAGGACTCACGGGGCCTCCGGGACTGGATGGAGACAGGACACGGGACAGGCAGGGCCACCCCTGACCAGCTAGAGCTGGGTCAGTGGAGGGGGGAAGGCCCATTCATTTGATCCCCAGGGCTTCCTGAGTAGCTGCACTGAGAGTGCCCGGGAATGAGGAGACCCCAAGAGTGCTCCAGAGAGGCCGGGCCCCCCTCAGAGCTCTCTGTTCTCTTCCCCTCCTGGGCCTTAGAGAGCTTAGGGCTCTGACAGGCCCTGGGTCTGGGGGAAGGGCGTGCTGCTTAACACGAGAACTTGTAGGTTCAATCCCCTGCATGGCTTTGGATGACCCCTCAGAGCCTCTGTTTCCTCATCTGCACATGGAAAAATAGCATCATTTACTCTTTTCCCCTAGTGTGAGGTTCAGAGACTGCGGGCAATGAAAGTGTCTTACAGGGAGTAAAGCCCAAGCCGGATGGAAGGCTTCCTGTTTTGAGGTCCTGAATCTGCTGACACAGCAGAGGGCCCCTTCAGGACTGGGTCTTCAGGGGGGGTCCTGCTCCCCAACTTCTTCAGGCCATCATCTTTCCTCTCTGGCTTCCTGAGGGGCAGGCTGGCTGGCCCTTGTGACCCCGTGGGACGTCAGGGGATGGGGCCCCCCACCTCTTCCCGCCTCCCCTCCCCTGCCCCTTTGTGAGCGGCCACCTTGCCTTTCCATTAGTAGACAGTGGCAGGGGAGGTGACAGTTCCTTAAAACAGATTTATACTCTTGGATGACTTTATGGGTTTTTGCCTTATAAAAACCTAAGAGTTGACATTCTGATTTATCTACTACTGAGTCAACAGGATGTACCAGATTTAAAGAGATCAAATGCATTGTAATGTTTGTGGCTCCAGTTGTGGATTAGATGAGCTATTATGGAAAGTGCTGCCAAGTAAATATGGCAAAAAAAAAATTAAATATGTCTATTAAATTGTGTGTTAAGTAAAGTAGCACAAGTGTGGTGCCGAATGTAACTTAACTATCTGGAGAGTTGGTGTGATAGATAAAGCTCGAGTGATAGTTCTCTTTTCCCCCCCTTCAGAACATTTTTTTTTTTTAAGGAAAGAGACTGTAAACTAGGAATTTCAGAGACGGGCGCTTGACTGTGTAACTGTGGTTGTGTGATGACTTATAATATTGAAGGCTCCAAATGATATTTTTCATTTCTTTGCTTTCTATTTCTTGTTGCCACCGCAGCGGCCGATCAGATTTCCTGAGATAAATATGCTGCCTGGCTTTTAATGGGATTTCCGTATTGCCGGGAGTTGGCGTGTTCTGATAATAAAAGAACCTAAAAATTGTACATCCCTTAATTGGTAAGAAGAGAGATGTTTTGATGGGCCACAAATGGAAACATTGATTTTTACTGCCTCCGAGCAGTTGCGAGCAGCGTGTCAGGCCACGTTCCCCGCCACGGAAGGCGGCAGCTGGCTCTCCAATGAGCTGATTTGTGTTCACAGGTTCTTGATGTCGGGTGCTTTTGGAAGTGCGCATTTTGTGCAGATGGGAGAAATAGAGCCCTTATAACATTATCTGGTTCTAAATTGAAATATTTATAGGACTGTGGCTTCCACCTCGAATCGAATGCATTCTTTGCTTCGTTTCTCTTTCTGGCTTTGGCGACTAGTCCTCGGGGGTTTAAAGGTTGTGTGCTGAAGGCTTTCTCTGTAACTGCAGTGTTATGTGCTACATGCACGTGTGCACCCATGCGGGCACACGCACATCTTTGCATCTGCGTATGTGTTTGCATCAATGTCTTTACACATAACAGAGATTTCTCTCTTTAATTCAAATCGGTGCTACCCATCAAATCTGGATGGGTAGATTGTTTTCCAGGACAGACCGTGGAAGGGATAACACACGCTTTGATTTTCCAGTTCGAGTCTTTGTACTTGAATGAGGAAGTTTAATCCACTGACACTTACTGAGATTACTGATACATTCTGTGTGTTATATTTACCATGCTTTTTTTGCGCTTTGATTTACAAGTTCTTGATGTGCCCTATTAATCTCTCAGATTGAGGCCGTGCTCCATTTTCCCCGGCTGTGCGGGGAAGTGCACTAGACAGGAGTTAGGATGTCTAGGAGTTAAACATCTGTAGGGTGCTGGGGATTTTGCGCCCCCCTGGCTGGAGGCCAGGTGCCATACCTATGACATGGGGATAAAAAGCCTGTCCCTGTCTGTGGGCAGGACCACATGATTGCTTGAGCCCGCTTTTAGCTGTAGGGTGGGAGAGACTGTGAAATGGGGCTATGCATATGGAGTTAGGGCTTTGAAAAAGTGTGGCACTACAGGAAATGAAACGCATCACATTATCATGATCATTAACTCACTTTTCTGTACGGTTTAGCCATTTGCACGGTGCTAAGTGCAGAATAGGCAGTTTATTTTATTTTAAAAAAATTTTTTTAATGTTTTTTATTTATTTTTGAGACAGGGAGAGACAGAGTATGAACAGGGGAGGGTCAGAGAGAGGGAGACACAGAATCTGAAACAGGCTCCATCCAGGCTCTGGGCCGTCAGCACAGAGCCTGACGCGGGGCTCGAACTCACAGACCGTGAGATCATGACCTGAGCCGAAGTCGGCCGCTTAACCGACTGAGCCGCCCAGGCGCCCCTAGGCAGTTTATTTTAAAGAAACTGGCCTGGGTGCGGGGGGGAGGGGGGGGCACCTAGGTGGCTCAGTCAGCTGAGTGTTCGACTTCGGCTCAGGTGACGATCTCGCTGTTCCCAGGTTTGAGCCCCTCATCGGGCTGTCTGCTGTCAGTGAGGACCCTGCTTTGGATCATCTGTTCCCTGCCCCCTCTCTGCCCCTCCCCCGCTTGTGTGTGAAAATGTTCTCTGTCTCTCTCAAAATATAAACATAAAAAAATTAATAAGTAAAGACATTGGTTGGTGATTCCAAAGCTGGTTCTCACTGTCTAGGCCTATCATGGGGCACGGGTGAGGGCTCAGATACATTTTAGCTTGTGATTTGACTATCTGTGGTCTCACAAACACATGTGCTTCCTTGATTCCAGAATCAGGACCTCTTTGCAAAGAACCGAGCCACTACCCCGCATTGGGAGGCATGCTGTGTGGAAGGTGAACTTGGCTAAGGGATCTCTCTTGCTTTAAATTGCAAGGCTTTGGGAGAGACTAAAAGCTCAGGCGCGTTAGGAGCAGCTGATGAAGGCTCTGGAGGAGTGTATAAGAGAATTGGGTTTTCAGGAGACAAAATGCTAAGGCGTCTTCACCTCTGCGACAGGTCATGACCCCCAGCATCCGTGCACAGAGGAAGATGACAGGACGTCCCCCTAGAAGATTTGCACCAAGAATTAAAGAATCTAGTTGAGAATTATGGCACCACATGCTACAAAAACCCCCCATATATTAATATACTGAGAGGTGTCAAGAATAATGGACCCTGGGAGGTAGAGTAATTAAACGTATCTTAATAAATGCTGGGCGATCCTTTTAAGACCCCTTCCCAAGGCCCCGTCAGCTGACATGGACTGTATTCTTCCTGTTGGCAGGAGGCCTGGAAGGAGAGCCGGAGTGTGATCGGAAAACCAGCCGTGCGCTGGAAGACAGGAACAGCGTGACAAGTCAAGAGGAGAGAAATGAGGACGATGAAGACGTGGAGGAGGAGTCAATTTACACCTGCGATCACTGTCAGCAGGACTTTGAGTGTCTGGCGGACCTGACGGACCACCGGGCCCACCGCTGTCCTGGAGGTAATGCTAAATAACACTGGGATTCTGACAGGTGGTTATACGGATAATTGGACATAGCAACAGCTTGAAGCCTCGAGTGAGATTAAAGAATTAATAATGTAATTTTACAGTTAATGTCATTTTATTGTGGTGCCTTGGGTACCCTGTATCCGCCTTTTAAATAAAATTAAAAATAAAAGCAACAGCTTTCTGGCAGGCAGGAATTTGGTGGAGACACCCTGTCTCTGCTTCCCCAAACTGCAGTCTATAGAATATGGGCCATGAGTGGGTGCAGCCTGCACCCTGGATTTCTGGAAGGCCTTTTAGAAACCCAGCAATTAAGAGGTTGTTAGTGCAAAGTTAAGTAGCTTAAGTGTGGAAAGCTGCGTGAAGGAGTGTGCTCTGAGGCAGGGCTTGTATGGGACAGGGAGAATTTCAAAGGCCAATGGGCAGAATGTCTGCACAGGCAGAAAGGCATCTGGTTCCACCTCTTTGTTTGGCCTCCTGCTTCTCTGAGGAGGACGGGGGTGGCTGGGATCTGTCCTGTCAAACCTGTAGTCAGCCAAGACTGTGGCCCTGGTTCCTGTGTTGTGGCAGCCTCAGAGAAGGTGGCCAAGGCCACAGTTTTGCAGGAGCTATTTAAGACCTCATGCGTCATGTGTGTCTGTGTGTCTGGGTCATGTGGGTGGATGGAGTGGGACAATGGGGGCATGTGGATTGCATGGGGGTGTGGCAGCCATGCTCCAGGGGTAGGGGGTTGACATATTTCCAGGCCCTGAGCAAGGATTCCAGAGCATCTGTGTTCCTTACATAGCTATCCCTGGCATCTCTCTCCACCATGCATGCTGATGAAACACTTTGGATGCTGGTTTGTGGGGGAAAGGAACTAAAAATCTCAGACAGTATTCCAAAGGGGGCCTGTCACCTGTTTTTGGGGGGAAATTGGTTGGTAGGAAGTATGTTGGGACTCAAAATTCTTGCTTCCTCTACTTTTTATGCCTTCGTAGAAGTTTGAAAGCCAAGTGTTTGGGGAGCTATGACTTTCCCTCTAGTGACGCCTGTACCTGCACAGCCTTGATTAGACCAAGTCCCTCGTTCTCAACCTCTGGAGGGAACAGATCCCAAAAACAGTGGACCCAAGAGGACTCTTACAGTTTTGGACTTTTTGGGGCTAAGCAAACCAAATGCCAGTCATTTGGAACCTGTGGTATTTCAACCATAGGCAGAGGCGATGGCCAACTTAGAAGCTCAGAATCAGAATTGGAAGGGATGTATGGGGTTGGCTTTTCAGTGCCCTCATTTCCTGAGGGAGAATACTAAGGCACTGAGAGGGAAAGGTGACTGATGGAGGTCAGCTAGTGAGTTGGTGGCTGAGCCAGGACCTCTCCGGGACCCTGGGCTGTGTACTCTCATCCTTGAGAAAACAACAGATGCCTGTGTATTTCTTGATTTAGCCAAGAACCGAGGTGGGATGTTAACTATACGAGGATGAAATATTGTCACTGACTTTGAAAACAATCAATTAATTGATCTTCTAATTAAAAGTGATTGTCTTTATTTGCTAAGTGTAAAAGAACACGTGGGTCTCAATTAGCATTGATGTGGGGCCCCTGAGGCCCCCTGCGGACCCCTGCAGAGTGCTGCTTCGTGGAGTCTCTGTGGCTCGTGGACTGAGGTCCCATCCCGGGCACTACTCCATTCTTCAGAACCAAGGAGGTACTCTTGTCTCTCTCCACACCTCTGAGAATGGTGGTGTTTCTAGGAGGAAGAGGACGAATGTGAGGCTTCGAGGCTGTGTATCGGGGGTCTGTGCTAGAAATAGTAGCTAATTGTGCTTCGGTCCTGGGCAGGATTCTTTTCCCGATGGCTGTCTCTTCTCTCCGTAGCCTCACATGGGCTGACATCACAGTAGCTCTGTCTACAGGGTCTTCAGCCATCTTTACTGATGCTGCAGATGGCCACCGATACTCCTGCCTGCTTCCGAACAGGACCCCGCTAACGACCTCCATGGGGACGCGGGAGCCAGGAATATCCCCAAGCCCCGGAGCATTGGAAGGGAGTCAGAAATTCCTTAAAAGAGTATGGGAAACGACCTTGCCTAATAGCATCCCTAAGAAATTCATTACTGCCCAGTAAAGGTGTGACCCAGTCTGGGAGAGTCTCCCCGATGTGGAAGAAATATGTGAGGAACGATTTTCCCCCAGGTCTTAGGTTCTGAGGATTACCCAGTGACAGGATCAATCACTGGGAATTGTGGGCATATTTTTCAAAGCGAGTCCCTCTCTAGGCCACCTGCACAGTCTCTGAGCTGCAGTGGTTTCCCACTGCATCCCCAGCGAGGTTTCTGGAGCTCCTGGGGTGGGTATTGGGGCCTGTCTGACCGAGGGGGGCTCTGACACCCACTCCAGCCAGAGCTGTCCACGTTAAAAAGTCTTTTATACATTGGGCTTTAGCAGAAGATGTGTGAAAATTGGCTTCTGCTTTTAAAGCTTGAACTGGCCCAGAATGTGGTAGCAGGTCCTCCCAGGCTAGACTCACGGGTCGCTGTACTAGGGACGACCACGCAGGTAGGCAGCGTGGCCACTCTGTCATCCTGGAGGGAAAGGTGGACGCTCAACAGACAACAAAGACCATTTCAGAGATGGCCACGCTCTGCTGAGGCTGGGCGGGCTCTGGGTGCTGGGCAGATGTTTCTGAGGGAGCAAACAAGTCTTGTTTGGAGGGAAGGTGGGGCGCTCTCTGCTTTTGTGAATTTGGGGTCTAAGGGCAGCGCCACCTGTCAATCCCGCTGTCCTCTCCTCCTGGAACTGGAATTAGGCCTTGGGTGTGAACAACACTCGTCCCCACTCACGTTCTGCAAGAGGGCTGTTACTCCTGGAACCTGGAGACTGCATACCCCTCGCCAAGCAGGTCCGTCTGGCGCGGTGGAGTGGGTGGGGGGATTTGGGGGGAGCGTCTTGAGTGTGGTTCTTCTTGAAAACTGCTTTAGCAGGGTGGCCTCTTGGCTCTTTCTGTGTCTTTCTGTGGATGTTGGGGTGGGGGTGGGGCAGTGACTTGTTCCATCAGAATCTGGGAGAGTAGCTGAGGTTTGGAGATTTTGTGAGGGGGCTGTGAATTCACCATGGAAGGTGGGAGGGCCTCTTGCCAGGATGCCATTGGTGGCATTCATAGGGAGAGCAGGCCCCTGGAATTCTGCACCGAAGAACCCTCACTTGCAGAGATCCGGGAACTTGAGAAGGCACCCTCTCCATTGTCCCTTAGCAGGAGAGGCTCTGCTGGGACCAGGAGAGGCTGTTGAAGCATGAACTTCAAGAACCCAGACCTCAGGGTGCCTGGGTGGTTCAGTTGGTTAAACGTCTGACTCAGTTTCAGCTCAGGTCGTGATCTCACGGTTCATCAGTTGAGCCCCTATCGGGCTCTGTGCTGACAGTGCAGAGCCTGCTTGGGATTCTCTCTCCGCCCCTTCCCCCCTCGCTCTTTCTTTCTCTCTCTCAAAATAAATAAATAAACTTAATAAAAAAAATTAAAAAAAAAAAAGAACCTAGATCTCTTTCTGTCTCCCTCTTTCTCTCCATCTTTCTGCCTCATTGTCTCTCATTTGTGTCCAAGGAGAAACCAGCCTTAAACCCACAAGGCATCAAACACTGCATCCTTATGACACGAAGTGAGATCAGCAAAGAGCCATCCTCTCTGCTGATGCTTACACCCCAAGTACTGATTCCTGCTTGCTACCCCCCAGACCCTGCCCACAGGGTGACTTATGTTCATGGGCTTGGCGTCGGGGGCACTTGCCATTTTGTATTCTGCATTTGTTACCGAACATTTTCTGAATGGATTTCCATGCTGGGACATGATCTTCTCCATTATCCCTTTTTTGGGGGTGAGGGGTAGGGGAATCCCTCTTTTTTTAACATAGCAGCATTCAGGCCGATAAAACTTGGGTTCTTGGTACTGTGTCTATATACTACAAAAATATTAGATTTAGACCAGTCTGCCGGGAGACTAGGATTTTACAACAGAGTTCACAAAGGCTGACTTGATGCCTGTGATGGGCTTGCCTGTTCCTCACGGAGCATCATTTGTAGGCAACAGATGAGGAAATGTCCAGAGCGTTTGGTGGCTGTCTGCACTGATGATAGAAAGTCTCCATTACTTCAGGCCCTACTAACTTGAATGATGTCAGAACAGGGAGTGAGCCGAAGTTTACGTTGACCCAGTTTGTGAAGTGTTGGCCAAGCACGTTTGGACCCTATAAACGGTTGCAGGCAGGTGTTTTTCATCATCTTCTAGAAGCCCAGAGGACTTCAATTGCTTTAGAAAGTATCTCTGGGAACTTCCTGGGGCACCATGGAAGCAGGTACGAGAGGTTTGATTTACCCAGGGGCTGATTCCAATTTTTTATGTGCTCATTGAAGCAGGTCAGCTGTGGACCTTCAGTCTGGATTCAGGTGGAATGTTTTACGGCTTTCTGGTACAAATACTACCTTTTAAGGATACTCTGTGATTTAGACTGACTGCTGCTTTGGCCCAAATTAATGAGGCTGACTGCCCGAGGACATTTGGGTGCTGGATCTGTGCTGTTGTAATGTTTTAGATCCGACTTTCATAGGGATGCTCTTCCTTGTGACAGGACTGGGCTGTCAGCAGGGGTGTGCACTGTGCCAGTCCTGGAATGTGGCAGGTCCCCGGGGCCAGAGCACCTGACGGCTTCTGGAGATCCCTACCCTCTTTGCTATAGGCATCACTGGTGGGGTTTGGGTTTTCATCGTAGGTAGGGAGAGGCAGATGGAGTCTCTTTAGAAGGACTAAGGCTTCCAATTCTGGGCCTGTCTGGGCACTTGATCCATTATAGAAATTGCCTGTAGGACCAGGTTGGAGCTGAGCATTGGTTTCTTGGCTACAGGTGCCATTTCCTGGTCTGTGACTCAGACCATGCTCTTCACTGAGCACAGAGAGGCATTCGTGAAGCACATGGGGTCCCTGCTGCCCCCCAGGGCTCCAAGTCTGGGCTGCAGCCTCCCTGATTGCTCTCCCTGAAGCCCCACCCCTGACAGTGCACAACACTGGTCAGATTCAGGAGTTATTCTGCAGTAGTTTTTTTTTTTTAATCAATTAATTTATTTTTGAGGGGGGGGATGGGCAGAGAGAGAGAGGGAGAGAGGGAATCCTGAGCTGACTCTGTGCAGAGCCCGACGTGGGAGACCATGACCTGAGCCAAACTCAAGAGCCAGAGGCTAAACCGACTGAACCACCAAGGTGCCCCTCTGTCATAGTTTTTAATGTGTTTATTGCTGGTCTCCCGCACTACTGTTCAGCTTCCTAAGGACAAGAGTCATGCACTAGCCCAGTGCCTGGCACACAGTAGTGCTTAATATGTGCTTATTGGATCAAGGAATGATTCCATGTAGTCCTCATAACAGTCCCAGCATGGAGATCCCCTTTTTTTTTTAACCATTCATCCCCATTTTACACATTGGGCAGCTGAGGCTCAGAGGGTTACAGGTTCTTGCTGAAGGTTACAGAGCTTGATTTAAGACTTGAGGTCCAAACAGCTCATGGAGAGAACATAAACTGGGGACAGTGAGCAATTTCCACCTAAATTCCAGACAGAAATAGCTTTTTTGAATGCTCAACTGAAAAAAAAAAAAAAAAAAAGATGGGGAGGGGTTTGTTCAAATAACAACAGCAAAAAAAATGTGCTCCCTGTGGGTTAATTTTGCTGCTCCCCCTTTGGGCTGCCCCCCACTTCCTGAGGACTGGGACTGAGGAGTGTTTCCCTAGCCCCTTCAGAAAGGCAGACCCGCCTTTTCTGGCGAAGGTGAAATGCTGCTGTGTAAAAAGCCGGGTGGAAAGTTAATTACACCCTGGTTTGTTCAGCTGTGGCCAGAGTGACCTGTGGGCCCTAATTACAGGGCTGGGGCTGCGTGAAGGCTGGCACCTTTGCCAGCCTCGTTCCTGTCCGCCGGCTGGCGGGATCTTGCCTTTGTGTGCAGGCTCAGGCCCTTTCTCGCTCCGACAGCATGGGTGGGGGCCCTCCCTGCCTTATTGCTCGGGGCACCCCTCGTACTGGTTCCATTTGGGCAAAAAGGAGTCGGCATGGGCCAGCCGCTGGGCATTGCACTGCCAAGTGCACAGGTGCAGGGCGCGAGTTCCTTCTGCCCGTGGGGAGTGTGCACTGCGCCTTGGTGTCAGCCGTCGTCTCGCAGTGCAAAAGGCTTGGGGGCTTGAGCACAATTAATACCCCCACATCACGAGCTTTCCTGCATGCAAACAGCATCCAGTAGAAAACATGGAGGAAGGAAGGATCCCACTCACGGTAGTCACAGAATGCATAAAGACCAGGGAGCAAGCCCAGGAAGCAACATTCGGATGTTTGGAGAGGACACGCAAACAAGCCAAATCAACTATGGAGGGACACATGAGAGATTCAATAAATGAAAAGGTGGGCCTTATTCTTGGATGGAAAGATTAAATATCGCACATATGTCAATTTCCCCTAAATTAACTGTCAACTTTATGTTAGCCTGGGAAAGTATCAATGGGATTTGGTTAGAAATAGACAAGCTGATTTCTTTTTTTTTTTTTTTTAATTTTTTTAACGTTTTATTTATTTTTGAGACAGAGCATGAACAGGGGAGGGTCAGCGAGAGGGAGACACAGAATCTGAAACAGGCTCCAGGCTCTGGGCTGTCAGCACAGAGCCCAACACGGGGCTTGAACTCACGGCCCGCGAGATCGTGACCTGAGCGGAAGTCGGCCGCTTAACCGACTGAGCCACCCAGGCGCCCCGACAAGCTGATTTCTAACATTCATAAGGAAAAATAGGCATGCAGGGAAAGGGAAGAAAATTCTGAACAAGAGGAATGATGGTAACCAGATCAGATTTCATTTTTTTATTTTTATTTTTATTTATTCAGTCATTCACTTTTACAGTAGGCTTCACGCCCAACACGGAGTCCAGCACGGGGCTTGAACTCACGACCCTGAGATCAAGACCTGAGCTGAGATCAAGAGTTGGACGCTTAACCGACTGAGCCACCCAGGTACCCCCCAGATCAGATTTTAAAGCACATTCTGAAGCTGTAGGAATCTAAGTGGTGTGGAACAGATGAGGGGCACAGAAATGGGACCTCAATAGAACTGGAAATTTAGTGTATGAGAAAGGTGTCATTGTGTGTCAGTGGAACATAGATGGATCACTCAGTAACCGGGGCTGGGATGACGCGGTATCCGTCTCAAAGAAAGGAAATTGGATCTCTCTCCTCCTAACGTCAAAACAAATCCCAAATGGATCAGAAATCTAAACAGAAAAAGAAAACTTAAAAATACTAAAAGAAAACATAACTGAGTTTTTAAAAAATATAATAGTATCAGAGTGGGGAAACCTTTTCTAAATATAACCCTAAACCCAGAAGCCATAAAACAAAAGACAAATATTCAACCACATAAAAATAAAACATTTCTGCATTGCCAAAACCACAATAAATCAAACCAAAGACACATATCACAGGCAAAAGCTATTTTTCCTTGATGTGTAAGGAGCTCCTACCAACACTAAGAAAATAACCAATAAATCAACAGGGAAGCAGGGCAAAGTCTGGGCTGCCTGAGGCCAGCACCTGCTCAGATTGGTTGTGCCACACTGGTCTTTAAATATTTGGAATACCTCCCATGTGCAAAGGACAGAAATGGAACCAGAAAAAGATATGCTAGTGGGATCTTACACATTTAGGGAAGGGTAAGAAACTTCTTTAGAGTAGGAGAACTGTAAATTTAAATCACAGGAAAATACTTACCAGTTTTAACCGACCAGACTGGCAAAGACCAAAATGTTTACCAGCCCATCGTGTTCGTGAGGATATATATCCTTGATGCCAAGGCTTGGGGTCTTCTCCTCTCTGTCCTTGGGGTGGCCTTGGCCTATGGCTAGAACATGTAGTAGGTGCTCAAGAAAAGTTTGCTTATTTTGTCCCCAAGGAGGCCACAGCCCCTGTGAGGTAAGAGCTGTGAGATAGCAAAAGTAAAGGCTGCACATGCTGTGTCTGGACACAGTAGGTCTTCAATTAATGAATAATCAGAAGGGGGAGTTACAGAAGAGATGGTTTATTCATTGAATAACTATTTATTGAGCATGTGCTTTGTGTAAGGGCCCTTCTGGGTGCTGGGGTTGTGGGACCTGTTGATTTAAATAAAAGGTAACTCAGTGGAGAAGGTGTTCACTTCACAGAAGCATTCTGTAACTTGTGAGGCAATAATGCCGTAGGTGGCCTTTAAATAGCTGGCTTCCCCACTGCCTTTAAAAAGATGCTTCCAGGGGGGGCGCCTGGGTGGCTCAGTTGGTTAAACGTCCAACTTCGGCTCAGGTCATGATCTCATGGTTCATGAGTTTGAGCCCCGAGTCGGGCTCTGTGCTGACAGCTGGGAGCCTGGAGCCTGTTTCAGATTCTGTGTCTCCCTCTCTCTCTGCCCCTCCCCAGCTTGTTCTCTCTCTCTCTCTCTCTCTCTCTCTCTCTCTCTCTCTTTCTTTCTCTCTTGAAATAAATAAGTAAACACTAAAAAAAAATACAGAGATGCTTCCATGCACAGAGACATCATGCCCCACAGCATCTCTGGAAGATGCTAATGTTCTGTTAGTGTGCTGCCGTTTGGGAGGGAAGTGGATGGGCTGTACGAGTAACCGTCCATCTGGGTCTGCCTGGCCCATGGTGAGATCAGAGCCCTCCCTTAAGCTGCCGGCTCCCTACCCTCCGAGTTCCCCATTAGAAGGTGCCTGGGACACCAGTAGGCTGTGTGGGACCGTGATTCTCTC
The DNA here is from genome assembly GCF_022079265.1 of Lynx rufus. Classification (NCBI taxonomy): domain Eukaryota; kingdom Metazoa; phylum Chordata; class Mammalia; order Carnivora; family Felidae; genus Lynx; species Lynx rufus. Next base: position 23,818,372 of record NW_025814830.1, on the reverse strand, counting down.
TGGGCTCGGGCAGCTGAGCCCTGGCTCCTGGTGGTCATATGGAGGGGAGTTGTCTTTCAGATGCTGGCGTTATTATCCACCTCCTATGAAGCCTGCGGGTCCATAGAATGTGTCCCTCTTGGCTTGATTATGTGGCGCGAACGCTGCCGTCACATTGCGGGGCCTGCAGGTCTCCAGAAATTGGACACCAAATCTAACAGGATGGAAGGCAGGGCTTGCGGTGGGAAGAATCCACGTCTCTCTTGGTTTTCACGGGAAAAGGTGTGTTCATGTGTGTGTTCTGAGGATTCTGGCTCTCCCCAAAGTGGAGATGATCTTTTCCTTCTTCCCACCCCCCCCCCCCCCGCCCCCCGCTAGCCTGACTACCTTGATGGTTTTCTGAATCACTTGCCCAACGGTGGGTTCTTTTGTGTCTAGGGGTGGGCCAGAACGGAATTCAGGTGTGGTGTCTGACACCAGGAATGTGTCTGCCTCAAACACCTCCTGGGAGGAGCCTTACTGAGGAGACCCTGGAGAGACTTTGGGGCTGAGAGTGAAGGGGACTGGCCTGGGACTGGGGCAGTCTGGGTCCTGGTTTCTACTCCTTTTCCGGCAGCAGCCAAACCTTCTGCTGGCTTCCTGTTGTTAGGACCAGGATGTACACCCAGCGGGACCTCAGGGTCCTGGAAGGAAAACACAAACCCCAAGCTGGCCTTCAGGTTGGTTGAGTGTGTATTTCTGGGTCCAGCCTGCTGTTATCCATTACTGCTTGGCAGTTTCCAGAAGGCACATGTTACACCAGCAAGATGTAATACCATACCTACTTTAAGCTTGGGGCTGTGTGTGTGTGTGTGTGTGTGTGTGTGTGTGTGTGTATGAGAGAGAGAGAGAGAGAGAGAGAGAGAGAGAGAGAGAGAGATTGAGAGAGAGAGAGTTTCTATTAACAAGGAATGTATAATCTACCTGGAAAGTGAAGTCACCATGAGCCTCTGGATTGCCTGGCACATAGTAGGTCCTCAGTGAACGTGCTGTCTGCATACTCGACTCCAGCTGACAAGCAGAACAAAAGCAGAGTCACCGGCTCAAGGAACTGAGAAGTGAGGCTGGCTATCAGCATGGCCCTTCGAGGACATGCTCTAAGGCTGTCTTTAAAACCCCATCCCCAAGTGTTCAGCTGCAGAGGTCCACCTCCGGGCTTCTACCCTCCTGAGGCAGAGAAAGAGCAGAGGTGACCAAGGCTCATTCCCGCAGGCATCACTGAAGCCGGTGGGGTGGGGGGCGAGGGGGCGGTGTGGAGACAGACGTACATAGTAGCCAGGCTCAGGATGATGGGAATCAGGGGCACCTCCATACAGACCACTGGGACTGAGAATTGGGGAGGGAGGGGCTCCCAGACGGTACCAGGAATCACGGATCCCTTCTGCAGGAGGAAGGAGTGACATACAGGCAAATATGGAGGAGTACAGGGGCACCTGGGTGGCTCACTGTGTTAAGCTAAGCGTCCGACTTCAGCTCAGGTCATGATGTCATGGTTCGTGGGTTCGAGCCCCGCGACGGGCTCTCTGCTGTCAGCACAGAGTCTGCTTTGGATCTTCTGTCCGCCCCCCCCGCCCCGCCTCTCCCCTGCTCTCTCTCACAAAAATAAGCAACCATTAAAACAAATGTGCAGGAGTACAATATTGAATCAAATGCCAGATTGCTGGGTATCCATGGTCAAGTCCATTCACTTGGCTCTTGATAGGATACAGCCATCTCATTTCAGAATTTTAGGGAAGCAGGTTCCTCCAAGAACACCTCGTGCAGCACCTTCTAACCTTATTCTCAACATAACTCGTGTATAAGGCCAATACATGTAGTGCGCTCTGTTATGGGGTTTGGCAGATTTTGAACTCTGTCTACATCTCTCCTCCCACCCCCTCAGCCCCTCAGAGCAGCTGCTCAGGAGCCCCTCAGGCAGTCTGAAAGCCGGGACTGGGCCAGGGTTTTCAGTGAGGTGGGACTAGTCCAAAGTCACACAGGGAGGTGGTGCCTTAGTGGGTGTTGTCCCCCCTTCCCGAAGAGGTAGCTGGTAATACCGGGGAGGCAGTGCAGCAACCAGGATGGACAGAGCTCTGGTGCTGGGCCCACAAACCTCATGTCATTTGGACTGGACTTTTTCTTTGCTTCTTGGGGAGGAGTGACTCTGACTCTTGAATTATAAACTTCATGGCAGTTGTGCTCTTACCTTAAGGGGGTCCACAGAGGCTGGCCCACCCTTCCCCCATCCTCTGCCCCCTGGTTTGGGGGCAGAGTTCTGGGAGAGGAAAGTCATGCCCTGGGGGCATCCCCCAGCTGCTGGGCCTTCAGGATGACGTGTCCAGGCCTTGGGCCCAGGCTGGAGCGAGGCTGGGCGACCATCGGGTTGGTCTGGCCCTGAGGCCTGAGTGGCTGAGGTGCCCAGATGGTGTGGAGAAGCATCTGTGAAATCAGTGTGCTGTGCCAGCTCCTGCGAAACCCAGGGTGACCAAAGTCACATCATCCACCACATCAGCTTCACGGGGAAGGAGGGGGCGCGGATAAAGTATTCCAAAATCACAAAAACAAGATTTTTGTTTTTCTTTCGTCTATAGGTATTTCTGTAATAAGTGTTTTCCCCCAATGTATACACGTATAGCTCCAAAATCTCAGCGTTACCGAGAAAACGCAGGGTCGGTTATGTGGTGCTTTGGTCAATCCCTTCCCTTCAAGGTTCTAGTTCCATTAGTCCAGCCATCCCTGTCCCTGCCTGCTGTGTCTGCCACTGATGGTCAGGATGCACAGGGACCAGGGGCCCTCAGAGAGGCCCTGTTGTTTTTCTCCTGGAGGTAAGCCTGTGCATTCCTCATTCTGGTGGCCATAAAGACCTGAAAATTGTGTTTCCTGAGTCATCAATCTTGGTTTCCTCCAATTTGAGGTTTGAAAAGCTTTGAGAAATGCCTGTAGGTGAAGTTCGGAATAGCCTCCAGCTGGATCCTGACCTGGTTCTGGGGTCAAAGGGGCAACTAGAAAGTATTGTTCTCCAAGAGTCCTTTATTATAGCTGAAAGCTATTGATGGTCTATTCCTGTGTCCCTTACTTAGGCTACAGTTGCCAGCACCCAGAAGAACAAAGCCAACAACTGGTCAAAAGAAAACGTGTTCCTTAGAACCACAGCATCCCCTGGTATTCATTCATTCATTCATTCATTCACTCATTCATTCACTCACTCATTCATTCATAGAATGACTTTTTAAAGCACCTACTATGAGCTCAGAGCTATTTTAGACGTGGAACAGAGAGTAGTGAGTGAAACAGACAATAGTTCCTGCCCTTCTGGAGCTTACCTTTTATAGCATCACGCCCCTCCTGGCTTTGGTCACGAGATTCTTAAACTGACCTGTATGTAGTGACTTTGTTCTAAAGAACCGCTTGGTTCCTTCTGTGGTGTAGCTGAGTGCTGGCCAAGGCCCATGTGAGCAGTACAAGCGGGGAGAATGCGTAGCGGCTTTCCTGCCAAAACGGTAGTGTGCTCAGAGTCTGTGTCAGCAGAAGCAGGATGAGGGAGGTGCTCGCTCTGTTCTACGTGTTGCTGGAGAGACCAGGGCTGGAGAGGGGTTCAGGGGAAGATGGAGAGGGGAGGCCTCAAAGCCCTACTTGCAGGATTCTCGGTGGCTGCTCTCAGAAAATTAACCCTAATTTGTTTCAGTCAAGTGGGGGAGTTTAGTGGCTCAGGTCAATAGAAATTCCAGTAGTCAGCACTAGCTTCAGGTGCGGCTAACTCCAGGCACCCTGGCGAAGGCCTTGGAGCCCCCGGTTTTCCTACGTCTCCTGGCTCTGATGAATGCTGTGTTGGCTTTAGGCTTGGGCCAAATGAAGTGCTCTGAATGGCAGAGCCAGAGCCGTTCCCCAGAGGAAAGCAGGGTGCTGCCGCCAGAAGAAAGGGGGAATGGGTGCTGTTAGGCAGCTTCGGCCCAAAGAGGGAATGAGTTTATGCCGTTTAACCAGAGTCCCGAGTAGGTGACCTGACCTCGGATAGGTTTGAGCCTGGCCAGGCCTGCCCACATAGCCGGTGTGCGTTCCTAGGCTGGTGATCCAGAGGTTGATGTTTTTACTGTCACCTTTTGGATAAAACGTATTAATGGAGGGGGAACGGTTGAGTAGCAGAAGGTCTGGTCAAAGCCGTGCCCCAAAGCCGTGGGGGAGCAAGGAGGAGGCACCCCAAGCCATCCCTCCATTAGTCTTGATACTCCAAGGGACAGAGCCAAGACTGGTTCTAGAGGCCCCCGGGACACCCATTCTGGCCCACATATAAGGACCAGCTTCCTGGTGGCAAGAGACTTTAAAAGGCTGGAGATGACACATTAAATGGCAAGAGGGAAGGGCAGTGGCATGTGGGGGTGGGGCCGGCACCGAGTGAGTTTTTAGGTTCCTCTGAACCACGAGATCCCGTGACTGGCATCCTGAAAATGACACCCGAAGCATGGAAAAATGAAGAACGTCCCCAAACAAAATGAGAAATCAACCAAATGTATCTCCTGCTGTCTGGGGCGTGTGGTTCAAGGAGTGCAGCCAGCAGGGGATCCACGGGCCCAGCCTTAGAGAGGGAGTTAGCAACTGCTTGTGGTGCTGTGGCAAAGGCTTGGGGTGCGGGTAGGGGAAGGGATGGAGTGGGGGTGGGGGAGGAGGTGGGGTGGGATAGGGCTGGGGGTTTCAGAACCGGGGGGAAAAGAGCAAGGAAATCTGAAATTTAACTCTGGCACTGGTCTAAAATAAAGCTAAACTATTGGTTGAGTGTTTTGGCAGTGTTTTTAAACCCTGTGTGTGCCAGCTCAGGGAAAAAACGTACAGGGGATTGTAAAATGCTTCATTTTGTGTTAAACAGTTTTATTTTGGAGTTGACTGGCTAGAATTTGGCTGCCTTTGGAAATGACATCATTGCTCTGGGGAGGGGGGGTGCATCTGGGAAGACTGAGGCTGGGAGGCAGCTGTGCAGGTGGGGGGGATGGCCACTGGCTTGGGGTAGGGGGAGCACACACACAGCCAGCCCCTCCCCAACCCCACCACCTTGGAGGCCCGCCACCAAGGCCTTGGCCTTGCCACGTGGTTGGCTGTGTGTGTCAGCATTGCCGAATGTCGGAGGGTGACAAGGTCAGATGCACTGGAGCGGGTCTGTCCCCTCCGAGGGCTGGTAGGGGCTGAGTGGTGAGGAGGTGGCAAGAAGGTGGCTGAGGGCAGGTGGTAGGGGGGCTGGGGAGGAGAGATGGTTGGCGTCTGCCTGTGGCCTTCCGGCTCCAGCCCAACATCTGTTCCCAGGGCAGCTTCCGCCTGGCTGTGCCCCTGTGCGGGTGCATTGACCCGGTCCTGCCTCTCCTGGCCTCTCTTACTCCCGCTCGGTTCTTCCTCTTGAGTCTTGGACGGGCTGTGCTTATTCCTGCCGCAGGGCCTTTGCTCCACCTTCCCTCTCCACCTGGATGTTTTTTCAGGTTTTCACAAAGACAGCTCCTTCATTTCCTTTTGGATCTTAACTCCGATGTCACTTACACGGAGTGGCCCACTTGGACGCTCCCTCTCGCCAGCTAAAGCTGGTCTTCTTTGCTGTCTATCAAATCATCCCATTTGATTTCCTTCCTGGCAGATCTTGTCATTTCAGATTTTCTTTTTGATTTGCTTTTTGGTTATTGTCTTTGCGACTAGAAGGTGACCTCTTGAAAACAATGTCCTGCGCTGTCTTTCTCATGCCTGCGTCTGTCTCTGGCCTAGCACAGGGCCTAGCACATAGTAGGTACTCAGGAAATCTTTATTGAATGATTTGTTGGCAGTGACCCAGGTGCTGCCAGGTTGTTCTGTTTGTCACTCCTGTGGGTGGCTAAGGACGAGGAATTCTTGTGGACAGTCTTCTGAGGCCTGGAGAGGAGCCTCTTTCCTCAAAGGCCACTGAGCCCACCTCCCTTCTTGCCTCAAACTGTGTTTCCCACCTGCTTCCTGGGACCATAAAACAAACCAGAGGGTGTATTTTGCTCTTCCAGGGGATAGGGATGTTTTGGGTTCTGGACCTTTAGTTTTTTATGAAGTCCCCACTTTGTGCCAAGTCCTGGCTAGGAGGTGTCAGGGATGTAGCAGGTCCCTGCCGTCCAGAAACTTTTGTTCTGGCAGGAGAGATGATAAAGAGGTAGACAGACAGACGCCTGGGATGCATGTGAGAATGGCTGCCCCCAGGGGCCCCCTGCCTGTGGAGCATGGGAAGACCCTAAGGTCCCTGGGGTGGGATTTGAGGAACACCAGTGGAGCGGCAAAGGAGAGACCTAGAGGTGGGTTCTGGAGTGTCTGCATCTCACGGGGTCCGCCAGGGTGGTTTGTTTTCCCTGTGGAAGGAGTGGCAGAGTTGTAGGGAGAAGTGCAAGTCGCTGAGAGCTGTGCAGCCAGGTCACAGAGGGAAGGGCCCTCCGGAAGGGGGGTGTCCGGTCACAGAAGGAAGGGCGGTGTGTGTGTGTGTGGGGGGGGTCCGGTCACAGAGGGAAGGGCCTGGGGGGCCTGGGGAGGAAGGGGAGTGAGTAACCAAAGAGGCTTTGCCCTCTGACCACCTTTGCTGCAGGCCGCTTGCCTCATCACTGATTTTGTTTTTGTTCTTTTTAATCTCTCATCACTGCCTCTGATGCCACTGCATCCTCTAAAGTCTTTTTATCACCATCTTAACAAACACCTTGTGTCGACACATTTACTTAAAAATTGTTTAAAAGATACCCCCTTAGTGAGGGTCCCAACAGAAAACAGATGGTACATTCAAATGAGGTAATTGAAGAGCTTTTAATAAAGGGCCCTTTATGGAGGTGGGTAGGGCAGAGGTGGGTAGGGCAGAGGTGGGTAAGGTGGAGGAAAGCCAGTGGGGATGGGGGAGCATTTTGGGGACATCCTGGCAGCGTTGGAGGAGGAGTTTTTTCTGGGAGCCCTGCAGGAGACCACGCTGGTGAGAGGCAAGCTGTGGCTTTAACCCAGGGAGTGCCAGGAGCACAAATACCCCGACTGTCCCCTCCTCAACTCCAGTCTCTGCCGGAGCCACTGGCTAAACCTAACAGGAGCCCCAAAGCGCTGGAGCCTCTCGGTCAGCTCCCCAGGGCGCAGAGCAGGGTGGAGGAGGGAGGATCTGGAAAGGCGGATGATAAACGCCCTGCGTATCACCCCTGCCCCTGGGGCCGGCTTGGGTGTTGCTGAAGAATTCAAATTTTGGAGATTAACCCCAGTGTATAAAAGGAGGAGTTTCCTGTGTAAATGTGTCTGGGGGGTCTTGGAGCCACACGTTTGTCTCGGGGCTTGGGGCCTCGTCAGGTTGCCGCGGGGTGGGGATGGGGGTGGGGGGTTCGATGTTTGTTTTTCTCTTTTCCCCGGGCCGCAGCGCTAGTCTGTGATTTGGTCTTCCGCTGTAATGCCACAGATTAGGGGAAGAGAGGAGCAGATTTGTCAGACATGACGCCTGACTCCTGGCAGGTATAGCTGTTCAGATCACGGCCCGAGCTGCCAAAACTTTGTCATTTGCATAAATGGAGAACGGAATAGGTTATCGTTCCGATTAACACCATTTACTGCTTAACTACTGGAGAAATTGGCAAGGAAGGCACTCTGTGGCCGTCGTCCCCCTCAACGGTGTCATTCCATTTATGGCTTCGCTGGGGACAATGGCAGGGGAGAAGTCAAGGAAAGCAGGAAGGTCAAGGATGCTTCTGAGGAGCCTCTTTGTTCATTATGTATTTATATGGCACGTGGTTTCCATTCGCCGGCTGCACCGCTCCCGGGACCCCCAGAGGATAAGGCAAGGAAACCTGTGCCCTGAGCACCAAAGCTATTTTTATTTGTGCGCAGGGCAAGGTGACGCGGCTGCTGCAGGCCGAGGTGCAGCTCTCCCTGACACACAGAATTGGATATTAAGGCGGAATTAGAAGCTTGAGTCCAAGGAGATCCCTTGTGAGTGATGCATTCAGGATGGCATTATGACTTTCCAGACTGCTTCTGTGGAGAGCAGCAAGGGTAGACGAAGGAGTTGTTTTGGGGGACACCCCCAGGCCCCAAGTAGCCTTGATGTTCGTCTGTGAGTAGACTGTGAATTGTTTTCCCCAGTCCAGTTCTCTTCCTGTCGTTTCTTTTTTCCATGACACTTCCCCACTGGACATTCCGAAGCGCTTCCTTCTCCTCGTTACAAAGCTTTGCGGCATCCCACTCACCCACTCACCCGAGCCCCACCCTGACTTATCACCGCGGAAAGTCCCCGTTTCTCCTATGACTCACAGACTGGTCCAATACCGTTAGCATTGCTTTACCTTTTGGTGAGGGGCAGATGAGCCTTTCAGTTACTCTTTATGTAAAATACATTTTTAGAGATTATTAAATGTCACTAACACATAAATGTGTCTATTTGTAAAAATCTCAGATGCAGGTAAGGCTAACATCTCAATCCTGCCCATCACCACCACCCACCCCCGGTTGATTTGCTGTCACTGTTTTGGCTTGCATATTTCAAGACCTTCTACTACACAGTTACCTAATGCCACATTTCATAGATGCTAAGACACACTGTAACATCTCTGTAATTGAGATGAATCCTACAGTGAATGGCTGCTCGTGGTTTAATTGATAGTTTTGTGTGTGTGGTGTGTAAAATAATGGTGCATTTTACAAACCATCCTGTCTTAGATTTGATGAACTATGGTGTATGTGTATCCATAGAAACAATGTCATATTGATTTTTTATTAAAAAATAAATGATAACATATTGGATCTATCATTCTGCAACTTGTTTTCTCCCCCACACACCCCCACATAATACTATGCCTTGGAGAGTTTTGCATGTTGGTATATAGACCTCCCTCATTCTTTATTAACTGCTGCGTGGCACTGTGTAGCATGGATATACCATGGTTTGTGCAGCTGGTCCCGTGGTGATGGGCATTTAGTTTGTTTCCAGGTGTTTGTTGCAGTAAACATTCTTGTACATGTCTCCCTATATGAGCGCCTTCTCCATGGCTGATAGTGAGAAGGAGGCATTGCTGGGCCCATCCTTTCCTGCATTCCATTCTATTTCATTCCATGTGTTCTGTCTCATCCTATCCAACCCATCCCATCCCATCCCATCCCATCCCACCCCATTCCACTTCATTCCACCCCATTCCACCCCATTCCACCCCATTCCACCCCATCCCATCCCATCCCATTCCATCCCATCCCATTCTGTCCCATCCCACCCCACCCCACCCTATCTCATCCTACTCTACCCCACACCATCCCATCCCACCCCACACTATCCCATCCCATCCCACACCATCCCATCCCATGCCAAACTGTCCTACCCCACCCTGTCCCGTCCCCTCCCATACCATCCCATACCATCTCATCTCATTCCATCCCATGCCATCCCATCCACCCACCCTGTCCTTCACCCATAACCCCAGTACTTATTTGGTATCAGAGACTGTACCTGGATCAGTTTTGCGGTTTGAGGTGTCTACAAAAGGGAGTCAGAGCCTGTCTAGCTGGGAGAGTAAGCATAAGATGAGTCTTGGATCAAAATTCCAGAGCATCCCCAAGTTCAGCCTGGGTATAGTAGCACAGGTGTTGGTGTGGTTCTGAGGAAGGCACTTCAGCCCTCATTTTATACTCGGTCTGGGTCCTCTCAGGCCAGCAGTCACCTTAGGAACAACGAAAAGAATGCCCTTGCACTGACATGTTACCCCTTGACTTATCTGGGGCATGAGTACGAATCTTCCCCAGTTGTGTTCTTAAGGCTGATGTGTGTTTGGGTTGTTCTGGGGACAAGGTCTTTCTCTTGTTTTCCCTCCTTTGAGCTGAGTAGGGAGAAAAGAGCTGCCCACCTGTCCTGTGACACCTGGTCTGTTCTCCATGAAGGTTCTCTGCCAGCTCTCACTGAGGATGTGGGAAGCATGGGGCGGGGGGATGGAGGTGACAGAGGTGGTTGGAGCCTCCGTCTCTGACTCTGCTACCTGAGGCTTTGTGAGCAGAAAGTGTCCCTGGGGTGTCCTGGGACAGCCTCGGGCAGTGCTTCTCAAACTTTACGTGAGTGAGTCTGCATCACTTGGGATCTTGTGAAAATGCAGATTCTAATTTGGCGGGTCTGGGGGAAGGGGCAAGATTCTGCATTTGCCACAAGCTCTTGGGATGCAGATACTGCTGGTTCCTGGACTGCACTTTGAGTAGCAATGACTTTGGGATCACTAAGCACATGTGGAGGCAAGAAGGACCTGGGGATAGGGGAAGGAGCATTTTGGTGGGCGCTGGGGTTTGCTTGGCACCAAAGCTGGACACGTGGCAGGTCTCACCTTGGGGGGTTATACGTTCTTTAATTCTGCACTCAGCACACCAGTGTCCAGCTGTTATATCCAAGTCAAGGCAGAGTTTGTTGGCTTGTTTACAGCTGATAGACTTGTGCTAGAATTTCCAACCTTGGGTGGCATTTGAGTAGGATAATTCTTCATTCTGAGGGACCGTCCCTTACTTTACAGGACATTCAGCACCCTTGGTCTTGCCCACTAGATGCCAGTAGCAACCTCCCTGATATTGTAGCATGTGAAAAAATGCCCCTGAAGAGCCGGTGCCATGCCTGGTGGATGGCCATCGAGCCGGACAAGGCCCTTGTTGAGGGCAGGGACCGTGGCCTGGTCTCCATGTCCCTGGAAGCTGGCACCATGCCTGGCATGGAGCAGGAGCTTGATCAATGTGTGTTGCATTAAAGAACATAGCATGCTGGGCACTAAGGAGGATGCAAGTTCTAATAATCCTGTACTTCAAGGAAAAGCCACTTTGTGTGCCTCTGCTGTACCCGGCAGGGTGGCATCAGCTGAGGACAGCAGCATCCTGACCGGAGGGATAGCATGGGGAGACAAGACGCGGAAGTGAGGGAGCACTCCGAAGTTCATCTCTGCCTCCTTGAGGCTCCCTTTCCTCGCGGGTTTTTGATGTATCTGCCTTTTCTGGGCAGAGAGGCTGGAGGCTAAGGCCTGTCTTCTTCATCCTTGTGTCCTCAAGGCCCAGCACGTTGTAGACGTCTTGTCAATGTTTGCTGGAAGAACAGTTTGAATTCACTGGGGGAACCGGCCCATCTCAGGAGCTCAGGGACGGCTCATCGTGGTTCTCTGAGGGGAGAGTGTTTGTAATGGGAGCTGCCCCCCCCCCCATCCGAGTCGTTCGTGCAGTTATTAGTCTGTTGATTTGTTGCTTGAACACGTGCTGTGTGCCAGGCACTGTGCTGAGGCAGGCCGTGATGGTGAGCAAGGTGGAACTGATGGTGTGCTTGGGGAATCAGACAGACAACGGGAAAGTCACAGTTGCGGTAAGGGCTCCTGGAGGAAGGTACGTGGTGCTGTGAGAATAACATCTGGTCTTTGTGGTGGGGCTGCTAGCAATACGATGTCACGGAGGGCTTTCTAGAGGTGGTGAAACTGGGGCTGAGGGCTGAACCAACTTAGATCTGCAACTGTATTGCATCCAACTTAGTGTTCAGGGTACCAGTAAGGCAGGGTCACTCCCACCTGAGAGAGAGAAATTCTTTTGCAAGAATCGGATTTAAAGTATTTTTTACAAAGCATTAGAGGTTGTAGAGATGAATCAATAAAAAAGTTTTGTTGAGACTTCATTACTCTTATTTTAGAGTTTAGTGGTTTTTTTTCTATTTTGAATCATGCCAGCGGAGAGCGTACTCTTTTCTAGATGCAGGGCCTCTAAAAGTCTTGGCTCTGGATCTGGAATGAGTAAGAGATAAGTGGGAGAAGGCTCCAGAGGAGAGTGCTGCAGACAGAAAGCAGAGTGTATGCAAAGGCCCTGGGGAAGCAGAGGTGATACAGAATGTTGGAAGACCAGCAAAGAAGCCAGGATAGTAGGCACTCAGTGGACAGTGACGTGAGGGTGTGGGATCAGGCTGAGAGTGTTTTGGGGCCAGGTAATTTCAGGGCCTTGGATGCTGTTGGAAGGGCTAAGCCAAGGAGTGACATGATGGGGTGTGTGTTTTTAAAAGGTCACTGTGACTGCCATGTGGAGAGTGCATTCATCTGTGGGTCATTCTGGAGGGTTGCTGATGGGTTTTTCCCTTGGGGCCAGCAGTCACGTGGCCTGCAGCCACTCGTGCTGTGAGGATGAAGGTGCCATTGCGTCATTGGTGCCCAGATCATAACCCCACTCTGCACCGCACTTCTGGACTCTCTCTTCCCTTTCTGGGTCAGGCAGGCCTGGACTTCAGAAGCCAGATGGAGTCCAAAGACCTTTGGGTGATGTTTAGATTTCTAAGTCACTGTAAATCTCACTGAAGTGACCTATTTTTCTCCCATCTTGCTCTTGTATTTTTTATGAATGGATAATAAAAAATGCGGCAGGGTCGTTTGTTTTAATTTCCTCCCGACACCTGGACTCTGCGTTCAGTGGCAGCTGTCCCTCTAGCGGCTGGAAGTCCACCTCTAGGCGGTGGGGCCCTGGGCCCGTTCACACCGGGCTCTGCTGGGAACAGAGCAGCTGAGACAGCGGCCCCAGCCCTCGTAAGACAGCCAGCCTCCTTAGAACGTGGGGCCAGAGTTTCAATGGCTGTTGGACAGGATGGGACTGGTTCCAGAGCGTCTGCGTGGCCAGACGCTGTAGCAATGGCTGGCTTGGAGGTGAGAACTGGAAGCTTCCACCTCAGTTGGGACTGCAGCCCCACCCATCTTGCTAACTAACTGTTTGATGGAAGCCAGTTCTCGAAAGGCAAATGTGGCCTCACATTTGATGTGTGGTGTCATGGGCCAGAGCTCTGAGGGACGCCAGCCTCTGATGCCCTTGAGACCAAAATTCAGCTCTTTACTCTAGTGGCCATTTGTGGTTGAGTCTGTCCATTTCTTCCAGCCTGAATCACTTCTCTCCACCTTGCCTTTGTCCTTGAAGTCTGTCGTGTGCTGGCCCGTGCCATTCTCTCTGCCTGGAACGCCACTCCCCAGTTTGCTTCTCTGGCAAAGACAGACCCGGCCTTCCATCCTTCCCGGGAAGCCATCCCTGACCTCTGAGCAGACGGCAGGCCGGGCTCCTTCTCTGGGACTCCCAGGAGCACTTGGTCCGTGCCCTTATTTTCCAAATACATTTTTCTTGCTTCATGCTTATTAGATGAATTCGTTGTCGAAGATCTATTAAATCAAGACAAGCCAAAGGAAGAAAATAAAACCTAGCCATAGTCCAGAGAGCCAAGGTAGTCCTTTGGCATTTTTCCTTCCAGATTCTGCTTTCCCCCCACTTATCTATAGACTGTGAACAGCTTGTCATACTGTTAAATATTGTCCTGAAGCTTCCTTTAACCAGCCTCATAGTGCCCCACTGTGTTCAGGTGTGTATAATAGTCCTCACGCCAGCATCCCACCCACGGGTCTTGTGAAGGGCAGGACCTTAGATTTTCACTTTTGTTCACCCAGCGGCCGGCATTTCATTGGAGGTTCATGGGATGTGTTCACCAGATGAATGAATGGTCCTGCCTTCTCTTCTTTCTCCTGACATGGCCAGAACTAGGGAAGCCTGTACTTTGGGCCTTTTTCTTTCCCCATTTCAAGTATCTACCCACCTTCTCCTGGAGAGGACAGTCTACGACCCAGCCTGCTGTTGTTGAACCTTTAAAAGTCAAGCCCAAAGGTTTGGGCACCTAAGAGGCTGGAGGGGTTGGGCTTGGAGTGAGTGCCTGGAGGTCAGCAGCGATGCTACCTGCTCAGACATGACTTCCAGGCCTGGAGGGAGCTGGGAGGTTCTAGGTGGCCCAGGGGCTGCAGCTGGTTGTGAGCAGAGGAACTCCAGTGGGGCGTGGAGGTCCCTGCGACCTCCAAGTTCCAGCAGCCATGTTCGAAGGCCTCCAGTGCAGCAAGGCATGCTGGCCTTGGGTAACTGGTGCACGTGCTCTGAGATTACCTGGGAGTGGGGCTCTGCCTTGTGATGAGATGCAAACATTTGTACCCCCCTCAGGCCTAATGGAACCTAGGATCAAAAGCCTTAATTTATTCATGCATGGATTAAACAAATGATTATTGCATACCTCTTATGTAGCAGGCTCTATGCTGGTCCCTCCCCTCAAGGAGTTCACAATTTAGGGGTAAGGGTATAGGGTGTCTGACTGTCCCAGGTTGCCCTAGACTGAGGGGCTTCCTGGGACACTGGATTTTCAGTGCTAAAATTGGGAAAGTCCCAGACAGATGGGGGCAAATTGGTCACCCTAGTGAGATGTTGTCTAAGAAGTGGACAGAACCCTGCGAGCAGGACTGGGGGAGTTAGGGGGATGGAGGGAGGGGGAGGGGGATGGACTTAAGGAGGGATCTCATGTTCCAGGCCTGGAATGCTTAGTAGGAGCTTTACATGGATCTGTGCCATCCCTAGAAGTAGTTTCTACCAAAGATTCTTCCCTTCCTTCTCCGTTCCTTGTGCCACTCACCCTACCCAGGTGGTCCTCCTTGGGCACAGCATAGCCAGGTGTTGGCAAAGCAGCTCTCTGGAAATGGCATGCCTGGGGGCCTGGGTTCAGTTGCCTCCTCAGCCTCCAGGACCAAGGTTTTTTCTTTGAAGAAGAGGGCTCCCATTCTCTCCTTTGGGACTGGGAGATTACTTGTCAGTTTATGTTTATGGGGTTACATTACCTACTGGGCTTGACTCTTGAGACAGCCTCATGCATGACTTGGGCTTACTTATCATTCGTCCATTTCTTCATTCACTTCTTCACTCAACACATGGTTATTACTGATCATCTATTACATGCCTTTGCGATGCACTGATCCCAGGGCTGGACACATAGGAGCTGGTAGATATAAAATCCCCGCCACCCCAGCGCCTGGGGTAGTCTCCAAGCCAGCCGGTTCCAACTGGGGTTGCTGGTTCGAAGGGCTGCATTAAGTCAGTAGAGCCATATCCATCCCTAGCGGGCCTTCCCCAGGGCTGACACCCAGGGTGCAGGCCACCTTGCCAGTACGTCTCTGGAGCCTTTGTCCCCAGAAGGCTGTGAGGGGGCTTGGGAGAAAGGAGAAAGGCCCTTCTCTTGGAAAAGCCATTTGTCTGTTGAAATGCAGTTTGCTTACCAGGGTGAGAGTGTGTTTCCTACAAGCCAACTCCAAAGTCAGTTTCTCGCATGGAAGGTGAAGTTCTGGGAACATGTAGGGCTGGGCTAGACATGTGGTTGCCATTCCCCATGACCCCCCACCCCGGATTCTAAATGCTGTTGTGCCAAGCAGAACTGATTCTTACCTTTTAGCATGCTTTAAAAAAAAATCAGTGAAGGAAAACCCCTAAGCTGGCAACGTAATAGCACGGTACAAAGAGAATTTTGAAAGAAGCGACAACATTTCTAGGGAAGGTTTCTTTGTGTGTTCCAGTGGCCACGGCGTGGTGGAGCCAGGTCACCTCTCTCGTTCTGGTGCACGTGTGGGGAGGTCCTGAAGGCAAAAGCAGAGCCGCAGAGGAAGGAAAAGACCCGGCATTGGAATGTGCATGCCTATGGACTGGTGTGTGTGTTCCTATCAACACATGTATACATTCATCAAATTACATCTGCTTTTACCTTTAAAATTTTATGAACACGGGCATATGGTGCATTATCCTGCCACGGACTATGAGAGAGAGTGTGTGTGTGTGTGTGTGTGTGTGTGTGTGTGTTCGCTCGCATGCATGCATGTATATATACGTGTGTGTGTACAGGCGTAGGGCCCTGCCTGGCCCTCGCTCCTCGAGTGGCTGAGAAAGTCTTTTGGAGAGGAGAGCCTTGGAGCGCGTGGGGCTGTGGGGCTGTGGGTGAGCCGACCTCCCCAGGGCCCCTGCCTGGCCCTTGGCCCACCAGGCCATGAATACATTTCCATCCATCTCCGGCCCCCATCACCTAGGCAGCTAATTCCTCTGAGCCCCTCTGCCTTATTAAAGTCACAGATCACTTTCGCGAGCTTAACGCTGTCAAGACCAGTGCGCCCCAGATCCAACCCCTCCCTGCCACGCAGCCTCTCCTGGAGGGCTGGGGGTGGAGGTGAGGGTCCTGCCAGCCCCCCACCCCCACCCCCACCCCTGCCCGGCCCCCTCCTCGGTTCGGTCTGCCCGACGATGCCTTGCAGTGATCAGTGAGGTCGCCTCAAGATTCCTTCAGTAAAGCCCTTGGCAGGGATACAAGGGCCGTCACAGCTGTGCTGCACAGACCGGCTTCCAAAGGCAAGGACTGGGCCGGCCCACTTGAAGTGGCTCGGTGGCGGAGGGGTGCGAGGCTCGCTGCTGGTTCGGAGAACACTCCTCCCGTCCCCGGCTGCCTCGGCCTCCCCTGTTATGAAATATGGATGGTACCGGTTCCAGCGTTGGGAGACTCGCTGGCAGCGCTGAGCGTCTCCAAAGGCCCGCCTTGTGCAGGCACCTAAACACTTCACTGAGCAATCTGTCAACATGTCAGCAACACATGTTTTGTAAAAAGCTTCCAGTGGGAGTAATGACTCCCACCAGGACTTCCAAAATGCTTTGAATTCAGCAGATTTCTATTGCGGGCATCCCCTGGGGTGCCTTTTACAATGCCTACATTTCAGAAATTTGAGCCACAGACCCCTGGGGGTTTCCTTTCATAATGCCTCAAAATGTAGGGTTATATTGTTGGAAGTCCCCATGGGGTCTTTATTAATACCTGAATTCTGAGGAACTGGAAATTACACAGGGCACTGCAGGGGCCCAGATCCACACCAGGAAGAAGAGAAAAACTCTGTGGGGAGATTTTTTTTCTTCATGCAAGAGTGAAAGAGAAGAATTTGCTAAAGGACAAAATTGAGTGTGTTTGAGCTTCCTTCATTTAATCTGCCTTCTAGAACGCTACAGTAAAATCTGCAACGGGGAAGGGGGGAAATGACTTTTCTATTTTTAAATCTCACTTTGATATTTTAGGGGCCAGAGCATATTCTCTTTAAACACCCAGTGTCGAGGGGGTATTGTTTAAAAATAAATTATTTTTCTTTTTGGTAATTGAAAACACCTCTGCCGTGCCCCTCTCCCAGGTCTCCCCTCTTCCTCAGAGCCTGTTAAACTCCTGGGGCGCGCGCCGGCTCATTATCATTAACCGTTTGGGGTCGGTGTGAGATATTGGCCCGCTTGCTGTCCTCCCCTCCCTTCCCCTCCCCTCCCCTCCCCTCCTGTCCCTTCCCATCCCTTCCCCTCCCTTCTGTGCATTAAAGATGAGAAAATCAACCTTGGAGATGGTCCAACCCTCTGTGCGAACTGGTTTCAAACCCTCTCTCCCAGTCGGGGCCAGCAGAATAGGAAATAGCGAGGTTGCCTGCTACTTTTTTGCAAGCATTTTGTTGCCGAAGTCAGAAAAAGACAGAAGGGATGTTCTCCTGTCCCTCAACACACACACACACACACACACACACACACACACACACACACACACACCAGCTTCTGCGTGTCACTGGTTCCAGCCTCTCTTGTCTGTACGCTCACCTTCGGTATTGTTTTTTTAAAAGTTACAAGACTTCAACATGTTAAGCCTTAGGGTTAATTTAAGCTTCTTTTTTCCTTTCTAAATCTGGCACTCACCGGCTTGCTGAAAAGAGGTCTCTCGCTCTCTCTATTTCTATTACAGTCTCATTGACTGGGACAAGAAAATAACACTGAGAGAGCTAACTTGCAGCAGCCAAGGCCAAGAAATTCTAAGTTGCTGATAAGACCCGCCCTCCTCCCTCTTCCCCCTCCTCCCCCCTCCTCCTCCCTCCTCCTCTCTCCCTCCTCCCTCCTCCTTTCTGCCAGAGTGACTGGATCACACAGGGGACTCGGGAACTCACATTTTCCCCCCTCGGTGAGACTCCCAGACGGTGCTCAACCATCTGTGGTCCCGTGGGTCCAGCAGAGAGGGCCCGAGGAGGGGGGTTTGCCCATCAGGAGCTGGTTGGGTCAGACACTCACAGAGATCCTCTGCACCCACCCTGAGCGGGCTGATTAATTAAGCAATTGCATCATTGATTCAAGGTTTGTGATTTGGTGCCAGGGCGCTGGCTGGCGCATTCCTGAGCTCTGCTTCCCTCCCCTGGGCTGTCAGTTGTAGGATCCCTTTCTTTTTTTTTCCGGCCGGAATTTCCTCCTTGCGCCCGCACTGGGCACTTGGTGAGGAGAGGAATTGGGGCCCCTGTGTGTCAGCCACCCCCCAGCCCCCAGCCAGGAAGCTCTGGTGGCTTCTGTGGTGTCTTGATGGGTGGGGCTGCGGGCTCACAGCCCTGGGCAGACCCCAGGAGGGGACTTTTCTCCTCCCAGCAGGCCCCATGGGCTTCAGCAGGGGCCCGGAGACTGAGGGCAAGGAGCCCCGTGGCGCTGATTTGACATTTTTAGCTGAAGACCTTTGTTCAGACCAATTTCCAAGTAGCTTTGGGTTGGAGTGCATTCTGCTTTTTTCTTTTTCTTCCTTCCTTCCTTCCTTTCTTCTTCTTCTTCTTCTTCTTCTTCTTCTTCTTCTTCTTTTTTTAAATCCTGGGCCTATTTTTCCTTTTTCTCTCAAAGCGATGAAATAGTCTGACCCCGGGGATCCCATTCTTGCCATCTCTTTCCCCAAGCCACCCTCTCCCGCCTGACCAAGAAGGTCTAACTTTCCCAGCGGCCTCTGGGTCTCAGACGGTCCTCTCCCTGCCCCCTCCTCGGGTCTTCTGAGGGCTGCAGACTCCCATGGGAGGCCGTATCCCGGCCTGGGGCCTGGTTCCCGAGCTGCAGGGTGGAAGCCGCCATTTTCCCATCCTCCTTCCTCTCGGAGACTTTGGCCTCATTTGGGGGAGGCAGTGCAGTCTGCTCAGATGCACTCATAGCCTCCGACCTCAGGGTTCAGAGCCACGGTGATGGGTGGGAGAGCAGTAGAGGAGGAGAATTCAACCCACTTCCACGAAAACAGACTTTTTCCAGGGGAGGCCCAAGCTATGTGGCAAGAACCCCTACAGTTTTCATTGCATGAGGTGGCATTACACGAGGTACCCCCTCACCCTCCTGTCCCTGGGTGGGGTGGGGGTGGTGCGGAAAAGAACAAACCCAAACCCGAACCATGAAGACAACCAAAACCGAACGATAGAAATTCCTTCTCCTTGTGTGCCTCAAAGTGAACAGCGAAGACGCTGCCTTTGGGAAAGAGGGGATGGCAAACTTAGGTTCTCTAGAAAACCCACTCTATTTGCCAAAATAGATGGCCAACCTCCTTCCAGCACTAAAATCCGTGTGGTTCCAGAAAGGCAGGGTTGGGGGGAAGCGGAGTCCTTGAGCCCCTGAACAGATGTCCAGGGAGAGGAGGCCAGAAAGTCTCCTCTGTGCAGTGATTTATTTTATTTTTTAGATCTATATGCTTTGGCCACATTTATTTATTTATTTCCAAAGGGCTATTTTTGGCGTCTGCCCGGGCTCCTTTGTAGCAAAGCCCCCTTTTCTAGAATTTCCTCTCCTTTATTAGAGTTACAGCTCAGCTTTGTGCGGCCCCGGGGGAGCCGGCCAGCCGCTGGCAATTTCTCTCAGACACCCAATTACCCCCTGACGTCAGTGCCTCCTCGCCCTGCTCCCCTGGGTGCCTGCATTTTTTCCTTTGTAACACTAATAGCTGACTAGCTAAGTGCCTGTCGGTTCCTTGGCAGAGGAGTTGATTGTGTTTTCGGCTGGATACTAAATCCAAAAACTATGTAAAAATGTCAATAGGTGAGTGCACATTGATTTTGGTTAGTCACAGTGATATTTGAGCCCCTTTGGGGACTCTGTCTGGGGAAGTATTTTACAAGAAAGATAATATAACAGAAAATTACTGGAGCTCCGCGGGTCTCTGGTGGGTTTCTTAGGGGCCTGCTAAATTGCTGTAGAATCAACAAATGCTTTATTAATCTAAATTTGTGGTTTTGTTCTTTCTTCTCTTCAGAAGGTTGGAGTTTTAATGATGCCGGCGGCGAGGCTGGGCGGCGCGGCCCGCACCTTGGCTGCCGGGCTGGGGTACCCTGGCTGGTAATGAACTCCCAGAGGATTCTGGGAGCAGGGCGGCTGTGTTCCCAGCCGGCTTCCTGGGGAATGTGGAGCAGGCGCCGGGCCCGCCGCTTGCCAGGCCGAGGTCTGCGCGAGCAGATAAAGTGAGGGGCTGAGGGCCTGGAACAGCTGTGCCGGGCCAGGCTGACTGGGAGCGGCTGATAAGGGCCCAGAAGGAGCCCAGGCGGGCGGTGTGGCACCGCCAGAAATCTGACGGGGTATCAGGACTGGCAAAGAAAGTTAAACGCGGCCGGTTCCGGGGGATGGTTGGCGGACCTGCGGAGAAAGATAATGGTAATTGATGGAATCAAAGTCACAACACAGCCTTGTGTTTTCTTGGCAATTAATTTCCCCCCTCCCCTGTTCCTAACCCCCTGGCATTCTCGGAGCCCAGGATGCCCCGTGAGCAGCCTGTGTGCTCAGATAATCAGCATGCCCTCCTCTCTTTGGCGGATGGGAGCCGGGAAGATGCGGCCGGGCACAGACACAATTAGAGAGACTGGGTTTTAAAAAAATATGGTACAAACAAGTCGGAAAAGAAAGCCCCACTGAAAAGTTAGGGATGTGTCACTCCGGGAGCTCATCTGATCTTACTCTGGAAGGCAAGGAGGAAAATCGATGTCTTTGTAAGAGCGCGGGGCGCCCGGTCTCCTGGCTGGGCAGGACAATGCGAGTGGGGCCAGTCCCTGCACACGCGCACACATGTGCACACGCACGCACGCGCCTCCCACATGGTGCTGCCGGGGAGACTGGGCCGATAATGGGACAGCAGTTTATATGCTTATGCCGCGTACAGATGTGCCTGACTCTCCTGCGCGTGTCAGCCTGCCCCCCTCTACCTTTTGTCCCTTGAAAGGCAGCCCTTCTCAACAATAGGCCGGCCAGGCTGTTTCCGCGGGCTCACGCTGCCTGCCTGCTCCGTAGGTAAGGCCATCGGCCGGCCTTTTGTTGTGCACACGCAGGGACACACCTGCTTGCAGACACGCGTGAACGCACAACTCTGGTGCTCCCACCCACTCTGCTGCTCGGTCCCGGCTTGCTGGTTCCGGCCTGGGTTCGGCTGTGCCCCAGGGAGCGCCCTTGTCGACTCCAGGATCGTGTAAGCAAATAAAACACTCCAAAAAATTTCCCTGGAGTCTTTTGAAATTAAAATCAGTGTGCAGTAAAACGGCGTGTCAGTCCGGCGTGTGGGTGCAAGCTTCCGAACAACTGGAGATCCTATGAGGGAAGCAATTCGGAGCAGTCTACCTTGTGTTTGGTATATACACCGGGGTCCTACTTGGTAGGTGTTAGGGAGGAAAGGAACTCCCACACATTTTCTCGCCTACCGTCTCTCTGGGAGCTGCCCTGCTCCCAGCCCGTCTCGGGCTAGGTGACAGAAGCCAGGTGACAGAGGGACCCAGTGGGGCAGGACTGAGAGGCTTCTGCTTTTATTCTGACCTGTCAGGTCCATCCTGCCCTGCCTGGGTGAGGGGCTGACGTTAGCCTTCCATGGAAGCAGGGCCCTGAGTGTGGCCCAAGAGAGAGGTGTGGGCCGGCCTTCCCGAGCCAGCCTCCTCCCCCAAGACTGGCTGCATTCCTGCATCAGCTCTCGGCAGCTCCCCCAGAGCTTTGTCTCCCCTATAGGGTCGGAGGAAGGAGGCTTGGAAAGGAGGCCCCCTGGTGACTTCTGAGCCATCAAAGCCTGGGACAGCACGCCTCCAGGCCCCTCAGCTCCCCTCCTGAATGGGCTCTGCAGGCCGGCAGCTGTTTTGGGGCCTGGAGAGGAGGAAGGGGGCTGGTTCTTTGTCCCTGGAAGGAGGCCTCCCGGAGGCCCAGGCCTGCATGGCGGGCAGCCACGTTAACCTTCCACCCTGGGGGGAGGGGGCTTGCCTGAGGTCAGGCACATAATGAGGCCAGGTCCCTGGCTGTCCCCTGCCTGGGCTCCTGCAACAAAGGCCCAGTCAGGCTGCACAATGAGGGGGGAGGTGGCCGGGTGGGGGCGGGTAGGTGCCGCCACAGCCGGCCTCTGCGGCCCAGGGTTTCCTTCCAGCCCACCCCATGCTGGGCACTTCAAAGGGGCAGAGGGGAGAGGCCAGCCCGGCCAGGCGGGCCTGGGCCTCCTGCTCCCAAGGCTGCCACTGGAGGTGGAAAAACACCTTGAGAACATAGTCATGGAGTCAGGTTTTAGGAATCTGGCGCTGTGGGGAGCCCTTCATATGGGGTCTTTCTCTGGCAGCCTTGTTTCACTTTCTTTGTTTGGAGCCAGAGCTCAATATGGCCCAATTACTTAAATCAGAGCCTTTCAAATCAATAACAGCAACAACAAAAATGGCATCCTGTGTATGAGGACCTCATCACTCCTGAGTGACTTTTCTATCTGCTTGATGAGGTGGGAGGGTGAGCAGGTATGAATAGGTGGGAGGCAGGAAGGGGAAGACCAGTCCTGGGGGCTCAGAGCTTGGCTCTTTTCTCCTGCAGACCCATGCCTTCTCCCCGTAACACTGAGAGCTGGGCATCAGTCAGTCCCCATTTCACAGATGACTCCACTGAGACACCAAGCAAGCCTTTCCGAGACCACATGGTTTTGTCACTCGCCAACTCTGTGACTCCTCCGGAGTTCCTGAACATCCTTGTGCCTCAGTTTCCTCATCTGTAAAACGGGGCTGATGACAGTACCTACCTCATGGGAGTGCTGGGGGGTGGGGGGGAATGCAGTGAAACACTGTGTCAAGGGCTTGGAGTGTGCACAGTAAGCACCCCATAAAGCAGTGGCTGTTCTTGCTGAAGTCGGCGGGTCTGGAGTCTGGGCCAGGACTTCTCAGGTCCAAAGCCAGTGCTCTTTTTGCTTCTACCCCAAACAAAAGAAAACTCTGTAAGGTGGCTGAGGGATGACTGGTCCGACCTGCTTGGTGTAGAGTGGGGAAGAGGCCCAGAGAGGGGAAGGGATGGTCTGAGCCGCAGGTGTGGGTGTGTGGGATGCCCGGCTGGGAGCCAGACGTGCCTCGGAGGGCCGTATCCTCCTGTCTTCAGCAGGTGTGGGATGCACGTACGTGGTGGGCGGCGTTTGCCAGCTTTTGCTTAACTGCGGAGACTCGTTTCTTCACATGATATTGGACCATATCTTGTATTTTGGAAATGTTCATGAGGATTTCCAGAGGCCCTTTCAGCACTGCCCCAAGAGGCTGTTGGGGTCACCCCAAACTGGTCACCTGGTTCCCTTCACCGCCACCGTGGCCTGGAGGGGGTGGTGGTGCCTGTCCTGGAGAGAAGGCATCAGCGACCTTCCTGGAAGGAACGAGGGCAGGGCCTCCACTCCCTTGGCTCGGAGGCCAGCTAGGGTCTTGTGTGTGGAGTGGCCTTTGCAGGAGAGGAAGGCGTAGGTCAGTGAACCCTTGGAAATCTGACGAGTGTAAGGAGATGGGAAGAAAAGGCATGCAGAGGGGCAGAGATTGGATGCTTTTACCTGTGGGCAAAAAAGTGCTTTGCGAAGTAGTTTGAGGCACAAAAGTACATTTCAAACTGGCCCAAGAGCAAACCTTGGTGGATGGATCCTTGAGAGTTCACGTCCCATGTTCTCTTGTCTTCACTGTCCTCTTCGTTGGCTTCGCTCTGAGCCAGGCTCTTCCTAAGAAGGGCAGTTAATCTCCCTCCCCATGGTGGCTCCAACCTCACATCTTCCTTGCTGAGATAGAGCTTGTCTTTTCTGACTATTACTAGGAAAGCCTCTGGATTCACTCCGGTTGGCCCAGACCGGTCACGTGCCCACCTCAGGCCAGACTGGTGGCTGGGGGATGCCATTTGGCCAGACCTGGGGGTATCTGAATCACACAGAGAGGAGTGTTCAGTCGAAGAAGACAGGACTGCTTTTACGGAAGGTGGGATGGACGGTGCACAGGCTGAAAAGCATGGTGTATTCCACCTCCAGCATCGGGAAGCATCCTTTGAACTTTGTTCGTGTGTCATACGGGCTCGGGAGCGTGACTGCCTGGCTTCTAATTTCAGTTCTGCTTCACACTTACTGTGTGATGTTGGGCAGGCCACTTAACTCTTCGCGCCTCACTTTCCTCATCTGCAAAATGACACGGCCAGTAGTCCACACCACTTAGTTTCTTGTGAGAATCGAGGGAGGGATCCCGTGTAAGGCGCTCAGAGTGATGCTGGGCAGATGAGAAGCACTTGTGTAAATGTTAGCTGTTACTATTTTCATTAATTCATTCACTTGTCCGTTGAGCGCTCGCCCTCAGACAAGAAGTGAATAAGTAAGTCGTGGTCTCTGCCCTTATGGAACTCACAGAGGGAGTCTACGATTATTTTTTACTCATTTATTCAAGAACTATTTATCAAGCACTTACTATATGCCAGACAGAGTCCTGGGCTGTGCTCAGAACATAAAGATCAGATCCCTTTCCTAAGTCTTAGCTTCTCGTCTAAACAGCAGGGATAATAAGATCTTCCACAGAGAGACTGCATATTAATCCGGCATATTGCCAGTGGGTGGGCATCTGTTTGCTTGTCGGGGCTTGTCTACCCCAGGGGTCGAGCTTTGCCCAGCCCCCTCCTTGTGTCCCTTTCTAGAGCCTTCTCCCTTGTGTGGCTGGTCTGTACTTGCTTGCCAGCAAGATGGAGAGGTGGCTTCAGGACTTCTATGCCCTGGCTGCAGGAGGGGGAGGGAGGTCATGCTTGGGTCCAGGTGTTGGTGGTCCTTGGTGGGAGCCACTGGGTCCAGTGGCTCCTATTCCCTGGCTTCACTGAGCCTTGCTTTCTTGGGGGGGCTTGGGCTTGGCAGCTCTGTGCACCAAGGATACATGCCAGCGTTCTGCAGGAGGACCGGACACGGAGGGAGAAAACCTCCTTATTGTCTCCCTCTGGCCCATGGGTGCGTATACTCACAGGTGACGTACTCTGCATGAGAAATGGGGCAGTGGGGCAGCAGGTGCCTATTCCTTACATCAAGAGAAAGCTAAGCAATTGTTCTGTGTCTGCTGCAGGCTAATCATCATTACAAGGCCACTTACTGGTACTCACCTTGTGCCAGCCGCCCTGCTGACTCTTTCTTAGATACCTCATCCTTTAATGCCCTCAATGTCTGTCTTAGATATATGCTTTGGGGATCCTCTTGCCTATCCAGAAACCGAGGCGCAGCCAGGACACAGCAGAAACCCAAGGTCGTGGTCCCTCAGTTGCGCAGAGTGAGATGTGCACGGACTCTGGCATCTTTGCAGCTGGGAGAGGCCCAGAAGGTGGCATTTTCTTTCTACAAGTTAGAAATTTCAGAGACCAGAATTGCCAAGAGATAAGAACCTTGGTAGACTGGAGTATATCTTTGTACATACTCTTTATATACATATGTATCGACCCTGAGTATATCTTTGTGAGCTGTAGTCATCCTTTCTAAAGGACCCCCCTTGTTTTGGTCTGGCCAAATCCTTCCCCACTAAGGACTGGCCCCTGCAGACCCCCTCATGGTGACTGGAGGCCCAAAGTCAACAGCCTCGGGCCTGTTTCCGAGAAGGAAGTAATCAATGACCCTGATCAGATGCCTGTGCCTCAGGCTGGAGCCGATGGCTTCTGGGGAAGGTCGCCCCCCCCCCCCACCCCGCCCGCCCCGTCTCCACACAGTCCCCAGGGTCTGCGTCCAGCCAGACAGGAATCGGCTCACAGGAATTCATTAAGTTTGCCCGCAGACCTCCTGGCCCCTCTCTGGAGCCTCCTCCCCCTGCCTGCTGGCTCCACCCCCCAGCCTGCCACCTCCAGCCTCCTGGTGCTGCCACGGCCAGACCCCTGGGGTTGCCTGTCCCCCACCCCCCAAGCTGGTTGCAGTTCTGCTGGGCCTTCTCTGGGCCTGGACCCGGCCACATAATTCAGTCTTGGGCCGTGGGGAGCGTAGGGAGGAAGTTCCCCTAGATTTTCTATTTTTCTCCTTTGAAAGCTGGTGGCTGATGTGTCTGTCCTGTCCTCTGAAAAGGAGGAAAAGTGGCACAATCTTTCGATCTCCTTGTTTGACAGTCTCCCTCTCCCTCTCACCCTCTTCGACCCGACCCCCGTTTGCATTGAGGCTTCTAATAGGCATGGCCTTGAGTTCTTTTTGGGGCATGAATAACTTGTTTGCTTAACCATCAGTACATTATTGGTGCCTCCTCTGGAACCTTTTTGTACCTTTTTATCAAAGATGATGATGATAATAATAATAATAATAATAATAATAATACAGAGAGACAGAGCACGAGCCGGGGAGGGGCAGAGAGAGAGACGGAGACAGAGAATCTGAAGCAGGCTCCAGGCTCTGAGCCATCAGCACAAAGCCCAACGCAGGGCTCGAACTCACGAGCTAGGAGATCTTGGCCTGAGCTGAAGTCGGATGCTTAAGCGACTAAACCACCCAGGCGCCCTGATAATAGTAATGATTATTATTGATAAAGTGGGAGCTCTAGAGAGTCTTTGGGAGATGATGTCACACCATGGAAACAAGAGCAGATGATTCAGATCTTGACGCTTCTGTGTTCAAATTCTTTCTCTGCCCTATGTCCGTGATCTTTGGCAGTTAACCTATTTGTGAGCCTTAGTTTATCCCTCTGTGAAATGGGGCCGCGGAAGCTTCGCTTGCATGGTGATGGGAGATTCAGAGGGGTGAGTGTGAAGGGCCAGCACCCTGCCTGGCACACTGGGGCTGCAGTCGGTGAATTGTGGCTCTGTTTCCTTTGGCATGGAACAGGACACCCCAAAGGGATGAGATGGGGGGTACAGTAGGGTGTGAAGAGAGAACCTTCACCAGTGGATGGTAGGTGAAGCAGCATGGAGCCATCCAGGCCACGGGAGAGGAGCTGCCCACAGTGCTGTGACTGCCGAGTTATCTTGTGTGACAGAGCTGAGTCCCTTGGGGGCTGGTAGGGTCCAGAGATGTGGCCATTGTAAGGGAGGATCCCTCCCAGCTGTCTGGGGAAGGACAGCCCTCCCAGCTGCTCCTCACAGACCCATCTCCAGCCAGGCCGCCTCCTGGCAACACCCAGCCTATTGCTGCCCTTTGTAAAGTTACGCTGGACGTTCCAGCGATGGCGCCACATGCCTCTGGGACCCCCATGAGTGCCTCATGGTGGATGTGCCCTTGAGGGAATACTGACCTCTTCTTGGGCATTCTAGAGGGAAGGGAGGGGACCCAGGCCCGTTGTCCATGTCACGGACGTAGTAGGCATTGCTAAACCCCTGACGGTCACAGGGAGGTGTCATCTTAGGGAGGTGGGCTTTGGGTGTTTCTGGAAACACTCTAGGAGAATTCTCTAGGAAAGCAGCATATCCTTGCCCCAATTCTTGGTCATACCTCACCATCTTGGACCCGTGTTCCCCGCCATCGTACACAAACAGGAACGTATGCCCCTTATTCTGCACCCAAGCCTCCTCTGTGCCTGTGTGCATGGCCAGGATCTCTCTTGGTCCCTGCCGTGCTGGCCCTGGGAGCCCAGTGAGGGCTGGCTCGTCCCAGCCCAGCCCAGGCTCATCCTGGTATCTGGAGCACCGTTGCCAGCAGCCCAGGCCTCCGGACCCCCAGGAGCCACAGGATTATCCTGAAGGCTTTGCAAGTAGAAAATCCTACCACCTCGAACTTGTCTCCTGTTCCCATGCCCGCCATCTGTGAATTTGCAAGTTTTTTTTTTTTTTTTCAATGAGTCACTCATTTATCACGTGAATAACACAGTTACACCCCATGGTTTGTGTATGTGTTTTAAGAATGTCAGTGATTTATTTAAATCATTGGATGTTTTAAATGTGCCGCTGTTTTGTCACCCTGTCCTGGCATTTCTTCATTTATGACACACACCTGGATTCTCCTAACTGGGGAAGACCTGAGCCTCCCTCAGCCTCCGAGAGAGCCTCCCGGGCCGCCAGCAAGGCCTCTTCTGAATGGGCTCCCGCATGGGGCCTGTAGGTGGTCTCCTGGGCCCAAGACTCGATGGACTTCCCTCCGCTTTTGAGAAAGAGGGCGGGTTCCCATGTGCCTTTTCTGTCGAAATTATCTCCCTAGCTCCTCCCCTCGATACAAAAGGCCCAAGTCTGGGTCCAGAGTAAGTTATTTGTAATGCATTTTTAGAGTCCATATTGCAATATTAGCCATGACTGTCTGCTGTGTAGAAAAAGGGGGAGTCTGCGTTTGAAGTCTAATCCAGCTTCTACTTAAGCTCAGTCCCTGGGCAATCCTTTTTTCTGCCGCTGAGCTCAAACAGCCGGTCCTCAGGTTTGATCTGCTGCCCCACGGAGCCCTGCCCAATGTGAATTTGAAGAGTTTTTTTTTTTTTTTTTCCCCCTCTCAACCAGGGAGACTTGCAAAAAAAAAAAAAAAAAAGTCACCATGGTCCACGGCATCCGCTCCCACGGTGGGTCCCTGGGTCCCTCCCGGAGTCCCTGTGGCCTCCGGCCTCCGGAGGGGGCCAGTGCCCCTTCCTTGGGGTCTCCGAGGAGCCCCTTTGAGCTCTCTCTGCTGGTGGACAGCGAGCCCTGGGGAGTCTGGGAGTCCTGTCTGGCATGTGGGGGGCCGAGCAAAAGGAGGGAAAAAAGGGAGGGAAATGAAAGGCGTGAGTTTGTCGGGAACTGGTGCTGGTGGTGGAAACAGGAGCCACAGCAGGACGGAACCTGGTGGCCTTCAAAACTTTTCTTCTCCCCTCTCGCCACACGACTCGGAGGAGGCAGGCAGTAATTAAAGGCCCCCCTGGCTCCTCATTTTCTGTGCCCATGGCTTTGATCTGGCTCATGTTGGGCGGCTATTTTCATTGTTCCTGCTTTTCTTTCATTCTTTTTTGATGGCAGAAATGATGATCTTTGATTCCAGAGTCGGAGGTGGGCAGGAGAGTGTTACAGGTCTTACATAATGCATCTTTCACATCTTATTTTTAAACACGGGCATAATCAGGGCTGGGCCGAGGCTGGGCTTGATTTTACCCCGTGTTCAGGGAGAGGCGGTCGCCTGCCCTGCGGTGCTGGCCCGGGGGTAGGTGGGGACAGGCAGTCCTGTGCAACTGAATGAAAATTACTAGAGGAAGCGTTTTCCCCTCCACCCCTTTCTAAATATAACCTGGAGGGAGTTTTTCCTAATTGTTCCCTTATGGCCGGAGATGTGCTGAGAGCGAGCAGGACAGGGAAGGCTTAGCCCGCGTAGCTGGGCTTCTCTCGGCAACACCGTGGGAGGCCCACACACTGTTTATTAGTGGATGTTAATAAACTATAAGGGACAAGCCGCAGGAGGAGGTATATGAACCAGTAAGGTATATGAACCGGGATGAAATGGAGATGCTGGGCAGACGGGGGAGGTGGGCGGCGGGCGGGGGGGCTGGTGTCACCATCTCAAATGTCTGTACCCCCATCCCAGCTCCTCGGCTCCCACTGAGCAGATGCAGAGAACCTCCCAGAGTAGGCCCTGTGGGCTGGGCAGAGATGAGAACAAGGCAGAGATGGCCCTGATTGGGAGAAGTCTGTGCCCGGGCCTGGCGTGTGGCTAAGTTGGGGATTGCAAGCTGGGGTGGTGGTGGGGGCTGGGCAGGGCGGGACGGGGGGATGGAGATTGCGTGCCCGCTGGGGGTACAGCTGGGCCTCAGCTCCTGGCGCTCACTGCTGGGCTGGGGGCTGGGCCTGCTATTGCCCAAGCTTCCTTCCATATTTCCAAGAGAAGCCAGGAATTCAGGTTGTCAAGGGTTGAAATTCGGGTTGAGATGAGATGGGAAAATTTCTTGGTCGGAGGACAGTGAAGGCAAAGCCTGGGAGGTGGGACAGCCTTGGGTGGGGAGGTAGGGAGGGGGTGCCCAGGGCACCGGGCTGTAGGAGCACACGGAGAGCTAGGCGGGAGGGCGGGGAGGGCCTTGACCATCGTTCCACAGCCTCTTCGTGGGACAGACTGGGGGGCTGGTGGCCTGAGAGTGGCTGCAGGAGGCCTTCCTGGCAGTGAGCTCTGCTGGGCTGGGCAGGTTCTGCACGCGGTGTCTGAGGCCGCATGTCACTGCCACCGAGTGTTTGGTGCTCGTGAGGGTGTGGACACATCCTGCTACCATGGAACAGACCCTCGTAAGAATTGCCTTGTTCTTTGGACAGTGCTCATGGTGCATTTCCTCCGAGGGTCCGTGGCTGGCCTTCCTGCCTACCTACCCCAGGCTCAAGTCCCAGGATCTTCAGACAGTGATGTTTCCGTAGATATTTATTGAGCACCTACTGTGACCATACAATGGTCAGCAAGTCAGGCCTAGTGCACAAGGGAGGACGATGGACAAATTGTCACATTGCTACATATGGCATTAGAGGCGTGTGGGTGTCTGGAAGGAAGAGTGTGAGACCGAGAGAGAAGCATAGGCTTCTCTGAAGAAGTGACGTTGAAGTGAGGTGGGAGAGTGCACAGAAATAATGGGGATGGCAGTCTGGAGAGGAGCTGCAAAGACCCCAACGCAGGCGGGCGTGTGGAAGTTGGAGGACCGTCGGCAGGCAGTACTGGGGATCGTGGTGAGCAATGGGGTGCTCTATGGAGAGGGGTGGGGGCTGACCCCGGAACGGCCTTGTGGGCCAAGGTAGGGGTGCTGGGGGGTGAGGAAGATGGGTGTGGGCCGGGTGGGGAAGCCGAGGAGATGGTGCAGGTGGTGGAAGTGGAGACAGAACAAAGGGCACATTCGAGAGCTTTTTAGATGGCAAAATCGACAGGAGTTGGGGATGGACTAGAAGCTGGGGGCAAGGGAGGGTGGGGTGCTAGGGAGACTCTTGGGGTTCTGGCTTGGGCAGGGTGAACGGAGAGGTCTTCCCTGAGGTGGGGAGGCCTGGAGGAGGAGCAGGATTGTGGTGGAGGGGTCTGTCCCCTGTTCTGGCAGCACTGGACCAGGCCAGGGTCCTGGAGGTGAAGCTGGTGAGGACAGTGTGGTGCCAGTCCAAGGAGCCAGAGCTGGCTGCCCCATAAGACCCCACCCTGCCTGAGGGCCGGGACTGCCCCTGCTCTGTCCCCAGTTGAGCCCAGTTAGTGTGTGTTGGGGAGCCTGCACCAGGAGGCCACAGAGCACTTCAGACATGTTGGGACCAGGTGCTACTTGACCCTCGAAGACTTTGCCCTGGGCTGCCTCCTTCCCCGCCTTCTAGAGGGAGGCCCACGGCTGGCCCTTGAGCTTGTGTACCTGGCTGGCTGGGCTGCATGGTGTTTGGATGGGAGCGGCCTGTCCAGGTTTCCTTGCTCCCTTGTAAATCCTCTTGGCGGGCCAGGCCGGGCCTCTGAGGCCGGGGAGAGCCGGCCGCCGGGTTGATGGTGCCTCTCTGGGCTGATGCAGCAGAGCTGTATGTTTCCACCTGCCGTCCCAGCTGCACACAAATCTGCTTTGCCTGGTGTGTACAGAGCCTGGTGGCCGACCCTTGACTCTCCACCACCTGACAGGACACCTCCATTTATGACCCACTGCTCTCCACAGCTCCCTCCTGCAGTTGGGGTGGAGTGGGAGGGGATCCTGCTTAGCCTGGTGGGCGGGGCCTAGAAGGGGCTCCTGTTGCGGAAGGATTTCTGGGTAGTGGGATCCTCTGGGAAGACGGGGCTCCCAGATGGGTTTCAGTTCTTCACAAGCTGAATTTCTGCTGTCAGTTCAAGGTGGCTCCCCTAGATTTGCTCCGTGGAGTCCAGGAGGCTGATGTCAAGGGATCACTCATATCCTGACCAGCACCTTGAGAGGCCCAACTTCTCTTTTTCGTCATCATCCCCAAAGTAGAGTTTCCAAGAGAAGCATGACCAGGTCTGGGCAGACCATGGGGAGGCCAGTGTACCATGTATACGGATGATTTTCTTGCTTGCGGCCTGGGGTCTTTTCATCTCTGCCCCGTTTCTCTCACCACCCAACCTTTGGGCTGATTAATGGCATGAACTTCCTCATGATAGTTTATAAAAATCCCTTTGATTCACCCTAGAGCAATTGAAGAATTTGAATATCTATAATATGGGGCTCCTTGGTGGCTCAGTTCATTGAGCATCTGACTCTTGGTTTCAGCTCAGGTCATGATCCCAGGGTCGTGGCAATCAAGCCCTATGTCAGGCTTCTCCAAGTGTGTGGAGCCTGCTTGGGATTCTCTCTCTGTCTCTGTCTCTCTCTCCTCCCCCCCCCCCCCCCGCCCCACTCATGCATGCACTCTTTCTCTCTCTCTCTCTCTCTCTCTCTCTCAAATAAATAAATAAATAAATAAATAAATAAATAAATATTCCTGATATATCTAGCCATGTTATTATAGTTTTATAACCTGAGAATTCAGTAGGTGAATGAAAGGCAACAGTTAGTTGAATTTTGAGAAAAAAAATCCTCATTATCCAAACACCCTATTTTCCTGTTTTTATCCTTTCTCTTAGTCCTTGTCCTCACACATGTGGGTTCACAGGATTATAACCAGAGGGAATCTGCTATTCTCTGCTCTCTTGTCCAGTGAGGTCATGGTCTGACTTGCCTTTAGAGTCTGTGGTCCCTATAGCTGCTCTTAACGTCTGCATGAAGATCCACTTTATGTGGCTAAAGTACTCGGCATCACTCCCAGCACACTGGGAGTTCCCAGGCTTTTCTTCCTCCAAGTTTCCTTCGGACCCTGGGCCTCCCCGGGGGACTGTTCTCAATGTGCCTTGTGGTAGAGAGGAAGGAGCTCTGGATTTGGGGTCGGGAGAACTGAGTCCTAGTGCTGGGTTGCCACCGACCTGCCGTGAGTGAACTTGGCCCCTTGTTCCTCTGGGTGTCAGTTTCCCCATCTGAAGTTGAGGGTAGATCTCATCCAC
This sequence comes from Lynx rufus, assembly GCF_022079265.1. NCBI lineage: Eukaryota > Metazoa > Chordata > Mammalia > Carnivora > Felidae > Lynx > Lynx rufus. Next base: position 23,785,686 of record NW_025814830.1, on the reverse strand, counting down.
CTCTGACATTCCAAGACTTGGGATTCAAAAGAAGGAATGTACTTATATCAAGTGTGAATATGATTTACAAGAATACACTTATGTTAAGTTCTTCTTTGGGGATGCCTGGGTGGCTCAGTCGGTTAAGCGTCTGACTTCGGCTCTGGTCGTGATCTCAGAGTCTGTGAGTTTGAGCCCCGTGTCGGGCTCTGGGCTGACGGCTCCGAGCCTGGAGCCTGTTTCAGATCTGTGTCTGTCTCTCTCTCTCTGACCCTTCCCCGCTCGCACTCTGTCTCTGTCTCTCTCTCAAAAATAAACAAACATTAAAAACATATTAAAAAAAAAAAGTTCTTCTTTGTAGCTCTTACCCCAGTGGTGATGTTACATGTATTTGGTGTGTGTCTGATCATTGTCTGCATTCTGTATGCCATGGTCAGGTCCATGAGGGTCACCCCGGCCTCAGCCATAGCTGCTGCTGGCTGGCACACAGAAGAGCTCAGTTAAGTGTTGTTGAGTGAAGGGTCAGAGAGCACAGTTAGTCGAGGTGCCAGGCTTCCCTCTGTTCCCGTCCACAGATTCTAATTGGTGAGGAGCACAGAAGGTGGTGGGGGCAAGTCCTCAGTCCTCTGGGCACAGCTTCTCTGTGGCCTGGAGAACGGTCCCTTCTTTATCAGGGTCAGAAGCTGGAGACAAGCTGCTGGGTGCTCCCTCATCCCTGAGGTCCCTTGCCTGACATAGGTGTCCAAGTGGGAGGGGGTGCTCCCAGAGGGGTGGGCACCCTAAGGTGGGCCACGCAGGTGGCCACTCTGTTGGAGCCCTGATACCCACTCAGCCACCACACAGGCCACAGCAGTAATAGCTGTAGAGTGCTTACAACAGGCAGCACCCCATTTCATCACAACAGCCCTGTGTGGTGGGTACAGTGACCATCATTCCCATTTTACAGATAAGGAAACTGGGTCTCAGAGAAGTTATAATTTGCTCACGGTCACACAGCCAGGAAGTGATGGAGATATTGTAGCTGGTGGCGTGCCTTCGGAGTTCACACTCTCCGTGACCCGACCTCCACTGCTTCTGTCAGCTCAGCACCCCCACAAGCCTGCTCTCTCCCCTCTCCTCCTATCTCTCGGGCCCTCCTGCCATGCTCAGCGACATCCCATCTGTCAGAGGTTCTGTTCTGGCCAGATGCAATGCCCCTCCTGGGACCCCAGGCCGGGGCAGTTGCTACAGAGGGAGGTGAAGGGAATTCCCAGGTCTCCCCGTTGCTCCAGACCCTGGCTTTGCATGCGCGGCCTGGGAGGGTCTGGCAGCCCTAGGCTCTTCCCTGTGGCTGGGCCTTCTGTGCACAGGAGGAGCCCCTGGCCCACCCTCCCCCCTGTGTGGGTGGGATGGGATTTGCTCGGTCAGCCCCGTGGGTCACAACAAGCCCAGCAACTTGGCCATTTCCTGGCTCCTTTTTCTTGTATTTGAGCAAGGGGTCTGAGGAGCGGGGCAGGACAGGGCGATTGAGAGAAACAGAGGCAGGATTGGGGAGTGAGGGTGGGGGTGGACCGGGAGGTGGATTGACCCCCTGAGGGTAAAGAGAAAAGGAAATGGAAAGAAGAGTAAGCAGACTTGGGAAGGGGGTGAGGGAAGAGAAGGGGGGGGGAGGGGTGGGAATTAGTAGAAACAGGAGCAGGAAGGGAGGGGAGGCAGACCAGTGAGGAGATGGGAGGCGGGCACAGGGCCCGTGTCAGGTACAGAAGAAATCCCAATGTTGGAAGCTGATTACGTGTGGAAGGGGCCTCCAGGAACCCTGAGCAGGCAGGCGCTTGGAGGCAGTGGTGGAGGCTGTAGGGCTGGGCGTGCCCGCGGGCTCCCCTCACTGGCGGACTGTTACTTTGAAGTCCCTGACATTTGTGGCAAAAACGATCTGGTCTGAGGTCTCCTTAGCCTCTGCTTTGCCGCACACACCCTGCCATTTAATCTCCCCGTCCAAACTTCCAATGCCAAGGTTTGTGAATCTACCCTGCTTGCTTTCTGAAATCTCTTGCCAACGTAAACTTGACAGTGTTCATACACAAGAGTTTTTCCTCCCCTTTCCTCACCCCTAGAAGCGCTCGTCTGCTGCCTGGGGGAAGAAAGCTGCCCAAAAAGAACCCATGTTTTATTTTGCACTTAAACTTGGAAGTGGTTTAGTCTGGATGCTGGTGGGTTTCATTTTCCACAAACTGGTGCAGCCTCCCCTACTGCTCAGGACAAAGGAAGCCTTTGGTGCTCGGCCATTACCTCCAAATGCACTTTTTGTTTCTCACCTCCCTTCCTACTGGGACCCCTACCAGGTTCCCCATGTGGTTGTTCTGCGTTGCTCACCCGAGACCTGAGCCTCTGACCCTCAAATTTGGGGAAGCCTTTTGGTCCCCTCACTGGACTAGGCTCTGCTGTTCCAATTCTGGGGTTTCATGGAGCTGACTGACGTGCAGTGGGATATGAACATTCCTTAGAAAATTCTCCCTCCCTGTCTCTCTGCACTGGCCTTCGTGAACCAGGTGCTTGTCTGGCTTAAAGGTTGTGCTTTTACAAGTGGCAGATGGCTCAAGACCTGCTTACCAATAGTTTCTGGCCTATATACTGATGGCTCCTGACCTGTGTACCTGATGGCTCCTGACCTGAATACTGTGGGAAGACTAAGACCCAAGAGAGGACCTAATGGGCTCTGAAGCATTCAGGACTGGTATTCTTGAGCCAGCAGCATTCACCAGGTGTCTGGACATGTGTGTGGAGCGAGGATTGATTTTCATGTCTCACATCAGATTCTCATGATGCTTCTCGTTTATTTATTCATTCATCCATCCATCATTCATTCAATATATAATTGAGATTGGCCCCAAACTGTGTGTCAGGGTACCTCAGGGCGCCACAACTAACCCACAGGAGCTCTGTGATATATTTTAAAATTTCAAGGGAAACATAGCAATACTTAGCATCTGTTGGACATGAGGTGAACTGCTAGTCCGGGATTGTCCACCATTTCAACGTCAGATTGGTCTATATTCCTTTTGATGACATCATAGCTTTGCAAAACTGAGGTTTTGGTGCTTGCTATGGATAAAAAGCAAGTACTACATGCAAGTCAATATGGAAAAAGAAATGAGGCTTGTGGATCTAATCTAATTCCAAGGTTGGAGAAGTCTCCTGTTGCCCAAGGGAAAGATGACTTCAGACCTATAGGGTGGATTAGGGGCTTTACCTTGGAGCAGTGGGAAGGCCTCAAAGGGCAGTGAGGTGAGTAGTCCTGTGTTCCGCAAGGAGCCCTTGGGCTACTATGTCTGGATTAGACTAGAGTGGGGAAACATGTTAGGAGACCACAGCAGTGGTCCAAACCCACCCACCCACCCACCCACCCAACTAGCCAGTCATTCAACCAGCCAAACAACCACAGTGACTTGAACTCAGGTGATGGCAGTGAAGGAAGGGAGTCTGGTGGACAGACTTGAGACCTGGCTGATGGCAGGGTGGACAAGACGAGGTGACTAGCCGAATATGGGAGTGGAAGGGAGGAAACGTGTCTGGCATGGGGACAGGGTTACATGGAGAAGACAGAGTAGGAGTGCAGGGCTCACACACAATGGATGGCCGGTAACTACCTCACCCTGTTTTATTTTTATCATTCATTTCTGATTACCTAACATCTTATGTAATCATTTGATTAATTGGTTACTATCCAGCTCCCTCACCAGACTGTCAGTTCCATGAGGACACAGACTTTGTCTTATTCTCAGCTGTGTCCACGTCACCTAGACCATGCCTCATACAGAGTTCAGAGGCTCCCAACTTTCTTGGTTCGTGACACCTTGGTGATTTTTTCTGGGCACCCCTAAGCCAAAAGAAATACCTAAGTTAAAGTCATCAGGCCCAAATAACTGGACAATATGTCCTAACAGCTTAGTGGCTTTTGAAAAGTAAAAGACATAAATTCGAAGAAAAAAAATTTTCATTTCATTCTTGAATAATCACAGTTACTAACGGAATGTGTTAAAATGCAGATTCTGTGTCGGCAGGTCCAGGTGGGGCCTGAAATTCTGCATTTCTTTCAAACTCGCAGGCAGTGCTGAGCTGCTGGTGCAAGACTGCCTTTTGAGTGGGTGACAGGGATGTCTCCGAGTCCACTGACTCTACTGCTTTGTAAATATCCATTCCCACGTCTTTCGCTCTCTGCAGAAAACTTTACCAGCCCCACAGCATGAGTTAGAGGTCAGTTGTCTGTGTGATATAGCTTGAGGTGCCCAGCACAGCTCCCCCCCATCTCCATAAATGGAAATCCTTGCCGTGCCTTATCTGGGGCTGTGAGTGGCTGGATTCTTGCATGGGTGTCAAATGCTTGTCAAGAATATGATTGTTCATGGCTCCTACCATCTTGCTGGTCTTGGTGGACGTGGAGTGTGTGAGAAATGCTTGCTGGGGCAGGATGGCTAGCTGTTTTCTCTTGGCTATTTTATCACCTAGAGTCACCTGCCTTGTGCCTTGCGATGGCTATGTATCTGTCTTAGGCCAAGAAGGCCAGGAGGTCCAGTGGACCATCAGACACGCTCTGCTTCCCTTCTGGGAGCTGGATCCCATTGAAGGGATTGCTTTCCATCTCCTGGCCACGATGCCCAGGGCCCTCTCCTGCCAGCTACTGGTGGTTAAAGATGTCCAGATCTGGGAAGGGGAGTTTTCTGGTTACATGCACCAGTGCACATCACAGGTGCACACGCACCTGCACGTGTATGTGTCCCTCTTAGTGCCTGGCGGAGCTCCACAGCATAGGTGGAAGGACAAGAGGTCAACCCCGTTCCCAGTGCACCTGCATTTCCTGTTCCCTGGGGAATTCAGTCTGTTCTGTGGGTCCAGTGAGCATACGACATTGGGCCTGGGGCCAGAGCTGTGCTGTTCCCGTTTGCTGACTGCATCAATAATCAATTGATTCATTTGTTAAGTCATTAATTCCCTTGTGCTGCAAGTGTTTATTTACTAATCTTGGCTGATGTTCAGAGCTGGAGGGCCAAAGTAGCTGGAGAAGACTGCCTGGAGGAGGGCGCACTGTGGTGTGTGTGAGTGTGTGCATGCACGTGTCCATGGGCATATGTGTCACACACCTGCACACAGATTTGTGTGGAACACTCGTGTATGTGTATGTGTGCATGAACACGTGTGTGCACTGTAGGATCACCCGAGCATAGCCTTGGTGCCAGGAGCAACAGCTTTGGAAACCTCCCTTGCCTGTGTGGATCCCGGGCAGGAGGAGAGAAGCTGCTGTTGGTAGAGCCGATTTTGTAGCTTGGCTTCATGTGAGTGTGAGCACTTGGGTGTGTTTTAATTAACTAGAACATTTGCCTGGAAATGAGCAGCGGCGGCAGCAGGCTCAAAGGCAGCTGGAGGGGGGCGGGGCGGTGGCAGCCGTGGTGGCGGAGGCCATGGCAGCCAGGCTCCTGAGTTTCCATGGGCCCGGTCTGGGCTGATGGTACCGTGGAGTGGTGGGGCGGCAGGCCCGGCAGGCAGGGCATCCTGGGAGTGGCTCAACTCTCTAGAATTTCCAACACTCTTCCTCTTCTAGTCAAAGGTGGCCAGGGTAATGGTTCCAGCACATGGGTGGGAGCGTGCAACTCCTGACATGCATCCATGCAGGCTTTGGACCCCTGAACCACTCAAGCTTGGCTGACTGACCTCTATTCCTTACCCCAGCACCTGGCATATAATGGGGCCTCTGTATATGTTTTCGCATGGATGAATCAACAGATGATAGAGGAGACCAAGGCTCAGAGAGGTTAAGTGATGTCTCCAGAGTCTCACAGCATGCTGGTGGACTAGTTGGAAGTTTTGATTTTGTTCCTGGTACTCTCTCCACAACCCTATGATGCTGGCGTGAAGAAATGCATTGCATCATTTTGGGAGCAGACGAATACACACCACAGGTGTTGGGCCTCACCCTCCACTTTCAGTGCTTTTCCAGTTGTCTACCCACCATCCTGTCCCATTGGGTGGTGGGAAAGATGGTCTTGCCAGGGCTTCTTGGGGTGGTGGAGAGGGGTGGGGGGAAGGAGGTGATGAAGTATGGGAAGGGTTGGGGCTGTCCCTTCCCAAGACCCCTTGGCCGCCAGGAGCTCACAGGTTGGAGTTATTACAGAAAACCTCTCAAGTGCTGGACTTCCTCTCCGGAGCACCCCTGCCAGGCCCTCCAGTCTGTTCCAAGGCTGGGAGTGCCACCCATTGCTACAGTCCACCCCTTAGCTCCTCTGGAGGGGGGTTGCTGCAGTGGCTTCCTCACTGGGCCTCTGGCCTTTGCTTTTTTTTCATCCCATTTCACTGAAAGGCTCCTGCCTGGTTATTTTGCTGAAATACAGCTGTGTTCACATCTCTCTCCTAGTGATTCAGGGGGTGGGCTCTGGGGCCGTACTGTGTGGGGTCAGGTGTAGTCTAGGTCCCTTACTGGTTTCATGATTCCAGCAGAGTGATGTCACGTCTGGGAGCCTCATTCTCCTTACTCATAAAGTGGACAACGTACGTGTACGTGTCAGCTGCAGTTTGTCATTTACGCATGGCCAGAATCACAGACCCTCGTGGAGGCATAAACTGGGCTACCAGTCACCCAAGAACACTCTATGCATCGTGCATACACACACTAGAAGTCCCTAGGCATGCTGAGACCCTTGCAGCGGGAGAGGCCAATGGAACATAAATGGTGGAAGGAAAAGCAAAGTTCTTTCCTCATTTCATACTCCTCCCGGACACCTGGTCATGGAGGGAAATATCAGGGAATCACAGACATTATTTAAACAGCCATTTCTCCGTCTTTTGCTGAACGAATAGCTAAATTCACATAAGTTAAAAGTGCACATAATGGAACTCCCATTGTATCCACATTTACCTATTATCTATCAACTGGAAAAATTTCCATTAACATGTTAGCTGCCTTTTCTTGCCTTTGCTCTTGCTATTTCCTCTGCCCAGAACGCTCTCTCTACCCTCTCCTTGACCTTTAATTTTTTACCGTAAATGAAGACCTAACACAAGATGTATCTGCCTCTTAGTGTCCCACATAGGCCACCCAGAACTGGGCATTCTGGACCTGATGAGGACCCTTTTGTGGTCCCACCATAGTCTGCCTTGGTTTGTGCATTTTTCTTATTCTCCTCCAGAGAATAAACCCTGGATGTAGAGTTCTGGGTTTCTCCTTGGCCATACACAGTGCCCAGAACTTGGTGAGTCCTCACCGGTGTTAGTGTGGGATTTGCAGCAAAGGTAGGAAGCAGAGCGTGTGCATGCGTGCATGGTGTGCGTGGGCATGTATGTGTGCACACACGCGTACCCACATTTGGAGCTATCGACCTGATGCTTCTGTCTTATTGGGTTTCTGAAGAAAGGCGCCTGCTTCAAGTTCTAATTAGAAATCAGAGCAGTGACAGCATGGGCCAGCACTGCAGCTGGACGTTTTTCTCAATGCTGGACTTCTCCTTAACAAGGTCATGGTCCAGGGTGATGTCTGGTAGGGCTGGACGCTGCTGCTCTGGCTGGTGGGACTGTCTTAATGCCTATGAAGTTATTGGTATGATTGTTTGGTAGTGAAGCATCAGGATTTTGCCCATGCCACAGTCTTTCCCTGCAGTTAAGAGAACCTGCCGAGGAAGGGACGTTAGGGATGACCAGGAGTACGTCCGAGGAGTTGTGGGGTTCCCACATCTTTTGGACAGGATGGGGTCCCAGCCCTCCGGGAGTCCTGCTGGAAACCCCTGGCCTCCATCGGATGGGATTACCTGTGCCTGTTCTCCCAGACTGGGGATGTGCCGAGCGTATTTGTTGTAGGTAAAATAATCTGTGCAGACCGTGTCAGGTGGGGAGTAATTACCTGGGCATCAGGGCGGAGCAGGGAGCCTCACCTGCTGGTGGAATCCACCCCTGGGCTTCTGAGCTCCTGAAAGGGCCCAGGCAGGTGTGGGGACGCCACCTGGGTCTGTGTGGGTCTGAAGGGCGCCTCCTGGCGGGGATTGGCCTGAACACTGCACATGTGGCGGTGTGGGCTGTGGACACTGTGGGGTCAGACACAGATGCTTGAGTGTTTCTTCAGGAAGCTCTTAAACTGCGGTTCAGTACTTTGGGCAACTACAGGACACTCTTGGGCGAGCGCACAGTCCCTCAGGCCATGGGGCCCCCATAGGCGTGCTGTGTGACTGCAGGGAAAGTACTTCTTAACTTCCTCCCCTGTGCGGTCACTGGGAAGATTAAAGAGACAGTGTAGTTCCATATATCCCTTATTGACAGTCCTCAATTTCAGAAAGCCTGAAATCTGAAATTTGTTTTCTTTTTGGTAGCTCATTTGGCAACAAAATATGACCTGGCTGATGTGAAGCTATTTATAGCCTTTATTTAAGTTACGTTGGTGAATATCTGTGTTTGCTGCTGACATCAGTATGCTTCATTGCTTCTGAGGTGCTCCCAGAGACTCAGGAAATCCACTGTATTACCTTTCTGGAAGCTGAAAGAGTCTGAATTCTGGAACACATCTGGCTTTGAGGTTTTAGGGCAGGGGTCGTGGACTGGCAAATGCAAGGCGTCTGGGGAGACTCACACGGTCATGCGCGGTAGACATTAGGTGGAGATGCCCTCTGACCCCACCGAGCTGCCTTTTCCTTCCTTCCTGTCTCTCGGCTGTGCAGGGTGGGGCCCTTCATTTGCCTTTAAGCTGTCCCGGGAAGCGCGTGCATGTGTGCGTATCCACGGTCTCATTCCTCCTGGGCAGGACGTGGGGTGCCTCATAGCAGGTTGATTTGTACTTGGGACGTGGAGGAAGGGCCAACGCCTGGTCGGTCCCTGGGGGTTGACCTTGGAATTCGATGCCTGTGGTTTTTGTCTGCTTCAGACGTGGTTGCTGCCAAGCCTGTCCTGCCTTTCCAGGGGGCAGGCATCCTTGTGTTGGAGGGGCACCATCCAGTGCATGCTGACACCATTTCTCCGCTCCCCTTGGGTGGCTGGGTCCAGCTAGCGAGGGATGCTTGGCTTTCCTGGTCATGGGAATCCTGTTGGCTCCGACACAAACTTCCAGAGGGGCTGTGGGGTGTAGAACCACATCTGCCTGCAAAGGAAGGCAATTAGGAAAATCGGAGGTGAGCCTCCCTTTATTTATATATTTATTTTTGACCCCCTGCCCCCCAATAAGACATCTCTTTTGAGATGTTTGCCTCCCAGTGTTTCTGGCCTGACCCCTAAGGGAGCTGGACACTCTCTTCTGGGCAAAGACTCTGTTCATGTCCTCTAGGAGCAATTTTGTTCATACCACACCGACTTTTTAAAAAGATGCTTTAAATGTCTTGCCTCAAGCCAGCATTTCAGCTAGCTGTACTTCATCTTTTCTGTTTGGGTTGTAAAACTCTGCAATTAGGAAAATCCCTGCCTCAGATTAATTGTAGCCTCTGTTGGCTCAGAGTGAGGCAGTGTGCCATTTCACTCTGTTTCCCAGCATTTGGGGCAGAGGGAGTTGGAGCACTTGGGGAAACTGGGTCCTGGACAGAGGAAGTCCCTTGTTGGGGACGGCATAGGGGCAGAAGTGAGCCGGGACTGGAAATCAGGGCGCCTGACTCTGTGTCCCTGTGCCTCCCACAGGCCTCGGAAGGAGCCTGTCTGCGGGCACTCGGACAGGTGGGGACAGCCCTTGGTGGCCTGTGAAATGGGCAGATCCCCCCTCTCACCCTTCCTGGGCCATGGCACCGAGGGGTCTGATGCCTCGCGGGCCCAACTGCTGGAGCTTGACAAGCACAGACACAGTCCACTTTCTTTTCGAGCAATCATTTTCTCCCTGGCTGTGATCTGTGAGCGTCTGCACTGGTGTTTTGTAAAAGCAAGACGTCAGCCAGTCGATGACACCTACTATGCGCCGTGAGCCATGTCGGGTGGCCACTCCTCTCTGTGCTGGAGAGAAAGGAGGTCGCTGCCCAGTGGCAGCAGCCGATGCCTGCATTCTGGGGTTCCCGCCGTGGCGGGTGGGGGCTCACCCAGCTCCAGGGTGAGCCTCTTTTCTTCTTGTGGCCACTGCCCGGATTTAGGGGAGAAGGCGGGTCGAGCTTGCCCTTGGTATCTCCTCCACTTCCTACCCAGTTGTGCCCAGTCAGCCTGCCTGTGGCCAGGGCACCTTGCATTTACAGAGCATTTCACAGCCACGCCCTCCCCTGACCCTCACTGCTGCCCCAGTGAGTGGAAACTGAGGCTCAGAGCAGGAGCGAGGCTGGATAGGGCCACGTGGCCTAGGAGCAGGCCAGCAAGACCAGCCAGGCTTCTGTGTGTGGGGTGACATGGCCAGGGTGGGGGGTGACAACACCACCACTGATTCCTTCTGTGATTCTCTTCTGAATCCTTCTAGTAAGAGTGAAGTTTGGGGCTCTCTGAGGGGTTTCCGGGCCCAGCTCCTGCCTCCTGGCCCAGACACTGTAAGGAAGGTTCTGCACCCTCTTAGGTCTGCCTGGCCACTCCACATGCTCTGAGCTGCCCCATCAGCTGCCTGCTGGGCTGGTTCAGGGACAGCTGAGTGGAGTGTGAGCCTACAAGGAGTCTATCGGGGCAACCATCCTCCTGAGTCTGAGAGAAGAAGGAATTCTGCCCACTGGGTGTGATGGCCTGGGCCTCTAGGGAAGCCTATGGGGGAGATGAGGTAGATTTGAGCGTTCTTCACTCTTCCTGCCCTATTCCCCGTGCTTACTGAGGGCTCCCATTTGGGGAGCTGGGGCAGGCAGTGAGCTAAATACTTCCCAGGCATCATCCCCTTCAACCCTCAAGTCCGGGAGGGAGGCATCCATTGTTACTGTCTTCATTTTACAGTTGAGGTTTGTGGCTCAGAGAGGGGAGGTTACTTTCCCTAGGTCACACAGCACGTAGGTGACAGGGTCGAGATTCAATCCAAGTCCATGCACTTAACCTCCACTGCCTATGCTTCTTTCCTCCTGTGGCCTAGTGCTTGTTGGGGGCACGGCTGGGGGAACCTGCAGGATGTGGGATCTGCAGACATTGATGAGCTAGCAAAGGAGCTGTTTCCCCAGGTCCCCCTGCCCATACCAAGGCTACCTCAGGTGGCTCTGAGTCTCCTGCCACTTGACTCTGTCTTGGCTGGCCTGCCAGCCTGGGAGGACTCAGAAATCGCAGACTCTGTTCCCATTGAGAGCTGGCCCGAAGGCTGTGGCCCCTGGAGCCATCCACACCTACCACTTGTGGACCTCGGTTTCCAAGTCTGAAATGGAAATGAGTCCCTGCCTACTGCCTCCCCAGCACTGAGGTGTGGGGTATTAAGGCCTTTGAGAGCCACTGTGTGGGAAAGGGTCTGGGTCTCCTCCTGGGTCTGGGTTGGGTGGTCTGTGGCTCTTGTACCCCTGGGAGCCAGAGGATAGCTGCTGGCCCCTGTGCACCGTAAGAGTTCCTTGGGTGGGATTTCCTCCTGCTCCCCAGCCCCAGCCCCGAGCAGGAGTCCTGCCAGAGGAAAGCTTGCAGTTTGCAGAGCAGGCTGGGCAACGCAGTTGGCCAGGGCACGAGTGTGCAGCTTCGCACCCAGCAGGCTCCGTTGCCAGCCTGCTCGCCCACTTGCCCCCTACCCCCCATCCCACCCCCCCACCCCCCCCCCGCGACACCAGCCTTGGCTTCTCAGCCCCCTCAGCCTCAGTCTCCATGTCTGTGGCTTGGGAATAATAACTGCACTCAGCCAGGGTGTTACTGTGAAAATCAGATAGAGAAGGTGTTGGGAAAATGTCGTCAGACTGGGTCAGAAACCTTCTGGACGTTCCCATCATCCTGGTCGGTTGCTCCTCACACCCTGTTTTCTTTCTTTCTTTCTTTCTTTCTTTCTTTCTTTCTTTCTTTCTTTCTTCCTTCCTTCCTTCCTTCCTTCCTTCCTTCCTTCCTTCCTTTCTTTCTCTCTCTCTTTCTCTCTTTCTTTCTCTCTCCCTTCCTTCCTTCCTTCCTTCCTTCCTTCCTTCCTTCCTTCCTTCCTTTCTCTCTTTCTTTCTTTCTTTCTTTCTTTCTTTCTTTCTTTCTTTCTTTCTTTCTTTCATTTTTCAGTTCCCCTTCTTCACACTGGGGATTAGGATTGGGTAAGAAATTGAAAGCTACCGAACAACTGGCTGTCATCTGGTTGTGTCACCGATCCTGTGTGTGTGTGACCGTCCTTCTGGGCCTCTGTGTCCGCACATACAAAAGGAACCAGCACAAACTTTTACGCAGCCTGCATCTCTAATCAACGCGACCGTTCTGCGAGGCTGCCGTCGTTTCCCATTTTACAGAAGGGGAGGCGAGGTCTCCGAGCTGGTGAGGGCTAGAGCCAAGACTTGAATCCGGCCTGCCTTGTTTCCCCGTGGGACTGGGCACCTAGGGCTTGGACACACTGCAGGTGGGCTGACTGGGAAGGGAAGGTGAACCCAGCACTGGTGGTGGAGCCCGGGAGCGGCCACTGGCTCGTGCTCACCGTGGCCTCGTGTACCCCCGTGCCTTTTTTCCCCTTGGCCCCCTGCTCCCCTTCCGTGGCCTTTTGCTCCCCCCTCCTCAGTTGCCCTAATGACTTAGCCCAGGTGGCAAGTTGCGTGGAAAAAGTACTCCAGGGAAATAAGAGTCCTTGCTACCAGCCTGGGCCTCAGGTGTGTGCACAGCGGCACTCCCTGGGGGTCTGGCGAGCTGCGCCTCCCCCACCTCCAGCTGTTAGGCAGGAACTGCAGAGCTGTGTGTATTGTGTGCCTGCGTGTGGTGGAGGTAACTGTGCCTGTATGTGACTGTGCGTGCGTGCAACTGTGCGTGTGTAACTATGCGTATGTAACTGCGTGTGACCGTGTGCAGAACTGCGTGTGTGTGTAATTCCGTGTGTGGTATAAGCACGGTGTGTGCGGGCGTCTGTGCATGTGTGTTTATGCGTGGGTTGGAGGCTGGTGGTGGTGGGCGAGGGGGAGGGGTCGATGGTGTGGGGCTAGGGGCAGGGGCCGCAGCAGTGGATGGGGAGGGGATGCTGGCGTTACCCTCTTTGCCGGTTAAAACAGTCTTTGTAGAACAGAGTTACACACATGTTTAGATAATTAGAACAAAAGCCAAAAGAACAATTCCATTCAAAGGGATGAAGCTGGGAGGTGGGGGCCCACCAGGATCTGGGGGGTCGAGTTCTGGGTCCCCAGCTCTCCGCGGCCTTCACTGCGTTTTGATCGCGCTATTTAGAAAATCCCTTTGTTGTAGGATAAACTGACATTGGCTGGCGAGTTTCTGCTGTGAAGTTCGCTGTGTTCCGGGGCCCACTCGGGACAGCCAGGCCATGAGGAGCTGATTAAATGAGCTAATTTTCATTTGTTCAGCGGTTACAGATGCAGAGGCCTTTCCATGCCCTTTTCCTGAGGTTTTATTTATTTATTAAATTTTTTTTTTTTCTGGAAAGAAGAAGACCTTCAGGACTCCCTTTTCTCTTTCCATCCCCCCCCCCCCCTTTTAAAAATAAACATATGAAACATTTTTAACAAGAACTTTGGCTGGGAAAGCCATGCTCCAGTATGGGCGTAGTGGCTAGAGGTGCCATTGGGGGGCTCCCCGAGTCTGTGAGCTGGGGCGGGGCTCAGGCCGCCCACCTTTGCTGAGAGTGAGGAGCTGGCTGAGGGGCAGAGGTTTGATGGAAGCGACCACAGACTTCAGTCCCACCTCGGGCCTTTGCACATGCTGTGCTGCTACTTGAGCCTCTCTTTGCATCCCTGCTTCCTTCCCTTGGCTGATTCTCTAGCTCCCTTGTTCTAGGAAGCCCCGTTCCCTCACGGGACTTCTCTAGTCGTAGCAAGGATCACAGATTGTAGGACCTCTGCCTCCTGCACGAAGCCTGTGGGGCAAGAGCTGTGCCTGCCTATTCGCCTTGCATCCCAAGCTCTGAAGTGCCTGGTGGGTCAGAAGCTCATCACCAACTTCTGTCGAATAACCTAACCAGCGATCGAATGAATGACTGAATGAGTGAGTGAATGGGTAGATGGCATTTACAATCACTGAAGTCTGCTAGACCCCAAGCTCTTGATGTCAGGGCCCAGGGGTCCCACTGATCCCTGACGGTCAGCCGTAGCCGTGGGGCCCCGGGCCACCTCCTCACCCCCCGATCTCTCTTCCTCACTCATGTGCAGTGAGGATTCAGCGTTGAGGGCTGGATCCCCAAAATGAATGTCGTGGGAGCTGGGGACTCATGCTTGCCTGGCCCATTGTGACCCTGAGCCCCAGGCCCGGGACACAGCTCAGCTCAACGCTGCTGGAAACCTGAGTGAAGGCCCCACGGAGGGAAGCAGAGCGGGGTAATTGCTCCGGGAGTTGACTTTTTACAGCACTCACAGGCAAGCAGGCCTTGGGGGCCAGTGTGCCAACAATGAAGGGTGTTCAGAGCACAGAACAGGAGGGCCTGTGTGGGTGCCTCCAGCTGTCACCCCCTAATCTTTCCTAAGCTGCCTGACCCCCTCCCTGCCCTTTCATTTTTAACACCATCTTTTGCTGGGTTGGGGCACCTTTGAGCGAGCAGCGGGGTTTCCCCTGGAGCTGTGCAGTGGCTGTGGTCCGGCCAGTTTCCGAGGCCTGGTTTCCATTTGCTGAGAGCTCCTTCCCGCAGACGGCACCCCACCCACCCCACCCAGGGGCCCCTGAGGGGCTGTCCCCCACCCTGTCCTGGCAACCCCTGAGCGTCTCTCTGTGTTCCTTCTTTAACCCCGACCTCAGGGACAGGCATGGGAGCGGTGCTGTCCCGGGCCCCCCTCTCTGCAAGAATCCTGGAGCTGGCGGCGGGGGGTGGGAGGTGGGGAGCCAGAGCTTCCCGGCGCCCCTGGGGCCTGGGGCCCTCAACTGGGTCAACATCTGGCTGAGTGGCCGAGCCTTTGGCCTCCTCTGCCTCCTCCTCCCCACCCTCCCCGAGGCCCTTCCTCTCCCCACTTGCTGGAGGCTCCGCCAAGCACCGCGGCTGGAGCAGCACACTTTCGACCCATCCTTTCCCGGCTGAGGCCGAGGGTGGGGATGTGTCCTGGGGCTGAGGTCACCAGTGGGGCAGCGGGAAGCGCCTCTCTAGCCTCAGCTGCCCTGCCGCTGGGTGCCGGGAACAAGGGCATCCACCAACTTGTCCTGGGGTGCCCTGGTGAGCAGGGGGAGAGGTAAGCGGAGGGGTGGGGTTGGAGGGGAAGAATGAATAAAACAGGCCAGTTGGTGTCTGTACTGACCGCCAAGAGTCCCATTAGAGGCTCCAGCTCGCTGGGAAGCGGAATGTTCGCTCAGAGTGGAATCTAATCCAGAAGGAAGGAAACTTTTCCTGGAGTGGACGACGAAAAGTGAGGGCCTAGGAGGCATCGGTGGTGGTGTGTCAGATCCGAGTCGGGCCCTGCATCGTCAGGGGCCGGGGGCTCCTCGGGGAGCACCCTGAGTTCTGGGTCTGGCGCAGCTTTCTTTTCGTTCCCCTGCCCTTCTCTCCCTGCCCCACCCGGTGGCCTCCTGGCCTCTCTGTCTCCTGTGTGGAGGCCTGGCTTGGGTCTGTCTCTGATGATGGTCGGTGTGTCCCTTGGGCTGGTGTAACCTTGAGCGCCTGCTGGCCCCTAGGTGCCTAGGCTCTCCCCGCCTTCCCTCCCCCCTCCGCCCACGTCTGCCCCTCTTCTCCTGCCATGTGGTTTCTAGCCAGGAGCCGGGAGGCTGCCGGAGTGCTGGCTTCTGGGCCTGACCTTGCCACCCACAAAGCCAGCATGGCCCCGAGCCATCACCTCCCAGGCTCTGGTCTCCTCTCCAACACAGAGATAACATGCCAAGAGCACAGGGAGACAAGTCTCCGGACTATTGATCAGCAGACCAGGATTCCTGATGGATTCCGTGGGGGCCTGTGGGGTGGGGGGGACTGGGTGGTAAGTGGGTGTTTGTCGTGGCCAACCACTTGTTCTCCTGGGGAAGGAACTGGTGAGTTTCTTTCTGTTTATGTCGTAACCAAGCTACCGAGGTGGCAAACTTGGGTTCTGCAATTACACAGCGTTTCAGAAGCAAATTGATAGGATAACGTGTTATTATTGGCTACTGGGTTAATAGCTATTTTGGCAGGAGTACCAATCCTGCGTGGCGTTGCTGGCGCGGGTGTGAGGATGGCGCCATGGGGTAGAGGAGAATGGTTGGTGTGTTTTGCACAGAGCGGCAGACTGGGGAGGACCCCAGGGGCAGTGCCTTCTTGGAGGATGCTCAGCCCCAAGTAGCCGTTGCCGAAAGAAACCAGGATCAGAGAGGTTGAGAGACCGGCATCAGGTCACACAGTGAGTCAATGTGGGGTTGGACTTTAGGTCCCTGTGGGAATGAGTAGCTCAGCCCGTGATCTCTGAGGGCAGGACAAGTGCCTTCAGTCTCAGCCTCGTGTTGGCATCTCAGAGAATGGAGATTTGGAATGTACCCAAGTTAGCCTCCTCCAGCTTCTGGGCTTTTGCACCTGCTAGTCCCCTTGCCTGCAATGCTTTTCCTCCAGATTTCACCCTGGCTTGCTTCCTTGCTTGCTCCAGGTCTCTGCTCAACTATCACCTTGTCGCCTGTCTAGAGTGGCACCTCACCCATCCCGCTCCACATTTCTTCACTGTGCCACTTGACTTATTATAGATGATTTATTGCTTTATTACCAGTCTTCTGTCATCACACCATAGGCTCTCTGAGGGCAAGGACTTTGTCATGCTTCCAGCCTGGAACAGGGCTGGTTAGAATGGGCACTTAGTAGTATTTATTGAAGGAATTAAACAAATGTAAATTGCAATGTCATTTAAAAAAATGGCCACCATGTAACAGATGACTGTTTCTCTCTCCTCTTGGAGGACAGTGGGTATTGGAGAATCCTGTTATTCCTGTCCCTAAGAGGCGGTCAACAGGTCCTCCCTTAGGACTTATGTTGACATTCTTTCTTCTTGCTAAGGAAGCTGAGGAGGGAATGAGTTCCCCACCAAGGGGACAGACCTTGTTGCAGAGGGATTTAAGTACTGGTTTCAGCGTGGATTGTGTCCCCTTGGAGGCTTTTCTATTTTGGGGTTTTGTGATGGGCTCAGTGGTAAGATGTGGCTTCGGCTCTCTCTGTCACATGTTTGTCCCAGACCCAGGGGTGTGTGAGCACCTAGGAAATTAAGGATGCTCTTGGGATGAGCAAACTGGGAGTGGGCGGTAGGGCTCACCGAGGAAGCCGTGCGGTGAGCCAGGGGCTTCCTGGCAGCCTCCACTCCTGCTGCCCCAGGTCTGGAAACGATACGCAGTGATATATGTTCGTGGAGTATTTCCTGTGTGCCCGGCCCTGGGCCAAAGTGCTTAACCTGGATTATCTGATGTCATCCCCACCACAACCAGAGGAGGCCGAGAGAAGTTCAGGAACACAGCTGGTCAGTGGTGGAGCTGAGATGTGAACCCAGCCTGTCTTGGTTCTGGAACATTCCTGGGGGTGGGCTTGATGCTCCTGGAATGCAGGCTTCATGGAGTGGGGTTTCACTGGGTGTGTTGGCTGCCCCAGCATGTTTAGACAGCCTGGCACAGAGTAGGTGCTCAGTAAATATTTGGAGAATGAATGAATCAAACAGTGAATGCAAGGAGTTTCCTAAAATGAGTAGGAAGTGATCACTTTTAATTGTTGGCCCCTTTGGGCTGCAGGGAAGGGGAAATCCAGGGCAATGGTGTCTGGGAAGGGGTGACACCTACATGTGCTTGGCTGGCGTGACCTCCTCCCAGAAAAACTTGTTTTTTTTTTTTTTTTTTTTTTTTTTAATTTTTTTTTCAACGTTTATTTATTTTTGGGACAGAGAGAGACAGAGCATGAACGGGGGAGGGGCAGAGAGAGAGGGAGACACAGAATCGGAAACAGGCTCCAGGCTCTGAGCCATCAGCCCAGAGCCCGACGCGGGGCTCGAACTCACGGACCGCGAGATCGTGACCTGGCTGAAGTCGGACGCTTAACCGACTGCGCCACCCAGGCGCCCCAAAACTTGTGAGGGAGACTGCTTGACTGTGTGTTCCTGATGGGAGGGCACACTGGTTTGCGGGTGTTTGGTAGTTAGTGGGAAGGTTTTGGAGGTCCTTGGTGGGGAAGACATGTGCGCACATTCATACATGTGTGGGCATGTGGTGGGTGTGTGTGCACGCGTGCCCACACACGCACCCTCGCCCTCAGCCCCAGCCTCCATTGTGTTGTGTGGAAAGAGGCGACCATTGGAGGGGTTTTACCAGACAAAAATGCCTCCCCCCCACCCCAGATCACATTACTGAGCCTGTACCTTCAAGAACGTGAAATCTCAGCCTATTATCTTATTAAGTCTAACCATGTGTTCTGCTCTGGTCTAAATAAATAGGAGGCCCCCCCACCCCCACCCCAATTCTTCCCTCCCCTCTACTCCCGGCATCTCCTTTGTTGTTATGCCAGTCCTCCAGGGATGCAGGCTGAGGCAGGGTAGCTGAGCTCTGCCTCCATCCTGGCACCCCCCCGGCCCCTCCCCGCACCCTTGCTCTGCCCCTGGTTCCAAGAGGTTCTTTCAAATAAAAGAATGACAAATGCCTGCCGCACTAGAGACTGGAATAATTGCATTCTGCCACGATGTGCGGACACCCCAGGGACCTCAGTAACACTGGACAGGCTCTGCAGGGGGCAGCCCCTCTGGGCCCAGGTGGTCAAGCTAGTGGTCAAGCTCATTAACTCCTTGGCTTCCAGCTGGAGCCTCTACCCCACCACCCCTGGCTTCCACCTGACAGGAGCCTCCTCGAGTGGCTCCTTGCACCTTCTCTGTGATTAGTTTTGTCATTCATCCATTCATTCATTCATTCATTCTCTTATTCAGGTATTCATTTGTACCACAGTTAGGAACACATCAGTTAGGAAGTGACCTCTTTATTTTATTTATTTGTCTTTTAGAGAGAAAGCACACATGAGCAGGGGAGAGGGGCAGAGGGAAAGAGAGAATCTCAAGCAGGCTCCATGCTCAGTGTGGTGCCTGATGTGGGGCTCAATCCCATGACCATGGGATCATGACCTGAGCCACTCAGGTGCCCCAGAAAGTGCCCTCTTTAGCCCAAGTCCTGGGGCTTCAATATTTTGTCCATCCATCCACCCATCCATCTATCCATCCGACATTCATTATTCATTCATTCATTCAATTATCAAGCAGATAGTTATCACTGGGCACCTTGTGGAGGCTCCCAGGAATCCAGAAATGTGAGGCTTTTTGGAGTTGTCTCCAGGCAGCTCTAAGCCAAGTGCACCTGTGGGGAAACCCCAATAACATTTGTGGAAGATGAACAATGATGTGGGAATTGCTATTCAGATGTAGTGTGGAACCTCTTGTCATTGATTCATTCCTTCATGGGGCCTACTCTGTGTCCAGCACTGAGATGAGCTGGTACCCAGCCCTGCTGGGGACGGTGGCCCCGGGCTGGCAGTGGGCCTAACGCTACCCTAAGGATGCCATTCACCTGAGCTGGGTTGGGGGCAGTGTAGCCCCCTGCCCCCTTTCCAGATGTCACCCTGGGAGGAGGATGTCGTGGCTCTCAGGGTGATCCTGCTGGCTCTCCAGGATTTCATCTTGGGGCAAAAGTCCCTTCTCAGATGTCAAGGGCCTCACTGTCCCCACATGCACAGTGAGTGGCTAGCTGGTCAGTCCTGAGGTCTGTTTCAGCAGTCTGAGCCTCCGGTTCCTCATCTGTAAAGTGTGTCTGGTGAAAAGATTATATGTGGTTTAAATGCATCAATACAGGGGCGCCTGGGTGGCTCAGTCAGTTGAGCATCCGACTTTGTCTCAGGTCGTGATCTCACGGTTCGTGAGTTCCAGCCCCATGTCGGGTGTTGCGCTAACAGCAAGGAGCCTGCTTCGGATTCTCTGTCTCCCTCTCTCTCTGCCCCTACCCCACTTGCTCTCTCTTTCTCTCAAAAATAAATAAACATTAAAAAATGCATCAATACAAGCAAAACATTTATGACCAACACTTTAAGTAGCTAAATAATTAACATAAAAATTAGCATGGCGGATAGTAAGTGCTCAGTGAATCTAGTTTATGATTTTCAAGTCTATGCATTAGAGTAGGCACGGCATGAGGCCAGATGAAGGCCCATTCAGTCTGAGAAAGCAGGAGCAGGGGGCAGGCGGCAGTGTAGGGGCACCTAGGGAAGGGTCAATGATGCCAAGAAGGGAACAGGGGACGCACCCCCATCGTGACATCCAGGACTTGAGCGCCCTACCCCCGCCCCCCCCCCCCCAGGGGAATCCCCCAGGCCACATACCCACCTCTAGGGGGTGTGAACCTGACGTGCCAGGCCAGCTGCATGGGGCTCCTCTTTCTCACTGTGGTCCTGGGCCAGGTGGCCACCTCCCCGCTGCTGCCCCTCTGGAGCCTTCTCCAGTCCTGACAGGTTGTTTTAATCTGCTTCCAACCACAGGCGGGGCTGGGGCAGCCTTCAGTCATTGAGGCTCAACAGCTTGGTAACAAAGCCCATGATGGCAATTTTTCTGGAGGCTGAAACATGAAAATCCAGGGAAAATTGAAATTTTCTCTGCTGAGTTGTACATTTGGATGAGTATAAATGGTGAGTGGGACTCGCAGAGTGGCTGCGTCTCTGGCACCAGCACATCAGCAAGGATCCTAGGGCTCTACCCTCCCCGCGGGGCTCAGTCCACTTCTTGTCCTGAGCCTGCCTCTGGCCAGGTGCTGTGCTGGGCACACACAGCCGGGAAGGCTTGCCATGCCCCTGAGGCTCGCAGCCTGGGGTGGGAGAGGGACACACCGAGAGCTGCAGGCCTGTGTGAAGCTTAGGTTACAGCAGGGGCTCCACAGTGAGGACCTGAACCACTTTTAGGGATACACAGCCCAACTTTAGGTGATTCATGAACTTCTTTTCTTTTCTTTTCTTTTTTCTGAGTAATTATGCTTATTTTAACGGGTGTCACAAAAACATCGTACCCATGATTTCGTCAAGACAGTTATCCAGGATTACCCTCGGGTAGGTAGGGTTGTCAAGTTCAAGGCAAGTGCGAGATGAAGTAATAGTGTCGGGGCACAGGTTTTTGAAGGGGGCCTCTCAGTGACCTGAGTGTGGCAAGCCCTGGCAAGGATATAAGGTGGGCTGAGGGGCTGAACGGACTTGGCTTCCAAATGTGGTGCCACCCCTCAGGTAAGCATGACAGAATGCAGAGCCTGAGGCTGGGATTTGGGTCCAGGTTATATGATGGGGAGGTGCTCCCAGGAAGCAAGTATAGGAGACAGACAGACTGAGGCCAGAAGGGGGAGAGGTCCATACTGGGGAGGGGTGTCTAGGTCAGTGCTGCAGACCCCAGCCTCGATTCTGCCGGGATCTCCATGCATGTGCAGGGTGCCACTGGCTCTGGTCCCCCTTCAGTTGAGGGCCATCCCAGGGGGCATTGGCTCCCTGACTCTAGGCTGAGCAGGAGTGAGACCTGGAGGTGGACACCTGGGGTGGAAGCTTGAGGTGAACCTTCAGGCTCGGGACTCCAGTCATCCACTGTAGCTGTGGCTGAACCAGGTGCCAGGGCTGAGCTGTGCTGTGCGCAACAGAAATGCCTGTTACAGCAAGCCCTGTGGTTTCTCCAACCCTCAGTGTCCTCCTCTGTAAAATGGAACCAAGCTCGTAACTATCTCACAGAGTGGCTGAGAGGGTACCTGGCACAGGTCAGTGCAAAGAGAGCGAGTGCTTTGGTGAGGGATGCCTTGGTCCTTCCAGATGCTGGGAGGCCGGTTGGCTCTCCAGTGCTGGGAGGCTGACCCTTTGAACTGGGCCTAAGATGGATTGGACTGAGCCTTAGCAGTAGGTCTGTGCTTCGAGGCTGGACTGTGTACGTGCCTTGTCCGTGGAGGTGTCTGGGCTGAGAATGTAGACATGGTCCAGACCTCCTCCAGTGATTCTTGGCTGGGCATGCAGCCTGGGCTCTATGTGAAGCCGTCTCCATGGGGGACATGTTCTTGCTCCTGAGCTGGTGTCCCTCACTGTTTCTATCCCGCAGGTATAGGTGGGATGATTCACACACAAGCATCTCAGCGTGGCTAAGAGCACAGACTCTGAGGTCAGGTGACCCATAGTCAAGGCCCAGCTCTGCCATTTCTGACCCGGAAGCCTCTGGAGGTGTTAATCTCTGTAAGCCTTGATTTTCTCATCTGTGAAATGGGGTTGGCAGTAATGATTTGTCAGACTATTGTGAATATTGAGACCACATGTGTGGCATGGAGCAAATCCTCAAGAAATGTTTAGCACATAATATATGTCACTTATTATCCATAGTTTATATGCACACGTAGCATATACTGTACATATATAATGTAAGATATAGCATGCGTATTAATCATTTTTCAGTGCCTTCTCTAAGCTCAGAGTTCTAGGTTAGAAGCACCGTGTGGTTTTCTCTGATACTGGGTTTGGTGAATATCTGGTCATCTGTTCATTTGCTTGCTCGTTCTTTATCTTCATTGTGCACTTCCTGTGTCCGCACCTCCAGAAAGAAAGTCACATACACCAGCTGCATTCTGTAGATGAAGCAAGGGGAGCCCATGGCCAGGAGTTTTCCCAAGGTCACACAGCTGCTGGGGGCTGGAACCGGCCCCAGAACCAAGGTGCTGGTCCAGTACTGGTCCTGCCCACCGCGAGAGGCCCTGGGCCAGTCTCTTGGGCTTTGCTGCATTCTGCCTGTGGCCAGCCAGACCGGGAGGGGAGGGTGGCAGCCTCTGGGCTCTGAGTTCTGATTCTCTAAGGGGCCTTCCTAAGGGAGCACTGAATTGCAGAAAACTTCTGAACCTGGCTCAGGCCCCGCCCAGATGCCCTGACTGTGACCCTTGCACCTGCCCTGGTTGCTATGAGCTCGGGGAGTTGAGTGATGGTCTCTGGGGACTGGGGGCAAGGGCTGAGGGGTGGAGGGCGGCCAAGGCGGGGCCTGCTGTCGCAGTAGGGCTCCTAGGACAGATGTTTCCCCAGCCGCAGCTCTCAGGTACTTTCTCTCACATCTGCTCTCCGAGGAGCTGAGGCTGAGTTCACTGTGACATCTCCCAGGGCCCTGGGGACCTGGCTCCCTAGGTGTGGGCATGGGGTGTCATGGGGTGGGGGGCCTGGCACACCTGGACTGGTGCACTCTATGCCAGGACCAGGGGCCCAGCCCCGGCTCTTTGTGCCCATTCAGAGCTCAGAAAACTCCCCAGATGTGGGCATCGTGGGGAGGAGAGAATGGGGTGGAGGTTTGATTACCCACATTTCGTCTGACCAGGTTCTACTTGGTCTCCTGTCAGAAGGGTTTGCTGTGGATATGGCTGTGGGGTTCCACGTCGGAAGACTTTGTTTAGGGCCCCAGCTAACTGGGGGTGGTGGTAGCGGGGAGTGCAGCAGGGCACTTGGAGGCCTGGAGACTTGCCCTGGGTCAGATGAACGGAAGCCCCCCTGGGGCTACCTCGTTCACCCTCTTGGCTTTCCGGGCTCCAGCTGCACGTACTCTGAGAGGGAAGAGGGAAGAGAGACATGGGCGCGGGTCCAGGTGAAGCCCCGCAGTGACCTCACCATGAAGGCTTTCACGCTCACATCAGCGCTGGGAGGGCGGGTGCTGGTCTGCGGTCCTGTGTAAGCCTCTGCCATGAGTTTTGTGAGATTTGAGTGTGTTGCTGGTGCTGTGACTTACCTAGTGTTTTCTGTTTAGTCAGGTCTGTTTTCATACTTAATTAATTTAATTCTGCAAATGGAAAATCAGTATCCTTTGCTGTAAATAGACAGTAACCCTTAAAAGTAAATTAAAAAACGAATGTAAGGAGAAAGCCCCCCGACTCATGCTGTTCTAGTCAGAAGCTGTGGAATCCTGAAAACGCTGAGACTGGGGTCTGCTCTCTCCTTGCTGGAACGTTGGAAGTTAAAGACAGCACCAAATGCATTCTTTCTCCTCGGCCTGGTGCCAAGGTTGCAAGGGGCTTGCAGGGGCACTGACGCTTTTGCTTTGTGGGTCAATGTTATTTGAGGCCAACTTGGGTGCCCCCTAAAATCATCCTGGGTTCCAGCAACGGTGTGTTTCCTGTGTTTGGGGTATCACCGGTCAGTGGAGATCTGACTCCTTCCACAAAGCTCAGTTTGAGTGCCCCCTGCCTCCCAACCAGGCACCCCCACCGTGCTCACTCTTTCCTGATCCCGCCCAGGACTGAGCCGTCCGGGCTTTCCAGAGGGAAAGCTCCCTCCTACCTTACAGATGAGCATGAGCTGTGTGTCCTCACCTACACCCTACAGACCGCGGGATGCACTGGACTGCCATCTTCTTGGGCCCCGATGGACATCAGAAAATGAGGGCCTGCTTGACTGTTAGCCTCGCAGGAGAGCCCTGCTAGGTGCCTGGGAGGTGGGCAGAGTTGGGTCCTGAGTAACAGGTTCGGCTTGGGTGAGCTGTGACCAGGGGAAGGCAGCCTTGATGAACACAGTTGCCTGAAGAACGCCTCAGAGGCTGGGCCGGGCAAGGCATGCTCTCTGATAACAGTGGTGGCTCTGATGGCTTTCTGGAGAAACCTAGGATAACTCCAGACTCCCTCCACTAAAGTGCTGTGAAACTTGGGGAACTTACGCTCTCTGATTCTCAGGTATCTGACCTGTAAAATGGGAGAAATTGTGGTGTTCACCACATAGGATAGAGGTGAGGATTTAAAGCTTACAAAGAGCCAGGCATCATGCCGGGCACGCACAGAGGGCCCTGTAGTTGGTGGTTGAATGGTGGGGCTGAGACGTGGGTGGTGGGAGGTAATACCAGTGTGAAGTTCAAGAATGGCTCAATGAGACCATATCCCAGGCTGGAAAGGATGTCAGGGACATGGGGGTGCCCCAAGGACTCAGAAATAGGTAGTGATACCGAGAGCCACAGTTCAAGGTGACAAGTGGCCCCACAGCAGTGTCCCGAGGTCAGGGAGAGGTACTGATGGTGGCAGAGGGAATCAGGGAGGGCTCCCTGGAGGCAGTGTCTTGAGGGGCCAGTGCCTATTAGTCAGGACAGAGCAGGTTTGATGAAACAGTATGCGTTGCTCACATACAAAGGTGTTGCTTGCCTCCCTCCCCACAAAAGAGAAAGAACACCCATTCCCTTTCAAAGCCTCAGATGCAGACACAGCTCTGGATGCCCTTTTCTCTGAAGTTGGTGGAGGAGATGGCTGAACACTTCTAAGAAGCACCGAGGACTTCCAGTCCGTAGCTCGGACTTCTGCAGCTAAAACGTAGGGAAGGGAAGAATGCTATCCAAACAAGCTTAATCCCAATCAAAGGATTATTTTCTTACAGAGAAGCTTCACCTATACTTAATAGTTTTAAATTGTTCCGGGTACCAATTAGACTTTTAATTTTGCTGTTCCCTCCGGCGGCTGGAGGATGTGTGTGGTTTGCGTTTAATCAGAGCTGATTTTTTTTTTTTTTTAAAGTGGTGGTTCCGGGGGAGGGGAGGAGACGAGGATACTGTTTCGGGGTTTCCTTCTGGTCCTGCCAGGGCCCGTGTTTCGGGCGCCTCTCGAGTTGGGGGTTCTCTGTCGTGGCAGCTGTGGCTGTCTCCAGAGTGCCGAACCCAAGTCCCCTCCTGCCAGCCTGAAGGCAGGTCGAGGTTCCGCCGCCGCAGTCCTGCCTGGAGAATCCAACGCCGAGTTAAATATATGGATTATCCCAAAATTTCCGCAGCAATAGGGTGAGTTATTATTGATTCACAGAGCACGGCAAAACATCGCTGCATGAATTAGCAAACAGCTGTTTCTAATTTGAGTTTAGAACGGTACACAGAGGAACTTGTTTCTCTGTTCACTCCTTTCATTTATAATGAATTTTAATCACCGCTACAGGTGAGAAAAAATGTAGAAACAAGCTTGTATCTTGTGGAAGAAACAAAGGAGAGACAGATGCTAACAGATTTCCAGTCTGTGATAAAAGGGATGTTTTGGTACACTTTACATGTAATTAGAGCGCAGCTGTTTCCAGTCCCAGGTCCACGAACACGGCCGAATGTGGGCTCTGCCGATCTCCAAAGGGAGTAAAGAAAAACAGTGATTCAACCCCGAAAGCATTTTGCCTTCTCTCGAGTCGAGCAGTGAGCCCTTGCTCTGGCCCTTGGCGGTGCTGTTTCGTGAACGCTCACGGAGGTGACTTCACACGCCGCGTCCTCCCCACCGGGGGCGTTGGGAGGAGGGCAGGGCTGAGTCGGGGCGCCCCGGCGGCCGCGGGCCAGGCGGCTGATGGAGGAGGCTTCCACAGCCCCTCTGCTAGCTACAAGTGCCTGGCTCCGGGGAGTCTCTCGCTGGGGCACACTGGGGGGCTCTTCTTCCCTGGCAGGACCTGGTCGTGCCATTCCACACTAGTTAGTTTGATCACAGTTCACTCTCGGGTGAGCTGATGAAGGCTGGCTTTTTCTTTTCTTTCTTTTTCTTTCCTTTTTTTTCTGGTCTGTTTAATTTCTGCAATAAAACTCAAACTCAGTTGGATTTTCAATATCTGTGCCGAGTAAATTTGTCTCAGGGATAGAGCGGCCAGACCGGCTGTGCGTTCTGTGAGGTCATAGGCTTCAAGGGGAAAGGTGGATGCCTCCTTCCTGTCCTGTGTGTCTGGTGGCCCTTTGGGATGGCAGCACCTGTGGGTGCATGGGAGTCAGACCTCATACCCCACCCCCTCTATGAGCCTGGAGGCCCAGGTCCGTGCCCCAGCAAGGCTGCTGGTGCCTTAGTTTCTCCATCTGTTTGAGAAGGGTGGGCTGGCTGCTCTGGAAAGCTCCTTTCTCTCTCATGCCCTGGGACTGTAAATGGTAGGGCCCTGTGGGCCTTTCTGCAGGTCAAACGTCCTTTGCTTTGAAAACCATCTTCTGGGGGCGCCTGGGTGGCGCAGTTGGTTAAGCGTCCAACTTCAGCCAGGTCACGATCTCGCGGTCTGTGAGTTCGAGCCCCGCATCGGGCTCCGGGCTGATGGCTCGGAGCCTGGAGCCTGTTTCCGATTCTGTGTCTCCCTCTCTCTCTGCCCCTCCCCCGTTCATGCTCTGTCTCTCTCTGTCCCAAAAATAAATAAACATTGAAAAAAAAAATTAAAAAAAAAAAAATAAAAAAATAAAAAAGAAAAAAAAGAAAACCATCTTCTGTAGGGTTAATTGCTGGCCCTTAACTTAGACCCTCCTGGTAGTTTACCAGGACTCAGGAACATGGGACCACTCAATGTCTTGTATCCATTCAAACCAACATGGCTGTTGCCTCCTCTCCTCTGTCTCTCTCTCTCTCTCTCTCTGTCTCTCTCTCTCTCTCTCTCTCTGTCCTGTGATCTTATGTTGAGCTGGGAGCCAGTAGCCAGTGACTATTGTTATTTCATACATTATGGAGGATTTCCCATATGTAACACGTTACTGATATTCACTTATTTTGTCTGCATAGCATCTCAGTAGTTGGGACTATTATTCCCATTTTATAGATGGAGAAACTGAGGTAGGTTTCTCCATCTGTAAAACCGAGGGGGCTGACTGAACATCTAAGGCCAGCTGCTGGCCTAGGACACTTTGTAGTGAGGAAGGGAGCCCTTCCGGTCTGGGCACACAGGAGAATGAGCACACTGGGTCCAGGCCGGGAGCCGTGGCTCAGCTCCGTCGTGGATGTGCCAGAGGTAGAGCCTGCAAGAAAAGGCAGAAATGGGGGCACCTGGGTGGCTCAGTCCGTTAAGCATTCAACTCTTGGTTTTGGCTCAGGTCATGATCTTGTGGTTCGTGAGTTTGAGCCTCACATCAGGCTCCTCACTGATGTGTGGGGCCTGCTTGGGATTCTCTCTCTCTTCCTCTCTCTCTGCCCCTCCCTTGCCTCATGCTCTCTCTCTCTAAACAAACTTAAAAAAAAAAAGTGCTAAAAAGCAAAAAAGAAAAGCCAGAAGTGAAAGTAGATGTTTTAAAAAACTTTGGGTGTTCTTGAGTTGAGTTAGAAATGTTGACATTTTTACGAAATAACTGATAGCTGGGTGGCCCCAGACCGCCCGGGGGGAGGACAGCCACGATGATCTGTGTCCCGCTGTGTGGCTCATCAGTCCAGCTGGCTGAGAGCCCTGGGCTGGGTGTCCAGCCCCAGCTTTTCTAATTACTGTCTGCTTTCTGACATCGGGATGTGACCTCACCTCTCTGTTCTGTTTCCTCATCCGTGGGGTGACCACGCAGCTTAGCGTGTAAACCCGGCTACTCGGAGGGTGAGAGAGTGGGTGGGATGCCGGGCTTCGCTCCAGACACCTGGGTGTTTGCCACCCTGCCTGCTTGTCGTAGGGGAATAACCACCACCTCTACAACCTTACAGTACTCAGTGTCGAATGGGATCATGGGTGTGAAGCTTCCGTGCAAAACTTTAAATGCCACACACTTGAGGTCATTTACAATTCATGCTAAAGTTATACCGGCAATCGCCTTATTTTCTTTAGCCAACATTCACTGGGTACTTAGCAGCACATACACATTACCCATGTTGTAAGGTCGCTGCTCTTGTGATCACCATCCAGTGGATGAGCAAATGGGGGCTCAGAGAGATGCAGTAAACTGTCCGCAGTCACGCACTCAAGGAGCGGCAGGCAGCTCAGTCTGAGCCAGCCCATGCCCTTCCCCGTGGCTCTGCTGTTGCTCTGTTGGTGATGTCTCCCTGCAACGGACTGAGTCTCTTTACGATCATGCTGATGGTCTGGGCTCCCGGAAGTTTCACTAAGGGCTTTGATGGCCACTGTTTGCTGTCGGGTGGTATTTTAGCACACCCCAGAGCCGGCTGGAAAAGGCATACCTGGTCAATGGCTTTCAGTCTGCAGCCCCTCAGAGGATGTGTGCTAAGTGCCCCTTGAGGCAGGGCAGAGAACAGGGGCCCACTCCTCGCCCCCCAGCTGGAGAAGCAGCCCCGAGGGCAAGAATACCTTCCCCCTTTTCTCAGTGTTGGGCCGTGACCTTTGCATGCCAGTCCCCGCCCCTATGCTGCCCGCTGACCCCCTGATGCCCCAACCCACTTAGTTTTTATCCCCAAACTGAAAGAACGATCCCCCTTCCCCTTGATGCGGCCTCACTGGGGATGCTGAGATCCTATCCACAAAGGCACTCTGAGCTCCCTGGAGGAGGGGAGGGTGAATATGAGCTGCTATTATCTTTGCTAATAGCACAGTTCTAATTTAAGATTTCAGGTGGAGCCACGTCAGCTTCTGGTAGCCTCTGTGGGGCTCCTTGCCCTACCTCTGAGGAAAGACCCTCCAGCTTCCTGGTCCCCTTCCTTCCCGGGGTGGACTCTTGATTTCCCAGGGGTTGGGCCTCGATCCCTTCCACTGTTCCCCCATCTGTCCCTTTAGGAAAACCAAGTATCCGCATGCAGGACTGACTATTGCTATGACCAAAGGGGTTTTTCGTGTTTTCTCTTTCTAAGTGCTTCAAAGTGGCAAAGTGGTGGTTTAGAGCTGCAACTTTAGACAAGTGACTCATTGACAAGTTGGGCAGACAAGAGCATCACCACCTAAGAATGCTGAGTGCTTTCTGTACCCCTCAGAGGACCAAGCATATGCAGCAGGCTTGACAAACATGTGCTCAGTGAAAAAAATGCCTAAACTAGCAGCAAACTGGGATGCTTACTATCTGCCATTCCTCATTCCTGTGCCCAGGGCAGACATGACTAATGGATCACAGACTCGTAGAGCTACAAAGGCTCTCAGAGACCCATTTATCTGATTCCTTCTCTCAAGAGTTGGGGAAATGAAAACACAAAGAGGGGATGTGCTTGCCTGTGGTTATACAGTGCTAGCATCTGAACCTAGTCCCATATGATCTCATTCTCAGTGGCTCAAGGCTTCATGCTCTGGGCTCACAGCCCCACCCTCTGGCCTCAAAATTTTACCCTCTGGCTGAGGCTTTGCCTTCTGGACATGAGGTTCCGCCCTCTGAGTCATCTTTTCTTTTCTTTTCTTTTTTTTTTTTTTTAAATGAAAGGTAGCACATGTTTGCGGCCGAGTAGTTTTATTAGCCTGTGTTCTGCTGTGGAATTTTGGGAGTCTGACAGCCTTCTTTCATCTCTTTTTTGGTCCAAGCTGGCTGTGTTTCTGCAGATACAAAGTTCTCAAGAACCTTGTGGGTCTCCTGTGTATGTCATGGGGATCTACTCTTAGATATCAGGCTCTTCCGCAGATATTTTCTAGATACTCCTATCTCTACTTTTGGCTTCTACTGAGATGGTTCCAGAGAAATCCCCCCCCCACCCCCCCCAAATTTCCTAGATGCTCTCTGGTTTGATGTAGGGCATCTGTGAGTCACACACTTAATCTTTTCAAAGAACCTTTCATGTGACTGAATACTCTGAGCTTTTGATTTTTCTGAGATGTTAGCACAATGTACAGTCGTCCCCTCAGCCTTCTCTCTGGAGTGCGCTTTCCTGTTAGAGAATCTCTTAATTATAATGTCTTTTGCAATCTGGGTAGGCTGAGAATTTCCAAAATTATCAATTCTTGGCTTCCTTTCTATTTAACAGCTCTGTTGATTTAGCTCTTTCTTTTCTACTATAAGCCGTGAGATGAAACCAGGCCATGCCTTCAACATTTTGCATGGAAATCTCCTCGGCTAAATATCCATTTTTATCCATTACAAGTTTTGCTTTCCGCATAATTGTGGGACACAATTCCACCGAGCTTTCTGCCGCTATATAATAGGGATCTCTTCCTTCCAGTTTCCAGTATCCTGTTCCTCATTTTCTTCCAAGTCCTCACCATCCGTGCCCTTAATGTACACATTTCTCTTAACAGTCTGGTCACGACGATTCAGGTATTTTCTATGGCGATTTAGGTTTTCTTCATCGTACTCCTGCATTCTACGTCGTCACTAGCAGAGTCATTAACGTCCCTATGTCTATGAACAATCTTTTTAAGGCAGTGTAGGCTTTTGCTACCGTGCTCCTGGAAATTCTGGTTGCTGCTCTGTGTCCGATTCCAAAGCCACTTCCACACTTAGGTATTTGTTATAGCAGCAGCTGTCTTGGAGGCAAAATCTGTGTTAGTTGCCGATTGCTGCTGTAACAAATTACCATGCACTTAGTAGCTTAAGACAACAAAAATTAATTTCTTACAGTTCTGTAGGTCCGAAGGCTGACGTGGATCTCACGGCGTCGGCGGGGCTGTGTTCCTTTCTGGAGGCTGTAGGGGAGAGTCTGATTCCATGACTTTCTAGTTTTTAGAAGCTGCCCACATTACTTGGCTTGTGGCATTGCGTCATCTCGACCTCCTCTTTTGTCACTTTCTTCCACATTTTAAGGACCGGTTTCGATTACATTTGGCCAACCCAGATAATCCAGGATAATCTCTTCATTTTAAGGTCAATGAGCCACTTTAATTCCACCTATGACCTTAATTCCCTTTTGCCTTGTAATGTAACATATTCAGAGGTTTTGGGGGGTGAGGACATGGAGTTTTTCTGCTTACCACAACCTCCTGGTTCAGCTCTGCACACTTCTGCTAGCCTGCATTATCTGCCTTCAAGGGAGGAAAGAGGCCAGCTACACTCATTAGTGCTTGGCCTCAGAGCCAGCCTGGCCTGCTGTTCCACTTCAGGACAGGACTTGGCCTTTGTGGCAGGTGGGACTGCAGCGTGTGGCTCCTGCAGGCTCTCCTTGAGCCATAGATCCTGGTGCTGATGCATGGTGGGCCTCGAACGAGGGAGCGGCTTCTGCAGTGGGTCAGGCCTGAGCCAGCATTCAGGGCAGGAGAGGCAGGATAGTCTAGTGGTTAGTGAGTGAATGGGAATGGGGGTGGAGGGACATCTGCCACTTGCTAGCTGTGTGTGCCCAGGGCTTGCTTCCCTTCTTGGGGCCTCAGTCTGCAGTTACAAAGAAGGGGACAGTAACAGTACGTACCTCCTAGTATGTGCAAGAATCAAATGAGAAAATGCTGGCAGAGAAAATGCCTTGCAGAGAATGTTCCATAAACAGTAAGTACTGTGGTTGTTATGAGTTTGGTCCTGCACCTGTCTGCTCTTTGCTGTGTGGCCTCAGTTTCCCCATCTATGAAATAAGGTGAGTGATGGTCTGTTAACTTCCTCTCGCTTCCCTCCCCTTCCCCTTGCACTGGTGCTGACTCTACATGCGTGGATGTCGTTGAGTTGAGGAATATTCTGGGATGGATGACCAGCTCTGGCACCTGGTTGGAGGTAAGGAACAGGGCAGGCACTTGGTCCCCTTGTTGTCTGTGACCCCTGCTCCCTCAGGCCTGGTTTGAGGTCGATTGTGTCTCTGGGGGCCAAGTCCCTGTAGGCACTGAGATGGTGAGGATGCCCCACCCAGCCTGGGAGCTCTGGCCTGACGGCCTCTGTCTCCTTCACACTCTGATATCCAGGCCCCCATGGGCCTGGGGCTAGCTGAGGGGGAAGCTCACATCACAGTTTGCTGGAAGCAGCCCGAGGAGAGGGCCTCAGGGTTTGCCCAGTGCACCTGTGTGCTGCACCGGGCTTCCAGGTGGTGCAGAGACACAGATGGGTAGGTTTGAAGTTTCCCAAGAAGAGATTAGGAATACGGCCAGATGCCCCCTCGGCTGACTTTGTATCCTTGCAGGCCTAGAAAGACGCCTCTTTGGGTTCGGGCTGCCCCGTGGGGAGCGCAGTCTGTGGTGTGCGCTGAAGTCTGCTCAGATGTCTTGCCGCTCTTACCACCTCGGGCTCTGGGAGCATCGATCTGCAATCCTAGGACACCAGGGCTGCTCTGTGCCCTCTGTGGCCAGGCCTCCTCATCAGCCAGGGGTGGAGCTGACCCTTCTCTCTGGCGAGAGACCGCCTTCAGATCACAACACAGCACCATAGTATCTTGCAAGCCCTGTGGTCTCTGCTTGAACGACAGGATTTTTGGGACCCTGCCCCAAGGTCTCCCTTTTCGGAGAGGATGGGCAGCTCCTTTCCTGGAGGAGGAAACCTAGATGACTCTTCTGTAGCACTGGGAGTCAGGAGACTCCTTCCTCCAATTGCTCAGTGCCCTTTGAGCATGCCCTTGGACAGACCTGTGCTCATGGCAGACATCACCAATTGATTTCAGCACTTATTTCTTCTGAGCCCAGATACGGCCTTATAATCCTTCTGAACACAGTACCCTTGGCAACCGCTTCCAATTGATCGTCCCTGGAAGTTCCCTTTTCTCTCTGGTCCTTCGGTATCCTGCAGGATTGGCATAAATGGTTCCCGAATCTGCGTTCCCATTTCTCTGAGCTGCAGAAAGGTCACGACGGTTCTCATTCCTGTAGCTCCCGATGGAAGCACAGGGGAGGCTGTCCATGGAGCACCGTAGAGCTTTGTCCGGTGGGGAACTTGTCTCCTTGGCAATTTTCATTTTCCTAAGGAAATGGGGCAGTGGCGAGGAGACCTTCTGGGGCTTCAAAAAGAATGGTCGGGCCTTTTTGTGGCTCTCATGGAGAGAATCTGGGTGGTTGGAATCTTGTCCGAATGACCTTTATATTCATCCTGAAGGGACCTTGGAGACCAAAATTCCAGCTTCCCATATTATAGCACAGGGAGCCAAGGCCTAGAATTTTCTCTGTCCTGCTCCGTTTCCTCTGCCCCTAGCACATTCTCCCCCGGGCACCTTGCTTGCTGGTGCCTTCTTTCGTGGTCTGGAATATCTGGTCATTTTCATCCACTTGGATGGCTCTGTCTAGCCCAGGAATGTCCTAGAAACCTGGAGCTGCTGGATATCCATTCTTTTCCCCTTCCCATATGATGCAGGGCACCTCCCAGGGCTCTTTTCAGAACCATTTATTCCTCTTGCAGACTTTGGTAGCAGGGGCTCGCTTCTTCCTTCCTCCCCGCCACAGTAGAAGGTCCCCCTTTCTGCTCAGTCGTGTGGCCTGTGGGCCGGTCACGGTCCCTCTTCTGTCCAGGCACTTCCTCAGCAGCTGCGACCTTGATTCTCTGTGACCGGAGGAGCCCTGGGGCCGAGGCTCCCAGCCACCTCCGGTGGCAGTCACTCTGCTCTGCCGGCCACAGAGTCCGGCACCCAGCGTGGCCACGTGAGCTTGGGGTCCACCCTGCGCTTTCTGCCACTGATGTGTCCTGAAGCCGAGTTAATGTTCTTTCTGCTACTTAATTGAATTTTTATCGAAATTTCTCCCCTCTTTTACGCTTGTTTTGGTTCTCTTCCTGCAGCAGACAGCAAAAGCCTCATATAACCCATTTCCTACCAGGCCTTTTTGCAGGATCAGTCATTTTTAAATGACTTTAATCTCCATTTTGTAAGTGATTTTTCGACTCATTTTGTCATACTACTGTGTACTCATTCTAGGGGGAGGGGAAGCCGAGGGCCTGCATTAGTCATTGCTCTTCTCACTTGATCTTCTTGTGTGACAGCATCCCTCCCAAAGGAGAGGAGCAGTGGGAAATTGAGGGTGAAGGCACCGACTCAGAACCAGGCTAACTGGACCCTGGTCCCCCTGCCTGCCAGCTGTTACTGCCACTGGCCAGTTACTCAGCCTCTCTGGGCCTCCGTTTTCTCACCTGTGAATGGGGATAATAATAGCGCCCGTCTCATTGGGCTGTTGAGAGAATCGAATATGTTAACACATGCAAAGCTCTCAGAAGAATGCCCAGCAATAGTAAAGTCTGGACAAGCGTTTACTTGGAAATCAAAAGGTAGCAGGTTGAACGGACTTTTGTTGCACCTGCCTTCTCCCTGAGTTTTGAACCATTCGAGCCGAAGGGGCTCTTGAGATTGCCTGTGCCCCACTTCTGCACCCCTTCCCTTTCTGCACATCTGTACCGGCCACATGTGTGTGGTATGTGTGCACCTGCGAGGGGAGCGTTACTGCTGTGAGGGAGGGAGCCCTCATCCTCTGCCGGCGTCCCTGCCGGCACCCTGGGCGCTCCGGTGCCGGCACATCTCTCTGGCCTGCTCCTAGAGCACGAAGCTGTGCGTCCCCAAAGCAGAGTGTACTGGAAGGGGTGGGCCGGCAGCAGCCAAGGTTAAATGTTTTTAGAACAGAAGGCTTTAAACAGTGTGGTCTGAATTTGGGACTTTATATGTCAACATACACATTTCCCCTGATTGGGCCTTTTCAGCGCAAGGGGCCTTATTGTCATTTCCCGTCAGGTGATTATAATCTCAGCAGTTGTGTAGTTTGTTGCTCCCAGAATAACGTGCTTTGCTTTAATTCTGAAACTCGTTTGCAGAAAAAGAAAGCCCACCAGGCAGCCCGGCAATGGGCCTTGGGGACTGTGGCACTGGGCGGGTTTCTCTACCACTGGGGGAATAGATCCCGTGCTGCCGGGAGACGTGGCGCTCTGGCCAGACACAACTGGGGCATCGGGTCACGTGACCGAGGGCAAGGCACGCACCTCTCTGAGCCTCAGCTTCCTCATCTCAAAAATGGGATGTCACCGATGGCCGTGAGGATGGAACGAAATTAACCGAGGCAACAGAAGCCCTTAACGCGGTGTTGGCACTCGAGGCGTGCGCAAGAAGCGTAGCTACTGATGTCATTAGCACTCGTGGTACTAATTAGTGCTAATTATTATTATTGGCCAAATAGTGTTTTTGTGTCATGGCTTCGTTGAAGTGTAATTTGCATACCATGAACTTAACTTGTTTTAGGCGAGCAATTAGCAACTTCGTAGAACTGTGCAGCGCTCGCCATGGTCTGGTTTTAGGGCATTTCCGTGATCTTACAAGGATGTCTCTTGCCCATTTGCAGTCATCCTTGCTCCCTGCTCCAGCCTCAGGCAATCACTAATCTGCTTTCTGTCTCTCCAGATGTGCCTTTTCTGGACATTTCATGTAAGTGCTTTTTCTTTTTCTTTTTCTTTTCCTTTTTTTTTTTTTAAACAGTTAAGTTTTATTTTTTATTTTTAAAAATATTTTTAAAAGTTTGTTTATTTGCTTGAGAGAGAGAGTGCACACCAGCAGGGGAGGGGCCGAGAGAGAGAGGGAGACACAGAATCCGAAGCAGGCTCCAGGCTCCGAGCTGTCAGCACAGAACCCGATGTGGGGCTCCCTCTCACGAACTGTGAGATCATGACTTGAGCCAAAATGAAGAGTCAGACGCTTAACTGACTGAGCCATCCAGGCGCCCCAGATAGTGCTTTTTCACATTAATTTTTCTCATCTGCTTCTCACAATGATTCTTTTTTTTCACATGTAGAAACTGAGTCTGAGAGGTTAAGAGGAATTCTCCTGGGCTGATGAATAAATGGAGGAGAGGGGCTTTGAATGCAGGACTCTGCTCTCGTTCTGTTTTGGGGGTCGGGGGACAGGGCTCGGGAGCAAATGAACGCTGGCAGAAAGACATGTCCTGGCTAGGTCTTTTGGGCAAAGCATCTTCCTGTCTCACTCACCCTTGAGCTGACCTCGGTTCAAGCCTGAGTCCTCCACTCATCAGCCCTGCGAGCGCCTGCACCTCTCTGGTCTCTGGGGGCCCCTCCCTGAACGCAGAGAGCGGGCTGGTTGTGGTCATGCTGTCCGGAAGAGCTCAACGGAGATCCAGCCTGTGACTTTCTCCCCTATGCAGAGGCAGTCTTCTCTAACTGACCTCAGGAGATCCATCCACATCCATGGGATGTGTCCTGGGCAAGGGGCCGCCTGTGGGCGGTCCTGGTGCTGTCTTTTCCTGGGGAAAGTCTCTGTGGCTGTGCCTTAGTTTCCTCGCCGGTACAGTGGGAGGGGCCCTGGCTCCTGCCTCAGCGGTGGTTGTGAGAAAAGCACTTAACAGAGCACCAGGCACACAGGAAGGGCCCCGTGGCAGCTTGAGTGTGTCTGAGCTAAGACATCAAAATAATAAAAAGCCGGTTGAGCCTGGCCAGGGGGCGGGGGCCCAGCAGGTCCCCCAGCTGCCCCAGCCCCAGCCGTCTCCTCCCTTGGGTCCCTTTGTCTGCGCCCCGTGGAGCCCAGCTGGCAAGAGCTGGGAATCACCAGGCAGGGGCTGGGGCATCTCCCACCGCGTCTAATCGGAGGAGCCGTGGCAGCGGCTGCATCTTTCCCGTCCGAAGGGCCCTGTAAATGGGAGGCGCCCAGGGGAGCAGGCGCCCTCACCCCAGGAGAGCGTTCTGGGAGGCTCCCTGTGCCGGGCTGGGCGGCTGGGCTTCAGGGGTGGAGAGGCTGCCAGGAGGTATGGGACTCGGGGCCGTGAGCTTTGGAGAGAGCCTCACCCTCCCTGGCAGAGCTTTGCCGACGCGGCCAGCTGGGGTCAGGCAGATCTTCACACGGTCAGGGCCAGGGCCAGGGGCCAGGGTGGACATCGGGGCGATGGGTGGGGTCTAGGAACAGACTCAGAGCTAGCCCTGAGGGACCTCTCAAGACCCTGCCGCTGGGCTTACTGTCTCTTAAAGTCTTGGGGTTGGCCTGGGACAGCAGAGGCATCTGTGAGCGCCTGGGGG
Organism: Lynx rufus; assembly: GCF_022079265.1. Lineage (NCBI taxonomy): Eukaryota > Metazoa > Chordata > Mammalia > Carnivora > Felidae > Lynx > Lynx rufus. The sequence goes on along the minus strand of NW_025814830.1, from coordinate 23,748,403 downwards.
TCCGGGACCCTTGCGGCCAGGGCGATGCCTGTGGCTGCGGTGAGTGTGACCATGTGTGAGCATACGTGTCTGCAGGTGAGTGAGCATGTGTGCATGTATGCGTGTGTGCGAGCCATGGGGGGAACATGGTGTGTGAACGGATGTGTGTGTGCGGAGCGTGGTGCCTGTGGGTAACTGTGTGTGTGAGTGTGTTTATGTGTGCCTGTGCCTGGGAGCGTGGGCCCCCTGCTCTCCCCTTCCGGAGGATCTGGGCTGCCTCCGGCCCAGACTTTCTGGGTTACGTCTGTGAGGCTTTTTCTGGAGACTAAGCTGTGCTGGCGGGGGCAGTGGTTTATTTCCTCAGGGTTACAAGAGCAAGGTCAGTGCAGCCGAATCTGAGCTTTTGTTTGTCTCTCCCCTGCCCGTAGCAGCCTGCGGTCCGTTTCATTCATTATTAAGTTTTAAATCCACCTGATGCGAAACTTGAGCCTCGGAACTCACTCCCTGCTTGGGCTGGCTCGGTCCAACCCCCACCGAGTCTTGAGGCTCAGGGAACTTCACTGGCTCTGTTTACGGTGTCCTGTGTGCCTTTGTTTTTCCAGAAACAGCCAGCCCCTAGTTTCTTTAGTTTTCCTTTGAGGCTGGACAGGGCCAGTGGAGGCCGGGGAGGATGGGTCATCTGTGCAAGGATGGCCTCCCATACCTGCCAAGGTGGGTTGAAGGGCCCACTGGACTCTGAGCTCTGGGGCCATCTGGGCCCTGGCCCATCCCCTAATCACCCCACATCAGGCCATCTCCCAGGGCCCTGGGAACAGAGCACGCACCCCCACCTTGGGATGGTTTGTGCTGGGAACCCCGCAGATCCTTCTCAAGTACCCTTTGCTTACTCCTGCTTGTGCTGCTGGGTCTGATGCCACGTGCCCGTGACTTGGGCCTCATGGTCTGTCTGCTCCCTGAAGCGGCAGACCCAGCTCCCTCCCCAAATGTGGTGAAGCAGCATTCAATAAGGTGCATTTTATTTTCTTGCAAGGTTTTGCCTGTGCCCCTAAGGATAAGTGGAATTTCCCACCAGGACTAGGGGCTGGAGGGGGAGTCAATCCCCACGTCTTGATCAGGTGAGGACTCGCCTCCTTTTGGCCTACGGGACTGATGGATTGTGAGGTCATTTCTGGTGACTTCCTCCAGGCTGCATCCCCGTGGCCCATCAGGGAAGTGCCTGGGACCTCACCTCCCGTGGGGGGGTATGGCGTCCAACGAGGCCCAGGCAGGTGTTGCTGAGGAGAAAGGCGTGTCCGCTCCGTATCCTGCCGCCCCCACCCTGCCACTCCCCTGCAGACCGACGGCCCTCGCGTCCACTTGCTTCCGGCCCCCCGGACTCCCTCCCCTGACTCTCCTGCAGCCGTTGGCCAGCTGCACAGCCTCAGCCCGCGAGCTGTCGAGAAGCTGGCTCTGTCCTTGTTTCTCGGCGGCCCTGGGAATTGCCTCTAATCTCCTTTCCGCCTTCCCCCCGCAGATGGTGACGACGACCCACAACTCTCCTGGGTGGCCTCGTCTCCCTCCAGCAAGGATGTTGCGTCACCCACGCAGATGATCGGAGATGGGTGTGACCTTGGCTTGGGCGAGGAGGAAGGGGGCACAGGCCTGCCGTACCCTTGCCAGTTCTGCGACAAGTCCTTCATCCGCCTGAGCTACTTGAAGAGGCACGAGCAGATCCACAGCGACAAGCTGCCGTTCAAGTGCACCTACTGCAGCCGCCTCTTCAAGCACAAGAGGAGCCGCGACCGGCACATCAAGCTGCACACGGGCGACAAGAAGTACCACTGTCACGAGTGCGAGGCGGCCTTCTCCCGCAGCGACCACCTCAAGATCCACCTGAAGACCCACAGCTCCAGCAAGCCCTTCAAGTGCACCGTGTGCAAGCGCGGCTTCTCCTCCACCAGCTCGCTGCAGAGCCACATGCAGGCGCACAAGAAGAACAAGGAGCACCTGGCCAAGTCGGAGAAGGAGGCCAAGAAGGACGACTTCATGTGCGACTACTGCGAGGACACCTTCAGCCAGACCGAGGAGCTGGAGAAGCACGTGCTCACCCGCCACCCCCAGCTCTCCGAGAAGGCCGACCTGCAGTGCATCCACTGCCCCGAGGTCTTCGTCGACGAGAACGCGCTGCTCGCCCACATCCACCAAGCCCACGCCAACCAGAAACACAAGTGCCCCATGTGCCCCGAGCAGTTCTCCTCGGTGGAGGGCGTCTACTGCCACCTGGACAGCCACCGGCAGCCCGACTCCAGCAACCACAGCGTCAGCCCCGACCCCGTGCTGGGCAGCGTGGCCTCCATGAGCAGCGCCACGCCAGACTCCAGCGCCTCCGTGGAGCGCGGCTCCACCCCGGACTCCACCCTGAAGCCACTGAGGGGCCAGAAGAAGATGCGGGATGATGGGCAGGGCTGGTCCAAGGTGGTCTACAGCTGCCCCTACTGCTCCAAGCGGGACTTTAACAGCCTGGCCGTGCTGGAGATCCACCTGAAGACCATCCACGCGGACAAGCCCCAGCAGAGCCACACGTGCCAGATCTGCCTGGACTCCATGCCCACCCTGTACAACCTCAACGAGCACGTCCGCAAGCTGCACAAGAACCACGCCTACCCCGTGATGCAGTTTGGCAACATCTCCGCCTTCCACTGCAACTATTGCCCCGAGATGTTCGCCGACATCAACAGCCTGCAGGAGCACATCCGCGTCTCCCACTGCGGCCCCAACGTCAACCCGCCTGATGGCAATAACGCCTTCTTCTGCAACCAGTGCTCCATGGGCTTCCTTACCGAGTCCTCCCTCACGGAGCACATCCAGCAGGCCCACTGCGGTGTCGGCAGCACCAAGCTGGAGTCCCCGGTCGTGCAGCCCGCGCAGTCCTTCATGGAGGTCTACTCCTGTCCCTACTGCACGAACTCGCCCATCTTCGGCTCTATCCTGAAGCTCACCAAGCACATCAAGGAGAACCACAAGAACATCCCGCTCGCCCACAGCAAGAAGTCCAAGGCGGAGCAGAGCCCGGTCTCGTCTGACGTGGAGGTGTCTTCCCCGAAGCGGCAGCGGCTCTCGGCCAGCGCCAACTCCATCTCCAACGGCGAGTATCCCTGCAATCAGTGCGACCTCAAGTTCTCCAACTTCGAGAGCTTCCAGACCCACCTGAAGCTGCACCTGGAGCTGTTGCTGCGGAAGCAGGCGTGCCCACAGTGCAAAGAGGACTTTGACTCCCAGGAGTCCCTCCTGCAGCACCTGACGGTGCACTACATGACCACGTCGACCCACTACGTGTGCGAGAGCTGCGACAAGCAGTTCTCCTCTGTGGACGATCTGCAGAAACACCTGCTGGACATGCACACGTTCGTGCTGTACCACTGCACCCTGTGCCAGGAGGTCTTCGACTCCAAGGTGTCCATCCAGGTGCACCTGGCGGTGAAGCACAGCAACGAGAAGAAGATGTACCGCTGCACGGCCTGCAACTGGGACTTCCGCAAGGAGGCCGACCTGCAGGTGCACGTCAAACACAGCCACCTGGGCAACCCGGCCAAGGCGCACAAGTGCATCTTCTGCGGGGAGACCTTCAGCACCGAGGTGGAGCTGCAGTGCCACATCACCACGCACAGCAAGAAATACAACTGCAAGTTCTGCAGCAAGGCCTTCCACGCCATCATCCTGCTGGAGAAGCACCTGCGGGAGAAGCACTGTGTGTTCGACGCCGCCACCGAGAACGGCACGGCCAACGGGGTGCCCCCCGCTGCCGGCAAGAAGGCCGAGCCGGCCGACCTGCAGGGCATGCTGCTGAAGAACCCCGAGGCGCCCAACAGTCACGAGGCCAGCGAGGACGACGTGGATGCGTCGGAGCCCATGTACGGCTGCGACATCTGCGGGGCGGCCTACACCATGGAGGTGCTGCTGCAGAACCACCGGCTGCGGGACCACAACATCCGGCCCGGGGAGGACGACGGCTCGCGCAAGAAGGCTGAGTTCATCAAGGGCAGCCACAAGTGCAACGTGTGCTCGCGGACTTTCTTCTCGGAGAACGGGCTCCGGGAGCACCTGCAGACGCACCGGGGCCCCGCCAAGCACTACATGTGCCCCATCTGCGGTGAGCGCTTCCCCTCCCTGCTGACGCTCACCGAGCACAAGGTGACCCACAGCAAGAGCCTGGACACGGGCACCTGTCGCATCTGCAAGATGCCGCTGCAGAGCGAGGAGGAGTTTATCGAGCACTGTCAGATGCACCCCGACCTGCGCAACTCGCTCACGGGCTTCCGCTGCGTGGTGTGCATGCAGACGGTCACCTCCACGCTGGAGCTCAAGATCCACGGCACCTTCCACATGCAGAAGCTGGCGGGCAGCTCGGCTGCGTCCTCCCCCAACGGCCAGGGGCTGCAGAAGCTCTACAAGTGTGCCCTGTGCCTCAAGGAGTTCCGCAGCAAGCAGGACCTGGTGAAGCTTGACGTCAACGGGCTCCCCTACGGCCTCTGTGCCGGCTGCATGGCCCGTAGCGCCAACGGACAGGTGGGCGGCCTGGCCCCGCCCGAGCCCGCCGACCGGCCCTGCGCCGGCCTCCGCTGTCCCGAGTGCAGCGTCAAGTTCGAGAGTGCCGAGGACCTGGAGAGCCACATGCAGGTGGACCACCGTGACCTCACGCCAGAGACCAGTGGGCCCCGGAAAGGCGCCCAGACGTCGCCAGTGCCCCGGGTAAGAGGCTGTCCCTGCTCCTGGGGGCTCCCCCTGAGCTCTGTACCTCCCGGTGGCGTTCCCTTTAGCAGCCCAGACAAGCAGCGCTCTCGTGCAGCCGCCGGGCACGTCCGCTCTGCGGGAGACTCCGGGGTGATCCCCAGGGTTGCCATTTCCCTTCCAGCTGTGTGACGTGGCAGACGTTGTTTATCTCTCCGGGCCTCGTTTGTCAAGTGCTCATCTGTAAAAGGGGAATGACAATTGCCTGGACTTCATGGGATCGCTTTCAGGGACCCGTGGTGTCATATGGGTAAAGGGCCCGATGCACCGGCTGACACACAGCAAACGCTCCATAAATGGTGGCTGTCGTCTTTCATACAGATCTGAGGTGGACGCATTCACTTGTTTGTTGAGTCTCCTTGGGCAAGTCCCTTTGCTCTCTGGGCTTCAGGTTCAGGATTCTTTTCGGTAATCCGTAGAGATAATATCCGCATACAGGGCTCGGGACCTGCACTTAGTTAGGGCCTGATCATGCAGCCTGTAGTCACCGGCTGATAGGTTATCATCAACAGCACATCTTTATAGTTAGTGCAGGTGCTGATGCATGGAAGAGCCTAGGAATGGATTCAGTTGCTGTTCTCATTAATGACTGATTGATGGATTGATTCCTCCATTCATTTGTTCATCAGATTTGCCCTGAGCACCCATTATGTGCCTGGCAGTCAAGGAGAGTCAGAAACGGACCCTACCTTGGGGGCTTCCCGACTAGGGGAGGCCACAGGCCCATAACTAGTAGGTTTCAGGGAGGCAGGGGAAGTTCAGGCTCTGGGAGGGTCCAGGGTGGGTCTGGGTGCCATGGCCAAGGGCCACCTGATGGTGGGCCCGGGGCCTGCCTGGCTCTTGGGTGTCTGACAGTCGGGCCCGGGGTTCCCACTGAGTCTGTTGTCTGTTTCCAGACTGAGGAGGTGCCAGGCAGATCTCGGGAGTGTCTTTCCCTCGAGGGCCGGCTGCTGGCGCCACAGGCGGAAGGCGGAATTTGGGGAAGGACCACGTGCTGCGCGTGCTTGCTGGAAGACAGGGGTGTAGCTGAGGGTGGTTCACTGTGGGATCAGAGCTGGGATCAGAACTGGCTCCTGGGACTCTGGGATTTTGAGGGTGAGGAGAGGGAAGGGGGGCTGGAGGAGGGTAGAAGGAGAATCTGCAGTGGAAGGGACACATTTGAGGCCCACTGGCCCACTCTCCACTGAGGTCCAACAGGCCAACGGCCTGTCCACGTTCCCCCTGGCTGGAGAAACACCTGAATGAGGGCAGAGCGGAGTGTTCTTCTGGGGGTCTGAGGCCTGTTCTCAAAGGCCTGTCTGGAGCAGAGAGCTCCCTTTTGGGCCCATAACACCTCACCCTCTCAAGGCCTTTTGACCGAACCAGGTGTCTGGAGAAGGGTCCCATAGGTCACCCCTGAGAGGTTCTGTGCACTGGCCCTGGTGCCCACTGCTCGGCTCTGCTCAGCCTCGGCTTGCTGGCCGGCCAGTGTGGGTGGGCCGGGAAGCCTTTGGGCCCTGGAATCAGACGGGCTGGGTTAAAATCTCCTTCTTCCAGGACCCCCCAGGGATTTGATCTCTCCAGGCCTCTGCCCTCTCCTGTAAAGCCAGAGAGTAGTAATAGCAGCAGTAACAGTATCTATCTCCAGAGCTGACATCACCTGGGAGGCACTGGGGGGCCATTCTGGGTTTTGTTGTTGTTGTTTTTGTTGTTGGTTTATTTTGAGAGAGAAAGTGAGCAGGGGAGGTGCGGAGAGTGAGTGAGAGAGAATCCCAAGCAGGCTCATGCTGTCAGCACAGAGCCCGATGCAAGGCTCAAACTCACGAACCGTGAGATCACGACCTGAGCCGAAACCAAGACTGACTGAGCCACTCAGGCGCCCCCCATTCTGGGTTTTTAAGGAGCATCTGCTCTGATTGTTCAGTACCTGCCCCTCTCCCGTTGTTAAACATCGTGACTATTTTCTGTGCGGACCTCCGTGTTTTGCCCTGAGGCCTAAGTGAGCAGAAGAAGTGCTGGGCACACAGTGAACATCACTTGGTATTTATCCCGTTTATAACCACAACTCACACTTATGGGGGGATAAGGATGTACTGAGCACTTTATGTCTATACTATGATACTGCCTTTACAGATGAAGAAATGGAGATACAGAACAGTTTGCCCTCAGGCCCCGGCTTTCAAGAGGCAGAGAAGGGATTTGAACCCAGGTAGTGTGGTGCCACAGCCGACCTCTTGACCCACATTCTGCCTATCGTCTCTGCAGCCCATCCTGGTTGCAGGCTGGGGTGGGCTCCAGGGTGGTCACCCCTCTCGTTCAGACCACGGGACAGTGTGGCGGGACTGGGGCCCTGTACACCCTCCTTCCACGTGCTCCCAGCCCCATCCCTGCCTTCCCATGCTGCCCACCACGGCGCTGGGGCTCCTGGCAGCCACAGGGCTGCTTCTAGAGTCTCCTCCTCCTCCACAGTCTCTGCTCTGGATTCTGCGTCAGTACCACTTCATAAAGCCCCTACTGTGTGGGCCACGGCAACAACCTGGGAGCCTTGCTGTGACCTCTGTTTTGGCAAAGGCGGTATCCAGGCTCAGAAAGGTGGAACTGTATACTCAGGGATGCACAGCTGTGCATGGCAGCTCAGGGATTCTCACCCGAGGGGCCTTGTTTTCTGGGAGCCCGACAGACCTTCCTCTCCCCATCCCAGGCCTTGTGAGAGAAGAGAGGAACAATCACATCTAGAGACCTGGGCAGATGGGCCGTTTGCAGAAAGGAGCTAGACAAAGCCCGGAACCTCCCCAGTGAAGGCCCAGCCTCTGGGGCCTTGCCCCCTGCCTGGGCACGCCTGGGGGCAGGGGCCCAGCTGTCTGTTCACCCACCCTCCCTCCCCCAGGACTCACGCATGTAAGAGCAGACTCTGGGGGCTATGCAAGGGCTTGGGGGCTGGCAGGCTGGGACCCTCGGGAGTGTATCCATAGCAACCAGTTCTCGGAGGACTGGGTTCCTGTGGGGCTGAGGCTGCTGTTGGCTGGAGCGTGAAGCATTGAGGTTCTCTCCCCCCGCCCCCTGCCCATGCTCTGCTTATGGGTAATAACAACATCACCCCAACTCTGGGCCACTGTGGGCGGACCCCAGCCCTCCATTGACTCCCCAGGTCCTCACAGTGCCAGATGGGGCAGACTGGGTGCTCTCACACTGGTTAGAGGCCTTGGCCAGGCCGCACCAGCTCTCTGTCCCCTGGCCCAGGACTGTCGAATGTGTTCTGGGACACGGGGCTGAGAAAGGCTGCTCAGACGGGCTCCAGAGGCAGCCCTCCTGGCATCAAACCCCAGTCCCCTTGCCCAGTAGTGCGGGGCTCTGGCCAAGTGGCTTGACCTCTTCAAACTCCACTTTCTCCACCCTTAAAGTGGGGTTCACAGAGTGATTGTGAGTCTTCAGGATAAACAGAGCCTGCACATAGTAGGTGCTCAGTAAATGTGAGCTGCTGTCATGATCGTGGAAATTCAGTAGCTATGGGCTGTCTTTCCTGTCTCTCCCTCACTTCTCATCTCCTGTCTCTGCTGGTCTCAAGCGTGTTCTCTCTCCACCCCGGGCTCCTCTCTGAGGTTGCTGGGGGCCACACAGGGGCAGGCAGCCCTGGCCACAGGCCCAGGAGAACCATGGGAGGGACCCTGGGGAGGGGGCTTATGGCAGAGCAGGTGCTTTGAATGCCAAGTTCTGTCTTTCTGTAATTATGTCTCCTGGTGGGGGCTGAAGCTCCAGAGGAGGAGGGGGTCTCTGGGGGACAGAGAAGGGGAGACAGCCCAAGAGGAGGTGTTGGGGTGAGGACGAGGTCTGGCCAAGGTTGTAGCGGGAGGGAGGCAGAGTAAGAGAGCCCTCACCTGCTTGTGCCTGAACTCATGTTCCACCAACATGGAGGACCAGATGGTGCTGGCCGGGTGCCTGCTGCCCTGGGCCTTGGGCACCCATGGTCTTGCACGCGAGGCCGGGAGGGCCGTCTTTTGGAGGAGGGGGCTCTGGGTATAATACACATGCTTAATGAATGTTGGTGCTGGTGAACCTATGTGTGTGGCAAGGCGTGGATGCACATATGGGCAGTGTGTCCACAAGGGTGTGTATTGGGGGTGGGGTCTGTGCGTGTGCTTGTGTCACAGCTACTTGTGCAGCTGTGGGCACATTCGGGCATGATGGATCCAGTGAGAGCTGAAAGCCTTCATGTCCCAGGATGAATTTGGATACGTCAACCTGTGTGAACGTGTGGTCCATGAGGATGCCTCCACTGCTCTGAGGGTGTTGCACCCGTGTGTCTGTGTTAGAGGGAGCAGATTGCCGTGTGTGTGGTGGGGGTTGGGGGTCTTGTGTGTTGACAGTGAGTTGCGACAAGGGAGTGTACGTGTGTCTGTTTGCATGTCTGTGTGTGTCCTCATGGGCGTGTCCATGCCTGTGCATGCAGTCTGTGTGTGTGTGTGTGTGTGTGTGTGTGTGCGCGCGCGCGCGTGCGCACCCAGGCTCTTGTGGTCAGCAATGTCACCTCCCTTGGGAATCCCCTGGAGCATTTTCCCCATCAGGAGGGGCCCTATTATTGGGCAGTCTTTTTCCTGCCACTGAGGGGTGGCCATGTGGTGGAGGAGTATTGGAGGTAACTTCTCATCCTGCCTAGCCCCTGGTGATTTATTTTCCAAGCACAGCAACCCACTTCATTCACCTGCTCCTAGGAGGAACAATCAAAATCACTTTGATCATGGATAGTCCTCTGCACTGGTCTGGACTGGCCATGGCTGTGGCCTCCACAGCCTTCCATCCAGCAGGCCTGCCCTGAGCGTCCTTGGTATGGAGCTTCCTGGGGTGTGCTTTGTTCTTGTATTGACTTCTTCCTTCTTCTTTCCCTTCCTATGTGATGGCAAGAGGGCAGGGGACACATGTGGGAAGGAATGAATGATTCTGACAATGGAAGACCCAAGATCATTGCTCTCCATGAGCACGGACGTGGAGTTGAGCTGAGATGGGGGCTTTGGGACTGTGTACCCCCAGAAGGCCTCAGCCCCCACAGTCTCTTCTGGTCTGAATTTCTCCTCTGTCTGTTGTGAGGCCAGAAACCCCAGCTCTGTCCGACCCCCCGCCTCACGCCCTACTTCTTGGGCATTTCCCTGCAGAATGCCTGCCTCTGGGCCACTGTTCTGAACCCCTAGGTTTTCGGAAACACTGGGGGAAAGGGCCCTGGTCTTATCAGAGTGGGTTCTGGAACCTGAGGGGGGGACCCTGCCTCTGGAACCAAAGCTCCCAGCACCAGCTAGGACAGCTGTTTCCTCATTGATTCGTTCAACAAGCATTTGCTCAGCAGCAATAACAATTGTAATAAAAGTTAAGTCATTATTAGGCACTCCTTCTGGGCCAGGTCCTGTGCTGGGTAGTGAGGATCCAAGATACAGAAGGCATCTTTGGTTCTCTTTGCTCCTCCTGCCCTAGTAAAGTGCTTTGCAACATAATATTTGCAACTTGGCTCATTTGTTCAACAAATGCTTTCCATGTACTTAGTCTCTGCTGGCCGTGGGACCTCACAGGTGGACAAAGTGCATCCTGGCCCTCTGGGTGCTCACAATGCAGTGGGGGAGCAAACAAGTCAATTAGCCACGACGAATCCATGTGCTGATTAACTAGATGCTTTAAGCATAAGCTCGGGGGCCTGGGGAGCCCCTGAACTCATCCTGGGGTGGGAAGAGGAGGCCTCTCAGCAGAGGTGACATTTGAACAGAGTCCTCAGGATGGAAAGGGTACTCCGAGTGGAGGAGACAGCGTGGGCAAAGGCCTGGAGGTGGGACCAGGCCCTTGAGGGAAACTGCAGATGTGGTCAGAGCCACCCTGGGAACTGAGGCAGTTGAGCCCCCTGGTGGTTTATCCTGGCTGCATGTTTGAGGGTCTGGCCCGAGTGTTCCACCAAGAAATCCAAAGCCCTGCCCCCTTTTCCAGAGGTCAGGGGAGGTCCCTTCATCCCTGAGCTGCAGTGGTCTTCAAAAAGCTTGGATGTTTTGGATCCCAATACGACCCTGCCCCCTTCATAAAAACTCACAGCCACAGACTTTCCCCCACACAGGCAATACCACCCCTGTCCAGAGGGGGCTGTTTTCACAATCACCCACCCAGGCTTAGTTGTTGAGAAGATTCTTTGGAACGGGTCTTCAAGAAGCTCTGAAGCTTCTGATGATCTCCATTTTCCTCCTTCTACCTCCTAAAGGCAGCTGGTATTAGCTTCCTGTGTGTGGAAGCCAGCTGTAGGATCACCAGCAACCTTGTGGTGCCTAGTGAGGAATTCTTCAGTTACTTGTAAGCACCAGGACTGGCAGGAGCAGTATCCCCTGCTCGGCCACATGGCCCTTATCTCTTATGTAAAGAGATAGAGTAGTTGGATGGGTGGAAAGATAGATGTATGGTTGGATTGGTAGATGGATGTAGGAGAAGACAGAAGGATGAGTAGACAGAGGATGGATAAATGGAGGGTGGATGAATGAATAGGTGGATGGGTAGGTGTGTATTACCTAGATGGCTGATAAGATAGCTAGATGGATTGATGGGTAGACGGATGGTGTGTGTGTGTGTGTGTGTGTGTGTGTGTGTGTGTGTAGACAGTGAGCAGGTGGATGGATGATGGGTGGATGGATGGATGGATGGATGGATTTGAGCATGCTCCCAGAAGGGCAGCCTCCTTCAACTTCTTTTCCATGGTTATACTGTGTGTTCTCACCTTGGGATGGTGACTCCCATCATGGCAATTTCCCCAGATGTAACAGAGGAGCACCTCCTTTGGAATGCAGCCTAGTCCCCTGCCCCAGGCTGAAGAGCTGGATTTGGAGGCGGGTGGGGAGAGAATGACCAGAAGAGACCTGGGAGGGGACCAGAGCCATTCTGGCAAGTCTTGAATGAAGACCTCCAGGCACTTTTGCTTTCTGCTCTTTTCCACTTCCTGACTATCTAATTCCTTTCTTTTTGGCTTCCAAACAGAAAAAGACATACCAGTGCATCAAGTGCCAGATGACCTTTGAGAACGAGAGAGAGATCCAAATCCATGTTGCCAACCACATGATTGGTAAGAGAGCGTTTCCTCCCACCCATGCTGGGGCCACTCATCCGGCTTTGAAATTTGTGGTTCCAATCATCATTTCGCTGCTTTTAGGGCAAAAGATGGAGTCACTGCTGCCGTTTCCGAGACATTTCAAATGGGAGTAAAATGTAAGAGCTGGAGCTCTACTCACATTACAATCAAACTTTTGACAATCTCTTCCATTTCCCAGCATAAATTTCCCTCCATTTCTGAAACGAAGTGCTTTCCAGTTGTCAAGCACTCAGGGGCAATTATGCTTCAATTTTATATGTCATGACATTGAATAGATTTAACTGCTCACATTTCCCCACTAAACGTGGTGAATTCCTCAGGCACGTTGTCAAAACAGAATGCTTACAAAGGTATTTCACTACTTTCCCTATTCTTCTTCAAGTGGTTTTGGACTTTGGAAAATTCAGCCTTTCTGGAAAGGGAACTTTCAAAGTGCCTTCGTGTTGTTCCCTCTTGGTCCGAGGTGGGGAGGGGAAGTTGTGATTGTGAGGTCTTACGTGCCTTCCGTTGGATGGGTGTTGTCTTGCCGGCAGCCGGGGATGCCCTGCGTGTCAGAGGGAGCACGGCTGGATTTCTGGTGAGCGTGGAGCTGGCCCAGGGTGGGTGGAGGATTTGGCAGTGAGGGCTTCGGGAGCTTCTGGAATGCTGGTGCCCTGGGTCTTTGGTGGAAGTATGATCACCTTCTCCAAGACCCTTGCAGTCTGAGCAGTGAGGCTTCAAGCGTGTATTGGGCATCCTGACCCTTCACTTCCTCTAACATTTTTTAATTGTAGTCTTGCGGACCGAGTACTGTTTTACAAAACTCTTAATTGCATGCATTCAAAAACACCCATTAACTGTGCTACTCAATGAATTCCCAGGAACCGAGTGCAACTGTGTAACCAACACCTAGCCGAGGAAGCCGACCATTTCCGCATCCCAGAAGTCCCCTCCTGGCCCCTCCAGCCCCTCCCCCCAGCAATGAAATGTCACCATCCTGATGTCGCTGGCATAAGGCTTTTTTTTTTTTGCCCATTTTGCACTTTCTATAAATGAGAGCATACAGTCTCTGCTCTTTTGTGTTGGGTGCCTTTCCTTCATTCACGTTAGTGTCTGTGGTTGGACATCGCCCCTTCTCACTGGTGTATGATAGTCTGTTGTGTGAACACATCACCATTTATCTTGTCTGTTCTACTCTTTTTTTTCTTCTTTCTTTTCTTTTTGAGAGCGAACAAGAGCATGCGTGCATGAGCATGAACAGGGGAGGGACAGAGGGAGAGGGAGACAGAGAATCCCACGCAGGTTCCACGCCCAGAATGGAGCCCGACGCACGGCTCGATCCTACAACTGTGAGATCGTGACCTAAGCCAAAATCAAGAGTTGGACGGTTAACCGACCGAGCCACCCAGGCACCCCTTGTCTATTCGGTTTTTGATGGGCATCTTGGTCATTTTCATTTTGGAGTTGTTTCAGATAATGTGCTGCTATGGGCATTGTTGGTCTATGGGTTTTGGTGAACACGTGCATATGATTTTAATGGGAATGTTGGTAGTGGAATTGGTGGGTCATGGAATACGAGTAGGTTCACCTTCAGTAGATACAGGTAGTTGTATGAAATTATGCCCCCGCGGGCAATGTGAGAATTCTCCACAGCCGTGCCACCGTCCACGTTCTCCGCAACAAGAACCATTGTTGAGATGCTTCTTTAGTGAAGCTGTGCTCAGGGAGAGGATGCTGCAGCCATCCTAGCTGCAGCCTTGGTGAGCTCTGTGGGTTTGAGGATCCAGTGTCCCAGTGATTCAGGGTGGTTCCCTTGAAGGCATTGGCCCTGACTGTGTGCGTGGTGGGGCTCTCCCAGTGGTGAGGGGACACCAGGAGCTGATGAGGGGCAGGTGAGGCCCTGGGAGTTCAGCCTGACAGGGAGATTGGTGGCTTTTTAATTTCTTCTGTTTGAAAGCCCCCTGCCGAAGTAGAAGAAGGAAACTAGCCTGTCAGTCACTGGCTGCTGGGAGCGCTTTCATGGGAGTGTCAAGGAGGTAAAGATGAAGATATCTAAAAATGTTTGCCTTTGTAGCAGGTGTTAATGTGTGTGCCTGTTTGTAAGCACGAAGGGCGAGAGCCTGGCTAATTGGACCACAGTGATTTCAAAGGTGCTCCCCCCACCCTCCACCTTTCCTTCTGTGCTGAGCCCGGAAGCTGTGTGTCCTCAGGTGGAAGGTGAGGGGGGGTGCTTCTAACTAGAAGGTGGGCAGTGGAAAGGGGGGGTGTTGAGGGGAATCTGGGCCTTTGTGTGAGCAGAGGGCCAGGCTCCGGAGAGAGGCAGTCCCATCTGGTGGCTGGACAGGGCCCCTCACCCGAGCCTGACTCTGCAGCACTGCGAGCTGGCCTGGTTCCCAGGACATGTGGGAAGCAAGCAGCAAGGAGCTGTTGGTCTCCGAGCCTGGGGGTCCCAAGTGAGACGTTCACGCAATGAACAGTATCATCGTGCAGGACCACATGGGCTGGGGACCCCGATGAGAGACCTGCCTCTGGCAGGGCGGCACCTCCTCTTGCTCTAACCTGCCCTCCCCACCGGCTTGCCCTCCCCTGGCCTCATCACCCTCATCTATCAGAGAACACTGACTACTGAGCACCTGCTGCATGTCGAGCGCTGGGGCGGTCCCTCAGGTGGTAGAGGGAGCAGGGGACAGGGTCCCCATCCGCAGAGGCCTCACGGCACCCCGTGGGAGACCCCGCAGCACACGCATCACGCAGCGAAGGGGGGTCTCACTGGGCGAGAGCACTAGAGCAGCCACCATGCACTGAGCCACACCGCGTGGCAGGCACTCTGTGTAGGTATTCATCCTTCATCTCACAGAGGAGCTTTAATGACTTATCCGCATTCTTCCAGAGAGGAAGCAGCAGAACCAGGGTCTGAATACAGCTGGGCTCTCTCTGCTGTGTGTGGCTCCCTGCCAGGGTCTGTGGTGGGAGAGACCCAGCACTGCCCTTGGGTCCCCTACCCGCAGGGAAAGCTGAAGGCATCCAGGTGCAGGGAGGTTGATGAGAACTGGGAACAGAGACCAAGGACTGCTGGATCCAAAGAGGCCTGTAAGAATGGCCTGGGTGTCACAGGATGAAGAGGAGTTTTCTCCATGGCAGGCCCGTCCCTGGCAGAGGGAACAGCCTTGACAAGGAAGGACAGTCACCAGAGGACAAGGGCCTTGGAGGGCTCAGCAGAAGGAGGTCCTTGAAGGATGAGCAGTTGGACCCAGAAGGTGGAGAGCAGTGTCTGTGGGAGGACTGTGGGGTGAACAAGGCTCAGAGGCAGAAGCAGAGGAGGGAGTTTGAGGGTTGGAGGAGCTCGACCTGGCTGGGACGGAGGCATCGCATGTGGTAACATTGTGAGCAGTGAGGGTAGGGAGGTAGCTTGGGGCCAAGCCAGAGAGGGCCTTGAATGCCAAGTTAAGGGATTTGGGTTTAGACTTGACCCTGAGGGCCAAGGTCCAAGTCTGGGGGTCCGTTGGCTGATGTTTTATTGGGCTTCTCTTGGAAAACCAGAAGAGGTGGCAGCCAGGGCCCTGAATTCCCATGTGGCACAGCTGACGAGCTCGGCAGCAGCTGGGTTTGTGTGTTTCCAGGCACCATGGTCCCAGCCATCTTTATTATATTTTAGGGTGCTTTGTTCATTTGTGTCCCCAGCTTCATCCCTGTGGGCACCTGAATGTGCAACATTGGGCTTAGGCACTAGGGAGCCATTGAAGGTTTTAGCCTGGATGTCGCTGAGTGCTTTAGGGAGATTAATCTAGCTGCAGTGTTGAGGAGGAAGAAGATGGAAGAGAAGAGAGACCCGCCTGGTCTGGTCCAGAGGTGAGGGGATGAGGCTGGGAGAAAGAAGAGGAAGAGGTGAAAGAACTTCGATTTGGTTTGTGCTGTGGGCCTGGTTGGCCTTGGTGACTTGGGGAAGGTGCCAGAGGGCAACCGTGGGAAATATGAGTGGAAGAGTGGTAGGCACCAGAGCCCCAGCTGGGGCTGGCTCCGAAGTCCCAGTCAAAACTGTTGGGGCCCAGTGTCCCTGTGGACAGCTTCCCCTGCTAAATATCCCAAGGCCAGAGTGGATGCCTGGAGCTGGTGGGGATAAAAGCCCCCCTTCGTGGCACCAAGGGGACTTGGCGGGTAGAAGTCGCACTGTTCAGCTTGGCGGCCTTCTCATAAACTCGGGGCACTGGGGGGGGGTCTGAGGCCGGCCTCCCTGGGGACCCTGACTATTGGAGACCTCCCCCTGGGGGGATGCTAAACGGCCTTTTTATAGCGGGGGGCCTCTTCGTGGCTTTGCAGCCTCCAGACCCTGGCAGTTATGATGACTCAGGGACACGTCTCCTTGGAAACATTTTCCCGGCACCCTCTCCCGGCTGCTGCTGGCGAGGGAGTGATTTGGAGCTGATAGAAAGGCAAGGGTTTTTTGAAACCTTTTCAGCAGCAGGGTCCCCTTTGAAATCCCCCCCTCCCCACAGGGAATGAGGCCCCCTTCACTGGGCTTCCCCCAGGTTTTGAAATGGTTTTAGACGCCCCCTCCCCCAGCAGGCACAACAAAAACTTGGAGCAGGCCACAGCCCTGTTCTGCGGCCTCCTGTAGAGACGACCTGGCCAGCCCTGCTGCCCTTGCCCACCATCCGCTGCCCCCACATGTGGAAGGGTGACCCCCCTCCCTGAAAATGGCTCTGCAGGAGGCCCCCCGCCTTGGGCTTCCTGTGGCCTGGCCCAAAGACAGGGGCCCTTTCCAGTGGCTGGGAAGGGAGGAGTGTCTTCCTCTGTAAGTTGAACATGTGTGCACAAAGTGTGTGTAGCCCTCCCGGGGCACCTGAGGCCTCAGACACCAAGGAAGCTGATTTGCCAGGGCAGGCCTGCCCTCTTCTCAACTGCCTGTGGGTGTCTCTCCTCTCGGTTCCTGCCGGGTGTGGCTGCATAAGGGGTCTGAGAACTTGTCCTTGAAATAACGAACTTGCTCTGACCCAGGTCGGCCCTAACAGAGTGACTCAGCCTCTAGGCCCTGGTGTCCTTATCCAGGGCATCATGGGTCCCTGTGGGGAGCCCTGGGGAGGGTCAGCGCTGGGAAGGGACAGTCCTCAGGGAACCTTGACAGGAACATTCACCCTCTATGTCCTTGGAAAGTGGTTGTGGACCCTCTGGCAGGCAGCCAGGCCAGAGCCTGGGGCCCAGCGGGGCATTAGCCATTCCGGGGATGTTGTTTTCCTGGTCACGTCAGCCCTGTTCCCTGGGTACCTCTGAGGGGCTGAGCTTTGCTATCGGGGGGTGAAGAAATGGGACGGGGGTACATCTGGAAGATCAGCCTCTCCCACCTCCTGCTTAAGCCTTTAACATACCCCCCAACATGCTGGGCTGGGGTCCTTGTCTATCATCCCCTCCCTAGCCCTGTCCCCTCGCTGTGGCAGGATGAGCCCTGGCCCATCTGGAGTGTGTGTGTGGGGAGGGGGGGCGGGGGGACTTCTGTCTTCTAAGTCTTTAAGAAGCACATCCTTGAAGACATACTGAAAAAGCCACCTTGCAGACCAGGTACTTACAATCTTTCTGTGGCTGCTTGCATGCCCAGGACCCATGTGAAGACCTGTGTTTAGGAGGGGAAGGAAGGTCTGGGGTGGAAATCAGTGTGTCACCCTCACACCAGGGAAATACAAAACCCCTCAAATATGACTGAAGAGAAAAACATATGAAAAGGACGAGGAGAAGGGGTTCCTGTTCGCCGTGTACCGTGAACACATGTTGCTGAACGGGGCTGTGTTAGGCTCTTCCATGGTGCTTTTGATCTGGTAATGCCAGACTTAAAACACCTGTCTAACCTTAATACGTGTTAAAAATGTCTTCCTTTCCCCACAGGAGATTACATTTCAAGTTCTGGAACTGTTCTGTCAGAATAGCAAGCCTATATGGACAGCTTATCATCCCATCCTTTTTAATTTTTAGCTTCGCACAATCCCCTTAGCAGCCCCTAAGGGTGAGAGGACTCAGTTTCCCTCACTTTGAACCTCAGTGGTTGGTTTAAGGAAGCTGTTGATCAAGCACTTTGGTTTACGAAGGACCCATCAGTTCTGGATTTTAAAATAGCTGAAATGTTTTTTTTTTTTTTTTTTTTTTTTTTTTAAGACAGGGAAAGGCTCTTTAGGTGGGGCTTCCTCTGATAATAACCTCAGTTCAGTAAACATGATTGAGATCCTTGGGGGGTTTGGTGAGGAACCTCTCCTCTCATCCAGTTGGGGAGTTAATAACCCAAAAGGAAAAGTTCTATGTAATGTCACAAGTGTGAGATACGGAAACGCAAAGGACAAGTGTGTGTTGTTCAATCTGGGTATCCAGCAAAACTTCCTGGAGGAGGTGACACCTAAGAAGTTGGGAAGTAAGGGGAAAGGGGCATTCCAGACAGAGAAAACAGCATAAGCCAATCCACAGAGAAGAGATCCATGTAGTATGTTGGGAAATTATAGACAATGCAGTGTTGCTTCAGGAAAAATCATGAGGTAGGAGGTGGGTGGATCATAGAAAAGATAGTGCAGTGAAGTCGGTGAGAGAAGATGAAGGCGTTGGTTAGGAGGGTGTGGTTCGAGAAACATTTAAGAGGCAAAACTAGCAGGATTGGGCAAATTTGAATGTCTATGGGAAGGGAAGAAGTTCAGACCGACTTTAAGTTCTCAAGGGACCAGGTTTTGGGTGGCAGGTAGAAGATGAGACTGTGCCTGGGGAATAGCTAGCTGCTGTGGGACTGGCAAAGAAGATGGCCCCAATAACGATCGTAGAGGTGAGGCTTACTGAGTACCAGGCCCAGCTAACAGTATCTACACCTGCTATCACACTCACCCCTACAGCTGAGGGGGGGGCACTGTTGTCTCTCCCCTTTTTTACATGGGGGATTCAGGGGACTTGTCTGTTGTCAGTAAGTTGCAGAGGGGGGATTTGAACACAGGCAGTGTGATTCCAGGGCCTGGAATCCTCTGAACTCCTATACCTGAATGTTCATCACACTTGGTGGGCTCAAGTTCATGCGTTATGTGACCTTGCAGGAGAGGCTCACAGGTGATCTGTGGGCTGGCGTCTGGCCGGCAGTTGGCCACGTGGGCCGAGGGCTCAGGAAAGAGGCCTGGGCTGGAGAAGGGATCTGGAAGCATCAGCATATCTGCTGAAGGCAGCTGGGAGGAGCGTGGTGTCATTGACGCCAAGATGCTTCTGGGCAGCAGTGCGAAAAGCCACAGAGAGGCTGATGGGAGAGAGGCTGAAGAGGGTCTGCTGGACCGTCCTGGGCAAGAGCAGGGTCAATGGAATCAGATGGAGGAATGAGTTACGGGGACAGGGGGAGACCAGCAGTGTAGCCTCGACTTGCCAGGCTCCAGGCTCGGAAGGGAGGGTGAGAAGCAGGAGCTAGAGGGATCCAAGGATCACAGGAAGCTTTTGCATTCATTTTTAAGAGGGAGAGACCAGAGTACGTTTCTAGGCTAAGTGGAGAGCACCACCAGGGACAGGAGGAGGAAGGATGGAGAGGAGATACCAATGCAGCCAGGCCAGGGACCAGGGCGCGGGCACCATCTTGTGTGGACCAGCCCGCAAGCACGGCCTTCTCTTCTTGCTCTCCGCTGCCATGGGCTTGGTGGCCTGTACTGTTGGGTGGACTTTACTGAATGCCCTTTATGGTCATTTGGCTGCGTGGGAGCAGCTGATACATGAGCGATTTCCCTTCCATCTGATTTTGGCTGAGCCTTACTGAAGTGATGGCAGAAAACAAGTGTCCCCGTGGCCAGTGTGGCCCCAGGGCTTGGCCTCCTCTGCCCTGAGCTCCCAGTAGGTGCTAGAGCCTCACACTGGACCCCCTTCCTCATGTGTCTCTGGGGCCCAGTAGGGAGGGAGTGGGAGACCTCCTCTTCTGACTGAGGGAGTCGGGGTGGCCCTCGCTGGCTGATCAGCCTGTTCTGGTTTCCAGCTCATCTGCCTGGGGAAGGGGTGTGGGGAGATGGGAAGTGGTTCCACGAAGGTACACAGTGTACTGTGAGCCTGACTCGGAGTGCGAACCCGAAGTCACTGATGGCAGCATTCGCTAAACAAAAACTCCTTTTGGAAGTTATTGATTTTAGTTTATCCAGTCAATCTGTATTAAGCACCAACTGTTTGCTCAATCTGCTGTAGCTGTGAATAATAATGAGAGACAGAGTACGCAGGTGGGAGCATGCACACACACTCAGAATATAGAACTCTACGGTCAATCAGTGGTTAAGAGCACTCCCATCTCATAGCTAACGGTTATCTGCCTCTGTATGCTTCAGCTCCTTGTCTATAAAATAACTACATCCTAATGGTATGCGGTAGTTTCGACAGGACTCATTCAGTGACAAGTCAGACCCAGCTCATACTGACTAACACATAAAAAAGAGAATTTTTGGCTCATGTAACTGACAAGTCCCAGGATACCTTGGGTGAGAGCCTTCAGGCATGGCTGGATCCAGGGGTTCCAATAAAGTCATCACCAGTCTCTCTGTCTCTCAGCTCTGCTTCCTCTTTGTTGCCTTCATCCCCTGGTGCATGATGACAGCCAGCAGCTCCTGGTCCAGCAGTCCCAGCAGAGAGGGGCATGTGCTTCCTCATCAGCAGAAAAGGTCTCAGGCAGGACCAAGGCTGACTGCCTCCTGAGGGTCATGAAGCTGCCCATGAACTAATTGCTGTAGCCAGGGAGAGGGGGTAGTTGATCGTTCAGGCTAGCCCCACCTGCCCTTCCTGGGCACTGGGGTGGGTCAGTGTCAGCCCCCTGAGCCCCAAGAATGGGAGCAGGGAGGGTATTCTTGAAAAGAAAGGAGGTATCTATTTCTACAAGAAGGGGGCGGCACAAAAAGAAAGGGTCACAACCCCTACTTTTGGGGGGCTGTTTGGAGGATTAAATGAGTTAAAATATATGAAAAGTTCCTGGCACACTCCCTGGCACATGTAGGTTCTCAGTAAGTGGTAACTATTAACATTAATATTATTGATATTATTAGTAGTCCCTGTGGCAGGGACTCATTGAAGATAATGCTCAAGATAATGAAGATCATACTAGAGCCCTTGTTTAGAAAGGATAAACAGCCACTCTGTGGCCATGCTAACCCTACGTCCTAGGTGCTGGCCCATGGCAGCTCAGAGGATGCTGCTGAGGGCTTCCTGGAAGAGGAAGACTGGTTCTCTGCCTTTGTCAAGCTCTAAGGGGCTGTGCCTGCAGGATAGATCCCAAAGGAGTAGCTCCAGTCGGAATGATTTATTCATTTACTCCTTCATTCATTCAGCCCTTTTTTTCTTGCCTGAGCTCCATCTACATGCTATGCACTAAGCATGGATGTCACAGCAAGCAAAACAAAGTCCTGTGGTCCTGGAGCTAGTGGGGAGCAGATGGGTGTTAAAGAAGCAAACAGATAAGAAATCCTGGCTATTTCAAGTTGTAATAGGTTCCATGAGGAACATAGGGAGAGTCGTGGTGTGCGTGGGAGCCAGGTAAAAACACCCGGTTGGCGGTAGCCTGGCTAGGAGGTGACTTCTGAGCTGCGAGCTGAGTGCTTAGAGAGCGTTGGCTCCTGTCAGAGGTGTGATAGTCCGTTGGCCTACACGCTGGGGCCCGCCGGTCTGCCTGTCTGTCCCCTAGAGGAAGGGGAGATTTTAAGGGGTTAGGACCACGTCATGGTGAGAGGAGCCCCCAGTGCCTCTTAGAGGCCCCTTCTTGGATACGCCATCAGACTCCCTCCAGCCTGGAACAGCACCTGGAGACTCAAACGTTCTTTCTTTTGGCCTCTTTCTGGATTTTGTGTGGGCCACACACAGAGGGTCACTTTGCCAGCAGGAGCCCATAAACCCAGCAGCTGGGGGCCCTTCCGAGCTAACTTCTGCCTCCCCTGCTCCTAAGGCATTGCCCAGCCTGTGGTGTCTGTGGTCCCTGGCATCCCTTTGCTTGCCCCCTGACCTCTCTCCTACAGTCTTTCTTTTACAACTCCCTGTGCCCACCCTGCCAGATGCCTGTGTCCTATCCCTCCCTCACTGGGTTTCCAGATTTTGCAAATAAAAACACAGAATGGCTTGTTAAATTTGAATTCCAAATAGAGAACATGTAATTTTTTAGTCCAAGTGTGGCTCCAGTATTGCATGGGGCATACTTATACTAAAAAATTATTTGTTGTTTATTTGACATTTAAATGTCATACCTCATTTTACGTGGCAACCCTATCCCTTCCCCACACTCCCCATGCTTCAAGCACGTTAGCTTGGGGAACATGGTGCTCCCACCCACCTTCTCTTCTTTTAAAGCTCTTCATGGTTCTTTCTTCATCCTTTAAAGAGTTTTTAACTTAAAAAGTTAAACTTTTCCTTTTGAGTTAATTGTAGATTGATGTGGAGATTCACAGAGAGATCCCCTGTACCTTCTACCCAGTTTCCCCCAAGGGTAATAGTTCGCAGAAGGAGAGTCTGTGTCACAACCAGGATATTGCGATAGAGGCATTCAGGCTACAGAGGGTTCCCATCACCACCGACACCTTCATGCTGCCTTTTTATAGCCATAGCCACTTCTGTTCTGCCCCAGCCCCTTCCTCAGCCCCTGGAAACCACTAATCTGTTCCCCGTTTCTGTAGTTTTGTCATTGCAAGACTGTTACAGGAATGGAATTGTACATAAGTTTTCATTACCTTTGGGATAAATGTCCAGGCATGCAGGTGCTGGTCTATAGCACTTGCATGTTTGACTTTTTAAAAGTATTTCATTTTAACTAATTAATTAATTAGTTAAATTTAAATTTTTTATTAAAAATTTTTTTTTAAATTTTTTTTAATGTTTATTTTTGCAACAGAGAGAGACAGAGCATGAATGGGGGAGGGGCAGAGAGAGAGGGAGACACAGAATCGGAAGCAGGCTCCAGGCTCTGAGCCATCAGCCCAGAGCCCGATGCGGGCCTCGAACTCACGGACCACGAGATCGTGACCTGAGCTGAAGTCGGACGCTCAACCGACTGAGCCACCCAGGCGCCCCTTAAAAAAAATTTCTTTTTGAGAAAGCAAGAGAGCCTGTGCAGTGGGAGGGCGGGGGGGAGGGGCAGAGAGAGAGAGAGAGAGAGAGAGGGAGGGAGGGAGGGAGAGAGAGAGAATCTTAAGCAGGCTCCATGCTCAGCACAGAACCCAATGCAGGGCTTGATCTCATGACCCTGAGATCATGACTTGAGCTGAAATCAAGAGTCAGATGCTCAACTGACTGAGCCACCCAGATGCCCTGCATGTTTGACTTTTAAAGAAACTGCCAAACTGTTACCTAGGGTGGCTGTGCTATTTTACATTCCTATCAGCAACCTACGAGACATCCAGTTTCTCTTCATCCTTGCCAGCATTTGGTTTGGCATTATTTTATATTTTAGCCAATCTGATAGATTTGTAGTGGTATCTTATTGTGGTTTTAATTTACATCTCCCTAATGGCTAATGATGTTGAACATCTTTCATGGGCTTATTTGCCATTTGTTTATCCTTTTTGATGAAATGCTTCTTCATATATTTTGCCTATTTTCTAATTGGACTGTTTGCTTTTTTACTGTTAAGTTTTGAGAGTACGTTATATATTCTAGATACTAGTCCTTTGTTGGTTACATGGTTTGCAAATACTTCCTCTCAGTCTGAGGCTTGTTTTTTCATCTTCTTGACAGACTTCGTAACAGAGTATTTTGCAGGGTAAAAGATTAAAATTTGGTAAAGTCTAGTTTATCATTTTTTCCTTATATGGCTCATGCCTTTGGTGCCCAGTTTAAGAACTCTTTGCCTAACCCTAGATCCCAAAGATATTTTGCATATTTTTTTCCAAAAAACTTTTATAATCTTACATTTCACATTTAAGCCTAAGTTCTGTTTTGAGTTCGTGTTTACATAAGCTGTGAGTCTTGGGTTGAGCTTCTTCTCCTCCTCCTCCTCTTCCTACCCCCCACCCTCCAAATGTCCAACTGCTCTTGCATCATTTGTTGAAAAGGCATATTGTGTGGGATCTATTTCTGGGTTCCATTGATCTGTGTGTCTATCCCTCTGTCATATGACATAGCCTTGATTACTGTAGCTATATAAGTTTTAAACTCAGACTGAGTCCTTCTATTTTATCATCCTTTTTCAAAATTGTTTAGGTATCCTAGGTCCTTTGTCTTTCCATATAAATTTTAGAATAATCTTATCTACACATGCAAAAACTCTTACTATAATTTTTTTTTTAAAGGATTTTTTTTTTTTTCAACATTTATTTACTTTTGGGACAGAGAGAGACAGAGCATGAACGGGGGAGGGGCAGAGAGAGAGGGAGACACAGAATCGGAAACAGGCTCCAGGCTCTGAGCCATCAGCCCAGAGCCCGACGCGGGGCTCGAACTCACGGACCGCGAGATCGTGACCTGGCTGAAGTCGGACGCTTAACCGACTGCGCCACCCAGGCGCCCCAACTCTTACTATAATTTTAAAAAGAATTGTGTAAACCTGCGTATTGATTTGGGGAGAATTGACATCTACTATGTTGAGGGTTTCAATCCATGAACATGGTATATCTCTCAATGTACTTAGATCTTCTTTAGTTTCTTTTATTGCTCTTTTGTAGCTTATAACTTGCTAGTCCTGTCCATATTTTGATAGATTTACATCTAAATATTTCTTTTTTTTAGTGATTATAAATGGGATTTCATTTTTAATATTGGTGTCCTAGTATATAGAAATATAGTTGGCTTTTGAATGTTGATTTTTGTACTGTTTGACTTTGCTCAACTCAGTTGTAGAAGATTTTATTTTTGTAGATTCCATGGAATTTTCTATATAGACAATCCAGTCATCTGCAAATAAAGGCAGTTTTATTTCTGTCTATGTTCCTTTTGTTTCCTTTTCTTGTTTTTGCTCTGGTTAGAACTTCCAGAATTGTGCAGAATAAGAGTGGTGACAGTGGATATCCTTGTCTTGTTTCTGAATGTAGGGAGAAAACATTCAGTCTTTTATCATTAGGTGTAATAGTAGATGCAGGTTTTTTGTAGATAACTCTGTCAAGTTGAGGAACTACCCCTTTATTTCTTTCTTTTCTTTTTTTTTTTAAGAGGTTTTATCATGGATGGGTTTTGGATTTTATCAAATAAATCCATGTTTTTTTTAAAAAACTGAATCTATTTATATGATAATGTGATTTTTCTTCTTCTGTTAATATAGTGGATTATATTGGTTTTTGAATATTGAGATAGTCTTGCATCCTTGATATACACCCCAATTGGCCATAGTGTACAATTCTTTTTAAATATTGCTCAATTCTCTTTGCTAATATTTCATTAAATGTATATATTTTTGCCTGTATTTGTAAGGGTCATTGGCCTGCAGTTTTGTTTTGACCTATCTGACTGATTTTCATATTGGGCAATATTAACTTGATAAAATAAGTTTGAGAAGTGGTTCTTCTATAGTTTGAAAGAAATTATGTATAATTGGTGTTTATTCTTGTTGAAACATTTGTTAGAATACTCCAGTAAAATAACCTGGGTTTGGAGAATTCCTTTTAGGGAGTTTTTAATTATGAATTTGATTTCCTTGATAGTTTTAGGACTGTTCAAATTGTGTATTTCATGTTGGTCGAGTTGTAAGAGGCTGTGTTTTCAAGGAATTGGTTTGTTTCATGTATTTTGTCAAATTTATGTGTGCATACTTTTCACGGCAATATTCTCTTTTTATTCTTTTGATGTCTGTAGGGTCTATAGTGATATCCTCAGGTTCGTTTCTGATATTGGGAACTTATGCCTTCCCACTTTTTTTCTCTGTCAGTCTTATTAGAGATTTGTCCATTTTATTGATCTCTTCAAAGAACCAACTTAAAAATTTTTTGTTATGTTTATTTATTTATATGTTTGTTTGTTTATTTATGGAGAGACAGTAAGAGGGGAAGGGGCAGAGAGAGAGAGGGAGAGAGATCAAACAGTCTCCACACTCAGCACAGAGCCTGATGCAGGGCTCGATCCCACGATTGCAAGATCATGACCTGAGCCAAAATCAAGAGTTGAATGCTTAACTTAATGAGCCACCCAAGCACCCCTCAAAGAACCAACTTTTAAAAATGGATTTTCAGTATTGGTTTTCTGTTTTCAATTTAATGATCTGCTCTTTTCTTTATTTTTTTCCTCCTCTCTGCTTGCTTTGGGTTTATCTTACTGTTGTTTTTCTAAGTCTTTGAGGTGGAAGTTTAATGACTGATTTGAAACTTTTTTCTTTTTTAAAAAAAATTTTTATAATGTTTATCTTTGAGAGAGAGAGAGAGAGAGACAGAGAGAGAGAGAGAGAGAGAGTGGGGGAGGGGCAGAGAAAGAGGGAGACACAGAATCTGAAACAGGTTCCAGGCTCTGAGCTGTCAGCACAGAGCCCGATGCCGGGTTTGAACTCACAAACTGAGATCGTGACCTGAGTCGAAGTTGGATGCTTAACCGACTGAGCCACCCAGGCACCCCTTGAAACTTTTTTCTAATGTATATAGTTAGTGTTATAAATTTTCCTCTTAGCATTGATTTAGCTGTGTTCCACAAGTTTTGATATGCTGTAGTTTTATTTTCATTTAGTTCATTATATTTTATAAAATATTTCCTTTGTGCTTCATCTTTGACTCATTGTTTAGAAGTGCTTTGTTTAGTTATCAAGTGTTTGGAGGTTTTTCTCTTTTCTTTTTTGTTAATAACTAGTTTGATTCCATTGTGATTGGAAGAAGCACCGTGTATGACTTCAAATGTCAATTCTTTTAAATTTGCTGAGATTTGTTTTATGACACATGATATGGCCCATATTGGTATATGTTCTCCAGGCATTTGAAAAGAATGTATATTCTGCTCTTTTGGGGTGATATGTTCAATCAACGTCAAGTAGACTTTGCTGGTTGATGGTGTTGTTGAATTCTTCTATGTCCCTGCTGATTTTCTCTCTAATTGATTTATCAATCATTGAGAGAAAGGTGTTAAAATGTTCTACTATAATTGTGGATGTGTCTGTTTCTTCTTTCAGGTCTATTAGCTTTTGCTTCATATATTTCGCAGCTCTATTGTTTGGTGCCTACACATTTAAGGTTGCTATGTCTTCTTGGTTGATCAACTTCTTCCTTGTCTATTTCATAATTTTTTTCTCTAAAGCCTGCTTTATCTAATATTACACCTTCTGCTTTCTTTTGATTAATGTTTGCAAGATATATGTTATTTTATACTTTTACTTTTAATATGCCAATGTGGTTACATTTTAAGTGAATTTCTTATAGAGAGAATATAGGTGGATCATTCTTCCTTGCCTTCACCACTCCATTCTGCCAATCTCTGTCTTTTAATTTGTATTTAGACCATTTATATTGAATGTAATTAATGATATGTTAGGGCGTAAGTCTGCCATTCTGTATTTTGTTTTCTGTTGGTTCTGTTTTTTTTTTATTTCTGTTTTCTTTTCCCTAACTTTCTGTGGGTTACTCGAACATTTCTAAGAATTTCATTTTGGTTTATCTGTATTGTTTCTCTTTGTACAGCTTTTAAAGTGTTATTTAGATATTACATTAAATAAACATTTCAAAATCTTCTGGTGTCATCATTTTACTAGTTTGAGTGAAGTGTAGAAACCTTACCTTCCTTTATTCTCCCTCATTTACAATCTAATTGTTTTAAATATGTCATATATATATATATATATATTAAGTTTATTTATTTTGGGGGGGGAGGAAGGGAGGGAGAATGCACAATTGTGGAAGGGACAGAGAGAGAGAGAGAGAGAGAGAGAGAGAGAGAGGGAGAGAGAGAATTCCATGCAGGCTCTACAGTTAGCATGGAGCCCAGTGTGGGCCTGAATCCACAACTGTGAGATCATGACCTGAGCTGAAATCAAGAGTCAGTAGCTTAACTAAGTGAGCCACCTTAGGTGCCCCAACTTTTATACATATTTAGAACCATATCAGTGTTAAATTTTTGTATCAACCATCAAACATAATTTAGAAAACGCAGAGGGGTAGAAAAACTATTGTATTTACCGTATTTTCTTTTTTTTCTTCTTAATCTTCTAAGATTCCTTCTTTTACCATTTTCTTTCTGTTTAGAGACGTTCCTTTGATCATTCTTTTAGGGTAGGTCTTCTGGTGACAAATTCTCTTTGTCTTTTTCATCCAAGGATGTTGATTTCCCCTTCATTCCTGAGGGATATTTTAGCTGGATATAGGTTCTAGGTTGCCATTTCTTTTCTTTCATACTTCTTGTGCCACTTTCTTCTGGTCTCCTTGGTTTCTGAGGGGAAATCCACTGCCATTTGAATTAGTTTTTCACTATGGTAAGGTGCCATTTTTCTCCCACTGCTCTCAAAATTTTTCTCTTGCCTTTTATTTTTTAGAACTTTTCTAGCCTGTCCTTTTTCTCCTGTCTCACCAACCCCGGAGGCACTGTTCTTCTTAACCTGTTTTTTCTCTTTTGTTCAGATTAAGTCATTTTTATTGTTGTATCTTCCAGTGCACTGATTCTTTCCACCATCTTTTCCTTTCTGCTGTTGAGCCCATCATTGCTTAGTTTTAAAATTTTGTTTACTTTTTTATTTCTAGAAGTTCCATTTAGAGCTTTTTTATATCTTTTATTTCTTTGCTGAGGTTTTCTCTTTTTCCATTTGTTTCACATGTGTCCATAACGGTTGAAGTATTTTATGATGGCTCCTTTAGAGTCCTTGACAGATAATTCTGACATCTCTGTCATCTTGGGCTTGGCATGAATGGATTGTCTTTTTGCATTCAATTTGAGATCTTTCTGGTTCTTGGTGGGATGGATGATTTTTGATTGAAGTGGAAAGAGTTCTAGTTTTGTCTTCCTACCACGTCACCACTGATATCTCTCTGACTGGTAAGAGGAGTGTCTTGTTCCTGTTCCCCACATGGCCTCCACTGACACTGGGCGGATGAGTAGGGACGCCTTGCTACTGCTGGGTGTGGGTGGGAGGCCACCTCCCCAGATGGTCTCTCCTGACACCTTGGGGAGAGCTATGTTATTGCCCAGTAAGTTGAAGGTCCTCACTCCCTACTGGGCTTTCTCTGACACCCTTTCCACATGGAGTGGGGAGCGGGTATTGGGTGCCTTGTTATAGCCTTGGGAACATGGAAGTCTGGGTGCCCCATTCAGCCTCTGCTGGAACGAGGGGGCACAGCATTTTCTCTGGGGTTTGGCTTGAGCAAAGCTGCTATTGTCTCAAAGTCTTCTGTCTTGTCAGGCTGTCCCTTTTCTTGTCCTTTGGCTGAAGAGAGCAGGCTTTCCTTTAAATCTCTTTTCCTTTAAAATCTCACCTGTTGGCCTTTCCTGGTTTCCAGCATCTTCAGCTCCAATCTGAGCTGTATGAGGCAAAAGGAAAACCCAGGGTTTGTACTGCCATGTCATTTCTTGAGTCCCAAGGTCCCTGGCCATTCTGCCGTTTTCTCTCCACTTTTCAGAATCTTCTTATGTTTCTTTCATCTATAATGTCCATGGTTTTTAGTTGTACTTAGCTAGAGGAATAGGGAAAATTATGCCCAGGGGAGAAATCTGTAAGCTGAATGGGTGTCTAAGGGGTCTCAGGGACTTGGAGTTGCTTTATTCCCCAGCAACTTCTATACTATTTGGGTCCAAGGGCTTGTGGGGAAATTGGAGCTTAGACTTGTAGTCCAGACCTGGGTCAGGACCATTCTGAGGACCCTCCTCCTTCCCTCCCCTCCTCTTCTTTGCAAGGGGAGAGAACAGTGGCTCTGTGAGACCCTGACTCACCCGTTGGTGACATCAACCAAGCCTGGCAATGTAAAAGTTGATACTAACGATGCCTTGTCCCTGCTTCTAGCGTTGCTTTTTGTTTTCTCCCCTCCAGTGATCCTTCTCACTCTGGATTTATCCTCATAGGAGCTGATGATGTCAACAAGCCAGGGTGGGGCCCTACCTGACATATCAGCTAGGGGTACTGTGAGTAGTATTGATTCTTCAGTGTGAAGGAGGGACACAGTGGTCTGGTGCTGGAGAGGTCGGCTGGAAGAATGATGTCAAATCAGTGTACTGAAGGCCAGAAGCTGGCATGGGAATTGGGAGGGGGCAGACCAAGATCTGACTGGCCATCAGGTTGTCTCATCCCTTCAGAGGAGGACAGCTCTTGCACAAACCCCACTTTTCCCACGGGCAGGGTCTCAGGAAACTGTAGTGGAATCGTAACACTTGGATGGATATTGGAAAGTGGTGGTGTCTCTGGGATGAGGAGGTAAATAAAAACATGACAGATTGTTTTCAAAGCATCAAATGCAAATTGTCAACACAAACATGTTTCTGGACCTAACAGCTAAATGTGTGAATTAATTACGGACCTCTTAGGATGCAGAATTATTCTTTCTTTCAGTGACTGAAATAGCCCTGCTGCCCAAGCCTTCCTCTCTGGGAAGCAGATTTCATGGGCTGCTCTTTTAAAGTTTTAGGGGCTGGTGGAAATGCAAGAAACCATAGTACAAACCTGGTTTCCCTGCAGCCACTTCGGTTTTGATAATCTGTACCCACAGTCTTGGTTAGGGTTGGATTCCTACCAAATACTAACACATACTGTAAAAGACCTGTAGTTTTAGGGGGAAAAATGTTTCCATTGGTAACATCTGTCAATGATTCTGAGGTTGAGGTCAAGGTCCACGTCAGGCCCAGTTTATCTTGCTATGTCCACAGACTCGGAGTTCTGTGGCCTGTTCACTACACGTAGGGCTGCAGTGAGCCACGAAAGGCACCTTTCACATGTATGCGAGCTGCAGAAGCACTTCACCCGGTGAGCTTTTCATGAAAGATTTCTAATAAGGGGTATTCTTAAAAATCCACACACAGATATGCACACACACCCCCCTCAGCTGTAGCCTACACAAAGAACTTCAACTATCTCAGCATGTGCCTTGAAGATTTGTTTTACAAAAAAAAAAAAAAAATTAGCATCTCAGTGTAAAACATTTTGGGACTTTTATCTGCAGAATCAGGATCCACATCCGGTTCCAGATACCTGCCTCTGTCTCCTGCTCCTGGGGCAGTTCAGCTCTGTCTCCCGGTCACCTGTTGGCAGCCTGCACCCACTGCAGGCCCCCGCTGCCTGGGCCCTGCTCGGGTTCGAACGGTGCTAGCAGAATTTGCGCAATCTCTGCTTGTCTGCTTAGGGGCTTGGGGAATCTTGACTCTGGGATGGCGGGAGCATTGCTCCTCCAAATAGATGAACAGATGAATAAAAAGGTAGTTAGAGCATATTCCTCACCCTTTTCTCACCTGGAAGCCTCCGGACCACCTGGCACATTTAACTCATCAGGAAGCCGAGGCTCAGAGAGGGGCAGACACTTGCCCAATGTCACACAGATGGCCAAAAGCTGGGGTGAATGCAAACCAGACCGGTGCACACTCAAGTTCCATCTCCCCTCATTACTCCACTCACTCAACACACGAGTGAGAATTTCTAGGGGAGGGGCCTGGAAGTCTGTAGTCGACAAGGAGCATCTCTCCAACCCCCCCGGGGATTTGTATCCTCAGAGAAGTCTGGGGAGTTCTGGTCTACACTGCCTCTGCTGGTGGTGGGCCCAGGAGCCTGGCAGGAATCTTGGAGCTGGGCCTTTGGGAGCCTGTGGCCTGTGGCCCCAGGACCAGGGCTCTGTCTGAAACCCTGCAGTCTGCTGGCACGGGGAGAGAAGAGGGGGCTGTTGAGGGCACCGGGGGGGCCTATAAATCAACCTGTGTCAGGGCCCTCGGTAGCAAGTCGATATTTAGCGGCCATGTGCCGATAGCACCGGGCGGTTTGTTAAAATACTGAAATGTTCCTAACCATCTGGCAAGAGTTTCTGCCATGAATCCCCTGCCCACAGATCCTCTCCCTGTGTCTGGACCCCTCCTCTGGATCCAGTGCACAAGAAGATAACTCCTGGTCCATCAGGGGCCACCAGGTGACACCAGGAATGACGCAGTTTGGTGGGGCCCCTGTGCACCAGCCGTCAATACATTTTGCACATCGGCTCTGCTTGCGACTATATATTTTACCCCTTCTCTTTCCCTCCGCCCCGCAGCAAGCAGTTACGGGATTCTAGCCATGTGCTTGACGTGATGGCACCCCTTCCCCCTCAGCCAGCTTCTCTCGGTCCGGTCTCATTTCTTCCTGATTACCCCATGGACCCAGGCTCCTTCTGTGCCTGTCCCCCCACCATGACCCCCCTTGACGTGGTGGTGTTGAGTGTTACCCATGCTCTCAAAGAGGGCCTTCTGTTGCTCTATTCTGCCCCCCAAATGAAGGGACTTTCTCTAGGAAGTTTTACTCACATTTAACTGTTTGTAATTTTCATTCTGTTTACAACTTGGGTAAAAGCTGCTTGGTTTCCCCCACCATTTTCATAGCTGCTGTGACAATCATGCCAGTGTCCTGGCACCCAACCCCTGGCTGTGACGGCAGCCCTCCCCTCCCCTGCTCAGACCCCATTCGGCCCCTGCTCACGTTCCTCACGGTCGGTAATGACACCAGCTCCACATTCTGCCGGTGTTTTCTCTGATCTATTCCATCACCGGGTGGAGGCTGAGGAAACACCTTTCGGGAGAATCCGCTCCTCGTGGTTTTGGCGTGAGGCAGTTTTGGAGGTTTTGTTATTAGCGCATCTCTGCTTTGCTTCACAGCCAGGTGGGCTTGTGTGAAGCAGTGAGCTAAAAACTGACACTGGTCGGTCAATTCTGAGTTTGGTTTCTGCAGCCTATCAGTGGCCCCTCCCCCCAGAGGCCACCCTGGCCCTACAGGAACCCTATTTTGCAGGATATGATATATGGCAATTTATTAACGAGTGTGTGTCTGCAGGAAGGCACTTGGCCCCAGCTCCTGGCTTCCAGGCTTGGTGCTGAGCAGAGGGCTTCATTTATTTAAAAGTCTCATCCTTGTCCCGAGGGAGGGTCTGTGGTCCCTTCCCTTTGGTGGTCCCACCACCTTCCTGGGGTGAGCCAGTGGGTCTGTTCTTTCCTGGTCCGTGAGGGTCTGCTCTGGGACCAGGAAGGAGTGGGGGCAGGCTCAGTTCTGTTTTAGGAGGGCGAACGGAATTCCCCCTTTGTTAGGAATGGTGTCTAGGGGGATCTTGCTGTTACTCTGCAGAAGCTGAGAAGGGGTCAGAGCTGGAAGCTTCTGGACCACCTGATGCATTTAGCTCATCAGGAAGCCGAGGCTCAGAGAGGGGCAGACGTCTACTTGCCCAACATCACACAGATGGCCAAGAGCTGGGGTGAATGCAAACCAGACTGGTGTCCACTCAAGTTCCATCTCCCCTCATTACTCTTCTCACTCATTTAACACATGAAGCCCCCCCAGCTGGCCCCTGGAGTGAGACTTTCCAAGGGAGGGACCTGGAAGTCTGTAGTCGATGAAGAGCATCCCCTAGGATTTGTATCGCCAGAGAAGTTGGAGGAATTCTGGTCTATACTGCCTCTACTGGTGGTGGGTCCAGGAGCCTGGCAGGAACCTTGCAGCTGGGCCTCTGTGGCCTGTGGCCCTGGGGCCAGGGCTGTGTCTGGAACCTTCCAGTCTGCTGGCACAGGGAGAAAAGGGGGCTGTTGAGGGACTGGAGGGGGGCGGGCATAAATCAAGCCAGGCAACATCCAGGGTAAACATAATAATTTTTCAGAAACATTTAATAATACTTTCTCCCTGCTTTCATTCGTGTGGTTTTGTTTTGCTTTACCTGTCATTGTTCTTTCCTACTCTGATTTTATCGTCCCAGGAACTGGTGACAAGGACAAGCAGGGAAGCTGGTGGATAGTGGTGGGGAGAGGCTCCTGCTTTACTCGGACCACTTAGTGCAGTGGTCATGGGCACCTAGGCATCGGGTGGATGCCCTGTGTTCACCGGTGGTGGTGGTCAGACATAGGGGAGTGGCTACACGGTGTTCTGAGGCTTGAGGATGGCGGGATAAAGTCAAATTGCAGGGTCAGAGGGCTGCTGACTAAGGGCATGTGTCCTTCAAAGCAGCTGAACCCCTGCAGAAATGCAGGATGCTCCTTGCATGGATGCAGAGATGGAGTGAGCCTTGGGAGCCCTCCTGAGGTGTCACGGGCATTCACTATTGATGGAAGCTAGAAAAGAGGCCAGTAGATCACTGGTTCTGAGTGCAATCTGAGCACCCTGGCATCCCATGCAGGTTCCCCTAGGCTACCTGGATGGTGGGGGGAGGCCCAGAAGGTGGGACATGGGGACTGAGAACAGCCCTGTTGTGTTCTGCTGTGTAAGTTGGTGTTTGTATGAGACTTCACTGGGAAAGGCAGAAGACGCCGCCCCAGTCCCCTCTGTCCTCACACTTTGCCCTGTTAGGGTTAGAACTGTAGGTCAGGCCTGGCCTGGTGGGAGGTTCTGGGCAGTCTCTAGACCTCTGTGAATCTTGGGCTCATCTTCTAGATGGAGCGGATGCTCTGTCCCAGGTCGCTGGCAGATCTGATGAGGTGTCACTGGCGACGGATCAGTGTTTCGGGTCTGGGTTAAGGGTCAGTGGTGAGGGGCCTGAGGACCCAGTCATTGGGTTGCCAACGGCGGCCCTGTTTCCTGCCTGCCTGTGTGTATTCTCTGACCTGCTTTTCGTTACTTACCCTCTGCCAAAATTCAGGAGATTTTCTTGCAGCTCCGACATCAGTATGAGAAAACCCAAGGGCCTTTAGTCTCAAGTGGGTTTCTTGCTATCAAAAGCTGCTTCCTGCATTAGGGTGCAAGCCTTGGAGATTTCTGGCAC
Organism: Lynx rufus; assembly: GCF_022079265.1. Lineage (NCBI taxonomy): Eukaryota > Metazoa > Chordata > Mammalia > Carnivora > Felidae > Lynx > Lynx rufus. Next base: position 23,713,858 of record NW_025814830.1, on the reverse strand, counting down.
CCCATGCCCTTGCCCATCACTGGGGCCCCTCTAGCCCTCCCCCTGTTCCTGGAAGGCCTTAGAAGTAGGTCCACATTGGGATGACTTGGAAGATGAGGAAGGATGGAGGCTGGAAATTTTCTTACTTTTTTGTATAAATTATTCAGTGATGATTCCTCTGGATAATTGCTCATCCTTTCTTTCTATGTCCACACTGGCCTGGTGCTCTCAAACAGGGAGGGAAGACCAGCTACGTAATTTGTGCAAAACGAAAATGCAGGGCCCCTTGTTAGAAAATTAAGAATTTCAAGATGGTGGGGCACCTGGGTGGCTCAGTCGGTTAAGCGTCTGACTCTTGATTTCAGCTCCGGTCATGATCTCATGGTTCATGAGTTCAAACCCCGCATCGGGCTCTGTGCTGATAGCTGGAAGCCTGCTTGGATTTCTCTGTCTCTCTCTCTCTCTGCTCCTCCCTGCTCATGCTCTCTCTCTCAAAAATAAAAATAAACATTAAAAAAAAAAAAAAAGAATTTCAAGACAGCAATAGCAGGATACAAACCAAGTGTGGGCCCTTCTAAATTCAGACCCTCGTGCTACCACACTGGTCATATGCTCATGAAACCAGCACTGGAGGGGCAAGATGCTTTATGTGGCAGGAACCCCATAGGACTCAGGCTTACAGGGTATGGCTGTGCAGGTTGTAGACTGCACAATTGTAGGGGACACCATGCACATTGTGGTCTACAGGGCAGCCTTGCCAGAGAGGTCACTACAGCCAGCCCCTGGCAGTGGCAGTCATCCAGAACTTTGAGACAGAGAGGCCACTTGGCAATGGGCAGTGTCCTCATGTCCCCATTCCTCCCTCTGGCCAGGGTTCTGGAACCTCCCCCTTCCATCCTCCCTTTCTCCTTGGCATTTCAGGGACACGTTTCTCTGCGAAGCTGAGGTGCCCGGGCTCCGTGCGGGCGCTGCTGGGGAAGCTTCCGCTCCTCGGTGCTCATCGCCTGCCGGCGGCTCCGCTGTTAACCTTTGGGGTTTGCTCATAAAATAGAAACTCTCTTTGTAGGTCAGTTTGTCAGTAATTTTGGCAGCCGCGGGGCCACCGAGGGAATGAGGCTTGGTTCCCACTTGTCTCTCGTGCTCGGTTTGGAGACTTTTGCGGAGCCCTTCCCCGGGAGGAACGCTCACCCCTGCCGGAAACGAGAGACGGTTTTCTCTGACCTGGTTTTGAATCGGCAGGAGCAATTCCTGTATGCTGGAAATGTACGGCCGCTGAGAAGGAATTTGGTCCAAACCCAGCCTGAGGAGCCTTCTGCTTGGGGCCTGGTTTTCCTGCGCAGGTGGCACGTGGGTGGGGCTGCTGGGTTTTGCCTCTGCTTCCATGTTAGGTGAAAGGGAAGGTCCAGCTGAAACTGGCACCCACCTGAGCCTTGCTGGGTTTGCCACGGTCTGGGGACCTGGGTCCTGGCCTGCCAGCTGACCTGGCTGGTCCTGCACAAGTGCTCCTGACCTCCATCTCCCATCCAACCCTGGGCTGCTGCGCTTCTGGGCATCTAGCCTTGTGACTAGCCCAGTGCGCAGCTCCGTACCCCATGCCGGAGGGGAGGGAAAAAGATGAGCAGGTCCTCATCAGACCCTCCCAGTGGGACTGGGGGTGAGGGTGGTTGGCTGATGTGCAGGCAGCGGGATTGGTGGTCAGAGGGAACAGTGATCAAGGGGTACTGAAACAGGCATTCTGGAGAAGTCAGGGAGGGCTTCCTGGCAGAGGCAGTGATGAACTGGACTCTAGCCCTTCCCTCTGTTATTTTTGGAGCCTCTAGGGAGTCAGATTGAAAACAGAGCACCTCTATTCCAGGACAGAAAGCTGGGAAAACCTATGCAGAGATAAAATTATGGCTGGAAATTTCATCCCACCCAAACAATAATTAAACATCAACTGTGTGTAAGACCCACTACCAGGAACAGAGCTGATTGAGAGCGAGCACAAGACTTCATGGCCAGAGCTGAAATTTGTGGAATGAGAACTTTAGATTAGCCAGAGAGGTAGGTTGAGTGTCAGGGGAGGGGATGCCAAGGAGGGAGAGGAGAGCAGGCTAGGGCCTAGAGGAGCTCCCAGGAGCCTCAAGGAGCAAGACTCTGGCTCCTGCCTCCTCCAAGAAGGCAGGCAGGCTGGGAGGATGTTCTCCAGCTGCTTCTGTGATCCTGGTCATCTTTAGGTCCAAAGCCTGAGGGTGGACCCACAGGGCAGCAGGTCCAGACGCAAGCCTGGAGCACTCCTAGCCAGGGACTCAGAAGCCCGCTCACAGCTGCCCTGGATAGGCTCCTGTATTGCTGATGTTTGTAGATAGTGTTGCCTTTTGAGGCTGTGGGTTAGGGTCTTTATGGGGAAAGGATACAGCCTGGGAAACAGAAAGCCTGGATTCCAGCCTGTCCTTCCCCATGTGCTTGTCGACCTTGAGCAAATCATTTCACCTTCCAGCACTCACTCCAACTATAACATGGCTGGATGGGAGCAAGTGGGCGTATCACCATGTTAACCAGGTTTCCTCCTATACGTCTTTACCGAGATCGGACCCGTTGACGATTCCTGTGGGGATCACAGGGTACTTACCTGCGTGCCAGGCCTTGGTCCAAGCACTTCGCATTGACTACCCTACTTAATTCTCACACCAACTCCCCTATTCTCCCATTTTATGGATGTGGAAATTGAGGAACACAGAGGAAGAGCAGTCTGCCCAAAGTCACATAGCCAGCAGGAGTCAGAGCCAGGGGTAGAGCCTGCGCAGTCTGGCTCTGGGCCCCATGCACTCAGCCTCCACACCAACTTGCCCCCACGTGGTCATGGAGCCCCCGTATTCATGAAGCATCTCTCCAGAGGGTGCAGTGTTCCCTGGAACACACTTTCCACCTGACTTTCATGGGTGTTTTTGGCTGCCAGGTCTGGACCATTAAACTCTTGAGGGAGTCTCAAACGGGATTTTACTCCAATCTCCAGATTCCCACCAATGTAAGATCCTATCGCATTGCATAGATTAATATCCCCCCATTTTCTTCTTTCTTCTTTTCTTTATAAACACCATAGCAGAGAAATTGGCTGGTGACGTGTCCACCCAAGAACCCCCTCGCCAAGGCAGCTGAGTATTAAGGGGGAAATTCGTGAAATGAAGTTTGGAAGCCGCCGGCCGGCCGGAGCCCCTTCTGAGCGATGATGATTTATTTCGGCAATGTGGTAGTCATTAGTATCTTTGGTGTCGGAGCCCGAGCGCTCGGGCCTGGGTCTGTGGCCGAGGGAGCCTTCGGGGCCATTACGAGCTAATGGCTCAGTGTGGGCAAAGGAGGCCTGCAGTCAATCTCACTGCTGGCGGGTAATAAACGTCGGCCGGCTCCCTTCCTGCTCCCCATGAGGGGGGGGGGGTGGCGGCTCGTGACTGCCTGCTGGGCCTCTGACCAGCCTGGCCTTGTCTCCACTGCCCTGGGGCTTCTCACCACTTCCCCGCCATCCCATCGGGAGAAGTGGGGCTAAGTTGTTGCCCAGAATTTCCTCCATCTGACCCAGATTTTAGAAGCCTGAGGTTGGTTTAGGGGCTGTGGGTTCTGCTGGCTTGGCTTTTGGGTGTCTTCTTGTAGGGTTTCATGAACTCAGCATGTCCCCATGGAGGGGACTTGCATGACACAGGGGCAGGGCAAGAGCCGCCCCAGGTGAGGGGTCTTTGCTGCCTCCACAACTGGGGATGATCGGTCCGCCTTGCCCCCAGTAGACTGAGGCTGAACTTGGATTCCATAAGGGCGCAGAAGTATGTCTGTGTAAGTACGTATGTATGTGATCGGCACTTTCATGCATGTGTACCCACCTAACAAGCACCAGCATCCACAAACAGCCCATTTCCCTGCCCCCTGCAGCTGCTTCATGCTCCCTTCCAGCCAGCACCCCGCAAAGGGCAGCCACGCTCTGACCTCTACCGCCAGATTAGTCTGCCCTGCTTCTGAGTGTCGAATAACGAAATGTTCCAGTCTGTCGCCTTTGTGTCTGGCTTCTCTAGCTCAGTGTTAATGTTCACGAGGTACATCTCCTCTGTGGACCAGTGGTTTGTTACTTTTTATCACCGAGTTGTATGCTCCTGCATGGGCACCGTCCACTTTGCTGTGTGTCCTTCCACTGCCGGATGTTCCGTCGTTCCTGGCTTGGGGCTGTTGTGAATGGCGCTTTGAAGGGCATCTGCGCAGGGGTCTCCCCCGAGGAGGGGGAGTGTCTCCCCCGCGGAGTGTTGGGCGGTCTTACCCGCGGCGGGGTCTCACCCACGAAGGGCATGTCACCCCCGGAGGGTGGGGGGGATCTCATCCGCGGAAGGGTCTCACCAGTGACCCACGGCGGGGGGGGGGGGGGGTCTCACCTGCCAAGGGCATGTCACCCATGCCGAGGGGGGTGGGGAGGAGTCTCACCTGTGACCCACGGTGGGGGGGGTCTCACCCGCGAAGGGCATGTCACCCACGGTGGGGGGGGGAGGGGTCTCACCTGCAGAGGGGTCTCACCCGTGACCCACGGTGGGGGGGGGGTCCTCACTCTCGGAGAGGAGGGGTCTCACCCGCCAAGGGCATGTCACCCATGCCAAGGTGGGGAGGGGTCTCACTCGTGACCCACGGCAGGGGGGCGGTTCTCACCCGCGAAGGGCATGTCACCCACGGTGGGGGGGGAGGGGTCTCACCTGCAGAGGGGTCTCACCCGTGACCCACGGTGGGGGGGGGGGGGTCCTCACTCTCGGAGAGGAGGGGTCTCACCCGCCAAGGGCATGTCACCCATGCCAAGGTGGGGAGGGGTCTCACTCGTGACCCACGGCAGTGGGGGCGGTTCTCACCCGCGAAGGGCATGTCACCCACGGTGGGGGGGGAGGGGTCTCACCTGCAGAGGGGTCTCACCCGTGACCCACGGTGGGGGGGGGGGTCCTCACTCTCGGAGAGGAGGGGTCTCACCCGCCAAGGGCGTGTCACCCATGCCGAGGTGGGAGGGGTCTCACTCGTGACCCACGGCAGGGGGGGGGTTCTCACCCACGAAGGGCATGTCACCCCCAGAGGGTGGGGGGGATCTCATCCGCGGAAGGGTCTCACCAGTGACCCACGGCGGGGGGGGGGGGGTCTCACCTGCCAAGGGCATGTCACCCATGCCGAGGGGGGTGGGGAGGAGTCTCACCTGTGACCCACGGTGGGGGGGGGGTCTCACCCGCGAAGGGCATGTCACCCACGGTGGGGGGGGAGGGGTCTCACCCGTGATCCACGGTGGGGGGGGGGGTCCTCACTCTCGGAGAGGAGGGGTCTCACCCGCCAAGGGCGTGTCACCCATGCCGAGGTGGGAGGGGTCTCACTCGTGACCCACGGCAGGGGCGGGGGTTCTCACCTGCGAAGGGCATGTCACCCACGGTGGGGGGGGAGGGGTCTCACCTGCACAGGGGTCTCACCCATGACCCACGGTGAGGGGGGGGGGGTCCTCACTCTCGGAGAGGAGGGGTCTCACCCGCGGAGTGGGGGGGTCTCACCCGTGACCGACATGTCACCCACGGTGGGGGGGGTGGTCTCACCCTCGTGGGGGGGTCTTCTGTGGTCGTGTGTGCCCATGCCTTTGCTTGATCATCCGGAGAGGAATTGTTGGCTCAGCGGGTAGGGATTTGTTCAGCCAGACAGCTCTTCCGGGTGGTTGTACTGACCTGCCTGCGGTGCCCTGCCACCTCACGGCCTCACGTCCCACTCCTCCTGCATGCCCTGCTCTAGCCACGTGATCTGTTTCTTGTTGAACATCCTGAGGTGTTTGCCCAGCCATGCCTTCTGTGTGTGGAACATTCTTTTTCCAGCTCTCACTCAGCTGCCTTTTTCCATTCGTGTGTCACCCCTCGCTGGGCTGACGACCCCCACCCCGACCTCGGCACTCTTTCCTCTTTCTGTTTTATTGCCTTCATAGCGCTTCACGGCCTCTGCTGCCATCTCCTTACTCACTTGTTTTGTGTCGTGTTTGCCTTTCCCACCAGAGTGGACCAGGGGTCTTGTCTCTCCCGTCCTGGCCAGCACACCTGGTGCCTCGACCGGAGCCAGGCACTTAGTGGGTTTCGGGGATGAGAAGAATGAACGGACCGGAGCTTTGCAAGCCCAAATGTCCATGTATCCGTCTTAGCCGCATCCCTGCCAGGAAAATGAGGTCAGGATCACTGTCTTCATCTAACAGGTGAAGGCAGTGAGGCCTGAACGAGAGTTGAGCCCAGACCGGGACCCCTGACTCCAGGCATGACCCCCGCATTCTGTCTGGCATGTTGTTCTTGAGTCTTGGCTCTGGAGTCTCAGAGTCTGGCTTCAGATCTGACTCTGCCACTCATTTGTTGTGAGTGGTTCATCGCTCTCTCTCAGTCTTGATTTACATATCTGTGAAAGGGGCGGGGGGGGCAGGTGTGTGGTTAAAGTGTCTAAGATCAAGTGCTCAGCCCTGTGAGGCGGTTTCTCCCCAACAGGCACTTTCGTGCACTGATTGCAATGGGAAAGCGCTCCCTTGATTTGTCTTTTTCTTTGGATCATTGAAGTTTACAGGGTCGGATGGGTCTGTTGTCTCCTCTTTTCTCTCCTTCCTCCCATCCCTCCCACCTCCTCTTTCTGATTTGTAAGCAAATTCAAAGGCAAAGAAGCATGTATGTGTGCATGCCTGTGTGTTCACACACCATGTGCATGTTTGGGGAGAGGTTTCTTCTCAGCCCCAGGTGCCCAGGGTGGAATTCAGAAGCTGGGGCTTCCTTTATATTATTATTTTTAAAATTTATATATTTATTTATTTTGAAGGGGGAGAGGGGCAGAGAGAGAGAGAGAGAGAGAGAGACCCAAATAGGCTCTGTGCTGACAGCGCAGAGCCCAATGTGGGGCTCGGTCTCATGAACCATGAGATCATGACCTGAGCTGAAACCGAGTCAGATGTTTATTTGCCACCCAGGCACCCCAGTAGCTGGGGCTCCCTTAACCACAGTGCAGCCTTGTACTCCAGAGAGGGGCCACCCTGCTTTGAGGTGTTAAAGCTACTAGGTTGAGCATCCAGTTTTCAGCTTACAGAAATGGCAGTTTCATATGGTTCAGCCTAAGATTTTCAGACCTTGAGAAGCAATCATTTATAGTAAACAGTTCCTACGTTAATTATAAATAATGTCCATCCAGTTCTCACAGTGTCCACCCACCCCCTGATATTTTTTTGCATGACCAAAAGTGCCTGGAGGTAAAGCAGGGAGGTTGTTCAGCAAACAGCCCTCACCTTGGACTTGCAGAGAGTGTCTGCACATGCAGCGGTGCAAGGCCTGGACCTCTGGAGGGGATGGGCCCCACCCCCTGGACTTCCTGTGCAGTGGAATGCTTGGCCCCGGCACCCAATCCTGGGTGCTGCCTTATCTATCATTAGTAAGGGGCTGGAAAGTCCTCTAGGCCCTGTCCTTTCTCCCCTCCGGGAATGCTGGTCCAGACACCCAAGGACTTGGCTTTGAGTCATGGGACGGCTCTGGAATGACAAAAAAATGACAATAATAGTAAAAATACCAAGAGCTGCTATTTATGGAGTGTGTACCTTACATGCATTATTTCAACTCTCCCCCTAAATTTTATAAAGTCGGTGTTGTCGTTCCCATTTGACAGATTAGGAAGTTGAGGCAAGTTGAGGCTCAGGAACCTACTTAAGCTCTGACAGCTGGGAAGAGGCGCAGCCTGGAGTTACATCCAGGCTACCTGACTTTAACTGTGTCCTTCTCACCAGTCCCTCTGCTTCCTTGCTACTCAAATTTGAGGAGAAGTTGAAGAACAGTTTCTAGAAAGAGGATAACACTCAGAGAAAGGCTGTGCATGATTGACAAGCTCTCTCAACAGGCCCCTTCTGCATTCTGAGCTGGGGTAGAGTCAGCATGGGCAGGAGTCACTGGGGAGCCTCCTGGTGGTGGTGGAGTCAGAAGGGCTGAGCTGTTTTGAGCTCATGAGCCAGCAGGCGGCCAGGGAGGGGGGTTGGAGGCGGGGAGAAGCGGACTGTGATCACCAAGTATTTGAGCTCTTTTTGATTGAGGAGTAGGCAAGACCAGGGCCAGAGGGCCTGCCTTCTTCATGATTATCATTGTAAAACCTTTGTTAAATGCTGGGAAGCAATAGTAATAGAATCTCTTTACCATGTAGTGCTTTCTTTGAACTGTAGATGTACGGATTTACAGAATCGTAGGATCCCAGACTCTGAGACCTGTAAAGCTCTGGGATCATAATGTTGGGGACCTCCTATTTGCACGGTGTCTAAGAGAACCGTGCTCACACACGCTCACACGACGCAGGCTTTGCGCAGCAAACCAGAGCGTACTCTAGAGCACGCTGTCCAAGGGGCATAAGATTTGAGCCACATGTGTAATTTTAAACGTGTTACTAGCTGCACTGAAAAAAAGTAGAAGGAAACAGATGAACTATTTTTATTTAACCCAATATATCCAAACTATTATGATTGCACTGTACAGTCAGCTTAAAAAGTAATTAATGAAAATTTTTTATATTTGTTTTCTCTTACTAAGGTTGCAGAATCTGATGTGTATTTTGCGCTGCGTGTGGAACAGCCGCATTTCAAGCGTTCCGTAGCCGCTTGTGATTAGGGTTGTGCAGCTCTAGGTGGGAAAGCCCCTGTGTTCCTGATGGGAAGTGTACTGTGAGATGGGGCTGCAGGGGGGTGGGGGTGGGCGGCCTGTGGGCCCTTGAGGAAGCAGGGCTCCCCTTGCTGGGAGGGGTAGGCTCTCAGGATCCTTGGCAGAGGCCTTAATCTCTCTTGGGAGTTTGGAAATAGGCATTTCCAACTTGCATTGGTCGACCATCTTGCTAGTCACTAGTCACCCCTGTTCATCCTGGCTGCTCTGGGGGTGGCCCTTAGAGAAGTCTCCTTTGCCCAGAGGGAGCTCTGAGGCAGTCGGATGGAGCACAGACCCCAAACAGGCCCAACAGAGGAGGAGGGAGGAGCCACGTGGCCACAGCTCCCACCTTCATTCTTGATTCCGGCCCTTTCGGGAACAGACGCTGGGCAGTGCCTCCTGGCCTGTGGCCCTTGCCTGCCACTCCGCAGGGGGTGAAGATGGTAGGGGAGGGGGCACACAGCTCTGTGCCTCATGTCCCCCCTGCCAACATCCGAGGCCGCCTTCCCGGGCTGATGCTGTGAAAGCGATTCTCCATCTCTCCTCCTGCAGCCACAGGGAGATAAAAGCCAGGGCTGTGGGGATGGTAAAGAGGGAGCCAAATTATATTTATAATATTAAAGTGAGTGCATTTGTGGCTTGCTGTTCTCCAGGGTGTTTCATAAGTAGAAAAACACAAATTAGCATTTTCCATTTCCATATATTGACTAGAAAAATCGCCTGCTCTCAATTAAGACCTATAGCTTTTGGGATGTATGCAACAATTTTATAAAATATTTACAGCGAGATTTGCATTTTACATGGTGTTACAGTTTTTCTTGTGTTTAGGAGACAGAGCTGAGGCCTGTGAGAGGAAATACATTCTTTGGAATCGAGGGGGAAGAAAGCTGCTGGCTGTTTTTCTTGCCTTCCCTACGTTTCTGACGTTGTCTCTGGTAATTACCTAAGGCTGATCCACCCATGAGCTATTTGTTAGTCTGTTTCTCAAAGCCCGTGCTCCTTTGACAAATCTATTACTTTCCCTTTAAAACTTGCCGGAGTGGGGCTGTCTGTGGCTTTGTGTGAGATGGAGAAGGAGAACATTTTTTTCCGAATGTAAAAGCATGCCGTAAAGAACATAGCTATTTCCTGGATAATTTGCAGTTGTATATTTTATGTTAATTTCACCGAAAATACTGCACCCCTGCCAGGTTTAGTAGCGACTCACTGTGATATGAATAATTTCTAGTGAATCATTTTTTTTTCTTCATTTAAGATTTGGCACCTTTTTAAGATTTTAATAATAGCAACAAGGAGGAAGATTTAGAACAAGTGAAACATTAGTGCCAAAGAAATTCACGTTGAGCGCTAATGTAAAATAGCAAGAATAATTACATGGAAAGCAGTTTCCACAGATGTTTTTCCTTGTAATGTAATAACTATTTACTAAACTGTTTATTTTAGGCCTTTGGTTTATAATAAAATATTTATACATTCTCTGCTGTAATAAAAAAATATTGACAAAATACTATAGAGGTTTGAAAAGACAATTGATATGTTTATTTTCCAGGAAGCGAGTGTGGTATAAAAGTTTGGTGCTAATTTTGGTGGACGTTTCAAGATTAGTGAAGCTGGGTTCGGTTTTAGAGATTATTCTCCCCAATTTACTGGTTGAGAACTGGTCAGCTGCAGAAATTAATATTTTGTTAGCCTATTGTTGGGTAGGGATATCGGTAGATAACGATATTTTTAAAATGGAATTCTTAGCTGTGAATCCTAAATATCAGAGTTGCTACTCTGGGTGTAAGTCAGGCGGGCCGAAGGGGTCTGTGGCAGGAAGATGCTATTGAGCACCTTGCAGAATGGAGATACCAGCAGGACCAGGGGCTGTGGGGAGGGCAGTTTAGTCCTGGGGTTTATAAAGATTTGACCTCTGTGCTCAGCTTCTGTCTGCAGCCAGTGAGGCGTGTCCTGTTCTTGGTTTGCCCCTGTGAGATCCCATCTGAATCCTGGGTGCAAGGATACCCTAACTTCTTGAGCCCCTTTTTTGTACGGCCCTAATTTGGGAGGAAAAGGAGCTCTAGGAGACAGGAGAGAGAGCCCCCACCCCCAACCCCTGAATCACTCCCTGCCCTCCAGCCTACAGCTGTGTTGTGGAGGGTCCTGTTGGGGTCTCAGGAAGTGGCCAGGGTTGGGAGGGAGGGGGAGGAGTTTAAGGACCCCAACCAGAAAGAGGCTGCCAGGGAGTTCTGGAAGAGCCTGTTCTGGCCTCGCCTGCATGCTTGGTCCAGTTTTGCAATAACCAGCCTGTTTCTGCCCTCCTTGCTCTCCCGAGGTATCTGAATTGACAACCTTATCTGGGGGTTTGTCCCTGAGCCTGGCTGTGGGTTTCTGCCTATTTGATTTGTTGTTGTTATAGCAGGGAGTTTGTGTGTAATTTGTATTTATTTGCGTCTCTACATTTGCATGCCTGTGGGCTTGTTGCTGAGTCTTCTATTTATGTGTTCGTGTGTGGGGGGGTTTTTTTGGGTCACTAGATTTGATGTTTGTGGGTTTGTGTCTGTGTTTTGGGTTTGGGTTTGGGAGTGTTTGTGGCCTTGTATATTTGTTTGATTCTATGTATTTGGATCTATCGGGTTATTTCTCTGTTTTGTGCATTTCTGTGTATGTCTCTGATGTGTGTGTGTGTGTGTGTGTGTGTGTGTGGTGTGTGTGTCTGAGTGTGCGTGACAGGCAGCCCCTTCTTCTGTGTGCCTGTGTGTTTCTGGATCTGTGTGTGAGAGAGAGAGGAGAGAGAGAGAGTTGGAGAGAGGGACAGAGGAGCATCCTCTCTGTAGAACAGCTGACCTCTTCATTGGGAGAGACCTGGGGGCTCTCCAGCACAGAGATTGCTGGCCATGGTAGTGCAGGTGTGCGTGGCCATTTCTTCCCACCAAACTTTCTGATGAAAGAGGAGGAAAGAGGAGTCAGGAAAGAGGTTCCAAAGGGAAGGGAAGTATGGTATTTTTTAATAAAGAGAGAGACAACTGGACCCTGGTCTCAGAACACCCAGAGCAATCTGTAAGAGGAAGTTTGCTTCTCAATCCAGAAAACATCCCTTTTTCATGGCTGGGGGAGGCCAGTGCCAGGGCCTCTGCCTGGAGGCCCCCACCCCTCAGCTGAGGGGCGGGCAGTTTGGGGGGAGGGAGTTTTCAAGAACTTGCTTTGCTCTGCTTTTGGTTTTGTTTTCGGGGTCTATTCTGCTGGCTTGGCCCATCCCCAGTAATCTAGGACATTTCATACCAGGTCTCCTGCAGGGGTGTAGGGAGTTGTGTCTTGGGGCCCCTCGGTGACTGTGGGAGGCCTTCCTTCCTCTGCTGGTCTGGCCCTGAGCTCACTGCTCCTCCAACAGGGACCTAGGAGAGCATCACAGATAGAAATTGCTGCCCCTAAGCCCCTAGCAAAGTTCTTGGTTCTCCCTCTGGTAGGAAATAGTTTTTTTGCCTTGTGCTTTGCTAAATAATCTCTGTCCCCTTTCAGAAGGAAGTGGCCTGCTTCTAGGTGCCACACCAGCAGTCTCCCTGTGAAGAGGCTAGGGCTCAGATTTCGATTTTCCACTTTTCAAAGAAGCTGAAGCATGGAGGGACAGTGACTTGGTTGAGTTTGGTAGCAAACCTTTGGGAGGTGCTACAACCCCATGGAAGTATCTCCAGGCAGGACTTCTTGGAGGGCCAGTTCCAAGGAGGCCCGGCAGGGGCAGGGTCCAAACATGAGGCACACCCTCTAAGGGGTGGGGTCTATAAACCTGCGGAGCTTTTGTTCTGCTGCGGCAGGAGGAGTCTGGGGTCAGAGCTGGATTGCTGGGGACAGAATCCGACAGCCTGCAGCCGCCACCAGGGGTCCCCCCTTCTACTCGCTACCCCCGACAACCTTCCCGTCTCCTCTAAATAAATCTAGATTAGGTATTTAAAGGATATCGGTCTGGGTTGGGGGCAGATGATTAATCCACCTGCATGACCAACTTCTTCCCCACGAGCTCTTCCCACTCTGACATCTTGCTTACCTTCTATTTCTTCTCACCTGTGTTTTGAGCATCAGTGGGAATTTGCGCATATGGGGAATAGCGGGGTTAAGATAGATGTGTCAGAAAGTGATCGGAAATGAGCAAGGAGGGTGTGGGGGAGGGGAGAGGAGGGGAACAGTGTGAGTGGGTGGGCTGTGGCTGAGGTTGGGAGGGGATCACACACCTTTTCCGAGTGGGTCGGAACTTCCCGAGTGCTTTTCTTTTGTCTAACTATTCTCTGGGTGCACGTGGCCCGTTCCTGGCGGCGTGGGTGACCGCTCTTAAGCTTTGCAGAGAAGAACTGCCACACAGAGCTGTTTGTTTACGTTTTGGCTCACACTGCTCATGGGCCAGGGACTCCTGCAGAAGAATTCTGCCTCGGTTTTTCTAGGAGAGCCCGCATCCAGAAGGCTCAGGCAGAACAGGTCCTAAATTGCATTTGAGCGCTTTTATTTGTTGAATAGATGATGATGTGGTGGTGGGTGTTATTATTCATCTTGCTAACTGACCGTGTTCCTTATAATTTCAGGCAAGTTGCCCCTCCCTGTTTAAAAAATCTTAAAAACATACACACGTGTGCACGCGCATACACACACACACGCGCACACACACACACAACTTAATGTATTTTCCTTCCCCCCCCAAAAAAAATGCTGATGAATAGAAAGATAGAAATCACCCTTAATCTTGCCTCCTGGGGGAAACTGCTGTTAACAATTTGTTGTTTACCTTTCCTGACTCTGTGTGTTCATACACGTGTAAACACAGTTTTAAAAAACATTTTATTGAAGTTTGATATTTATACAGAAAAGCACACATATCAATAAATATGTAATGACTTGTTATTGATGCATAACTTACATACAGAAAAGCTCCAAAGTCATAAGCGTAAGCTCGCTGAGCTTTCCCACACCGAACCCATCAATACAGATACACTGGATCGTGACACGCCATCGCCTGCACCCCAGGGGACCACGTCCTACCCCCTTCTAGTCCCACCCCCAGAGTAACCATGATCTTGACTTCAGACAGCAAAGATACTGGCGCCTGTTTTGTTACTTCGTACAAATGGAACCACTGTGTACTCTTCTACACAGTGTTTAGCTTTAAATGGAGTTATAATATCCATACTGTTTTGTAACCTTTCCCCTCCAGCAGTATATGGTGACAGCTTCCCATGTCAGCACACACACGTCTACACCATCATTTTCTGTGGCTGCTTGCTGATTCATTCTCAGAACTGCTACAGTTTAAATTACCCGTTGGAGTGTTTAGCTTTTCACTGTTATAAACCACTTCGTACTGCACACCCATGCTAGATGGGTGACTTTTGCCTTGTCCTCCAGGGACAGGGTGGCCAGAATGGACATGGAGGGAGGGGCCCTCACTGGGGCCCGGCTGGAGGAGCCCAGGTTGTTGAGTGGAGGATGCTGGCATCGCTTCAGTTTGCCAGCTGGACCTCATCAAGTACGGGTGTTAATTACTGGGAGGCCCCTGGTTCTGTGAGCAGGCGGGGGACGCTGGGGCTAACTCGCGAAACAGGGTCACCTTGAAACAGACGCTTCCAGGGGAAGCGAAACCGAGGAGAGGACCGCGGGGAAGCACAGGGCCCGGGCACCGGCTTCCCACCGTCTCCTCTAAGTCACCCCAGTGCTCTGGAGCCTCTGTACGGGACGTGCATAGGATCCCTCTGGCCCCGCATAACAATGCTACGTGTGTCTTTGTCCCTGGCTTTAATTGGGGTGAGCTGGGAGCAAGAATACCCGTATCTGTGGCTTACCCCTTTCCGGAAGGCCCTTGGACTCTGAGGCAGCTGGTGATCCCTGCATGTCCTGAAAATGTGGCCTGAGCCAGCGCCGGGGCTCGGGAGGGGAACCGGGGCTGGGAACGGAGGGGGAGGGGGCAGCCTGGAAGTGCCAAATGGGAACCCGGCTGTGCAGCGTGCCCAGGTCAGGAGGCGCCGCCCCGTGGCCCCAGCCAGGTAAGCTCCGGGCTGCAGGAGCGGCAGGGCCGTGTTGGAGGAGAATTAGGTTATCGCATTTCCTCCGTAATTCTTCATCAGGGCTGCCGCCTGGATCTGTTGCGGGAAAATCAATGTGTTCTGACTCCATAATTTCCCAGGTTGCCTTACTCCAAGTACATTGTGCAGGGAAAGGTGACATCTCTGGCCACGTCTGCATGGACCAAATATATATATACACACACACACACACACACACAGACACACACATGTTTATATTTATATTGTACCCTTTCCTCCCTTCCCTTTCACCCCCACCCCATGCCCACCTCCAAGCCCTGGATTCATTGGAATTTCACAACCTTTGCATGCTTTTGTGAAAACACTCATTTGTGTTTGCACCAGGCCGCTAATGGCGGACGCCCAGGTCTGCGGAGCTTACCTCTGTTCAGCTCTCGTTATGGCGAGGAATGTGCCGTTAATAATGCATCTATGGAACTCAGCTGTGTGGGAGCCAAGTAATTATCCCACTGTAGCGTTCCGGCTTCAGTGTCATCACAACTGGGGCTTCATTAAAAGTCCTACCAGAGACGGTGTTGTGTGCTGCAGCCTGTATATATATTTTTTCATTTAAATTATCAGCCTTGCTATGGCTCAGAGGTAATTTGACTTTTTGAAACCGCTGAGCCCCTGTGAATTCCCCTCCCCTTCTCCCTCTCGCTGCTCTACCAGCTGATCAGCCCCAGAAGAACAAAAGGTTTATCTGAAGCTATGAAGCATATATTCACCAGCTTCTGGCGTCTAGATAAAAAAAAAATCAAAGTACTCCATTGAACATGTTAATACTGAGCAAAATGCACACAGCCAGACACTAAACCTTTACAGGGATTTGGGCATTTGAAAAGTGATACCCCGATCAGGTCTTGAGCTACGTTTCTTAGCCCAGAGAAGAGTAAGTAGCAAAGGAGGAAGAAAGAATGTTTATAAAGGAATATTAAAAGCAGCCAATGAGCTGCATCCGAGTTGCCCACCTTTTCGTCTTATCCCTTTGTCTGGTTTCGGCTGGGTGGGCAGCCGGAAGCCTAGAGAAGGGCATGTCATAGGTAGGGCAGTGGGTTTCTCCCTTTGCTCCGGACTTTGAGTGGCTGGTGGCTGGAGTGGTGAGCGGGGAAGAGTGGTTGCCATGACTCTTGGAAGAAACACTGAGAACTGGGGATGGTGGTTCTCCTCTTTGTTTCTCTTGATTTTCTGCAACCTCGTCAGCTTTCCACAGATGGAGGCTGGGAGAGCCTCAGAAAGGGGCCCCATCCAAGCACATTGCCACCCTAAGCAGCCCCTTCTTGGGGCCTCCTGGAAGTCTCACGTTTCCCAGCTTTTTCATTGCTGATGGGGAACAGCCACCGTATAAGACGGGCAGGAGCAATCAGGTTCTAGGAGTGAATCATCCATCACAGAGAGAGCAGATAGGTGCTTAATTAGCAATGTCTGCCACGGGTGGTGAACTGGTGCTTTAAGTGCACTAGACTGTCAGATAGGCTTACTGAGCTCCTCTACTTGGCTCCGGATCAAGGAAGATATTGGAAAGGTGTAGGACTTGTTTCTGCCTGCTAGAAGCTTTCTGTTTATTTGGGAGCAAAACATAGCTACAAAAAACCTCTCTCATGTTATAAGCGATTTGTGCTTAATGCTAGAGTATACTTTTTGGTCAGGACAGAGAATGCAGGGAATGGAGTAATCCGAAAAGATATCCAGAAGAATATAGCACATTTGAGCACTGATGAAGGCAGCTTGGGTGGAGTTTGACCTGCTCATGAACCCAAGAAGGGTGTAGCACAATTTACAGCTGGTCCCCAGATGGAGAGAAGGGGGGAAGAATCCAGTTTTCACTCTGTGTGGCTCTCATGGAACCCTAAGGGAGCTCTGTCCTTTGGGGGTGGGGCTTAGCCTCCGTGTGTGTAAGATCGGAGCTGGCTGCCACCCACCTGTGCAGAGGCCTCAGGTGTGCCCAGGGTAGGAAGAGTTCATCCCAGTGCCCCGAGTACATCTGCAGGACTCCCATGGCCTTCTGGTAACTGGCCCCTTTGGTGTGGAGAGTGGACCCCAGATACAACCTCTGGATCAGCTTCATGGCTACAGGGAAGATCCACAGATCTCAGACTCTGCCCCAGACTTGGAATAGACTCCCCCTCACACCTGCTGTCTTTGCCTGCCAACTCAGTCCCAGGATTTGCGTTGAGTGTAGGGGATCCTTAACCAGAACAAACTAAGCCCCTGCTCTAAAGGAACATCCAGTCTGATGGGAGGGGTGGACATGTGGATGTGCAAGTTCCTAAGTGTAGTAGAAATGGGTCAGGGAGTGATTTCCTGTCCTGGTTATGTGTGGGGAGGGTAGGTAGGTGAGGCTAAAGACTGGTCAACAGAAGTCTGAAAGTAGAAGGTCATTTGAGCTGGGCCTCTGAAGGATGAGTAGGAGTTCGTGAGAGGGAAGAGAGATCCTCCAGGTGGTGAGCACAACGGGAACTCGGAGGCATTAAAGAGACCATGATGCTCCTTGAAACGCTTCTTTCCAGGGTCACTAGTGACTCCTGACTGTGGAAGCTGGTGGCTTTCGTGGTCCTCCTAGGCCACTGGACCCCACTGCGCACTCTCTGAACACTTGTCTGCATGCATATCTAAGCACCCCCAAATTGGTGGTCTCCAGGCCTGGCTTCCTTCTCTCTTACATTCACCCTCACAGCCAGTTGCCTACTGGCCATCCAACTCCACATGCCCTGAACATGTCCTCACCTTCTCCCACACCCCGGTGTCAGAGACTCACATCTCAGTCCTCTGCCTCAGGGCAGCTCCCGAAGCACCTCCTGTGTCCATCCCCACAACCCATACCCAGTTGTTGAACCCCCGTAGCTTTTGGCCAGCCAAGCTCCAGCTCTGGTCCGGGCCTGCGGCGCCTCAGGCTCTGTTTGCCACAGAGGCTGCATCCTGGATGGCTCATGCACTTGCCAAACTGAAGGCCCGAGGCACTCCATTCTTTGCTTTTGTTTGTCTAAAGCCAGGGACCGCTTCCAGTGCCTGTCTGTCGTGGTCAGGGTCTCGGAAGGGAGGGGGATTCAGACTTAAAGGAACGTGTCGGACACTGAATATCGTCTCCCGAGACGCACACACACTTGGATCCGAAGCCTTGAAGCAGGTCTTTGCCTCCTTTGGGGACAGTCATCTCGTGCCCGTGTAAATGATTTTGGAATCATTTTGGCGTTTGAACCTCAGCGTTGGCCACTTGTCCCCATCAAAGCCAAAGACGCTGTGCCTGGCGATGTTACGCCCACCAGGAATGAGGTCACCCCTCCTCCTGGGCAGCCGGGGCTGGGGTTTACAGCAAACAAAGTGCCTCACTGCTCTCCCCACCAGTGAGGACTCAGGGCGAGCAGGAAAACTCAGCCAAGCACGTATCGGCATCGGGGAGCAGCTCGGAGGCCCCAGGTCCTGGTTCTCCCTGGTCCGGAGCTGGAAAGAAAGAGGCGGAAGAAGTGTTTGAATACTGTGCTGTGAAGGGAACAGTCCTGCAGCGAGGCAGTTGTGATATTAGAGCAGGCCTCCTAAGAGATCCCCTGGCTCTGAGCTGTGATCCACACACCACATTCACAGACAGCTGGTCGCCCAGCGTGGGCTGCGCCTGCCGCTCGGAGCTGGCACACTGGCGGGGACCAGGTAATGCTCTAATTTCCCTCGTGCAGATGCGGCCAGGAATATCTTAATTTATTGGTGTGCTGGCATGCAAGAGGGAATGGTGCCGGTGCAGCCTTGCATAACTATTAGCAAAAAATGGAGCTGATAGGGGCTTGACTTTTCCTAAAGTGGGTTTGAAATAATCATCGCCTTTTGTTGTGTTTGGAAGGGCTTGAACAATTCTTAATTATTTAATTATAGATATGCAAGTAATACGCTGGGAATGGCCCTGCCATTCCAGGGATACTGAGCGGAGGAGAATGTTTAGTTACCGGAGGAAAAAAAAAAAAAAAAAAGGTGGTAATTAAATCGGAGTGTCGTTTGTATCCTGCCACGCGACTCCAGTCAGCGACGCGGGCGGGAAGAGGTCTGCTGGGCCTCACCTCGGAAATTCTTATGTAATCATAGTAACATCAACAGCATCACCGCCTTCCTCCGGGCGAGGCCTGCGGAGTTTGCCAAGCTCTTTGTCTGTCACTTGCTTGTGTTGTGCTATGTGAGTGCTCTGAGAGGTAGATGCCGTTGTTCCCATTTTACAGATGAGGAAATGGAGTCTCGGGGACTTGTCTACCGTCTCACTGCACTCAGGGCTTGAAGCCACAACTTGTGTTGTTCAGCCACCCCAGCGGCCTGCCTTTCCTGCCCTGTCACTGGAAGCGGCTGAGCCGCCTTCCACCTCACGGTGACTTTTCTCTCCAAATAGCCTGGGCCAGCCTCGACAACTTTGGTGACTGTTTGCCTGAATTGTGTGTCTGACTCTGTGGCACACTCCTCATGATGGACACCTTGTAATTATCCCATATAAGCACTCATTGTATTCATATCATTAATTTTGTTTGGGCTATTACATTTGATAGATACATTAAGCATTATATAGTTCTCTTTATACATGAAATTGAACTGCCTTTGAACAGTCAGCCGGCTAATTGCCCGTAATTTGTGTTGCTAACGAGAGGCAGAATAGTGGTATAACATTAGGCTCAACAGTCAGTTAACAAATTTGCCGATTCAGATTGCAAAGCATGCCCTCTGTGGCAGAGGCAGGCTACACTTCACACGTGAATAGATTTTTAAGAACGCATTCAACTAAAAAACAACAACAACAAATTCTTCCCTCCACCCCCAGGACTAGGCAGCAATGGCTGGCCGTTTGGGGCGACAGGTTGGCAGTGGGTGCGTGAATCTGAAGGATGTGAGATGTGGGGAAAACCTGGGGGTGGGTGGGAAGGTTCTGGTTGCTTCTCTGAGGAGCTGAGAGAGAGGCTGAGCTCCTGCCTATGTCCTGAGTGACCTCCCACCCAACCTCTTGCCTGTGGTCTGGGGGGCACTCGTGGTTCTGGCCTTTTGATCATAACTAGATTATTTCTGCATTAAGTCTTCCATTTGGGCCTTGTCACCCTGAGGGGTTCTTCGGGTTGGACTGGGTGAGGTTATCTTGGAGTCTCTTTCGCCACAGCCGGAAGGTAATTTGGAAATGGGTGGTCGGGGCGGTGGCAACTGTGTCATCCCTCCCTGGAATGCCATGACCGTTTCTGATCCCCCCACCTTGAGAAAGGCATGACCAGTGCCCGGAGAGGCCTGGGGAAGGGGCACACCATTAATGAAGTCATAATGGTGGGTGTGTAGGGGCTGACACGGATGAGACAGATGCGCTCCTTCCTTCCGGAATGCCAGAGACCTGAAGGCATCTCCCCCAAATTTGTCTGTTGAAGCCCCTACCCCCACTACCTGAGAACGTGACTGTATTTGGGGATAGGGCCTTTAAAGAGGTAGGTATATGAAAATGAAGCCATTAGGGTGGGCCCTTATTCACTATGTCCTTAAGGGAAGTGGAAATTTAGACACAGTAGGCATGTGCACACAGAGGGAAGGCCACGTGAGGACATGGTGAGAAGCACGCTATCTGCATGTTGAGGAGGGAAGCCTCAGAAGAAACCAACGCTGCGGACACCTTGATCTTAAACTTCTAGCTTCTAGAACAAGCTAGATTCCTGTCATGGAAACCACTCCTTCTGTGGTATTTTGTCACGGCGGCCCCGAGCCAGCTAATACAGAGAATGCCGGCTCGTTCTGTCAGAATGAGGTGGGAAGTGGGTGGTACAGTCTTGTTAGAAAAGTCCCAGAAAACCAAAGGTGAGCAGCCCTCTGTCAAGCTTGACAAATAGAGTTTTAGGACCAAGAAAAGGATGCCCCAGGTTTATGCAGTAGATAATGGCCACTCAGAGTTCATTCCATAGGGGAGACCTGGGTCCTAAAATGGTGTTAACAGACCTTGTTCCATACGCCCACGGTTAGTTACTAAGGGACGCAGGAGTCACTGGGGGAAGCGTCTCGTTTGTTCTTTGAAGTGGGCTGTGCAGAGGCCTCTTACCTTCTTGCGCCGGCCCTCCATAGCCCCCGTCTCCACGGCAGGCATGGGAGAGGTTTGCATTCCTATGTCTGCCTCCACAGAGCCTGTGAGTGTTGGTACCTGCAAACGAGCATCAAAGAAAGAGACTTTTTTAAGCCTGGAAGACAATGCCTGTGGGCATCTGAGTTCATTCCAGCATACTTCTAGGCCTTATATCTGCTCAGTGAACAAGCCAGGTCTGTGACAGACACATTCCTTAGCACCTCAGGCTCTACCTTCTTCCCGCCCGTTCCTCCAGTGTATAACGTAAGGGAATTCAATTTTCTTTTGACTTAGAAAACAAAGTAGCAGAAATCATTTGGATTGTCAACTTCTGGGCAAATTGTTGCTGTTTCCAGTGTTGCTGTACGTAGTTATGGGGCAAATGGCCTAAACGCGATCAATATATGTTATTGATTATTCACTGGTGCTGTGTCACAGTATGCTAGGCAGCTTGGCACCTTGGGTGTAGACTTGGTGCATTCTTCACTCTTGAGTGCCGTCCTGTCTGGGCAGTTGAGCCTGAGGAGGAGGAGGAGGATGATGATGATGATGATGTGGGTGTGTGTGAAATGTATATACAGTGTGTGAGCACTTTTATAGGTGGCTAATTTTTTTTTTTTTTTTGGCAGCTAACGTATTTGTAAAGAAGGTAATGTCATTAGAATAAGTTTGAGAGATTTATGTGTTTTTTAAAATTTTTTTTAACATTTTTATTTATTTTTGAGACAGAGACAGAGCATGAACGGGGGAGGGGCAGAGAGAGAGGGAGACACAGAATCTGAAACAGGCTCCAGGCTCTGAGCTGTCAGCACAGAGCCCGACGTGGGGCTCGAACTCACGGACCGCGAGATTGTGACCTGAGCTGAAGTCGGACGCTTAACCGACTGAGCCACCCAGGCGCCCCATAAGTTTGAGAGATTTAAATGTTTCTGTGCCTGAATATATTTGTTTTCAAATAATTTTGAATCCATTGACATTTCATACAGAACGGAAATGGTGTGTGGCCATTGTGACTTCTTTTCCCTTCCCCACTTACAGCATGACTGGCTAATCACACTATGTTTTTCTTTGTCTTTTAATTTCTTTAATGTTTATTTATTTGAGAGAGAGAGAGAGAGAGCGAACCAGGGAGGGGCAGAGAGAGAGAGAGGGAGAGAGAATCCCAGGCAGGCTCTGTGCTGTTAGCATAGAGTCTAATGCGGGGCTCCATCTCATAAACTGTGAGATCATGTCCTGAGCTGAAATCAAGAGTCGGCTGCTTAACCAACTGAGCTACCCGGTGTCCCACAATATGTTTTTCCAATATCAACTAGCTCTATGCAAAGCACAATGTGAGTGTGCTGTCAGTAGACCTGGCCATTTTGTTCTAGCTAATCTTTCCTCCAAAGATGGGAACATACAGGAAATGAGAAAGCCTATCATCTGGAGTAAGTCAAATGTCCCAAACACAAGACCGTTTGTTGCCATCAGGCCAGTAAGGCCCTAAGGGTACTGCTCCTTTGCTGTTGCCTGAGATTGTAGTCCAGGGATGGCCTCTGAAGTCACATTGTAATTCCTCTTGGCTAGCCTTTCTTTCTGTTTTTCAGTTAGCTGAGGAAAGAAAGAGGAAGTAAGAGCTTTGTTTTGAGCAGGACACTAATAATTTTGTCTTCATAAGATTTCTCAATATACAGTAAATTAATAGCTGAATGTTGGCAAGACATTCAGGATGGATCTAGATAGGGAGTGAGAAAGTTGTTGAGAAAGTTGTTTGATAAGACTGATAATTAGTGGTGGCAGTTGGTCCTTACGATGGATTCATAGCAGTGAGTTAATACAGAAATTCAAGATGGCACTACTAAGTCTTTTTCACCAACATGTTTTTACTATTTTATTAAATCAAAATTAATCCCTGGCATGGAGAAAAGATTCAAATTACATAGAACTTTAAGTATACATTCTCCCTTCCTCTTGGCTCCTCCCCCAGTTTCCCAGACTGGAGTACAGGTACCTTGGGATGCTGGGGAGGATTCTCTTATGAGAATAAGTTTTGGAGAGTGAGTTGGAGTTTGTGTACTGCAAAGCTGCTTTTGTTGATGGCTGCACTATAGAGGGAAGTCGTGCAGGATGAGAGGAGAAAGGGAGCCTCAGTGGATTCAGGAAGGCAATAGACCAGGATCTTGCCATGCCCCTTCTTGTTTGGAGGGGCTTGCTCAAGGCAGGGAGTCCTGCAGGCGGAAAATTGGCCGATTTCCTGCGTCTGCAGGTGAGTATAGGTGTCAGGCAGGCTCAGGGGGCCACGCGAGCAGGGGGGAGCGGCAGGAGGGAAGACAAGGTGTATGCAAATGGCCAAATATTCCAGCCAAGACCCCAGTGTGTCAGCTGGGGGAAAAAAAAGCGCGAGAAGGGGAGCAAACCCACTCAGCCTGCTTCCCAGTCATCGCTCAGGAAATGTTGCTGGGAACCCACGCCTGGTGACATGTCAACTCCTGACGGAAACCTGGGTTGGCAGGCCCCGTTTTTTAAGCTGAGTGCCTGTCTGCCAGATCGCATTTGGATTGAGTGGCTGGCATTCCTCGAGCCTCGCTTAATAGGATTGAAAGAAAAGAAATGTTACTTTTCATCACACAAGACAACAAAGAGAAACGGGGAAACGAAAATATTATTTCGTTTGAACAAATTACAGGGAGACTCTCTGGGGTCCTTTCAGGGAGTTAGATGAAGAAAAGCACTTAAATATCATTCCATCAAACTAAATTTTTAACTACAATTTTTTACAGATAAAATGTATTGGGAGGATTCAAAGAAGATTAGAGCTCACCTAAGAAACAGTATTCAAATTTTACCAGCTAATGGAGGCCCAGCAAAAACTGCTAATGCCTATAACTTCCCTCCAAGGGACAGAGATTTCAGTATTCTTATAAAAACACATTGAGCTGATTTCATTTCCCTGTCTCCGCAGACTTCATTCGTGTAATTTCAGTAAGTGTTATAAATGTTATTTTAAGTATTATAATGATAATCCCTACTGACAATGGAGCCGTACATCCCAGCTTCCATTCCTAAGGTAATGTTTACCTCGGATAGCACATAATTGTTTGCTTTTTTCACGGTAAACTCTCTGCTCCCAACTGCTTAATCAGCCATGGAAAAGAGAGGAGACTTTAGAAATGTTTAATGTTCTTCTGATTACATTAGAGTAATGGGTAAGCCCGCATCAGTGGGGCTGGAGGAACAGACCGCCGCTCTCCCCCTTTTTGTTTTGGTTTGGGTTTTTTGTTTGTTTATGTTGTTGTTGTTTTTTGTTTTTTTGGTGTGTTTGCGTTTGCTTTTTGTCCACGGATCTTAAGGAGGGCTGCTATGGGCTGTGGCAGTCGGGGGAATCATTTGTTGTTATAAATATCCCAGCCGCGGTGTAAATCTGCCCTTTCTCGGGGCACATGTCGGGACGGCCAGGCGTGGAGCCCTCCTCCTGGCAGGTGCCTTGGACTCTTGTATTCTGGTCACAGGTTGAGTTTGGGCGCTCTCGGGATCCAGGGCGCCCGTAGGCTCTCTGGGTGTGTTCTCTACTGCCTGCTCGGTAGAAGCGAGATTTTATTACACTTCATGAAAGCGAAACTTTTCTACCCTGGAACACAGAACCTCAGGGGCTTTCTCGGGGCATTGTATAACATTGACTTCTATGGCTTCTTCGATATCTGAATCCAAATGTGATCAGGAATTCAGATGGAGCAGGGAAGCTTGATATTCATTGTGGGTTGGAAGAGTATTTGCTTCTACTGGTCTGGAGTGTTTAGAGCCCTCCTTTCTTCATCTCTGACTATAGGGAAGTTCTGCTTTGAGCTGACAGCCGTGTGTGCTTAAATTCACTCAACAAACAACCAGACAGACTGCTCTGCTCCAGGCACTGTGCTGGGCTCGGGTGAGTGAATACCTGAATGAATGTGTTTGCCCCGCATTCACGTAGCTAGTTTTCCAGATGAGGAAGCCAAGACTGAACAGGCAAACAAGCCAGTGTGTAATTACAGATGGGGCGATGGGTGACTAGTGTGGGGACAGAGAGGATGATCGGGAGGATGTCAGTTAAGCTGAGCTTTAAAGGCTGAGAAGGAGCCAGGCCGGTGAAGAGGCTAGAAATGCTGTAGCATCTTCTGGGGGCCTGGGGTGTGACACGGGACCAGAACCGTGGCTCCAGTGAAGTGAGAGAGGCCTGGCAGTGTCTGGCCTCGCAGGGTGCGGTCAAGAGCTGGGATTTTATTCTCTGCAGTTAAGATGCCAGTGCGGAACTTTAGGTGGCCAATGACATCTTCCCATTTTAAGCTTGTCAAAAGATTGCTTTGCCTGCTGGGGGGACCGGACACCATCAGAGCGTAAGAGTGAAAGGTCAGAGTCCGTGGACAGCCGCTGTTATCCAGGCTACAGAGGATGGTCCATGGTGGTGGCAGTGGGTGAGGGGCTGATTCAAGATACATTTGGAAAGGAGATGGATGTACCTACCCCTCTGGTCAAGTATGTGCCAGGCAGGAAGAGGTGTTGGGTGTGAATGTGTCTGTGCCACTGCTTCCTACAGTTAGTTGGTCAGCCTCTACCTGTGTCCTGTGGCTTCCCAGGACTGCCCCCTCTGGTGTCTGTCTTCTCTCCCCTCAGAATGTTTGGAACACTTTGTGGCAGTCCCCTGAGGAAGGATGGGGCAGGGCTGGCAGGATGTCCTGCCTCCCCTGCCCCCATGCATTATGTTACTCATTTCTCCAGCCTCAGTTTCCCCAGATCCTGCTGGAAAGGGGATAGAAGTGTGTTCAGCATGTCTGACCCTTGCTCCCCTCCTCCCACACCCACTGACAGCCCTTCCTCCAGCCACCACTCCAGAGATCCCCAAGGTCTGTGGCATAATTGAGCTTGAGCCTTTAGTTAAAGACCAGGGCCAGTAGGTAGCTGATTTTCCCAGTCCTCAGGGTGGACGCTTGACAGGTTTCTGTGATGGGGACAGGGGAGCAAAGGGAAAGGAGGTGGAGCGATGGATAATTAAAGCATCCTGAGGGCCCCAGTCTGGTCCATTTGGCCCAAGAGGGGGCCTCCCCAGTGGGGCCTGGTCAGAGGGCGTGTGTGCACCTGGCGGGCTAGAAGGTAGGCAGCCTTTCTGCTGATGTGACGGTGGGCAGTGGGTAGGAGGGGGGCAGGGATTAATTGCATGCATGGAATATCCCTGGTGCCCAGCTTTGGGTTGAATTAGCTTCCAAGAAAACATCTACTATCTCTCCTCTTTCCTTTGGAAGGGCAACAACTAGTTGAATCCATCCGTGTTTCTCCCTAGCTTTCCGCATTCTGGGGAACCATCAAGAAATCTAAAACATTGTTGTGAAAATCAAGGTGGAACCTGGCAAGTGCCAGGGAGCAGAGGAAGAGGGGAAAACAATGTGTTTGTTTCTCTGAAACACACACACACACACACACACACACACACACACACACACACACCCCTACCTCAGTCCCAACAAAAACCAGATGAATATTTTAACACCAGAGTGTTTTGTTCAAGTCAGGAGCACACTGCATTTCGGGCAAGGCCAGAGGATGACCTGGAAACCTGAATATTTCAGGGAACAAAAGGTCCTTGGGTCTGCTTTCCCTAGAAGGGCCTCAGTCCAGGGTTATTTGAAGGCCGAGCGGTCCAGGGGGCAAGGGAGGCAGCTGGAAGGGTTTCTGCTGCTTCTCCTCCCTTTCTAGGGCCGGGTGCTATGGGAGCACATGCCCTGCTCCCTGGCGCCCAGCAGCCGCGCAGGGCCACGAGGCCCCAGCCTCCAGCCGCGCACCAGGCAGAAAGGAGGGAGAAGGCGGGAGGAGGGAGGGCGGGAGGAGGGAGAGCTGGTGAGAGGCTGGGGCAGGGGGGCTGGGAGATAGAGAAACAAACTCTATTTTCTGCTCGTCTGTGGCGGGAGGGCTCCTGCGGCCCACAGGCTCGCAGAGTGAAGCAATTTCAGACAGGGATGAGTGTCTGTTTTTCCCTGGAGCGGAGACTAAAAACCCCGAAAGCCCTCGGTTTCTCTGCCCTTAATATCCTGTTCTGAAAAGTGCAGTTGTAAGAAGTGGAGGAAATGAAGATCCTTAACAAATGGAAGGGGGCCCTTCCCCAGCCGGAAGCAAGAGAGCCTCGGTCGGTCAAGCTGGATGGTGAAGCTGGAGAGAGGCCGCCTCTGGGCTAGAGGAGCTTGTTGCTAGAAGGGGTCCCGGGCGGTGGCCACTTGAAGACAAAGATTCTGGTTCCTGTCCTGCCTCTGGGGGTGTTTGCTGGGACTAGTGCCACTTGGGTGGCTTCAGAGGCCATGGACAATGGCATGCTCGGCTCCCTGCCTAGAGAGGCTAGAGTTTGGGAACTCTGTTATTCTGTCTCTGTAGTTCCTGCTGTGGCCTTTCCTTGGAATTCAGGCACTGGCCACCCATCCCCTCCTGCTCTCCCCCCTTACCCCCCAGGATGTGTGTGTGCCCGG
This sequence comes from Lynx rufus, assembly GCF_022079265.1. Classification (NCBI taxonomy): domain Eukaryota; kingdom Metazoa; phylum Chordata; class Mammalia; order Carnivora; family Felidae; genus Lynx; species Lynx rufus. The sequence continues at coordinate 23,686,662 of NW_025814830.1, read as the reverse complement.
CCTGTTCCCAGGCCAAGCAGGGACAGATCTTTGCTGCCATGTGAGCACTGGGTTTCAGAACCAGCCCCGGTCCAGGGCAGCTCGGAACTGGGTCTCTAGAAACCAGAGGATTTGTTGTACCTCAGAGGGGCCTCTTGTGCCTGCATGGTAGATGGGAAATACAGGGGGGCCCCCAGCAGGGTGCAGGGAGAACCTGCCCCTGCAAGCAGAGAGGGTCAGGGGCTGCCAGGAGGCTGCTGACAAGGTTTTCTGGTGGGCCCCCAGTCATTTTGGGGTCTTGGCTCCCTGCACTGACTTGCGGCCAGTTCTGCAGCGACCAGGCTGGCCTGCCAGTACCTCTCCAATAGTTTCGGTATTGCCCCCACTGCCCTTGCTCGTGGCACGTGATGTGCCACGTGAGGTACCAGCCCTCCCTCCCTCTGTGTGCGGGGAGATGCTGGTCCCCGCCTGGCCTCCCGGGGTCCTGGCCTCAGTAGAACGAAGTGGTTGAGAACACGGACTCTGGGCTTGCATCACCCTCTATGACCTGGGCGACTGTGAGCAAGTCGTGGATCCTCTGCATCTGTTTCCTCCTCAGGAAAACAGTGGTGAGGGTGGTACCTTCCCCTTCAGGTGGTCGTGGGAATTACATGAGCTTAGAACCCTGTTGGCACAGAGGAGTAGTGAGCAGGTAAAGGTTTGATAATATTATTGCCGTGGTTATTGTTGTTCTACACATCTTCCAAAGCACCCCTTCTGCAGAGAGCCTTCCCAGCTGGCCTGCCCCCACCCCTGCCTCCCTGGGTCTCTCACTGTCTTCCCTGGGGAGTCTGACACCCCTAGTCACTTACTACCTTATTGTCTGTCCTCTGTCTTTAACGACATCATCTGCATTTGGCACATTTTCTCAGTGAAATTCTGAACGGGACCTTGTCCATCCACCAAGTCCCACCCCAGGTCTGGATTTACAAAATGCCTCACTTAATTGAATGATATGAAACTACATTAAAAAATAAGGTTAAAGCCTTTTCCTTCAATAAACGAAGTGGATAATAAGATATGTACATATACAGTGTCTGCTCTGTTTGACCCTGTGAATCAAGTCATGTGCTGTTGTTATGTTCCTGCTGCTGATGCCAATATCAGGCTCACAGAGGAGGATGGACTTGTTCAAGTTCACACAGCTAGAAGGGCAGAGACAGGACTTGAATACAGAACTCTTGACCCCCACTAGAGCAGAACTGCAGCCAGTGAGATGTGTGGTCTCTGAGCATTCTCAAACAGGACTGGTTTTCTGACGGGCAGTGGCCAATTCACTTACGGGCTGACCATGGGGTGCCATGCCCAAGCCCCTTTCTGCAAAAGCGTGACGGATTACTGAGTCCCCAAGTCCGTGCCAGAGTGCCTGCCCCCCACCAGTGTGCGGGGATGGCATGAAGACCTGCTTTTTCATTGGTAGTAAATTTAGTTGCATGTGGGCTAATACTAAAATAGACTTGAATTCCCCAGGGTTCAGGGACACTAGAGAGCCCAGCCAGCGTAGCTTCTGCTCTGGCCTGTGTGTGTCTCCTCAATCCCACCGTGGGCCTGCATGGAACCGTGAGCTGCCTCAGAGGGTAGACCTCACGTCTGCTTGTCACGCCCACCATGTCTCGTTGCATATTCCCACAATGCCTGTCTTAGTACATAGGAGGTATTCAATGGAGGCAGCAGGGAATATGATGAGGGCCAAAGGAGTTTGCCTGGTTCTAGCAATTTCCTCCAGAGAGCAAAGTCCACTTGTTGTTCCATGGCTAGGTATGGAGTTTCAGAAACCAAATGAACAGGTAGGCTGAGAATGTAGGCCTCTGAAATAATACTTCTTCCCATCCCTCCACCTGGGCTGGTGGTGAGCAGGCCAGAGGAGAACCAGGGCCGCTGGCCCAAGACTGGGCTGCATGCAGGAGGTGCTCATGGTCCCTCTGATCTAATTATGCTGGGGGGTGGGGGGGGTGGGGGAGTGGGGGGGTGGCAGCATTCTAGGCCTTGTCCAGGGCCTGACTCCTACAGCCTAGCTCCTCAGCGTTGTGGCCCAGGGACTGACAACATCCCCATCACCTGGGAGTGTGCTACAAATATGGACTACCAGACCTCAGTCCTGCTGAACCAGAAGCCCCAGGGGACTCACATACTTGTTGAAGTTTGAGAAGCAGTAGCCTGAAAGACGGGTTCCCCGAGGCAAGCACCAAGGAAGGTAGGCTGGTGCCCTTGCTGAAAACACACCCTCCTGGCTTCCCATCTGGGCTCCCCCCATAGGTAACACTTGGGGTTGTAGCCTGTCTGGCTTCCATTTCCTCCTGGGTGAAGCGGGATCGTAGAAACAGTCGGGCCTTTCTCCTTGGGCTGCCGAACGAGGATTAGATGTAATAACACAGAACATATGTTCCGTACTTAGCGCATGGCCCAGGCAGAGCGAGCCCCGGATAAATGTGATGTTAGCTAGCTTGAAGAACGGGAGAGTGAAGGGGGCTTCAATGAGTGGGAGGGAAAAACACTGTGATTTGTGCAGCTAGTTTTGCACGGGGCTTGTTTAGTGGAGCTTAACTCAGGAGCTAAATACCAGCTAGGACTCCCTGTAGAATTATTACATGGAGTAGTAGGGAAAGGGGGAGCCAGAGTTACTGCTTGTGATAGCAATTTTTTTTAAATTAGAAAAAAAAACGTGTTAAAGGCAAGTAAAACCCCTGGTGATCGCAAATGAATTGCCTAAGTTCTCTTAGCAGATCCACTTTCGGAAGCGACGACTGGGTTTGCAGGGGTGAATGGCTTCTCCTTTTGTGGGGAGGGGGCAGCGAGGCCCCCACGGTGGCTCCTGGCTCTGGCGTGGGTCCGGCTGCTCCTCGTGGGTAGGCCATGGCCACTGTGGGCGGGAGGAGGCGCTCCGTGGGCAGGGCCGGGCATCTGGGCCTCCTGGCAGCTTAAATGCCTCCGATTAGCAAGTCGGGCGGGAAGAGGTGCTAAAAAGAATCCTTCCCGCCTCCTCCGCTGGCATGTTTTGAAGGGAGTTCAGTTATGAGACTATTAAAATGTTATTTTGATAATTAAGCCCACAGCTGTTCCGAGGGCGGCAGGGGCAGGCGGCGCGCAGGCAGCAGAAGGCACGGTGCTCTCACAGGCTGCAAGAGAAAGAAAGCAGGCGGGGAAGCACGTGGTGCAGGGAGGGTGGACACAGGGCGGTGGGGCGGGGCCTGTCGAAGGGGTGCCCATGTCCCCTCTAACCAGGTCTGGGGTTTCCCTGTGCCCTCCGGTCACACAGGCTCCAGGAGGCCCCCTGTCTGGGGCTGGGTGAGTTGCACCCCCCACACCCCCCCAACACATACAAAGAAACTGACCAGCTGTAGGCACAAACTGTCAGAGAAGTAGCTGACGGGGAGGGCTGTGTCAGTGGTTCTCAAAGTGGGGTCCCAGGACCAGCAGCGTTTTCATCACCTGGGAACTTGTTAGAGATGGCAAATTCTTAGCCCCACCTAACCTACTGAAACAGAAACTGTGGGGGTGAGTACCAGTAAGCAGTCTGTGTTCTAATGGATCCTCTAGCTGATGCTGATGCTTGCTTAGTTCTAGAACTACCATCTTAACAGGTCACCTGGCAAATGGGGCTCAGCTTGCAAATGAACCCTTAGCTTATGGGTAAAGCTTGGTTAGTAAGGTGTGGGTGAAGATGTGGGGATGAACAGCACATAGGCATCCCTGATCTAATTCTATTCCTTCATTGTGCTGGGTGGCAAAGAGAAGCCCAGAATGGGGAAGTGGCTTATCTAAGGCCACACAGCAAATTAGAGCAAAACTGCAATTAGTAAATCGGCCAGCTTTCTTGATTGCAGATCTTTCTATTAGCTAATCTTTCTGAATGCTAAGGGCAGGGCTGGGAGAGAAGAGGTTTCAGTTGGAAGTGATGAGGTAAGCCAAAGAGAGGGCCAAGGGTTCAACCCAGAATATATTTACCTGCCTGGAGTCAGCCAGCATTCTCTAGTCATGTTCTTCTGGGAGTTACCGCCAACACACACATCCATCCACCCACTCATCCACCCACCCATGTATCTACCCACCCATTCATTTACCCATCCACCCACCCACTCATCCATCTACCCACCCATCCATCCATCTATCCACCCACCTATCCAGCTATCCAGCTATCCACCTATCCACCCACCTTCCCACCTACCGACCTACCCACTTACGCATTCATCTAGCCATCCAGCCATCTAGCCATCCATCTATCCATCCATCCATCCATCCATCCATCCATCCATCCATCCATCCCTGTATCATTCTATTGCTCTCCAGCCCTGTATCATTCTATTGCTCAATCCCACCTTCCATCGGTCCACTTACCCTCACTCCCCCTCACTCCCCCTTATGCTCACATCATCGTGCATCCATCCAAATATTCAAGTGGGCATTACTCACCATCTGCCCCCCACCAAACCCGTGCATCATCTATTTTTTCACTCATTTACCCATCCACTTGTTAACCAAACCTTCCCCCCTCTCCCTCCCACCCCTACAAAGAGCCTACTAAGTATTAGGCATTTTTATGTCCTTCTCAACTGATAGGAGCTTAAGCTACCCAGGTCATGTGAACTAGTCATGTTCTATAAGACACTGTTGAGCTACGACCATGGCTGTACTCTGGTCCACCCACAGCTCTGCCTAAGCCCTTCTGCCTGTGCCCCCAACCCCCACACCAGCACCAGGCTCCCTCCTCAGTGTGCCTGCATCCACATTTTCATCCCCATTCCTCTGAGCTATAGTAGTGGCCTATCACCTGGTCACCCCTCAACCCACCTTCCCCAACTCAGGTGCTGTAATTCACATTCTGGAAGCGTGTAGGGCTTGATGGTGCCATTTCACTGCTCAGACTCCAGTGGCTCCTCATTGCCTATAGGACAAAGCCTGCAATTTTGTTCTGCCATCTGATGCAGTCCGGGCTTGTTCTCAGCCTATTTATCAACCTTATGACCCTGTGGTTCCCAGCCTATGCTTCAGCCTAAGCAGGTGATTTGCCGTCCCCAGATGTTATTGTGCATGCTTTGCTCATGTGGTCCTCTTGTCTAAAATGCCTTCACCCCACACTCCCCAGTCTTCTTGTTGAAGGCCTGCTCCATAGGCCTGCTCCTCCGTGCAACCCCTCCCCCAGCCTTACAAATGAGCTCGGCTCTTGTCCCTACTGGGATGGGATGTCCCTCTGCAGAACCGTGTGATGTCTCTGGTCCCACATTATCATGCACCTGGCTCTCGTTTGCAAGGCTCACACCCGCACTGCAGACAGCCGCAGGTCTGTGCCAGTTCCAGCACAGCGCCCGACACACAGTAGGTGCTGCTTCTGAGGTGGGCAAGTTTGGGGCTTAGTTACATGTGTCTAGCACACGTGCCACAAAGGAGCGGCCTAGAAAGGTCTATGAGGGTCCAGCCTTAAACATTGTTTTTCCTCCACAGCACACACAGGACCTGGCACATAGTAGGTGCTTAATAAATATTTTTTGGATGAAAGAATAAACAAAACATTCACCCTCCCCTTTAATGTCGTTTATAGTTTCCAAATAAATATTGACCAAATAAAGCAGGACTAACATTAAAAATTCAAAAATCAACTTGCCCCATGAGGTGCTGGTCATGTAGGATTGCAGCTGCCTGCTCACTTGTCCATGGTTTTGGAGGGGCCTGTGGGTCCTAATGGGCAGGGGCTGTGTCTTGCACATTCCTGAACCCCCAGTGCCAAGTACAGAACCTGGCATCCTTCCTGCTTTTCTGGAACCTACTCTGCTTCCCGCACCCCCAGTCTGTTGTCTGTGTTGGACTCGAAGTGGTTTCTGAGTCTGTCTCCCACGTTCAGAGCCCTCAGTGGCTCCCCATCACCCCGAGGTAGAGACCTTCAGAGACCCAGAGGCCCTGCAAGGTCAGTGCTCCCCTCCCCCCACCAGCTCTGTCTCCAGCACTTGCTCTTCACCCTCCATGCTCCAGCCACACTGCCCTCTCTCCTCTCCCAGGCACGTGCTGTTTCCTCCGTTCTGGGTACCTGTCCCCCGTTGGACGTTTTGCCTTAACTATCCTGACTATATGAGCATGATGCCTTTTCTCTGCCCTTATGTGCCTCCACCCCTCAGGCTGTGTCCAGTGGTGACTATCTTCCTCCCCTGCTGGACTGTGAGCCCCAAGGGGGCAGGCACCACCAAGTCCTGGGGCTCTGCACATGGCAGGTCTCTGATACTTGTTTTTTGAATGATGAATAAATAAAAAAGATATATGGTAGGCACCTAGTGAATTTTATTGAATGAGTACGTGAATGGCACGTAGTAGATGCCTAGCAAATCTTTGTTGAATCAACAAACAAATGAGTTCGGGGCTTTCTTGGGAAAGCTCTGGCCAGTTAGGCCCCCTTCAGACCGGGGAGACTGTCTGTCCGTCCATTCCCTCAGCCCTCCTGTGCTCACCCATCAACTCCAGGAGACCCTGGAGACCCTGGAGACCTCTGCCAGACGTCTCTCCCCAGTGCCTGCCTGTCGCCAACCGGACGCTGTGCGAGGATGGATGGAGACAGTGGCCCTGGAAGCCGCTGCTCGACACAGACAGTTGTGCCGGGGTCAGGGGTGGTCATGGGGTTGGGGTGGTCTTCTGGTGGGAAGCAGGATGGAGCCTGCCCTGGCCTCTGGCCCCTGGTGTCACAACTGTCTGTGCACCTGTATAATTCTTTCAACTCTGCAGCCATCCGGTCCAGCCCTGATCTGAAAACATCTTCCAGAACATCTGTTTTCCTCCTCAATCAATACGCTCCCCAAAGAGGGCCAAGTTGCAAAATATTATATATAACATCAGACATGCTATCTGAATCCAATTAAGTGATTTGGTTGGGGAAGGGTTTGTGGTAATTAAACATACTGTTTTGGGGCAAATTGTAGCGAACTATTTCATTCTTCATTAATAGGCACCTCTCTTGACTCTCCATGAGCTGAGAGAGAAGGAGAAAGGAAGGAAAGAAGGACAGAAGGAAGGATGGAAAGGAAGAAGGAAGGGAGGAAGGACAGAAGGAAAGAAGGCAGGAAGGAAGGAGCTAAATGCCTCCTGCTCAGATAGCATGATTACTGCCACTTATGGACTTCAATTTCCAGCTCTCTCATGCTATGTGACCACAGTGAAATCACTTAACCTCTCTGAGCCTCAGCTAACTGTTCTGTAAAATGGGGATAATAATACCCATCTCGCAGGGCCACTGTGAAGGTTAAGTGAGACGGTGAATGAAAACACACAGCTCCCAGCACACAGTGGCCCTTCATGAAAGGGTCTACAGGGCATGAAGGCACATTGAGGCTCGAAGATTTATGTTCCGTTGGTCGGGGCCAGATCAGAAGTCCTTTTTCCACCAAGGTAGGGCCTGAAAAGGATCTCAGAGTATTCTTTCTTCCTCACATATTTGTAAGGTCCCAGGAGCAGGGGTGAGGAGCCGCCTACTTGATTTCGCATTCTTATCCATAATCCACAGCTCAGGGCAGCCCTGCAGGAGAGGGGGGCAGTGTGCACGGACTCTGGCTTCAGATCCTGGCCTGCCCCTCAGCAGCTCTGGGTCCCTTGGGAAGTTGCTGAAGCTCTTGCTTCGTAGGTTTTCTGTTCCGTAAAATGGGGATCATAAGAATTGCTACTGAGCTCCTAGTATGAAGTGAGTCTTGGCAAGCCACCCAACAATGCTGACACATAGTAGGCTCCCAAAACATGTTGGTTTTTGGTTTTCATTTATTTACAGTTTCAGCTCAGAAATGGCCCATTTGAGCTGCCAGTTCTTTTCTGTGGGCACTTGACTCATCAGGCTGGGGATGTTCCCAGCCACCAGCACAGTGACAGCAGGTGCCACTTATCAGTGCCTACTGTGTGTCATAGAAGACCCAGAAGAGGCGCTTAGCATCCGATTTTTATGACTTGTCAACAAGCTTGCTGTTACTTTCAACTTCAGGTGAAGGCACTGAGGCTCTTAAAGTCCCCCAGCAGAAGCCATATGGGCAGCTAGAAAGTTGTAGGGCTGGGGTTTGTGTCCAAGCCTGTGGGAATCTAAAGCAACAATCTTGGTACTTGCCAGGCCACTGCTCAGGCAGACGTGCCTTGTGAACCTGACCCTCGTGGGTCTTCTGCTCTGTGTGGGCCGCTTTCCTATCTGCACTCTCACTGGATTATCTGCAGGTCTGGGAGGGTTTCTGTGGTGACCCCCAGTGGCGTAGTCTGATCCTTAGTGGTTCCCTTTCCCTGGGAGTCCAGAAAAGGCTCAGTCTGGACAGGCTCACACTCCCTGGAAGATGGGACACTGGTTAGGAGGCTGTTGACATGTAGACAAGAAAAGATGGTGGCCTGAAGGGGGGCGCTGGGAGTGTGGGTGGAAAGCAGTGGGCAAATTCTGGAGAACTCATGATTAATCACCAGTGATGCACACGGTAGGTGCTGGAGGAGGGGGCAGTGTCCTTGAAGGAATAGGATTCTGGGAAGACTTCCTTGTGGGGGCTGCTGGGGCTTGGTTTGAGTCCCTAGGAAAGCCTGGGTCATTTCTGACAGAGGGGATATGGAGAGCAAAGGTTTGGCGGTGGGGAGCCCTGTGACCAGCTATGGGGACTATAGGAGGAGCCTGTGATGAGGTCCCTGACTTCAAGGAGTGTGTGTTTTGGGACTGTGGCCCATAGTGGCTCAGGCAGAGTGACATCTAACTCCAGCTATTGCACAGAGTTGGGTGGGCTGGAAATTCTGGTGCTCAGGAGAGGCTGCCGGAAATAGGAGTGGGGGTGGGAATGATTGGGAACCCACACCGGACCCAAAGGACTGTCCTGAGCAGGAAACATTTGTCATCCATTTGTGCATTTGTTTAAACCATCACTGTACTCAATACGATAGGGCAGGAGAGCAGAGGGAGGGAAAGAGGGAGAGACAGAGGGGCAGTAAAGGACAAATCGAAGATTTAGGAGGGGCTCGGTTATTGGGACTTTTTGAGTTGTAAGGGCTCGGACCCTGTCTCCAACTGGCTTAGGGAACCAAGGGAACGGGTTCACTGGGCCAGAAATGGGAAGTTCTCAAGGCCCAGGTGGGCAAGCCATTAGGACCTGGGCTCCCCTAAGGAAAAATGGCCAGCAGCCCTTCCAGGCTCCCATCCTATTAGCTCAACAACCCCAGGGGCAAGAGTCTTTTAGCCCATCATCTGAAGATGTCTGAAGATTGGCTCTGATCGGCCAGACCTGGGTCACATGCTCACCTAGGGCAAGGAGAGGAGGGGTATCAACCTCTGGTGGAAGTTCCGCAAAGGACACCTGGCTGGTTGTTGCCAGCAGGTGTAAAACCAAAGTCCACCCCAGCAGAAGGGAACAGCTTTCTCCTGCACGACAGAGGCTGGCTCCCCACAGACAGGTGGGCGTATGGGAAAGGGTCTTCTAGGCCAAGGGAATGTGAATGCTGGTGGAGGCTGGGATGGGCAAAGGGGCCCCCTCATCCTGTCCAGTTTCCCAGCATGTCATGTGCTTGGTTTCCGTGCACCTGGACTGGACACTCGCGCTTTGCTATCCCTGTTGAGAACGTTCCAGGACGGGAATGGGGCCTTTTGCTTCAGGCCACCTGTGGTCTGATTCCCGTTTGGCCACCACAAATGGTGACTGAGATGGCAGGTCTCGCTTTTCCCTTTGAACCCTCCCGGCATCTGTCTGGCCGGCCTCTGTCTGGGTAGTGTGTGGTGTTTTCTGGGCAGAAACCCAAAGCTCGCCCCCGTTCCCGCTTTGTGGAGCCATTTGTCGGCATCGTGGGGGATCGCTCTGGGAGCTTTGTACCTCCGTTTTGTCCCGAGAGGGAGACAGGTTGGTTTGGGAAATGAAAGAATCAGCTGATACCATTCTGGGTCACATCAAAGCCAGCCAAAGCCCAGTCAGCTGGCTCGTCACAGCTGCCCAGGTGTGGGAAGTTCAGGTTGGCCCCCGGCCCAGTACTGCTTCAACTTGCTGCGTGATCTCAGCAAGTTTCCCTTCCTTTCTGTGCCTTGGTTTCCTCATTTGTCACACGGGAATGTGAATACTTTCCAAAGGGTCAAAGTGTACGCAAGAGTGATGTCACCAACTTTGGCCCTATTCTGTTCTGCCCCCAGAGACTTCAGACTCCGTGTGAAGTTTCCCAGGGAGCTGACTCGGTCTTAACCCCTTTTGTCCCCTTGTTGGGGGTGGGGGGCAGGCGCTTAGAACATGTGGCCTTCATTTTAGGACCTCGCACCTCTCCGCTGGGAGATCTGCTCTGAGATCTGTGGACTGGCTGCTCCCTTTCCAGGTTGCTGCCCCCTCAGTCCCCCCCCACCCCCCCCCCAGCCCTCCCCTCACCCTCCCAGCCTTCTGAGGTGACGCTGGTCCCCGCCGCCACCTCCCCGTGCTGGCCGCTGAGCCATTAGCCTCACTTCTCACTGGCTGCACATCAGCACAGTAATCATTTTCAGATTTACAAGCATTAAATATTTTAATTTAATGCCTTGGCTCTCTTGTAATTCATGCACTTAATTATATGATAATTACTCAAATGAAAGAGATACAGCTGCTGCCGGATCAATGCTGAGGGAAGACTGGGTCTGGAGTTGGACTGTTTTGGGGAGGTGGGTCTCCCCACCGCTGCCCTTCTTTTCTCCAGGCCACAGAGCCCCATGTGCCCTAAGCAGTGCAGAGGCCGGGCAGCCTGCATCCATGTGGTGCGGGAGCAGAGCTGGGGGCCTGCCCTGGCTGGTGACCCCAACTCTGGCGGTGCTGTGCCGCAGACAGAAATCTAATGGCCGATGGGCAGGGAGGGAGGAGTCTAGGGCCCTCCTTGGGTGGTTGAGGGGCAGGCCCCTCTCTGGGCCCGCTCTAGGGAGCACAGGAGGCTGGGGATGCTGTCTGAGCTGCCGTGGCAGGTGGAAGGCCAGGGAGTCTGTTCCCCCTTAGTGATGGGTGTCTGGGGGCAAGAGCCCACTGAAGATGGAGAGAGGTCTGGGCCTCCTCCCACTGACCACCAAGGGGTTTGCAAGGACAGATTAGGGAGGGATGTGCGGATGGTGCTTTCCGGTTCTTGTCTCTCCTCCCCTCCCCTTCCCTCCCCCCTTCCTTTCCCTTCCTGCTCTCCTTCCATCCTTTGACTTTCTTTTTTTGTGCTATTTTTCTCCCGTTTTCTCTCCTTCCCCGTTGACATCTAAACTTGTGTTTAATGCCTGAAGGGTACTGGTTATTTCGTAAGAATTGGAAATGTTCATATTTGGGAAGAATTTCAACTCCCCCCTCCCTACCATATTGGCGGAGCCCCGTTGGGTCTGATGCCATCGAGTGGATCCCCTGGAGGCCCCTTACAGTTGATGGCACCAGCTGATGTGCGAGTCAGGTGGTGTTGCCTTGGGTCAGGCCCTCCTTGGGTCTGGGGATGACAGCCCTCGGTAGGTCCTCTGCGGACCTGAGCCTTGGGGAGAAAAGTCCCTCCTCTCTCAAGAATCAAAGCAAAGAGCCAGTTAGAGGGGTCCTGGGGCCAAGCCCTAGTTACGGGGGCCCACAGTGTTGTGGCCAAAGCTTGTGAAGAAGTTGAGTCAGGAGGGTAGAATTTGCAAGCCAGTAACCTGTTTAGGCCTCTGACCATTTCCAGGTTTACAGGGTGGGGGGCCTCCCGGGACAGGGGAAGGCCTCGGCTGCCGTGGGGCTAGGCAGGGGCAGAAGCGCACGTTTGCACTGAAAAGGGTTACAAACAGTTTGCCCCGTATGCAGACAATTTTCAGCTAGCTTACAGCAGCTGTGGCACCGTGCTGATAGATTAAAAGCAGCAACCAGCCCCAGAATGAAGTGTATTAGAACTCCTGCTGGGTCGAGCTGGGGAGAGGCCCACACAGCTGTCATCTAGGCCAAGTTTCCAACTGAAGCCTCAAGAACAGGATGGAACTCTGAGAAAAGTTCGCTTTCTAAATGAGGTGGCCGGCTGTTAATCAGGAGGCGGGGGAGCGGGACCGGCGGAATGCTGGAGATTTAGAAGATGAGGGGGAGGGGGTGGCTGGGGGTGTCCCACCCGGACCGAGAACCTTGTACCTGGGACCAGGAGCAAAGAGACGGCCGCAGCGTCCGGCCTCTCCCTGTGCTTCACTCCAGACAGCTGGCTTGGGAGTTGGGGGACTAAGAAAGACATCTAGGTGTTTCCACATTCTGCCCACAGGACCCCAAGTGCTCAGGGTTCCCTGGCTGAAATAACAGGGTGGCTCTTGGATTTGGGGGACTGCACAGGTCTACCTGTGCCCAGGAAAAATGAGCTGTCAGTCACCTGCCACCAGCTGACCTTAATTTCCCCCTAGCTGCAGCACAGAGGCCCAGGCTTTTCGACTTCAATTTTGAGTATTTTAAGGGATGTCTTCTCTTTTTATGATGAGAAAGGCTCTTGGCAGGGGGTCTGGCTTGGGCCCATGAGTCTGACTTGGGGATTGGGGGGGTGGGCACTTACCGTTGTCAAAGATGCCACCTGAGTGCCCATCTAGACCACCCCATTCTTAGAAAAATCACAATGCCAAGGCAGAAGTCTGGGTATGGTTTTTTTGTTTCTTTTGTTTTTGTTTTTGTTTTTGGTTATGTCCTTATTTTTGCAAAGAAGCAAAATGCTTCCCCCTGGAAGGGCCAGGCGAGTCTTTCCTTGGCGGGGGCGGGGGTCGGGGGGGGGGGGGAGACTAAATCCAACTAAATTGTTACTGTTGTTATAATTATAATAGTACAGCATGTGCCCACGATTCAATTTCAATTGTGTATATACGTAAATATCACAGTGAATTCATTTCACAGACATTTATTGTGCTCTCACTCAGGCTGGCCGTCAGCGGCGTGTGTGGGAGCTTGCGTATCAGGTGCACTTGATTTTTCAGGAGGCACAAACGCAGGCAGTGAGCCTGCTGATAAATGCCACTGGTGTCACACATCCACTGGGACGCTCTTGGGAAGAGGCATGGTTTCTAAAGCTGCCATGCATGCCCTCTGCCCATGGGATGGGGGGAAATGAGGTTGGCTTGTTGGCGGCATGATTTGAGGTTCCTGAGCAAACGTGGAGATGATGGCTGCCATGGAGATGGGCACAATCAGATTTTAGGTGTTTTGGGGGTTTGCTTGGATTCCTGAGCTGGCCCAGCTGGTGGGATTGGGTGGGTGCTGGTGGCAGGCGGCGGTGAGGCAGGAGTGCTGGCAGGTGCCGCTGGTGTGGGCCACAGATGGAGGTGAGAGCAGTTCAGACAGGTGCAGCGGCCAAGGACGCAGCTCTGGGAGGCAGGTTGTAGACCCAAGGTGGAGTCCGGGCTCTGTCTCTAGTTACCTGCATGACCTTGGGCAGGCCGTTTAACCTCCCTGTGCCCCTGTTTCCTCCTCTATGAAATGAGGATAATGATAGCAGCTGTCTCATAGAGCTGTCGCGAAGCTGAAAAGAGGTGACGTGTAAAATGCTTACAACTTTATTTGGGCATTTTAAGTACCTGACGAATGTGAGCAGTTTGGTCAAATTCCTCCTCAAGCTAGAATGGCTTGACAAGAGATGTAGAACCCTAATGGCCCAAGAAGAGTCGATAGCTGCAACCCATTGGGTGCTTACTAGGGGCGAGACGCTGTGCCAGGCGCTGTCCGTACATTATCTCGTTCATCTTCCCAAGTCCTAAGAGGAAACAGAGGGTCAGAGAGTCAACTTGTTTAAGGGTCACATGGATCTAGGTGGGCTGGCTGGGGCTGAGGTTGGGTCTGTCTGATGTCAAAGCCCTTGTTCTTACTCATTATCCTTTCTAAGCAAGCTCAAAACCAATAAACAATCCTTTGATCTTTTTTCCCTGCCTCTTCCCTCTCAACCCCAGTGAGCCGACTTTCCCACCATGGTCTCTTCTCATCGATGTTTTAGTTGCATGATTTAGGGAGAGTATGTATGGCTGTTTCCTTTAGCAAGGTGTTACGTATACCCAGGGTCTCACAGCACCATTAAGCTGGTCGGATAACTTCTGTCTGCAGGAGACAGAAACCACTCACCAATGTTGTATAGTCTCTTAAATTAATAAAAGTAATAATCTGATAAACTGGTTATTGTCATTTATCCACATAAAGCAGAGCATGTGCCTGAATTTGTCGGTCGGGTCTCAAACCAGTAGAAAACAGCCAGCAATTACCAGAGGCTCAGCGAGCAGGGCTGCTGCAATCCTGTGGTCTTCAAATTAGGAGAAATAATGAATGCATCCAGAACACATCCATTTTCAGCAAGTGCTGCATGGATTATAAAATTTATTATCAATAAAATTATTCATTTGTGCCCTATACTGCACTTAATGCACCTGAAGTGAGAAATTAGAAGTGTGTTTAATTCTGGGGTTGGAAGAAAATACAAGTGCAGCAAATTTGCCATAATAGGAGAAAGTTAATGCCTGGCAAAAAGAAATCAATTTAGCTATTGCTATTATATTTGGGGAGAGCAGGTTGGTTTTTTCTTTCTTATTATCAAAGCATACAGATTCACTTGGATCCCTGGTTCTAGTCGTGCTTTCAAAGAAATATTTAATGAGAAGGCATGAATCAGGGGGAACATACAAATGTGAATAATGTGTGTATGTAACGTCTCTCTGTGTATATGTATATACACATATATGTGTATCTGTGAGATTTGTATTTTTACCTGTATATTTCTCCCTACATCTATATAGACACACACACACACACACACACACACACACACACGCAGAGTGATGCGTTGTGCTGGTAAATATTTAACAACTAGCTGTCTGAAAAAAAAAAAAGGAATTCTATTTGTAGCATTTGCCAATTTCTGTGGTGTAAATGCTTCCCACCATGGCTGATTTTTGAGCTCCCAATATGACTTCATTGAGAATGAGGCTGGGAAGAGAGGCCCACGGTCTACTCGCCAGTCCCAGCTGGCTGCACCGCCATGATTTTGTACACCTACGTAGACATCGTATATTGTGGTTAAGGAAAAAGAGGAAGGAGATGTAAATTACCTCCATCAGTTTGAGCCCTGAGTATCGTGTGTGTGTTTTTGCCAAGTGTCAACCCGCTTTGGTGAATTTGCACACATATTTTATGCAAGTGAAGAGCAGGTCCCCTCCCCTGGAAACGTGGTGACTTGATTTCCATTAAGTTCCAGAGGAAAAAGGGAAAGAAGTGGAAAAGCGACGGTGAAGAAGGAGGGGCAGACTCCGGGCTCCGCTTCCCCTCATATTAGCAGCTCTGGTTCGTCTTCAGGGCGCTCGGTGGACTTGCCTCGGTTTTTATCCAGCCATTGTTCTTTTTTGCACCGCGTTTGCACACTGTGGCGTGTCTGGGGAATTTCAGCAGTTGGAATATACATGAAAAGAGTTCCGCTCCACTTTCATAAGGTCCCTGGACGGCTCGGACGAGGCCTCAAGGCCCCATGGTAGAGCCGGGACCACATTCATATTCCTTCCCATCACCACACACATGATAGCGCGGAGCCCAGACCAATCGAAAACTTGACAGTAAGCCTTTTGATTTTGCGGGGAAACCTTCATCACGCTGCGAGAGGGAAGGGAATATAGCCCAAACTGGACTTCATACTGTGGCAAGCTTGAAATCCCAGCCCAACCGCAGAGCTGGCTGATTGGAATAGTTGGAAACTGTGTCCAGGAATTCGGCTGCAAGAACTTGGCTCACAGCAACTTCTGCCTTTTTGAAAGAAAAATTGTCAACTGGGAGAGCCACTCGGGGCCTGGGTTTAATCTGTCCAGGCAGTAAAGATTCACAGAAATGATTGGCCAAGGTTGCCTAAAATGCTCAGAGCTCCCGCCTACGTGGGGACTCTCATGGGGGGCGGAGAAACAGGCTTGACGGCTCAGGGTGACAGCTATTGTCACTGTCACGACCATGGCAGTTGTCGCCCGGCTTCAATGCTATTGCTATTTTGCTAATCGCCAACCTGCTGCTTGTGAGATAGCAAAGTCAGATATGCAAGCAAAGCCACACAGAGCAGACGCTCCCTGGGTACCCCAGCCTGCTGTGACAGGGAGGTGTTGTTCTGGGCACATCTCTCACCCCCCTGCTAAGTCATCCTGTCATTTAGGGGCCCAAAGGTCAAAGAGACGCCGACATTGAAATCATGGCCGTATGCTTGGTAAACCCACAAGCAGCGGCACTGTCTCTGTTGGGAGGATGTCCACCAGTTCACTCTGCTGGGATAGTGCCTGGATTTCACTATCTTTGTTTAAAGATGTTCGCGAATGAAGGACCGTGGTAGGACTTACCCATGCAATTCAAGGATCTTTGGTGTCGTTGCCCAGGACGTCGTGATGATGTTGATGCAGATTGTGAGACCTTGGTTCAGATGCACAAATGGCCGGGCTTGACAAAGGTCAACGGAGCCAGGAGTCATGGTCTGCTGTCCGTGGGAAAAACATCATTGTCCACCTCTGTTTTCTCGACGATGATGTGAAGTCCTAAGTCTTAGTCTTTTAAGTGGGGGGAGACTCACACTCTTGGTAGAGAGATAAGACAGTGATGTTGAGATAGGATTGGGTTGGAATACTTTCTGCAGATAGATGGAGCCTATGAGGAAGTTCTCTTGGCCTCCGGGTAAGACTTGGGGGGAAAGCTCTTGCCCTGTGACCCCAGGCTGATGCTTGTACCCACTTAACCTTATTTACCAAAGAAGCCTTCCTTTTCTTTTCTATGTTTCTTTTTATTTCCCATGCTCTGCTTGGTCCCCTGACCTCATCTGGCCTAGTTTTCTCAGGTGACCAGACACAGAGTGTGGCCAAATGGGGAGGAACGAAGCAGGACGTAGGAATACCCAGAGGTGTAGCCCTGTGTTTGGCTATGTTGTGTAGTGAGGTTACAGGTGAGGTTAGTAGATCTCAGTTTCTCTAAATGTGGGTCTCGGTCGCCCTATGTGTGAGACAGGAAGCACCCCCACCCACACACACCTGCCTCTCCAAGTGGCCCTTTGGAGCTGAGGGGCACAGGGGAGGATGAAAAGTGGGAGATGTTATTGGATCTCCAGAATTATCCACCCCGGGGGCAGCCTGGGCTGGGAGGGGGTTCCTGAGGCTCCTCAGCCCCACTTTGAACAGTCCTCACCTCCGAGACCCACTTTCCAAGTGGTCATGACAGGCACTGCTGGGCCTGGCCAAGTGGGTCCCCCTTCCTCACTCCCAGATACACCTTGGTGCTTCCCGATGCCAAGACGATTCAGGGAACATCAGAAACCTAGTAATTTCTCAGCTGGAGAGCGTTGTAAAAATAAATGTCTTCTGGAGGTTGAAAGGTTGTCAAATACACACTGAGCCTAATTGGGTCCTCAAAATGTGCATTTCCTGCTGATTTTCATGGAAGGTGTGTGTGTGTGTGTGTGTGTGTGTGTGTGTGTGTGAGAGAGAGAGAGAGAGAGAGAGAGACAGAGAGACAGAGAGAGAGAGAGAGAGAGGGAGAATCATTGGGAAAATTGGGCAAATGGTAACTTTTGAAGGTGTGTAGATGTGAACATGTGCTTGATCTGTTGATAGGTGCCCTTTTGAGCAAAGGGCATGATGTCCTCTCCATATGGGGCGTCCCCTCAGCCACTTCTGGGCCTACTTCTATTATTCTGGATCACCGAAACTGGGAAGTGACTGAGAGCCTTTGCCAGACCAGCCCGAACAATGACCGTGAACCATTTCTCATGCCATGGGAATTTCTCCCCCACCAGAGTGAACATCACAACATCAGTTAATACTTCTCGAGGGCCTATGTGCTTAGAATAGTTTAAGTGCTTTATATATATATATATTTATATTTTATATATATGTATAAATTAGCTCAATATATATATGTATATATATTAGCTCATTTAAATCACTCCTTAGCACTACTCAGAGGTTGTAAGCCTCAAATTCAGTGCAGCTGTGAGCTGTGCCCACTATTTCAGGGGTCCAGGTCCCTCGGGATCTATCCATGAGCCCAGGTTATGAACACCTGCCTTAGAAAGTTGACCGTGGGGCTCGGAATTGATTCCAAAAACAGTCCTTGCTTCTACTTTATGGAGGCCAAACTGACTTCAGAGACCCGTGTGCTGTGGAGCGTCACCGTGACCGTGGTCCCAGCTGCTCTGTTTTTCTCTGTGACCACATGCACATCCCTTCCCTCCTTGGGCTGATTCCCCATCTCTCTCCTGCTTTGGGGCCCCCAGGTTCCCAACCTCAGGCCCTTTCCTCAAACCTAGCTTCCAGCACTTGACTTATTTACTTGAACTGTCTGAGTGGTAATGAAAAGCTGGGGCTGGGAGGCATCAGGGTAGAACCTCTTCCCTCCTGACCTTCCCTGCTTGCGGTCTCTGTGCATCCCGCTGGGTGAGGAGGAGCCCTTCTGGAGCTGTGTGCTCTTCCTGGGGGATAAGGGGAGTCCAGTGTGGGGCGTATGGAAGGACTGGGTGCCCAGCAACTGCCCCACCACTGTCCAGCTCCCCCAGCCCTGGAACGGATGTGCCTGCCACTGCCCATAGGTTGGGGAGTATCTTGTTCCTTCGTCAGGCCCAGCCTCTGGCCATGCCACCCTTGGCCACCCAAGCTGCTGTGTACCCCCTGCCGGGCTATGGGGTCAGAGGCCAGCGCGCCACCCCGACCCCACCCGCCCCAGCGCCCCGTTCCTCCGCCTCATTCCACCCGGCCTGCAGCCCTCTCCTCTGTCACTGATTGTTTGTTCAGCGAAGACAGCCAACCCGGGGAGGAGGAGCGGGCTCTGGGCTGCAGTGTCTGGCCCCGTTCCCCCTGCCAGGCGCTCATTTGTATGCAGAAGGGATTAGGCGGAATTTACCGTGGCCTCACCCTGGGGAGCTGCTCGCGCCCTAGGAATGCTCTCCGAAGGCGGCGTGCAGTTGGTAAGATTAGAACAGGCCCTTCTGCCGCTGCACACGCCCTGGTCACTCTCCAGGCCGCCGACATCGAAATCATTTTCATTTATAACCTTTTTGATCATCCGGCCTCAAAGAGGGCCCGCCTTGTATGACAGCGGGCACCAAAATGGCCCAATTATTTGGAGTAGGAGGGAGCAGCTGAAAACAGTCAGATGTGAGAGACAGGGCACTTGATCTGGGCTCATGGCTTTTTTTCCTGGCTTCTCCCACCAATATTTTTACAGCTGTTGACATATATTGAGTTACATGTGCCTGGGCTAGATCCCCGCGGTACTGTTTCAAAGATCTGTTCACCATAAAGTGTGCTGTTCTCAAGTAAATGACTGACTTCAAGAAAGCACAGTAGTTTAAATGTTACTATAAATACAGGAGCTAAGACATTTTAATTATAATTTTTGAGTTATACAGTGTTCTGTAAGTACACCAGGCATTTACAAAAGAATTTGTGTTGAGCTCCAAGACACTGTGCTCTCTTGTGGATAAAGAAGTAACTGCATGCGGCCAGTTTCTGCAGCCTGGTGGTGGCCGGACTTTTGTTTACTTCAGGCCAGGAAGGGAGGGGAGGAGTCCTTGGAAATCTGTGTTTTGGGGCTTTGGAATCAATTGCGCATGTATTTATTGAGCCCCTCTATGTGCAGCATAGGGAGCTGAGGGCTATGGGGGCCTCAGAGCCCTCTCAACGTTTATAGTCCCGTAGGAGAGGACAACCAGCAAATCGATGTGTATGGGAGCACTAAAGGGGGGGGGTCCCACTCTGTCTGGGGAAAGGGAAGGGCTTTGGAGAAGAGGTGATGCTACACTCGGTCTTGAAGGGTGGGAACAGCCACAGGGAATATTTGGAAATGAACAAAACCCAAGTCCATCTTCAGCGGGCAAGCAAATATTCTGAACAAACTGAATCGGCTGCTGTGCATGGCTTGCTGTCTTCCTGATGCCCCTGAGGCCCCTCACACCCCACAACTGGAAAGCTCCAAGGGGCAGGGAGATGTTCATGGCCTGGTGGGTCTGAAGACCCAGCCCTGGGGTGGGTCGGGTGAAGATAATTCGTAGTTGAGGGTGAGAGAGGAGTCAGTCTGTGGCTGTCATGTTATTGTAGTTTTGATGGGAGCAGTCTTTTGGGTCATCTCCTGTTTATGCTCCAGTGCTGAGGCATTGGGTTAAGGGAAGGGGCCATGACCATGATCCATCTGACATCAGCCCATAAAGTAAAGTATTCATCTACCCCCCCATCCATTCATTTAACCATTCATTTATTCTCATCCATCCATTCCTCCACCCACCAACCCGTCTAGTTACCTATACACTTATCCATCTATCTACTCATTTAGCCATGCGTCTACCATCCACCATATGTCTGTCTGTCTGTCTACCATCCATGTTAACTGTTCATTCACCATCTATCCATCTGTAATCTGTGAGACATTAGTGTAGGAATTAAAAGCAGAGGTTCTACAGTTAGGTTTCTTGAATTCAAATCCAAGCTCCCATCACTTACTGGCTTTATGTCCTTGGGCAAGCTCCTTAACCTGTGAGTTAACCCTTTCCGTCTGTAGAATGGGGGAAAATAATGGAGGATAGCAAAAGTGTGTCAGAAATTAAATGAGATACTACACGCAAAGTGCTTAGCACAGGGTCTGGCACGTGGTAAGACCTCTGTAAATGTTGGTTTTGTTTGCTGAGTGACATCTGTGTGCACTGAACTCCTTCATGCCCCAGGCATAGGTTGGAGATGTTCCTCCTGGGAACGAGGGGCTTCTGTCTCATAGCAAGGGCTGGCATTTGAGCAGGAGGGGCCTAGGGAATGGACATTAAGGACTATTAAGGAATGGCCGGTGTGTTTTGCTTTTATTGCTGTTTTGAGGGAAATTCCCATCTCCTATATCTGTCCCTACCTTGTTTTTAATATAGACATGTTTGCCCCATATCCATGAGATCTCTTAAATTTTTTTTAGCAATTAATTATGAAATTAATATACAAAGTACCAAAGAAAACGAAACTCCTTGGTGAAGTGTCTAAGATCCCAACTGCCATCTTTTTTTTTTTTAATTTTTTTTTAAAGTTTATTTATTTTTGAGACAGAGAGAGACAGAGAGAGACAGAGCATGAACAGGGGAGGGTCAGAGAGAGAGGGAGACACAGAATCGGAAGCAGGCTCCAGGCTCTGAGCCATCAGCCCAGAGCCCGACGCGGGGCTCGAACTCGCAGACCGTGAGATCGTGACCTGAGCTGAAGTTGGACGCTTAACCGACTGAGCCACCCAGGTGCCCCAACTGCCATCTTGACAAAGCCCTTACTTTGAAGATGCCATTTGGACTACATAGACTTAATACCACTTTCATTCTAATTTGTTCATCCTTTGACTGTTGTCTGGCATATTTCTTCAACCTGCATGTGTTGAGAACCAGCTGTATACCAGGCCCCGTGCTAGGTGGTTTTTGTCTTGAAGACTTCGTGTAACTTCACATAAAATTTCTATCTCCAGAGGGGACTAGACCAAGATCTTGACAATGGCTTTCCATGAGGGATGATTCGAGGATGATCTTTATCTGTTTTTGTACTTTGCAAGTTTTCTGTAATAACCACACAATGCTTTCATATCATCAGAAGATCCAACTAAACACAATCTAGCGAAGTCAGAGTCCCTGCCCTCACAGAGCTTACAGCCAAGAAGAAAAACCACCATTTACGCCAGCCAAAGTGATACCGTAGGATCGTACTAATGGAACTGCACTCTCTGAAAATAGATGGACCACACTGAGTCAGTATCTTCTGAATGGCTGGCCCTCGGGGACACCCGGGCACACACCAGCCTTTGCCTAGTTGATTCTTGGCACTCGGAGGGTCCCATCCAAAGTCAATTAAATTGCTCATGGGAGAGGAAGTTCAGCCAACCTGTTTGGGAAATAACTGGGATTTGGGGAGCTCTGTCCTCAGTCACCTGTTCAGAGATGTGGAGTGAGCATGGCCACCGAGGCAGACTGTGGGGGTCAGAGGTGGCATGGGTCCCGCCTTTCTGGTATGTATGGCATGGGTCCTGCCCTTCTGATACGCATACAAGAAGTTGCTTACCCAGCTGAGGGAGGGTGCTGGGCTGGGCTGCATCACCTGCGGGAGTCTAAGAGTAGAGAAGAGAGGAAGCAAGTAGCCAAGCCATGCAACGTTTTGTCACTTGCTGGGAATTTGGAGTCGGTGATTATGGTGATGTATCTACTACCCACTTGTGGCCTTAGGTTTGGGAGCCAGATAGGATTGTTTTGGGGGGGACCAGGAAGCCCAGAAATGGAATGGGCACTGGGGATAGGTTGGGGGGTTCTCCTGCCTCCAGCCTGGGACTGTGCCAGGATGAGGCATCACCCTTTGCTGTTGCTGTTTGGTACATGACTTTGGTCCATTCCCATCACCTTTGGGGGCTTCAGTTTTCTGTCAAATGGGGAATCTTTCCCTTGCTTCATCTCGTGAGTGTCACTCAAGAAAAAAGTTAAGGAAGCATTTTAGAAACTGAGGAGCTTTGTACCAGTGGAAAACAAGATTCATGAAGACTTAAAACCATCGGGTGATCTGCAAAGAGTGATTGTTATTAAGAAATAGGTATCAGACTGTAATGCCAGAATACCTTATATTTGTTTATACTTTAAATAATGACTGTAACATTGAAACCGCGGTCAATTATTGAGACTCAATATTGTGCCAGGCACCAGGCAGATACCATTTCTAACCCTTATAATGTCCCTACAAAGTAATTTTGTCCATTTCCAGTGGTGGAGATGGGCTTTGAACCTAGCGCCTCTGCCTTCAGAGCCAATGCCCTTTTGTGTTTGATCTTAATGCTTCCTTAAGTACCTTTGGTTTTGTGAAATGAGCTTTGATCCTCACGCCAATCCCCAGAGAAAGGGAGAGCCACTGTTTTCTACCCATTTTATAGCTGGGAAAGGAGCTAACGGTGTCTCAGGTCCCCACACTATTTGTCCTTGCACGCTCTGTAAACGTTTTCTCCAGGACACAGTGGGTCCGGGAGTGGCCGAGGAAGTGGGTTCTCCTGCATCCCTGTCTCATCCTCGAGGCGTCAGAGGGAGCCCTTGGCTGGGGGTACTCCTGGTTTCTCTTTTGCCTTGAAGGATCTTGGCCTGGCTTCCGAATGAGAGTCTGCCAGCTGCCTTCCATCACCTGGGATCGCGCATATGTGGTTTTCTCTTTTTCTTCTTGCCCTTCCAGAACGGCTCACTCGCACTTGTCCCTTTGGTTTAGCCAGAAGCCGAAAGTGTGTCTTCTCAAATGCAGACTGACGTGCTTCTTTTATAAATTCTTGGGCATTACTATTGATTTTTGGCTGAGGATTTCGAAATCCTATCTCTAGGACTCAGGAGATTTTCCCGCTGCAGTAATAATGCATTGTCATTCTTAATATCTCCAGTCTCTGACACAATATTCATATCAAGCTGCCGAGGAGTGGCGTCAGCACAGCCTTGGGGACGGCGGCAGGGCTGGCTGCGAGGGCACACCAGCACCTGCCTCTCCCTCCAGCCTTCTCACCGTTTAAAGGAGCCTAAAGTTGGGCCATGGGGGCACCCAGTGCACGAGGGGTGGATTCCTACCCCGTTCATTACACAGCTTTCACTGAGGCCCAGAAAGGGACAGGGGCTTGGCCGAGGTCACACAGGGAGTTGGAGCCGGAACCTGGGCCTCCTTTGCCTTTCTCTTACCTGGTTGTTCAGGCGCCACCGACTCTGTGTCTACAAAGGGCTGGGCACTAACAAAAGCAAGTGAAGCAGGCTGTATGGGGACAGCAGGGGTACTGTGTCCTAGCAGAGAACCCATGCCCATCCACTGTTCTCCTGGGGGGATTACATCTTGGAGAGTCCAGATGTTCTGAGTTTTCAACGGAAGCCTGAAATCCAGATTTTAATATAAAATTTCTTGTTGTTTTAAATGTTGGCAACTAATTACAAAAAAAAACACCCACATAATGTGATCCCCAAAAGAAAACCACAGCTATGGGTTGAGGACGGTACTGGCCATGCATTGTGTCCCAGCCAGAGTGGGAGGTCACTCGGTTGATCTGCCCGTCTGAACACCTCACTGTTCCAGAATCAGGGGCCCACCCCCCTCTTCCCTCCCAGTTCCTGGTTTTCAAGCCCCTTCCTCTACTCAAGGGGTCTCCTTGCTCTTCCAGTGGAGAAAGTGCCGGCTTTTCCTAACCAATCGGGCTCTCTGGATTCCGGCCTAAATGCACCCTGTGCGTTTTGAAGTGTGTACAGGCCTGACCCCACCCCTCAGGCCTGGCTGTCCTTTGTCCCCGTGCTGTTAAGAAGACAGAGCTACTAGCTTGGCCTCCAGGACCTTCCGGGCGAGTCACTGAATAGGTTCCCACTGAGGGATTGTTTTTCTAGTTCTTGGAATTGATGCTGCTTAGACCATAAAAATAAAAAGACCGTGTCCTCGATACTTAGAGTTGTCTTGTGAATAAGCTGATGTGCAGGGGGATGGAAGGAGTTGTGTTTTGAGGTCCTGATAGGAACCGGTGCCCCATAGCTTGCCAAAGTGACGGATGGCGCCGGAGTTGAAGGGAAGGGCTCTTGGGGGGAGGGGGGGCAGCTGATGGTTGGATGTTTGAACTCAGGTTGTCGAAGGTCTGTGAAAATTGGAGCAGCCAAGAAACACTGTTTTCTTAGTTACAAAATTGTTTAGTCACAGATGGGAGGCTGTGAGCAGGAAGGAGGGTGGTGGGAACCATGTCTCTCACCCATAGTCCCGACAGAAGGGCCTTCCTTTTAGGGACCCACCTGACAGTTGGACAGGGATTGCCATTCTCTTGGGAACGTGATGATGTCAACGGAGAGCCCCAGCCTCAGGGAGGTTGTGCTGATCCTGCTCATGGTGCTGCGGGAAGCACCCCGCTCTGTCCTCCCTCTGTGTCTGTGACGGTACAGCCTGCCCCCCACGTCCCCAGGCCTGAGGGGCTCCCCGCAGGAGCCAGAAGAAGCGCCGACCACAGAGGAGGACACTGCCGTGCCAGGCTGCGTGCCCAGCCCTGTCTGCGGACTCTCACATGGACTCTTCCCTGTCAGCTGTGGGGCAGTTCGGTTGTAGCCCTCAGGGGTAGACCGGTTGGGTCAGCCCCACTCCAGAATTGTTGGCTGAATGAATTGGGAGCCCCATCTGAGGACTCTGTCCTCCTCCTGTGTCCTTGTTGTCCCCTACGCCTTACCTCATCTGCACACAGTGCCCTTTTCTGTGCCCAACTACAGGCAGACACCCGAAGGGGCCAGGGACCTACTTGTCCCCAGTGTAGTCAGCAGTGAGCACTGGGAAGCCTAGGAAGGGCTTAGGGATGACGAAGACTGCAAGGTTTGGTGGAGAGAGGGCTGGAGGCCTGGGTTTGGGTTCTGACTAGCCTACAAACCTGTGTGATCTTCGCAAAACAGACTGCCCTCTCTGAGTCTCAGCTTCCCTTCTGCAAAATGAGGGAGTTGAAGCAGCGAGCAATTTTCAGATTATAGGCTGTAACCCACTAGCAAATGCCAAGATCAACTTGGGATGGTCACAGCCAACAAAATGAAAAAGGAATTAGTAAGGCAGAGCAGAGCATAGGATGGACGGAATGGAATGCAATGGATTAGAGGGAAGGGAAGGGAGAGGAAAATGCAAAAGGAAACAAAATGCCAGAACACATCACAGTTAGTAAGCTTAAGTGTAGTTACCTTAACTTGGGGGGTGGGTTCACATGTGTGTTGCGTGTGTGTTAATATGTGACTACGTCATGGCATAGACATTTCTTGCTGTCAGTTGCAGCTTAAAAATTTGAAAAGCACGGGTTAGTTGGCTGACAACCTGTCTTCTAAACCTTATGGTTTTTTTTTGTTCTAATGTTTTATTTATTTATTTTGAGGGGGGGGGACAGAGTGAGAGGGAGAGAGAGAATCCTAGGCAGGCTCTGTGCCGCCAGTGCAGAGTCCAACGTGGGGCTGGATCCCATGAACCTCGAGATCACGACCTGGACCGAAATCCAGAATCAGACGCTTAGCCGACTGAGTCACCCGGGCGTCCCTAAACCTTATGGTTCTTCAGCATAGTTCACTATCTGGGGTGATCTTGGGCAAGTTATAATATTCTCTGCATGACTCAATGTTCCTATCTGTAAAATGGGGATGATTCAGTGTCCAGTGCAAAGGGCTGTTAGGGGGATTTGATGAGGGAATCCTGTGAAGGGTTCAGCCCACAAGTGCGCAGTGCATGTTCCTTGACAGCTGGTACATGCTTAGACGTGGAGAAGAGGGTGAGATGCTAGTTGGTTGGGTCTCCCTCAGCCAACCTCTGTGGGGGGAGCTTGGAGTGGGCCCGGCCGGGGCAGGGCATGGGTGGGTCAACCTTCCATGGCTCGAAGAGCCGCTTCTGCTGCCTGCCATTCTCTGGGCAGGCTGAGAGCCACTGACGATGCCCCAGCCCTCGGAAGCCCGGCCGGTGGTCACTGGGCACCAGACCTGTCACCTGCAGGCTTTTTTAAATCTTTTTTGCTAGTGTGAACCTTTGTGCCTGTGACTCCAGGGTGAACCACGTGAAGCGGGCACACATCTATGCCAATAATGACTTCTTCTCCTGCCGCCCTCCCCCCTCCCCGCCTTTTCTTAACAACGCAAGATGGGTTCATGAAGAAGTGTTAAAAAAAAAAAAAAAAAAAAGAAGAAATGAAATGAAAAAAGTTGTCCAGGAAGCTGCCTGGTCAGGCTGGTGCTACAGGAACTCAGAGGTGGAAGCCCGGCCTCCTGCAAGGGCAGGGAAAGGAAAGATGACCCCAGAGACGTATTTTTGTGTAGGGGACAAGCGTGTGGGGCTGGGTGTGAGTGTCAGAGGAGCAGCAGAGAGGGGACCCTCCACTCTTGGGGAACTTTTCCCGATCTGGGTGCAGTTTGCCACGTCGCGAGGAGCAAGGTCATTGGTTGGATGTCGGGGGAACGCTTTGTGCTTCCAGAAGGCGCCTACTTCCCCCTCTCCCTTTTCTCTGCTCCGCCTTCCCGTCTCCTTCCCCTTCTCTTTCTCCCGAGGTGCAGATGGCCACATTTGCAGGTTAACTGGAACAGCTGGAGATGCATTATTAGTTTCCCGCTGCTCCTTCATATTTGCTTGGATTTTTTTTTTTTAACGGCAACATAATTTACAACTAGTGTGCTGGTGTCAGAGCCGGCATGTTCTAAATCCGCATCAGATTTATGGAATGCCGTTGCTTATCAGTGAATGAAGTCATAATTATTGCTTTGTACCATTAAATAGCATAAATATATAAACTGTTATACAAATTGCAGCAAACGTTTCCTCTGGGGAGCTCTAGACCAAATTTTAATGTCGTGCATTTGTCTGGGATGGCAGTTTCTATGGTATATAATAATGTTGATAAATTTTACTGTAGCAAGTGACATTTTAAAGCATTAATTTTGGTTGCTAAAAAAATTCTGAAGAATGCTCAGACCAAATTGGGAGGTGCTCTGAGAACTGGCCGGGTGAGGCAGGGTGAGGCAAGGGTTTTCTTTAAGAGTATGACTGGGGGGGCCCCGCGTATCACCTCCCAGGGCTCCTCTCCACAGGAGATCACCCCCCACCCCCAACTCCCGGAGGAAGGCAGCGGATATATTTTCCATGGCGATGATGATAATTAATTTCAAAAAATTCAAATCGATTCATTTCTCCCTTAAATTTGAAGTGTGCGAGGGGAAGTGGAAGGAGGGCCTGGAAAACGCACAATTGGCGGGGAGGGTCCTCCTTGTAACCTCCTTCCCAATTATGTAAATTCTGTGTGGGGTGAAAAAAATCCCCATCCTAATTAGAGATGCAACACCTGGCCTCTGACGACGTTTTAGATGCCAGGCGTGTGGCTGCATAGCCTCCTAAAGCCATTATCGTCAAGAGCGACTTTTGCGGAAAGCCCCAGGACAGCACATGGCATTTACCTGGTGTGCTCTGTGGAGAGCCGGGTGGCCGGAAGGAGCGCATCACCTCTGCCTTCAGGAGAGGGCGTGGGGACTGGAGACTCTCTGTCGGGGCCCACTCGCCACACTGGAGCAGACCCGGGGAGACAGAGAGTGTGGTATGGGCTTCTCGCCCCTCCAAATCCTGGGCCTTGGCGAGCTGGAACGTTTTCTCTGAGAGGCTCGGTCACCATGGAGGGTTTTCAGGTTGCATTTTATTTCTTATACTCCTGACTCCTGTCTGGAGATTCTTGGAGTTCCCTTGTGAGCCTCGTCGCTCTTGTGAATGAGGCAGGGGGTAGAGTCTTCTCTGCCTTGTGGTAGGATTCCGCAGCCTGGCCCCTTTGTCTTTAGTGGGGCCTGGTGGCTAATTCTGCCCAGAGAGCCGCTAGTGGAGGAAGTCTGTGTCAGTTCCAGGCAGGAGCACTGAACTAAACTGCCAGGGTGACACATTTCAGAGTCCTGTCTTTTCCTTAGGCCCAGCAGATGTCAACATCAGAGATGAAGGGGCTCCCCTACTTAGGGGCCTGCGTGATTTCCATGAGCAGAGCCCCCTGCCATGGACGTAAAGGGTGAATGGGAAATAAACCTTTGTTGTTTGCAGCCCTTGCGCTTTGGGGTTTCTTGTTACCACATGTTTCCCTTCCTACCCTGACTGATACAGGTCTCTGTTGGTTCCCCCAACCTTCATAATTTTCTTAAGGGTGCTGGGAGTGCCGGGAAGCTGGTTGATTTTTTTCTAAGGAAACGGAGTCTCAGAGAAGTTAGGTGATTTTCCTAAAGTCACACAGCTTTATAGGCATCAGGCATTCGTGCCTCGCAGTTACAAATATGCTCTTTCCTCCCTCTTGCCTTTGAAGCATGAATTTTCTTGAACAGAAGTCACAAACGCAGTTGGCTTTGAAGATCAGGCAGATAAGGGTGGGGTTGTGGATATAAACAGTAGGGAGTGGTAGGAACTGCAGGGAATATTCCAGAAGCACTAACATTTAGCATTTTCCCACAGCCTATCAGCTTTGGCATTTACTTCTGTGTACTCCCGACATCCTGAGCTTCCAAAGAAACATTTCTCGAGCTGCTACTGTGTGTTCGTTATGAGTGTTTCTTTCTGGCCCTTGGGTTTGAATCTTGAAATTTTGAATGAAATTCCCACAGGCTTATATATATATCCTTTATATCCTCCAACTGTCTGATAAAGGCTTTCACAATTAGAGTGGGGACTCGCCCTTAGCCCTAATATTCTAGACCCCGAGGGACCTCATTCACAAATGAGGGCTCTGCACTCAGAGAAGGAGAGCAATTTACCCCAGGTCACTCTGCCAGTGGTTTCTTCATTAAAGGGTCACCGTTTAAAGTGGGGAAGTAACTGTTTGAGTGGGTGTGTGCTTATTAGTTAGGGGGCATGGTTTGAAATGGAATGGAAGATAGCCAAATAGGGAAGGAAAATATGACCTGAAAAAAAATCCCAACTTTTTTTTTTAACTTAGTCAAAAGAGACATGCTGTGGACTCACTATGGGCTGGTCAAGGGCTTGATCATTAAAAACAATCTCAGTGACCTCCACACTGTTTTCCTGAGCAGCAGCACCAGTGTGGAGGGTCCTCAAAAAATTGAAAATAGATCTACCCTATGACCCAGCAATAACACTGCTAGGAGTTTACCCCAGGGATACAGGAGTGCTGATGCACAGGGGCACTTGTACCCCAATGTTTATAGCAACGCTTTCAACAATAGCCAGATTATGGAAAGAGCCTAAATGTCCCATCAACTGACGAATGGGTAAAGAAGATGTGGTTTATATATATGATGGAATACTACTTGGCAATGAAAAAGAATGAAGGCTTGCCATTTGCAGCAATGTGGATGGAACTGGAGAGTGTTATGCTAAGTGAAATAAGTCAGGCAGAGAAAGACAGATACCATATGTTTTCACTCATTTGTGGATCCTGAGAAACTTAACAGAAGACCATGGGGGAAGGGAAGGGATAAAAAAAGTTAGAGAGGGAGGGAGGCAAACCATAAGAGACTCTTGGATACTGAGAACAAACTGAGGGTTGATGGGGGAGTGGAGGAGAGGGGAAAGTGGGTGATGGGCATGGAGGAGGGCACCTGTTGGGATGAGCACTGGGTGTTGTGTGGAAACCAAACTGACAATAAATTATATTAAAAAAATAACAATCTCAGTGAAGGGGCGCCTGGGTAGCTCAATTGGTTAAGTGTCTGATTCTGGATTTTGGCTCAGGCCATGATCTCGTGGTTGTGGGATCGAGCCCCACGTCAGGTTCCATGCTCAGCATGGAGCCTGCTTGGAGTTCTGATTTCCTCTCTCTCTGCCCACCCCCTCAAAATAAATAAGTAAACACTAAAAAAAAAAAAAAAAAAAAAAACTTAAAAGGACAATCTCAGTGAGAAGACTGCTGTATTGGTGGGTGTAATAATTTGAAACTTCCCGTAGATAGTTTAGTTCTTAGTCGTGCTTATATTCCTAACACCCGGCTCTATGCTTTTGCACATAACCGAAATTAAGTATTGAATTTAATTGCCTTTATCCCTCTGTTACCAATGGTAATAATTAATAATGGTAAGGAAGTTAGTGCAGCCCAGGGGTTAAGAACACAGCTCTGTGGCTGGAATGCCTGGGCTCCATCACTTACTGTTATCTCCTCTTAGAGATTTTATGAGCTCATCCCAGATGGAAAGTGTTTAGCATAATGCCTGGCACATAGTCAGCGCTTAGTAAATGGTAATAATTATTAGTCCTCCTGTCCTAGCTCAGAGCTGTAGCAGCTGAGGCTCGGTGAGCACAGTCATGGCCAGCGTCTGTGCAGGCTTGCTTGGGATGCAGGACCTCAGCTCCGCACAGGCAAATCCATTCTGCCCACTCCCCGTGTGCCATGGAAAATAATTTTGCACCCCAAACTGCAAAATCGCCATTTAAAGCAGCAATGTCTGCTCACAGGCAGCTTTGGAGAATTGTTACAGCATGAGCCGTTGCTCCAGCTGTGATTGCTTTTCTCACTGGGGCTGCAGGCAGTGAGTGGGTTGAGTGGGGGTCCCCCTGGCTGGTGCATGGTGGGCAGGGCTGGGAATGATGCCCACATAGCTTGCAGGCTCTGAGCAGGGTCGACGAGATGGGGTGGTCCTGCGGGGTCCAGGGCCCCGGCTTGCACACGGGGCATCCGAGCATGCTGGGCTGGCCCCTGCCAAGGCGGCCCGGCCCCTCTCTTCTGGACAACCTCATTGACCCGCCCAACAGCATCGGATAGGGGAAAGTGCACGGACAAGGAATTTGAAGCCCTGGGGTGTACTTCCGTTGTCACCACCTTTTGTGGCCCAGTACTTCGAAAACCAGTGTTCCCATCTGTAAAATGGGTCTAAGAATGGTGCTTCCATTCAGCTTACTTCCAGGGCGGTGAAAGCGACATGGGCATAAAATGTTCTGTAGAGACCAAGGGGGAAGGTCATCTTTGGTTCCTTGACCAGCACCCAGAGACGGTGCTGAGGGTAAGCGCCATGTTTCAGCCCTGTGCCAGTCTCATCGGTAAGCGCTGTGACCTTGGATGAGTTGCTTAACTTCATTGTCAATTTCATCATCTGTAAAATGGGAATGAAAATAGCACCAGCCTCATAGCATGGCTGTGATGATTAGTGACTAACTCTGTGTAAAGCTGCTCAGCTTTAGATTTGATATGTTATTCACACTGGACTTTTAAAAAAAACACTTTCTTGCAAGAGGCAGTAAGCACTGTGAGGTCAGGGGCCCTGACATCCTTTTCACCTGCGTATCACCAGTGCCCAGCACTATATTGTGCACTTGGACGCTCAGTCAGTACCTGCAAAATGGGAGAAGGATCTGATCCCCCTAGAACTGCTTCTTGGATGTCTGGCTCCTCTCAGACTGTGAGCCCGGCAAAGGCAGACGCCCCATGCCCGGGATCGCTGGGGCAGGTGGCACCTCGCCCAGTGAACATTTGTCACTGGAGCAAAGCTGCTGCAGAGCCATTGCCTCTGGAGATGGTGCCCTGCCGAATGCCCTCCCTGCTTCTTTATCTGAACCTGTTCCTCCAAGACTGCCTCCTCCAGGAAGTCATTTGTCACTCACTCATTCTTTCAGCAAGTATCTGTTGAGCACCCACTACACGCCAGACGTGTGCCAAAGTGAACCTCACCTCGCATAGAAGGAATTTCTTACCTGTTGGTGTTGCCCCAATTCCCACCCCTAATATTTTATCCATCCCTCTTAAAAGAGCTGATCTTTTAGGTGTTAGGTACACACCTGTCTGATTTCTTCGAGTAGATGAGGTTTTTTAAAAACTTTACTGAAGTATGATGTATGTCCAGAAAAATGCACAAATCATAGACGTTCAGCTTGATGAGTTTTCAGGAACTGGACGCCTCCAGACTAAGAAGCAGAACCTGATGGTCCTCCAGTAGCTCCCACACGCCCCCTTTCCACACTCCCTCACCTTTGGACCTGCAGAATGGTTTTGTCACCAGAGGTGATTTAAAGGCAGGATATGTGTCCCTGTGTCTCCCGGGTTTCCTAGCACG
Organism: Lynx rufus; assembly: GCF_022079265.1. Classification (NCBI taxonomy): domain Eukaryota; kingdom Metazoa; phylum Chordata; class Mammalia; order Carnivora; family Felidae; genus Lynx; species Lynx rufus. The sequence continues at coordinate 23,654,268 of NW_025814830.1, read as the reverse complement.
ATACCTGGCATTTGCTCAATAAACAAATGGAGGGATGATGATGTTACTAAAATAATGGCTGATGGTTACTGCATTCTAGCAGCGCTTTGGAATTTGCGGGCTGCCTTCTCTGGCCCGACTGAGACTCAGAGAGAGAGGTCAGTGGCTTGCCCAAGGTCAGCCAGCCCATGAGTGGCGGTCGCTGTGACCTGGGTCTGTCCGGCCTGAGTCTGGAGCTGGCACTCTGAACCTCCTTCCTGCTGGTTTACAGCCCTGGGCAGTGCTTCCTTCGCTGGGCCAGCTGGACACAGGCTCAGCGGGCGACAGAGCTGAGCTGTCCTTGGCGGGCCAGCTGCCGGTTCCTCACCGCGCCCGCCCACCCGCCAGGCGCCCCATTCCTCCCGGGCTGCACCGAGCCTTCTGTGTGCCTCTCCAAAGGACAGGGCATATTTCTTCCCAACCCTCCTAAGACCCAGCCTGCACTGGAGGGCTTCATCATTATGCAAATTAGCTGGATTGGATCTGCTCCCGCAGAGGACTCCGGGGGCGGCAGAAGGACAGAGCTGCCTCCGGAGCGCCCGATCGAGCCTCCGATTAGGCCAGTTGATGGGTGGGGGCAGGGGAGGGGCATGGAATGGGGGCAAGTGCCAATGATTTGCCACCCCAGGGAAGCTGGCAGGAGTGGGGGGTGCTGGGGACAGGTGCCGGGGGACAGCGGGCTCAGGCTCCCGGCATTCTTGCCGAAGACGGGACTGAAGAAAGACATTCTTTTTGGATGTACCCTTTGTGTACTGAGCCCTTTTATGATTCATCAGTAAGTAAATATCAGCTGAGGGGTGATTTGTTTCTAACAAGCTTATAAAATACTGGCGTCATTTACGGGCTTATTGGAGTGCTGATTATAAACACTCCCCCATGCCCACTCCTCTATGTCAAATTAGCATGCGAAATACAAATATTGGGTCTTTGGACCACCTTCTGCTGTCTCTTTGGAAGCCGGTGGCACGGGAAGGGGCGGCAGTGGGACCCCGGCCTCGGCCCAGGAGCACTTAGGTCTCACTTCAAGGCTTGAGGGGTTGAGGGGTTGAGGGGAGAGCCCCTCGCTGGGCCCTCCAGAGGGTGGGGGCCTCCAGGTCCTGTGAGCCCAGATGCTCCTCCCGCCCTTCTCGTTGCCAAGTTTCCTGTGACCCAGCTCCTCCCGGCCTCCGGAGCCTGTCATCTCCAATCTCGAGGAGGGTGCACATCCGGGCACACTGCATCTGGCCTGTCAAGCCGTTGGAGCTGCTGCCTCCCCCGTGGGCCGGGCCCGGCCTGGACCCGGTTGGAGGCAGTGCTGGCTGAGAATGTCTGGGCTGGTGGTGGGGCCGCCACACGCCAACCTCTTCACGGGGGGTCATGGCCTCCCTGACCTCTCTCCCCCACTCGGAACCTCACTTTCCATCCTCCCGCACCTCCTGGCCTCTGCTCTTGCGGTCGTGGGTCCTGTCTGGCATGTTCCACTTGCCTCTGAGCCGCGAGCCTGCAACAAATCCCGCCAGCCCACACGCGGCCGGACACCCGGTGTGGGAATGGACGGTCACTCACACCTTCCCAGAGCACCTTCCCAACCACGCTTTGTAGCTGGTGCCCGTGAGGGCCCGGGAGGTGATACATGCCCATGGATCATAACTCCATCCCCATTTGACAGAAGGGGAGACGGGGGCACACAAGAGGTGACCTTCCAGGACACACAGTGGCAGAGCCCAGACCTGCAAAGTGGCCTGTCCATCCCACTTGACAGATGCCAGAACTGAGCCCAGGTGACAGGGACAGAGGTGGGGACCCGGCAGGGATGGGCAGGCAGCGAGAAGCCGAGTGTGGCATATGCTGCTGCCGCCCAGAGCCTCTGATGGGAAGAACCCCAGAGCAAGGGAGTGGGGCCATGGAGATCTCCGGTCCAGCCACCTCGCCTTCTCCACAGGGACACCAGAGAGGGCGCGCTGTCATTGCTGCCATTGTCTTCATCGTGAATCAGTAGCTTAAATTTTTTTTTTTTTTTTTTAACGAAAGCTGTTCTTGTAATGATTTCAAAAGCTGCCCATGCTCATTGCAGGAAAACTAGAAAATCCAGCCAAGCCAGAATGAGTGTGACTGAAGAATAATGATGATATTATTGTAATAGTGGCTGATGGTTGCTTGCAAATCAGTGCTTTGCAGGCCGCCTTGTCTGGTCCTACCGAGCTACAGAGAGCAGCCTGCCCTGCTGGCCGGAGAGGACCCTCTACTGCCTTCCTGTGTAGGCTGCCACCAGTTCTTCCAAAAGGCACACACACTTGGAGTTACACACAGTCCCTGTTTTTAAGAAACACCCAAATAGGATTGAGTCGAGTACCTGGTTTTATTTCCACTTTAGTTGTGTGTGAGGTGGGAGACTGATGGGATAAAGCTATACATGTCCTCTTGGTGTTTGTCCCCGGTACCTGGTCCTGTGGGCAAGGACTAAATATTGTTTATCTCTAGAGAGCTCCCTTCCATGGAGTTCTGTGGAACTCCATAGAGTTCCCACCCTGTGCTGGCCACCTTGCTGGGCACTGCGTAGTGCCTCGGCTATGTGAGAGAGAGGTGCTGAGTAGGTGTGAGTATGCCAAGGGCAGGAAGGATGGTTTTGGGGTGCAGAAGAGTAGAGATTCCCTATCGGGCTGGAGATGAGGGCAGGAGGGCAAGACATGTTTCTGTTGAGGTGGGAGTATGAGTGGTACTCTAAAGGCATCTCTCTGTTGGCAGGAAGGCACAGTGGGCATTTCTGGGGAGGGCTCAGCCTGTGGGGAGGCATAAGGTATCCTCTGTTGTGAATTGGACAGAAGGCCACCTGGACCCCCATTTTCAGGCTGGATCCCAGCCCCAGAAACACATACACAGCCCTCTGCAGGTACGTGGGATTTCTGCTTTTCTCAACTCTGGGCAAGGAGAAGGGAGTCGTCCAGAGGGAGGCTAGGATAGGGCCAGGCACTGTCCTTGGCTGGGGAAGCCAAGACATGCTCTCGATTTTGGAACTGGAATTCAAGGTAATTCACTAGAATCTGGCTTCTAGTTTCTAAATGTCCATTAAGTTCAGGCCCTTGTGCATTCAGGGCGTGATTAAAGCATGAAGTAGAGGCAGAGAAATCATCTTGGGTGCCTCCCTCCCCAGAATCTAAGGTTGATATTGTGGATGGGATTGGGGCCACTGAGGGATTCTGTACTGAGAAACTCTTTTAATTTGCAGGACCTCAAAATGGGTTCTAGAGGAGTGTGTGTGTGTGTGTGTGTGTGTGTGTGTGTGTGTGTGTGTCCATCTCCTGGTCATGCCCCATGGGGTCAGAGGTGTCAGCCTGCCAGGCCAACCCTCACAATGACAGCAGGGACCCTGAGTCCTCGCACCGGGCCTTGGCCCTTCTGCCTGCCCTCCAGTGGAGTGGCTCCTGTGTCCTGGGCCCTGGGTCAGCAAGGCTGTGGTGCCCAGAGGACCAAGGGCTCTGGTATAGGCCCAGCTGGGCTGCTGGGCACCCGGTGCCTGCTGGTTCCTTCATCCACAGGGGCCTCCCACCATCTGTCCTCCCTAGAGCTCTGCTGCGCCCACCCTGGGTGTCCTTAAGGGTCTAGTTTGGGGTATTTTCAGAGCTTCTGGGTGACAGTGCTGTCACACACATTGTCACACGCAGCATATCCGTTTACCCGGCCTCCCAGGTTTCTCACCTCTAGGCAACTTGGGGGCCACAGACAGCATCTCACTGACCTGTCAACCTAGTGCCTCACCCGGTGCCTGGCGCAGAGTCAGTAACAGTGACAGTGGTGACAACGGCACTGAGGCTTTGAGGCCCGCTTACCCCACAGCAGTCCGATGAGGTAGGCACTGTGACAGTTCTCATGTTACATCTTGGGGGACAGCCAGTGACCCAAGATGCCACAGCTGGTCGGGGCGGGAGGGGGATTTGAACCCTGACTCTGAGGCTGTGCTTCTCTCCATGCACTGAAGGCCGTGAGTACCCAAGCAAGGGCCCAGGTCCAGCCCTGAGAATAGCATTTTGCTTGGGGTGGGGAATCACAGGGCTGACTCAGTCCTATTTGTCACCATCCAACACATTAGGGGGACTGTGGCCCCAGGGCCACGTGTCTGAGCTCCTGTGTCTGGGACAGCATTGAGCACTGGAACCCCCGCCTGAATGCCCAGGATGGGGTCCCAAGCCGTGGGGTTGGGGGTGTGAATCTATTAACCAATCGAACCGTTAGCATTTATTGAGCACCTCATGTTTGTCTGGACCTATTAGTAACAACAGATGAGTAAAACAACTGCTTTTTTTTCCCACAGAGAATTTATTAGGTAGGACCATTTAGGTTGCAAATGACAGAAAGTCCAGTTCCCTTAAGCAGAGAGAATTTTTGAAAGATGCCTTTTATTTCATGTAACTCTGGATAGCATTAGGTGCATCTGGAACCAGAGCCTTGAATGCCAGCATAGGACTGTCTCTCAGATAGTGGTTGGAAGGATAGAGGCAAAGCACTGAGACTTGTTTGAATAAAGGTGTAGAGCCAGGAATGAGCAAGGTCCTGGGACTGAGGAAGCCAGTGGGGCCGGAGGGAGTAGGTGTGGCTGAAAGCAAGGGTGCTGGTTAGGTGTGGCAGAAGGATGTAGCTTTACTGTGGGAGAATGGGAGCCACTGCAGGCTCTCGAGGAAGAGAGTGAAATGATGACCACAGAGCCTGGAGGGTATTCTCTGGTCAGTGTGTGCTGGAGGAAGATTGGGAGATGAGAGCAGGCATAGAGAGGTGGGGCCAGGAGGTAGGCAGCAAAGGGTGAATTGCCAGGTGTTAGATGTACTTTTTCATGAAGGTATATGAAGCTGCTGTTTCCCAAGAAGGCAAAAGGCAAGTGCCAGCCAACCCCAGAGTTGTAGGGAGGGGCCTTCTCCTGTCACAGCGCGTGGGTCTCGACTGCTTGCATTGCGTCCCAGCTAATGGGAGCCATTCTGCTCACTGAGCCAGCATGGAGAGTGGAGGGCTGCATGGGGGCTGCTCTACCCATTCCAGCCTCCCCCCAGGCAGCCTGCCCCCTCCTCTAGGCTTAGGCTGCTTGTCTCCTGGTCCTCTGTGGGTGCAGGGTGGGGGCCTGTCCATGGCTGTCCATGAACTGACTCCTTGGGCTAGGAATGGTAAGTGGGATGTGAGTGGGCCCCAGATTTCAGAGGCCTGGTGGTGGCTGGGCAGAGGCACAGCCAGGTGATGGACAGAGCTGGCTATGAAGTCTAAGCTGCCCCGAGTTGCCCCCTCATCTGGTCTCTGGGTGCCGGGCCCAAGCCATTCTAGACAACCATCTGGGAGAACTCAGCTCTGGGAGCTGAATAAATCAGCAAGTTCATGTTGACTGTGGGCTTGAGGCATCTAGTAGGCCTTGTTTAGTCTCAGTCCTGGGTGTGTTGAAGGAAGAAAGCAAGATGGCAGCCCTCTGCCCTCAAGAAGTTGCTATTTTGATTGCTGGTTAGGGAGAGGGACTGGAGACTAGAGTGGACACAAGAAAGCGTGACCCCAGAAACCGCCTTGGAGGGCTGGGCGTGTGGCTCTAAGTTTTGCTCTGCCTCCTGGCTTTTGAGCCAAACTGAAGGAAGAAATTCTCCCTCAGAGTAGGCTCAGTGCTGGTGTTATGGTTGGGATCAGGTGACAACTTGAAGGATGTATCATTGATTTGAATGTACTCATTTATTCCATGTTGCATTTGACTTCTCAATTTTAGTTCAATTTTCATTTTACTTGGGTCATGGCAAACCCGTGGTTCTTTGAGACGTAGCCAGCAGAAGCAGAATAAGAAACCACACAAACCACTTAGCTAAGCATTACAAATGCAAGCATTTACTTCCTTCCCAAGCAACAGGGCTAAGCCAGTTTAAAGGTGGGAAATCCTGACCTGTTGATCTCTCTTCTTGGCCTTGACCTCTAGCAGGTGTCCTGTTTGCTGACATCCCGAAACCTCTCAGGGAGCTCAGTGAGAGGTGGCCCATTCGTGTAGCCAGTGGGCTTCTAGACTAGCTAGTGACCCAATTGTTACTGATCTACCTTAGAACCTATTGGTCCAAAGTTACCCAATTATTTGGATTATGCCCCTTCAGAGAAATTTCATTACTCTTGAATGTTCCCTGCATTCACCATATTCTTATCTGCCCCGGGGAGAGTTGCCCCATAATTATTGGGTTGGAGGTTTAAGTCAAAGGTCAGAGAGGCTCACATCTGGGCAGTTTTCCACGAAGAGCAATCCCAGCAAGTGCTAACCAGTAAAAGGAATGAAGCGTTCTTTAAAACGTTTTGAAACATGTATACCACAATTCCATAAACATTTCTTAAGCACCTGCTGTGTGCCAGGCGCTGTGGTAGGCTCGGGACTACAGTGCTGAACAACACCAGGAGAGCCCTTGCCCTTAAGCTGAATGCATTCTAGCACAGCACTGTCCGGTAGAACTTTCTGCCATGATGGAAACATTCCGTGCTGTCCAAATTAGTAGCCACTAGCCACTAGCCAATCAGTAGCCAATTAGCCACTAGCCAATTGCTGTTGAGCACCTGAAATGTGGAACTGAATTTTTAACTTTATTTAAGTTTAATTAATTGAGATTTAAGTAGCCACACTTGGCTAGCAATGACCGTATTGGACTGTGCAGATCTAGCAGGTGCATACGTTTTATAACTTTGCCCTAGAAGCCAGTCTAGTCTTGTCATTTATCGTTGCTCAGAATGTTGCTGAGGAGTAGGGATGCCCCGTGTCCAATTAGTGCAGTCAGAGGGGAGGAAGTAGTGGTGAATTACTGTTTCTGGTCTGAGCTTTAACTTGTTAGGAGCTGCAGGGACAGATCTGTGTCTCCCTGGTTGGAAAACTTTTGAAGAAATGGTGCTACCTGCATTCTACATGGGTGCGCCGTGGATAGCTGCTTGTTTTTTTGCTTTTTGGGTTTTTTTTTTTGACACATTGCTGTTGCTGACTTTATTTTTTTTAATTTTTTTTTAAATGTTTATTTATTTTTGAGACAGCAGAGAGAGACAGAGCTTGAACGGGGGAGGGGCAGAGAGAGAGGGAGACACAGAATCGGAAGCAGGCTCCAGGCTCTGAGCCATCAGCCCAGAACCTGACGCGGGGCTCAAACTCACGGACCGCGAGATCGTGACCTGAGCTGAAGTCAGACGCTAAACCAACTGAGCAACCCAGGCGCCCCTGTTGCTGACTTTAGAAACATGATGTGGGTAGGGGGAAATGATGTCAGCAGCAGAGAAAACCCTTGTAGTAAAAGCAGGGGTAATCCACGTGTCCCTGGCTGGGTCGGTGACAGTAAGGGTTTTGCAGCCTGCCTGTCACGTTAATTGCATGTTATTAGAGGCCGTTAATCTGAGGATTATTAACATGAGGGACTTTTAAGCAGTCACCTTGTTGTGGAAAACGTGAATCTGAAGATCAGGGATACACATCAGTAAGTGTTTGGTTCCTTGTTTTCACTTAGTGGGCCCCTAGGGGATGCAGCAGGTCCTTCATTTTCTTAGGGCTTTTGTGTTTTTCAGGTGGGGGGGGCGCTGTGTGAGGACGGCAGTGGAATGTCTTCATCAGCAGGGTGTTTCGAGCCCCTAAAGTGTTGAGTTCTAGAAGTTTAGAATCTGTGGAACTTTAGTCCCCCGTGAGACCCACTGATCATTCACTGTGGTTGATTTGATCATTCACTCTCTTTCCGTTACGCAGCTGAGATAGGTGTCTCTTGGTGTGACCTGTCCAGGGCCTGGTTGGTGAGTTTGTTTTCACCAAAGACAACTAGTCACTGTGTCCTAAAGATTCCAGGTGGCTCAGACTGCTGAGGGACCCATGGCTTTGTCATCACCCAAGTTGCAAGCAGAGCTGTTGGCAAAGGTGGTGCGTTTTCTCATGAACTGCCGGGGACCGCTGGCATCTCGGGGCATGCTTCCTTGGCAGTGTGGAAGCAAGTCATGAAGTTGGAAGGAGACTCCCTCCATCACAGATCTCTATTCGAGATTCTTGGAGCACGGGTGCGGTGCCCATGTAGAGCCCCCTGCACAGGCCAAGGCTGGGGCAGGGGACACATGAACCTGTCACACCCTCGTCCCCAGCCTTGGTTGGGACCTCTATGGAAATCCCACTGCGTTTTAAGGGAGAGGAACAAGGAGAAGAACCGTGAAGAAGTAAGAAACAGTGGTTGCAGGAGCATGGTGGGGTGGGGGTGGGGAGGGGAGTCCACTCCTGTGGCCGGAAGTAGGAAGCTGCAGAGAGCCACAGTTGAACAAAGGGTGGGGAAATGGATACAACTTTTGCCATCACAAGTATGGGGAGTGGGGAAGAGGTGGAGGAGGATGGAGACAAGGAGAATTGACACAGAGGCATTGTCAGGTGGACGTGACATGGATTGAGGACCTGCAACAAGCCAGATGCCATGTCTGGGCTCTTTAAACATTTTCCAGGGGTGGGCTCCACTATGCTGGCGACCCCCATAGTGCACACCGCATGACAGGCTTTGGGCGTAGAGTCTCAGGGCAGAATCCTGTCCAAAGTAACCACAGTTGTGGCAGTAGTGCTATGATCAGTATTCTTCATCTTGTTCTCACTCCCTCTTCATAACAGCCCTGTGAGGAGATGACTTTCTCCCGATTTCACAGGCGAGAAGACTGAGGGGCGCAGGGAACGTGCTTAGCCCACTCACCCTATGGAGTCTGAGGTGGAGCCAGGAATAGCCTACAAGCTGCCTGGTTCTCAGCCATGTTTTCCCCTCCATTCCAAAGAAGCTCGTCTTGATGGAACAGGGGTGAGCGGGGGGCAGTCCGTTGAGATGTCCTGTTTGCAGTGATGGCAAAGCTCAAGGGGAGTTTACCCAGAATCATCCTCAAGCTTAACTGACCCCTCGCTAACATTCATGTGACGTGGCTCTTGGGAGAAGTCAGTCAGGGAACCGTCTGGAGTCTTCTGACTTGAGTTTCAGAGAAGAGAGTGTGTGAGTGCTTGTAACTTAGGATAGCAGTGTCCTAGAGATGGGCCTTGGCCAGATGGCTGTCTTACCGTGGGAACCCTGGGGTGAGTGTGGGGGTGTCTGAGCCAGCCAGGCCTTCCCGGGGTGTGGGACCAGGAGGGAGGGCCTGAAGTCGTCCCTCCTGTCAGCCCGCCTCCCCTAAACCCTACGTGCACACCTCCCCGATACACACCTGCCTGGCTGGCATCTCTTTGCAGCCTCTCGGCTGGGAAGGTGCCTCTGGCAGAGGAGAGTCTCATCCGACCCTGAAATAAAGCCAAGCAGCCTAGTGATCAAGCCAGGCTGGACCGACACGCCTGAACAGCAGATGAGGGAGGAAATCAGAGTCTGACTCCTCTGGTGGATGTCCACCGGATGCTGGCCTACAAGAGGGCCCAGAGCTTCCGGCAGGAATGATGTGAGGGGCCGGGGGACGAGAACCCTTCCCACGGTGAGCACCTGCCCGCACGTGGACGGAGCTGCATCCTGCTGAGGTGGGGGATTCAGTCTCCCCCTCTCTCCTGCGGTCCGGTAGCCTCCGTTTGGACGTGCGATATCGGTTTATTGTGGCGTCCTCATCATCACCGAACGGGGATGTTGGTGGATACCTGGGTAAATAAGTATAAATAGTTTTCTCTCTGATATGTGACCGGATTATTTTCCAGTTGATTTCAAGCCTTGGCCCCAAGTGGCCCACAGATCAAAAAAAGATAAGGGTCAGTTACAAGGTTGAGCTCATTCTCCGTTGCCATGGCAACTGACCTCAGGCAACCCTCAGAGGACTACACCCAGCTCCCCAGGTGATATTTTTACTGTCCACGCCATCAATCCCAAGCCTTTCAAAACTCAGACTGCCTAATTGTCAGGGCTCTGTTTTGAAGAGGCTCTGGGTCCCCCGTGGGGCCCTGGTTCAGGCTGCCAGAGCTCATTTATAAGCCTCTCTGAAACACAGGGGACCACGAGATGGGTCCCTCCTGGCCATCGAGGCCTGGGAAGGTGCCCCCGAGGGGAGGAGGAAGGGCACAACCCATCCTGCAGGATTAATTAGGAAAATGGGGGCCCAGCGTGGGGGCAGCCGTGGTGGGGCTTACCTTCCAACAATAGCTGAGTGCTCTTCGGTGATGGGGGGCCCTAAGCAGCCCAGCATTTGGGGTGTGGGGCAGCGGGGCCACCAGAGTGCTCAGTGGAATGTCAGACACCACCCCCAGTGTCTCCAACAGCCCCTCCAAAGATACCCCACACCATTCTCGTTCCGGCTGTGATAATAGGAGAGGGAGGGTTTCCCACTGTGGATGTATTTCTCTCTGTGTCTTCTGTAAAATGTGGACAACAAGTGACTAGAGAAAACTTTCCTCCTTTTTAGAGACTGAAGCATACAATCTTGGGAAAAGCGATCGCTAGGAACACACAGCTCCATGACATCAGGCTTCCAACGAGATAGGCATCCCCAGAAGCCCTTGGATAGAGCTCAGTGCTCCTCAAACTTGAATGTGTGCCCTAATTGCCAGCACACTTTTAAAAGGCAGATTCTCATTCTGCAGGTCTGGGGTGGAGCCTGAGTCCTGCATTTCTAACCAGCTCCCAGGGGGTGCCACAGCTGCAGGTCTGGGGGACTACACCCTCCTATCAGGGTTGTAGATACTCAGGGCAGCCGGGGCCTAAGGTGTTGAGGGTCCCACCATCAGCCCTTGCCCTCACTTCCATGCTCTCTGATTTCTGCCTGGCCTCTGGCTTATCCTCAGACCCTGTTTCCCTCTTTGCCCCTTGTCAACTCCCAAGTCAGATATCCCCCCTCTCCTTTCCCTTACAGTCTGCCTTGGTTCATTTCCGTGTGGCATTTAATAACAAATCAATAGGTAAGCAGCCTGATCTGGCTGCCCAGATATTAGTCTATGCCCTCTTCTATTCTACCCAAAGCTCTTTGTTCCTTACAGAGAACAAAGAACTGTGTCCCCCATTGGCCTATGTTTCTCTTTCCTGTTTGGCGTTGGTTATTTATTAGGGCAGCATCAGAGGGGTCCTCTCCCGGGGTCCCCCTCTAGCTGCTCATTTACCTGGATGAATGCTGGGCTCCTTGTTCTTCCCCTTCCTTATCTCCGTGTGCCCCGTGTGTGTCTGATCGGGCCCCTGGTTCTCAGGGGTCTTTACTTGACTTGATCCTTGGGATAGAATTGAAGGCTGGTGAATTTATTACCGGAGCTGGGAATAGAGGATTTCAGCTCCATGAGGCAGTCCCCTGCCTTCCTTCCACTCCCAGAAATGCTGTTGCAGGGGCAGTACTGCCGCCTTGGACTGGCCCATGCTGTCACCATGGGCGCTGCCTCCCCTGCTTACCTGGGGTAAGTTCCAGACATCCTGCCACCTGGAGCTGCTGTCGACAAGGGGGCTACCAGGCCCAAACGTGCAGACTGGGAGGCTACGTCTGTCTCTCCTCCTTCTCAGTCAAAAATTCTGGATGATCAAGGAGCAGAAGGTGGCTTGCTGGGCCCCAGGTCTCAAATCCCAGGCCCAATTTGGTATTTTCTAAAGGAATAGAGGGCTGCTTGGGGTGACCACATGACCCCACCCCCAGCTTTGTCACTTGGCTGGTAGGGCCACTGCCCCTTTTCTGTTCATTGAAGGAGACCCTCCATGCTTGCAGTCCCGGAGCAGGCCATTTTGTGGGGATCTGAACTGCAGGTTTCTGAAGGCAAGCACAGATTTTATAAGCCACCAGTCCTACGAGTTGGGGGCCCATTGCTGTGTGGTAAGTAGCATTCACCAGCAACCTTACCCGTGTTCCAAGCACTGTATTAAGTGCTTTACACAAATCGTTCACTTGCTATTTGTTGAGCACCTACGGTGTGCCAGGCCCTGTTCTAGGCACTGATAACATAGCAATGAGCAAAATATCCCTCTCGGAACTTCGATTACTCCATGTATATGTGCACGCTCATAAGATGTGCTGGGGGGCGGGGAGGAGAGAGAGAGAGAGAGAGAGAGAGAGAGAGAGTAAGGTAGTTAAAAAAAAAACACAACAACTCTGTAATATGTTTATGTTCAGTGGTAGTAAGCACTGTGAAGGAGGTTAAAGGTGTGAGAGGTGCTGGAAAGGATGTGGGTGTATGCTGCTTTAGCCGGGGGCATCCAGAACAGCCTCTGGGAGGAGGTAGCATTTAAGCAGACTCCTGAATGCAGTGAGGGAAGGAGGACAAGAAGGTGGTCTGGGGGAAGAGAGTTTTGTCCGAGGGCAGACATCCTGTGGCAGAAGAAGCCTGTTTGGCAGCCTTCCGAAACCCTGTGATGATGCTTTCCATTTTCTAGCAGAAGCAGCTGAAGCTCAGAGAGGTTAGGTAACTTACCCAAGTACACACAGCGAATGACTGGAACTGCGACTCAAAGTCAAGTGTTTCTGGTGCTCACTTTTGTGTCCTTAATTGCTGCTTCCTGAATGGAGGTGGCTAATTATGCCCCCTGTCAACACAGGTGGCCGTCACTGGTCCTGTCCTCTCAGAGGGGTCTATGCGTAATGACACCACTCCTGGGTCAGCTTTCCCGAGTGCGGTCCCCGCTCAGAGAAGGGCCAGGCAAGGCCCAGCGATATGGCGGGAGCGGGTCGCGCTCAGCGCACTAGAGCCCGAGAACAATGCCCTGTCCACTCCCCGCCGCAGCCTGCTGCCCCTCCCTCCCAGGCAGCAAATTATGGCCTCCGAATGTGTGCCCAGGCCTGCCTTTGACATCAGTGGGGCCCACCTGAGTTTCACCTTCAGGATTCTGATAATCAGCTCTCTCTCCTCCTGGCTTCCCCCAAGACCTGTATGGAAATAAGTATGTGTCTGCCAGGATCAAATGCTTTTGGAGACAAAAGTCGGTACCGAGGACATTACAGGGAGCTATCATCTCGGCACGATGCCCTTCCACAAAGCCCTCTGCTCCTCTTTTGGGCTGACACAGTTTCAGCCTGAAAGGTTCCAGCAGGCTGACTTGGTTTTAAGCAAAAGCACATCCTATTATTTTTTTGAGAAATGAAGTGTAAAATTAACACTTATTATTCCTGAGCAGAGGGGAAAAAAAATAAAAAGAGCATTGGGTGGGGGGAACTCTGGGATTTTCGTGCTTGCTGGATTGTTTCTTTGGCAGCTTGGGTTTTTATTTATTTTTATTTTTTAAAAAATCATAATAAATCAATAGATTCCCCGTGCCAGCCACGACTTACGGGGACTAGGAGGAAAGATCTGGCACAGTGAGCAGGCAAAATCTGCATTTCACTTTACAAATGAGCGGGGCTGCATAATTCACTGGAGTTGTGTGGGTCTCTCTTATGGATGCCTGTCATGTGCTATATAAAAAAAAAAAAGAATAGAGAAGAGAGGAAGTGATTTTGCGTCTTAACTCACAAAATCCTCCAGCCCCCGCGCCGGGGCGGAGGGGCCTGCAGGCTCCCAGACAGCTTTGTCATCCTGCTCCAAGGTGTCTGCTGAGGCTCTGTGATCTAATATAATTCAGGAAAGTTATTCTCGGTGGGTGCCGCTCTCTGCGGACCCCATGACTTGGGACAGAGCGAGAGGTTGCCAGCGTCGGTGCGGTAAGAGCCGTGGTGGCAGCCGATCCTGTCAATATCCGTGGGCTGGCTCGTATTGGGTCACGGCACGCAGAGGAGTGTTTGCACACTAACTAGGGCAGCTCCCCGCCCCCCATTTTCCTGGATGGCTTTTTAGGCAGAGGTACACATTATGGACACCCCAGGGAGCATCTCCAACCCCCTCTGGTGGGGAGAGGGCCTCGTCCTTCAGAAAGAAGGTTTGCAAACCAGAAGGCCCGAACCGAGTGGCAGAGATTCTCAGGTCTGTGGGAACCCCTCCGGCTTCCTTATTTTTCACTCTGCTTTTACTTTCTGCTTGTTTTATTTTCCCTCCCCCTCCCCGTCTCCCCAGGTCTGACTCTCTTTAACATAGGGGTTGGGGGGGGGGAGTGAGGAAAGGGAGCAGTGGCACACAGTTGTGTCTATTGGGCACTTGATCTAATTAGCCCACAACCTCACATCGACACTGGTTTAAATGGCAGCTGTTTAGGGCCCGGAACTGGTTTGCGGCTCCAGGCCTGCCTGACTGTGCACATATTTATGAACGTGGGTGCGGGGTATAGCTGCGTCTATGAATCAGAGGGGACCGGCTGATGAATTGCCCGGCACTCGGAGAACGGAAAGTGACTGTCAGACATGATTTCTCTGATTTATAAGTTGCGGGAGCCTTCTTTGTCCTCTTGGTGTTTGTGCATCAGACGGCACGTCTCCATTCACAGCCAAGTGGATAAAGGCCCCGCTCGGCAGAGAGCAGTAAATCCTCTTTTGCCATCCCAGCCTGGGGAGCTGGCTCTGGCTGGACAGGGGGAAGAGGGCCCAGCCAGGGGCATCTCTCCTCTGTGAGCATTTCCCAAGCCCCTTCTGTGGACCCAGGCAGGGCCTGATGTTTTGGGGGCTGGAGGAGGAGAAGCCACGATCTGTGCCCATCACTTACTTGCCAGGATCAGAAAGACTCATAGGATATGGTTAGATGAATCCAGGGTCACGGTGCCCAGGCTGGTGCAGCTGTGCATGCTGGCATAGTCAGGGGAGGCTGCCTGGAGGTGGTGTGCAGGTGTGATCCATACGGATAGGGAGGGCTTTGTAACCTGTTCAGAGAACCATTCCCAGTTGGCTCTGTTACCTTAGCAAGTGGTCTAATTCCCTTCCCTAGAAAATGTGGTTTTCCCACCAAGCAGGGTTAATTTATGTTACAAGTTTAATCTTAAGTTATATTATAAACTGTAACAGAAATCTCTGTACAATTGTAATTTCACATACTGTCTGCCTTATTAATGTCCAAAAGGTGTCCACATTCTAACAGGGAGGCCATCTACAAGGGTGGTAGCTCTCATTCCTTCATTCATTCCTTACTTTGTGCCGGGCACCGAGAAGCATTGTTTGTGCTCCTCAGTGCTGGGGTGGGGGGGATGTTGGGGTGGGGGGATGTTGGGGGCCTTCTGAGGCAGCCCCCACACAGGAGGCCATCTCTAATTATGATGAGAGTCTCCCCAAGGGAAGTGGAAGACGTGAGTGGGGCCTATGTGGCAAGCGTGCTGAGCCTGCCCCGTGTCCCCAAACTTGTCAATGAATTCCTTTTCTGCCGGTATAAATGGAAGATCTGCCTGAATCTCTGTCGGGTGCATGTGGCCTAGTTGCTGGGGCTCCAGGGGCACGACAAACACCCGGTAGATTCCAGCCAGTGGGCTATGTGGGGCAGGCCCACCTGCACGCGCACGTGTGTCTGTGTGCCTCTGCGGGGGGTGCCCCGGGGGCCAGGGGGATGCATGCTGTCCCTGCCAGCCCCTGCCAGGGCCTGGGGACCCAGGGACTCGCTGGGAGCCTCAGCCCATCTGTGTTCCTGCCTTGCCACTGGCAGAGCCCCTCTGCTACCTAATTCTTGCCTTTGAGGGCAAATCAGAGCACCTGGCACCTTTGGTGAGGCTGGTTCCCTGGGGGAGCCCGAGAGGGAGCCTGTGTCCTCGGCTGTCCCAGATAATACTCACTGATACTGGCGTACCTGACAACAAACACTTATTGAGCACTTGCTGTGTGCCAGGGGCTGGTCAAAAATCCCGCTTCACGTATTAACTTATTTAATTGACACATTAACCATAAGAAGAAGACTATTTTGGCGGGGGGAGAGTTGACATTTTTTCGAAGACTTTTACTTTTTAGAGCAGTTTTAAGTTTACAGTAAAATTGAGAGGGGGCGCCCGGGTGGCTCAGTTGGTTGAGCGTCCCACTCTTGATTTGGGCTCAGGTCATGCTCTCACGGTTTGTGAGTTCGGGCCCTGCGTTGGGCTGTGCACCGATAATGCCGAGCCTGCTGGGGATTCTCTTTCTCTGCCCTTCCCCCAATTGCACCCTCTCTCTTTCTCAAAACAAATAAATACACTTTTAAAAAATAAATTTAAGGAAGATACAGATTTCCCTTATATTTCCTGCCCGTCCTCCCACTATCAGTGTCACTCGCCAGAATGATCAGGTCCGTGTGTTTTTTGCCAAGGTGAACCTTCAGTGAAACATCGTAATCACCTAAAGTCTATAGTTTCTGTGACCGTTCACTCATGGGGTGGCACATTCTGAGTTTGGACAAACGTACAATGACACGCGTGCTTCCCCTGCCCAGAAATCCTCTGTTCTGTGCCTGTGCATCTTGGCCCCCACCGTAGGCGACCACTGATCATTTTCTTGTCCTCATTGTTTTGCCTTTTCCAGAATAGTTGGAATCGTACAGTGTATCTAGCCTTCTCAGATTGGCTTCTTTCACTTAGTCGTATGCGTTGAAGATTCTTCCGTATCTTCGTTTCATTTTAGCGCTGAATAATAACCCATCATCTGGATGTAGCACAGGTTATGTGTCCACTCACCAACTGAAGGACATCTTGGTTGCTTCTAAGGTTTGAAAATTATGGATAAAGTTGCTGTAAGCATCTGTGTGCAGGTTTTAAATACCGAGGAGCAAGATTACCGGATCATATAGTAAGAGTGTGTTTAGTTTTGCGACAAACTGCCAAACTGTCCTCCAAAGTGGCTGTGCCGTTTTGCATTCCCAAGCAGCAATGGGTGAGAATTCCTGTCCCTCCACATCTTTGTCAGGACTTGGTGTCATCGGTGTTCTGGATTTGGGCCGTTCTCATGGGCGTGTAGTGGTGAGGAAGGCAGTGACCAGGTCTTTTAGAAAAGAGGAAACTGAGGCACACAGAGGTTATGTAACTTGCCCAAGATCATGCAGTGAGTGTAGAGCTTGGTCAACCCTGGATGATGTGACCCTCAAGCCAGGGTGGCTCCCCACCACACGCCCTGCTGACCCGTGGGTCACCCTGGTGGCAGATGCTGGCCCCTTCCATCCTCACTCAGCCTCATGGGACAGGGGCTCAGGGTGCCCTCGTTTACTCTGAGTGGACTGATGCCCAGGCCGCAGAGTGTGGAGAAGCAGCCAGGATTTGAATTCTGCTCTGCCGACTCTGGGCCAAGGTGCCAGAGCTCCACTCTGCACCCCTTGAAACTGGTGAGAAGCTGGTGCTCCAGACACACTCTCTTCCCCGGGCACCTTTGAGTGAGCGTTTGAGTCATAGAGGCTCCCAGGTGGGGAGATGAAGCCATGTTCTGATCTGGAAGAAGGACAGGGGGTCTGCCTTTTGTCCCTCAGCCACTGTCCATAGGCCACCTGTTCCAAACTTTTAAAAAAGAGCATTTTGTCGTTGTTTTAGCGATAACTTCTAGTGGCTGCTCAACCCTCACAGTAAAATCCAGAGTCTCCCAGTGGCCAGCAAGGCCCTGGGCGATGTGCACCCCTGTATCCCCTCTGACTTCACCCCACCCCGGTCCTGGCCTCTGGGCTTCAGGCCCACGGCTTCCTTGCTGCTGGCAAGCCAGCCCAGCATGGGCCCTCCTCAGGGCCTTTGCCCTTGACTGTCACCTAGGAAGCTCCCCATGTTCTCGTGTCACCTCCTGACGCTGTTATGTGTTGGCCGTCTTTGTTATCCGTCTCCCCCACCATTGGAATGGGGGCAAGCGTGTTATCTGTTCAGCTCCCCACAGAAGCCCCAGCTCAAAGTGCCTGGCATGAGGTACACGCTCAGTAAATATTCTATTGGATTTTTAAAAATTCTGGTTGGACTCCCTTCTCGGTGCAGACCTCATCCTAGGCACCTCTCCACTGTGACATGGTGAGAGATTGGAGCTGTGGGTCGTGGCCTGTGCACATTCTTGCCTGACCAGCAAGAGAAATCACAGCACACGATACCTTCCAGAGCCAGATATTTGGTGCCGGCCCCTGGGGTCTATACGCCTCCGGGTTGAACCATCTGGAGCTGGGATGGGTCTCGGAATCTATGGCCCCCACACCAGCCCTGGTTCTGGGGACCAGGGAGAGGCTGGCCTGTGGTCTAGTGGAGGCCCTTGGGCTCCTGCCCAGAGGATGTGGTTTGTAGGGTCACTGACTGGCCATGGTTTTCCTTGCAGAGGAAGGCATCAACCATGAGTGTAAGCTGTGCAACCAGATGTTCGACTCCCCAGCCAAGCTCCTCTGTCACCTCATTGAGCACAGCTTCGAGGGCATGGGCGGCACCTTTAAATGTCCCGTGTGCTTCACAGGTAAGTGTGCCCAGTGGGGGAGGGGGAGGGATCCAGGGGCGTAGCCCTTTAATTGCTGGACCTCAGCATATCCTCCTGCCTTGACATGGACTTAGTCCCCAAGGGACCCACAGCCCATCACCCTGCCTGCCCCATGCAGAGCTGACCCCACCCCCTGGCACTCCTCCTAGGCTTTACTCTCTGGCCCCTCCTCTTAGGCAGGTTGAGTGGCCCCCTTTCCTAGCCTAGCCCTCACCTCTGTGCACAACTGCTTTTTCCAGCTCAGCCTCACCCCTGTGTTGCCCTCGGTGGGCTCCCGTGTCCAGAACAGTGGGCTCTCTCTGTACACACCTCCTGGCTTCCCCTCCTCCTGGGTCTGCCCCAGTCCATGCTCCATCCGTGTTCCAGGCTAGAGGGGTCAAGGGCAGCTCTGCTGGCCAAGTCCCCAGCCCCCGGCCCCCAGCCCCCAGCCTGGCTGCCCGCCCAGGCGAGCGGCTGTCCCAGCCTGAGGCGAGTCTCAAGGGCTCGGCCATCCCCCCTCCTGTTGCCCAGATGGCAGCCGGTGTGCGTGGGGGAGCCCTGGCCTTCCCCTGTCTCCCCCGACATCTGTTGTCTGCCACGGCAGGAAGCCCACCCCGGGGAGGGTGCCTGGCGGGAGGGGATTTCTGAAGTGCTCACCTCCCAGACACACAGCTGCCCCAGGACCACCTCCTGTGTGTGCCCAGGGCCAGGGCTGCCTCGGACCGTTGTCACCGGGAGCTGTGACCTGCTCCATGACGGGCCTAAGGAAGGGGCTCTGCTATGGGGAAAGTCCCTGCACACTCACACCTCTCCGGGGTGCATGGAAGTCTTAGAACACCCTGGTGCCTCTTCCCCCTCAGTCTCGGGAGCCCCCACCCGTCTGTTGCCATCACACTCTGCAGTCTGGGTGGAGGCTGGCGTCGAGGGGCCTCAGCTGCCAGGTCTGCTGATCCAGGACACGGGGACCCCTGTGTGGAGATGTGAGGGTGCTGCTAACAACCCCAACAAGAATAGCAATTTGTGTTTATTGAGCACCTTCTTGTACTAGACAATGTGTTGAGTTTATTTAATTCAAATCTGAGCTCTGCCACTTGCTAGCAGTGGGACTTAGGGCAAGTCATTTAACATTTCCGGTGCCTCAGTTTTCTCTTCTGTAAAACGGGGGTAACAGTTGTCCTGCCTTACAGGCCTGTGCTAGAGTCAGGAGCCCACAGATGATATCTGGCAAGTAATGATGATTGATGATGATGATGATGACGGTGGTGGTGGTGGTGGTGGTGGCAATGACATTCCCTGGATTAGTTATGTGCCAGGCCATCTTTTAAGCATTTTGCAAGTATTAGCCCATGTGATCCTCCCCGCCATCCAGTAAGCTACAGACTTTAATGACCCTCGTTTTTCAGAGGAGAAAATAAAGCCCAGAGAGGTTAAGTGATTTGTCCAATGTTGCACAGTCCATAAGTGGCAGAGCTCAGCTCCACTGGCTTGAGCCCCCTCTAGGAGCTGCCAGCAATGCTCCCAACAGCCCGCTTTGGGCTGGCTGTGTCCATGGTTGGGTGATCCCTGCTTGTGAATGGTGTGGGGGCGGCTGCTCCGGGCGGCTGGGCTGGTGTCCCCAGAGTCTGGCCCCTGACAGCCGTGTCTGTGTCCAGTCTTTGTCCAGGCCAACAAGTTGCAGCAGCACATCTTTGCTGTGCACGGGCAGGAAGACAAGATCTACGACTGCTCACAGTGCCCACAGAAGTTCTTCTTCCAGACCGAGCTGCAGGTGAGTGCTTGTCCCCCACACCCACCACTCCTGCTGCTCTTCGGGGCCTCCATCAGCACCAAGGGTCTTGGGGTGAAGCCACGATGGTGGGGTCTCATACTTAGCATCACCGCAACCAAAAAAGCAACAGGGGCCGGTGGCGGCCCTCCTGCAGGCTGGAGTGGGGGTGGTCTCCTGGCCTCCATTGATAGCATTCTCAGATGAGCCGGGCTGTAGCAGCTGAGCCCGGAGAGGAGTCAGAAGGCTCTCACTTGCGGTGTTTCTATGCAAGCTCCTTTGCCTCTTGGGGATTCTGTTTCTCCACCTATCTTACACGATGGCATTCGACTGAGCTTTGGATCTGAGGCTGGTGGCCCCTGTGGCTCGCAGGGCTGAATCCTGGGGCTGTATGCGACCAGGAACTGGGTCTGGGGTCTTGGAGCTTCCAGCTCTGCCTAGGAAAGCCAGAAAAGTGACAGCAGTCGGGCTGGGCCCCAACTCAGAGGAAGGGATACCCCCCACGGGCCCCGAGGCTGATGTAGCCCTCAGGTGCTACATGGTGGCCTCGACCAGCTTCCTCAAATCCCCATCCGGGGCCTGCAGTGGCTGAGAGGGACCTCATGAGGGGCGGCTGTCCTCCGTAGGCCCCTGCAGCCACTCCTCTTGTCCCACCTGTTACTGGTTTCTGAGGACACAGATCTGTGTCCAGGTGAAGCCGCCTTCTTGCCAGCTGGCTTTTGTTACACTAGATTGGTCACATGTCCACCCAGAAATACTGCACACACACACACACACACACACACACACACACACACACACACTACCACACCCCAGAAAAAGTACCACATGGACATCCCCAGAAACACCACACGTAGTACACGCAGACATGCTGAGACACCATATATTGAAACAGCACCATTTTCAATAAACAGCATGAGGGACTCACACACCAGCTCTTGAAGCTTCCACTGGGCAGTGACACACATCTCCTCTCATGTTGTCTTGGCCAGATACAGTCATGTGGCCGTGCCCAGTTTCAAAGGGGACAAAGGAAGGTAATCTGCCCTGTGCCCAGAAGGAAAAGAGAGCTGGTGTTTGTCACACCCTCAAGCACTGTGCACACCATGACCCACAGGGTGCATGTGCCCACTGGAAACACGCGTTGCCTGCACAGCCATGCAAAGGTGGACCCTGCCCTCAGTAGTCACACCCTTCCTTGGGGATGAGGCTGAGGCTACTGCAACAGGGCTGAGTCATAAAGTCACGGGGCAGCACTGGGGTCCCCCTTTTCTGGGGTTGAAGGAACACAGCGGTAGCCTTTGCAGGGCAGACCGCCTCTCACTGTGCTGCAGCCCATCCACACAGCCGGGCCTGGGCCCATCCTGTCTGCACAGGTGGTGACAACCGTCATCCAGAGGAAATAAAAAGGGGTCATGGAGGACGTAGTAAGGACTCATCATCAGGCAGTCAGGGTCCCTTCCTGTGGGCTGGCCCCGTGCCAGGGTGGGCAGAGCTGACTTCACCCTGTCACGGTGTGGGGCAAAGTTAAGGACCCGAGAGGGGGTTCCACTTCCGAGGGCCACCAGCAAGGTGATGACCCTGCCCAGGGCCCACCGCTGTCCCCACCTTGACCCACAAACTGAGCATGAGCCTCTGTGCTAAGGACAGCTGGCTGCCCCTCTCCCCCCTGACCGAGGGACATTAGTGCCAGCACCTGACCGATGGGCTGTCCAGGAAGTACCCTTGCACGTCTGCTGGCCACACGTCCTTCCATGTGCAGCCTGTGTGTCGCCATACTCTACCTCCCACCTGCCTTACCTGCCTGGCACAGCTACCAAAATAGACCCCAAGTCCCCAGACAACTGAAGTTTTTTATGGCTCAACACGGCAGGCTTCTTTTAAACCCACTAGCTCCTGTACACTCTGATTTACTTAAACTTGGGACGTGCTTGGCCCTCTGGTCCTCCCACATTGTCCTGGGTGCCAAGAAACGGATGCTCTCCTCCCTTATTGGCCTGAAGGTTTCCCCAGAGAAGTTGCCCAGCCCTGCCTTTTTTGAACTTCATCGGTGTCACTGTGCCACAAGCCCACCTCGTGACACAGAGGCACAGGGAGCTGTGGCTTCAAGCTGGCTCTCGCTTTAGCTACACTCACCCAGGGCTGCAGACTGTCCCGGGCATCAAGAATGGTTCACATGAGCTGGGTCATCCCGTCAACCTTTAAGGGAGATCCTCAAATGCTGAGAACCTCGCTACATTATAGCCTTAACCAGTGACTATTTTCTGCAATTAATTATTTTAATTACAGCCCATTTAAATGTGGAAGTGTTGTAGCAACACCAAATGTAAGCAAATAATGGCTCTCCTTAAGTAACTTGAAGAGCAATTATCTGGGTTTTTTTAAGAGGAGGGTTTTTCAGGCATCGAAGTTTTCATGGTCATTACGCAGAATCTGGGGCCAGTGGGCAGGTATGTTGTTTCCCAGGGGTGACATGTGGGGGTTCGTGTCTACAGCAGGAGACAGGGTCCTTTTTGGAGCCTTGACTGGCTCTGCTGGCCATTTGTCATTTGGGTCCTGCTGGGAAGGCTCAGGGAAACTACTGTTTGTAGGGACAAGTGACTAGGCAGAGAGAGCTTAAGATATAAGACCTAGGATTGTTTTCATTGTAGGACCGGAATGCCAGAGGTGACAGAGATGGGGTCTGGCCCTGGCAGGCTTGGGCTGTGTCACAGTGGCGTGTCTACCTCCAAAGAGAATGTTCTTTTAGGATGCATTGACAGGAGCGCTGTTGCCAGGATGAGGTGCAAGTCCTGTTTAGTTCTGAGTTCAAGTGGCTTTGCCAAGACCGACATTAATTTTAAGAACTTCAGACAGACGGGAACACATTCATAACAGAGTGATTAGGAGCAGAAGAGGGAACTCAGCTTTGTTATCCATTTGTTCAGAGTATGTGTATGGAGGTCCCACTGTGTGCCAGGCACGAGACCCAGGAACTGACAAGACTGTGGTCAGTGAGACAGAGAAACACCCACAGGGCCTGCATTCAAAAGGGATCGATAGACAGTGTCCTGTAGTGGTCACCACAAAGAAAATAAAACCAGGTAGTAGGTGGGGGTGTGATGGGGGTGAGGTTGGATAATCCTTGGTGAGTGTGGTCAGGGAGGGCCTCCCTGAGGAGGTGGCATTTGAGCTGAGACCTGCCTGGTGAGAAGGAGAGAGTATGTGGAAGAGAGCCATGAGTGCAAAGGCCCTGTGGCCAGCCATGACTGCAAAGGCCCTGTGGCCGTGTGACCCGGGTGTGTTGCTGGGAGTGGAAGGTGGCTAAAGCACAGTGAGTGGGGAGGGGTGGTGTGGAGAGGGCCGGCAGGTGGAGGCCAGGTCATGGTAGGGTTTGTAGGGCAGCAGAGGAGTTTGGATTTTATCCCCATTGTGATGGGAATCCAAGCAGGGAAGAGGTATTATCTGATTTCCACCCTCAATCAAAATTTAAGAAGTCTGGTCTTTGAAAGACACTATTAAAGGGCGCCTGGGTGGCTCAGTCGGTTAAGCAACCGACTTCGGCTCAGGTCATTATCTTGCAGTTTGTGAGTTTGAGACCCGTGTTGGGCTCTGTGCTGGAGCCTGCTTCAGATTCCGTGTCTCCCTCTCTCTCTGCCCCTTCCCTGCTTGCACTTTGTCTCTCTCTGTCTCTCAAAAATGAATAAACGGTAAAAAAATTAAAATTAAAAAAAGACTGTTAAAACAAGAAGTCACAGACTGGGAGAAAATATGTACAAATCACATATCTGATGAATAACTTGTACCCAGGGCATGTAAAAAAAAAAAAAACCCTTGAGAACTTAACAACGAGGGGAAATCCACTGTAAAACAAGCACAACATATCAACGCTTCACCGAAGATGTGGGGGTGCTCAACGCGATTATAGTCAGGGAAGCACAAACGTAAACCACAATGCAATGCCACCGCACACCTATCAGGATGATTGAAACAGAAGCAAAAAGCCAGCAATGTGAGTGCTGGCCAGGGTGTGGAGGGGCGGCTGAAACCCCCACATGTTGCCGTGTTTACCCCAGAGCACTAAAAGCATGCTTCCACAAAAACGTCTGTGGATGGTGGCCCCCCACTGGAAACCCCTTAATTGTCCCTTACCTGGGAGCGGGTGGACAGATGTGGTACATTCATGCAGTGGTACACTACTTGGCAATAAAAAGCAGCCGCTGATTCACACAGCAACTTGGATGAATCACAAATGCCAAGTGAAAGAAGCCAGATTCAAAAAAGGCTCCATACAACATGGCTCTATTACCTGGCGTCCCAGAAAAAGGCAAGACTATTGGAACGGAAAACACCAATGGTTGCCAGGGGCTGGAGGTGGGGGAAGAGACGGGGGAGACAATATAAGGTTTGTGTACATACACACACACGTACCCAGGGAGCTCAGGCAGCATGCTAGGCTGTGGGGATCCAGCCTGACTCCAAGTAGCTTTCAGGGGACCATTTGCCAGGAGAAGATGTGGAAAGAGGGGACAGTTGTCTTCAAGCATTTTAAGCTCTGCTCTCATGATTCCAGTGGACCCAAGACTTCTGGAAGTGGGCAGAAACTCGGGACAGGCATGTTGCTCTCTGAGAACCATGGCTCAGGCTCTCTGGGGTTAGCTCACGCAGGGTGGGGAATTAAGTTGTAAGGACACAGGAGTTGCTTTTGGTTACCAAGAGCAGGCAGTGTTGTTGGGTTTTCAGTGGCCCTGTTCTTATGAATCAAGTACTCCTGTCTCAAGGCGGTAACATTGTGCCTTCTGCCTCTTCCTGGTTCATACTGTGTTCTTTTTCTTTCTGAAGCCTGACTATCTGGGCTTGTCCATACAAGGAAAAAGGTGGCCAGTGTTGCCGTGGCTTCTATCATTTCTGCTGAGACAGACACAACTGGGTATTTCAACAGAGGGGATTTAGTGTGGGGATTTGGTTACACAAGTAGCCAGATGGAACACCCAGCCAACCCAGAAATAGTGACTGCAGAAAACAGAGGGCATGCAGGCAACAGGTTCTAGATCCCTGGAGAGGGAATCTGATGGTTGAGCTCTGATGGTTGATGGTCAGCTGCCCCACCCTGCTCCACTGAACTGTGGTGGGGAAGGGAGCATAGGCTGGTAGGCACTGCATATGTCCACTATGTGGGAAAACCCTGTCCAGATGGAAAAAAAGGAAAGGTAGTGAGGCCCACTGACGTAGAGGGGTCTGAAATGCTGCAGAGCAGGAGGCAGGGAGCACAGTCTTTGTGAAGCAGCTCTGTATTTGAAGCCTTGTCATTTACCAGCTATAGACCTCAGCTTTCTTGTCTGTAAAATGGGAGTATTAATAGTTTGTACCTCATAGTTGTATTGTGAAAGGCCCTGGGCACCGTGACTGGCACATAGGAAAAGCTTAGTATGTGCTACCTGTTGTTATTATTAGCAGTTATCATTATTTTTAGCATTATTATTGGCATATTATTAGGCATTTAAGGGTCAGATGACTTTTCAGGGTCTCCTCCACTAGGGATTTGCTGTGATTTCATGATTTCTGGCCTGAGTCTGAACATAGTGAGATGCTGGGTCCCTCCATCTGTGGTGGCCAGCCAAGTGCGAAGGCCACGGGCACAGGACACCCACACTGGGGCACCGGGAGGAGCTGGGTATGCAGAGCAGTGAGGCAAGGTGGAAAGGCCACAGAGGCCAGGGCTTCAAGTCCCCTTCCCGCCTTTCACTGCCTTTCCAGGCCTTTCCTCTGGATGGTTTCCCCTCAGCCTTGCCCTTAGCCCCATGGAGGGCAATGTGAACATTTGGTGGGGAGGCTGTGAGACAGCTCTGTAAGCCACAGACCCCAAAACTGTCAGACCTGCTGGCCTGGCATTTCCAGCCTCAGGCCTCAGCAGATGAGGGCCTGGGGCCCTGTGGGCCCCTTGCCAGGGTTAGTGGACCCGAGTGGAGGGGGCAGGCTCAGCTGCCCAGCCCAGCTGTCTCTGAATCCCTGTGGACACCTCTGTGCCCACAGACACTGGGCAGGGATGCACCTCCTCGTGTCCTTCCTGAGGCTCACCGTGTCCTGTTCTTCACTGTCACCGAGAGAATGCATGAGGGAGTGTATGAACGACTAGCTGTGTAGGACTGGCCTCGGACATGGAGGGCAAGCTCCCCATGAGACTGCCCAAGAAATAGTTTTAACAGCCCCCTCCCCTGGGTGGCTCCCTCCCGTGGGCCACTCTATGACCTAAGCATTCTGCATGGCTTGTCTCAACACAACCCCATGACGTAGGTACTCTTCTGCTCGTTTACAGATGTGGAAACTGAGACTCCAAGAGCTTAAGTGGTTTGTCCAAGGTCACTAGCAAACGGCAGAGACACATGCAAAGCCAAATTGTCTTTGCCACCAAGGCAAACAGAAACCCTCCAAAGTTTAAATGAATTGCCATTTATATGAGCTAATAGATTTAAATGAGGCCTGCAGTGCTGAACTATAAAAAGCCTTCATGTCAGGGGACCCAGAAACTATTTTAGTAGTTGGGCCAAGCAGGTAGCACAAGTAGCAGTAACAGGGGATTCGAGGGAACCTGCTCGCAGGTGGGCCCGTGTGGTGCCGTGGGGCCGGGCCTGTTCTACGCGGTGTTCTCGAGGTTGGAGCTTGGGGCCAGGGGCCTGCCGACCTTGGGACAAGCAAGGAGGTGCGTTCAGCTCAGGCTAGGCTTGGGGACAGGCAGGATGAGATCTGGTTGTGGAGACAGGGACCTCAGGAGACCTCAAGCCTCCTGGTGTCACCACTTTCTCCCCTTACGGCGGCCTTGCCGGGTGCTGTCACAGGGAGCCTCGTGCCAGAGAAAGGGTCTGTTCAGTGAAGGAAGGTCTGGCATTCCTCAGGCCTCTGTGACGGGGCTGGGCTGGGCTGGGCTGTGGGGGAGCGGAGGGCCTGCCCTGCGCCCTGGAATCTAGACTCCCTTATTGACAAAGCGAGGGGCCGCAGGAAGCGCTTCCTGAGCCGGGGCCTGCAGCGGCAAAGCGGCCAGGCCTGTGTCGAGCGGGCGCATTTAAAGGATTAGTTCACGCTGTTTGCTTGTGTGTGCCTAATCATGCCGCTTCCAGCTAAATGATTACAATTGATTAAAAGCAGAGCTAGGTATTCTAACAAGCAACCTGGAGCCCTTCCAATGGGGGTGAGCTGGGCCCTGCCAGGCTGAATCCTGGTACCCGGCCAGGGGGAGGTGTCTGTGAGCCAGGGGTATGGTCTGAGCTCCATTGGGACCCTTCCTCCTTCGCTCTTGAGAACATTTGAGTTGACCCTTCCCCTCATTCCATTTTCTTTTCTTTTTCTTTTTTTAATGTGTATTTAGTTTTCAGAAAAAGAGAGAGAGAGAGAGAGAGACAGAGCACATGTGGGGAGGGGAAGAGAGAGAGAGGGAGACACAGAATCTGAAGCAGGTTCTGGGCTCTGAGCTGTCAGCACAGAGTCTGATGCGGGGCTCATACCCACGAATCGTGAGATCATAACCTGAGCTGAGGTCAGACACTTAGCCGACTAAGCCACCCAGGTGCCCCACCCTCATTCCATTTTCATTTAAGAATATTTATGGAGTACCAACCATAGGTAGGCACCACCGCCAGGGCCCAGGGTGCAACTGTGAATACCTAGACGTGGTCCCTGTTCTCCCCCAACTGACAGTCTATGGGAGACAGTCTATGGGAGTCAAGTCAATAAACACATGAACTAGGTCATTTTAGACTGTAGAATTTTGAGAACAGTAAAACACTGTATGGTGGTGGAAAATGAGTGTGTGTGTGTGTGTGTGTGTGTGTGTGTGTTCGCGCGCGTGTGCTCACACGTGTGTGTGTCCGGGCAAGGGTGAGGAAATGCTGAGGATGAGAAATTGGACTGGGTGGCCAAGGAAGGCTGGCATTTCACCTGAGTCCTGAAGGTTGAGAAGAGCCAGTGGGGGGAAGGGCTGGGGACCTTCCAGGAAAGGTGGTGTAAACAGCCAGTGTAAGGACTCAGAAGCATGGACAGATTTGGGGCGTCCAGGGAGCAGAGAAAAGGACAGTGGGGCTGGAGGTGGGGGAACACCTTCTTGCTTCAATCTCTGGACTGTTCCTATCCAGCCTGTTCAGTGAGTTGGATGCTTCCTGGCTGTGCTGTACCTGCTGATCCTTCTGTTCAAGAAGAATCTCGACTCCCTTCTCCTCTTCTTGGGCTTCAGGGTCCAAGTTAAGTGGTCCCTTCTATGAGAAGCCCTCCTTGATTCCCCCTCCTTTGTCTTCTCTGGCCCCGGGTTCAACCCCTTGATCCCTTTGCCAATGCAGATTATAATAACTAGGTCTACACCTGAATCCCCACCCAAATGTGAGTTTCAGGCACGTGAAAACTCCCTCTGCTTGCCATCCGTCCAACCATCCATCCATCCATCCATCCATCCATCCATCCCCACATGTTTTACCATATTTTTTGAGCCCCTGGGAAGTAGGAAAATAAAGAGAACACAAACAAGGAAGGGAGAAAAAGCAGGAGGGTTGCAATCTAGGGTTGCAGAGTCTAGGAGCTGAGTTCTTAAATTCCTGGTCCTTATAAGATGGGTAACCGACGAGCCAGTTTCCTTGCCTGCGTGCTCGTGCCGTCAGATCCAGCCAGATAATTATAACTAATAATAATTAAAAATTAAAAGTGCTCTAGGCACATACTTAGCATTTGACTCTTTGGCTGAATTTGCTGTGAGTAGCAGCATCTACCTCTGTCCCACTTTAAAGACAACCCAGTCCCTGCCACCCACTGCTGCAGGGAGAGCAGGGCTGAGCTGGGCTCGGCCTGGGGGAGTGAGAGGGAGGTGCCTGGTGACAGTAGTTCTGGGGAGTGAGAACCTGTTGCTTGCCTTGGAGTAGCCCCCAGTTGGTTCCATTATTTTCCATTGCCGACATTTGTACCTCCCAGCCTCAGTTTCCTCATCTGTAAAGTGGGGGTAAGACCCACTGCCTCGGGTGGGTGTGAAGATGGGACCTCGTGTGTGAAAAGCGCTTAGAATATAAGGCTTCCTGCAGGAACCACAGGGTAGGATCGCTTTGTGTGTCCTGCCTTCCCCATGAGGGCAGGACACCAGAGCCCTCCGCAGCTTGAGTTCTATTCAGTGTGAATTCTATGCAGCCCACACCTGTGGACAGGCAGCCTGGGAGCAGCTGTGTGATCTTGAGCGAGTCACTAATCCTTTTTGGGCCTCAGTAAATGGGGGGTAATGACAGCCCCTTCCCGTGGGTGTTAGGGAGAGCGCAGGCAGTGGTGCCTGAAAAGCCTCCAGAACCAGCTTGAGGTTTGGTAAAAGCATCAGCACTACGTGGGTTTTTGGTTCACCCCTTCATTCGCTCGTTCGTTCAGTGAGTCATGCATGGATGTGCTCAGTGTAGCCCATGAGTGTTTACTGAGCCCCTTCTATGTGCCAGGTGTGTGCAGGTGTCGAAGACACACAGAGGTCTAAGTCCCTCACCTTTTGTGGGGAGAGGAACAGAGAACTGATGAGGACAAACAGAAAGAATGTCTGTTATATGTTTGCGGCATAAGATAGTGTAACAAGTCGTGTGTCGTTCAATCTTATCGTATGCTAAACATCACCTAACACGACTGCTGTGCCAACTGGGTCCCTGTGATGTCACAGGAGGTGTGGGGGCCCGGGATCTCCCCCTTTCTCACTGTGCCTCCAGACACTGGGTCTCTTGATCTATTTACCCTTCTGGGGGGCACGGCCTTCCCTGCTCACAGTAAAGTGTATCCGCATCATCATCTCTTACCACTGCTGCCACTTGGGGCGGCTGAGCCTCCTGAGGGACTGTGTGTGGCAGTTCAGGGTCTGCATCTGGAGAAGACTGAGGAGTGGTCACAGATGGCTCCTTGTCCTCCCGAGCCTGGAGCGCAGGCCTGAGCCCCTCACCCCAACATAGTAAAAATGAGACAACGTTTCGTGAATGCTTACTGGAGCCTGAATCCCTCCCTTCAGACATGTAGTCTTTTGAGACCTCGTAGTGACCCCCAAGTGTGGGATCCTATGATCTCCATGTCACAGATGGGTAAACTGAGGCTCCCCAGGGTCACACAGCTGCTAGAGTTGCAGAGCTGTGAACGAGGCAGGCTGACACTAATATCTGTGTTCTTAGCTCCAAGGCTGAGGCAGTGGGCTTGAAGGTGACTATCCACCCCTTAGGAGCCAAGCGCAGGCCTCTGGGGGCTGGGTGCCAGGGGCCAGGTGCTGGGGGCAGGCAAGTCTTCCTTCCCAGGAGAGCAAGAGTTCTAGAACATGACTCATAGGTGGTGTGGGTCCAGGGCAAGTGACTGTCCCTCTCTGGGCAGGGTGGGTGAGCAGTGGCTACCGTGGTCATCGTACAAGGAGCAAAAGAGAAACAGGCCCTGGGAGGAGCCTGTGCCGGGATACGCGAAGATGCCCTCGTGAGACCCGGGGCTCTGCCTGCTTGAGCAATGAAGTGTGTGGAGGCCCAGGTGGGGACTGGGGGGGCTCCCCCCGAGGCCCAGCTCCGGGCAGAGATGGCACTTGGAATCGGCCTCAGGCTGCCTGTCTGCCCATCAGAGCCTGTCATTCATGCCCTAGGGCGGGGGGCCAACCAACTTAAGAGGGGCACCGTGCCATCATGACAGATGGGCACGGGGGAGCTGCCAGGAGCCTCCAGCCAGCGGCCATTGTGTGTGCCGGGAGCCCAGCCCCTTGCCAGAGTTGTCCCAGCCCGGACCAAATGCCTTCAGTTTCTTAGAAACAATAGTAATACTCATAATGGGGTGTTGGGTTGGTCCAGGGCTCCCAGAGGTTGACCCCTTACAAAGCCCTGCCTCCCCACTTCCACTGACTTAGACAAAGAGGCAGCCCGACTTACAGGAAAGACACGGGCCTTGGGGTCTGGAGGGTGTGAATCTCAGAGTTGCTTCTTGCTGTCACTGAGACCCTGGGCATGTGACTCTCCTGAGACTCACCATCCTCCCATGGACATTGGGCTAGTGCTGTCTCTCCTGGAGGCTCGTTATGGGGGTGCAGCATAGTGTTTATGAAACAAGGCACATAGTGCCCAGCCAAGGGGGGCCTAACGGAGGGGATGGTGTTGACATAGAACTGATGTGATGTTGTCCCACCTTGACAGACGGAGACACAATATCATGTCATGTCACACGTCTAGTAAGAGCTGACCTAACCCTGGTATGGAACAGCAGTGACAGAAACAGCCCCCTGGTACTGTGGGGAGCCCTCTGCATCGATTATCCCATTTAGTTCTCAGGACAGTTACATGAAACCAATGCTGTTGTTCTCCCCATTTTGCAGATAAAGAGACTGAGGCACAGCTAGGCAATGGCAGAGATGGGGCTTCAACCCAGACAGCCTGGCTGCAGAGGCTGAGCACTGAACCACTCCACTGAATACCATGGGCAGGCTTTTTCCTGTTGTTGAGTCCGCCCATGTTAAAAACGAGGCCTGCTTTGTCCTTTGATGCAGCAGTCTGTCTTCCCAACTCGTTGGGAGCCAGGCCGGCTGCCTCCTGCAAAGGTACCGGGGCCAGGCATGGCTGGGGAGGCTTGGCCCCCACCAGCTGAGAGACAAGAACCGGGTGCTCTTGGCGGGAGCCTGGATTGCACTCTTTGGTCGAGCAGGAACAATTACTAATGACATTTAGAAAGAAATTAATGATGAGAAATGCAAGTTGGCATTTCAGGAGCGCCAGGCAGCAGCCGCGCGTCCGCACTCACAGGAGAGGCAGGGATGGAGGGGGGCGGGCGCGGAGGGGAGAGGGAGGAGATGGCAGAAATTAATTTTGCTGTGTCAATAATGAACATGGCCCCACTCGCTTTGCTTCTGGAGTTTAGACAAAATCAAACATGGACTGGCTGGGGCCGGTCCAGGGCTGCAGTGAGATCCCCTGTGTACTAGGTTCTGCAGGAGGCAGGTGAGAGCTTTGGTTTGGTGTCTCCTTTCGGTGGCACCAGCAGGCAGAGGGGTGGGCCGGGGACAGCAAGAGGGGAGGAAGCCGCCTGAAGACTGGACCATTTGGGCACCAATCCAAGCACCACTTCTTACCCATTGCATGAGGCAGCAAGCTGCTTCTCCTTGCTGAACCTCCATTTCTTCATCAGTAAGACGGGGGACAATCGGAGATGTAAAGGTAGTGTATGTATGAAGAAGAGCCGGCCCCGTTTGGGCACACAGTAGGAGCTCAATATATTGTTACGTATTACCGTACTTCACTGACATGTTTTAGATACACAACTTCTCATGATAACATCTCTTAAATTGGAATAGTTCACGTGTGTTACGCTTTAATTGGTCTTTTTTTAATTTGTTTGTTTGCTGTGATACATCAAATACTGGAGCATCTTATATTCTGTGGGTCTTGGATAAAATATAGCATTGACCGGAGGTATGGTAGAAGGTAAGGAGGCCCCAAGATGCTGAAACTGTTTGGGGTAGGGTTTGGGCTTCCCAGTGGGATACAGGAGTATACCATCTCCTTCCTTCCCATCGGGTGCTCCAGAATGATGGAGAAGGACCCCACCGGTCTCCTGTCATGTGAAGGGGAGGAGATACACACAAGGAAAAGTTATTACGTAGCAACATTGACCATTTTTATAGTGTGAAGGGTGAAAACTTACAGCCCATGGCCAGGAACATCGGGGTCTTTAAATGGTGGTCTATGTTTCAAAATGGAGATTTCCTATCATTATAGTGGCTAAATATAGGTAGTGCTTATTAAGTGTCAGACAGTGTTCTTAGCACTTTTAAGCATTAAATATTCAATTCTCATAATGCCTCTATTATTAAAATAAAGAAACTGAGGCACAAAGAGTCTAACAAACTCCCCAGACCACAGAGCTGGTCAATGCTGGAGCCAGGCTATCGGCCCCAGGTTCTGTCCTCTTTACCACTACACTAGAGTTCTTGATTTTTCTACAAATCAGACCCAGTAACCCCTGGACAATAGTTCTGGTGACAGCAATCAGCTACCCCCTTTAGACACAAGGATGTGCTCCCTGGCTCAACACAACCACACCTGGTCTGCCCCACCTGGTTCACCCTCTGAGCTCCAAGTTTGAGTCCGCTGCTGCAACACATCACACTTTGCAAATGTTATTCCACTGGTGCCTCAACAACCTGGGACCACTAGAAGCGCCCTTTACTCTCGCCACTTTGCAGACCTGATAGCTGAGGCTGGGAAAGGATAATACTCAGGAAGAAGTGGAGCCCAGGGGGAAATGGGAAGTGTGTTCCACCTATATGGTTTGTGTGTTTGAGCAGGAGAGGCACGTGTGGCTCAGGGACCAGTCCCCACCTAAGCCAGACCTAGATGCACAGTCCAACAGCTGCATCCCTGACCTGGGGCACTACCATAGTCTCCCCCATCCTTCCTGCTGAAGGTGCCACATCAAAAATGTAGGGTCATCCATGCTTTCGAGTTGACAGTGATGGCAGAACCTCATGGTTAGTATTCATTATGATAATATTGAACATCTGTATATCATTTTACATGTTGTAATACCTTTTACATGTGTTATCTAATTTGGAGCTCATACCAAGTCTATGAGGTAGGTATCATTCATCCCACTTTTTAGGCAAGGAAATAGGAACTTAGAGAAGTGAAGTGACTTGTCATATATGTAGTAAGTGACTAAAGTGGGATTCGGACTTGAAAGCCCATTGTCTTTCCACCAAGCCATCCACCCAACTACCTACTTCTGTATTCATGCTCTCCTCTTTCTCCTACTAGTCATCCATCTGCCACCCATCTACTTATCTATACATTCATTTGTCCATCCGTTCACCATCCATCCATCTGTCCATCCATTCCTAATCCACCCATCCATCCATCTATCCATTCCTCATCTATCCATCCATCCATCCATCTTCCATCCGTCATCCAGCCAACCAACCAACCAACCAACCAATCATCCATCCATCTACCTATTCATCCATCCATCTACCCATCCACCAGTCAGCCATCCATCTTCTAACTGTCCATCCATCCATCCATCCATCCATCATCTAACCATCCATCCATCCATCCATCCATCCATCCATCCATCCATCTATTCATTCAACCAGCCAGCGAACCAGCTAGCTATACATCCATTAGTATCGAGTGCTAAGAAAGTGCCAGGAACTACACTGCTTTCATGACACCTTCCTGATATGCTCTGAATTCCAT
Organism: Lynx rufus; assembly: GCF_022079265.1. NCBI lineage: Eukaryota > Metazoa > Chordata > Mammalia > Carnivora > Felidae > Lynx > Lynx rufus. The sequence goes on along the minus strand of NW_025814830.1, from coordinate 23,620,200 downwards.
ATTTACCTGCTACCCACCTCTCCCTCTGCTCTAAAATTGCAAATGGACTTACTTACACACACACACACACACACACACACACACACACACACACACACAGAGATTGGGGATACAGATGATTCTTGGTTTGCCTCATGGAAACCAGCGAGTTAGTTCTGCCTGGTAGTGGGAGCGAAAGTATAACGCGGACCTACTTGATCATGGTGGGGCAGGTGTGTGGGCAGTGATGATGTGCCCACAGTTTGGTTGGAAGCTGAGTATAGACAAGAAGGGCAGACAAGGTATTGCAGGCTGGGCCACCACGTTCGTCAGCCCCATCAGGGGGACCGGCTCCTGAGTCAGGGCAGCCCCTGACATTCCGGGTAGCAGGGATCACATTTGCCCTTTCCTTTGTGCCAGGCTGGACTTTTTCAAACGGGCAAAGGTATACACCCACGTGTTTCCACAAGAACCATCGCAATCATTAAATATAATCAGTCTCAGCTGCAGTTTTGATTGCTGGGGCATGCCTACAATTCATCACAGCAAATTAGGTCCACCTTCAGAATTGCTGGCCCTGCAGCCTGGGGGGTCTGTCAGTGAGGGGAGCTGGGCTCTGTGGGCTCCGGAAGTCATTTTGCGGGGTGATAGGCCATATTTCTCAGAGTATCTGCCAGAACAGCTCTCCATCCACAGGAGTTAATTTTCTAGAAATTTCAATGACCCAGGAAAGTTTCCTATTTAGCAGAAATTTGGAGGAAAGTAGAAATGGACATGATCAAAGTCTTAAAATATTATTTATAAAACCTACAAGCACTGGCTTAGTTTAGGGACCTGGACATATGTGTTCTGTATAATTAGTGACCGTGTGACCTAGATTTTCCAGGACAGCTTGGATTTCAAGTATTCCATCCCAGTCATTGGCTATTTGTTCTGATTTTTGGCTTGTGAAATGTGACTATATCTAGAGCTGGGTTTTCTCATCAAATTTAAATTTTTTTAACGTTTATTTATTTTTGAGAGAGAGAGGGAGACACAGAATCCGGAGCAGGCTCCAGGCTCTGAGCTGTCAGCACAGAGCCTGATGCCGGGCTCGAACTCATGAACGGTGAACTCAAGCCCTGAGCCGGAGTCGGAGGGTTAACCCACTGAGCCACCCAGGCGCCCCTCTCATCAAATTCTAATGAATAAAAATTTAAGTTGTAAAGGCCTGGAAAGATTTTGGAAAAATTAAAGGGAACGATTCTCTCCTACTTTTTTTTTTCCCAACGTGGCAAAATATTTAATGCCTGTAAGTGTGCCTCATGCTGACCCTCCTACCTCCCCAGCCAGGAGAGCATGGTCATTTCCATCCGGCAAGGTTTGAAAGCTGTCAGAGCCCCAATCCTCTTGACAAGATTTCTGGGGAGGCCTTTCCGCAGCAGGCCTCATCCCCTTCTGCTCGGGGTAAAGAGTCCCCGCTTATATAGCCCCCTGAGGTCCTGTGTTCTTCCGTGGCCTGGCCCTGGAAACCGGGCCATTGACAATAGCCTAGACTCAGTCACGGCAGGGGAAGCCCCGTACAGCACGGAGGCAGAGAAGGTCTGGCGTCCAATGCCAGCCAGTGCTTGGCAGGTGACGTGCCCCCTGGATGGTGCTGCAACTCACCACCCCGTCCTCCCCCCGCCCCACCATCCAGCCGAGGCCTCCACAGGCTGTGTCTCACTACCACAGCCTGTGCAAACTCTAGCTTCCAACCCTCAAGCCAGAGGTGCGAGGGCAACAGCTCAGGAACGGCTCTGGACACCTTGGCTGTGTGTGTGGAATGGGACCTCGCTCCTTCCCACCTGCCCACCTAGCCTGTAGGTGGTAAAAGCAGTTGTTGTTTTCTCTAACTGTGGCAAAATACACGTAACGTACAATTTACGATCTTAACCATTTCAGAGTGAACACTTCAGGGGCATTAAGTCCGTTTGCTTTGTTGTGCAACCATCTCCACCATCCAGGAAACTTTTCTGCAGCGCGGAAAGTCGGTCCCCACTGAACACTTCCCCCCCCCCCCCCCCCCGCCTCAGCTCCTGGAAACCAGCAGTCTCCTTTCTGTCTCTCTGGATTTGACTACTCCAGGAACCTCACAGAAGTGGAATTACACAGTATTAGTGCTTCTGTGACTGCCTGGGTGCACTTAGCATAATGTCTTCAAAGGATCCGTCTGCTTTTAAGAAAAAAGCGTAACATGCCCTGGGCAGGGCGGGGCAAGGGACGCGGAGGAGCAGGGCAGCTCTGCTTCCTCTTGTCTCCCTGACCCTGTCAGTGGAGGCTTTGCTCCGCCACCGTTGCTTGCTGGCTGTCATTTCAGAAATGCTCGCCGAGTTTGTAGCAAGTGCAGGCTCTGAGCCGACGCGGGGGGAACGGCAGCGAACTGAGAGATGGGGCCTTGCCTGCCGCGCTCGGCCTGGTGAAGGTATTGCCATGACAGGGAGACAGGCAGGTCTGCAGCCCGAGGAAAGTGCCAGAAGGACAGCTGTGCAGATGCATCGTTGCGCCGGATGGGCGGCCCCTCGTTGAGTGGGCGGGAAGGCCTTTCTGAGGGGACTCAGATCGGATGAGAAGGGGCCTGAGAAACTGGGGGAGCAGGCTGGGTGGCGGGAGTAGCCACAATAGGCTGAGAAAGCGCCTGGCCCATTTGGGGAGCTGAAAGGAGGTCTGGGGAGCCCTGGCAGGCCTGTCAGGACAGTGTCCAGGGGGCTGGATTTCTAGGTGTGTTTGGAACCCGCTGGGAGATTAATCAGAGAGTTTGCCGATCCCTGCCCCTCGAGGACAGAATGCAGGCTGCGCCTCTCATGGGCACTTTACTTTCTCAGCTTCCATTGCCAGGAAGAGGGAGCCCTGGAGGGAACCTGGGTCATCGGCAGATGGGGGCTTCCAGAGGGTCCTAGTGGTGGTGTGAGTGTGGACAGGTTAGTTGCACACTGAGGGGAGACGAAATGCCAAATGTGACAACCTCTCAGTCACTCTGTGGCACGTTGTCAGTGTAATGTCTGTGTGTGTGTGCCTATGAGTGTGTAGGTACATGTATGTGCTAAGGATTGTGGGATATCTGTGAGTGTATGTGCTTGTGTGCGTATATGCACGCATATAGAATATATGTGACTCTGTGTATGTGTGTGCAATTGTAGGGTATCCGTGAGTGTGTATATGTGCGTATGCATGTGATTATGGGGCATCCATGAGAGAGTCTGTACATGGGATATTCATGGATGTGTGTGTGTGTGTAATTGTGAATTTTCCATGAGCGCATGTATATGTGTGTATAAGTCATTGTGGGGGATCTGTGAGTGTGCGCATGGGATAGCTATGAGTGTGCATATGTAACTGGGAGTTATCCATGAGTGTGTGTATATGTGTGCATGGGATTGTGGGGTATCTGTGAGTGAGCATGAGTGTGCGTGAGTGTGACCGGGGGTTCTGTGAAGTGCGTGTGTGTGTGTCTGTGTTCGGAGGTGGGTGTGGGAAGTAGGAGGAGCTCTGTGTACCATGTTGCAGTCACAAGCACCCTGAGGTGCAGCCACCCCACAATGCCTGAGACACAGTCAGTGGGTGATGGGTGGGAGGGTTCCTAAGTTCTTTGGGAGAAAGAAGGTACGAAGGGATGATTATCTAGACCCTTCAGAGAATGGATAGGACACACGTGGTCTGGCCTCTCCAAGTGGTTGAGGGAGGGCTCGCTGGCCCTTCTGTCTGAGATGGCCATTTTGGAGCTCCTGTGTGGCTCTGGCAAACTTTGTTTGATTGGCCTGCGTGGTGCTTTAAACATCGAGACATTATATATATATATATATATATATATATATATATATATATATTTTTTTTTTTTTTTTTTTTAAATGTACGTTTCAGTTTTCATTATAAAACTAGGTTGAGGGCGCCTGGGTTGCCCAGTAGGTTAAGCATCCAACTCTTGGTTTCCGCTCAGGTCACGATCTCACAGCTTGTGAGTTCGAGCCTCACATCAGGCTCTGCGCTGACAGCTTGGAGCCTGCTTGGGATTCTCTCTCTCCCCCTCTCTCTGCCCCTCCCTCACTCGTGCTCTCTCTGTCTCTCGAAATAAATAAATACTCTTTAAAAAAAAAAAAACTAGCCTGGATCTGAGGAGGACTACCCCTTTCCAACAAGGCTTGGGCTCTTGGGATGACACAGTCCCCACCACACCTGACTGCCTCGCACTTGGCCTGGGCTGCACTCTCTTGCAGGGTGAACTCAACAGCACTGGGTCCCAGAGCTGGAGGCCCCTGTCCAGGCCCTGCTGCTCCCAGTCAGAGGAGCCCTGCTCACCACAGTTGGGTCTACTGGATCTCAGCTGTTCTTTTCCAGTACATCTACATTTACTGTGAGTTTGGTGCCCACACTGATAGGATGCCTTATTCTCCCCAAAGTATTCTGTGTGTGCTCTTTGAACCACAGATGCACCTTGAGGTGGGGAGAAAAACCCCTCTCTGGCCTTGGGAACCTATCCACCCAGTGCCATTCTACCGGAGTTTCAGGGGGTCTGGTTGATCTCTCCCCAGGCTCTGAGGTGCGTGCTTGGATTCCTGCCCTGCCCTGCCCTGAGTCCATCAGGCTGCAATCCTATCTTTTAGGGGTCTGGTTCTTTGAGTCTCAAAGACTCAGGCCCTTTGAGGGCATGTTTTATTTATTTTTTATTTTTTTATTTTGAGAGCACGAGTAGGGAAGGGGCAGAGAGAGGGGGAGAGAGAGAATCGCAAACAGGCTCCACGCTGTCTGCACAGACTGATGCAGGGCTCCGTCTCTCGGACCGTGAGATCATGACCTGAGCCGAGATCAAGAGTCAGACACTTAACTGACTGAGCCACCCAGGCGCCCCTGAGGGTGTGTTTTAATTCCTATTCGAGATGACCTATAGCCCAGGGGCCTGGTTCCAAGCAGGTTCTTGGCTGATGCCGTTGGAATGGACTTGCAGGTGACACCGGCCAGTTCACTGTCCTCACCAGGAGGGAGCCAAGGTCCATAGATGGATTTATGGTCACTTGGTGCACCACTGCCAGAACCCTTGATTCTCACTCCTTAGTCCTGAGTCTGCTAGGAACCCCAACCCAAAGGGGCCCAACCACAGGGGACCCCTCCTCCCTTTGGAGAAATAGCAACATTGGCCTCAGCCCAATTATTGCAGGACTCGGGGTCAGGGTGACCTCTGTTGCTAAGGTGGGGCAAATCTCTAAGCAGCCAACCACAGAACTCCCGCTGCCTTTCATGCAGCCACTACCTGAAGTCACCTGGTTGCTGGCCTGTGACACCCTGCACGCAGAAAGCACTGCATTCTGAAGTGTGCTTCCCCTGACTCTACTGTCCCTCCAGACGGGTATTATTAGTTTCCCTGTTTTGTTGGGTGCCTCCAAATGGGAGCCTGTTTACGGCCCAGACTCCTAATAGAAGGCTGCAGTTTCCCTCCTTATAATCTATTCTCTGGTGGGTTTTATTTCCAAAGCACAGCAGTACAGAACCTGCCCCTTTGGGAGTTCGTTGGGCTTTTTTTTTTTTTTTTTTCCCCTACAACAATCTTTTCTCTCCATTTTCACTCAAAGAAAGATGTTTTCCCACCTCATGGAACCGGCGGTTGGCCAGGCCACCCGCTGGGCTCTTTTGTGTTCTGGGTGCTGCAGGGCACTGGCGAGAGGGGCATTAGAGAGGGCCCCTTGCCTCCCCGCCTGGGCTCTGGAAACCCAACAGTCACACCTCCAACAAAAGCTTTCAGGTGACATTTAGGGCCCTGAATCTGCTCCTGCTCTTGGCTCTGAAAGAAAGTGGCAAATCCCCCTGCCAAAGCCAACCGTGCTGCTCCCTGGAAGCTGGAATCTCCCTGCAGGCCAGGAGTTCCGGATGGATTGAGGCTCTCACCCGAGAGACAGACTTCCCCGGCTAAGCGGTTGCGACGCTCACTTCCTGCTGCTCTAGAGTGGCAGACGACAGCCTGTCTCGCTGTCTGGGAGACGGGACTGGGAAAGCCTTGCACACATCCCCGAGCATGGGGCGGGGAGGGGGCTTGCTTTTGCCTCAGAGGATGTTCCAGGGCTTTGTCCCAGGCCAGTGGGTCCCTAGCCTCACCCTGGACCCTGATGCCAAGGAGGGGTATCACTTCATACGGCAAACCTTGATCTGCTGTGTAAATGGTGGCTCGCTGGGTGGGGGCCACGGGGGGGACGCGGGGTGCATGCACGTCACAGCCTGGGCCCCCCGGGGAAGCGGCTGCATCACCGGGCAGGCATTTAGAGGGAACCTTGGCCATCACTCACTCCTAATTTTAATGACGTGCATTAGCTAAATTGTGTTCTGAGTATTCATTCAGTGCTGTTTATGGCGTGCTCTCGAGTGCGCTTACCGTTTGTCAGAAGTGCAAACTAGCGAACATACGAGCCTTTAAGACAGGCCATCTGTTCGTCTTAGACCTTTGGACGATTGTCAAACGCTTCTAAAAATAAGTGCTCACTAGCAGAGAGGGGCTGCCCAGGTGATACACAGCAGAGAGGGAAGCAGGGCTGTCTGTGTCTGTACCCTCACCAAAGGGAGAAGTATAACTTGAGTGTTGGGGGTACGAGGGAGGTGGAACCCAGGAAGGGAGCAGAGGGAGGTGGGGGGCATGAAGGCCCTGCTGGTACCCCTTTTTGGCTGGAGGTATGAGCTTTTCCTTGTTCCGTCCCTTTCATGTAACTCCACAGCTCAAATACCTTCGATGGCTCCCCATGGCCCAGATTTAAGGGCGAACTGCCTCGTCTCGCATCACGGAGCCTCATCAATAAGGCCCCCACCTTCCTTTCCAGGCTTGTCTCCGTGGCACATACCCTGTGCTTCTGCCAAGCTGAATTATTCATTGTTCCCTCAGCATATGCTGTGCTTTCCACATTTCACAAGCAGAACGGCGCCGTGGGTAAGAGTGTGCTCTGCACACAGACTGCATGGGTGCGGATCTGGCTTGGCTGTCACCAGCTGCAGGATCTCCATGCTCTCTGTGTTCGTGCCTCAGTTTTCTCATCTGTAAAATAGGGATAACAATCACATTTAACTCCCAGGGTTGTGAGGTTTAAATGAGTTAGTATAATCAAGGGTTGAGAATAGTGCCTGGCACACAGTGAGCACATGATAAATGTTAGCTGTGATCATTATCAGTTTTATTGGCACCTCTGTACCATTCTCCGGGGGGATCATTCTCCTTGGAAAACTGTGCTCATGCACCCACACACGTACACACACACACAGTGCAAACCCTAACCAGGCCATCCTCAAATGGGCAGCTGGAAGGCTGGCTTCTTCCTTAAGCACCTGCCTCTCAGAAGTCCTCTTTCCCTAGTCCCTTTTTGCAAAATCTCGTCCCCTCCTTTGGCCGTGAGCTTGTAAATGGCCAAGATGTACCTTACTCTCTCTCTGTCTTATGCCTACTGCACTGCACAGGGCCAGGCTCCATGTTTGTTCAATGAACAAACATCAGAATCTCACTTAGCTGAAACATGGCTTCAATGTTAACCTGAAGTGTCTACCTTTTCCCCTGGAAGCAGAGGGAATATCTTCCCATGGTTAAGGCAGATTTTTGGACCAGGCCTGTGAGAGCCACCGTGGCTGCAGCCTGCCAGGGAGTAGCCTAGCGGTGGGCAGTGGGGAGAAAGGCCATCCACCACAGCCTCTTTCCCAACCTAGAGCCAGAGAGAGGTGATGTGGGGTCAAGGTGAAGCCAGGTGGGTCCTGCAGGTGAGGGCAGGTAAGACGTTCTAGGTGTTAGGGGGATAAGTGTTCCTGCACCCTTAATTTGCCACAGGGATGTGAGGGCCAAAGCCCTGGGACCAGTCCTTCTCTGGTGGCCCTTAAGAGTGAGGGTGTGTGAGTCTGGCTCCCCCGCCCCCACGGAACTGTGAGCTCCTCAAGAGAGAGGGCCCAGCCTTCAACTCCGTGTGCCAGTGCCTGGCTGGGGGCCTGACACACAGGGAGTCCGTGAACAGCTGTGGAAGAAATGAGTAAATGAGTGGCTGAATGAGTGGATGAGTGCATACCTCTCTCCCCCACAGAGTCTCCCTGAGCCTCCCCTCCTCACCAGATACCTCACTCTGCCCCCAGGGGGAGGGGGGCGGGAGGGAGAGCAGTGAATTGTGGGACTGAGGCTATACCCAGGGGGTTATGGGGAGGAGACAGTACCTTTAGCAGACTTCTGCTGCTCCAGAGACAGGAGCCTCCAACACTCTGACATCTCTGGAGCACTCCTCAGATCCTGCCAGCCCTTGGAGGAGGAGCTGGGAGAGGCATAGTTGTTCGGATCATCAAACTCCGTGTGGCCCACACTGCAAGCCCTGAACCCCTTGGTGTCAAGGGGGTCCAAGGATCCAAGGAGGGAACAAACAGCCCTTCTCTCACAGAGATCCTTGTCTGCTCAGGAAGACTCTCCTGGACACCATTTATGGAGCACTTTCTCTTGGCCAAGCCTGGGAGCTGTGCGTGCACGTTAATTTCCGGAGTCCTCAGGGCCGCTTGGGAAGAGGGTTCTGTTATTACTGCCCCTCCCCCTAGTCCAGAGGTCAAGGACCTTGCTCAAGGCCACATGGCTATCAAGTGGCAGAGTCAGAATTCAAACCCAGGACTCAGCCTGTCTCAGCCCACTAAGGCTACTTGCGATCCCCCGGGCAGTGGTGACTGAGAACAGGGCACTTGCTAAGGGCCAGGTGACGTGCTAGGACTTTAGGTTTTGTCCTCAAAGTAGCTGGAGCACAAGGAATTGCAGCTAATAACGCAGTCCAAGAGGGACATGCAGTGCAGAGAACTCCTCTCCAGCCTGTGCCTGTGCATCTTGGGGTGTGCAGAGAAGTCCCTTGTTACTTCACAGACACTACTGTCCAGGCCAGCAGGTAGCCAGTGCCTCTGGTCTCCCCCACTTGACACTGTTGGGGGTGGGTGCCATAAGGAGACCAATAAGGGTCCCAGAGAAAGGGACAGAAAGCAGAGCTAAGACCTTGAGAAGGAACCCCTGTTGCAGATTAGGGAGGGGCACACTGTGTCCATGTGTGTGTGTGATTGTTGAGGTGCACAGTGTGTGTTGGGCCAGGGATGCCTCCTGGTTTTGGGGAGACCAGAAGGGGCCCATGACAGAACCTCTGACTGGACCACTTAGGTGTGTGTCAGTGCTTTAGGGAGGAAGGTCCAGCAACAGGCTCTGTGCTCCTAGCACTCTCCTCTGTGCTCAGCACACACCCTGGCTTGGGCTCTAGGTTGGGATCATTTGGCTGCTGAATCCCAGCAACAAGCAAGGTGACTATCACCCGGCAGATTCAATGAAGGCTTGTTGAATGAATGAATGAATGAATGGCCATACAAATGAAGGCAAGGGTGTAACAAAAGGTTCCTTGGCCCCAAGCGCTCTGTTGACAACTTGCGCAGATAGAGGTCTCAGCAGGACCCCAGACACGACACCTATAGCACCCACCGGCCTGCCACACCCTCACCCATCAGGAACTTATGCGCCCGGGGCAGGTGACCCAGTGCGCCAGGCATAGGCACCCAAAACAGGTCCTAGCAGAAACCTCCCTCCTTGAGAGCCGTGTGCACTCTGCAGAGTGAATGCATCTCAGCTGCAAACCAGTGCCCCTATCCCCTCCCTCCCTTCCCCCACCCCCATTTTATTTTTTTCACCTGCTTCTCGGCCCACACCTGCGTCTCCCTGGCAGGCAGAAAGGCCCTTGTGGATGCCAGGCCTCCCCTCTGGGTGCCTTCCAGTCCTTCCTGGCTCCCACCCCCACCCCACCCCCGGCCTTTATGGTGCTGGGAAGTGTTTATCTGCAGGGTTGGTAGTATCTTTAAAAAACGATTTTCTTCCTTCTCTGAAGGGGCTAAATATAGCACAGGCATAAATAGAGAAATAGACATTAAGCCAAATGCCCTTGTGAGAGCCATGCCGGGTGGAAGGGGCTCTTTAAGACGGCTTGATGAAGCCCCCGCCCCTCGAACCACAGCAGCTAGCCGCGGGGAAGGAGCCGAGGCTTTTCGGTATTCACCTGTGCCGATCGGCCGTGGCTCTGCCAGGAGCCGCTCAGCGCACAGGTGTGTTGGGTGATTGGTGAGTCCTGGTGACGGGTCCCCGCCACCCCCCTCTGCCCTTCCAGAGACTGTGCCCTCAGGCTGTGGAGGAGCCCATGCCCTCCCCAGCCAAACACCTGGCCTCCTCAGCAGCCCCCAGCACACACACCCTTGTTGGGTGGCATGGACCGTTCTCCCTCGCTGAGCCACCATCTGCACCATTCATCCCGCACAAACGTTTGGGTGTCTGTGTTCTTGAGCATCCCCAGCCCCCCAGCAAGCCCCTTGAGAGGGGTGGGCCCAGCTGGAGTTTTCCCCTACCCTGCTCTGTGCCTGACCCAGAGCAGAGTATCCAGCAGGTACTTAATAACGCAGTGCCTCATGAATTCTGGTGCCCGGTCCCCTTGGGGCATCAAGTTTCGACATTTCCATCTGCTATGACATCCTGGGCTTTTGTTCTTGTAGAACTTTAAGGAAGGAAGTTTTACCCTTCGGTCTCAGAACTCTCTCTGAGGAAGTTCTTTCTTGAGTCTCACTCAAGAACTGCCTGCTACTGCTCCTTAAGAGAAAAGGCCCACTGTGGTTTTCATCTGACAGGTGGCATTTATTCTCTTATTTTCCTGACCAGTGGTCCTAAGCATAGGCTCCTGCCTCCTGGATTTCTGTGCCAGCAGCCTGTGGATGAGCCAGTGTGGACCACGTGTGTTATACTGGCCCTGTTCTTGGCCCTGTGCTTGCCTCCTGACAAGAGGCTGTTTCATTATCCAGAGATCCCTGGACACCCCCCTTTCCCCCATGGTAGTGGTGGGTGGTCCTTGAGGATTTTGTAGAGATCAAATATCATGTCTGGTTTTCTGTTGCTTATGGAACAGAGTCTACATTCAGGGACATTCAGGGCCTAAATCCCTCCCGGTCCTCCATGTACCTCTGTGCTGGGATCATCCCTCTGGTGCCTGCATTTGCCAGGCTTATTCCAGCCTCCACACCTTTGTGTTGTGTTGTGCTGTGTCTTCCACCCAGAGCGCCCTCTCCCCTTTCCATATTTCAACATCCTACCCGTACACTTAGCCGTTTATTTATCCTTCCATTGATTCATTCAAAAATATTTACTTAGTGTCTACTTGGTGCCAGGAACCATAATTTGAGGACAGAAAAAGAACTGTATATGTTTATCCTCCTAACCTCCCTCCTCCCCATCTCCCCACAAATAAAGGACTGACCACACCCAGGTACCCTGGCCACGTGGCACTGTTAATTGACTGGCTGTTGGCAGGGTGGCAGAGTGAGACCCCCGATCGTTCCTGGGCAGCTGTGCCTGTCATGTCACCACTGGGCACTGCATGCCCAGCCCTGGGCCAAGCACTGTGGGGCTAGGAGAGGAGGTGATGCAATTCAGCAGAGGAGGCTAGTCTTGCGCTTGGGAAGCACATAGATGTGTGGGAGGTGGGTCGGAAGGCCTGGGGGCGCTGCAGGGAGGGATGGCAAGTGACTAGGTGCCCGGAGGACCTCAAGCATGGTCTGGTTGGGAGGAAAGAGAGAGGAAGTGAGAAGTGAATCAGCAAAGGCTTAGAAGCCAGGAGGATGTTTTGCTGTAGGGTGGGTTTGGCTCCCTGCAGGACTGGCTGCCTGTCCGTGCACAAGTGCAGGGAGAGGTGCCTGGGCTGGAGGGTGGGCGTTCCCATGGAAACCGCCGCATCCCATCTGTGGCCTCAGACAACCTGCCTTGTGCCTCTGGGTCCGTGGCACCCCCACCGAGGTGCCAGGCCTCGCTGGCAGAGTCTGTCCTCATGCCTGGTGTGGAGTGTGGATGATCTGTGGACTGGGATGCCTGTGAGTTGTGGGGTGCTGGGAAGCCTGCCTTCCCACCGAAGGCCCTTGCTTTCTTGGATTCCAGTTGCCTGGATCAACCCGCCTGATTCCTAGCTGGATGACCTTGAACCGGTAACTGAGCCTCTCTGAGCCTCATATCCTCATCTTAACCACGTCCTACCTTGTAAGGCTATTGTGGGGATTGAAAGAAATGTACCTCTAACAGCACAGAGCACGTGTGCTTGCCAAGCACCAGCCATGTGGCCTGTACCCAGGAGCCCAAGGAAAGAGGACAGCAGTGGTTGGCGCTCTGTGCTGCGGGCATCAGCAGGCATCTGCTGCGAGTGGACAGGGCACTGCCCCTCCCTGGCGGTGAGCTTGCCGCAGGGGTTGGTGACATCACCACCAAGGCAGCAGCAGTGCCGACTGTGGGAAGGGGGCTGCCACGGGGGCCCTGGGCCAGGGAGCGGAGGTGGCTCCGGGCCCCCCGGCAAAGCTGTAGGCGTCCGACATTCTCTGGTGGCCCTCACAGCTCAGACCTGGAGCCCGGGAGAGAGACGCAGCGCCGCGTCTGACCTCTGGTGGTCATCTGCAGAGCTGCAGGCCGGCGGCTCCCTGCCCCAGAGGAGTCCCTGAGCCGGCTGGGGCGCCCAGCTGTTGGGGCGGCAGGGGCACCCCTGAGACCTTGCTCCTCATGACTGGAGGTCCAGTGCTGCCCCCAAGCAGGGGCTCCTCTGCCTCTGGTGGATATTGCTTCCTTTCTCCAGGTGGCATGAGGTTAGACACTACTTGAGGCTTTGATAAGATGGGTCTGGATTTAGAACAGGGACCATTGAAAAGAAAATCACACTTGGAGGCCAAATGCCACCCCCGGCCCCAGGCCAATGGCTCCTCTGAAAACAGATCAGCGCCGCTGGCCTGCTCCGTCTGGCATCAGGGAAGAAATGCCACGGGCTATGGTGAGAGGGAAGCGTTTGGCCAGAGGGTCCCACCTGGACCCTGGACGCCCAGGCGGTTTCGGGCAAGCTGGGCAAACCGCACACTCTTCTGGCCGCAGCGCTGTCACGTGACCCGGCTGGCAGGCTGCCTCCTCTGGCGCCCTCCCGCTGGGTGACCCGTCCTCGGCCGCAGGCACCACTGCCGCCCACTGCCTCAGCACGTCTGTGCCACTCGGGTGTTTCTTGGCCGCAGAGCCGCACGGCACATCTGCTGTCTCCCTCCGCGAGGCTCGGAGCAGCTCCCCGGGAGGACCGACAGGGGGTTCTGGGGAAAGCCTGCAGGCAATCAGATAAGAGTGTGCTCCTCCTCATCAGAGCAAAAGGGAGACGGAGAGAGGTGAGCAAGGAAGGTTTTAATTCCTGCCAGTCTCCTCCTGGCATGTCCCCTCGCCCTCCCTATAGCCAGCCCCCGTGGTTAAGGCCTGAACGGTCTTTAAAAAAACAATTTATAGAGAGCCCAGGTTGGCAGCAACAGGAACTCATCCCCGAGCCCCAGAGCAACGTGGCGTCTTGGCAGCTGTGTCCCCCGAGCACTTTTTCCTTGTTGCATTTTGTTTTGTAATAATCGAGACGCTTTTCTGTGGCTCCCGGCGTAAATGCACTGAGTGGGAGGGGACGGGCCTGCTCTCCATTCTTCTGCCCTCATGCGTGTCTCCTTTCTTCGCCTTTGCAGAACCACACGATGAGCCAGCACGCACAGTGAGGGACCGCTCGACAGGACGCCTCTCCGCAGAAGGCTTGCCGGAGACGCCGTGGGGAGGGCCATTTGAACATTACATCCAATCAAAGTGTCATTTGCAACCCAGATGTAAAACTCTAATGATTTGGCCATGAGGCGCTGCTATTATAAGCAGCTGGAAATGAATATTAATGGCAGAGATTAAAAGTATTCCATGCTCAGTATTTTTTATTGTCCTGCTACAGCTAGTGTGCTTTTAGAGTTTCCGCCGAAGACTACATTTCTAGAGTTAGAGAAACCCGCTTTTTGAGGCTATTGTCCTTTGTTCCTTCATGTATTATATTGATAGTTTTTAAAAAAGGATTAGTGTGATTTTTTTTTCCTTTGCTTCTTTTTTTTCTTTCTTGTTTTTCTTTCCTCCCCCCCCCCCCCTTCGGTTAACTACTTTTTAATTGCAATTCTAGGTAATTGTGCATCGTGATGTGATTGCTTGGCTATTGTCTGAATATTTCCTTTTAATTTTTTAATTAAAGACTAATGCTTTGATTGGATTTGCCAGTTCACCGGACAGTGATTAAAACTATGTAATGAATATAATCGGTTTCAGTGCAACTGGATGGTCTGCTTTTAAATGTGACTTAATCTGACTGCAGTAACTAGTACAGTTCAATAAAGGGAATCCATGCGATTAGCATCTGCTGCCTGGTTCTCTCCTCCCCAGCTTGGGGCTCTGGGGGGGAGGGGGGGGGGCTGTCGTCACCCATAGGGTGTGTCCCTACGAGAGTCCCCTTGGGATCACATGTGCCTGTGGGGACCTGCGCACAATAGACCCAGCTTTCCTCAGGAAGGAGGACACATAGTAACCTGACACATGCAGTCTGGATCAGGTGGCAGTGGTCATAGAAGTCAGAACAGAAGGGATCCTTAAAGATGAAATACTCTGATCTTTTCATTTGTGGATGGGAGAAGCTCAGGCGTAAGTGGGCTTATCCATGATGGGCCCTTGTTTCTCCCCCTGGGGATGGCTCTCCCACGTGCTGGATGCAGGTGGTCAAACGGTTAACCCTTACCTCCCCAGGACTTCAGGCAGGACTTGGATTCTAGTTGGGGCCACGGCATGAGGACGTGACAGGAGCTAGGGGTGACTCCCCAACCCCATGAGATAACAGGGCTGGGGGCTGCAGAGTGGAGCTGGGTGGGAGCAGCAGGTTCCCAATCACACATCAGTGAGACGTGGAAGTGCTGAGACCCGTGGCCGGGGCCAGGACTCTAGTGGGGCAAGCGAGGTGCCTACAGCACAAAATCTCAGGGGCCCCCCCTGCACTTGCAAACCCCAAGAAGGGGTGTTTCCTGACACTCTACCCTGGTTGCTTTGCTTTCCTCACCTCCCCCTGGCCCTGCTGGCACCCCAGGGCCCACCCAGCAACCTCAGGCTCCCACACCTCCGTCATGCTGGTTCCTGGCTGACTTGCCAATCAGAGGCCAGGGCTTCAGAACCTGCGCGGGGAAGCCCTTCCTTGTTAACTTTTCACAAGGGGCAAGAAAATTGGTTATTACCCTCTGCAGAGCGGAAATGAAACAGGCAGACAGATTGCACCTAATTACAATGTAATACTAAGTCCGGGCGTGGAATTTGTAGCAATTATACCCAGCATCTTCTGACTCCCATATCGAGGGGCTTCTGGTGACCTGTAAGAGTTCCCCTTTAAAAAGCATCCCCATGTAAGGGGGTGGGACGTTTAGTTTTACAAAATGCACATCACACCTGCACGGACAGACTCCCGCCAGTGCTAGGCAAAATGGAGCAGTCGCCCCTAGAATTCGGGGTTCTTGCCTCCTGGAAGTCCAAGGCAGCAAACTTCAATTTTCAGTACCCTAGAGACGGCCATTTTAGTGGGGAGACCTCAGGGTAGGTATCAGTGTTCCCCAAAGTGTGGCCAGCCACAGTCTGCCCTGCATCCACAGCCGGGCCTGCCTTGGAGACAGCACCAAAGACTGTGGGCAGGACCAGCATGTCCCAGGGTTTGCCAGATCACCGTCTCTGGGCCCTCTCCAGCTCCAGATTTATCCTGAACCCCACGGAGCCCAGGTGAGTCCTCAGTAAGTACCAACAGAAGATTTGATTTGACGGTTGGTGGCGTAGGGCTAAATTAGTCACTGCCCCCATTAAAAATACAGCGGGGGGTTTAAGAGCTTTTCACGCCATGTGGGAATCAGCAGCGAAGCCGGCGGATGCCTTGGGTAAGGAGAGAGGCGGCCTAGGGGACCGGGAGGTAATGAGGTTTATGGCGATGACAAGGCAGCCAGGGAACCCCACCGACTCCCCCCTCGCCTGGGCCCATTGTTCTCTGGCTGGCTCTGCCCCCGCCCTTCTGCTGAGAGCCCCTCGTGACTTCTTGAGGGGAGGGGGCTCAAAGGGGGACACGGGGGCCTTTACTGGGATTGGTATTCATCACCATCAGACACTACTGGGGTGGGGGTTGTGCAGGGCTATAAGCCTGTGCTTTGGAGACCAGCCCCCACCTCTCTCCAAAGGATTTGAAGCTGGGACAAGCCAGTTTACCTCTCAGTTCTGGCGGACCTTGCGGGGTCACTGGGAGGCTTAAATGCCATGATGCCTGTTGAAGGGCTGAAGACCCGGAAGTGGAATGGTGGTTGTTAGGAAAATGATGAAGCCAGGCCTCTCACACAGGAGGGGCCCCCTTTCAGCCTGGAGTGTGTGATGGAATCAGTCACTGGCAGTTTGGATGCTTGAGTGGGCAAGGTGACTGGAAACCTAAGGTTCATTGTTGCTGCATTTGCATGTACAAATTACAGGTTTCTAGGGGCTCTGTAGGTGCAGGAATTCTGCCCAGGCTAAGAAATGGACTAGGACACCTGGGCCACAGATTCCTGTCATTGGGTACCTGCCTAGAGCTTCTGGAAGCAGGTGGATAAGGGTTTTTGTCTCAGTGGAGAAGCTGCTGTAGGAAAAAAACTTCTGAAGTTCCCCCCAGCCACAGACGATGCTCTCCTAAACTCACAGCATGTTTAATATTTAGTTTTTCACCTTTTTTTTTTTTAATTCCCTTCTAAAACGTGCATTCGTGGGGGTGGGTTCTGCACCTACAAGCATTTAGTAGGTAGAACCAAACTTTAAGCCATCAGCCATCCAGCCAGCACGTATTTACTGGGGATTGCTGGGGGTACAGAGATGGACAGGCGATGTGGCCCCTGCCCTCACAGAGCTCACAGTCACGTGACAGCCACCTAGCAAGCAAGCCTGTCAGTAAATACCTAGCCACACACAGTCACAAGTGCTGTGATGGACAAGGACTGGAACTGTGTGAGATGAGTGGGGACGACGTCAGAGGCAGGGATGCAGGGAGGAAGGCTGTGCTGAGGAGGTGAAGTCAGATGACACCTGAAGAAGGAAGGGACCCAGGCAATGAGAAGCCTCAATTGGGAAACCAGAAGTATCCTCAGGGGTCTCTAGTTGTATTGGGTTTCAACTTCAGATGGTTTGAAACAAGCCCAGAGGATGTCAGTCTTGTCCAAGGCCACATGGTTCAGGATAGAATTGAGACTCTAATTTGGGTGTCCTGCCTTCTAGCCTTGGTGTCTGATTTCCTTCTGTGGCCACCTTTTATTTGTTGAAGGGCAAATTGAATAACTATTATTATTATGAATAAAATGGCATATTGTGTAGGAGAGACTGCTAGCTCTCCTCCTTTTCCTTAATAAATTAACTGTGATTTTTATCTGAGCAAATGTTACTTTGGAGAGGGTCAGATTATACATCCTATCCTTCCTAGAAGTTAGGCATAGCCATATTACTATTGAAAGCTATACCGTTTCGATGATGGGATGTAAATGAAGGTGGTATATGTACATTCTAAATGAAATGAGCTCATCCCTTTCTCTTCCTGATGGCTGGAATGTAGATGTAACAGCTGGAGTTCCAGAAGCCATTTTGAACCATGAGGCAACCTGGAAATGGAAGACATACATGGGTTGAGCAACAATATAGAAGGAGCCTGGGCTCCAACTGTGCCAAATGCCTACTAACTCTGTCCTGCTTCCCAGTAGGTTTCTTGAACTTGAGAGAGAAATAAACTTCTTTCTTGCTTAAGCCATTATTATGTGTGTTTTTCTATTGCAGTTGAATCAATTCTTAACTACTACAAATTATAATATATACATATATAGCTTCCAAGCAAGAGCAAATTTAGAAGATTTAAGGACATGAGATGGTTAAAAATGTCTAAAGGTTAAGAGATATACCTCAATGATATACTGTAATCAATTTGGCCAATAAATACATTGGGTTGGGCTGATCTGGGCTGGAGGCTTAACTTGGCTGATCTGCACTGGGTTGTTGGCTATTGGTTAATGTAGGATGGCCTTGGCTGGGATGACTGGGGCAACTTTGCTCTTCATTATGCTCTCACAGGGTAGCCAAGCATGTTCTTCTCATGGCATTGGCCAAGGGCAAGAGCAGAATAAGGAGTGGTTTTCCAGCTTCTGCTTGTGTATCATGCTTGTTCATGTGCCATTGACCAAAGGATATCACATGGTGAAACTTATACTCAAGGGCAGGGAAATATACTTCACCTTCTGATGGGAGGAGCTGTAAAATCTCAGAACAAAGGGGCTGGACTCGGGGAAGGATGGAGAATTAGGGTCATTAATATAGCTAATCTACCACGGAGCTGAAGGGCCCCCTTCTCATCCTATTAATTACCAAAGTGAAACCTGGTAATTAATAGGTACCATCTGGGACCACAGTTTTGGAAGTGGGCAAATTGAGGTTGTCCAGCTTAGCCTTGATTTGTTGGACCTTGTTTTTGGAGAAGAGAGGCACCCTAAAAAGATTTGTCTCCCAAAGCTTGTTATCCATCAAGGCAAGTTCACAGGACCACTATCGTTATGATTTACGGCTGAATTTGGTTCATCGAGGCTTCCTAGTAGACTGAACAAGGATTATACACACTACACGGCACTCTCAATTTCAGGGAATGAGAGAAAACTCACAACACTTAACAGAAGCTGAACATTTGCAACACAGTGTTGTGCAATCTCCTTCCAGAAGCATCAAATGGCTTATGGTTTGCCACATACATCCCAGCTGTTCCCTTCCTCCATGCTTTTCCCCATGCTGCCACCTCTTCCTAGAATGCCCCTCCCTTCTGTTTTGCCTGGTTAGCTCCCAAGTTTTAAACTCAGCTCATTGAACTCATTAAGCTCATTAAATTTAGGTGTCTAATTCCCAGGGCTAAGACCTGGGTGAGGTGAGGTGAGGTGAGGTGAGGGAAGCATCCACCTTGAGTGCAAAATTTCAGGGAGAACCAAAAAGCTCAGTAATCAAGATAAACAATATGTTAATGCAATATTTTAAAAATCAAATTGTCGAACTGCGACCTGCAGGCTAGCTGCCCGTTTTTGAAAAAGATTTACAGCGGGGCGCCTGGGTGGCGCAGTCGGTTAAGCATCCGACTTCAGCCAGGTCACGATCTCGCGGTCCGTGAGTTCGAGCCCCGCGTCAGGCTCTGGGCTGATGGCTCGGAGCCTGGAGCCTGTTTCCGATTCTGTGTCTCCCTCTCTCTCTGCCCCTCCCCTGTTCATGCTCTATCTCTCTCTGTCCCAAAAATAAATAAATAAATAAACAAAACAAAACAAAAAAAACGTTGAAAAAGATTTATAGGAACCAGGGCTGGGTTAGGGTGAAGCCACTGAAGTAGGGTCATGCAAATGCAGCATTAGATCCTGTCTTTAAAATGTTGCTAGTTTGTTCCTTGTGGACTTCTTTTTGCATTGATTTTGATTTTTTGAAAAACATTGCATTGAAGGATTATTCTGAGTTGTTTGGCATTCATTGCAGTTTTGTGCCCAAGGAAACTGCTTCACTCATTGTACCCTGGTCTGGATATGTATCCATCCTCCAGGCAACCTAGTCTGACCCCCACAATCAGGCAAAATATTCTGATATAAGAATCTTGATAATACCCAATGCATAGGCCTATCACTGGGCACCTACACACTTTTGCCACTGTCTCTGGACTGTGTTATCAGTCAGTATAAGTGAGGTTATGACACAGTAACAAAAAGGACCCAAATTATAATGGTTGAACACAACAAAGATTTCTCACTCATATTACATGGCCATCTTGGATCTTGCGGGAGCTTTCTTTATCCTCATCACTCAGTAAGTCCTGCTCTGGGAGCAGCCACCACCATAAATGTGGTTGTAACCAAGCCAGAGAAAGAGAACTTGGAAGGGTCTCACAGTGCCAATTCAATACTCTGCCCTGGGAGTCACACACACGTGCACACACACCACACACAGACACACACACACAGAGCCCTTCAACTCACAACTCACTGGCCAGTAGTTGTCATATGGTCCTACCCCATCACAAGGAACCAGGAAGTGCAACCCTGCCACGTGCCCAGAACTAAGAACAGGCAACGTTTGGCAAATTACACTAATGACTACCACAGACTGTCTTCCTCTCCACCTATCCTTTACTATACAACCTCTCTGAGGGGAGAGGCTTACTCTTAGTACATCTGGGTATATCCAGCAGCCTGCACAGGATCTTCAGCAGACAAGTGTTCACTGAACGTATGCAGAAATTGTGAAAGTGGATAAATGACACTTTAAAGGGCCTAGAGGAAGATAAGCATGCATATGAAGACATAGTACAGCCTAAAGCTGCAGAGTAAGTCAGACCTGGATCAACCCTCAGCTTTACTACTTATTCGCTGTGTGATCCCAAGCAAGGCACTTAACTTCTCTGAGACTCGGTGTTTTCATTGACAAAATGGGACAGATAGCAAATAGTCTTACCTCGCAAATTAATGTGAAGTTGAAATGAGATAAGAATGACCGTGACATTAAATACTATCACTTGAGCATTCATTATGTGCCTGACAGCATTCTAAGCAGCCGGCACAGGTATTAATTCTTTCAGTCCACACAACATTATCACGTGGGTACTGTGATCCCCTCCGTACAGAGAGAGCGTAAGTAACTTGCTAGCTCCGATTCTAATCCAGGCAGTTAGGCTCCAGAGCCCTGTTTTCAGCCCCAGATGCACTTCGGCAGAGCGCACAGGAATGGTGGCACCTAAAACTCTCGTTCCTGGAGCTGATTCTAGGTGTGGGTCGGGTCAGGCGGAGGCGGGACCCGGCAGGTCCACGCGCGTGGGTTCTGCAGGAGCCAGCTCTAGGACCCGAGGCTGAGACAAGGCGGCTCGGCCCGCCCCTCCCTTCCCTGATCCCTGATTGGCCAGACTGGGTGCCGGCCCCGCCCACCCGGCTTCCGCCTCGGGCAGCGGGCTGAGCGCGAGCCGCGCGCTGTGAACTTATTTGTAGAGTTATTAATTACTGAAGGGCGCAAACCGTGCTTCTGTGCATAAAAATATGTTTGAGCAGTTTCTACTTAAACTTTAAAGAGAACGTTAATCAATTTTATCTTAACAAAATGACCTTAAGCAGGGGAAAAAAAAATTGGTGTTATTTGCCCAAACAGGCAAATTAATTTCTCTCTCTTGAGAAATCTGAGAAGTTCCCAGAAATAGCTATGCATAATTTACACCTGCCCTGGCCGCTCCTAGTTTAACGCCAAGCCCAGTCACGGGCCCTACCCAGCCCCAGGCCCAGAAAGAAGGAAAACAGATCCTTGCAAAGGCCTTGTCCGCCCATGCTGGCCAGTCTTCTCCTCAGCCCAGCCTTTCCACGACCTTGGGAAACGGCCCTGACGGTAGCGGGCAAGGTAGTTCCTGAGGTGCCTGCCCAGCCTCGGTCAAGGTCACTGGAAGGAGAGGGACAGCTCCCTAGTGGGAGGGACTGGGAATTCTTGGGAGACCTAGGGAGGGTCTCCAGCAGATAACCTTTTCGCCCAGCCTTCAGGCTCCCTTCTGAGGCACCTGACCTGCAGGTGCCTGCTTATCGCTCTCTACCACCCACTTCACTCTGGAGGGATTCCCAGCAAGGCAGGCTCCAGAACATTCAGCTGAGCCAGTATTGTAGTCCAATTCCCTGCCCCACACCCCAGACCTCTAATGCGCTTGCGCGGGGGGTGGTCCCACGTGGTCTGCCTGGAGTATGGGGCTTAGAGGCGGGAACAGGGGCCCTTGGTCTGTATCCCTGCCCGCCTTTAGCGGCAGTGTGAGTTTTGGCAGGCCATTCAGACTCTCTGGACTTGGGTGCCCCCGTCTGAAGGTGGAGATTGTGTTCCTCTTGCCCCCCCCCCCCCCAAGCAGCTGTGAAGATGGAATGTGCATCCTGGGGGTCTGCCCCGGAGAGAGCAGTGTTTTGTCTGCCTCTGTTGTAGCCCCAGCACCTAGAACAGTGCCTGAACATAGCTGATGCGCAATACATATTTATTGATTTAATGAATGGATTAAAAGTGCTGAATGCAGTACAGCAGCAGGCCCAGCTTATCCGCTGGGCGGGGGGGATGCCTGAAACCACAGATCCCATGAACCAGATATATTCTAGGTTTTTCCCTATACATACATACCTATGATAAAGTTTAATTTATAAATTAAGCACAGTAAGAGATGAACAACAATAATAAAAATAGAACGATTGTAATAATATAATGGTAATAAAAGGTATGTGAATATAGTTTCTCTCGCGCACTCTCAAAATATCTTATTGTACCCATGTACTCACGCTTCTTCTTGTGATGATATGAGGCGATAAAATGCCTGTGTGAGGAAAAATATGAGGTAAGGTGAATGACAGGCATCGGGACCCAGCGTTAGGCTACCTGACCTGACAGTACTTAGAAGGAAGACCCTTTGCTTCCAGACACAGTTGACTGGCTGATTTCAGGTGACTAAAACCACAGAAATCAAAACTGTGCATGGGGGGGACGCAACTTTCATTGTTTCATTATTATTACTAGTAGTGGTATTGCAGTAGGATTTTTTTTTTTTAATTTCCCAAACGTAAAATTCGGTCAGAATAAAGAAAATTGTTTTTCAAACTGCATTTGCCCGTTAGCTATCCTCACACCCAGAAGATTCTGATAGATCAGTTGGAGAGAATTCCCCTCCCCCCCACTCCCTTTAAAATCACTGTCTTGCATCTTGTAAGTGCTCAATGCGTATTTATCGAGTGACTGGCTGCGGCCTGCAGCAGGGCCAAAAGGACCAAGCAGGCCAGGTGAATGAGCGGAATGGGGCAGAGGGGCCAGTCGGACGGCAGGGCAGTAAATGTCCTTCTCAAGGAGGTCCAGCTGCTTGTGGCCAAGAATGCAGATACAAGTTGCTAGATTTTCTGATTTTTCAGGAGGAAGAAATCCAGCTTTTATTGTGAAAACATCTCAATTTATTCCTGTTGGTAATTACCTCAGAGTGAAATTTAAAAACACACACAAAATGGGGCACCTGGGTGGCTCAGTCTGTTAAGCGTTCGACTTTGGCTCATGTCATGATCTCACGGTTCGTGAGTTCAAGTCCCACATTGGGCTCTCTGCTGACAGCTCGGAGCCTGGAGCCTGCTTCAGATTCTTTGTCTTTCTCTCTCTGCCTCTCCCCCACTTGCACTCTGTGTCCCTCTCTCTGAAAAATAAACATTAAAAATTTTCAAAATAAAAATAGAAACACACACAAAAATCCCCACAAAATCCATGTGTGCCAAGGAAAACACTTCCGGGGGATACATTTGGTCATGGGGCCACAAGTTTGAGGCCTCATGAGAGCCCTTGAGACAATGCCACAGGGGCTGAATCTTTGGGCACCAAATAAGAGAGAGGGGAACGTATGATCAACTCCATCTTAGGTCACAGAGAGATGGATCGGCTGGAGAGGAACTAAGCACTTGGTTCGAAGGCTGGGGGATTTAGCCCCTGTCCTGGGTCGTGGGCCAGAGATGGAACTCGGAGAACACACCCGGCTTCTCTCGTCCTCAGATAATTTGTCTATTTTCCTTTCCCACGTCAGGGCCTGGAAGCAGTCAGAGCTGGATTCTAGGGCCTCTCTCCGCCTCAGTTTCCTCATCTGTAGAACAGAGATAAAGAAACTCTCCTGGAGCTGTGAGAATTTGACGGGGTGACCCAGTAGGCACTTAGCACAGTTCCTGGCTGGTGGTGTGCAAGGTGAGCATAAAAAGGGATGGTAACCTCATCCCTACAGGCAGGCTGAGGGCTCCAGAGGCACCAAAAGGACTCTCATAGAAAGAGAGGGGCCATGTGGAAACTAGTGTTTTTCCCTGAATTTCTGAGGGGTGACCGGGCTACAGATGTGGAACAGACAGCCCCAGAAATGGAGTTTCAGAGCTCTGGGATGATACTGCCTGCATCATAACAGCACACATGGATTGGGGCCTTGCTGTGAGCTTCTCGCTCAGGGCAGCAAGCACTGGGCTTCGAGTCCACGAGCTCCTGTCACCATCTCTGTGTGTGACTTTGGGTCCATTCCTTGCCTACTCTGGGCCTCAGTTTTCCCATCTGTGACATACAGTGTGGAATCAGAAGCTCTCTGAGTTCATCTTGCTTTTAGAGCCCCCTGTGCTTATGAACCTCCTTGGGAAGGCTGGGGCCTGGAGCAGAGCTCAAGGATGGCTTCTGAAGCCATAAATGGGGACAAAGACAACTCTACCCGAGGCCAAAGAGAGGATCTGGGGACATGCTGCACTTGGCGGTACTCTGCACCAAAGGACAGCACAGAGCCGTGCTGTCAGCGTAAAGCCAAATGCAGGGCTCAAACTCACTGTGAAATCTTGACCTGAGCCGAAACCAAGAGTCGGACGCTTAACCGACTGAGCCACTCAGGCGCCCCAGGAGAACCTCTTCCTTGGCACCCTGAGGGCTCCTGGCTGGGCTCCTGGCTCTGCCCTGCACCCTGTACCTTAGGAATTGTGGGTTTGTGCTCCCTCCTGGCATCTCCGGAATCTCATTCTTCCTTCTCTTGGGCCCAAACAGAGCCTACAGGCTTCTTTGGGGCTTAGCTCAAATGCCACCACTGACACTCCTCAGGCACCTGCCTGGATTTGCCCTCGCTCCTCAATCCCCACAACATCCAGCACAGTGGAAGGCACACGGGGGCTGCTTGCTGAATTCACAGTCCTGATGGTTATTTCTCATTTTCTTCATTCTCGTTTTACAGCGAGGGAAGCTGGGGCTCGGCTGTATCAGCTGGTGGGTGGTGAAGTCGAGACACGAAGCCAGGTGATCTGTCTGTAAGGCTCAGCTCCAGCCAGACAAACCATGTGGATGTTTAAAATAAAATGATTTTTTTAAAACGTAGTGATTAAATAATAATAGGAAAAAGTTTAAAGTATTCAAAAGGATAGGAAATGAACATCACTAAAAAATATAAACTATTCTTCCTACATATACTCATATTTTCCAGCCTCATTCCTGCTATTTTTTTTTTTTAATTTTATTTAAATTCAAGGTAGTAGTAGTGTTGGTTTCAGGACTAGAATTTAGTGATTCATCACTTACATATAACAACTGGTGCTCATCCCAACAAGTGCCCTCCTTAATGCCCACCACCCATTGGTTTTTTGTTTGTTTATTTTTTAAAGTATATTTTATTTATTTATTTTGAGAGGGGGAGGGGCAGAGAGCAAGAGAAAGAGAATCCCAAGCAGGCTCCACACTGCCAGCACAGAGCCTGACGCAAGGCTCCATCCCATGAACCGTGAGACCATGACCTGAGCTGAGATCAAGACTCCACCGCTTAACTAAGCCACCCAGGTGCCTCCATCACCCATTTAGCCCCTCCCCCACCCACTTCCCCTCCATCAACCCTCTGTTTGTTACCTGTATTTAAGAGTCTCTTATGGTTTGCCTCCCTGTCTTTATCTTATTTTATTTTTCCTTCCCTTCCCCTATGTTCTTCTGTTTTGTTTCTTAAATTCTACATATGCCTGAAATCATATGATATTTGTCTTTCTCTGGATGACTTATTTCACTTAGCATAATACACTCTACCTCCATCCATGTTGTTGCAAATGGCAAGATTTCATTCTTTTTGATTGCCAAGTTATATTCCATTTTATATATATCACATCTTTATCCATTCATCAGTCCATGGACACTTGATCCCTCTCCATTGTTTTGCTATTGTTGATAGTGCTGCTATAAATATCAGGGTGCATGTACCCCTTCAAATCTGTAGTTTTATATCCTGTGGGTAAATGCCCAATAATGTGATTACTGGATCATAAGGTAAGTTCTATTTTTAACTTTTTGAGGAACCTCCATACTGTTTTTTCAGTGGCTGCACCAGTTTGCATTCCTACCAACAGTGCAAGATCATTTCTTTTTCTCCACATCCTCAACAACATCTGTTGTTGCCTGAGTTGTTAATTTTAGCCGTTCTGACAAGTGTGAGGTGGTATCTCATTGTGGTTTTGATTTGTATTTCCCTGATGATGAGTGATGTTGAGCATCTTTTCATGTGTCTGTTAGCCATCTGGATGTCTTCTTTGGAAAAGTGCCTATTCATATCTTCTGCCCATTTCTTCACTGGATTATTTGTTTTTTGGGTGTTCAGTTTGGTAAGTTCTTTATACATTTGGATACTAACCCTTTACCGGATATGTCATTTGCAAATATCTGCTCCCATTCCGTTGGTTGCCTTTTAGCTTTGTTGATTCTTTCCTTCACTGTGCAGAGCTTTTTATCTTGATGTAGTCCCAATAGTTCATTTTTTGCTTATATTTCCCTTGCCTCAGGAGACGTGTCTGGTAAGAAGTTGCTGTGGCCAAGGTCAAAGAGGTTGCTGCCTGTTTTCTCCTCCAGGATTTTGATGATTTCCTGTCTTACATTGAAGTCTTTCATCCATTTTGAATTTATTTTTGTATACCAGCCTCATTCCTTCTACAGATGGTTTGTACACATGAAATTACACATTTGTATATATCCCTATTTTTCTTTCACAAAAATATGTTAATTGGGTACATTGTCTTCAGACATATTTTTCATTCCTTTACTAATATACTAATCCATTCTCTTTGTGTTAACATACACAGTTCTCATTCTTTTGGGGGAAGAATTTTTCAATTACAAGTTCAATTTCCTAAATAGTTATAAATTACATATAAGATTATTCAAATGGTCTATTTTATATTGGGTGAGTTGTGGTAATCTGTGCTTTTCAAGGAATTTGTTCATTTCATCTAATTTGTAAAATTTGTGTGTGCAGAGTTTTTCACTGTATTTCTTTATTATACTTTTGATGGCTGTAGGATCTGTAGAGATATTTTATTCCTGATATTGGTCCTTTGGGCCTTCTCTCCCCCCACCCCCACTTTGTCAGTCTGGTTACAGGTTCATCAATTTTTTTGATCATTTCAAAGAACCAAGTCTTTATTTCATTATTTTTCTTTGTTGTTTTTTGTTTTCACTTTCATTCATTTCTGCTCTTTATTATTTCCATCCTTCTGCTTGCTTTAGATTTGTTTTGCTCTTGTTTTTCGTGGTTATTGAGATGGAAGCTTAGAGTACTGATTTGAGACTTTTCCTCTTTTCTAATATATACCCTCAGGGCTATACATTTCCTTCTCACTACTGCTTTGGCTATGTTCCCAAATTTTTTGTTTTTTCATTTTCTTTCAGTTCAATGTATATTTAAAATTTCTCTTGAGACTTCCTTTTTAACCAAGGATTATTTAGAAATGTTGTTTACATTCCAAGTGTTTGGTGATTTCCCTGTTATCTTTCTGTGATTGATTTCTGGTTTGGATTCATTGTGGTTGGAGAACACACTCTGTAATTTAAATTTATTTTTAATTTGTTGAAATGTGTTTTATGGCCCGTAATATGGCTTATCCCAGTATCTTGTTCTGTGGGATTTGAAAATAATGTGTATTCTACTATCGTTTTATGGAGTGTTTTATAAATGCCTGTTGATTGATGGTGTTGTTGAGTTCTTTTTTATGCTGACTTTCAGTCTAGTTGTTCTATCAATTATTGAGAAAATGCTGTTGAAGTATCCAAACATAAGTGTGGATGTGTCTATTTCTTTTAGTTTCTGCTTCACATATTTTGCAGCTCTGTTGTTTGGCACATACACACATTTAGGATTCTGTGTCTTAACAATGGAATGGATTGATCCTTAAATTATTATGCAAATTCTTTCTCTATTTCTGTAATTTTCTTTGTTCTGAAGTCCACTTTATCTAATACTAATCTAATACTAATAGAGCCACTTCCGTTTTCTTTAGATTAATATTTGCATCATATATCTTTTTCCATCTTTTTACTTTCAATTGATTTATGTCATACTTGAAATGAGTTTCTTGTAGACAACATATGTTGAATCATCCTCTCTGCCAATGTTTCCCTTTTAATTGGAGTATTATATCATTTACATTTAATGTAAATATTGATGTGTTAGGGTTTGTGTTGGCCATTTTGGGTTTTTTTGTTTTCGTATTTGTTCTGTTTTTCATTTCTCTGATTTCTTTTCCTTGTCTTCCTACCTTGAACATTTTTTTTTTAGGATTTCATTCTGGTTTATATATGGTAATTTTATGTATATCTCCTTGCATAGTTTTTAAAGTGGTGACTCTGGAAATAACATTAATACAAAGCTTGTTAAATCAACTGGTGTCATCATTTTACCAGTTCTAGTGAAGCATAAAAAACTTACTTCTCTTTATGCCCCTTTGTCCTCTCCTGTTTATAATGGTCTTAAATCTTTTTACATACATTTAGAACCACATCAGACAGTGTTAAAATTTGCTTCAACCAGATGATTTCCTTATCATTCAAGATGATAAGGAAAACGTATTTTTATTTATATTTTTGCTTATGTGTTGCACTTCTTTCCTCATTTTCCAGGACTCCTTTTTTTTTTTTTTTTTAAAGTCACTTCTTATCTGTTTAGAGAGTTTCCTTTGGCCATTTTTCAGGGTAGGTTGGCTGGCTACAAATTCTTTTAGATTTTCTTTATCTAAGAATATCTGGATCTCCTCTTCATCCTTGGAGAATATTTTCACTGGATATAGGATTCTGGGGTGACGGTTTTCTTTCAGCACTTGAAAAATGTGCCACTTCCTTCTGACCTCTATGATTTCTTACAAGAAATTCAGTTTTATTCAAATTCTCCCCCTTCTCCCCATAGGTAAGATGTTGTTCCTCTCTTACTGCATTCAAGAATTTTCCTTTGTCCTTAATTTTTAAAAATTTGACTATAATGTCTCTTGGTATGGATTTCCTTGGGTGTATCCTATTTTAGATTTGCTCAGCCTCTTGAATCTGTACATTCATATATTTTGCTAAATTTCAGATTTTTTTCAGCCAAGTATTTTTTGACTCTACTCTCTCCTCTTTTTCCAGGATTCTGATGACACCAGTGTTAGATCTATTGTTATGGTCTCACAGGTCTCTATGGTTCTGTTCTTTTCTTTTTTTTTTTTTCCAATTTTTTTTTGTTCAGATTCAGTAATTTTTATTGTTGGACTTCCACTTCACTAATTTTTCCCCCTGTCATTTCCATTCTGCTATTGAACCCATTGATTGTATGTTTTATTTCACTTATTGTATTTCTTGGTTCTAAAATTTCCACTTGGTTCTTTATAGCTTTGATTTCTTTGCTGAGACATTCTACTTTTTTCATTTATTTTAAGCAGGTTGTAAGTGCTCATTAAGGCAGATAATTCTAATATCTCTGACATTTTAACTTTCCATCTATTGATTGACTTTTTTCATTCTGTTTGATGTCTTCCTAGTTCTTGGTATGACAACTGATTCTTTATTGAAACTTCTATGTTTTGCATATTAAGGAATGAAACTCTGGATCTCATTTAAGCCTTCTCTCTTAGCTACCTTCCTTTGATACTGCCCCCGGAGGGGAAAGTGGAAGTGCATGTCACTGCCTCATTAATGCCAGGTGGGATTGGAATGCCAAGTTCCCCACTTCCCCTTTATTGATGCTTGAGGGGATTATTACAGTGGGTGAGGGTGGGAGTTCTGGCTTCCCACTAAGTGTACAATGATACCTTGAGTGGAAAGGGTAGGAATGCCTAGTTACTGCTTCCGGTATAGTGTCCACTGATAACACAGAAGAGTGGGTGGCTTCGTTACCATTGGGCAGGGGCACAAGTCCTGCCTCCCCACTAGGCCTCCTCTGATACCACCCCAGTGGGAAGGGAGGTAGTGGAGTGCCTCAGTAATGCTGGCTGGCCGATGGAAGTCCAAGCTCCCCCAGCACTGTGGAGGAGGCCTTGTACTGAACAGTAAGGATGAAAATCTGCCTTCCTACGCAGCCTTCTCCAGCTCCTTATCCTTGTCAGGAGCACCAGGGAATGTCATCATCGACTGGGGAGAGTGGAAGTTTAGGGACCTTAAACTGTGGGGGTGAGGCCACAGTTTTTTCCGTGGTGTTTGGCTGCAGTAGAGTGGTGATTTGTCTAAAAGCTTTCTGCCTTAACAGGCTGCCCCTTTACTGATTCTTTGGCTATTGGGGGACTTTTATTTATTTATTTCTTTTGGTCTGTACCCATTAGTGTTTCCTGCCCATTAGTGTTTCCTGTTAGTGGCTTTTTTCAGCTCCAAGTCTGGGATATATGAAGCAGAAAGAAAACCCAGTGAACTGGGTCCTAAGGTCCCTAGCCACTCTGCCTTTGTCACCTTTCTGAGTCTTCCTATTTTAAAAATATACAATATCTGGGTTTTTGTGGGTGGTGGTGTTGTAGTACTTAGGAGAAATAGAGAAAATATGTCTTCATCTTGCTGGAGGTCCCCCAGTTCTATTGCTTTTATCATGGCCACAAAGGATTCCACTAGAAAAATGACTGATAATTGAATGAACTGACTCCCTTTTGTTGTCGGGCATTTATGCTGTTTAGAGCCTTTGTGTTATAAACAGGTCTACTCTGAACACTTTTATACACAGGTCTTTGTGCCTATCTAGGAGTATATAACAATTCTGGAATTTGATGACTGAGCAGATTGGATTTCACTGGGAAGTTGGCTCTCAGGGTGGAAGATTTGGGTGGGGAAATAAATGGTCGGTGGGTGAGTGGGGAGGGGGGAGTGGGGTGGGGTCATCAGAGAGAGCACCGCCCCAGTTTATATCAGAGGTGTTGCCCAGGTCTCAGGAAAACTCTTAGCTGACCCTAGCCCAGCCTGGTCCTGCTGTCCAGGAGGCACCACCCTCTGACTGCCATCTTTCCCCGAGGTCAGTTTTGGGGACTCTGCCACCTTCTCCTCTTCTTGCCCACAGAGGGATGGCTCTGGGAAGGGCTGAAGAGTATCTTCCTTCATGGTGCTTCCTTCCCATTGTGATGGAGCTCCCAACTGCACCATGTTGCACACAGCACACTTAATACACATCTGCTTTGGCACTCTCCACCATGTGGGAATGCAGGCTCAGCAAGGTGAAGTGACTCATCTAAGGTCACACACCAGGGAGGGACAGACACAGAGCTCGGTCACTGGGCGTCTGGCTCTGAAGCCTGAAGTCAGTGGAGGAGTTCAGGTCCAAAGTAACATTCTGGAATGAGTATATATAGGGAAAAATGACCAGAAAGTGGGCCACCTAAGTGTCAGGGAAGCCCTGAAGGAAGGGAAGTGATGAGGAGGGGACGAGGGGAAGCACATGCACATGCCTGTCACCTGCGGAGGCTGGCACAGAAAGTTGGGGCTGGAAGGAATTACTCGGGATCCTGGCAGTTCCAAGGGGGGTGGTCGATGTTGGAGAAGGATATCTGACCAGCCCACTCTTACTGGGGGCCTGAAAACATTGCTTATTATTGGAGGCAAACTGCTTTTAGCAGCCACGACAAAGACAGGCAGGCATACAGAGACGCACAGCCCAGACGCAGCCAGATGTGCATGCACGCACACAAGCACACACACAGAGGCACGCACCAGGCAGCTACACAGAGACTGCCCGTTCGGATGCACGTGCACACATGGAGACAGCCCCACCCCCACCCCATCCCCGCCAAGACACACATGCACACACGTGCATGAACCACGCACACCCACACAGCAGCATATGGAGCAACCCTGCCTTCCCCCATGGTTTCCAGGAGGCTCAGTGGGGGGTGCGAGTTCCACATCTGACTTTCCTTGTGTTCGTTAGACTCTCAGTGTAATTAAATGTTACATTGAATAATCCAGCGCTGGCTCAGTGGTGGCTGTGGTGGGCTGGGGGAAGAGGGCCCTGGATGTCTTTCTTAGTCCTGCACCCTTCCTGCCCGCCATTCTCCAGTCACCCCCTTGCCTAGGGCTCCGGAGCAGAGGAACCCTTGGCCACAGAGTCCCTTGGTCAGACCTTGAGGGAGGATGGGGGTTGGAAGGTGGTCTGGGGAGACCCCTGTGCTGTCCTGTGGCTTAGGAGTCATGTATCCCCCGCTCCTGTGGGGATGAAATACCCATCTGGGAGGCCTCAGGTGCTGAGGAGGGCCTCTGGGAGCTGGAGAGGCCCTCTGTCCAGCAGAATGGCCACAGTACTCACCTCTTCTGGGCAGGGGAGGCAAGAAGTGCTTCCACTTTGCCCTCTCTCTGTTCCTTTAAATGGGTCTGTGACTTCCTCTGGCCTCTGTGGAAGGCAGCCTGGTATGGTGACTATAGACCACCCACATGGGTACTACTTGCTAGCTACGGGACCCAGAGTGTGTCAGTGACCTCTGTGTGTCAGTGTCCTTGCGGGTGAACCAGGGCTCATAGGTGTCCTCGTCTCATGGGACCGTTATGGGGATTAAATAGGCCCTTAAAACAGTACCTGCTCAAAAACATCAGCTACCTGGCCAGCACTTAACCACCCCCTGCATGTGAGGTTCTGTCCCACAAAGGTGACCCGGGCCATGTCTATACACGTGCTGAAGGTGAGGTTGTGGATCCAGCGCCAGTGACATCGCACTGCAATCTCAGTACCCCCCTCTGACCCCAAATTCCTTCATCTGTAGAATGGGGTTGCCAGTCACTCTGGCCTGGCAGGGGGGCGAGAATGGAATGGGCTCCTGCACGGGAAAGAATGTGACAAAGTGCTGGGTGCTGTGCACAAGGGCAGCTCGGCCCCTTCCCCACTCCTCTTACTGAGACCTCCCTTTGGGATCCTGAGCCATAGCCCCCTCCCTTCCAAAGCTCCAGGGAGCACAGGGATGGGGCTGCCACTCGGCTCAAAGCAGGAGGGAGGACCTGGCGTAGAGAATCCCAGAGCCCTTGACCTAGGCTTAGTTGGCGCTGGGGTGTCCAGAATGACTTCACCATGCACAGCCCCTTTCCGGTGTGGACTCTGAAGTGAGTGCCAGCCCCTGGTGTGGGCCAGCTGGACAGTGGGCGGGGTGGGCTGAGGATAAGCCACCAAGGAGGTGCGGAGGAGAGAGTGGCTGGAAAAGAGCTCTCAGTCCGATCTTCACTTGGGGCCTGGCTCCCAGAGGTGGTGAGGCCAGGGCAAGGCTGACTCTGCGCACGCACACACACACACACACACACACATACACACACCGGTGCCCACTCAAACCTTGTACCCACAGGCACAAATGCGCCTGACACAAGAGCCAAGACTAGCCCACATAATTTCCTGGAGTCTCATGTGCAAACCCAGATGGCCCCACATGAGGACACGGTCAACCGCACACATGCCCAGAGACACAGAGAGATCTGAGCTCACTAGACTCACACAACTGTGTGCATATGTGCAAGAGACACACAGCACCTAGTGACCACCCACTGCTGAGACATTTTCTTGCTCCAGAGACACCTGCTCCTGTGTCCCCCATGCTATCTAATATGCACAGCTATCCTTTGCCTCTGTTTTATGAGGTCTCAGAGAAGCCAACTGGACTGCGGAAAGCCACATAGCTCCTGAATAGCCCCAGTGGGTGGGGATCTCAGCCCTGACTCCCAGGCCAGAGCTATGGCTTTTCTCCAGGAGGCCTCCTGGCCTCCCTCCCCCTGCTGCCCTAAGCCTCAGGCTAGAGAAGGGGGTGCCTGCAGGAGAAGGGGGTGACTTTTGAAGGATGTTTTAAATATGGAGTGCGCCCTCGTTCCTCCCCCATCACCCAGGACTCTGAGCTGTGCAAAGCCAGCTCGTGAATATTCAGGACCCCATAGACTCTGTTCTCTGTTTCTTCTCCTGCTCCTCGTTTTGTGCTGAGTCTTAAGTGAAATTGATCTTTTTTTTTTTTTTTAAGGAAAGAGAAATCTGTCTTTTGTTCTCCTGCTCCCCCAGGGGCCCCTCAGAAGAGGAGGCCCCCCGCCCGGTTTAAGGGGCACGCCTCAGAACCAATCGCTGCCTGGCACGGTTCCCCGGGCGCTGGGCTTGGGCCCGATGCCATGCGAGCAGATGGCCGTGATTGTTGGCAACCCGGAGACCCTGCAGGAGAGTCGCGTATGGGTGTTTACAGCATCCTGGTCCCGCCGAGAGCATCAAAATGGCAGACCAAGTGGCGCCTGGCCCACCCGGGGTGGGGGAAGGGGCAGTGCACATTCCCGAAAAAGGAGAAGAAGTGTCCTGCCCAGCGACCGGCACCCAGTACCCAGCATGGTGCCCGAATCAAGTAACAGCAAAACCTGATTGTGGGAGGGCCACCCTCTCTGCTCCTCCACCTCTTTCCTCTGCTCCCTTCAGGCATCCTTCCTGCAGCTCTCCAAGGTCTGTCTCCCCCCTCTGAAGGGGTCCACAGGAGAGTCCTGCATTCATTTGGAAGATAGATGTGAGCACCTACTATGTGCCAAACAGTGAGGAGGAAGACAGAGGCCCTCAAAGCCTCTTTGCTTTCCTTCAAAGCCCTCATCAGCCTTTGTGTGGTTGTTGGACAAATGCCTATGTCCATTGCCAGACTGAGCTCCTCTAGGGTGGGGTCCTGGCATGTAGTAGGTGCTCCATAAATCTTTGTTAAGTGACTTAGGGGAACCTGTCCTCACAGATATTACGATCTCGTGGTAATTCTCTCCCTCGTGCTCCCTCCCACCCTTGTTTTTGTGTACTTTGCTTCCCAATTTCACTGAAGCCCCCCCCACCAGAAGGAAGGGGCCATACCCTTTGTCTCCCTAAGATGGCGGCCACATAGTGGCTCTTGTTATATCCATCACGTGGCTAGTATGCAAATGTAGTTCCCTCAAAGGTCACATAAACACTCCCAGAGAGCAGTTCCCAGAGATCTTCAGGAATGCAAACCCAACCCCATTACTTTGTTGCCTGCAGCCCCCAGAGGGCCTCCCTTCCTACTCCTCAGTCCTCCATGCAAAGCTTTTTGCAGTCTTGTCTTGCACTCTACCATTTTTTGCTTTTCATTCATTTAAAAATATTTATTGAGCTCCTATCAGATGCCAAGTCCTATCCAGGGGCTGAGGACAAGATAATGAATAAAATACAAAGCTACTGTTCTCATGGAACTGACCCTCTATTGGTGGATTGAGTGGAAACAAAGGGCAAATGTACAGGTGGATGTGTTATATGTGTGGAGGGAGCAGAGCTATGAAGAAGGACAAAGCCAGGCATGGCACAGGGAGAGATGGGAGTGGACAGCAATGGCTTCTCTGACATTGGAGCAGAGATCTGAACGAAAATGAGTGTGACTGTGTGGCCATCCTGGAGAAGAACATTCTAGATGGAAGGAACAGCACAGGCAAAGCCTCTGAGACAGGAATGGGTTGGCCTTTCTAGATCTCAGTCACTGAAACAAACAGGGCTCGTGACTTTCAGTGCCTGCGGCCCGCGGCTCCAGGCAATGATCACAGGAGAGGTGAGCCAGGCACAAGTGTGATGGCAAATGCAAGTGACACTAGGTCGGTGTCACTGAAGTCACAGGGAGTGGTGAGGTCTGTGGAAGATAAGGCAGGTCTACAGCAGGCAGCCAGCCAGTGACATGGCAAGGCAGACCTGGAAGCAGCCAGAGCATCTAGTGTTTCGAGCAGAGCTAAAATCTTGGTCTTTTAAAATGTGGAATCTTCCAACTGTTGGAAGCTGATGTGAAAATATTTTTTAAAGCCCTGCTCACACCAAACAAAACAGGCCAGATCCAGCCTGTGAGCAACTGGTTGGCAGTTTTGGATTCAGTTATCTGTGGGGTTTCAACTGGGCATGAGTTTGAATCATGGATCCCAGCCCCAGTGGACAGCCGGAAGGGGCCCTGAGGTGCTCAGGGGTGAGGGTCTGGGCAGGGCCAGGGGTCCTCTGGTTCTGATGCAAGAGCCTAAGGGGCATGGAGAGCCAGTCCAAATACCTGTCTTCAGGGACTCCTCTCCCAGGCCTGCCCCAGTGAGAGAGAGGCTGGCGGAGAGGGGCAGGAACTACATTCCGCTCCAAGGAGGGGGGGACCTCTTTTGCTGGCATCTGACAGGGTCCACCAGTCAGCCAGATGCAGCCCTTCCTGAGAATGTGACGATGGAGGGCCTTTTGCTCCAGCTCTTTTGTGGCCCCTGCTGCTGCCTGAGACCCCCCTCCCCCATCAGAGCCCCACTTTCTCTTGGCAAGCTCAGGCACGACAGGCTGGGACTGCCCCCATGGTCCTGCCTGTCCTGGAGATCGGCTCTCTGGACAACTTCCTCTGGAGTGATTCCACATTGACATACACTTGGCCCGGCCTTCAGAGTCCTCTGCCGAAAGCCCCCCGTTAATGCTAATGGAAGTCCTGTTGCTCGGCCAGGGCACCCCGCTGGAAAGAGGCCTTGGGATGCCCACCTGCAAACATGACCTTTTCCTGTGTAAGAGACAAGTTTTCAAAATCAATCCGGCCTGTGGGGCCTGCCCATCCCCACCACACGCGCTGATCAGAGAAGAGGTCACATGCCCCAGGACAGGCGGGTCAATACTGAGTCTGGAGGAGCCTGGCCGGCCGGGCCAGCACACTTGGGAGGTGGCTGTCTTGCCCTACAGCTGGAGCATCTCTCCGAAAAGAACACAAGGAGTATTCCATGTCTTTACTCAGTCTTACCTTGGCCAGCTGGAGCCGGTACAGCAAGAATGGCAAACACTCATACATACCACCAAGTTCCGAACACGCTGTAGAAGCTCCCCTGCAGGTTATTTTCACCAGACTGGCAACATAGACATGATGATCACCTCCAGTTCACACATGGGGAAACTGAGGACACAGAGGTTTGCAAACGTGCTCAAGTCAGGTCACGCAGCAAGGCCGTAGCAGTGCTGCGATTTGAACCCAGGGCCTGTGCTTATGTTGTCGTATGCAATTCCTCCCTCCAGGGTAACTGCCGTAAGAGGAGGGGATGCCACAAGTCAGAGCAGGTGGGATACTGGTCTGGAGAAGGGAGGGCAGACTTGGCCTGCAGGATGACGGGCAGTGGTCAGTCAGGAAGGACTTCCTGGAGTAGGGGATCTCTGAATAGAGTAGCAGGTGCCCAGGAGTCCCTTTGCATGTGTTTAGGGGCAGGTGCCTGGATACTCATACCTGTACATGTACGTGCACAGTCGGTCCCAAGAGTTAGTGCACTTGTGTGGACCTGGAAGCAGGTCTCATGGACACAATGTTACCAGATGCCCCAAGGACCCAGCTGAGGCGCGGAAGGCACCAAGAGGAGTAAAGAGGGCACTGTCCTTTGTCAGAAGATGGAGGGTTTGGGGGCACCTGGGTGGCTCAGTGTGTTGAGCGTCTGAGTTTGGTGTATGTCATGATCTCACAGTTCATGAGTTCAGGCCCCACATCGGGCTCACTGCTGTCAGTGCAGAGCCCGCTTTGGATCCTCTGTCTCCCTTTCTCTGTTCCTTCCCCACTTACACTCTCTCAAAAACAAATAAACATGGGGGCGCCTGGGTGGCTCAGTCAGTTAAGCATCTGACTCTTGATTTCGGCTCAGGTCATGATCTCACAGTTTGTGGGTTTGAGCCCTGCACTGGGGATCCCTGCTTGGGATTCTCTCTGTCCGCCCCTACCCTGCTTGCTCTCTCTCCCAAAATAATAAACAAACTTTAAAAAAATAAAAAAAAATAAACATAAAAAAGGAAAGTGGAGGGGGTTTTAGGGAATATGGACAGAGCACGATGTCACTGGAAAGGTTGGCTTGCACTTGAAAGGCACTATCATCCCAGAAGGCCTCCCTGTAGGCTTCGATGTAGACAGGATTCAAGAACCACACACTGGAGGCCCTGAGCTGTATGTGGCCTTCAGGTGGCCTCTCTCTGGTGTGCATAAGTGGTGGTGAGCTTTTGTGGTCTGAATGCCCATAAGTGTGATAGGCCTTTTGTGTTTGCTCACAGTCCCCACCCATCCCTCTCGGTGAACACCTGCCCCCCACCCCCGCCCCCTTCCACTACCTGGAAGGCATTTACTTTGGAGCTCTTTGCTTTAGCAACTTCAAGTTCTTCACAGAGTCTTCTACATGCAAAACAAACCTTGTGATGGCCTCTCACGGGAAAACTCTGGTGTGCAGCTACGCTAACAACATTTCTGTCTCTTGATCTTACTAAACAGCCCCCTTCCCACTAGAGAGGAGGGTCATTCCTTCATTCATGCAGCACATATATATGGAGCATCTGCTCTTTGTCAGACCCTGCCCCAAGTGCTGGGATGGGTCTATGAGCCAAACGGTCAAGAAGCCCCACCCTCCTGGCACTTCCATTCCAGTGGGTCCTGGGCAGGCAGAGGGAGGCTCGTGGGCTGCGGCGCCTGCATGGTCAGTCCCCAGAGTACCAGCTTCCTTGCCTTGGGTTCTTGCCCCGTCCGTTCGGCACCTAAAGTCCTACTGGGTCGGTTCAGTGGGGCTGGAGGGGGGGAAGTAGCCACCAAAGGCCTCCTACAGGATTAGGCAGCAGCCACTGGAAGGTTAATGCCATAGAGGGTGCTGGGATAGTGCTGAAGGGGGATGAGTGGCCCAGGGGAAAGGGAACCATTACTCTTCCTCTCAGCCAGTCACTTCAGAAGCAGCTCAACACAGGGGTCAGATGGCCACAGAGGCTCTGCTTCTTTCTCTTCCTTTGCTCTTTTCAGACCTCTGCCCTGGGCTGGAGCCTGGCTTTTGCAAGTGTTCCCCTCAAGTTCACTGAATAACCACCAGCAGCTCTGGCTCCCAAACAGAAAAGGACAGAGGGCTGGCTCCATATCTCCAGCAAAGCTCTGAGATGCTCTCTGATTGGACCAGCTCCTTCACAAGGCCTGCCCCAAACAGTCATGTGGCCACCAGATATGATGTGCTGATTGGCCAGTACAGGTCATGTGCTCCTCCCAGAGCCAGGTGTAGCAGATTCTGTGGTCTGAGGCAGGGGAGGGGTTGATCCCAGATGACTACAGGGGAGATGACTACGGGGGAGGGGTGCTCCTATCTCTGGGCACCACACTGGACTAATCCAGCCCCTGCTCTCTGACTTTTGGAGTCATCCCTCCTCCCCCCTGCATCTTCTACCCACCCTTAAAAACCTAGCTCAAGCCCTAACTGTGGCTCGAAGTGTCCCAGTGAACACCTGCGTCCTCCTCCTTTGAGCCTCTGTGCTATAGGCAGTCTGCGCCGCATAATGCGTCAACCTCTGGATCATTACTGCTCCAGTGGAGCTGAAACCACGCCTCAGGTTTCCTGAGTATGGGCACGGCACGTTAGCCTAAGAAAAGAGCCGCCTGATGGTCAGCTGGGTCCGTTGGCCATAAACAGTTCCACAGAACACCAACATCATGCAACACCACAAAGCACCCAAAGATGAGGCCACTCCACAATTGTGTCTGAACACAGACAGAATGTGAACTTTGTCCAAATCACAAACTGCCCAAACATCCTGCATCCTGGCTAACTTGTTTCCTCACCAACTGTAGTTGTAGTTTTGCTTTGTTCTCCCTGCCTTCTAGATAAGAATCATCAAGGTGTCCACTCATAGAATTACTCCTGTTTCTGGACAGCATCCGACCCAGAGAAAAAGCCTGAAGAATCACTTAACACAAGTCAAATTCTAAGAATTATGTTTCTAACGTCCTTGTCCTAACATATAGCCCATGGGTGTGTATTCTCCACCACTGCAACCTGTCAGTAAATCCAGCTTTGTTGGACTACAGGTGTGTTCTTGGTGGTCTTTGGCTGGAAGGTATTGTGCAATCCTGCCAAAGGGATGGTCTCATTCTTATTTCACAGGTAAGGGAACCGGGGGTCAGAGAGGTTAATAAGTTCCCCGAAGTCACACCAGTGCTCTTTCCATTAAAAGTTTGTTCACATTCGTCCTTTCTTTCTTTATTCATTTATTAGTGGTGTGTGTGTGTGTGTGTGTGTGTGTGTGTGTGTGTTTCGTAATAATTGGTGCTGTTTGGCAAGCACAGTTGGAGTTTGGCAGCACTGGCCTGGGGTAGCTGGTGGAGCCTTCACTTTCTTCTCCTGTTTCTCAATTCTTTAAGCTGCACCCCCAAATTTTTGCTTGCCCCTGAGGTGGAGTTAGTGGCGTTCACCTTTAACAAAGGTGGCTTTGCCTTACATTTGGACCCCTCTTCTAATTTCTAGGCGCTTCTCCCTTTGTCACCAGGGAACAGCCCACTGGACCAAGATGGGTGTGCAGACCATCTCCTAGAGGGAGAGGAGTTGTTTAATGTCACACACGCCTGGTTCGAAATGGACCAGGCGGGCTAACAGGGAACTCGAGGATCCT
Source organism: Lynx rufus (assembly GCF_022079265.1). Classification (NCBI taxonomy): domain Eukaryota; kingdom Metazoa; phylum Chordata; class Mammalia; order Carnivora; family Felidae; genus Lynx; species Lynx rufus. The sequence goes on along the minus strand of NW_025814830.1, from coordinate 23,580,208 downwards.
TTCCCCCAACCCCTGATTTCTTTGTCCTACATGGACCTCAGATCCACTCTGTTATCATGGTCCCTGTACAACTTGATTATTATTATTATTGTGGTTCTTACTATTTTTAGGCCAAACCATATGAAATTGCCAATTTTCGGCCATTTCTGATCTACAAGAAAGTCCATTTTACTTGGGTCAACGCAATGTTACTTTTTAATTATATAGTACCTGTGACAGTCCCTCCAACCCCAGAGCTTCCAGAACGTGACCAGTGACTCACAGCTACTTATGTGTCACCCCCCTGTTCTACAGGTGGGGAGACACAGGCACAAGGTAGGGAGGGGACCTTCCCAGGCTGCATGGGCAGTGACAGAGGGCTGCGACCCCAGCCCTTTTTTTTTGGTGTGGGGGAGTAACCTACCTCCCCAGCTTCCAAATTCTTCTCCCTTCCCAGAACCCCATCTCCACCTCTGCTGCCAGCCGAGCTCCTTTGTTAACTGGAAGTAACTCACATTTTCTTACAAAGAGTATCACAAGAGTACCTGTGCCGTGCCAGGCACAGAGCATCAAGACTGAACACCGTAGAGGGCAGTCCCAGCCACAGTCTGGTCAGGGTCTTGTCCACTTACCAAGTAGGTAACTAAATGTATGCGCTTCCAACAGTGCGATTCTGAGAAGGATGGGAGTGGGGCCTCCTCGGGGAGAGTGGACAGGGATGGCCTCTCTGCGGGGGTGACATTTAAGCTGCGACCTCCTGCAGGGCCCTCGCTACTGACCTTACCTTTTTGAATCTGTGCTCTTGTGCCAGGTTGACCTCTTGGCCCTTTCCTTGGCCGTGGGTCCAGGGAGGTTTTAGTCCTGAGGTTGACAACTGTCCAGTAACTGGAGCATCGAAATCCCTGTGCAAAAGCAGCTTGTCAGCTTTAGTGAGACCCACCTGCTCCACACGTCCCCCACCCCACTTCACCCCCCACTTCCTGGCGGTTAATGTAGGAATTTTTTTAAAGGGAAGAAATATGAATCTTGGCATTTATTTCCTTGGACTTTGAGAGGCTGGAACTGTGGAGAATGTCACGGCCTGGGCCAGTATCTCTCCTGGGAATAAGGTCTAAGGTCCCTCGCTGGGAGGGCCCAGGTCCCTGTGAGACTGCTGCTAATCTGGGTGTTAACGTGCCCCTTGAGTAGGCAGAGGGGTCCCAGAGCTGGAAGGCAACCTAGTGAAGAGGAGAAGAGATGGAGAAAGGGAAGCCTTGATGGGGAGGGACAGAAGCCAAAGGCCACTGAGGAAGGAGGCTGTGTTCATAGGGGACTGGCCAGTGTTGAGGGGTTTTCAGTGTCACCTGGAAGCTCATGGTGACCCCATGAAGTGGGTTGTATTATAATTCCCGTTTCACAGGTGAGGAAACCAAGGCTCACAGCTAGTTTTCCACGAGGGCATTCCGACCCCAGGGCCTGGGCTCTTACCTGTAGCTGCTTCTGCATCTAACCTCACTGAGCAAAGGCCTGTCAGACCAGTACTGTCTTCCTGAAGGCGTGAGGTTGTGCCAGGATGCCCTGACCAGGTATGCGGATGGTTGGACGACGGGCACTGAGCACATGCATGTGTTGTGTGTTCCTGGGCCTTTGTCTCCATGAGTGTGTGTCTGGGGGTGGGAGGCCTGCCGTCTGGATCCTTCTCTCTGCTCCTGCCAGTTGGTCTGTCTGTCTCTCTCTCTGGGTCTCTGGGGCTAGCTGTCTCATCCCTTTTTCTCTCTCCATTTTTTTTTTTTTTTATTTCTAGCTCATTCTGTCCATGTCTTTTTGTCTCTGTTTTCCTTTGTCTCTTTAGATTTCCTTCTCTCTCAGCTGTCTCTCATTTTTTAATCTCTGTCTAGCTCTGCCTCTCTCTCTCTCTCTCTGTCTTTCTGTCTTTGTGGGCCTCCCTCTGACTATCTCTCCCTTTCTCTGCCTTTACCTCGGTTTCTCTCTCTGTCTCTTGTTTACTGTGTGTCTCTGTCCTTATTTCTTGCTGGAGTTCTCTCTCTCTCTCTCTCTCTCTCTCTCCCCCACCCTCCCTTTGTCTTCTACATTGGTCTCAGCTCCTCTCTCTCTCTGCTTCAGGGTGTGCCTGTTTTACTATTTCTCACTAACCCTGTCTCTCTTTGTCTGCCCCCCTCCTTTTCTTTCTCTGAGGTTCTTTCAGTTCTGTTTCTCCTTTTCTAACCCATCTCTGTCCCTCCAGCCCTGTCAGAGTACGTATCGTCTGTGGTCAGGAAGCCCAGCACGCTTTGGCAGACTTGGCCCTGTGTGACCCTCACAGCCTTGCGTGCAGCAGGCAGGACCAGGGCCTGGTCCCCGCCCCAGCTGGGAAGTCTGAGGCCCAGAGGTGTGCCTTAACGTGCAGGCTGTCACCGGCTGGCAGGAGGAGGAGCCTGGGAAGGACCCCAGCTCGTGTGGTCTGTGTGAGTGTGGGTGCCTAGGTCCCTGTGCTTGTGGCCAAGTGTGCCCTGAGGTGGGGGATCCTGCCACACCTTCCCAGCCCCTCCTATGCCACTGAACCCCAGCTTTCCTACAGCCAGACACACAGCGGAGGCCCCAACCCCACTCTGCCTGTGTCCTCTGGGACCCCTCCAGCCAGCTCCAGGGGGCCTGGCCCAGAGTGGGTGTTGCAGAAGCTCCTCTCTGCGCTGACAGACACGCAAGGCTTAGCGAGCCTGTCCGCCATCAAAGCCAGAGGCCACAGGGACCCCTGCCCACCCCTCTGGCTCTCAGGCAGGGCTGAGAGGACACTGAAAGGCTGAGCCGAGTCTTGGGGAGCCATGAGGCTGCTGCCTGCTTTCTTCCTTCCCTGCTCCCCTTTTGCTGTGTGGCAGGACAAAATTAGTTTTGAGAAATGTTTTTCCATAAATCCCCATAGACTACCTGCTCTAAGTCACAGTTGTGCTGGGGGCTTGTCTGATCATCCGTTCCTCAGGGGTCTGAGGACAAGAAGGAATGTTCTGAGGGGCAGATAACTGACCCTGGCCATAGACCGTCCCACCAGGCCTGCCCTTTGTCACCTGGGTGAAGAGTTAACTTTCTCCCAGGGGGGCCCGAAGAGCCCCTCCACCCCCATCAGGGGAGGTGTGGTGGGAAGGCTGGGACTCAGGCATACTGGAATCCCTGCCATTCTCTGTGTCTTGAAAGGACTCCAAGTCTCCTCAGTTTAAAGGGAAAGAAATGAGTTTCAAGTTGGAAAAGTTGATGGGTGTCCGATGTGTCAGCGCTGCTGTCCAGCCTCGAAGGCCTGGTCGGGGGGTACATGAAAGGGGCCCTCGGAGGGGAGGCGGAGGGGCAGCCCTGCCCCAGCTCAGGCTGGGGACAGCCCCGCCCTCACCCGCTTCAGAAGCCCCTTGGAAGCCCCCAGGTAAACCCCCGCTCCCTTCCTTTATCCCAAGCCTCTTTTTTGAGGCTCGGCTGCAGTTTTGATCTTAACAAGTTTTTTCTTTTTCTTTTTTTTTTTTTTTTTGTCATCTTTGCCAGGGCTTTTACAATGCGATTTCCTTTTATTTTAAAAACGGTGGCTTTCAAGCCTCCTCTCATCTGTGATTGTTTCATGTTTGCAGGTTTCTGGAAGGTTTGGAGCTGGTCCCTGGGTGGGCGACTTCCCATCTGCTCCTTGCTCTGCTCGTGGGCTTGGAATGGGTTGGGGCCTTGGAGCAGCGGCCTTTTCAGCCCCCCTCTGGCTGGGCCAGCACGGATGAAGGAAGACCAGGGCCCTGGCCCCAGCCACCTGCCTCCCTGGGACTCCCCATTCTCCACACAGCAGGAGACCTTGAGGTGGGAGGCAGGCTGCCTGTGTTCCAGCCTTGGGCAGGCACTTGCACTCTCTGGGCCTCAGCTGCCCCATCTGTACATTGGGAACACTGCTTGTATTCTAAGATATTAGCAATAAGTACTTACAAAGAGATAGTATAAGTAATACTGTAAGACGGTACATGAAAAGTGCCTAGCTCAGTGCCGGGCACAGAGTGAAGGACTCACAAATGGCACCTATTACAAAAGGGCAAACGCTTGGTCTCCCTGACATCCGAGAGGTGGCACTTGGATCTCTCACGCAGCTTCATCAGCTACTTGAAACACCTGCGGTCCACAAAGCACCTGCCCGCTGGTAAGACTCACCCTGCACCTTCCCAATTCTGAATCTTTCTTGACCCTGTTCCCTCTTTCAGCCTCCTCCTCAGGCTGAAAGTCTCCTGCATCCTTCAAGGGTCAGCTCACTGCCACCTACTTTGGGACATCTTTCTTCACCTCCCTCAACCCAATAAAAATTAATCATACCTTCTTCCGTGCGAGTATGATTGAATTTGGTTTTTTATTTTATTTAGCGATGTAGCAAGTGCTGACTTTGGTCTGGCTTTAGAAGCAGGGGAAGTTAGGGTTTCCATTTCCTGTCTGTGCTGCCATGAGCATACTCCTCAATCCCTGGGAGCCTCAGTTTCCTCATCTGTAGATGCGGATGGCTAGGTCCTCCATAGTGTAAGCTCCATGAGAGAGTGGATGTCTGTTTCTTACATTCTGCTATATTTCCAGCGGAAGAACACAGTAGGTGCTCAACAAATAAGTTAGTAGGAAGGGTGACCACTGGGTTGATAAGGATTCTTTTTTTAAAAAAGTTTTTTAGAATGGAGATTTATTTATTTATTTACTTATTTATTTTTAAGGAGAGAGCAAAGGCTTACGCAAGTGGGGGAGGGGCAGAGAGAAAGGGAGAGAGAGAATCTCAAACAGGCTCCACGCTGAGTGTGGAGCTCGACCTCACAACCCTGAGACCATAATCTGAGCTGAAACCAAGAGTCAGACGCTTAACCAACTGAGCCACCCAGGTGCCCCTGGGTTGATAGGATTCTTAACTACTTGGCGTATAAATGTGCTCGATAGATGGCAATCCTCTTTATTATGTCCATTACTATCGAGAAACATTCATTTGCTCATCCATTACAATGAATGGAGTGGTCCTATATGCAGGACCCTGGGTCAGGCACGAGGCCTCCAGAGGAATGAGTGAGATCTCTGCTCTTGCAGGGGCTCTCGCTGTGGAGACGGATCGGGAGACAGAGTGATGATGCCATGGCAGCAACTGGCCAGACCGGAGGTTTGGAGGCCATTCGAAGTTTTTCTTGTCCATTGATTCTGCAAGACACAGCCCATGTCCTGCACACACTAGATGCCTGGTGAACGCCCTGAACTGAATTAAAAGTGATCCTTAGAAGACCAACCCTTGAAAGCTGCCCCAGGTTGGGCTACTGTTCAACTTAGCCAATCCCAGTTCCCGGAGGCCTAAGGCAGCTCTCTGCTCTACCATGATGCTTTTTTAATTTTTTTTTTTACTTTTTTTTTTTAATGGTTTTATTCATTTTTGAAAGACAGAGAGATACAGAGTGCTAATGGCAGAGGGGCAGAGAGAGAGGGGGAGACACAGAATCGGAAGCAGGCTCCAGAATCTGAGCCGTCAGCACAGAGCCCGACGCGGGGCTCGAACTCACGAGATGTGAGATCATGACCTGAGCCGAAGTTGGATGCTTAGCCGACTGAGCCACCCAGGTGCCCCATGATGCTTTTTAAAAAATAAGCTCAGGGGCGCCTGGGTGGCGCAGTCGGTTAAGCGTCCGACTTCAGCCAGGTCACGATCTCGCGGTCCGGGAGTTCGAGCCCCGCGTCGGGCTCTGGGCTGATGGCTCAGAGCCTGGAGCCTGTTTCCGATTCTGTGTCTCCCTCTCTCTCTGCCCCTCCCCCGTTCATGCTCTGTCTCTCTCTGTCCCAAAAATAAATAAACGTTGAAAAAAAAAATTAAAAAAAAAAAAAGCTCAGCTGCCCCAGGAGACCCAAAGTTGGTTTGGGTTTTGGGGGGATGCACAGTAACAACTTCTCAGCTCCTGGCCATCAGATGGTCTGTCTGCTGCTTCCTCTTCTCTTTTCCCCTTTTGCGTAATGTTATTCCCCCTACAAAGTGGAACATAAGACTAATAATACATCACTTTGGTGTCCCCAAAGTGAGGATTTTCAGGTGCTTCTTTCAACAGCCAGCTCAGGCCCTTCAACACCATCTGGGGCCTCCAGGAGCACCTGAGCACGTGTCCATGGAGCCTAACCCCTGATACCTATGGGTCTGCGTTTGGAAAGTCCCTTCTGTACTCAGCCCAGCTCCTAGGTTCCATTCCAGCACAAGTTGCTTCTTTCACTCTCCAGTCCTTATCCACCCTGCCCAGAGAACTTACAACCCTCCCTCTCCTCTTCATTATTCAAATTAACCCTCCCACTGCTTGTGCAGCCTCCATTCTCCTTAATGGGATCAAGCACACTCTGCTCACCTTTCTCTGGGGAACAACATCTTCCCTCAGGTTAGGTCTTGGACGTTAAGTGGCACGGAAGATACCCCTGAAGCCATGGAACATGTGACTCACAGCTGACCAGAGTATCAAACCCTTCTGACCATGTGATTGGCTCATGAGTGTCCATGTGGCCAAAGAGAGGCCAATCAGGTCCAATAACTGCCACTCCATAGACTAGAAAAGAGCCGCTGCCCGCTATTGGCTGCAGAGAGAGGAGATTAGAAACTGGGTGTCAGGGGGTGGGGTCACTGGGGACAGCCTGTTTGCAGTAAGGAGGACAGAGGGGTAATGGAGAGATCTTTGTTTAAGTCACTGTATTCTGCCAGTCCTACTTACTTCTGGACTTTCAGTGACATGAGCCAATGAATGCTGCGTGTGTGTGCATGCGCGTGCGTGCACGCGCGCGCATGCACACACACACACACACACACACATATCCCTACCTTTCTTTTTTTTTTTTATTTAAAAAAATTTTTTTTTCAACGTTTATTTATTTTTGGGACAGAGAGAGACAGAGCATGAACGGGGGAGGGGCAGACAGAGAGGGAGACACAGAATCGGAAACAGGCTCCAGGCTCCGAGCCATCAGCCCAGAGCCCGACGCGGGGCTCGAACTCACGGACCGCGAGATCGTGACCTGGCTGAAGTCGGACACTTAACCGACTGCGCCACCCAGGTGCCCCTCTACCTTTCTTTTTTTAAAAGTCACTTGGAATTGGATTTTCACCTCTTGCAATAGAAATATCTAACCATTCGTTAGAGCCTCCCGTGGATCCGAAATTCCCAGCCCTGGAAGCAGGAAGACAGGTCAAGTGCTCCCCCCTCCCCCTTCCAAGGCCCCTTCCACAGCGGGATCCCAGACCCAGCTGCCTTTTTAAACAAATTATCCTCCTTTGACCTTGCCTGGTGGAGAGAGGAGACCTGTCTTCTCTTTAAGCTGAGGGAGAGACACTGCAGAATGAGGGAGTACAAACCACCTTCTCTTCTGCTCTGAGGGGTAGGGGGCACACTCCTTGGGTTTTTATATTGTATTACCTTTTATTTTTTTCAGATTTACCTTCCTAATTAGGTTTTGCTCAGGCAAATATATTAGGATTAGTTCGTAATCCTTGAGCTCACAGAAAGTGAGGGTGGGATGGCTCTGAAGAGGGCTAGGAGCCAGGAGGAGGTGTTTGCTGTGGAAAATGCACAGAGTGGGGAAGCACATGGGTAACAAGGTGTGTCCACACATGAAATGGGGTTTAGATGTATTATTTATTCATTTCCTTAATCCACAGTTATGAATTATCAGTTATGTGCTAGGTGTTGGCAAACAGGACCAGGTACCTGTTTTTACAGGACCCCCATGGAGGGAAAGGACCAGCAAGAAGGACAAATAAATCTGGTGGGAACAGGTTCCCTGGGCTTCTGTGGCACTTAAGTGCTGTAGAAATGTTCTCAGCTCCAGCAGGTGGACAGGGCTCTTCAAAGAAGGGTTCCTACTTACCCTTTGCCTATGTTTGGCCTCTTCTGGTTCCAGCACAGGGCCAATCGTGCTCCCCAAAGGCCACCCTCTAAGCCACGTGGCTGGGCTAGAAGTGGGCCCAGGCTGTGTCAGAGCCAACTCCCCTTCTGACCATCCAGACAAGGAAGACTCTTCCCCAGGCCAGATTTCCCCTTTCCTTAGGGTGAGCCCACTTGGGGCCTTCAGGGTCCCTTCCACCCAGGACTTGTGGTCAAGACTCTACCAATTCACAAAGTGCTATGCTTTAGTAAGTAAGGGGACAAGTGTGAATTTTCCTCCCATGAGGTTCCGGGGCTTCAGGACAAATGTGTCCACAGCATGGCAGGTAGGGGGGTGAGGGTGAGGGCTGTGGAGAGGCAGACTTGGTCAGGTCCCCAGAAGTGTGGCCATATTCTTCCCCTAGCCATGGGTGCCCACTTGCTGATTATTTGCCCACTCAAGGAAGCCTCTTAAAAAGCCCTTTTGTGAACAGGGAAGGCTGTAAGATGGCTAGTGGCTCCACCTTGACAGACAAGCATCTCAGCAGCTTGCAAAGAGCTTCTTCTTAAAGTTCTGCCTGATCAGGCCCTGGGGCTACAGGCCAAGTCTCTGAGTGAGCAGGCCTCTTGAGGACACAGCTGATAGGCCGCCTCCCTGGGCCTCCCTTGAGCCTTCACTTCTCCCATCAGGTATGGTTCAGCGTCTGCTCCAGAGGGCTGAATGCCACCCTCTCTGCCTTGGGACCAGAGAACTTTCTGAGCTGTTGAACCTGGGGTTGCTGTGATTCATGAGGAGGCACGAACATGGGGTGGTGAAGGGCACTGGGACCTGTGTAGGGGACAAGGGAGCCTTTGGATGGTGGATGCCTCCCACGAGGAGAGCATGGGGCCACCTGCCCTCCATTTTGCCTGTCATTATCACTTACCAATGGCTGTTACAGAGCCCAGAGCTTTCCAGAAGGCCATCCACCCTGAAATGAAAACCTAGCCTCCTTAGAGTGGGTCAGAGGAAGGGTGCTTATGGCCCATCTCTCTCTCATTGAGGGTAGTTTACATCTGTTAGTAAATTTAAATGATGAGTTAAATGGGGTTTAGATGGCACCACTAGGTCTGTCCTCTGCCCAACGACTGTGCAAATCCATTAGCTGTTCCTGGGCTGGTGCACAGGCGTGCTCCAGGGTGACTCTACCTCCTGGTGGGGATGTTTTTTCCCCACACCCACCCAGGGCCGGGACACTGACGGAGGTTCAACCTTTGCGTCAGAAGACATGGGGAGTGACTGCCATAGAGCCTGGGAGGAAGGGCTTTTGCAGTCCCTTCCTCCCCCTGCCTCCCCCTGCCTTCCCCTGCCTCCCTGGCCTTCTTCCTTTCTCTCTAGCTCAGCTGGGGGTGGGGGCGCACCTCATGCTCTGCAGCCCTTTGCTCCACAGTAAAGCTGAGCTGAGAACGTCCTGGGAAGCTGCTGAGTCCAACCTCGCACATTAGAGCTGGGGAAGCGGAGGCTCCCTGGTTTGGGAGAAGGTCAGGGTTCTGTCCTGCTTCCTGGCTGAGTGGGCACAGAGCACCTGGATGGACTGTGGTTCTCAACCCCGGCTGCACATGAGCCTCTCCTGGGCAGCCTTGAACAAAGGTGAGCCTGGGCCCTGTCCAGTGATCCCAACGTCACTGATCTGGGTGGGGCCCATGCACGGGCATCTTTTACAGGCCTCCAGGTGACGCTGATATGCACCAAGGTTGAGAACCACCAAGTGGTTACACAGGGTGGTTAAAGGGAGGAGATTCAACCTGAATTAATGCTGCTGATGAATGGTGTGGCATGACTTCCCCTCCCACCTCACTGGCCAGTATAAGGTCACATGCCCACCTTTAAGTCACTAGTGAGAATCATGGGACAATCGCGATCAGCTGACACCTATGGTGACCCATCCTCTGAGGCGGAGGATGGACTGAGCTGCCCCCCAGCACCAGGGTGAATACCCCCGAAAATTCCACACACCCCCACACCTCCACATACTAGTATGAGTTTCCTGAGGCTGCTGTCACAAATTACTACCAACTTTATGACTTACAACAACAGAAATGTGTTCTTGCACAGTTCTGGAGGCCAGAAGTCCAGAATCAAGGTGTCAGCAGGACCATACTTCCACCAAAGGCTCTGGGGGACAATCTGGTTTGGCTTCCTCCAGCTTCTAGTGGCTCCAAGTGTTCCTTGGCTTGTGGCCACATCCCTCCACTCTGCCCATGTGGTCACATGGCCTCCAACTCTCCTCTGTGTCTCTGGTAAGGACACTAGTCATGCATTTAATTCAGGATGATCTCATCTCAAGCTCCTTTACATAGTTATGTGTATAAATGGCCCTTTTCTAAATAAGGTGGATTAACAGATTCCAGGGGTTGGGATGTGGACATACCTTTTTGAGGGCCACATTCAACCCACTTTAATATTTTTTACTCCTGTCAGCAGAGATGAGGGTGGTGGGGGAACTCATCTTGGTAAACAGGCAAGACACCGAGCATCTAACAAAGGCGGGGTCCCTATGAGGCTTTGGCGGGTGAGGAGGCTGCATGACCGGCTGTGCAGGACCTGCCTGGAGGAGGAGGAAAAGTGGGGTCTGCTTTTGGGTTTACTTCTAACCTCTATCTGCTTCATTTCCCCACTGTCCCATTTGGTCTTGATTACCTGAATTTTTCTGCGATCACAGAATTCTCTCATTGTGCCTTGCCGACATCCGAAACAGCAAGTGGCCTGCCTGGCATTGAAAAGGAAAAAGTTTCTGGAGGACGCACCTGGAGCCAGAAGCCTTGAAGTGCTGTGGGTCTGGGGCTTGTGAAGGAAAGCTGGGATGGGGGAGGGCTGGGGGAAGGCAGCGGACTGGCCCCGAGGGCCAGAGACAGTCTCCCCGATGTCAGGGAGCATGAGAGTTGCCCACCCTGGGCACTTGGGGTCCTCTCTGGCCCCAACTGAGAAGCCTCCATTGTTGCCTTTCCCAAGCCCCCAGGCCTGAAAGCTAGAGGACCAGGGAGAATAAAAGAGTCTGGGCAAAAGGCTCCAAGGCAGTTCAAAGAAGAGAGAGACTGGGGATGAAGGTTTCAAGCCACATCCAAGGGTAGGGCTTTTCATCTGCCAGCCTTTGAATCGGGAATCAAGGCGGGCAAAGTTACTACCAGGTTAAAGTTTAAATGGCACAGAAAGGGGAGACGGGAAGATGAAACAACGGCCGTCTGGCCAGGGGAACAAAGCCGGAGCCCAGCCCGGGCACCTGGCCGCAGAGGCACCCGGCTGCAGCGGTCCCAGCAAGGAGAGGCTGTGACGCTCCCATTGTTCGGCTGAAGAAGGAAAGTAATTGAAAGGAAAGGTGAGGCAAGGAGAGGCAGCCGGCGTGTGTGACTGCCTGGATCGTTAGAAAATAATTTAAAGGGAACAGGCTTATCAAGCAGTTTCTCTTATGGAAATGCCATCATTGAAGAGAAAGGAAGAGGAGGGTGGGGGAAGCCTTTTCATTCTTTGAAAAGAGTGAGTTTTTTTTTTTTTCCACTCACCAAGTGCAGACTTGAATGTCATGTGAAATCTCTTCTATTTGCAAACTTGCTTCACTCCCTAACTTCCCCAGGGTTGGGAGTCCTCTCTAGCACCTTGGAGGCTGGGGGAGCTGGGGCTTTTGGAGGGACCACATGGCTGCATCTGCACAGGTGTTTCATTCTGAGACAGGTTCCCTGCTTCCTAGGGAATCATGGTCTCTGTTCAACCTCCTGGCTGGTTCTGCCTGTCCTCCTTGCTACCAACTGTGATTTCTGCGGTCCTAGAGATAAGTACAGGTAAGTTAGCATCCTATGCTAACAGGTGCATCTTACACCCACACCTTCCCAGATGAAACTTCCCCGTTCCCACTATCTGACTGGACACAGAGGAATATCCCTGATAACATCTCCTGGAACTGAAACATGTTCATAATTGTCAACATTAATCAAGCACCTATTATGTGCCAGATAAAGTCTAGTAAGCGAGACCTAGATCCCTGCGTTTAGGAACCTGAAGTCTAGATGGGAAGGTGAGAAAATAAGCAAAAACAATTCAGACTGAGAAGAACTATGGCAGAGGAAGCCTGGTGGCTGTGGGGGCTGTTTAATCTGGTCTATGGACCATCAAGGAAACCTACCCGAGGAGGGGACGCTGGAGTTGAGTTGGGAAGAGTCATTAGCTGCTAAGGAGGGGGATTTTACTTCCAGCCAAGATGCAGTTGCATGGACCAGACCTACCTTCTTGCCCAAAACAATAAAAAAATATGAAACAATTGTTTGGGAGACATTGGACATCAAGACATGAATGGCAGTGTTCCCTGAGAAATGGAACTCTGATGGAATGAGCCTTATGACTGCTCCAGCTCACTGCTTTAAGTGACTTTCCAGGCCATAGCATGGGGAGGAGAATGTAGGGGGAGACTGGCAGACCCCCTGTGTTGAGGTGACAGAGCTGAGAAGCTGGAGACCTAGGTGGCTAGAGTTTGCAGGGGAGGGGATCTGACAGGAGAAAGTTCAACACCGAGAAAACTCTGGAGATATGCAAAGGGATACCCTTCTCAAGTATTCAAAGAATATCAGCCAGCCCACATGTGTGGGGAAAATAAGTGACACCCAGGAATGAACCACCTGAAGGGTCAGAGTGAAGAGTAACTGCATCCAGAATAAATCACAAGAATATTTACAGGAGTAGAAAAATATCCAGGGGCCCCTGGGTGGCTTAATTGGTTAAGTGTCCAACTTTTGGTTTTGGCTCAGGTCATGATCTCACACTTCGTGAGTTTGAGCCCTGCATCGGGCTCCGTGCTGATGGTGCAGAGCCTGCTTGGGATTCTCTCTCTCTCTCTCTCTCTCTCTCTCTCAAAAAAAAAAAAAAAAAGAGAGAGAGAGAGAGACAGAAAAATATCGGCTCCCAGAGCGGTAAAATACATTATGTCTGGCATCCATTTACAAATTACCAGGTGTGTAAAGAAGCAGGAAAGTATGACCCAGGATGAAGGAAAATGGCTGAGTCAGAACTGACCTAGAACTGATGCAGATGTTAGAATTAGCAGACAAGGACATTAAACCAGTTCTTACGATCCGATTCCATATGTTCAAAAAGTTAGAGACACTGAAGGCGTGAAGAAGACTCAGATCAAACTAGTAGAAATGAAGCCTCCGGCGATGGAGACTGACAAGCATGGTGGATGGGGTTAACAGGACATTACACATTGTGGGACGAAAGACCAGTGGACTTGAAGACAAAGCAGCAGGAACTATCCAAAATGAAACAAAGAGGGAAAAAATAATACAAAGAAAGCAAGACAGTAAATAGCATAAGCAAATTGTGGGACAATCTTCGGTGACCTAATGCACCTGTAATGAGAGTGCCTTAAGAAGAGGGTGTGTGCTGTGAACATATTTGAAATAATAATGGCTCAAATTTTCCCAAACTTTATGAGAGGTATAAACCCATGGATCCAAGAAGCTCAATGAACTCTAAGCACAGGAAACATAAAGAAAACTACCTCCAAAACCACCATAACCCAATTGCTTGAAACCAGTCATAAAGAGAAGAGTTTTAAAGAAGGAGAAGAAAAAAAAAAAAGACATTATGTACAGAGAAACAAAGGATTACAGCAGATTTCTCACAAGAATCAATGCAAATGAGAAGACAGTGGAGCAGCATCTTTCAAAACAATGGGCACAAGTCAGAAATATTGTGGGTTCAGGTACAGATCACTACAATAAAGGGAATATCACAATAAAGTGAGTCAAAGGAAGGTTGTGGTTTCCCAGGGTGTATGGAAGTTTGTTTGTACTGTTCTGTAGTCTGTTAAGTGTGCAATAGCATTATTAAGTGTGCAATAGCGTTATGTTTAGTCTATTAAGTGCGCAATAGCGTTATGCACATACCTCAGTTTAAAAATACTTTCTTGCTAAAAATTGTTAACTACCATCCGAAATTTAAGCAAGCCATAATCACTGATCATGGATCGCCATAACAAATATAATAACAATGAAAAGGTGTGAGATATGGTGACATGTGACACAGACACACAAAGTGAGCAAATGCAGTTGGAAAAATGGTGCTCAATGCAGGGCTGTCACAGACCTTCAATTTGTAAAGCAGACTAAAACAACACAACATCTGCATAGTGCAGTAAAGTGAAATGCAATACAACAAGGTATGCCAATATTGAAAGAAAATTGAAAGCACTGTCAACTCAGAATTCTATACCTAGTGAAAATATTCTTCAAAAATGAAAGCAAGAGAGAATGAATCCTGAAAATACAGTGAAGTAGGAAGCACAAGGAATCTGTCTCCCCACCTAGATGATAATTACACCGGCAGAATCTTTCTGATACAACTTTTTGGAACTCTGAAGTCTATTGAAGCCTTACCACTTCCAAGGGAAGGCTCAGATGGTAAATTGTAGTTAACTTTGGCCAATTTTAGCTTGTAGCATGGTAGCAGCTATCCATCTCTCACTCTCAGCCCTGTGGCAGGCAGTCATACCCATGTTTTTCAATGCAGCTTGAACTCAGCTTATGGGAGCCAGGGTGGGCAGACAGGACCCTGTCCTCCAAATATTGGAATCTGTGCTCTGATTGCTAATTGCAGCTTTTATTCACAGAGGTACAAACAAGAAGTGGGCAACATTTTTTGTTGCACCTCTCCTCATTGTGAAAAGCACCGCCTCCATTAGCTGAAGTTACTTCCAGGAGATTTAAAAGCTTACACACTTTCCCCACCTTTTCATTTTTCTCTTTTCCTCCTTTTGGAAGCCAGCCATTAGAGTCTAGGACATCCATAAGCAACAACTGGATATACAGGGAAAGTTACAAAATGACAACACTTGCCTAGGGAAAGACAAAAGCTTGGAAGAAAACCTGGAAAGACATCAAATTTTCACTTCAGGCTAATGCTTAGTACAAAGACAGTCTACAATAATAAAAAAGCAAAACAAGAAACAATGGCAACAAACAGCAAACCATAAGGAAGAGAGAGAATCTAGTTTTTAGTATTACCACATTATTAGATTTGAATGCCAAGTTTTCAACAAAAACATCACAAAGCATACAAAAAAAAAATTACCACAAGAATGTATGATCCATTCAAAGGGAAAATTAAATAAATAAACAGAAACTGTCCTTAAAAGGGAATAAAGGCAGATTTACTAAATAATTTAAAGCAACTGTCATAAAGGTGTTCAAAGAACTAAAAGAAGATGTGGAGAAAGTTGAGGAAATGATGTATGAAGAAAGTGGAAATATCAAAGATAGAAAACCTAAAAAGAGGGGTGCCTGGGTGGCTCAGTCAGTTAAGTGTCTGACTCTTGGTTTTGGCTCAGGTCATGAGTTTGAGCCCCTCACAGTTCATGAGTTTGAGCCCCACATCAGGCTCTGTGCTGGCAGTGTGAAGCCTTTTTGGGATTCTCTTTCTCTCCCTCTCTCTCTGCCCCTCCCTGCTCATGCTCTCTCTCTTTTTTTCAAAAATAGGTAAATAAACACAAAAAAATGAGGACAACCCTCATCTAGTTAATTAACACATCCATCACCTCACATATTTAAAACAAAACAAAACAAACCTAAAAAGAAAACCAAAAAGAAATTCTGGAGCTGAAAAGTACAATGATTGAAATGAAAAATTCACTGGATGGATTCAAAGGCATATTTGAGCAGGCAGGAGAAAGAATTAGCAAACTTGAAGATGGGACAGTGGAAATTATTGAATCTGAGGAACTGAAAGAGGAAAGAATCAAGAAAGTGAACAGAGCTTATGGGACCTGTGGAGCACCATCAAGTGGAAGCATAATTATTGTGGGTGGGAATCCCAGAAAGAGAGAGAGAGAAGGGGGCAGAGAGAAAAGGTGAAGAAATAATGGCTGAAAACTTCCCAAATTTAATGAAATACATGAATATAAATGACCAAGAAGCTCAACAAACTCCAAGTAAGATGAATTCAAAGAGACCCACACAGAGACATATTGTATTCAAACTTACAAAAACCCAAAAACAAATAAGAAAATCTTGAAAGCAGCAAGAAAGTAGTGAATCATCAGATACAAGGGATCTTCAAGAAGAATATTAGCATATGTCTTATCAGAAGCTTTGGAGGCCAGTAGGCAATGGGCCAGTATATTCAAAGTGCTAAAAGAAAAACTGTCAACAAAGAACCTGATATCTGGCAAGAGTGTTCTTCCAATGTGAGGGAGAAATTCTCAGATGAACAAAAACTGAGTGAGTTCGTGACCACGGGACCTGCCCTCTAAGAAATGCTCAGGTGAAATGAAAGGACCCGAGATAGTAACTTGAAGCCATATGAAGAAATAAAGATCTCAATGAAGGTTAATACATGGGAAATTATAAAAGCTAGTATTACTGTATCAATGGTTTTTAACTCAGCTGTTTGTTTGGTACATGATTTAAAAGATCAGTACATTAAAAACAACTAAGAGTCTAAAAGTGTTATTTTAACTTTAGTTTGTAACTTCACATTTTGTATTCTACATAACTTGAGACACTAGTGTAGTTAAAAGAATAATTAATTTATGTTATTTAAAGATATAATTTTGTGAAATCAACAACTGAAAGGGGATGGGGACAGAGTTGCAAAATGGCAGTTTTTGTATGATTGAAGTTAAGCTGGTATAAGTTAAAATTAGAGTGTTAGAACTTGAGGATATTAAAAATAATCCCTATGATAACCACAAAGAAAAGAACTATAGAATATAAACACCGGGAAATGGGAAAGGAACTTAAACATTTCACTACAAAAAAAAAACCCAAAAAACAAAAAAAGAAGACACAACTAAACACAAAAGAAGATAGTAGGGCAGGAAATGAGAGACAAACTTTAAGTAATATAGGAAACAAATAGCAAACCAAGAGCAGTTCGTTCTTATCAGTAATTGCTTTAAATGTAAATAGATTAAACTCTCTAATCCAAAGACAGAAATTGGAAGAATGGATAAAAACATGATGTATGCTCTACAAGGGACACACTTTAGATCCAAAGATGGAAATAGATTGAAGTAAAAGGATGGAAATAGATATTCCTTGCAAATAGTAAGCAAAAGAGAGCAGTCGTGGCTATACTAATATCAGAAAAAATAGACTTCAAAACAAAAAAGATCCAGGGAGGAAGAAGGATATTATACATTAATAAAATGTTCAATACATCAGGAAGATAAGCAATTATAAACACATGTTCAACTAATAACAGACCATCAAAATATCAAAGTAAAAACTGACAGAATTGAAGGGAAAAATAGTTTTAAAATAATAGATGGAGATATCAATACTCCACTCTCAATAGTGGACAGAACAACCAGACTAAAGATAAGTAAGGAAATTTAGAGCTTAACAAACACAGTAAACCAATGAGGTATAACAGACATGTTTACCCAATAACTTTCCCCAATAACTATAGTATACACATTCTTCTCAAGTGTACATGGGAAATTTTCTAAGATAGACCATATGTTAGGCCACAAATTGAATCCAGTAGATTTTAAAAAGATGGATGTTATACGAATCATCTTCTCTGACCACAACAAGATGAAATTATAAATCAACAACAGAAGTAAAACTGGAAAATTCACAAACTTGTGGAAATTAAACAACATACTCTTAAACAACCAATGGGCCAAGGAAGTAACTACAGGGGAGAGTCACCTGGGTGTCTCAGTCGGTTGAGTGTCTGACTTTGGCTCAGGTCACGATCTTGTGGTTCATAAATTCAAGCCCTACACCGGGCTTTCTGCTGTCAGTGCAGAGACTGCTTCAGATCTTCTGTCCCCCTCTTTCTCTTTCTGCTCTTCTCCTGCTTGTGCTCTCTCTCTCTCAACAATAAATAAACACAAAAACAAAGAAATCACAGGTGAAATTAGAAAACAGAGGCCAATGAAAATAAAAACTCAAAAATCAAAACTTATGGAACACAGGGAAAACAGCATTAAGGGGGGAATTTGTAGCTATAAATGTTTACATTAAAAACCAAGAAAGATCTCAAATCAACAACCTAGCTTTACACCTTAAGCAACTAGAAAAAACAAACAAACAAATTGAATCCAAATCTAGGAAAGAAGGAAACAATAAAGATTACAGCAGAGATAAATAGAGAAGAAAACAGAAAAACAATACAGAAAATAAATTAAACCAAAAGCTAGTTCTTGGAAAAGATCAACAAATTGATAAAAGTTTAGTCTGATAGACTGAAAAAAAAGAGAGAAGACTCAAATTACTAAAATCAGAAATGAAAATGGGGACATCACTATTGACTTTACAGAAATAAAAAGGATTATAAGAGAACTATGAATAATTGTATACCAACAAACTGGATAATCTAGATGGAATGGACAAACTCTTTTTTTTCTTTTCAATTCTCATTTATTTTTGGCTCTTGGTGGAATGGACAAACTCTTAGAAACACAAACCTACCAAGACTAAAACATGAAGAAAGAAATTTTGAATACACTTATAACAAGTAAGGAGATTGAATCAGTAATCAAAAATCTCTTGACAAATGAGAGGCTTGAACCTGATGGTTTCACTGGTGAAGTCCACCAAATACTTAAAAAAAAACAATGTTCTCAAACTGTTCCAAAAAATTAAAGAAGTGAGGAACACTTCCATAACTTATCCTGTGAGACCAATACTTCTCTGATACCAGAACAAGACACACAGTACAAGAAAAGAAAACTATAGGCCAATATCTCTCATGAACACTGATGCAAAAATCTTCAACAAAATACTTGCAAATCAATACTAACAACAAATAAGAAGGATTATACCCTATGACCAAATGGAATTTATTTTCGGAATTGCAAGGATGATCCAACATAGGACAATTAAGCAATGTGATAGACCACATTAACGGAAGGAAAGGGAAAAGCTGCGTGATCATCTCAACTGATGCTGAAAAAAATCTTTAACAAAATTCAACACTGCTTCTGGATAAAAGCATTCAACATACTTTACTAGGAATAGAAGGGGACTATCTCAACATAGTACAAAGCCTTATATAAAAAATCCATAGTGGACATCTTAATTCATGGTGAAAGACTGAAAGCTTTTCCTCTAAGATCAGGAACAAGCCAAATACGCCCACTTTTGCCATTTCTATTTTACATAGTCCTGGAAGTTACCAGAGCAATTAGACAAGAAAAAAAATTAAAAGACACTCAAACTGGAAAGGGAAAAGTAAAATGATCTCTGTTCACAGATGATACAATCTTATATGTAGAAAACTCTAAAGATTCCGCAAAAAATGTTAAAACTAATAAATGAATTTAGCAAAGTAGCAGTATACAAAGTCAGCACACAAAAATCACTTGCTTTTCTATGCACAAGCTATTTATAATCTAAAAAGGAAATGAAAAAAATCATTCTATTTATAGTAGCATCAAAAAGAATAAAATACTTAGGAGGTACAAAACACTGCTAGGAACATAGCTGAAAACTACAAAACATTGCTGAAAGAAATTAAAGAATAAATAAATTGAAAAACATCTTGTATTCATGGTTGGAAGACTTAATATTCTTAAAATGTCAGTGCTAACCAAAATGATCCACAGATTCAATGCAATCTCCATCAAATGGCATTTTTAACAAAAAGAAAGCCCATCATAAAATTTATATAGAATCTTAAGGGACCTTGAGTAGCCAAACAATCTTGAAAAAGAAGAACAAAACTGGAAGACTCACAGTTCCTTATTTCAAAACTTACTACAAAGCTATGGTAATGAAAACAGTGTGATGTTGGCATAAAAATGCATATAGTCAGTGGAATAGAATAAAAAGCTCAGAAATAAACCTTCACGTGTATACTCAAATAAATTTTGACAAGGGAGCCAAGTCTATTCAATAGGGAAAAACAGTCTTTTCAACAGATGGTGCTCTAAAAACTGGATATTCACACATAAAAAATGAAGTTGGACATCTACCTAACACCATATTAAAAAAAAGTAACTCAAAATGGATGAAGGACCTACATGTAACACCTAAAGCAATAAAACTCTTAGAAGAAAACAGAACAAAAGCTTCACAACCTTGTATTTGGCAATGATTTCTTGGATATCACACCAAAGGCACAAGTAACAAAATAAAAAATAGATATTTTTAGACTTTATGAAAATTGAAAAAATTTTGTGCATTGGAAGATACAGTCAACTGGGGATTAAGGAGTACACTTGTCATGGTGAGCACTGGATGATATACGGAAGTGTTGAATCACTATATTGTACACCTGAAACTAATAGAACACTATATGTTACATAACTGGAATTAAAATAAGAACTTAAAATAAAAAAACTCAATATGAATAAAATGATGCTTTTCTTTGGAAATTGATTCCACACACACACACACACACACACACACACAAAGACAACATCAACAGTGTAAAAAGGCAACCCACAGAATGGGAGAAAATATTTTCAAAACATATGTCCGATAGGGATTAATATTCAGAACAGAGAACTCAGCCTCCCAAATCAAAGAACCCAATTAAAAAATGGGCAAAGGGCTCAAATAGTTATTTCTCCAAAGAAGGTATTTAAATAGCCAGTAAGCGCATAAAAAGATGTTTCAACATCACTAATCATCAGAGGGATGCAAGTCGAAAGTACAATGAGATACAACTCACACCCATTGGGATGGCTACTGTAAAAAAAAGAAAGTGAACACCTAGTGTTGGTAAGGATGTGGAGAAATTGTAATCCTTGGGCATATTGGTAGGAATGCAAAGTGTTTCAGCTACTGTGGAAAACAGTATGGTTATTCCTCAAAAAACTAAGAATATAATTACATATGATTCAGCAATTCTATTTCTGGGTATATATTCAAAAGAATTGAAAGCAAGATCTCAAAGAGACATCTGCACACGCATGTTCAGTGCAGAGTTATTCACAGTATGTGAAACAGGGAGGCAATCCAAGGGTCTATCAATGGATGAGCAGATAAGCAAAATGTGGTATATACATAAAGTGGAATAGTATTCAGCTTTAAAAAGGAAGGAAATTCTGATATAAACAACAACATGGATGAACCTTGAGGGCACTATTCTAAGTAGAATAAGCCAGTCACAAAAAGACAAAGACTCTATGATTCCACTTATATGAGGTACTTAGAGTAATGAAAATCACAGGGACAGAAAGTAGAATGGGGTTGTCAGGTCCTCGGGGAGAAGGGGATGGGAGGTTATTGTTTAATGGTGTAGACTTTCAGTTTCCCAAGGTGGAAGAATTCTGGAGATGGATGGTGGAAACAGTTGCGCAACCCATGAATGTATTCAATATCACTGAACTGTACACTCAACACTCAAAATGGTTAAGATGGTAAATTTCATGTTATGGGTATTTTACCACAATAAAAAAAAATGGAGGCAAAAATAGACTTTTTTTTAGACATACAAAAGCCTAAAGACTCCATTTTCAATACAAAGACACAAGTAGGTTAAACACCAAAATGAGCACAACTATAAAGAAGGTTCTTTTATAATAAGAAAGGGTTCAATACATCAAGAGGACATAACAATCATAAATTTTTATATACCTATTAACTGAGATTCAAATTATATGAAGCAAAAACTAATAGAACTACAAGGAGAAATAGAAAAATCTACAATTATAGCCAGAGGTTCTGATACCTTTCTGTTAGCACTTAATGAAAGGCATACACATTAGTGAGAGTGTAGAAGGCTTGAGCAGCACTGCTAACCAACTTGACCTCATTGAGATTTACAGAAGACTCCACCCAACAAGGGCAGAATACACATGCTTTTCAAGGGTAAGTGCACATGGAATATTGACCATGCTAATCTATCTTCTGAGCCATAGGTTGAGTCTGGATAAACTTAAAAGGATTTAAGTCATACTACATGTTTTCAGCTCACAATGGAATTAAATTAGGAATGAGTAACAGGAAGATCTCTGGAAAGACCACAAATATTTGGAAACAAAATGACTTACTTAGAAGTAACCCTCAGAAGAAATCAAAAAGGGAAAAATCACTAAGGTGTTTTTTTGAATGAAAATGATGAAATGCTACATCACCGCTTGTGGGATGCTCCAAAGCTGTACTTACAGGGACGTTGATAGCACTAGATGCCTCCGTCAGAAAGGAAGAGCGTTCCCAAACCAATGATCTCCTCGTTTGCCTTAAAAAACTGGAAACAGAAGAGCAAATTAAGCTGAAAGTGAGCAGAATAAAGCAAATATAAACATCAGAGTGGAAATCAATGAACTAGAAATAGAGGAAATGAATGAAGCCAAAAGCTAGTTCTTTTAAGAGATCAGTAAGAATAGTAAACCTCTAATCAGACTGATAAAAATAAAGAGGGGGGACAGTAATTGCCAATATCAGTAATGAGAGTGTTAATGTCACTACAGACTTTGGAGATGTTAAAAAGACAATAAGAGTCTTATGAACAACTCTGTCATTACATTCAATATTTCAGATGAAATGAACAAAATCCTTGAAAGTCACAAGCTACAAAATCTCATCCAAGAAGAAGTAGGTAACCTGAATTTCTCCATATCTTTTAAAATAATTGAATTTGTAATTAAAAACATTCCCACAAAGAAAACTGCAGGCCCTGGTGCTTCACTAGTGAATTCTATCAAACATTAAAAAAAGAAATAACACCAATTCTACACAACTCTTCTAGAAAATTGAAGAGGAGGGAATATTATTACCACCTCATCCTATGAGGTTAGCATTACCCTGATATCAAAACCAGAGAGAAGCACTGCAATAAAAGGAGGCTACCGACCAATTCCTTCATGAATTATATGTATTTTACCACATTAAAAAATGAAGGCAAAATAGACTTTTTCAGGCATGCAAAAGCTATTGACTAATATCCTTCAAGTTTAGATGTAAAAATTTTAAGCAAAATTTTAGGAAATTGAATCCAGTAACATTTACAAAGGATAATACATCATGATTAAGATGGTTTAGCATTTGAAAATTAATCAATGCGATTGACCATATTCAAGAACTAGGCACAAAACTCTATATGATCACTTTAACAGACACAGAAAAAGCACTTAATAAAATTCAATATCATTTCCTGATTAAAAAAAATAATCCTCAACAAATTAGGCATAGATGGGGACTTCTTTAACTTGAAAAACCTACAGCTAATATCACATTTAATGATGAAAGACTAAATGCATTCCTCCTAAGATAAAGAAGAAGACAAGGATGTCCACTCTCACTGCTTCTATTTAATTCTGTACTGGAGGTTCCAGCCAGTGAAATAGGGAAGAGAGTGGGGAAAGGAGAGAGAGAGAAGGAGGGAGGGAGGAAAAGAGAAAGAGAGAGAGAGAGAAAAAAGAGAGAAGGAAGAGAGAAGAAACAGGAGAATGGAAGAAAAGGAGGAGAAGGAGAGAGAGGAGGAGAAGAAGAAGGAGGAGGAGGAGGAGAGGGAGAAGAAGATTGGAAGGAACAGAGGAGGAGGAGGGAGAGGGGAAGGAAGAGGGAGAAGGGAGGAGGGAGGAGGAGGGAAGGAAGGAAGAAATAAAGAGAAAGAAAGAAAAAAGAAAGGGCATCTATATTGGGAAAGAAGCAAAAATATCTTTATTTGCAGATGACATGGTTGTCTATGTAGAAAGTCTGATGGAATCTATAATACAGCCACAATAGACTTAATAAGACTGTTTGGCAGGGTTGCAGGATACAAGATCAATATACAGAAATTAATTGTATTTTTATATACTGGCAAGGAACAATAAGAAACTAAAATTAAAAAATACCACTTATACTAATATCAAGAAAACGTGAAATACTTAGGGGTAAATCTGACAAAGACACACAAAAGCTGAAAACTACAAGATGTTGCTGAGAGAAATTAAAGAAGACCTAAATAAATAGAGAGCTATGCCTTGTTCATGGGTCAGAAGACTCAGTATTTTTAAGATGTTAGCTCTTCCCAAATTTATCTACAGATCCAAAGCAATCCCAATCAAAATCCCTGCGGGATTTTTTTTTGTTGAAATTGACAGACTCATTCTAAAATTCATTCAGAAGTGCAAAGGGGGAAATAGAACAGCCAAAACAACTTCGCAAAAGGCAGATTTAGGGATTAAGATGACCTGATTTCAAGACTTAAAAAAAAGCCACAGTCATGAAGAGAGTGTGGTACTGGTGTAAAGATCAAGGATGAATGAAACAGAGTAGAGAACCCCAAAACGGGGCTCTCTCCGTATATGTGGACAGCTGACTTTTGGCAAAAGGCAAAGGTGGAGGAAAGATAAGTTGTTTTAACAAATAGGGTTGCTAATCAGATATCCATAAGCAAAAACAAAAAACAAAAAACACCAAAACTCTGATTTATCCCCCTCATCATATACAAAATGTAACCTAGAATGGATCACATACTTGAATGCAAAATATGAAGCCATACAAATTCCTGAAGAAAACATGAAAGAAAACACGGGGGGGGGGGAGTTGTGAACTTGGTTTGGGCAAAGATTTCTAGAAATGATATCAAAACCTTAGAAGCAAAAAAATCCATAAATTGGACTTCATCAACATTAAAAACCTCTGTTCTCTGAGAGACACCATTAGAGCAATAAAAAATGTCATTCTAGAAATGACATCAAAACCCTAGAAGTAAAAAACAAAAACAACCCATAGATTGGACTTCATCAGCATTAAAGTCTTCTGTTCTTTGAGAGACACCATTAGAACAATAAAAAGACAAACTACAGGGTATGATAGAGCACTCTCAATCACATATCTGATAAAGTGTTTCTAGAATATAGAGGTTTCAAATTTTAATAATAAAAACACAAATCAACCAATAGAAAACGCAGGTAATTTGAAGAGACATTTCACCAAAAGAGATACACAGATGGCAAATAAGCGCATGAAAAAATGCTCAGCATCATTAGTCATTAGGGAAATGGGACTTAATGCCACAGCGAGCTAGCACTAATCACCCATTAGAATAGTCGAAACGAACAAGACTGACCATACCAAGTGTCGGTGAGGATGTTGTAAAATCAGAACTCTTGTTACACTGCTGATTTGAAAAATAGTTTAGCGGTTTCTTAAAAATTTAAACATGCACCTGTTGTACAAACCAGCCATTCTACTCCTAGGGAAATGAAAGCATATGTCCATCCAAAAAACCTGTACTCGCATGTTCGTAGCAGCTTTATGTTGAATAGCAACCGACCTACCACAATGCAAATGTCCATGGAGGGGAGGGTGGATACACATAGTGGTATATCCATAGGACAGGATAATTACTTAGCAATAGAAAGGAATGAGCTACTGATACACATGGCAACATGGATGAGTCTCAAAATAATTATGCTGAGTGAAAGAAGCCAGACATAAAAAGAGAAGGTGAGTGATAAGACCCATGTGAGTCAATGTATACAAAACTCTAGAAACTGTAAACTGATCTGTGGAGCCAGAAAGCAGATCAGTGGTTGCCTGGGTACAGGGGCAAGGGGTGAGTAGGAGGAAGTACAGAGTCAGGAGGAAACTTCTGGGAGCAATGGATGGGCTCACGACCTTGACTGTGGTGATGGTTTCAGAGGTGTGTATGTGGGTCAAAACTTAGCACAATATGCTCTTCAAATGTATGTGATTTACTGTGTCTAAATTACACCTCAATAAAGCAGTTGTGTGTGTGTGTTTTTAAAGAAGGTAGTGAGGCAGAAGGGACAGAAACGTGCTCCAGGCAGAGGTAACAGTCTGTGCAGAGGCCCAGAGATGAGGACAGGAGGGGTTCTAAGAAGCGAGAAGGTTCTGCATGGCTGGAGAACATGGCAGGAAGTTGAGAGTGGGGAGACATGAAGCTGATTATTGGTCCCTTGTGATCTGCTTATAATTTGTTTTGTGTCTCCTTCAGGGTCTCTGGGAAGTTTTGGACAGTGCCCAGGCCTGCCCCACTGTGATCCCGTTTTTTCTGCTTCTTCCAGGCTCCCATGACATTCAGCCATTCCATGGAGATGTTCAAGTGAGCCCGTTCCTGAATGTTGGGGTTTGGAATGGTTAGGCAGGGCTTGAGGGAAGGAGGCTGTCAGCTGGAAGGGGAAGGGGGAAGGTGCCCAGCATCACGAATTCGGAGGCTGGAGGGGGTTAGTTGGGGGGGGGGTTTAGGGAAATGGACCCTTGACCACGTTCCAGAGTTGCTTCAGAGACTCCTTCCCAGCCCCGTGGGGATCTGTCTTCATCAATTCGCAAAACCCAATGTGCAGAGAATTTGCAGAACCAGGTCTGGTTTGCTGAATGAATTGTCGGACACACATCTTAGTGGATCTAGCAGAGTTCTCTGCTGCTATGTCAAGTGCAAAGGCTGAGTGGGGACGCAGAAGCACTCAGCAAGCAGAGTTTGAGACAGCCATGCATTTGCATGAGAAGGGCTGAAGCAGGGCAAAGAGTAGAATAGGAGAATTAAAACTTCCAGAACATCCCTCAGTAGCTAAGTTAGCTGATCACTCACTGGGCTGATCTTCCCCAACCTGATTTTTGCAAATCAGCCTGCTGCCCCTGGGAGGAGCTGACAAGCATGTGATCCCCTGGACAGGGTTGGGAGTGGGGTGTCATCTGGAGCCCACTGTGGGCCTAGGCTGTGCCCGGGCCTAGGGGGTACCCGATGAAGGCAGAGAGAGGGGCCAAAAGAACAAGGCAGGATCTTGCATGGGGCTGAGAAGACAAGAAAAGTCAATATTCAATATGGTCAGCAAACAAGATGGTCTAAGAATGAACCACAATGGAGCAACATAAAAGATGATACGGGGGGTTAGCAGAGGGAAACTGGGCCAGAGGGGGAAGGTCTCTGTGAATGTCTTTTTGGGGAAAGAGGATTGAAATGGGCCTACCAGATGAATTTAGATTTGGATAAGGACAGGAAAGAAGGATATTCCAGGCAGAGGGAAAGGCCCCGAGCTGTAGGTAAGGGATGAGACGGACAACGGCCAGGATGTTCTGTATCATGTCAGTGTTTGGTAGAACTCACTTCCAAACGGTCCTGAATAATATTAAAACCACTGCTTGATAAAGGGTATGCGGCCAGTTTGGAAAGGCCAACAGTGGTTGAGATTATGGGTGTTAGGGTTTGCAAGCTTGTTAATGTGTTTTCTAGTGATTTTTCCACCACGCGTGTATATTACTTGTGCATTTCAAAAATGTTATGAATCTGCAAACTAACAAACCTACCCCGTTTCCCTTTACCCTAAGAAAAGACCAGGCCTTCCTGGGACAGTAGGTGGAGGACAGACCAGCTCTCCCTGAGAGTTGCAAGCCCACAGGATGTCCAGCCTCCATCTGTCCAGGGCTTCCCGGGGGCCTTGCATGCTCCTACCGGGCCATAGCCTTGACTGGACACAGGCCAGAGGAGGGAGAACCTGCTCGGGCTGGCATCGCAAGGTGCCAGGCGCACCTGAGCAGCCGGGCAGGTGTGACAGATGCCCTGGACCGCATGGAGCTGGCTATGCCTTGTGCACACACCACCGTCCCATCCCACCTCCCCTCCCCGAACCTCCCTCTGCTTCCCGGCTAGCTCAGGTGTGGTGCATCTGTGGCCCGTTGGCAGCTTTCTTGCCCGCAGTGCTAGGGAGCTGTCAGGTTAAAAGCTGGCTTGCTCGATTTGATCCCACATGTGAGCTGTTTTATTTCCCTCTCTCTCCCTTACATGGCTTCGGTGTGCTTTTATAAATATTTCACTAGCCTTGCTAAAGTCTATTTCATCTCTCTCTTAAATTTATTAAATATAAATGCAGCAACAACTCCAGCATAAGTCTCTCTTTGCTGTCAAAATCTCAGGCTCCCGTGGAAGTAAATATAATTTGCTTTGTTTACTGTGGGTAATTTGGAGCCCTATCTTCTGTACCAGCACCACCCGTACCCCCCAAATCTCCCTGCTTTCGTTTAGCAGGGGTCTGCCACATCCTCATGTAGGGCACAGGGACCCGGGCCCACTTTGAAGACTGCTTGACAAAGAACCAGCTGACCTTTGAGACTTGCCGAACCGGAGGCCGGTCTGCTGGTCTCCCAAAGGCACCGCCACGGGTAAAGGGGCACCTATACTCGTCACCCCACACCTGAGCAGGCCGGGAGGCCTGTCTGAGCAGTGCCCTGCCCCTTGCATCTTTTGGAGAGCATGCCCATCTGCCACAGCTGGTGACCTGGCCAGAAGAGACGCAGCCGGCTGTGAGATGATTGAGGGCGTTGACATTCCTCCCACCCCCAGACCTCCAGTCAACAGAACCAGGGGCAGGACAGGGATTCTGGTCCCCAAAAGCAGGTCGCAAGCACCACCCCCCAAGCCCCCCTGCCACTTCCTTTGTTCTTTGTTAATTGCAAAATAAACACAACCCTGCCCACCGACTGTGGAAGGAGATTTCTGCCAACCAGGGTAACCAGCAGGCAGTGGCAGGGGCTGCCTTCAGTTCTGGCGGTATTTGCCCTCCGTTGGTCACGTGTGATTTCCTGGAGGACCTCGGGACCTCGGAGAAGCATAGCATCAGAGGTGGGAAGCACCCAGGTTAGGGCAGAGTCAGGTGCCTCTGGGGACTGAGGGCAAGGGGACTGAGTGAAACAGGAGGTCAGGATGGAGACTCAGGCACACTTTACTTGCATCTGGGATCAGTGAGAAGAGTTTTCTCTTTTACAAAGAACTGGGCCTCTTTCACAAGGAAATGCGCCTTTCCCATTTTTTTTTTTCTTAATAAAAACAGCCCTGTCAGTCAATCCTGTTTTTCTCTATTTCTGTAGTGACACTGAGGCAGAAAGTATTGCATTTCTTTTGCCTATAAGTCAGAGGGTGAGGCTTGGGCTGGAACCCTGCTCCTAACTCCTAGCCTAGAACCTTCCACCAAATTTGCAGAGGTGAAGGCGGGTGATTACACAGGCCCTGATGAGTTGAGGTGGGGGCACGATCGGAGATGCTCCCAGGAACTCAGATCTGTGCTAACACCCTCCATAGCTTCAGAACACTGGCTTCACTGTGTGCCCTGTGGTCTCTGGGGTTATCTTGCAGATTCAAGAAGGGCTCCGTATGGACTCAGAGATTTTCTGCCTTCATGTCCCATTTAGATACAGCAAAGTAAGAGAGTTTTTCCCCCAGGAGGTGATAGGAGCATGTTTTGAGGTTCACTTTATGCCCTCCTCCATATTATATCAATATATTAAAATGTACTCAGCTTACATTGAATGAAATTATTCTGTGGAATTATTTTGCTTTAAAAATGTTAGAAGGGTTTTAGAATCTATCTTTGAAATGATTAGATTATTGGTGATTTTGATTTTACAATTCTCTTTTCATGTTTTGGTCTTTTGTTTTTTGTTTTGGATCTCAAAATTGTTTAATGGCCCCTGAAAAATCTGTAGATTCCTCTTCTTACCACAGGGTAAACCAAGCTGAGCCCATGGGTCTGGGATGAAAGGACCAGAGTGAGGCGTTTCAGGGTGGGTACGAGGAAGCCAGCTGCCCCTGAACAACTGATCATCCCGCTTCGTCCTGCCTTCTTTGGGATGCCCCTGGGAAGCACGCCCCTGGCAGAGCCCTGCCAGCCTCCCCTCCCTGGCCGTGTGGGAGGCTGCCAGTCCCCCGAAGGTAAATGACACGGGCAGTGGCGAGCTCTCTGTGTCAATTACATGATGGCTTTCATTCGTGGGGCTGGTGGCTTCCTGCCTCACTGCTGGGAGTAAGGCTATTTCAGGATCTTGCTGCTTCCCGTCTGTTCCAGGGAGGGAAGGATGGAGGGCAGGCAGCGGAGGAAGGTGGAGCCAGTGTGTCGGCTTTCACCAGGTGTTTCCGAGGCAAACTTTTCTTCTCCCGTTTCTGCTGCCCACTGCTGGTGGAATGCGTTTGTCGCATTAGCATAACTTTCTTTGATATGCTTTTTCTTCACTTTTTTGGAGTAAAAAAATTTTAAAAAGCCACGTCACATTCGACTCAAGGTTAGGAAAGTTGCCATATAAGGCAACACCACCTTGAAAATCCTGTCAATTATTAGAATCTAGTAGGTCCTGAGAATTTCATGTTGTTTCTCGGGCACTTTAGCTGTGGCTTCCCATTCCCTGGGGTGATGGTGGCGGGGTGGGGGGAGGGGGGAGCACAGCAAGCGTGACAGTGTGAATAAAGGCCCCTCTGTCTGTCTGCCTGCTTTTCTGTCCTTCTTTCTGGCTGAGATCACTTAGCTGAATGTGGGTAAGAGCTAGCTGAAGTATGAATCAATTCTCTTGTACTTCTGCACGACACTTTTGTCAAAGTACTCTCACACCCACAAATCCAAATGTTTTCACAGCCCCCCTGGGAGGTTGGTAGGAACAGAATTGACATCTGTATTTTTCATATGAGGACACCGAGGCCCAGATGCAGTCAACTTTTGGATCCAGACTGGGGTCTCCCCCCAGCTGTGGCTCAAGGGACTTTTAATGGTTTAGGGCAATGGTTCTCACATGGGAGCAACTTTGCCTCTCGGGGGACATTTGGCAATGTCTGGAAACCGTTTTGGTTGTCACAACTGGGGGTTGCTACTGGCATCTAGTGGGTAGAGGCTGTTAAACATCCTACAACACACGGAACAAGGCCCTTCTACTCCACGACAGAGAGCCACCGGACCCAGAATATCAAGTGTGGAGGTTGAGAAACCCTGGTTCAGGGGCATGAACTCCACGTGGCCCCCTTTCCCAAAGTGCTTAGTCTGCGATAGGTAGCACATACTCATGGAATTTCACGCATGGTGCTGCGTGAGCAGTGCCAGCCCCCCTCTCCACCTCCACCAGCAGCATCCTGGCATATCTTCATAAGACACGGTAAGGCGAGTGATGCTCTCCGCGGGACAGATGAGGAAACTGGGGTTTCAGAGGGCATCAGAGTTGGGTTTTCTGTGAGGTAGCGTTCAGGGGCACTTGTAGGGAGGGAGAGAAGCAGGATTGGGGGTGGGGAGAAGCTGAGCCACAATGCAGTCACAACAAAGGCCTCCGTTGATCGTCCTGGAACCCCGGGGCCAGTGCAGTTTATTAGGGATGTTCCCAACTGGGGTGAGGAATCCAGGCCACTGTACCACCGACCCCCAACGTCAACCATCAGATGTGGGCTGCTCCAGGGAGGGGGTGTCTGTGTGTGAAGTGTCTCTTTGGGCTGAAGGTGAGCATTGGTAGCAGTTCCATGGAGAGCAGAGGCCCGACTCTCCTAGCTGCTGTCTGCCAAATGCTTCAGCTCTAGAGAGGGCACCAAGGCACCCACCACAGAGGGCCTGAGTGCTTGTCCAGATTGGCTCCAGAGCCGAGCCACAGTGCCTCCCTCATTGTGACATGGGGAGTCCATGGAGCCCTGGGTCTAACCCCAGGCTTTAACCCCCTGGCAGAGTGTGAGTTAGCTTTTTCTCAGCCCCATAACTCACAAACTGGCAACACCAGGACACGTTTTGTGTAGACGCTAGGGCACTAAACTGTTTGGATTAGTTGTCCCCATTCTGCAACATGCAGATTTCATACAAAGCTCTGAAGCTCTAGTTTTCAGTAAAACATTGGGATATCGTGCAATGGTGGGTCACATTCCTGCTGGGCAGCTCGGGGCTGGCGCCGGGCAGCTGGGGTCCCCATCACAGAGCGGACGGTCTTGCCACTCCCGGGCTATACACGTGGCCCACAACCCTCGGTTACATGTCCGTGTCAAGATTCTTACTCTCTACACAAGCTACTGCTGGAGCCAACTTCTGGGCAAGCGCTGGCTGTTTCTCCCCTTACCCAGTCCTCTCTAGCAGATGGACCCCTGGGTTTTGCCTGTTCAGTGATCTGGGGGCCTTTCCCTCTGCCAGTGTCCCACTGTGGCTTTTAAGGAAAATCTCAAAAATCACAGAGAAAGATTCTCAATGCAAACCAACGTGGAACAAGTCTGCCCTTTGTTCCCAGACATCTCCGCCCTTCTGGCTGGCTCCAAGGCTGCAGGTAAGGAAGTCGGTCCCTGCTCACTCACACGTCCCCCTCCCTTTCCAGATGGGCTTTGGTTTTCGTGGGCGACTCCATTGTCAGGAGGCAGCCCGACCATGGGACGAGGACGGTTGACAGGTTTCTGAGCGCGTTTGCGATCGCGCGAGGTAGCAGCTTCATTACTCAGTGATGAGTGACCCATATTTCCTAACATGATTTCCCTGCTGTAACTCAAATTGAGTTCATGTTATTCTAATGATATCAGTTGACCTTGAGAATTAGACCAAGAAGCCTGGGGTTATTCTTCCAACTTCCACTGCAGATTCTTGTGATGTGTTTGGAAACACAATCTGCTCCGCATTGCCCTGAAGTGGGCAAGGGAAAAATAGAAAACAAAGATCCTGAGCTGCTCTGGTTTCTAGAAAATGCATCTGGGCCATTTCAGATCATGGGGTGGGGGTGGGGGGGTCCTTCAGATTATGGGGGTCTCCTTCAGATCACATGTTACTCCTTTAGATCATGGGGGGCTCCTTCAGATCATGGGGGGCTCCTTCAGATCATGGGGGGCTCTTTCTCTCTCAGTCTTGCTTCTGCCACCGTGAGCAGCTGGCATTTTCCCTGCACTCATGTACTGCCAGCTAATGATCAAGACTGGGCCTCCTTTGCCCCTGGATCTTAGAGAGGGTCCCTGGATCTCCCCTGACAGGATGAGCCCTCAGATAGGTCCTATGGGGGCCTCCTGTCCTCGCCTCTCCCTGTCCCCCCCAGCCCCATCTGGCCAGGTGAATCTCCCAAAACCAGAGTGGGTGTCCTGCCACTTCTTTGGCTCATTTACTAGCTCCCCATTGCCTGCTGGTAAAGTTCAAACTCCTTACCTGGCATTCAAGGTGCTTAATTCCAGCCCAGCCAGCCAGCCCAGTCCTTCCTGCCAACACCACCCAGAAGCACAGGGTGCAGAATGTCTGTGTGCCTTGGTACACCATGTTTTTATACCTCTGTGCCTTTGCTCACCTGTCCTCTCCTCCCGAAACACTCCTGACCACCTTGCTCATCGTATCTGGACAAGCCCAAATCTTGCTCTTTATGCATTTACTTGTTTATGAAATCTTTCTGGAGCTCTGACTCTGTTCTGGATATTGGGATTAAGCTGGGGAAGGAAGAGAGACAGTAACTAAGCCTGCAGATTAAAAAAAAAAAAAAAAAACAACAACAATGAAAGAGCCAAAGCGATAAACTTTGAAAGGAAAAAATAGTGTGATGTCCTGGAGTACTTGGGGGCTCCTGCACTGAGGGGGCTCAGGGAATGCCTGAGAATGAGGTTTGGGCTGAGACCAAAAGGATCAGAGAGGAGCAGCCCTGCAGACACATGAGGGAAATGTAGCCCAGGTCCACATTCCCAGGGAAGGGAAAGGGCAAGGTTGTTACATAAGAGCCGACAGGGGGTGTTTCTGTGTCATACTGAGGTGGGAGGCTCTGCCCAGGGGGCACCTGTGTCCCTGAAGGCACGCTGTGACTTTGGCAAGTCATCTAACTTCTCCATGTCTGTTTCCTCATCTGTAAGATGGGGATATATTATAAGGAGTAAGCCAGTTTGGATTTATGCGTGTGCATTCATTCACCTGAATGGTCAAGGAACTTTTGCCTATTTCATGCAGGTTTTCATTTTTTCAAATTTTAACAGAACAAAATACAGTTGGAAGCCAGTAAGCACTAGTTCATGGAATGGAATGGAATGGAACGGAATGGAATAGAATGGAATGAAATAGAATAGAGTAGAATAGAATAGAAGAGGATAGAATAGAATAGAATAGAATAGAATAGAATAGAATAGAATATATAGTAAGGATGTGAGTCTCAGAAAAGCTGAGCTGACTCCCCTTCCCGAGCCCCAGGCTCACTCACTGTCTGGATGGTGAGAGGGTACAGGTCTTCCCTGGAATTTCCTGACTTCTTGCCCCAAGTGTCCCTTGTCGGAGGGGGGTGGAGGGGGGGTCAGAACAACTGAAATGTGTCTCTTCCTCAGGGGACTGCGGAGCCCCTACTTGGGGAGGAAGGGAGAGCAGCTGAACCAGGGCTGGTGGGGCGTGTGCGATAAGCCAGAATGCAACGTGGCTGCAAGCTTTGCCCTTGTGGAGACTGAATGTGAAATGAAGCATTCAGAGCTGGAAACCCCGCGTCTCCCAAGGGCTCTGCTCTTTTGGAAACAGCACCTCTCCCAGCACAGAGGGGGAGGAGGCAGCCGATGGGGATGGAGGAAGATACTTCATCGTCAGGGGGAGAGATGAGATGAGGCCCCTGGAGGGAGAGACAACAGAGTCCACAAGAGACAGAGATGAACCAGGAGACACAGGGACACACACAGATGGAGAGACAGAGATGGGGCAGAGACTGGGAGACACAAAGACAGAGGCAGACAGGGAGGCAGAGACAGACCAACAGAAACAAACTGAGAATATAAGACCTAGAGACACAGAAAGGGACAGACTGGGGAAAGAACTAGACAGAGACATACCTGGGGAGAGGAGGCCAAGGGGGAAATAAAATAAAAGGTGCAGTCTGCTTCTGGGGCACACCTAGTGCTCTCCCAGCCAGCGTGCTTGCACATATACATGGCACCCCAACCTCACTGAGTCACATTCCTGTCCCCCACACCCAGGTCCACCTCCCTCCCTTCATGTCCTCCTTTGTGCTATTTGCATTTGAAACCGATGTGCTGAGAGTCTGGAGAGCACGTGCAGTCTCCTTAATGCAGTTTTGCATTTCTTAGTTTGATTTCAGCAAACGACAGGAATTTGGGTCCTGGAGTCTTTCTGTCTGCCCCTGCTGTGCGGCCTTGGCTGGGTTTGCATGCGACTGGGTGGCTGGGGCGGTCCTCTGCAGGCAGGCCCGTGGGGCCAGCTCCGCTGCCACAGCCGCCACCATTTCTCTCCATGTTCCAGCTCCTGGAATTATTGCGGCAGATTTAGCCTGAGGCTGGTTCCATGGGAGCCCAGAACCTGGGGTATCACAATGAGGCTCGGCCAGATGAAGTGCATGAAGGCTCTTTATAAGCTCAAACCTTGGAATGGGCTCTTTCCTCCGGCTTTCTTGAGGTTGGGTTGCCTGGGCCCTGCTGCAACCCCTTACTCACCCCCACCCTGACCCCTGATGACCTCACCTGTGGCACTGGGATGCAGGGGGGTTAGTGTCAGGGGAGGTGGTGGCGAGCACTTTGCTAGCTCCAGGCTGACCCCTGTGCAAGGCTCAGAAATGTCAGATCTGGGGGAAGTCAGATCACAATAGTGATGGCCAGTATGAATGAGTCCTCACCGAATGCACAGGGCTCCTCGTGTATCATCTTATTTACTCCAGGACCTCATGAGATCGGTACTGATACTATTCCCATTTTACAGATGCAGAAGCTGAGGTTCAGAAAGGTGGGGATTTGCCCAAAGTCACCTTGCTCTGATTCTAAAACCTATACTCCTAAATGGTCTGTGTTGAAATGATTTTTGTTTCTTTTTTTTTTTACGTTTATTTTTATTTTTGAGACAGAGAAAGCACAAGCAGGGGAGGGGCAGAGAGAGAGAGAGAGAGAGAGAGAGAGAATCCCAAGTAGGCTCCACGCTGTCAGTGCAGAGCCTGACGTGGGGCTTGAACTCACCAAATGTGAGATCATGACCCGAGCTGAAATCAAGAGACAGATGCTTAACCAACTGAGCCATCCAGGCACCTCTGACTTTTGTTTCCATTGGGAGTTTCTTTCCTCAGTGGATATGGGCAGGAAGATCTGGGAGCCACAATCTCATGTGTGCCTGGTTCCAGCTGCAGGCTGTTTGTGAACAGTGTGCTTTTTCAAAGTGTGTTCGTGGCTATTACTTTATTTGATCCCCATGACATGCCTGTGGAGGAGGTCAGGGTGATCCATTTGAAAGACGGGGAGACTGAGGCCCAGAAAGGGCTACCCTCTGAGTGGAAGGAAAAGCCTGAGCCTGAAAAGAAACTTCTGTGTCAAACCTCTGGGAGATGTTTTTCTCGGTGCTACAGCAGCTCTCTGCCCAACAAAAACCCGTGTTGGTGTTTTGTTTTGAGGAATATGTTTTTAAGAATCTTGACTGAATCATGGCCAGCTGTGGGCCTCCACAGTGGTGGTATGCAGGCTGCGTTTGGACCGAACTTCAGCTCATTTCCTCTTCCTGGTAGGATGCGGGCTCCATGAAGGCAGGAAATGTGTATCTTGTTCAACACATTTTCGGCTCTGGGCTTGGTGCAGCCTGTCCTCCGTAGGAATCTACCCCCTCCACTCCTCTTGTCTCAACTAGTTCATTGCCTTTCCTGAGGCCCGATGTACACAAGGCCCCATAAAAAGCTCCCCCATCATCCTGATCTTTCCCTTTACACTCTAATGAGTGTGAAGTGATATGTGTGTGATCATTTGTTCAGTATTTGGCTGTCTTGCCAAAGCATGACCCCGTGAGGTCAGGGGCCACGGTGTGTCCTCACTGTGGAACCCCTGTACAGGGTCTGGCCATTGTGGATGCTCCGTAAGGACTCGCTGGCCTGATGAGCTACAGTCCCTGTGTCCAGACCTGCGGAGTGGAGGTGGGTGGCATAGAGGTGGGGGAGAGGAAGAAATGGGGAGCCATGTGTTAGAACGCTGCGGGGGACAGCGAGCACAGTTCTGGAAAGACGCTGTTGCAGATTTCTAGTTTGTGGTATCATTTTTTAAGGAAGGAAATAAAGGTATTTGGTGAACTAATTGTAGCTGTTCAGTCTCCGCTTCTGTCTTACCTCGATCTTGTCCCGGGCCCACACTCAACCCTGGCCCAGCTCTAGGATGTTCTGCTTCATAAAGACCCTGGTGAAAGACACCCTTCAATCCTGTCCTCTGTCTCCTAGGATAAAATCCAGGTTCCCACTGTGCCTGTGAACCCTCTGAGAACTGTCCCTGACCCCACTGACACCCTCTTTTTTTAAAGTTTTTATTTAAATTCCAGTTAGCTAACACACAGTGTAATATTAGTTCCAGGTGTACAATTTAGTGATTCAACACTTCCATACAATACGAGGTGCTCATCACAAGGGCCCTCCTTAATCCCCATCACCTGTTTCCCCTTTCCCTCCCACCTCCCATCTGGTAACCATCAGTTTGTTCTCTGTAGTTAAGAGTCTGTTCCTCGGTTGCTGTCTCTCTCTCTCTCTCTCTTTTCCCCCTTTGCTCATTTGTCTTGTTTCTTAAATTCCACATATAAGTGAAATCATATGGTATCTGTCTTTCTCTGACTTATTTCACTTAGCAATATACTCTCTAGCTCCATCCATGTTGTTGCAAATGGCAAGATTTCATTCTTTTTATGGCAGAATAATATTCCATTGTAAATATATGCCACATCTTCTTTATGTATTCATCTATCGACGGACACTTGGGCTGTTTCCATAATTTGGTTATTATAGATAATGCTGCCATAAACATTGGGGTGCATGTGTCCCTTTGAATGAGTATTTTCGTATTCTTTGGGTAAATACCTAGTAGTTCGATCGCTGGATTGTAGGACAGTTCTATTTTTAACTTTTTGAGGCACCTCCATACTGTTTTCCACAGTGGCTGTACCAGTTTGCATTCCCAACGGTGCTTGTGGGATCCCCTTTCTGTACATCCTTGCCAACACCTGTTGTTTCTTGCGCTGTTGACTTTGGCCATTCCGAGAGGTGTGAGGTGATAGCCCATCGTGGTTTTGATTTGCATTTCCATGATGGTAAGTGATGTTGGGCACCTTTCAATATGCCAGGGTACCCTCTTATAGCCCCCCACCCATGCCACTCCAGCCAAAGGAATCTGCTTTCTTTTCTTCAAATATACAAAGCTGGTTCCTGCCTCCGGGCCTTTACACTTGCTGTTCCTTCTGCCCCAGGTCTTTGCTTGGATGCTCCTTATTACTTAGGTCTCAGCTCACATCTCACTTCTCTGACCATCCTAAGTAGAGTAGCCTCTACCCCATTCCCACCAAACCTCCCTCTATCCTGTCTCCCCATTTATTGTTTATACTATTCTCTGGAACTTGGTTTATTTACTTCCTTCCTTATTTACTTGTTCATTGCCTGTTTCTCTCCCATGAGACTATAAGCACCATGAAGGCAGGCTTCTATCTGTGCTGCTCGCTGCTGCATGCCTGGAGCCTAGAAAAATGCCTGGCACACAGTAGGTCCTCCAAGAATATTTGTAGAGTGAGAAAAAATGAATGAACGAGATCTGATTCTAAAGAGGCCATGTCAGATAGCAAGGTGGGAGCGGGCTTGACCTCAGGCAGGACCCATCTGCAGGTAGATTTTTACTATCACTCTCTCATGGGTGGAAACCAGAGGGTCTCTCTCTTTCACTTGGCATCCCCCTTTGAGCTTCTCTCATCACCTGTAAGATGTGAGTCTCACGAGAGACGGTGATCAAGGGCTACAACTCATTTAGTCCAACCGTATGGGTTCAGGCGCAGAGTGGATGCCTGAGCTGAGGGTCCCACTGACCGGCTACCTGGAGAGGTCTCTCCAGGAGAAGACCTTCTGGGACACTGGTTCTCAGTGGCCTTCAGCAGGCCTCTCACTGGAGTGACCTGTGCCACCCACTTAAAATGAGCTCCTTCACGAGGGTTCTGGAGTCCAAAATGGGCAGCGAACCTGGGATCTGGCAGTCCTTGGCCTTGTGAGCTCTTGTCATTGCAAACAACCACCCAGCAGGCTGTGACACCTGCTCGAGGTGAGGTCCTGTGCAGAGTAAAGATGGGAAGGCAGGATTCCTGCCCTCGAGAAGCAGTTACAAAACAACAGGACAAAGACAATATCCACACTGGCCAATGTGTCTTCAAGAAAATGAACTGGAGGGATAGACACTGAGATGTTCACAGTGACAGGTGACTTTTTTTTTTTGCTTACCTACATACTATAATGTAAACATGCATTATTTATGTTATATTAAAAAGATTAAAAATTTTTTTTTAAATCTTTTTGAATTTTTTTTTTGAGAGAGAGAGAGAGAGAGAGTAGGGGAGGGACAGAGAGAGGGAGAGAGAGAGAAACCCAAGCAGGCTCTGCAGTGTCAGCACAAAGCCCTAGATGGGGCTCGAATTCACCAACTGTGAGATCATGCATGACCTGAGCCAAAATCAAGAGTCAGACGTTTAATTGAGCCACCCAGGTGCCCCAAGTTTTGTTTGCTTTAATACAGCACAGCCTGCGGTCCAGGGCGGTGTGTGTCTCCTCCTAAAAGACTGGCCAAACCCAGGGTGCTGTGAACCAAGGGTTCAAGAGGATGGCGACTTAGGTGGGAGGCAGGGGCCCAGGAATGTTTGGGTTGGGGGTGGGCTCAGGGCAGGCTTGGAAGGAGAAGGAGGCTTTGAGTGCAGTGGGAAGAGAGTGTCAGGTGGGCAGAAAGCAGAGTCGTGGGTTATGTGTCTGTGTCCGGGCTCAGCGTCAATGCCGGGCTGATCAGAGCAGGAGGCTGGAGCTGGGAAAGGCTGGGCCACATGCTTCGCATTGTCTGCACATCAGCCACGTTTCTATTTGCCTGAATTTCCCCCTGAATGGTGAGCATCTTGGGGAAAGAAACTGGTTTTGACATTGAATCCTTAGTGCAAGGCACAGAGGTGGGATGATAAAATATCTTGCAAAGGTGAATGAAAAACAACAACCAAAGAGCTGATTCCCATTGAGTGGCTGGTTACTGAGATCAACCAGTTCAACCATATCATGACCCTGTCGTGACGAAAGGGACAATCTGAGTGCTGGTGGCTGGCAGTCTGACACCTGGTTTGAAGGAACTGATGAGATATTTTGGCATCCAGTCTGGGTTGTCCTCATGGTGCCAAAAGAGTCAATCACTTCAGCCGAGGAAGAAAACAGAATGGCCAAGTCTGTTGGCAGTGCTCTGTCGACTTGAACAACGGGTCAACTGTTCTCCTCAGCTGCCTTCCAGCTGTGGGCGTCATACACAGCGTAACATAATGAGTGCATTATGCCACCACCTTTTCTTCAGTGGAAATGGAGAGTGGCTCTCCCAAGAGAACCGGGGTTGGGCTGCATGTTGCCTGACAGGGCACCTGACATCTTTCTGCAAATTCTCCCTATGGCATCTCTAGAAACAGCCCACCTTACAGGTCAGGAGCCCAGGATCAGAGAGGTCCTTTGGTCCAGTGGAGCCTTGAGTTGCCTCTTCTGACTCCAAGTTCCAGGTCCTTCCATCACAACCCATGTCATGGGGGCCAAAGGTTTAGAAGAATGATCTGCTTAGATGTTAGGCTACAATGATGGGGCAAGTCTAAATAACCAATCGATCTGTCCCTGACTTGAGTCCTCAGATGTTTTCTGCATTTATACATGTGCACATTGACGTGGTGGGGAGCAAATTCTTTGGGGGCTGACCACATGGGTTGGAATCCCAGCTCAACCATTTATTTTTTTTTTTATTTTTTTAATGTTTATTTATTTTTGAGAGAGACAGAAACAGAATGCGAGCTGGTTAGGGGCAGAGAGAGAGGGAGACACAGAATCCGAAGCAGGCTTCAGGCTCCAAGCTGTCAGCACAGAGCCCAACGTGGGACTCGAACTCACGAGCTGCGAGATCATGACCTGAGCCAAAGTCGGTTGCTCAACCAACTGAGCCACTCAGGCGCCCCCTGGCTCAACCATTTAGAAGCTGTGTGACCAGGGGAAATTTAACTAGCTTCCCTGTGCTTTAGTTTCCTAACCTGTAAAAAGGGCCTGTGCAATGGATCATTGTTGCGATTCAATGAAACAAGCCACACAATGCTGCCCATAGAAAGCTCTCCATGCATGTGGCTCTGACCAGGCACCAGATGTGCATGCGGGATGCAGCAGCCTGCAGAGGACAGCACTCGTGTGGGAAGGAGGACTCACACATGTGCTGAGCCCTCTCTAGCCATTTGTGTGTGTGGTCACAGGTCCTGGCGGCCATGTGGGTGAGGATGCTTGGAAGTATTGATTAGAGTGGTTCCGACAGGATTTGGGGATGCTGGCATAGCATTGCCACCCCGCAGGAACAACGGCCTGAAGTATGGAAAGAGTGGTAAGTAGAGACAGAAACGGGTCCACAGATTGGCCAAAAACAAGACATTGTAGCAAATGGTTCTCGTTTTATTCACTCCCTCAGACATACATTTAACAAGCTCTACATGGTAGTTACCACGTGACAGACACATCATAAGTCCCCAGGAGCTCAGGGGAAGCTCATCATTTCAAAGGAGAGAAAGGCATTTAGCATCTAAGTAGCCTTCAGTGGGGTGGGTGCAATATGGAGATTTCTCTGGGGAGGATGGGTGTCCAATCCAGTGTGTGTGTGCGTGTGTGTGTGTGTGTGTGTGTGTGTGTGTGTGTGTAAGGCAAGGTAGGGCTTCCTGGAGGAGAGGACATCTAGGCTGAGTGCTAAAGAGCAAGTAGGACTTGCCTGGGGCACAGGAGGAAGGGTATTGGCAAAAAACCAAATAGAGGGCCCGGCCTCAGTGGAATCTCTGAGGCCATGGACAATGGACAAGGGTCCCTGCATGTGCATGTCTGTGCAGTGGCACAAGTGAGGGGGACTGAGGGTTGGTAGGGGCCCCACCAGGGGACTTTGTACATCTCAGTGTGGGGTTTGGACTGTGTTATGGACAATGGGAAGCCTTGGCAGCTATGAGCAGACCCACCTGGCCAGATGTATATTTTGATAGCTCGCAAATGCTAAAATGAGCTATGGTCTGGGCTGGGTGACAGCGGGTGAGAGTGGGGAAATGAGACTGGAGGGAACAGTTAAGGTTATCAGAGGCTGTGGCCACCATCCAGGGAACAGTGGTTGGTGGCTGGAACCAAGGAAGTGCCAGCAGAATCACTAGAAGGGAGGAGGGAATCGACTGGGGACATGAAAGGTACTGACTAAGGTGCTCGATTGTTGGATGTATCATGGGAAAGTGTGAAGTTAAGGACAACCTGGGGACTTAATGGACAAAGGAGCCACCAGTGGGCACCTAGGGTGCAGGGAGGGAGTAGGTTATGGGTCCCAGTGGATCATCCAGTGACATATACTCAGTGGGTGACTGAGCTTATGAGACTGCAGCTTGAGTAATAGACCTGGGCTGATCATATGGACCTGGGAGTCCTTGCAAAGATAGAGAAACCAGGGGCACAGTGAGCGAGACAGTTGGCTAAAGGCAGAACCATGGGGCAGAGGAAAAGGGAGGAGGAGCCTAAGGGGGAGGAGCATGAGAGCGGTGGGTGGGAAGCAAGAAGAGTGTGGTGCTATGGAAGCCAGGGAAAGTGTGTATCAGTCAGGATATGCTATGTTATGCTCCAGTAACAAACAACCCCCAAGTCTCAGTGCCTTCCACAACAGAGATTTATAGCATAGACGACATAACCATCTCGGTCAGCTACTGCCCTCTGCCAGGACCCCAGCTGATGGGGAAGCCTGTCCCTCCCACCTTACCAGTCTCATAGCAGAGGTAAAAGGGGACATTGCAACCAGGCACCGCCTCTTGAAACTTTCACTCCAGTGGTAGATACCACTCCTCACATTTCCTTGGCCAAAGTCTGCCCCAGGACAAGCCTGAGGTCAACAGGCTGGGCAGTAAAATCCTCCCCAGAAAGAAGGCACAGATATACTGAACAATTATGCTCTTGACCACAGATTATAGGGATTCCAGAAGAAAGGAGAGACCAACACGAGAGAACCAGGATGATAAGGTCCGAAGAGCACCACCCAGATCTGGTGGTTAGTGGATGTCCACTGTCCTCCCCATGGCGGGGACAGGCGAGCAGCCAGGACAAAGGCAGCAAGTGCCAAGTGTTTGTGAGAAATCTGCAGTGTGGAGAAGGGTGGCAGCCAGAAAGAAATGGGGAACAAAGGAGAGGAGTTTCACTGATTTTGCCCATTCTGTGTTTTCTCTTAAACTGGACGCATACGTGTGGCAGATTGCAAAAGGGGCCGTAGATTCTTCCTGGTTTTGTATCCACACCCTTCCAAAATGCAGCTCTTTCCACAAGACAGAGACTCTTTCTCTGTCTCTCCAATCAGGCTGGCCCTGGACTTTGTTCATCCGTGAAATAGGGGCAAACCTGACGCAGGAACCGGAAAAGGACTGGCCCTTTCCCTGCTCTTGGAACCCTGGGACAGCCTGTGTGTGAGCCTGGGCTGGCCTGCTGGGTGATGAAAGAGCCAGCTGCCCCCTTCTCTCCCCATCACCCCGGTCAATGGCCAGACAACCTCCAGGAGCAGAACCACCCTGCCGATCGGCAGCTGACCACAGATGCACGAGGGAGCCCAGCCAAGATCAGAAGACCTGCCGTGCTGAGTCCAGCCCAGAATGCCAACTTATGGAATCATGAACTAAATGAATGGTTTTTTAAGCCACTAAGTTTTGGGGTGGTTTGTTATGGAAAAAAAAAGCGCTAAGTGATACACTGTATATAATGAGATTTATAGCAATGAGCAGATTACCTGCAGGTCTGTACTGGAGGCCTGAGTTCATGAGATTTTCCTCTTGGGATATCTGTGATCATAACTACTCTTGGGTAGGAACTAAGTACTATTTCTTTCTGTTTCTTTAACCCCTAAACTGGGGCTTGGCATGGAGTAGGTGCTTAGTAAGTGTTGAAAGACGGAGTGAATTCATTGTTTACAAACATACCACCAGACTGTGGGCTTTGGGTGATAATGTTGTGTCAATGTAAGCTTATTGATTGTAACAATGTACCACTTTGGTGTGAGATATGGACAGTTGGGCAGGTTGTGCATAGGTAGGGGCAGGGGGTATCTGGAAAGTCTCTATATTTTCTGCTCAATTCTGCTGGGAACCTAAACCTTCTCTTTAAAATGTTTATTAATTGGACATACACACACACAACACACACCTACACACACAACACACACACAAGCACACACACACATACACACACAACACACACATGCACACACAACACACACACACACACAACACACAACACACACATACACCCACACTCCACCAGAACTTCCAGCTGAGTTTTGGGGGCCAGGTGGGGGTATGTGACTGGCTGAGCTTCCATATTCTTTGTGGGTAAAGACCGGACCAGACCCGGGTCTTCCCTATCAGCCCTCGTCTCTATCCCCACATGTAACTTCTGTCCAGTCCTCTCTGCAGGGGGACCAAGGTGGCACGCCATCATGTTGAAGAGATGTTGGATATGAATATTTTATATTCTCTCCCTTCTTGTCAAAATCCACAATATTGCTTTCCATTAGTCAATGTCCTTTGGGCAGTGTGTTCGGAGTGCGGCATGCCTCTATGTACTTAGTCCTTTATTTGGTTTCTGGCCTGCCTTTATGAGCAGCCTCACTCTGAGACCCTTCAGAGCAGGGACGTTCTGATGGGG
Organism: Lynx rufus; assembly: GCF_022079265.1. Lineage (NCBI taxonomy): Eukaryota > Metazoa > Chordata > Mammalia > Carnivora > Felidae > Lynx > Lynx rufus. Next base: position 23,536,118 of record NW_025814830.1, on the reverse strand, counting down.
AGCAGGCCGTTTCCTAACTTGGGTGACTTCTCATCAAGTTCATTGCTTTTACATTAAAATAATCATTTCAGCTGGGGCAGCTGGGGCTGAATGTTAGCTGCTTAATTGCACCCACCTTTTAGCCCTCTTCTCGAAGATTGATTCCAGGGCTTTCTTTGCATAATACATGCCAGGGTCTGTAAAAGCAGAAAGTGGCGGCCCTCTTAACCAGAGCAGCAAAGCCAATTGACGCATTTCTCCTGTTAAATTTACTGGCTTTATTGAAAGGTCTTCTGGGAGTTGCTTGCTCATTAAATACACCAAATACAAAATCTCTCTTATTACAGTATTATCTTGGTAATATAGAAGACTTCCCCAATGTGAGCTCAGACAGAGGGGATTGTCAAAGCTTTTAGGAGGCCATGCTCATGAAGATGATGCCTCCCCTCGTAAGCAGATACTCTGCCCCCTTGCGATTCGGGGTGTCCTAGTCTGCCTAATCTAGCCCAATGCCCGATCCTCACATTGTGTCCCCACCTGCCCTCGCAGTCCAGGCGAAAGTACGGCAAAAGGTACAATAACTCCCAGAACCGTAGGGCATTTAACGTCAGATCTCCTCAATGACTTTTAGAAGTGAGAAGTGGAAAATGATTTAGAAATATGTGATTCTTTAGCCGGGAGGATGAATTTGGTGGTAGCAGTGGGAATGGTGGCTGGCTCTTCACACCCCAGATGCTTGGGGACCTCAACCTTGGTGAACACATGGAGCATGCTATTTTGAGTTAGACCCTGGCCAGGAGTTCCGCTTCCAGAGGGACCCTCTGTCTCCCAGGCGGGCGCAACAGCAGGTGCGCTGAGATGCAGGGGCCCGTACTTGATGTGAGGTCTTCACCAAGTCACTTCGTACGTCCTGACTGTCAGTTCCTTTCTGAGTAAAATCAGGTTAAAAATGCCTTTCCCTCTTTACAAGTTTGGTTTAAAAAAAAAGAAAAAGATTCCATCACTTTCCTAAAAGGATATGGGTCAACTAATAGCACAGGAAGTGTCGGGTAATTTTAACAGAACAGAAATAGAAGGGAAAGCCCAGAGTGAAGGGGAGGAAAGGGGGGCCTGCTCATGCTTAGTCAGAGGACTATGAACATTACGGGATGTATGAGCGAAAGGACCGGCAAGTGCCAGCTTCATGGATGCTCCGCTGGTCTCTTCACTGAAGGGTAGACGCCTTTGCCTGCCCGACCCAATGTCCTCCCCCTCCTCCCCCTTCCTTCTGGAACTCTCCAATTTGGCATCAGGCCCTGTGCCCACCTGGTGGGGGCAGGGGTCTTAACCTCTATGGTGCCATGGACCTCTTGGCACTCTGAGAACGGCGCTTTAAAATTGCACAAAATACACAATACAGCATTGCAAAGGAAGCCAGTTATGTTGAAGTGCAATTATTAAAATTTCTCTTTACACTTGTGATTCAGTGGCATGCTTGTCTGTTAGCACACTGCACAATGCTCACGGTGGGTGGAATGACTAAATCTTCCACGGTAGTGACACATCCTGTCACGGGGCATCTGCCACAGGGCATCCGTGACCAGAAGAATACCTGTGCTTTTTCATGGCGACACAGCCACGGGAACTGCTCACACTACTGTGGTTTGTTGCCCACATTTATAATTTAAGGGATGGTAGAGTTTAGGTAGAGGTGAGTAAAAATAAAGACGTCGTTTGTTTTTCTATCCACGTTCACAGATTCCAGGAAACGAATCCTCAGTTTCCTGATATTGAGGTCCTGGTCGTGATACCGACCTCAAGGGATATTATGAGATTAGAGAACAAACCCAATGCAACGTCTCGCCTCGAAGATCTGACATAATCTGTGCAAAATGCAAAGGTGGATGCAGGTTAAGAGTGCTGATCAGGGATAACCCAGACGAGTCTGATTCCTTGCCTCCCTTCTGAACCCGGTCTCTCTGGGTTGACCATCCCCACTGGGGCTCTCTGAGTCCCCATGCTCACTGCTGGACCACGGGCGGGCACTGTCACCGACACCCACTGCCGCAGCCATGCAGGGACCTAAAAGAACGTTCACCAGTCCTCATGATAATGCTTCATGCTTCTTGTAAATCCATCTGGAGTGAGGGGCAGCTTCCTGGAATTTAAGAATTGACAGAAACAAACCCAGGTGCCCATCCACTCCCGCCTATGACCAGATCAGGCTTTTCAGGAAACCAGTGGTGCCCCAACCTGTGAGCACCTCTTGGTGTAGACGCACGCAGTGGGCCATCCCAGCCATTCCCAAAGGTGCTGATGAGGAGGCGGCAGGCACGGGTTCTGGTCTGGTCTCTGCTGTTGTCTTGCTTTGTAAGCTTGAGTGATCACCTAAGCCCTCTGAGCTTCTGTCTTTCCATCTGTAGAAGGGTTCCATCTGCACCCTGCCACCTGCCTCGTAGATTATTGGGAGCTTACAGAGCACGGTTAGGGTGGCTCCAACGCATACCTGCTGTACAACCATGGTTTTCACTACTCAGAGCCTTTGTTTCCTCATCCATGAAATGGGCTCATGATGCATATTCCTCAAGCGCCACTGTGTGAATTAGAAAAATACTTGATGCCTCGTCCTCCATGACTAATGGACATTAAAAATGTAATCTGTCCCAAATGAAACTCTTAATATCCCCACCCTGCTTCCATCCCAGGCAAATCCCTTCTCTGTTCCAGAACTTTCTGTGATTCGTGTCCCACTTAGCACCCCACAGCAGCTTGCAAGTTCCTCTGTCCTCACCTACCATGTTCCCTGGCTCCATTCACAGTCCCTCCAGCCACATTTTCCTGGAGTTCGCAGAGCCTTTGCCTGCTCAGGACCTTTGCAGCTGCTGTCGCCCTTGCCTGGAACATCCCTGTGTGTCCCATGCCTTGCCTGTTGTTTATTTTTCTTCCATGTCCTTATTGCTATCTGAAATTACAGTATTTATTTATTCACTAGTGTAAATAATGTGTTAGTGCCTGAAAATGTTTCTTGACCGTGAAAGGCATTTTGGCAAGAATTAAGAAGAATTGAATGAGAACTGGGGATTAGACCACATGAAGAACCGCTGTTAATTCAGTTGAGTGTGACAATGGCACCGAGGTTAGGGGGAAAAGCAAGAGGCCTTAACTACCAGACACAAGCTGAAGTATTTGTGGATCAAGTGGCACGCCTGGGATTTTCTTTAGAATATTCCAGTTTAAGGGGTGCCTGCGTGACTCAGTCAGTTGAGCGTCTTGGTTTCAGCTCGGGTCATAATCTCATGGTTTGTGAGTTCGAGCCCCGCGTCGGGCTCTGTGCTGACAGCTCAGAGCCTGGAGCCTGCTTCAGATTCTGTGTCTCCCTCTCTCTCTGCTCCTCCCCTGCTCACTCACTGTCTCTCTCTCTCTCAAAAAAATAAACATTAAAAAAAATTTAAGAATATTCCAGTTTAAGAAAAAAGTGGGAGTTGATGAAGCAAGAGTGGCCAAACGTTGATAACTGTTAAAATCAGAAAATGATTGCATTTGGGGTAATCGTATTATCCTCTTTCTTTTGGGTGGGTTTGAACATTTCTGTAACAAAGAGTTAGACATGTTTATTGACCCCATCGGTGAGTGAACGGCTAGTGTATAAAACGCACTCAGCCCAGAGCCTAGCACATAGTACACATGTACTATTAGCTCACAAAATTATCAATAAAAATGGATGAGGGAGCACACTGAACTCGGAGGGGGAATTACAGATGTGGTGATGCCTTTGGGTAGCAGCCCTCTGCTGGCCACCTTCCACACCGGGGCCTGGGCAGGGCAGGGGAACCGCATCAGGTGCCTGTGGCCAGATCACCCTCCACAGGTCCTGGAATGTGCTAGCCCCACTGTTGGTGCCAGGTTGAGCCCCGGGCAGGGCTGAGCAGGCAGGCTTTGAGGGCAGAAAACCGAGGGAGCTTTTAGAATGCCTGTCCAGCAGCCCATGCCACATGGATTCACTCGTGGCACAGCGGTTATGGGTGGCTTGGGGGTGGCGGGCACGGAACGGCCCCGGCCCTGGGCAGGGGAGGCAGGGGTGGCTCCAGAGGCAGCATGCAGAGGCCCATGCAGCACTGAGTGGAGGAGGTCTGGGAGCTTGGTGGACTCCCAAGCCCTGGAGCCAGGCACCCTGGGGAGGCCAGCACGTCAGGTTTGTCTGTGGTCAGATGGGCAGAGGGAGCCCCAGTGGGCCAAGGAAGCCGGTGAAATAGGACTGGGCCCAGCCACCTGGAATTCCCTGCAGGTCAGAACCACAGGGGCAGGATTTGTGATCTGGGGTCACGGGGCGGGGGGGACGATGGTCCTGGGGGTGGGCAGAGGGCGAGGTGGCTGTCGCACAGCCCACACGGCTCAGGGCCACCTCTGTGTGGATGTCCTGTTTGGCAGTGAAGCACCGATGGTTACGAGCCCAACAGCTCTGGGTGGGGACGCCGCTCTGCCACGCGTTGGCTCTGTGACTCGGGCAAGCCGCTTCCCTGAACCTGTTTCCTCACCTGGAAGGTGGGATTTGTGATACACCCACTTGAGCAGGCGTGGTGGGGAGATGTGAGGGAACGTGTGTGTCATGCCAAGCTCAGTGCCTGGCCCATGCTAGGAGCCTGGTAGACAGTAGTTCCTTATTACCGTTGGTTTGGGGTGGGGACTTCACACTTACCTGCCAAACACTCCCATTTGTTTGGCCTGCGGCCCACTGTCCCATGGAGAGCCCACGTCCAGCCCTGTCTGGCCAGCCCACCCCTACCATGACCCGCGGCCGCTCCTCTTTGCTGAGAGGCACAGCAGGGTATTCTTCCACGGTGGCGCTGCTTTCGAGAACCTAACCCAGGCGAGCGCCGGGCGAAGCACTTTCTGTGGGTGACTCTACTTAGTTCTCCTGACAATGCTGTAAAATAGATATTTTGATTACCCTCAGTTTAGAAACGGGGAAACCGAGGCTTCTGGAGGTGAGATGACTTTTCCTGGTGCAACCAAGACTTGACCCTGGAGTCTGAACCATCGACTGCTGGTCCTCTCTCTTCTGGGCTAAGTTGCAGGGGCCGCTCTGCCTGTGGGGGTCAGTCCCCCAGGAGCTTGGAGAGGTGAAAAGCATGAAAGCCGGCCTGCTGCAGATCCGGAGCCACGCCACTGGAGGCTGGAAGGAGGACCAGTCAAGACACATGAAAGAACTCCTCCTCACCCAGTGGAAAATCACGGTATCCTCAGGTGCAGTGGCTCCGGCCTCAAGCATCCACTGGCTTGCAATTAGCATCAGGTGACGCCTCCTCCTGGTGCCCTACTAAGAGCGGTCTCACTCGTGGCCTGGCTGTGGCTTAGGACGTTCCCACGAGAGAGCTAGCTGTTAGCTCCAAGCTCAGCTCCCAGTTCTGAAGCTTCCAAAGCCCTTAGGAGCCCCCACTGACCTGGCCAACGTTATTGGTTTGGAGGGTCCTTGCCATCCAAGCCACACCTGTTAGAGCCCATCAACAAGTGTTTGCCCGAGTGACCAGGAAGTGGCATTCGGTCTTCCTCCTGCCAGGAGGAAGCCAGGAGGATTAATTTGGAGCAGCTATAGCCACTTTGCCACCCTGAGAGAAGAATCCGCCAGAGAACGAAGCCCACCAAGGAACGAGAGCTGAGGGGTGGGAAGAGATCACCTGGGTCCTGATGACACCATTAAGATCCTGGATCAAGCTGTATCTGAAGGCAAGCTGGCCATGGACTTGTCCGTTAAGAAAAGTTAACATAGTGCCCTTTTAGTTTAGCCACTTTGGGTTACGGTTTTTGTCACTTGCAACCAAAGGATTCCTAACTGCTCTAACATATCTGCTCCTTGGAAGTTTGAAAACCCATCTGGGGGGCCATGGGGAGCCACAGTAGGTTTTGGAGCTGAGGAGTGACAAGCACCGAACCTCGCTCCAGACAACGTCGAGGAAGACAAGAGAGCAACCTGGCCCACACTCACCCTGACTTGGCTCTGCCGCCTTGTCTCTCTGCCTGTTGCCTCCATCTGCCATGGAGAGTGATGCTCTGAGCGTCTACCCATTCTGGCACTGGTTCCCCTCACAAGCATCTGCTCTGTGAGAGAATGAGCTTCCGCAGCTTTCCTTAAACAAAACAGCCCTTCCCCTCCCCGCTGCCTTGCAAAGGCAAGAAACCTCATTTAGCCACCTGCAAATGTCCTTTCCTGGTTCCAGGTCATTATGGGATTGCTTTGATGGGGGGCCGGGCGGGAGTGGGGGAGACACATTCCACCATTGCGACGAACTTGTTAGAGACATGAGGCCCAGCCCAGCCCGGCCCCGCCCTCTGCCTGCTAGGGGTGTTTGGTGGGTGTGATGAGAGATGAGAGCCCGGGTCCGTGGTGGGGGGATTTGCAGAGAGGCCAGGCCTGGGGCTTCTCAGGCGAAGACCACCTGAGGGGGGGGGGGCCCAACTCCTTGCTGGCTTCAGGGGTGTGCCAGTCAAGGATACCTCTGACTTTTCCACACGTGCCACCAAATACTGAATGCCGTCTCTCTGCGGTGGCATAATGAGGAGGCTAAGAGCTTAGCATTTGGCATCAGATGGCTTCATCACTCTGTAGCTGTTGTCAGCTCATGCCCCTTTCCCCTTCCTGGTTCTCATCTGTAAAATGGGGTTGAGGATGCCTGTGAAGAGGACAGCAGCACGTCTGGCCTCTCTGTGTTAGCCACTAATGTCCTTACTAATGAAGAGCAGGCTTCCACCCCAGGAGTCCCAGAAGAACAACATGGCCAATTTTGCCACGGAAATGGTCACAGGAAAGCTCAGGGCGCCAGGCTGCGTGAGCTGGTGCTTGGAAGCTGGCCCCTTCCCTGCCAAGGGCTGTCCCCACTGTTGTGAAGGGGAAGCAATCACAGAGCTGCTTCTCCGGTCGTGGGAGTGGCTGTCCCAAGCCTGCCTCCCACTCAGATCTTTCAGCCCGTGGACTCAGGGCGGTTCCGGACTCCAGGACTGGGAGGGCCCTTGGGGTCTTCAGGGTCCCTCAACACCCCCAGACAATGCTGACTCCTGGGATCACTCAGCCTTGCCTTGGAACACATGGGTTTGAGCCCCACTGAAAGTTCAGTCCCTGTGAATACTGAAAATTTGGGGTGCTGGGGGTTGGTCTTCAGGTGGCTCCAGGAAAATCTTATCGTGCCTCTCTCCTGTTGATTGTCACCTCCTCCAGGTAGGTCCCTGACAGTGGAAGTTAAGGTCTGTCCGCTCCATAGAGGCTCTCTGCTTCTCTCTTTGCCAGCCCTAAGTAGCCAAGTGGAGGTGGGTTTTAGAGAACGTGGGTCCTCTGTCCTTGCTAGTGTGTCTGGCTCTCTTGGCCCTTGGAAGGGACTTGGGGCAGGTGGCAGGGATGGATTTGAGTTTCAAAATCCCTGCCATGTCTTCAAGGCCTGCAGAATCTGCTCCCCACCAGTCTCTGGGTCTTACCCTCACGCCCAGCACAGTAGCCCTTCCAGCCTCATTTTCCACGTCCTTTGCACCAGGGCCTTTGCACATGCTGTTCCCTCCACCTGGAGCACCTTTCCCATCACCGTGTCTCCTTTCTATCTCAACATCTCTTTCTACAAATCCTTCCCTGGCTGTCCCTGCTCCCAGTCTGAAGCAGGGGTCTTTATCACTGCCCTCAGCATGGCCCAGAGGTATTCCCTCTCTGGTGTGTTATCTTTTGTTACCTGGAGTTATTTATCCCCTGTATCCTCCCAGCTCCTGAAATTATAGGTCTCACAAGGGTGGTGGGTACAGTATCCCTTGCTTTTAGGGTAGAACCTGGCCCCAGTGTCTGGGTGAAACATCCTGGCTCCTTAGCATACAATGGCACCTAATAATTAACTCTCCAATTAGGCCCATAATAGAGTCTTAAACTAAGGCTCATTGGTATTGAGACTGTTCACAGAAGGCTTTTATACCGGCCCCACTGCTCCAGAGCCCCTACCCTGGCAGCTGTGTGACAGAGTCCCCACTTTTGCTAATGGGGGGCCTGGCTCCTCACCTGCATCCTGGCCAGGCCCACCCTGCTTCTGGCCTCCTCTGGCGTCCGGGCTGTGCACGTTCTGTGCCATGTAAGTGCTGGGGGGCCCCCGGGGCTGCTTGGGCCTCACTGCCCCTCTGCCTCTCTATGAGGCTGGGGTTGGGACAAACTCTGGGGAAAGGAAATGCGTCTCTCTGAGCAGAAACCTTCCCTCATTACGGAGACACCAATTGGCTCAGCCCCTGAAAGCCTTCAGGTTTAGAAACGTTAAGACTTAATTGCCTTATGGACACCGAAAGAATGGAGGGGCGCCTCCAGGGAGTGGTTTCCTTGCCTTTCTCTCTCCCCCATTGGATAATGACAGAGCTTGTGAGTGATAAAAGGGGGAGGCGGGCCCCCTCTTGGGGGCCATGACAGGTTCCACAAACACTGAGAGCTCGCACCCTCCCTGGTTCCACTCTTCCTCTGGCTGACTTCTCAGAGGTGATTTCTAATTGTGTTTTCTGGGATGGAGAGAATCAGGAAGAGGCACCTGGGGCCAGGGACTTTCTCAGCACCAGGAACCTGTCTCAGCCACTTTCCCGGCACCCCATTCTCAATGGGGCGCGTACATCTTGCAGGGTTTGCATTCTTGGTAAATTTGCACGTGAGGTCAGAGTGAAGCGTAAACAGCAGCACAAAAAATCACTGTGCTGGTCTCTCCTGCCTCCCAGTCAAAATCACCTCCCTGCTCACCCCCTCGCCCTCCTCCTAACACCCCAGCTCACCGCCACCTCGGGCTTCCCTCTTGCCCATTCCCCTTCCCTGCAAACCCCAACTCCCAGACGTTTGCGTGACTCACTCCTTCCTGTCACCGGGATGTTGCTTCCCATGACCCTGAGGACCCACCCTCTAGAAGGCCAAGTACACCCTTCAGAGGGCACTGTCTCAGTTTCATTTCTTGGTGTACTTATCAAGTGTCGGTCTCCCCTCGCTGAAACACAAGCTCCCACGAGCAGACCTGTGTATCCACTGGGGTCTCCCCAGTGCCTAGTGCGGTGCCTGGTGCGTAAATATTTGTGGAAAAATAGGACACAACTTCTTGACCCACAAATGCTCTTTCGGCCCCACAGAAAGCCTCGCCTGGCCGGAAAGGCCCCCTCCTAGGACTTTGCTGTTGACAATGGTGCCTTCTTAAAGTCACCTCCATTTCCAAGCTTGGCCCAGTGGGGCCAGGATAACGAAGCTGCTTTAACATAAATAATTTGCTTCTGAGGTGTAAGAAATGGGGAATATTTTTAGAAGGCCTGCCCTCCTAGGGGAAGTAAATGACTTATGAAAACGGGATTTTTCAAAGTGGCCTTCAAGAGAAAAGGGAGCCGTGTGTGATGGCCAAAATGGAATTCTATGAATTAGTGCGACTCATTATTCTGGCCGTGCGCACACAGACACACACACACGCACACACATTTGCTCGCTCGCTCACGTTTCCTCCTGCCTTCCATTTCATGGTCTTAGCTCAAATCTGAAATAAAACCACCACAGCCCTCCTCCCCTGGCCCTCAGCGGCGGCCTGTCTGATTGGATGCCTCCCACAGCCCTGAAGACCAGAGCTTCAAGGAGGAATCTGCGGGGACACGCTGAGCCCTCGCTTCTTAAAGTGCGCGCCGTAAGTTACCTTGAAATGTTATATTTAAAAAAAAAAAAAAGTATTTTAGGTTCAACAGACACTTGGGTTCCTGCTAACAACTCATTTAAGGAGAAAGTGGGGGGAAGGCATTCAGTTCAAGGCTTCTTTGACGACATGAACCTCCTTACTTTGAATCCTTACAGTGTGGATGCGATGAAAGATTTTGTGGAGACGCACATGGGTAAATGCACAGGTGAGAAAGACGGATGTTCACGACAACAGAGTCGTGGGCATCTTGGGATGGGCTTTGTCTGGCCAATAATGGGGAATAGATATTGGCGGGAGGGGGGGAAGGGGAGACCCAGAAAACCAAGGCACAAAAACCACTTTTGTGGCCATTGTGTTTCCACTGGACTCTTGATCTGGGGAAGACGTGCTGTTTGGAGAACTAATAAGGCAACCGGCCCCTTTGATGAGGCACGTTCTGAAAACCAAGCTCTGGAGGAGTCATCCATTGCTGGCTCCCCGAGGCCTCCCTCCCCTTGTCTACAAAATCTGGCCTCCAAGGGGGCATGGATGTGTCTTCTGCCCATTACTTCTGAAGCCCCAGACAGCCAGCCCTGGGCTCTTTGTCTGGAAGAGTCGTGGTGGCTTCCCATTGTCCATAGGCTGAGACTATGACTCCAAACTCTTAGGCTATCAAGCGAGATCTACCATGGGTTGGCTCCACTTGGCCTACTTAAGTCCCCACACCTATTTCCAACACAGCCATCTCCTTCCTCATTCCGCTGTACTCTTCTTCTCCTCTCCTCTGAAAGTCACCTTCTCCCGTAGTCTTTCCTCATCTTGTCGAGGGTCTACTTGTCCTGACAGACCTGGCTCCTGGGTGCCTCTGAGACTAGCCCATCCTCACTGAACTCCTGTTGTGGGTTCTCACACACTGGTTCTATGTGCATTTGACCCACCTCACTGACTGACAGCCTAGCCTACTCTCCCCAAAGGTCTGTCAGCTTCCCAGGGCACCTGTCTTGTAGGTGTTGGCATATGACCCAGGGTGAACAAAGCATTGGCCTCTTCTAAACCATGAGAAGTAGCCAGGCTGTGGACTGGAGAGACAGAATGATATGGATTCACTACCTTCTTCTGGGGATCTTGCCTCCCTGAAGCTGGGGAGCAGGACTTACAAGGAATGGCTGCCATGTTGCCATTACCCTCTGCGAACCACTCTAAAACCTGGAGGACCACTGGTCCCTGGAAAAGGCCAAAACTTCTCAGCTTCTCAATGCTGTTCCAACTCTTTCTATTCTATAACAGCTCAGTCAATCATTAAATGGTTGTTGAGCACCCGTGATGTGCCAGGCATGGGGGATTTTGTGGTGAATATGCCAGACATTGTCCCCATTCTCTTGAGGCTTACAATGAATCAAGAAGTACGAACAGGATTGATTGCAGTTGTGATAAACGCAGTGAAGGGTAGGTGTAGGCTGCTCTAAAAGCATTTGGAGAGATGCAAGCACTGCCTCTCAAGGATTTGTTTCCCATTTGAACAGGCTGCCCCACTGCAGTGGGTGTGGGGAGCCCTGAGATGCTTGGATGGACCACCCGATGGAAAGCTGAGGGTAGGAGGTCCTATAAAAGGTCAGCTCTCACTGAAGGTCTGTGGTGAGACTGGTTCTCTGAGCGTAGGTGAGAAGTATCTTCAGGCAGGGATTGTATATGCACTTGTTAAGAATATGGATGGGACCAGAGCAGGAATCAGCTGTCCCTCCATTGAAGCCATAGCCAGAGAAGGTCTAACGCTCTCTGATGCTAAGTGCCTTCTGCTCTTTAAAACGAGGGCCTTCTTTTCAACAGGCTCCCAAGTCCCATGTCCTTCAAGACCTCACTAACATCACCCTAGTGGCTACCAATCATTCCCTTACAGGTTCTATTTTACTTCCTTGGCTTTTCTACTAATTAAAGCTAGTGAGCTGTCATGTATCATGGCTGCTTCTGCAAATGTTCATCCACATGATCCCACAATGAATTCCAGGAGAATTAGAAACACATCTAGATCAGGGTGCCTGGGTGGCTCAGTCATTAAGTGTCCAACTTTGGCTCAGGTCATGATCTCGCGGTCCCGGGGTTCAATCCCCCCGATCAGGCTCTGTGCTGACAGCTCAGAGCCTGAAACCTGCTTCAGATTCTGTGTCTCCCTGTCTCTCTACCCCTCCCCTGATCACGCTCTGTCTCTCCCTCCCTAAAAATAAATAACAATTAAAAAAATTTAAGGAAAAGGATCATATGTAGTTCTTCTTTGGGTAGCAAGGATCCTAGATGAGTGTATAAACCAGTTGAAGCAAGTATCTGGCATGCATACCACGACCACTTACTAATCCAGTGGCCATGGCAGACATTATTAATCGATCCCTGCACTCATTTCTGCTGTGCTTGGACAGGGTTTCAAAGCACCTTTGCTTTTAAGAAGCATCTTCCCTGGCCACCCTCTAAAGGAGGTTTTCTATGACTAAATCCATTCTTTTCTTGATAGTGCTTGACATACTTAGTAATTCTGTATTTTTAAAGACTTCTTCAAGAACTGTTTCCCCAACTAATCTGTAAGTTCCATGCAGTGGGATCATGTCTGTTTTTGCTCATCACAGAATCTCTGGGGCTGAGCAGTCTTGGTCACACAGGAAGAGCTCAGTAAATATTTGCTGCAAATGGACTTAACGCTTTAGTCAATGAGTTAAAGAGAGAACCTAGGTCTCCTTGTTGACATACCTGGGTTGAGTCCAGATTCTGCACTTTTCCACCTGGGTGTGCTGGGCAAGCCCCTCCTGTTTTTCACACCAGTGCCCAGAGCTGTTTAAGTGGGGCTTTTCCCTTCCTACGTCAGAGGTCCCAGCAGGTCTGGGACAAAGCCCGTACCTCTGAGCTTGGTGGCCACCGGGAGTTTTATTTTGGACTTGAGAGGTGTGGTTTACTTTGGAGCTGGTGGCCTCATGGTGGGCAGAGCTGCAGGACTCTCCCTCCCAGCTGGGTCCTGGGCAACAGACTCTGTAGCTCCCCGGAGCCCATGGGGCAGGGACATTGGCTCCGTGGCACTGGGTTCTGTGGCTGGAGGTGTGGACTTGTCTCTGGCCTTGACTCCTTAGGATGCGGCAGTGGCTTTGCTGCCTGTATCTTATTCCCCTCCTCCTTCACCATCTTCCACCATGGGAGAGGAGGGAGAAGGGCACTGTGTGTGCACCCCTTGTTGCTTCTACAGCTGGAGTCAGACGGCCCCCACCCCTCTGGGGATCTGAGCCCCCATGAGCCTGTTTCTCTGCAGACTTGTCCTGCTCTGGCCAGTGAAGCCTGCCTAATGCGTCCTAGGGGATGCGGATGCCTTAGGCAAGGCGGCTCCCCTGACCCTGCTGAAGCTCCTAGCCCACTGGCCCAGAGCCAGTGGGAATTTGTGTGTGTCCGAGGTGTGGGGGCCTCAGGGATGATCAAATGGATCTGTCAGTCTCTGACCGGCTGCCCCCAACCCCAGAAAGGGGCAGGGCGTGGTGAAGTTGGCCTGGGCCCAGTGACATGGAAAGCCATAGCGATAGCCCCTGCTCACCACCCCTCCACCCTGCCTCCTGGCCCTCAGTGGGGGTGCAGGGCAGGGTCTTCCAGGAGTCCAGCCTTTCTCCTAGAAGGGCAGGCTTCACGACTCACCCTCCCAGGAGGTCAGTGAGCTGGGGGAGTGGGTGCTTCCCGCACAGACAGCAAGCCCATTCCCCCTCAGCAGCCAGACACTGGAGTCCGGGGGCAGGAAGCAAGGGCAGGCCTGGGAGCAGGCCCCACACAGGCAGGCAGTGCTCAGGTGCTTCAGAGGCCTTCTCTGCCCGGGCTTCCAGTCTTTGCAGCGGAACTGACTCCTGAGCCACCCCGAGTGCTCTTCCTCCCATCTCTGTTGGTGAACTTCTACTTCCCCACCAGGTCTGACTCAAATGTCACCTCCTCGGAGGGGCCTCCCCTGACTCTTTCAGTCAAGGTTGCTTTAGGTTCCTACCCGCTCTCCACCATCGCAGGTGGTGGCCAGTCCCCACGATGGCTCCCAGTGACAGTCAACTCCTGATCTTTGTGCCAATATTCCCTGTCACGCTGAATGAGGCTGAGCTGTGTAACCGGCGGGACCTTGTCTTGGACTTTCGAGACAGGAGCGTGGAGGGCCCTGAAGCGTCGCCTTGCTGTATTTGGGATGGCCTGCTCAGGGGAAGCAGCCATGTCATCAGGACGGGCCCATGTCTGTGGGGCACTGAGGCCGCCTCCCCAAAGCCAGACAGCCAGAGCCAACTAGCCACCCCTGTGATGAACCAGTGTGTCCTCTGGGCCTGGCCATGCCTGCAGATGACGGGCAGCATGACTGTCACCTCATGAGCCCTCCCAAGCCAGAACCTCCTGCCAAGCTGCCCCTCCACCCCCGGCCGACAGACACGGTGGGAGATGGTCAGGGTTTCTTGTTATTGGGGGAGAATTCTTACCTGGCGGTGGGTAACCAACAGGTACCTCAGTTTCCTTTGGGGGACCACCCTGCTTCCCCTTGTGTGGCTTTGGTGGAACTGCCTCTCATGGCACTCTGTCCTCCCTGGGCCAAGGGATGGGGCCCTGACCCGGAGGCGGCAATCAGACCCTCTCCCTGCAATTTGTGTCTCCAACAGATACGGTCCAGGAAGTGGTTAGGCTAATTCTGGAAACTACTTGATATTACACACACACACACACACACACACACACCATGCATTATTTACACACATATACATACACACATATGTACACACACACAAACATACGCACACATGCATGCATTCTATACAGGTGCACACACACATTGTATACATGCATGTATACACACAATATGCATGTATGTGTGAACAAATACATACATATGTGTATATACATATACATACATACAGGTATTATATACACATGTACACATACAGACATGCGTTTTCTTTTTTTGCCTATTGACTATTTCTGGCAACCAAATAAACTGAATTGGGACAGCCTCTTCCCTATCGCCATCCACACTGTACTATCAACCATCACACCAGTCACTGAAGGCCCCCCAAGTGCCTAGAACACACAGCATTCAGTAAGCACTCAACCACTGTGTTGAATACATAAGAACCCAGAAATAGGAACGATGTCAGGGCTATTTATTGTGATTTAAATTTGTGTTTTGTTTGCACTCTGGGAGAAGAATTTAAAAGCCTGAGAATTCTTTATGCTTGGTTCTCCGCATTTCTCCCTCCCTCCCCTCCCTTTGCAGAGCAAGCAGCTCTCTCACCACCCTCAGGACATTTCTGTTGCCAGGCCAGGGGCAGAAGGTGTCTGTGGACAACCCAGCTGCCTTGGTCTGGTAGCCTAGGTCCTGGGGGGAGAGGAAGCATAATCCATAGAAAACGGAACCAGCACAGCTGTGATGGAGATGTATCTCCGATGCTGGCAGCATCCTGGAGATGACAGTCCGTCCTGGGAGCCATGGCTATGTGGCCCTTCTCAGAAGGCAAGATCACAGCCTTGGGGCCTCCCTGCAGAAATCCTTGAGCCAGCTTGGTGCCTCACCAAATGGAACCAGAACTTTGGGCTCTTGTGGGCTGTGACCCACAGTGATTCAGCAGTGACCGGTTAGACTGACACGAGGGACTGGGAATCCTACACACCCTGGTCATACTGCTCCTATATCCCAGAGCCTGGGGCTCTGACAGAGGGAGCCCCACCCATGACTGAAATTGGATTCCTCACCAGTGCAGCATGGTGGGGGCACAAAATTGGACTGGCAGTAATTTGATTTAGGAAGGTGTGCCATTTCTCTATACCCAGGTTTGTGGAATAAGGCTCAGAGCTCTCAGTGGCAGGAATTTTTCTTTTTGGTCTGTTTTATTGTTGTATTACAGAGCCTAGTACATTGTCTAACACACAATAGGCATTGAAGAAATATTAATGTATAAAGGCACAAGTAGAAAATAATTGGGTGCTCAGAAAATGCTAGAGATGCTATAGAAACTTCCCTTAGATTCTTCTTTCACAACCACTCTAGAAACTTGGTATTCTTGTCCACATTTTCTTTTCCTTCCTTCCTCCCTTCCTTCCTTCCTTCCTTCCTCCCTCCCTCCCTCCCTCCCTCCTTTCCTCCCTCCCTCCTTTCCTCCCTCCCTCCTTCTCTCTTTCCCTCCTTCCTCTCCTTCCTGTCCTGAAAGGACAGTTTTCAGCTGTCCTAATACATTTACACATGTTCTTACAAGCAATGTATTATTTACATGCACGTATTTTTATTTTGTATGAAGGTTAGTGTGTAACATTTCATCCCGTTTCCCATCGTTTCCATCCACCACATTTTGCCATCCACCTTCCCACACATGGGACGGCCTCCAGCACCCAACCACCTGTCAACATGGTGTGTGTGGAGGGGGGGGTACACCCTCCAATATATCTCCTGTGATGGAACTTCTTTGGAGTATATACCCAGGAGTGGAATTGCCAGTCTCTGATGTCTGCGTGACTTCACCAAGAAAGCCACAACAGCCTGCAGTATCTACCGGCGAGGCTTGAAGCTCCTTTATTTCTGTATCTGGGCCAACACTGGCATTCCCCAGCTTACTAATATTTTCCAGTCTAATTAGGTATAAAGTGATACCTCATTGTTGTTTTAAATTGCGTTTCTTGTCCCCATTTTGGGGGAAGAATGGACGCTTCAGAGAAGTGACATGCCCAGGGGTCCTCAGCTGGTGTATGCATGCTGGGCTTTGCCCACCCTCTCTGAGCTCAGGCTGCAGTCACCTGGGGTTCTGCTGCCCCTCACCTGGGCTTGACGGCTCTCCCCGCAGACGCCCCACTCTGTGGGTGCAGGTCTTCTGCTGTGGTGGAGCTCCACCTGGTGGCACTGAGAGGGAACTACCGCTGTGGATGGGAGGGGGAGGGCGAGGGGGACGCGGGGGACTCTGAACCACCTCAGTTTTGAGGCTCCTGTTGTTTTTTAAAAGTGATTTTTCTAATTTTATTTTTGTATCGAGACATGATTAACATATCACATATTAGTTTCTGGTGCTTTTCTTGTGAGAATTTTCAAGATCCAAACATACAGCAACCCCCAAATATACAGCACTCCATTATTAACCAAGGTCACCAAGATGTACACTACATCCCCAGGACTGGAAGCCTCTATCCCCTGGTCACCTTAGCCTCTCAGGTGGAGGGGACCCAAACTGCTTGCTTTTGAGGCTGTTGTTGTTTTTAGCAAACAAAACCAGAACTCTTGTTCGTATACTTTTAAAAATGTACTTTAATTAAAGTACGTATACCTGCCTAAAAGGCAGCACTCCTAAGTGTACAGTGAATGAATGCCACAAGTGAACCCCTGTGTGACCAGCACGGCAGATGCCGCTCCAGGCACTACCCACCCTCCTCCAGGGGCCGCCGCTATCCTGGCTTCTACCACGGTAGATTCGTCTTGCCTGGCGTGGGGTGAAGGTGGGGGGTGCTGTTGTATAGGGGAATCACACAGCTGTCCTCCTTTCTGTGTCTTGCTACTTTTGCGTGATATTGCGTGCTTCGTTCATCCGTATTTGCTCATTCTCGTTTCTATGCAGTATTCCATTGTATGAATACACTGCTAGTTAATCTTTCTGCTGATGGACGTTTGGGTTGAATCCAGTATTTGTCTGCATTGAATAAAGCCACCGTGAACGTTCTAGGACAGTCTTTTGGTGCGCATAGCTGTACAATCCTGTGAAGTGCGTATCTAGGAATGAATACTGGACCACAGCATCAGTGTGTAAACAAATTTTGTAGATGTTGCCAGTTTTCCAAAGCGATTGTACCCATCCCAATGGCGTTCTCTTTGCTCTACACTTTCCACTATAATTGGGATCATCCATTCTGGTGGTGTTAGTGGTATTGCCTTGTATTTTTCATTTGCATTTCTGAAAACTAATACAATTTCTTATGTTTATCGGTCACTCAGCTAACACTTTTGCAAGGTGCCTACATAAGACTTTTGCCCATTTTTTGATCGAGTTGCCTGCCTTCTTCACATTGACTTATCAGAGTTAAAATACGGGCTCATCTGAGTGTGAGCCCTCTGTCAGATCTGTATTTTCCCACATGGGTCACCTGCCTTCTCACTCTCTCACTGATGTCTTTTGATGAGTGGAAGTTCTACTTTCAATATGATATAATTTATTAATATTTTATTTTCTTACTGAGGCTTTTTGTGTTTATTTATTTATTTATTTATTTTGCCTATCCCAAGGTCATGGAGATTGTCTTCTATGTTTCTTCTAAAAGCTTTCACAATCTGCATCCATCTGGAACCTATTTTTGCATTTGGTGAGAGGCGGAGGGTTGATATTTTTTTCCATATGGACATTTAATTGACCAGCCTGATTTATTGAAAAGATTGTCTTTTCACCACTGCACCACAGTGTCACCTTTGCCATAAACCAGGGGGCTGTACCTGTGTGACTCTGTTGCTGGTGTGTGTGTGTGTTTCTGTATCTGGTGATAACTGTTAGAAAGGGTAATGGCGAGGCCACTTCAGTTTATAAAATACACTGTGCTACAGATGGCACTCTCTGCCCACGGACCCTGGCTTGGGGTTGCTGATAAATGTTCTTTTCTCAATGTTGTCTGTGAATCTTGGGGCTCACTGTAGCTCATTTGGTTAGAATGTCAAGAAGCTGAACTGGAGACTCCCTGTGCCTGTGGAGCTCCCAGAGAAAAGCCCTGTGGACCCCAGAAGAGCACCCAGGTGGCCGTAGCAGCTGTGGGGTGGGGCGAGGTCTCTCTTCTGCATTCATTTACCCCTCTCTTTTCCAGTCCCTGCTGAACCCCAGGGGGAAGCTTGCAACCTGACTCTGTTGGAGCACCTGGGGTCTGAGAGGTGAGGGTCCCAGGGTAGCCCCTGTCTTGAGGGTCTGGGAGCAGCAAGCAGTCCCTTGAAGACGTAGCACTCAGCTCCCCACAGAATGAAGTTCCACAAGGGCAGGGGTTGGGGGGTGGTGTACAAAACCTGTGATGTGTGTGTGTCCCCAACCAGCCCCTCAGCCCTTTGTCCCTCCTGATGTCCCTCTGGGGACTCTGGGTCTCCAGTTCTCACTTTTTCCAAGACTCCTTTTCTAAGAAGCCCTTTCTAAAGAGTCTTCTTTTGGTGGGGAGAAAATCCACAGTCTCTCCCAAATCAGTTTTGATTTGGGTCAAGGACAAACGCTACATCAGTACAATGATTCATGCAGTCTGGCCTTGTTTTCTGATCACTACTGTCTAAAAGAGATGCACCAGGTCTGATGGCATGGGGTACCAGAAGATGTCACCTGGGGGGGCGGGGCAGGGATCCAACAGCAAAGGGAGCTTGCAGTGGCCTGGGGGAGGAGCTGCCTAAAGGGCCACGCTGGGGATTTGCGAGAACACCTTTTTAGCGTCTATCTCCCCTTCGACCATGTGGGGGTGGATGTCCACGTTCATGCCCGCATCCTTGCACAGCTTGAGCAAGGTTCGAATGTTGTTCTTGGACAACCTCAGGTATCTGTGCGAGATAAGGGCCAAAGAGGTCAGTTGAGGGTGGAATCACTCTAGCTTCAAACTTTATTGACAAGAGCTTAGACTTAGGCAGCGTGGATCTCTAAAGGGAATGGGCTCTGTGGACATTCTGGAGCTGACAGAGGTCTTATGAGAGAGTGGGACACCCCACAGAACTGATGGGAGTTTTTATTCGTATAACTCTTGGAAAGTAATTTGGCAACATAGATGCCAAGCTCCGCCCCTGTCCCCCCAAGTCCCTCCCTGCCAACAGTTCATGGTCTTTGACTCAGGAACTCCACTCAGGCCTTCAACGAATCCGAAGAAGAGAAGCCAAGGGGATAAAAAGCTATATAAATCAAAGTGTTCACTCTGGGGTTAGCAACAACAGGAAAAGAAGAAATTCCATCAGCAGAGGAATGGTTAAGCAAATAACAGAATATCCATTTCAAAGACTCTTCTGCCAAAGCTAACATGCCATTAGGAAAGCAGGTGCAATATGGTGGTCACGATACATTATGCCACGTGGGGAGAGATCCAATTGTCAGGGGTTCCATCACTGCCAGGTGTGCATAACCTCAGTGATGCCAAAGCCTGGGCCAAATACAGAACGGTGGCAATAAAAGCTGAGTAAATTGTGGGAAAGGGGAGTATTTTCTTATAATATCATTCAAACAATTTAAAAGTCTGGCCATTGATTTAAAATCTTAGCTAAAGCTCCACAATTCTAACTTACACTGGAGAGTGGAATTGGTCCCA
Organism: Lynx rufus; assembly: GCF_022079265.1. Lineage (NCBI taxonomy): Eukaryota > Metazoa > Chordata > Mammalia > Carnivora > Felidae > Lynx > Lynx rufus. Next base: position 23,516,256 of record NW_025814830.1, on the reverse strand, counting down.
TCTATGCTGTGTGGTCTAGAGAGTATCTCTATCGTCATATCCTGAGAGCTTTGTATTCTACCAGCAATCTTGACCTTGTTCCCAGCTTTAGTAAAGGAGGTAGTCCCCCTACTCAGGCCACCTGCTGGTTTCTTTGCTACAGTTGATGGGGGAAGAGCTGGATATTGATATAACCATTGGGAATGGTCTCCCTCTCCTTCAAGATCTGCCCAGAGCTTACCTGGTCTTATAGCCATGTTAGATCCCACTCTCCAGCCCCATGTCAGGACTACTTTTCCATGACAGCACCAGTCAGGGTCTGCCCCTTCCGTCTGTGACCAGCACAGCTCTGGAAGATCTCACACAAATGTATGTGTGAGCACTCACTATCCCGTTATGGACAATTTCATCTTTTTCTTGGATGGCTTGTTGGATGCCATCTCTCCAAATATTCTCTCTCCCTCCTTGGAGGGTAGGGGTCCTGTCCAAATCTCTTTTCTGCCCACTATTGAGCTCAGGTAGGCTGTCTGTTGGCCAGAGTCCACTAGAATCACCCTGTCAGACTGAAAGCCATAGCCAAAGTCACCCATCCGTGGAGAGGTCAAGCTAGAAGCCCCCTTCAGTGGGGGAGGCTGCCATTCTACCCATCCATCTCTCAGCCAGTCAGTGAGCAGAGCAGGACTTTGGAATGGGGTCACTGCGTGCCAGGCATCTGAAGCCAATCTTAACTCTACAGATGAGTTCACTGCTGTTCAGTCTACAGGACAGCCACATTATTCTGTTGTCCGTTTCCCCTACTGAAGTTTCTGAATCTTATCAGTTACATCTTTACAGGAAAGGGCTTGGGAGGGGCGCTTGAATCTGGGGGCGGAAACCAGCAGGTCCTGATAAATGCAACAAAGAACAAGTGAGAAAGAAGACCTTTAGTGAGAACAGTAAACAGCAAATGGCTCACACTCTCTTCATAGTACCTTCTGGAGTCTAAAACCCCAAACATACAGTAGGTAGCCAACTGAGGAGGGAGGGTGGCTCCTATCACCAGCAACTTGACACTGCCGTGTGAAGGCCCTCAGAGGGATTTCCTGTTAAAACCAGGCCACAGACAACTCATTCTTTCATTGTGGATAATTCATGGTTTGTACTGTGAAACGTACAGAAATACTGCAGGGGTGGTGAAGGTGTCCAGAGGCATGGCATCAAAATGGCAGCACCTAAATGTTGCGCCTCATCCAAAAGCTGGTACCCCAGCAGCTGGGGCTGCTGGAAACCCAGTGGCTTCAGCCCTGGGTCAGCCCTTCAGGACACAAAGACGGAGCCCCGTCCTGCCACCACCGCCCTCCCCTCCCCCGGGCTTAGTCCCGGTGTCTGAACCAGACTGTGGAGACTCACCGGCAGCTCAGCACCTCCTCTGGCTTCAGCATTCTCACCGTCTCCACCTTGGGCTCGGCGCCCTTCTCCATGAGGCTCTTCAGCTTGCGCTCGTAGGAGACCTCGGGCATCCTGCCTACCACCCAGTCTCTCAAGAGCGTCGACCTCCGAGTGCTAAAGAGAGGGTCCTGGAGCATGGGGTCAATGATGCTTTGTCGATGGTATGGCACGGACCGTTGAGTGGACTCCAGGACGATGGCATCCTTGATGTCTAGTTCTGAAATTGGACAGATGGCACAGCAGGGAGTTAGAGCCTGGTAGAGGTGAGAGGCAGGGTGGACAGGAAGGGGTGAGGCTGGCGAGTCTGCACGGGCTTCAAAAGATTGCCTGTTGTGAGATACGAGGTCACTTCAAGGTTTGCAGTCTCTTCTTGGCATTGGCTGAATTCTCACTTGTCTTTTCCTCCCTCCTTTCTCCCTGCCTCCCCCAGCTCCCTCCCCTTCCCTCTTGTCTTTAGTCCCCCTCTAGACCTTCTCTTCTTTCCCTCCTCACCTACAGGGAACCTTAGCCTAGAGGAGGTAGGGGAAGCTATGTGAAATCAACTCTGACATGGTTTTCAAAGGAAAAACAGATTATTAGATGAAAGGGGGAGAAAAGTATTGCAGGCAGGAGGAACAGCATGTGCAGCAGGAGGAACAACATGTGTGGCAGGAAGAATAGCATGTGCAGCAGGAGGAACAACATGTGTGGCAAGAGGAACAGCATGTGCAGGTATGAAATGGAAATGGGAAGGAGGAACAGCATGCACAAAGACACAAATGTATGAAATTAAATGGTGAGTGTCAGATGTTACCCAAATATGTGGTTTGGACTGAATTTAAACACTGTGGGGGCGAGTGTTTGGAGAATTTAATTTTTTTTCTTCTTGCTAAATTTACCACTCAGTATTTTGTAGCTTTTTTTTTTTTTTTTTTTTTTTTTTTTTTTTACTAATGAGAAGGGAATATATTCTCCCCATTTCCATTTCTGACTGGTATGACTAGTATAGAGAAAAGACTATTGCTTCACAATGTATTTTTTCTAGTCCAGTAACAACAAAACTACATTCTATTCTTTCTTTACTAGAATTTCTTGAGTTTTAGAGATAGTAATCATACCAGGGGAACAATGAAAATAGCTTCCTTGTAACATTTAGAAAATGTATATACTCTTCTTGACATATTGCATTTGACAGATGTTCTAACACAATGTCAATAATGATGAGAGCAGTCATGCCTCATTTTGTTCCTGCTTTTAATTAAAATAATTAGCACTTTGTCATTTAGAATGATACTTGCCACTAGTTTTGATATGCTTTATAATATTTATCAGCTTAATAACTCTTAGGTTACATAGAGTTTTTATTAGTAATCATTGCTTGACTCTACTTACTGCTTTTCTGTCACTTACTGACATGCTCATATGGTTTTTCCTTTATTTCACTAATGGAATAAATTATGTTCTTAGATATTCTGATATTGATAATCTAACCTTTCCTAACCACTACAAGAAATCCCACTTGGTCATGGTGTGTTATTAATTTCACACATTGAAATAGTTGATCTATTTTCATACAGTTGGCATATTTGCTAAAATTTTTAAATTTTTTGCATCTATATTACTTCTTTGCAAATATTTTAATATTGTGGTTATGGTGACTTGTGGGATTAATGCAGGAATATCTGTATGTTATATGGTCCAGAATAGTTGAAATGATATCGAGATCATTTGTTCTTGAAAAGGTTAGATAGAACCAAGTGTGAAGCCTTTCGTCCTGGTGACTTTTTCAGTGGGAAAGTGTCAACCACCTTTCAATTTTTACTTCAGAAATTGCTCTCCTCAATGTTTCTTTATTATATCAATTAAAAAAATTTTTAATGCTTATTATTTATTTTTTAGAGAGAGAGAGAGAGAAAGAACATGAGTTGGGGAGGGGCAGAGAGAAACGGAGACACAGAATCCAAAGCAGGCTCCAGGCTCTGAGCTGTCAGCACAGAGCCTGATGCGGGGCTCGAACTCACAGACCGTGAGATCATGACCTGAGCCGAAGTCAGACACTCAGCTGACTGAGCCACCCAGGCGCCTATGATATCAATTTTAATAATTTAAAGTATGAGAGGAAATGATCTATTTCTTCTAGGTTTTCAAATGTATCAGAGAGAGGTGTATATAGTGTTCTATTACAGCTCAGTTCATGTATTTCTCATCTTTGCTTATACATTCTCTCCATACAAAATCTTCGACATTTTTGCTCTTTTTTTTTTAAGTTTATTTATTTATTTGAAGAGAGAGAGAGAGTGTGTGCATACAAGCGGGGAAGGGCCAGAGGGAGGGAGAGAGAGAGAGTCCCAAGCAGACTCCTTGCTCAGTGCAAAGCCTGATGGGGAGCTCGATCTTACCGATTGCGAGATCATGACCTGAACAGAAACCAAGAGTAGTCGGACGCTTACCTGACTGAGCCACCCAGGCACCCCTACTCTTTTTTTTTTTTTTTAATTTTTTTTTTCAACGTTTATTTATTTTGGGACAGAGAGAGACAGAGCATGAATGGGGGAGGGGCAGAGAGAGAGGGAGACACAGAATCGGAAACAGGCTCCAGGCTCTGAGCCATCAGCCCAGAGCCTGACGCGGGGCTCGAACTCACGGACCGCGAGATCGCGACCTGGCTGAAGTCGGACGCTTAACCGGCTGCGCCACCCAGGCGCCCCACCCCTACTCTTTTTAACGATGGTCACAAAAAGTTCATACTACTCGTCATTTGCTTTTTCAAAAAATTAGCTTTGGGGGGGGCGCCTGGGTGGCTCAGTCAGTTAAGCATCCGACGTCAGCTTGGGCCATGATCTCAAGGATCCTGGGTTCGAGCCCTGCATCGGGCTCTGTGCTGACAGTGCGGAACTTGGAGCCTGCTTCAGATTCTGTGTCTCCCACTCTCTCTGCCCCTCCTTTGCCACCCCCTCAAAATGAATAAACATTATAAATTTTTTTTTTTAAACTAGCTTTGGATTTTAACTATTGGCTTTTAACTATTTTTTAGCTTGGGTTTCATTAATCTCATTAAAGCTCTCTTTTTCACATAAATTATTTCCTCTATCTTCTTGTAAATAATGGATTGCTACAAGTATTAGTTTTTTTCTTACATTTTTTTGTGTTATAAAGGTAAGAATTATTAGTTTTAGTTTTTACAATAAATTTTCTTCTGAGGCTAGATTCTGCCTTTGTTCCCATAGGTTTTCGTAAGAAACGGGCTTATTTTCATGAGTTTTTTTCCCCCCTCTGATACAGGGTATTTTAGGAGTGTATTTGTTCATTTATGACTGCTGAGTTGGGAGTATCTTTTAATTTAAATGTTATTTCTAATTATTGCTTTAGGATAATGCCATGGCCCTAGGATCTTTACTTTGTGAATGTTAACGTTTTCTTTGAGGTGAAAATGCAGATGAGTTTTGTAGATATTTTTTAGCCACATAAAAACGGATTCTCTGTTCAAATATAAAGTTAAGTCTGTTTGATCTGTTTGATTCAAAAAGAGGCATATAAAGAAATCAAAGAGGCATATTAGAATCTCCCACTATACTTGTATTTTTGTTAGAGTCTCTTTGCGGTTCTCAATAACTATGTATTCAGCTACTATATTTTTTGGTGTGTGTAGGCTTAGGTTTATTACTTATTCTCTTTAACATTTAAAAATATCCCTCTTTTACCTGACATGTTTCTTTTTAGCCTTAATTCCACCTCATTTGTTTGTCTTTCTTGTTATCTCTTGGCCTATTCTTTTGTTGTCTTTCCATATTAAACCCAATTTTAAGTGTATCTAGATTCTGATCTGTAAACCAGTTATTTGCTAGTTTGGGGTCTTTGCTCTCACCTAGGGCATTTTCTTTTTTCCTTTGTAAGTAGATTGTTCTCCTTGTAAGCTTGCAAGATTTCATCAAGAAAGTTTGGGAATTTTACCAGGCTATGTCTAGGGGGAATGAGTCTAGACCTCCAACAGTTATATAAATTCAGGGACAGCAGCTTGGAAAGAGGCACACTGTGATTCACCCAAGGTCTCGTATGAGTTAGTGGCCGAACTGGGAGTCTGTATGCCCAGTATGGTGCTCTGCACTGACAGCCGGTCCCTGGCCAGGTGGCCTTAGCAGCCCTGTTCATGCGTAGTGCAAATTGGTACTATGTTCCAGAAGAATCATGAGCTGCTTATCCTCACCAACGCAAATGGGAAATCTCTTGGAGAAAGAAGCATAGCTTTTTCTGAGATATCTGAGTATCATCTAGGTCAAGGTAAGTCTCATGTAGGAAAGAAGAGTAGTAATATAAATGGTAATGATAATTAAACATCTGAACTAGCATTTATTGAGTGACTTCTGTGCCAGGCAGTGTTCAAGGAGCTTTCTAGAGGCGGGGGGGGGGGCACTACAGTTGCACTGCCATATCGTGTCCATTTAACAAATGAGAAAGTTGAGGATCAGAGAGATTAAGTCACGTGCCCAAGACGCCATAGCTAATTAGTGATGGATCTAGGAAAATATGAACCCAGGTTGTTGGTCCCTTTTTCTGGGCATCTGACCTGGCTACCACCTGGGCATAAATGACCCACATTCCTGAGTCTGTGGCTGAACAGATAAGTTAGATTTCTACTGGGCTGTAGTTGGGGCTCCAGGGGCTGACTCTGTGCTCATGGAGACAGAGGGTATCATTGCCCTCCAGCCCTCGGCATGAGGGATGCCCTCCTGCTCTGGCATCTACGGAATGCCCTGGGCCCCAGGGAGAGAAAACCTAGTGAATTCCCCTTTTCTAGGTTAGCCGGCTCAGACTTTGCCAAGATTTACTTTGGAAATGGGCTCCAGTTTCTTTCCCAGGGTCTTTTATGGGACCATAGCCAGAATGACCTTTTACAAATTCAAAACCAACTTAGTGGCCCTCCACGCGGGCCAAGGGGTTGGTGAGAAAGGGGAAACAGAAGAGAGTGTTTTCAGGGAGTTCAAGTGTAGGGAGAAGGGAGTGGCCCGTGGCCCACAGCAGCAGCGTGGCAGCAGGCCAGTGCCTCCTGGGTGCGACAGCGTGGTGGTCATTGGCGGGATGGAGGTGGCATTTCAGCTGTTAGGAGGAGTGAATGGGAGCTTTTGTGAAATTGAGGCGGACAAAGATGAAGTGGTCTGCGTTGAAAAGCACAGTGCTCCCCGTGGGGGTCATCACTGATGTTTTCTATTGGCTGTGGGGTTCTGGAGCTGGAGGCAGATCTGTGTCACTCATTCAGAACACATGGTGTGTTGGGGAGCCTGGGTGGCTCAGTCAGTTGGGCGTCAGAATTCGGCTCAGGTCATGATCTCGCAGTCCATGAGTTCAAGCCCCGCATCGGGCTCTGTGCTGACAGCTCAGATCCTGGGGCCTGCTTTGCATTCTGTGTCTCCCTCTCTCTCTGCCCCTCCCCCGTTCATGCTCTGTCTCTCTCTGTCTCAAAAATAAATAAACGTAAAAAAAATAAAGAACACACTGTGTGTCACAGATTTTGATTTTGTGGCCACCATACACTAAAAACGTGAATGAGTGGGAGTTGTTGTATCTGTACAGATAGAGTGGTCACATTCTAGTTCTGGAGGTGGTGGGGATCATCTGATGGCCATTCCCCACAGACTCTTGCTCAGCAGATCACACAGAAACATGGCAACGAGAGTACAAAGGCCTCACTCTGCAGATAGGGAACCCGGGACACCCGGGGGATCTGGCTCTTGACAAGGACACCAATGATCCAGGTGCTGCGTGGGGCCAGGGGAGGCAAGGACCAGGAGTTCTGGTCCTTACTTCATCCATATTTTTCTCCACTTGGACTCCTGCCATAGCCCATAACTGGCTCCATGTCTTTCCTAGGGCCTGCTTTGTCTTGAACTTGACTCCAAAAGCAGATCCTGCCCATTCATTTCAGGCCTCTTGCTAGCCTTCTCTGGAAGCTCCCCTTGTGTGCTCAGGCTCAGTCCTGACTCAGTGCCTGGGTGCCACATCTGGATGCCAAGGTGGTTCCTGGGTGCCTCTGAGCACCTGCTGCAACTGAGCACCTGCTGCCCCCCAGTGGCCACTTGTTGTATTGCATCAGGTGGGAGAAAAATGTCCCCTGTTGAACTGGGTGGATTTTGTCTTGCTGGGGCGGGGGTACTGCAAAGAACCAAAAAACCGCTTGCATTTTTGTGCAGTGTTGTGAAACGGATTATTTTATTAGCTGGTAGTGATTTTCTCTTAAGGAAGAAACTGCCTTTGTTTAGGAAATTATCTTGATAGACTCCTTTTGAGTGTGGAGTAAGACAGTAAAACAAAGGAAATTAAGTGATCCTTCCAGGTAAAAAGCCAATGGGAATTGTGGGGTGAGGAAAGCAGAGGATGGAGGAGAGGGAGAGGAAAAACAGAGGAAGAGAGGGGAGCTAGGAAGGCCCAGGAGTAGAGTGAGGACAGCAAAGTGCCCGGGGCAAGGGTGCAATTCAAGGAGGTGTTCAGTCTCAGGCTCCCGCAAGTGCAGAGTCAATACCAGAGAGTGAGTGCCTCCTTAAATCTTGTATCTGGAGGCCAGACTTGGGCTCACTTTAGTTCCAGTGCTGGGGTGAGTGGAACAGCTGGGAAAAGTAGGGAAAGGTAGCCAGGGGACATCTCCTGGTGGCTGGGGACAAAGGACTTGGACGAACCCTTAAGAGGGTTTTGTAATCAACTTCTGTTTTGTTTTCTGTAGAATTCTGCCATGAAATTCTTTTCCTTTGTTGCCCTAAACTTCAGTAAAGTCTGTTTACACACAAAGGCTTCCTGTGAGAGGTTTTGGGGGAAATGAAGGACATGGGGCTGTGTCTGCTCTGGCAAGGGGCAGGGAAAAGGGAACCACCACTGGAATGGAGATCTGCAGATGCTCAGGGGCTCAGCGGGAGCCAGACTTGACTCTGGGAGTCACAGAAAACTCTAGGGCCTATGCCAATCTAGTTGCAAAGATGGCGCACAGAGTTCCTGTACACTCTTGCTCAGTTTCTCCTCATGTTAACATCTCACACCAGCAGGGAATATTTGCCAAAAGATAATTAACAAATTAACCTTGGCACATAACAGCGTCTTTGGATTTCACCAGTTTTTCCACCAAAGTGTTGTTCTAGAATTCAGTCCAGGATTCTGCACGGCATCTAGAGCCAATCATATTGAAACCTGACAGGCAAGTGAGCGCAGTTGGGTTACGATGGCTTTGGTGTATTCAATGAAAAGGAAAAGAGGGCATTTTGCTGGGCACGATGGGAGTAATTTTGGACGGGAGGCCTGCCAGCCCCTACTCAAAAGCTTTCGGCCACTCCTCCCACTTCTTTTGCCAGACACCTCCTCTCCCAAGAAGCCAGGCACAATAAATGCAACTGTTTTTCCGACACCGTGGTACAGCCCACCTGAGAATTTTAGCATTTTTTCCCTTAGAAACAGCCACCGCCACCATTTATTGACCACTTACTATGTATCAGGCTCCATGCTTTATATGCCTCATCTCACTAAAACTCTATTGTGAGGCAAGTCATGTTATTGTTGCACATTCTAGATGTGAAAACTGGCCCCTGCAGATGGAGAGACTCACCCCGGATTATACAACTCCAAGTTCACTACAGAGCTGTTCGAACCCAGGCAGCCTTGGGAACTGAGGATCTGGCATCACCTAAGCCGACTTCTTCCTGGGTGTGAGCGACACCTGGCGGGTTTTGGGCCAGCAGGAGTGGTGCCTCGTATGTCACACTGACATTGTCACGGTACCTAAACCAGTGAGATAATCTGGAGCTCACGAGGTTGCCATCATCAAACTGGCTTTTAGGAACCTGGGGTACACTCTGCTGGCACCCTGAGAAGAGAACCCCCAGGTGTGGGCAGAGCCCGGACATCCACGCGCTTGCCGTCCAGGTCGCGCCTTTTGTGGTGTGATCCCTAAAGAGCCACGTGGGGCTCCACAACGGTCCAGGGCTGCTGGGCTGGCATGGAACCTGCTGCTTTGACAACAGTGTGGGCTTCCTGTAACTCTGAGAGGTGGGCAATTATGAGGGACGACTCTGGCATCCCATCTTCCCGTCTTAGGGTAGGATGCTCCCCTTACCAGATTTCTTGGGGTTGTCCCTGGAGTAGCTGCCAGGAACCAGGCTGAGGCGTTTTCCCTTTAGCTTTTGGTACATGACATGGTCCTTGTCCTTCTTGGTGCCTTGCTCGGGGGTCTTGGAGGGGAGCGGGAGACAAGTCACTCCACAAGGAGCAGGGCTTGGCGTGGCCTCCTCCACCCTCAAAATGAGTGATTTCAGGGGTTCGCAGAAAGGCAGGCAAAGGGGCCAAAGGAGAGACTGCTCTGGGCCTGAGGCAGGTGAAGGGGCTGGGGTGGTAAGTTGGCACCTGCTCACCCACACGTGACTTTTGGTCCCTGCTACCTCGGAGGGAGTCCATGAGGGGTCACAGAAGCCACAGCCGTCGGGGACGGGGGGGCACTTAAGCCTGGCTGTTCTCATCTCTCAGCCTCTCAGATGGCATTCCTGAATGGTCTGGGGACGGCAGTGAGAGGAAGGCACCTGGCAAGAATGACCCTCTACCACAGGAGTGCCAGCATCCATGGGGCTGGTGGGGTCTGGAGGGGGGAAAGGGGAGGGGATTCATTTGTGTGTTAGTGTGGAGCAGGGGTGGATTTTAGAGCCTTAAACTGAAAAAAAGTGTAGCCAGGTACTGTGCAGGGGTGGAGCACGTACCCGTTTTCAACCCAGGGAACCCGTGTTACCTTCTCAGAGAAGGCTGCCTGGTGGTTCCCTTTCTGCTTTTTGGGGATGCTTCGGCCTTTCTTTTCTTCCTTCCCAGTTGTTTTAGGGGGTACCGCCCAGTTGGGTTTCTGTTTTTGAAAAGACAGGATTGCACTGTGGCTGCCCCCACAGAGGGGTGGCTCTGTGGAGAGCGGGCTGCATCCTCCCCACTTCTAGATTTGGCTGGCTCCCACTCTGGCACTTCTGTCCCCCCCCCCGGATCCCCCCACAATTGTCCTTCTGCCTCCAGACACGCCCTGCTGTCTACGACACTCTGCTCCTAGAGAATGACCTAACTCCCAGGTCTGGCTGTCCCCCCCCCACCTCAGAACCCATCACTAGCTCCCTCTTACCCTCTACACAACGGCCCCTCTCTCCAGTCTAGTAGGAATTCCTCCTGGCCCCCAAATGACCTGTGTAGCTGTGACTTTCCTGCCATGGCCTCCAGTCTGAAGCCACAGGAAGGCCTTCTTGTCTTGGAGTCCAGCCAGAACATGCCCTCTGTCCGCAGATCTCCCTTCTGTCCCAACCCCTCCCCATTCCGTCATATGACTTCACCCCGCCTTTCTCCTTCCCTGGGCGCTCCTCTTGGTGGCTGTGGACTTCCTTGCGCGCATGCCTAGGCTCCTACCCCCACTGGGGCATTGGGGAGGACACAACAGGGAGCTCTGGGGTCCAGTGGGGAGGGCCCCACAGAGGGGCATCCAGGCCAGCCTACAAGGAGTAGGGGTGCTGGAGCTCCTCAAGGAAAGCTGAATTGGCTGGGTCTGCACCTGCAGTGTGCTGCTTGTGGTTGTGGGGACACGGCGGCTGGGGCTGGCTTCCAGGTCAGACGCCCATGGGAATCCTGCTCTATTGCTGGGGGCTGAGCAATCTGGGGCAAGCGACTGCTCTCTCGGCAGCTTGGTTTCCTCATCTGAAGATGGAAGCAGTAGTAGGATTTATCTCCTAGGGTTATTTTGAGAACTTAATGAATGACTGTGTGGTGCCAGGGGAAGGGAGAGGAGGCCACAGACGGCCCCCCTCCAACCGCCTTTACTAAAGCCCCCCCGCCCCCGACCCTCAATCTGTGCTGTCTGGGACCTGCCACGGAAGCATCGCTTTCTCAGGAGCTTCTTCAAAATCCGCGTGCCTCTGGGAAGGATAAGAATGCTTGAAGATTTCAGTGTATTTTCAATTTAAATTTGTTCCCTCCCTGAGTCCAAAATTATTTCCAGTAAAAAGCCACATAAAAGGTAAAGCTGTGAAAACACTGGAATATACTCTTCATGAGAAGGGACTTCGTCTGTTGATCACAGAAGTGAATATAAATCTCTGTGATTGATACTGAGTTCTGAGCGGCCCAGCAGTCAAAAAGGGGGGCCAAGAGAGTAGACCATCCATAAATCATTAGCACCTTAATGTAAAATATGTTTCTCAGACGTGTTTTAGTATGTCTGGTGGAACTGGAACTCCGGATCTTTCTGCGTATGAATGAGGAGCAAGCACATACACGGACGAGAACTTTTTGGAAAGTCAGGGGCCGCTAGAGAGGATGAAGCAGAGAAGTGGAGGTGGTTATGGGGAGTTGACCTGACAAAGCCCCTGAGCGTGAGAACTGGATTCATCTGAGTTTGAGACCTGGCTTGACCCTTCATTAATTCTGTGAGCTCAAGCAAATTGCTTCCCTGCACCTCACTCAGCTTCCTTATTACGTCACTTCCGCTGAGGGGTAAGAATGGTGCCCACCGTGTGGCCCTGCTGGGGGCAGTTGACAAGATAGCTCATGTGCAAGGCTAAGCACAGGGCCTGGCACACAGTAAATGCTTAATAAGCATTAGCATCATCCTACGTAATGCCATTTTCCACCCGTTTTTCTCTGGGGGCCAGAAAATTCAAGATCGGGGGGTGTCCTCTACAGAGGAGACCACTTTCTAAGGACATGGCTTGATTTTCCATAGATGGTGGGCCTGGGGGGAAACTGAGGCAAAACTGGTTGCCATAGTTCCTGGAGAGAGAGGGAGTGTGGTGCTAGTGGTGCTACAGGCTGAATGGTGTCTCCCCTCCCCTCCCCCAATTCATATGTTGAAATTCTGACTCCCGGTGTGATGGGGGTGTTAGGAGGTGAGGCTTTTGGGAGGTGATTGGGTCATGAGGGTGCAGCCTCCACAAGTGGGATTAGTGCCCTTGTAAAAGAGACCCCAGAGAGCTCTCCCATCTCTTCCTTCCTGTGAGGACACAGCGAGAAGGTGGCCATCTATGAAGCGGAAAGCGGGCCCTCATCAGACACTGAATCTGCAGGCACCTTGATCTTGGACGTCCCAGACTGTCAAACTGGGAGACATTAATTTCTGTTGTTTATATGCCGAGTCTATGGTATTCTGTCACAGCAGCTGAAGAGGACCAAGATGGGTAGATTAGAACTCGTTGGGATACCGGGTAGAAAGGAGGAGGTATGTTAGCAAAAGTCCCAGTGGGATAACAGTGGAGACTGAGTGCCCTTTGACCCTGGAGCCATCATAAAGACGCAAGCTTCTGGGGACAGTGGGGAGGGCCCATTCTGCCACCCTGGAGATCTTAGAAGCTATTGTCCCTAAGCTCTTCTAGAACACTGACCAAGACAACCTTAACGCCCTCCTCACCCCAATGAAACTAGAGAGGTTCCTTCCTGGCTCTGGGCCCAGGACCTCTCTTTCCTTTTCCTTCAGAAAACCAGCACTTGTAAATTCTTTTCCTGCCCCTTTGAGATGTAAATCTTCTTCTCCCAGACTCTTGCCAGTTTCAGAATCCAGTAATATTTTTCTCAAGGACCTGGAAGCCATCCCTTTGAAATGAAATTATCTGGAAAGATAGCACCCCCTCCTCCGGGTCTCTGTGGGAGGGTAGGAGGCTAACTACCTGGGTGACAGTTGGCACAGCCGGCCTAACCACCTGGACAACCTCCCCTCTGCCCCGAGTGCTTCTCTATTAGTTCGCCCAGTGCTTAAAGCTCCTCCCGCCTTTTGTTTCCTGGGAGGCTCAGTTCCATGTCTCCCTATTGTAATAGTGTTGAGTCCGGCTCCCTGGAGAGTCTTTCTGCCAAGTACACACCTGGAAAGTTTGCTTTTTCTTCCCCTGCCTGCGTTGCAGCCACTCCAGCACCCGCGTGAGGTCGGACATCCGCCTCTCCTCCGAGGTCCTCCACATGGACTTCCTCTCTGTGGGCATTGAATCCTTTAAGTTCTCGGATGGCTCTGTCATTCTGAGGTCTTGGTTGTGCCTGGGGTGGGCAGATGGCACTGTCACTTAGTTAACCCCCCTGTCTCCGGTGGGGTTCTGGCCTGGTGGTGGAAAGGCCTTTCAGGTGGAAAGGTGTGGCCTTTCGGATGTGAACATAGGCCAGCAGCTGGGATATTGGCCTTCAAAGGTGGGAGGTCTAGGGGGTGATTGTGAGGTCACTGTTAGGCTGGCCTGGGGGGTCAGGGTGGGGTGCAGTACTGGCTTCCACACACGGTCATTGCCTCTCCACAGGCACTGTCCCTTATCTGGACTCTGCCACAGCCTCTCCTCCTCCACTGCCATGAAGATCTTAAAGGTCAGTTCACATACCTCCCTTTCTCACAAAACTTCAATGGCTCCCTGTAGCCTACAAAAAAAAATCTATATTCCTTAGTTTGGTATCCAGGCTTTCCACAATGTACTCTAATTAGAATGAAGATTTTTTATAGCCTCAGTTACTTTTCTGTTCATTGAACAGATAGCTATCAGATGCCTACTAGGTGCCAGGCACGGTGCTGGGGATACAGTACAAAATGACATAGCCAGACCTCTTAAAACATATGGGCCAGTGGGAAAGACAAAGCAGCAAATAATTGTTCTATGAGTCCATAAGCACAAATAAGAATGAGGGCTCTGAAGGAAAGAAATACAATGCTGTGAAAGAACTAGATTTGGATGGGTTGTGGGAGGGTCGCGACTCACTCAAGCATGGAGCTAAAGGGTAAATAGGTCTCAATGGGGCTCTGGACCAGAGGGATGAGCATGTACAAAGGCCCTGTGGCAGGATGGGAGCACAGCAGACTTGAAGTATAACAGAAGCACAAAGGCTAGAGTACCAGGTAGTGAGAAATGATGCTGGAGAGGTGGGCTAAGGCCAGACCAGACAGGACCTTAGAAGTCACAGGTTTGCTCAGACTTGCAAGGAAGAGGAAAACAAGCGATTCAAAAAGAGGGGAGGGACTGACACAATCAAGCTCCCTTTTTGGTGTTACTAAACTTTTGTTGAAGGAAGCTGTGTATAAATAAATGTGCCAGGGGCATCCGGGTGGCTCAGTCGGTTAAGCATCTGATTCTGAGTTCAGCTCAGGTCATGATCTCACGGTTTGTAAGTTTGAGCCCCGCATCAGGCTCTGCACTGACAGTGTGGAGCTTGCTTGGGATTCTCTCTCTTCCCCTGTCTCTCTGCCCCCTCCCTCCCTCGCTTACTCTTTCTCTCTCTCAAAATAAATAAATAAACTTAAAAAAGAACATTAAAAAATCTAATTAAAAGAGAAAGAAAGAAGAAAGAAAGAAAGAAAGAAAGAAAGAAAGAAAGAAAGAAAAGAAAAGAAATGTGCCAGAATCACAAATGAAGACATCTGTATAACAATTTCCCCAGAATTCCTCCTTACAGCTCCTGCTGGTCAGGGTCTCCCTCTGAGGGTAAACACTATTCTAACTTCTAATTTCATAGGTTTGTTTTGTCTGTTAGAGTTTTATATCAATGGAATCATATTACATACAGTTTTTCATATCTGGCTTCATTCATTTTACAAATATATTTGCAGGATTTTAGCAATGAATTCTATTAGTCTTTGTGTATGTGGAAATGTCTTTATTTTACTTTCATTTTTGGAGAAACATTTGCTGGATAATAGAATTCTTGGTTAACAGTTTTCCCCCCAGGATTTTGTATATGCCATTTCACTGCCTTTTGCTTTCCACTGTTTTATATGGGAAATCATCTGGTAATCACATCATTGCTCCCCTGCACATATGAGTCTTTTTATTATTATTATTATTTTGATGATTTTTTTCTCTCTGTTTTTGTCTTAAAATTTTTTTTTAATGTTTCTTTACTTTTGAAAGAGAAACAGACAGAGTGTGAACAGGGGAGGGGCAGAGAGAGGGGGAAACACAGTATCTGAAGCGGGGTCCAGGCTCTGAGCTGTCAGCACAGAGCCCTACACAGGGCTCAATGTGGGGCTCAAACTCATGAATTGTGAGATCATGACCTGAGCTGAAGTCCAACACGTTAACCAACTGAGCCACCCAGGAGCCCCTGTTTTTGTCTTTTAAATGTTTGCTATGATGTGTCTGGGTGTGGATCTCTTTGTATTTATCCTCCTTGAAGCTTCTTGAACTTTTGGGATAATGTATTTAATGTTTTTCATCAGATTCTGGAATATCTTGGCCATTTTTTCCATAATGTTTTTCTGTTCCTTTCTCTTTCTATGTCTGGGAGTCTCATCATGCATCTGCTGACATGCTTAATGTTGTACCACTGTGCTCCAAAGTTTTGTTCATTTTTCTTCCATCATTTTTTCCCCCTGATCCTTAGATTGGATAATTTCTATCCATCTATCTCCAAGTTTGCTAATTCTTTCCTTGGCCATATATAATCTTTCGTTGAGTCTTTATAGTATATTTTCATTTCAATTGTACTTTCAACCCCAGAATTTTCCTTTTTAAATAAATAACTTTTGGGGTAGATTCCCATGGTTCATCGCTTACATACAACACCCAGTGCTCATCCCAACAAGTGCCCTCCTCAATGCCCATCACCCATTTTCCCCTCTCCCCCAAAAACCAACCCAAAAACCAAGAGCACACTTTACACACTGTATGTTAACCAATTTGATAATAAATTATATTAAAACAGTAAATAAGTAAATGTTGAAAACAAAAAAATAAACAAAACAACACACTTGTATAAATTGCACAGATAAAATTAGCATTTCTACAAAATTAAAGTAACTGTTATTTTGTTAGAAAAAATAAAATAAAAAATAAAAAATATACTTAGCTGTCTTCAGTTGGGTCATTTAAAAATTATAAGAGTGTCTTGATATAATATTCCTTTGTTGCAAAATTCTTCTATTAAATTTCACTTATCTTTTAAAAAATAATCTCTGTCTCCTTATTTAGAATTTATGTTGATTCATTGTTGTCATACTTTCATTTAAAATTTTAAACATGATTTGTTTTAATTCTTTGCCATATTTGTAGTAGCTTTTTTTTTAAAATTTTTTTTTTCAACGTTTATTTATTTTTGGGACAGAGAGAGAGACAGAGCATGAACGGGCGAGGGGCAGAGAGAGAGGGAGACACAGAATCGGAAACAGGCTCCAGGCTCTGACCCATCAGCCCAGAGCCTGACGCGGGGCTCGAACTCACGGAACGCGAGATCGTGACCTGGCTGAAGTCGGACGCTTAACCGACTGCGCCACCCAGGCGCCCCTGTAGTAGCTTTTTGAGGTCTTTGCTAAATTCAACATCTGCAAACACTCAGAGACAGTGTTTATTGACAGGTATGTGTCACACTTTCCTGTCTCTTTGTATATCTTGTAATTTTTTACTGAAAACTGGACATTAAGAAAAATTGTAGCAACTTTGGATTCTGATTCCTGCCAAGTTTATTGTTGCTTTTTTTTCCCCCATTTATTTATCTGTTTAATAACTTAGCTAGGCTCTGTGAATCAGACAATCCCTGTCTGGGAATCTGGGAATCCTGTCTTCCTGATGGTGTGAAGTCCCTGAAGTTTCTGATTAAATTTTTTGTATTTTTGTTTTTATATTTAAGCCTAGCTTCCTGATTGCTTCTGTGTCTGCATATCTGCATATCTGTCTGCAGAGAGATTGTGCTCGAATACCTCCAGCCAGTAAGCAATCTGTCGTCTGTTGAGGAATCTGTGTGTGGACAGGGGGGCTGTATCAGCTCTCTTAGTACTGCGTTATTGTTTATTTTTGCACAGTTTATTATTGAAGAGTTCCTGTGGGTCAGGATTCTGGGTGTACCTTGGTTGGGTCCTCTGACTCAGGCTAAAATCAGGTGTGAGCCAGGTTACGGTGGACCATCTGAAGGACTAACTGGGGGAGGCTCTACCTCCAAGTTCCTGATCTGGTTCTTGGCAGGACTGGGTTTCTTGCAGCTCATTGACCTGAGTTCTTCCTTTGCTGGCCATTGGCAGAAGGCCACCTTCAGTCTCTTGTGATATGTGACTCTCCATAGGGAAGCTCACAACATGGCAGCTCACTTCATCAGGGCAGCAAGGGAGAAGAACCAGAGAGAGAATGAGAGCAAGGCGGAAGTCATTTTTTTAAAACCTAGCCTCGGAAGTGACACCCATCACTTCTGCTGAGTTCTGTTTATTAGAAGCAGGTCACTATGTGCTGGCCTCACCCAAAGGGAGGATTACATAGGGTACTAATCCGAGGAGGTGAGGATCACAGGGAGCCATTTTAGAAGCAGCTGATAACAGGAACCCACTCAAAACTCAGGCCATTTTCATGTGTTTTCTGTCGTTTACTTTCTGCTGGACTCTTTCTCATCTTTGCACACACGCACAGCCTAGGGGTTAGCCAGGAGTGTGTGGTTGCTTGGGCCTTCTGTGGTTTGCACACTGCGTGCACGCAGCTTTAGCCAGGAGTATGTTTGCCCCAAGCACAACCGGCAGCCTTGGTCTGGTGGAGCTGGTGGCTCTTGTGCTTTTCTGCCTTGGAGATTTTCACGGAAGCCTACAAGGCTGCCAAGGGTGGGTGCCGCTTACTGCCCCCAATCCAGTGATTCCCTTTTAGCCAAAGCAGAGAAACTGCCCCACACTGGTGGGACCTCTGTGCTTGCAGCTGGGAGGAGGGGCTGGGAGCAGCTTTGGGCAGGAATGCCACAGATGTTCACGGTTATTGCCCAACTTTCTGGTTTGCAAGCACAAATACTGCTCCAATCGTGGTATGATGTCCGGAGTGCTATGTGGTTGTTTTGATCAATTTTGTCCAGCTTTGTAATTGCTTTTAGGGGAGAGGATTTGCTATGTCCCTCCTCAGCCGTAGGTGGAAGTCCCCTGCCAATACACCTTTTATATAATACATTTTGTAAGACCCCCTTTACTGTGTTAACATAAAACTCATATATAATTTAGCCTATTTGCATACACATACTAGTCCTCCAAACTAATATAAGGGAGAAATTTTTTAAAATGTATACAGTCTCCCTTTGGGTCTATGTCAATATTTTATTTTATTTTTTAAAGTTTATTTATTTATTTTGAGAGACAGAGAGTGGGAGCAGAAGAGGGGCAGAAAGAGAGGGGCAGAAAGAGATGGCTGTGCTATCAGCTCAGAGCCCAAAACGGGGCTCGAACTCACAAACTGTGAGATCATGACCCGAGCTGAAACCAGGAGTCAGATGCTCAACCAACTAAGCCACCCAGGTGCGTCACATCTCAATATTTTAATACTTGGTCACAAGTAAAATAGAAGGAAATCCTCCAAGTTTTTCAAATGCCTCTCAGGGAATGTTGCAACCTCTCTAATGAAATAATGAAAAAATCGATTGTAATCAATCAAGGGTAGTTGGGTGGAGGCCGTGTACAGTCCCCATTGAGCAGGGGCTGTGTGTGTGGGGTGGGAGGCAATGATTAATAGGCATTGATACAGTGAGTAGGTAAGTGAATGAGTGAGAGAGTGAATGGACAGGACAACACATGCGGGCCTCTTCACCCCAGGTTTCTCATCCCCAAATCTGCAGTAGAAATCAGTGTCCACATGTTTCTAGAAGACCTGTTCTGGGGTGGAAATTGGGTTGCCAGAACTCTATGTTTGTGAACATGAGTATTAGTATTCTCTTTCGGCTACAGCCATCTTAAAAGAAACCAGAGGTTAGGAGACCCAGGACCCAGAGGATCATCTCATGGGACAGGAGATAATTCAAATCAAGGAGCATTTATGGGTGTGTCTCTGGTGCCAAGCACTGTCCTGGGCAGTGAGGGAGGGGGGAGTGTAGAAATCTGGGGCACCTGGGTGGCTCAGTCAGTTGAGCATCTGACTTCAGCTCAGGTCATGATCTCATAGTTTGTGAGTTTGAGCCCCACATCAGGCTTGCCACTGTCCATGCAGAGTCTGCTTCAGATCCTCTGTCCCACTCTCTCTCTGCCCCTTCCCTGCTCATGCTCTTTCTCTCTCAAAAATAAATATAAATTAAAAAAAATTAAGTATAGTCAGTTCCTGCTCTCATGGAGCTTATTGTTTCCCAGGGGAGACACCTGCAAAGCCTTGTGAGCATGGTTTTGTCTCCCACTGCCCCCTCCACTGCTCCCCCTTGTAGTTTGGGTGAACAAACACCACTCCAATTTGAGGGACGGGATCAGGTTGGTGTAAGCCAATCAATACCCTGAGTTCCCCAGGCTAGAGTGATTGATGCAAGAAGGGCCCAATCAGCATAGAATTGGGAGCTTCATTAGGAATGTGAAGAAGACTCCTCTGTGAATGGTGGGGTGTATGGATGTGAAGCCTGGAATGGTGGTGGTCATTTTGGTCTGGTGAGGAAGGGAAGCTACAGTGAAGATAAAACACCAAAGAGTCAAGAGACTCACTGAAAAACTGAGCCAGTGTCTGAGATTTTCAGACTTAAATTATTTTTTATGTTTATTTATTTTTGAGAGAGAAAGAGACAGAGTGCAAATGGGCAAGGGGCAGAGAGAGGAGACAGCAGGCTCCAGGCTCTGAGCTGTCAGCACAGAGCCTGATGCAGGGCTTGAACTCATGCACCATGAGATCATGACCTGAGCTGAAGTTGGAAGCTTAACTGACTGAGCACCTGGGCACCCCCAGACTTAGAAAATTTATTTATTTATTTATTTATTTATTTATTTATTTATTTATTGCGTGTGTGTGTGTGTGTGTGTGTGTGTGTGAGTGGGGGAGGGGCAGAGAGGGAGAGAGAATCCCAAGCAGGCTCCACACTCAGTGCAGAGCCCAACTCGGGGCTCAATCTCATGACCTGAGCCGATATCAAGAGTCTGATGCTTAACCGACTGAGACACTCAGGCGCCCCTGAACTTTTCAGACTTTTAATGAGCTGGAGTTGTGTTTCCTCTTACTTGCAATAAAAATCTTTCAGGTGATACAAATAGCTAATACAGGGGAGATGGTAACATGTAATAGTGATGGAGGGCATGGTGACGTCTCCTGGCCGTGGGGGGGGGGTCGTGGGGACGCCATCAGAGAAGACTCCACCAAGAAAGAAGTCAAGCTGGGTCTTGAAGGAATCAGAGGCTTCGACAAGAGGAGAATTACATTCTCTTTGGAGGTAACGGCACCTACCAAGGTATGAAAGCGTACAGGGAGGAGGAAATAATCTGTGTCTAAAGAGGGGAGGCACGGGGACAGGGAACAGAGCCAGAGAATGAAGACGGTGAAATGTTTTGCTGCTTTAGAAAGCTCATTCATTCATTCATTCATTCAACAAGCAGCTCTTGAATGCTTCCAACCAGCCAGGTACCTCTGAGTGATGTGAGCAGAAATGGGGGCGGGCGGGGAGGAGAGTGGGCACGCTGAGCCAGAGAGACCCAGGAAGACACCATGCATATGTACAGGCAGCATCGAATAGACCACGGCTGCTGACAAGTTGGGATCCCAAGTCCAGAGTAGGGCCTGGAATTGCGTTGCAAGAAAGAAATGAAGCCTTGCAGACAGTGTTTTCCCCACCACCACCAAGTGGTACCTATTGAAATGAATTGCAAATTGAGGAAGCTCCAGTGTCAAGAAAAGTGTGAACATACCTCCAACCTCTCTGGCTTAGGCTGGGGGTGGGGATACATGGGGATGAAATCAGCGGATTTTTCCACCTGGTGCCGCACGGTTTATGTAGTGATGGGCTGTCTTTTTTACTTTGCCCTCCTTTCTGGCATTTTAATACCCAGTATCATTGCAATACTCAAGGGCCATTTAAAATATATATATAATCTTATTAGCAAGAACTGCTTTACTGTGGCTGGCCCAACCAAGTTCCAGAGCACAGCCATAGGTCCCCAGTCTCAGCAGGGTGTCCGAGGAGGGTGGCTCTGATTCTCAGAACACCACATCTGCCCTAGTTTTCCAGGACACTCCAAGCAAATGTCTCAATTAGGCTGCAGGATGGATGTACTGTGGAGTGGGCTGTGATTTGCATATTCACGGCCCTGCAGTCTCCTTCGTCCTGAGAGTGTCCTTCCTTTGCTCAGCAGGGCCCCAAGGAGGCTGCCAGGGCCTTCCAGGGGCCAGGCCTCAGGGCTGGATGGCTCTGAGGGTGAGGTAAAACACGGAGCAGCATGGAGCTAGGAAGACTTGGCTGGTCAGGGAGCCAGAGGCCCAGGTACGAGGCCCATGCAGCTCTCCTTCTTTTGGCTCTGTGACCTTGGGTTTGCTGTTTGACCTCTTTTGTCTTACAGTGAATAGGACTCAATGAAGGGTTGCAAAGTAGTGCCAGTGATATTTGGCCCACAGATATATTTTATTCAGCCTGCTAAGTGTTTTAGAAGTCAGGCCATATCATAAAAAAAATTCAGATTTCTGATCTGTTTAATAAATGAAGGATGTGGCATGACAAGGTAAGCATCTTCCCCCTTGAGATGGGGACACATCCACACTGGTCACCCTCTGTCACGTGCACAGCCAAACGTCCTACAGTGCACAATACAGCCCCTGAAGGATTATCCAACCCCAACGGTCACTAGTGCTAACGTTGGGGAATCTTGGTCTACTGGGCAACACAGCCATGTGAACAAATGGTTACAATTAAATGTAATAAGGCTGTAATCGAAATGGGGCCAGAATTAGTTGGAGGCCCAGAGGTGAGAGGGAATAACTGAATCAGAGAGGAGCAGGGGACGTCCCTGTTTGGAGCAACAAACTTGCTATCTTATTCATGCCTCACATAAGCTCCCTGTATTCAGTTGACTCACCCGGGATGCAAGTGCTCCTGTACAGATAGTTCAGGTTCCATCTGCCCTGGCAACTTCATTCGAACTCCTGGATCCAGCCATCCCTGAAGTCTCATACTCTCTGGTTATGTGGCACCTGTAGGTTTTTGTTTTTTGTTCCCTATACTTATTTGAGTTGAGTTACTTTTGACATAAACACCACAGCTACATCTGCGTACTCACAGATCTTGTGCAGACTTCCCCTTTCACACTTACACACCTGAGGTCACCCCCACCCCCAACTGACGGTCACCTTCTTTTCTCCTTCCTGTGGCTGGCAGCTCTGTCCCCCTCTGGTTGCAGAAGGGGCAGCCGCATCTCCGCAGCATCCAAATATCCAAGCATCAAGTGCATGACTGAAGTGCTCCATCAGCTTGGACTGGGGGAGCCGTGAGCTGATGTGGTTCGTGGAACAGCTGCCCGCCCGCGCAGGGCTGGCAGTTAATTAAAAGCCCCATGCACTTAGTGATTAACTAATCACAGCATGATGGCAGTCGGTGATGGTGCGGCGAATTCTCTGCTGGAGTCAGCTGAGAAGCTCCGAATGTCTGCCTTTGGGCGGCGGTGGCAGCAGGAGGCCTGGGTGGCCCCAGTGTGGCCATCCCAAGCAGGTTGCAGAGCAGATCCCCAGCTGTCTCTCCTGCTTGAAGTTTCTAGGAGAAACAGTTGAAAGGGGACGCGGGTGGGAGGGTGAAGACGGGGAAACCACTGTGGGGCGGGGGATGGGGGGCCTGGGTGTCTGGTGGGGCTGGAAGGAAGGGAGGGGAGGCTGTCAGGAATGGGAGCCACTTGGTGGGGGGGTTGATGGGACCTTGGGAAGGCAGGGAGGGGGCCAGACACAGGGACTGGGCAGGGGCCTGGGATACCTCAGTGGCAGGGGGGAGGATGCAAGCCCCCTTCATTTCAGGGCAGCGTGGTGCCTGGTTAGGTGCACGGTAGAGCCTGACTGCTGTTAAGTCATGGCTCTGCCGCTTTAAGGCCCATGTGACCATGGACATGAATTTCAATCTCTCTGCCCCAGTGTCCTTCCCTGTAAAATCTGGGATTAATAACCATACCTACCCGCCCCCTCCCCCCCACTCCTACCAGCCAGGATTCATCCATGTGAAGTTTCCCTAAGACAATTAGCACATGAAAAATATTAACACTATTAATACTAAATTATTAACTTACAAAGAAGAGGGCTGTTTCCTCTGGGAAAGATACAAGGGCCGATACCCTGAGAAGTGAGTCTGGCTCCACTGTGGCAGGAACTCCCTCTCCCCCACTGCCCCTAGAAGAAGCTTGGGGAGGCCTTGGGGCGGGAGGCTGGGGGAGGCATGGAAAGACAGGCGAAACTGCACTGACATTGCACTCTGTGTAAGTGGAGCTCTGAAGAACAGCTCCATGCGTCTCCCTGAAGAGCCCTGAGCTGGCACCCCAGGAGCTGCCACTTTACTCTCTCTGTCTTGCTCCTGGGTCCAGCCCTGGCTCTTGATTCTGACCCTGCCCATTAGGGTGACCCTATGGGACTGCAAGTACCGGAGACTTCGCCCTCTTTAATGTTGTCTCCGGGTGCCCAGTTACCCCACAGGAGCATCTCCCACATCCTCACCTGGCTTTCATGTCCCCCGCAGTCTGTTCCAGATTCTCTCTCCTTACGTCCATGCTGCCCAAGGTCCCCACAGCTGCTTTCTCTACTGTCCTCCTCCTTCCCCTCTGATTCCAGAGTACAGCCTGCAGGGTGACACCTTCCACCTGCATCTGTCTCTGGTGGTGGTTTTCAAGCAGCCCCGGGGGTGGCTCGGTACAGTTCCATCTTTCTGGGGTCCTGGAGGCCCTCACTGAGAAGGCGTTGCTGGAACTCACACCCAAAGGGTGGACAAGAGCAGCGAGTCTTGTGTGGCTCTGGGAAGGGTCCTATGATGGGAAGGGGCTGGGGGAGCCTGTGCAGCAGGCACAAAGTGGAGGAGGCTGGAGTGAGCTGACATGAGTAACATGCCCAGCAGCAGGGCAGCGAGGGCTCATAGGTGGTGTCACTTCTCCCTGGTGCAAGGTGGGAGACCTCACCTGCCTCAGGCCTGCTGTGCTGCCACCCGGCCGGACATCATAAGGCCTGTGAAGGGGAGGCCGGGTTCCCAGAAATAGACCTGCATCCAGGACTCTATGAAAGTAATCAATCGGAAATTGCAGAAAACACAATAGGGGCTGGGGAGTGGTCTGCACAGGGAGAGACTTGCCCTGAGGTAGGGGGGCAGTTCCTGCTGGACAGAGACCCCTGGGAGTCTCCCTTTGCTGGGCCCGGCTGGGTAATCAGGCAGGCATCTCAGTTGGGAGCCCCAACAAGTGCCTCTGGCTAACCTGAATGAGGCAGGCATATAGTGGAAGGATCTGGAGTAGCTCTCGGTGTAGGAGGAAAAGGTGGAAAATTAAGTCTTGGGGAGCCCGAGATGGAGGCAGACCCCCATGCTGTCTGCCTGCTGGGGCCTTGCCATCTGTGTGTCTGAGATTCCAGGGGAAACAGAGTTGGCTGTCTGGGCCACCATTATACAGTCACCCCTCTGCCAAGAAGCCGGGTGGGACCCTTGACTAAGGACTCAGTGTATCCTGTGAGGAGGGATGGCTCTCCAAAGCACTATTGGGGTGCTAGTATCAGAAGAGGGGAGGAGGGCTCCTGGGTGGCTCAGCTGGTTGAGCATCTGATTTTGGTTCAGGCCAAAATCAGGCCATGGTTCCTGGGCTCAAGCCCCACGTTGGGCTCTGTGCTGATAGAGTGGAGCCTGCTTCACATTCTCTGACTCCCTCTCTCTCTGCTCCTGTCCCACTCCCTCCCTCTCTCTCAAAAATAAAAATAAAAAAAAAAAGAGGGGAGGGGGCACTGAGTGAATAAACCCAAGGTTTCTGAGAAAGGCATGTTGTTGTTCACACCTGTGAGGGGAGAGGCCAGGTCGGACCCCCAGGAAGATGCCTTCCCTCCACTCCCACATCTGTAGGTCCTTCCCTAAAGGCCAGGCCAAGGCTCAGAAACAGTCAGCAGGTGAATGTCCCTTCATGTGCCCCCAAGCCCACTGCTAAGGGCCCAAGTGTCTGGAATGTTCTCCAAATTCTGAGGAATGTTTAAGGTGGGTCAACGCAGTATCTCTGACTGTTGTGTGACCGTGGGCAAGCTCTCTGCCTTCTCTGAACCTCTGTTTCCCCACTGGGAATAAGGAGCATAATGGAAAGAAAAGTGCTTTAGAGACTGGGAAGTGCTTGGAGAAGCTATTCACGACCACTTTTATCTCTGGTCATGACTTAGGAGGAAGTTGCCTGTCGGCCTTCTAACCATCTAGCCTCCTCCTCTGCTTTCTCCCGGCCTCCACCCTTGGGGCTGAGACATGTGTCTGTGTTCTTGCCAAAGGGGCCACTTTGAGAGCCTTTCCCAGTGCCTGGTCCCTTCTCCCCAGCCTGGAGAGATGTGCTATGCAGTCAGCAGAAGTATCTGACCGGCTGAGGAAGCCCCAAGGTGGGGACTGGGAGAGAGCCTGGGGAGGTGACGTGGGGAGAGCTGAGGAGGATGGGGGCAGGTTCTCATCCACTGTGACTGGTCCCCACAGCTGTGCTCTGAATAGACAACATTCAGGTCACATTCCCTATAGCAAAGTCTGAGGAACCCAATATCTCAGCCAGAATTGCTGGAAAAGAAATAAATATCTGGAGCTTGGAGATGATCATTGATTTCGGGGGAACTCTTGGTTTTAACAGATTGGCCACTCACCAGATAATACAAATAAGTACCTTGTCTTAGCTCTGGCCGCTATAACAAAAATACCATAGACTGGCTTTGGCTTCCAGGTGTAGGGTTTAGTGTGTCCACATCTAAAGTCTGTGGGCACACCCAGCTAGCAAGGGAAGCTAGGAAATGCAAGCTTTATTCTAGTCAGCCTGTGCCCAGCTAAGATTGGGTTCTGTTCCTGGGCAGGAGGGGGGATGGATGTTGGGGGAAAGGTAGCAGCCATGGTCATAGCTAGGGAGTGTGAAAATGGATTTGGCCCCTTTGCCTACCCTATTGGCCCCATGATTCTGCCCCTGCCTAGAAATTTCTCTGAAAGGGGAGCAGAGAGTTGTAGCTGTAGGGGGGGTCCCCATAATAGGAGAGGTGGGCTAGGGCTGGGTCCACTGAGGAACAGCTGCCTCCAAAAGGACAGTGGTGTTCACAGATCTGCCCGGAAGCACCTTGGGAATGAGTAGGCAGGAAGAGCTGCATGGAACGAAGTCCTCAGCTGGGAGCCAGGGCCTCAGCTTTTGACTTCCTGGCTCACCAATAATCTCCTAGGTGACCTTGAGCAGGCCTGTTAACTTCTAACATCCCCCAGGCTGGGTCCCATGGTCAGTAGGATAGGGACAGTGTAAAGAATTCAAGGTCAGGCAAGGGTGAGGCAAGACACACTCGACCCAGGCACAAAATTTCAGAGGACACCAAAAAACTCAGCAATTAAGATCAGTATTATTTTCATGCAGATTTTTTGTTGTGGTGAAACATACCATAAAAGTTACCATTTTAACCATTCTTAAGTGTTCAGTTCAGTTGTGTTAAATACATTGGCCCTGTTGTGCCACCATCCCCACCCTCCATCTTTAGAACTTTTTCATCTTCCCCAACTGAAACCCTGTCCCCATTAAATATTGACACCATACTCCCTGCTCCCGCCACCCAGCCCCTGGCAACCTCCATTCTACTTCCTATCTCTATGACTCTGACTATTCTAAGTACTTTGTATAAAGGGAATCTTACAGTATTTCTCTTTTTGTATCTGATTTATTTCATTTAGTGTGATGTTCTCCAGGTTCATGCATATGTAGCAGGTGTCAGAATTTCCTTCCTTTAAAAAAAATTTTTTTTAATGTTTATTTATTTCTGAGACAGAGAGAGACAGAGCATGAGTTGGGGAGGGGCAGAGAGAGAGGGAGACACAGAATCGGAAGCAGGCTCCAGGCTCTGAGCTGTCAGCACAGAGCCCGACGTGGGGCTCGAACTCACGGACCGCGAGATCATGACCTGAGCCGAAGTCGGCCGCTTAACCGACTGAGCCACCCAGGCGCCCCAGAATTTCCTTCCTTTTTAAGGCTGACTCATATTCCATTGTGGAGATACCACATTTTGCTTATCCACTCATCCATCGACGGACACGTGGGGTGGTTGCTTTCTACCTTTGGCTATGGTGAATAATGCTATTATGGACATGGGTGTACAGATGCTGTTTAAGCCCTCACTTTCACTAACGCAATATTTTATAGCAATTAAATCTCATGCAGGAAAGTCCATGATGAATAAACTTCCCAAATGTTAAGGAAAGACGAGATCGGGACCAGCACTGTGCTGAGCCACATGAGACTCTGAGGCCAAAGAGAGGGGGTACATTTCTTACCTGGCACAAGCTGCTCCTTTAAATCGTGCACTGCAGGTGAGCGCCTCGCTTCCTCACGGGGAGTCCTAGCCCTGATGAGGGTGACTGGGGCCTGGCTGAGCATACTGGGCCCCGGGGAGCCTCCTCTCCCGCTGTTACCCTGGGCTGATTTAGGAACTGGAGTGATAGAGGAGCCTCTAGGTTGGAAAGCTCGAGCTGGAGCTGGGGCTTCCTCTCCCCTTGGACAGATTCATCTTAATTAGCCCCCTCAGATAACAGTTCTTTTGGAGGCCGAGGTAGCTGACTTATGAAGACACTGTCTTCCTCCCCTTGGAGTTGTTTTGCCAAGTGACAAACCAGGAGACACATGTCCCCACTAAGGGTTGGCCCACAGAGCTGGGTTTGAAGCCTTTCTAATGAGATAGGAGATGATGCTCTTGATCTGTGACCTGTTGGCCCAGCCAGGTGGGCACCTGTCGCTGTGTGCAGGAGCCTGAGTTTGGGTGCAGCACATGCGAGCCTGGGTGCAGTGGCGCCCCACCAGGAGCAAGAGAGGTTCCTGAGACCCAGCTCCTCAAAGATGAGAACCAATGAAATCCCCAAATGACAGTGGCTTCCCTCAGTCATTCAGGGAACATTTAGTGGAGCACCTACTGTGTGCCAGCCAGTTAGTAGGTGGGAATGAGATGGGTCAGTTGTGGCCCTGACTCTAAGGAACTTATAACTAAAAAGAAGTGTTCATAAGAGTTGAGGACTACCAAGTTATGGTGTAGGAGAGTGGGCAAACGAAGGGGAGCGAGAAGCCATCTCAGCTCTCCCAGCTCTCCTCCTTGGTTGCTGAGTGTACGTGTGCTGCTCACGCAGAGCGCAGGCATAGATAAGGCGGGGAGGGGGTGCCCTGGAGGAGGCCGCGCCTCTCTGAAGCCTGCATTTGCCTGCTATCCT
Organism: Lynx rufus; assembly: GCF_022079265.1. NCBI lineage: Eukaryota > Metazoa > Chordata > Mammalia > Carnivora > Felidae > Lynx > Lynx rufus. The sequence continues at coordinate 23,487,834 of NW_025814830.1, read as the reverse complement.
TAGACTGACCAGCAGATGGCAGGCGTGCTACGGGAAAGTCAAGAATCGCTGGGGGCGGAGGGGGAAAGGAACAGAGACAGACAGATACAAAAGCACTGGGCTTTTATAACAAAATACCATTGACTGGCTGTCTTCAACAACATATTTCTTTCTCACAATTCTGGAGGGGAGGAAGTCCAAGGTCAAGGTGCCAGCAAGGTAGGCTTCATTCTGGGTGTCTTCTCTTGGCTTGTAGGTGGCTGCTTTCTCACCATGTGCTCACATGACCTTTCCTCAGAGCATGTAGGTGAGGGGGAGGAGGAGAGGGGAGAGACATACAGACAGATCTTATCTTCCTGTAAAGCCACCAGTCCTCCTGGATTAGGGCCCCATCTTTATGACCTTATTTAACCTTAATTACTTCCTAAAGACCCTCTCTCCAGAAATCAAATGCAGTTACATTGGAGGTTAGGGCTTCAAAATACGAATTTTAGGGGGAAACATTTCAGCCCAGTGCAGAGAGAGAGAGAGAGAGAGAGGAGAAAAGGGGGAGAGAGAGGGAAGGAGGAAGGGAGAGACAGAGAGGCAAGGGGTGGGGTGGGGTGAGGGGAGAAGGGAATAGCCTGTAGCGCTGGGTGGGGATTCCTGGTTCTGAGCCAGATTTGCCATTCACCTTATTGGACCTTGAGCAAGCCACTCTTCCCTTTGGACTGCCACATCTTCACCTCCAAAGGGGGTAGTGGTATACCCCACACCCCCATACACACTGAAGCAGCAACAAATTTACAGAAAGGGGCCTGTCAAGAGCTTCCTCCCCCGCCCCATTTCCTCACTCAGCAACCCTATTAGATGGGCATTACCATTATCTTCATCTTTCAAATGAAGAGACCAAGGGTCAGGGAAGTTAAGTGGCTTGGCTGAGGTCATTGCTGAGACTCAAACCCGTCTTCTGACCCCATGGTTTAATCAGTCAAGTGAGCGACCTGAGAGGGGTAGAAGATACAGTACAGATATGAAGGAAACTTGGGAACTCCTTGGCATAGCTGAGCTTGACAAATGGGGGCCTTTTCTGGAGCCTCCACAAAATCCCTGAGAATGGGCAAGTTTGGTGGAGGGCCCTTGCAGGGAACACAGGCCTCCCGGGGAATGGACTGGAAACTGGCCCAGAGACAGGAGAAACACTCCCTGGACATGTGGTAACCAAAGAAAGGTGTCCGAGAGGTAGCTTCTGTCCCTCTGTCCTGTCTTGGTTTACTCACAGTGAAGTCCATCCAGCTCTTGGCTTCTGCTGTGTGGTATGTGCAGGGCCATATGCAGAGAGGGGAGAATCTACTCCTTTTCTCTCAGAGACACACGAGGGACGCCTAAATCTAATAAGTTAATCTAGACTCCCAGAAACAAGATTAAATTTTCAAATAAAAGCAGGCTCTGACAGCTAAGGCATAAATCTTTTATTTAAAATAGAGACTAAACCCATTGAAATGCAATCAGCGATGACAGATGCAGATAGAAACAAGCTCTGATAGAAGAGACGCAGCATAGATTTGTTCGCTTTTGGTGACATACCATAAAGGGTGACCTGAAGGACAGTCTGCCAGCGTCAGCAGATAGTGAGGCCTTTGCATCCATTCCCATGTGGTTTGTTGGCCCAAGGTGGTGCCAGGGTAGTTGCTGAGGCAGGTGGGAGGGAGCCAGCCTCGGAGGTTGTGGTCCTATTGCCAACACCCATCTCCCTGCTCAGAGGGCAGGGAAGAGAGTCAGCAGTGTTTGGACATGTTTGGAGCACCAACAAAGCAGCTTAAGGAGGAGAGAATGGGGAGCTGTCAAGAGCAGGTGGGAGAAGGTTGAGGCAAGAGGATAAGGCAGGTAAGGACAATAGGAGAATTTCCTGGGGCTGCCAGAACAAGGGGTGAAGCTCTGCAGACCCCAAACCAAGACAGTCTTCTGCTTCAGCTGCTATGGAGGAGCATTTCTGAGTGCCAGACACTGTGCATTTAGTTCACAATCTTATTTAATCCTCACATCAAACCCTTTTACAGGTAACTGGCTGACACTCAAAGGGGTCAAGTCCATGCCTTAATTACATAGCCAGTTAGTGGCAGAGCCACGAGTCTGCCCCAAGGCATGCTGACCCCGGTCCCTTGCTCTTTCTACCTGACATGCCACAGCTCACAGACACCCAGGGATGCCCTGGAGCCTCGCAAACATAGACACCTCATTTGTTCTAATTCAAGCAAAGAACAGAGAATTATTTCTCTTAAATACTGCCCCTTTTGAAGCTTTTTCATGCTTGTAAACACAAAGTTGCCACCACAAACATACATCCCTTGAGGACAAGGGGGTTCCCAAATTGCTAGTCCCATGAATCTGTGTTCAGGAAAATGTTGAACAGGATGCTGAAAACAAAGCAAACCCCCATACAAGACAGTGCTTGTGTTAAATAACTTTGGGAAACTCCACCTACCTACCACAACTCCTCCTGGAGAGTCACTCCACATGTTAGAATATTAAAGAACATTATGACAAGTCCTGAAGAAAAGAAGTTTGTTTAACCCAACATTTCCCCAACTTATTTGAACATGGAAATGTTTTTGTTTCTCCTACTGGACATGAGATCACATCAACTCATCTTCCAATGAGCCAATCTCAGGAAACACTGATCTAAGAGTATCATTTCAGTTTGGCACATAGCTTCCTGCTTCTCCAGAAGGAGTATTACAGAACATGAAATTTCACCACTAAATACTTGAAACAGGTGCCCAAAGAAGCCACAATCAACATTTGTGGTTCTTAGTGTTTTTTAGGTGAAGTGTCCTTAGGTAATTTGATGAAAGTTGTGGATTTCTTTTCCTTGGTGAAGAGGAGAAGCACTCACATGTATTGTGTACACACACAGAATGTTGAATTCAGATTTAAGGATTCATAGGTAATTTTTTGCTCATGGGCCTCAAGTCACTAACCTTTAAGCCATTATCAGCTTAAGCCCTTGATGTTATTGGAAGCCAAGCACTAGGCCTTGGCTGGGGATGAGGGTGCAAGCGTGTTGGGGGTAGAGCCACTGAGAGGGTCTGGGTAAAAAGGCCAAGTAGACTTCTGGCTTGCTGACAAAGAAAGCCCTGAGAGTCACTTCAGCTTCATGTGTTCAATGCAAGGGGCGCTCCACTGGGGTTTGGGATGGGGTGGGAGGCATTAGGCAGCTTGGTGAGCAGAGACCCCTTTGCATGTCTGAAGGAATGTTCCTTCCCAGTCCTGTGGGGAGTTTCAAGCTCAGAGCTCCTACCTCTCTTGGAGCCTCCCATAGCCTAGTATATGAGAATCCTGTTGTTGATGCTTGCCTAACATCCCTTCCCTGTCCCCCTTCTCCTGGGAATAGCACCTTAGTTGTCCTTGAGGAGTCACCTCTAATGCACATTGGTGTATATTCATGGTATGGATTGGACCTCACCCCTAGATTCAGGATGGTCTCATGACCCAGACATAGATAATCAGAGGGTACTATCTTTTTGGTCACAGTGATTGGTTCAGGGATAGGCATAGGAACCAAGCCAGAACAATAACTGCCAAATGGACAAATTATGGGACTTTTACAGAGAAAGAGTAGTTCTCATGGGGCTGTTCGTAAAAGAGTATGCCTGGAGCTGCTGGTGGCCACCTTGACCCATAAGGGAGATGGCCTGAAGATGGATCCTCTATTGAGGAGATCAGGTGAGAGATGGAGAGTGGGGGTGACCCAATGAGACTTTTTGTGTCTATATCTAATTATGCCCCAAAGTAGTTCTACCCCTGGCACATGTACATGAACCAGTACATTTCCTTTGGTGCTTAAGACCATGTGAATTGGATTTCTGTCACTTGCAACTGAAAGGATCTTAATTTCCCTGTGTTAAAAACACATTACTAGGGGGGCGCCTGGGTGGCGCAGTCGGTTAGGCGTCCGACTTCAGCCAGGTCACGATCTCGCGGTCCGCGAGTTCGAGCCCCGCGTCGGGCTCTGGGCTGATGGCTCAGAGCCTGGAGCCTGTTTCCGATTCTGTGTCTCCCTCTCTCTCTGCCCCTCCCCCGTTCATGCTCTGTTTCTCTCTGTCCCAAAAATGAATAAACGTTAAAATTGTTAAAAAAAAAAACACATTACTAGGTCCACTGAATTAGAATTTCCAGGAATATGGAGGTGATAGGTAGGTAGGTAGGTAGATAGATCTTTCTGGGTAATCTAATGGTCTAACAGCTCTAGCTTGTGATAAGCTTACTCAATTTTGCACCATGGAAGGATGGAAGATGCTCAGCTGGGGAATTCCAGATTACCAACATATGCATCCAGTGAAAGCCCAGTAGTCAAGATATTTTACATGGTTGGTCCTTAGTTTATTCCCACTCTCAAGCTCTCAAATGGGGCTAAGAATCATGTAATTGTGATTTCTCAGCTTTGTACAGGAGCAAGAGACTGATCTGTGTTCATCAAAACATTTCCTTATCTTCCTGTCCCCACAGGGAGACTATACTTCCTGGACCCTTTCTGGTAGGTGTGGCCATGAGCTGGGTTCTAACCAATAGAATGTGAGCAGAAGGGATATATTCCACTTCCAGACTTGGCTTATAAAAAATCTTCTTAGATATTCTTCATGATTTTTACTCTTCTAGCTTGATGCAGGTAAACATGAGGACCTTCAAAGCCATTTTGGATGTTGGAAGTGGGAAGAGCCACAAGGAGGAAGGACTCTGGGTACCAGAATCACTCTTGGAGATGAGCTTCATGACAATTAGGAGTCCCTGCTTGGGAGTACTACATAAGTGAGAAATAAATATCTGTTGTGTTAAACCACTGGAATTTTGGGGTTTATTTGTTACAGTTGTTTTTTTTTTTACCAGTGAATTTTTATGAATTTCCAGATAACTTTCCCACCTATTCATTCATCTTTTCTTTACAAAAACTCTGGGTGGCAGTCTGGGAATGGCATTTTACAGATGAAAATGCTTGTCCTAGCTTAACTAGTTGGTGGGAGGATAGAAATCCGTTCTAAAAAGAGCAGTTTGATATTATTGTGAAGAGATTATGATGGTGAGCCCTTCCTTGGCCCTGATCCCCTTCCTATTAGTTCAGACATTTCTGTAGTTAGAGCTCTCCCTCAGGATTCAGCACCCATACTCCACCCACGCGGCCCCTATTTCTTCCGCAGTGAAGACTCTAGGGACTTTGCCTCTGTCCGTGGTGCTGAACCCAGTGGCGTTTACAGAGTGGACTCAAATATTAGACAGAACTAGATTTTACTTCTAAACATATGTTCCCTTGGAAAGTATTTTAACCTCTCCAGTGGTAATTTTATTATATGTAAAATGGGAAAATTATACTTGCCTTGTGAGATTGTTGTGGAGATTAAATAATGTGGAGAAACTATTGGTGTAATAAGTGTGAGGTGTTTTTTTACACCCCCTCTCCCCCACTTTTAACAGATATTGAACCTTCTCCTTTCCCTCCTTACCAAGAGTAGCAGGTAAATTGATGACAATTTTATACTTATTTGTAAAGTTGACTTCAAGGGCCAATTGTTTGCTGAGGTTTGAGTGAATTAAAAGAATAAAGCAAACAGATTCTAGAGACATTAACTCTAATTACTAAAGCTGCTATTGGCTATATGGGGTTACAGAATACTCTCACAGTTTAAGACAAATTGAAGCTTGAGTAAAAATATGAGTTTTTTCACCCCCTGGTTTCTTCATTTGTAAAATGATTGGTAGGGGGGTAGTGGCCTGGTTGTTTCCAACCCTGTAAAACAAGAGTAACTTTTAGTCTTCTCAACACTCATTGATCCCTATTTTTGTAATGATTTTGTCAACTGAACACACTGCACTTATTAAGGAATAACAAATTCATCCCCCAAATTTTATTAATAAAAGACATTTAGAAGTGATTGTGCAATAAAAACAGTATTAAGCTTCCCAGTTTAATGAGGTGGCTGATGCTTTAGTTAGTCTGTGTGGCCTCATTATCAGCTAATGTGTGGATTCCCTTAGGTTTTCTGAATTTTTGCCAAGAATTCACAGAACCCAGTGCTACTTCTGTGAACATCAGAGCAGGAGTCATTGTTTACAATGGACTCTTGGATCCTTGCAGCTCTCACCTGATACTGTTGAGCTCTGATGTACCAAGAGGGGTGGAGCAGAGTGGGAACAGAAGAGAAAGGAGATGAGGTTGTTGTGGGCCAGCAACATTTACCTTGGGGACTGGAATCATAGAGACATCCCCTGGTGTTTGGTTTTATCCACACCCAAAAGACAATTAATAATCCCCTTCACCCCTCCACAGTGAATACAGTGAGAAGCATTCTGAATAGGTCTCTCTCTCTCTCTCTCTCTCTCTCTCTCTCTCTCTCTGTGTGTGTGTGTGTGTGAGAGAGAGAGAGACAGAGAGACAGAGAGAGAGAAAAGGAAGGTTGGTTTATTAACAAAAAACATGCCTGCCAAGGGAAATAGTCACTTGGCCTCTTTTCTGTCAACACCCTCTCTCCCTGTTGCACATGATATAGGAAACGAATTTGAAACCATACAAATGGTTGGTGGGCACAAAACTAGAGTTAAGGAGTTCGTTGGATAGTTTTAATGACATGGTCTTCAAATTCTGGTTGCTGTTGGGATATAACTTCCTAGAGGTTTTATTCAGGCCCTTTCAGGAATTATGATCCCACTCTGTCCTAGATAATGCTGGAAGCAATCACTAACACTTTACCTTTGGGCTCTGCCACTGACTTGTGCCTGTTAGCAAGAGGCCCACCTGAGATACTCAAGCTTCTGCACCTCTCACCTGCTTCAGGGTTTAGTAACAGCCGAGAGCCTGTTCTTTTAGTATGGTGGAAACCTTGGGGTGGCGCTGTAGCACTGGCACAGGGGAGAACAAGTACCTTCCTCATGCTGATGGACTCCTTTTGGAATATTTTATTGGTTGGTTTCAGCCCCAATAGTGTCATACTTAAGTTAGAATGACAACCAGCCTGGATTTGAACTGGTGTCATTATGAGTCCAGAGCCCATTCTCTGCAGTCAGTGCAGCCATATACTGCTTCTCTAAGGTGCCTTGACTTTAAACTCTAGAGGCATAGTGCCTCCTAGCCCACTCTATACAGAAAGCTAAGCCAGAGGGTCCAGGGAGCTGGGGCAGGAGCAACCATCCCCCCAGGATAGGCTGACCCTGACCCCAGCTCTGCAGGCCTCAGCACAGGGGAGGATTTTCTCGCCTCCCTAAGTCTCAGCATTCAGCCTCTCCCTTGGTTTATGAGCTGAGTAGGTGAAGGGCATGTTCGACCTTTTCAGTTACTTCTCTCTGCTCATCATTGTAACTGCTACAGAGAAATAAACTTCTTTCATGTTTTTCCCACTGCCAAAAAACACAGCAGTTATGGCTGAGGGCTAGATGTGTAGTTTGCTATAAGTCTGGGAACTCGGTCTTCCTGCAACCTGATGGTTGTCACAGCCCTGACCTACCCTGGGCCCAGGGTTGAGGTTTCCCTAAGAGGGAAGCTGATGGGGCCACATGGGGTCCATGACAGCCATTTAACTTTAATTCCTACTCTCGTCCTCCACCCTCAGCCCACTCCCTACCCCTGGTCTTCCTGGTCAACTCCCAGCACACACATCTCTCACACCTCTGTGGGCCCACTTCCACCCCCTCAAGCCTCTCTGCTCAGGATAAACTGCTCTTGCCTTGGTGCTGCTCTTCACCTGGTATGTTCTGTTGTTCCTTTCCTTACTTTCAGTCTGTGGCTCTGTGTATTTGAAGGCTTTCTTCTTTTTAGAAAAATAAGGTGCCAGGTTTGGAATCTTGAGAAATCATAGAACCCTCCTCATCTTTCTGCACTGCTGAGTACATTTCTTGTTTCTACGCAAATGATCTGCTAAGGCTAGAATGCTAATTTATCTGAGTGGGAGTATGTCAACATCACCCAGAAATAAAAGTGCCAGCACTCAGAATAAAACCCCAACTCCTCATGATCTGGCCATGCTTGCCCTGACCTCACCTCCTATCTCTTTCCATTACTAAGCTCTGGCCACACAAGCCTTGATTCTGGTCCTCAGGTAGGCCAAGCTCCCTTCTGCTTAGGGCCTTTGCACCCCAATCCCTTCTGCCTCAAGCACATTTCCCTGCATTTCTGCAGCTGGCTCCTTCCCATCATGTGGGTCTCAGTTCAGCCTCCTCTGACCTCTCCATCTTGTTCCACACTCCCCAGTACCTCTCTATTGGAATATATTTCCCTGATGTATTTTCCTCATTGCACTTATCAATTTCAGAAATCATTGTTTTTTTAATTAAAACTTTTTTTAATTTTAAGTTTTCATTAAAAAAATTTTTTTAACGTTGATTTATTTTTGAGACAGAGCATGAACGGGGGAGGGTCAGAGAGAGGGAGACACAGAATCTGAACAGGCTCCAGGCTCCGAGCTGTCAGCACAGAGCCTGATGCGGGGCTTGAACTCACGGACTGTGAGATCATGACCTGAGCCAAAGTCGGCTGCTCAACCGACTGAGCCACCCAGGCGCCCCTAAGTTTTCATTTTAATTCCAGTTAGTTAACACACAGTTTTATGTTAGTTTCAGGTGTACAACATAGTGATTCAACACCTTCATACATCACGCTGTGCTCATCATAGTGCACACAGTGCATCACAAGTGCACTCCTTAATCCCCATTACCTATTTAACCCTTCCCCTCACCTACCTCCCCTCTGGTAACCATCAGTTGTTCTCTATAGTTAAGAGTCTGTTTCTTGTCTACTCTCTCCCTCTCTCTTTTATTTTTCCCCTTTGCTGGTTTGTTTTGTTTCATAAATTCCACATATGAGTGAAATCATATGGTATTTGTCTTTCGCTGACTGACTTATTTTGCTTATTATACTCTCTAGCTTCATCCATATTGTTGCAAATGGCAAAATTTCATTCTTTTTATGGCTGAATAATATTCTGGTGTGTGTGTGTATTCCAGTATGTGTACACACACATGCGCGCGCGCGCACACACACACACACACACTGTCAATGGACACTGGACTGCTTTCATATCTTGGCTATTGTAAATAATGCTGCTATAAACATGTATCCTTTGGGGCGCCTGGGTGGCGCAGTCGGTTAAGCGTCCGACTTCAGCCAGGTCACGATCTCGCGGTCCGCGAGTTCGAGCCCCGCGTCGGGCTCTGGGCTGATGGCTCAGAGCCTGGAGCCTGTTTCCGATTCTGTCTCCCCCTCTCTCTGCCCTTCCCCTGTTCATGCTCTGTCTCTCTCTGTCCCAAAAATAAATAAACGTTGAAAAAAAAATTTAAACATGTATCCTTTTGAATTAGTGTTCTTGTGTTCTTTGGCTAAATATCCAGTAGTGTGATTACTGGATCCTAAGGTAGTTCTATTTTTAACTTTTTGAGGAACCTCTGTACTGTTTCCAAACTGCACCAGTTTGCATTTCCACCAGCAGTGCAAGAACGTTCCTTTTTCTCCACAACCTTGCCAACACCTGTTGTTTCTGGTGTTGTTGGTTTTAGCCAGGTGTGAAGTGATACCTCTTTATAGTTCTAATTTGTATTTACCTGATGACAAGTGATGGTGAGCATCTTGTCATATGTCTGTTATCCATCTGTATGTCTTTTTTGGAGAAATGTCTGTTCATGTCTTCTGGACTATTTGTTTTTTGAAAGTTGGGTTTTATGTTCTTTATATATTTTGAATATTAAACCTTTACCAGATACATCATTTGCAAATATCTTCTCCCATTCTGTAGGTTGCCTTTTAATTTTGTTGATTGTTTCCTCCACTGTGCAGAAGTTTTTATTTTGGGGTAGTCTCAAGTTTATTTTTGCTGTTGTTTCCCTTGCCTCAGGAGACATATCTAGAAAAAAGTTGCTATGGTCAATGACAAAGAAGTTACTGCCTGTGTTCTCTTCTAGGATTATTATGGTTTCAGGTCTCACATTTAGGTTTTTAATACATTTTGAACTTATTTATATGTATGGTGTACCGATTTCTGTATAATGGTTTTGTATCCTGCAACTTTCCTGCATTTGTTTATCAGTTCTAGCAGTTTTTTGGTGGAATCTTTTGGGTTTTCTATATATAGTATCATGCCATCTGCAAATAGTAAAAGTTTTACTTCTTCCCTACTGATTTGGATTCCTTTTATTTCTTTTCCTTGTTTGATTGCTGTGGCTAGGACTTCTAGTACTGTGTTGAATAAAAGTGGTGAAAGTGGACATCCTTGTCTTTTTCCTGGCCGTAGGAAAAAGGCCAGCTGTGGGTTTTTCATATATGACCTTTATTATGTTGAGGCATGTACCCTTTAAACCTACTTTGTTGAGGTTTTTTTTTTTAAATCTTGAATGGATGTTGTGCTTTGTCAAATGCTACTCCTCCACCTATTGAAATGATTATATGGTTCTTAACCTTTCTCTTATTGATGTGATGTATCACTTTGATTGATTTGCAAGTATTGAACCACCCTTGCAAGCCAGGAATAAATCTCACTTGATTGTGGTGAATGATTTTTTTAAATCTTGTTGAATTTTAAGTCTTGTTGAATTTTGTTTGCTGGCATTTTGTTGAGAATTTTTGCATCTATGTTCATCAGGGATATTGGCCTGTAGTTCTCTTTTGTAGTGATGTCTTTATCTGGTTTTGGTACCAGGGTAATACTGGCCTCATAGAATAAATTGGGAAGTTTCCCTTCCTTTTTTTTTGTGTGTAGTTTTAGAAGAATAAGCATTAACTCTTTTTTAAATGTTTGGTAGGATTTACCTGTGAAGCCATCTGGTCCTGGACTTATGTTTGTTGGGATTTTTTTGGATTACTGACTCAATTTCTTTGCTGGTTATTGGTCTGTTCAAGTTTCCTATTTCTTCCTGTTTCAGTTTTGGTAGTTATATGTTTCTAGAAATTTATCCATTTCTTCAAGGTTGCCCAATTTGTTGGCATATAGTTTTCCATAAGGTTCTCTTATGATTATTTGTATTTTTGTGGTGTTGGTTGTTATTTTTCCTCTCCCATTTGTGATTTTATTGAGTCCTTTCTTTTTTTCCCTAATAAGTCTGATTAAACTGATAAACTGATAAACCTCCGTTTATCAATTTTATTGATTTATTTTCAAGGAACCAGCTCCTGATTTCATCAACCTTTTTTTTTTTTTTTTTAGTTTCTATAACATTTATTTCTGCTCTAATCTTTATTATTTCCATTCTTCTGATAGTTTTAGGTTTTGTTTGTTGTACTTTTTCTCTCTCCTTTAGTTATTGTTCTTTTTCTATCTCCTTTAGTTGTAAGGTTAGGTTGTTTATTTGAGATTTTTCTTCCTTTTTGAAGCAGGCCTGAACTGCTATATATTTCCTGTTAGGACCGCTTTTGATGCAACCCAGAGGTTTTGGATTGCCATGTTTTCATTTTCATTTGTTTCTATGTACTTTTTTATTTTTTTCTTTTATTTCCTGGTTGGCTCATTCATTGTTTAGCAGCATGTTATTTAACCTCGATGTATTTGTGGTCTTTCCAATTTTTTTCTCATGGTTGACTTCTAGTTTCATAGCATTGTGTTCAGAAAATACTCATTGTATGATTTCAATCTTCTTGAATTTCTTGAGGTTTGTTTTGTGTGGCAATCTGTCATATATTCTGGAGAACATTCCATGTACACTTGAAAAGAATATGTATTCTGCTGTTTTCGGATGGAATATTTCGAATGTATCCATTAAATCTGTGTGTTCCAGTGTGTCATTCAAAGCCATTTTTTCTTTGTTGATTTTCTGCTTATATTATTTGTCCGCTGATGTAAGTAGGGTATTAAAGTCCTCTACTATTATTGTATTATTATTGATTAGTTCCTACATGTTTGTTATTGACTGGTTTTATGTATTTGAGTGCTCCTATGTTGGGTGCATAAATATTTATAGTTACATCTTCTTGTTGGATTGCTCCCTTTATGATTATATAGCATCCTTCTTTGTCTCTTATTACAACCTTTGTTTTAAAGTCTATTTTGTCCTACATAAGTATTACTACTCTGGCTTTCTTTTGACATCCATTTGCATGATAGATGTTTCTCTATCCCCTCACTTTCAATCTGCAGGTGTCTTTAGGTCTAAAATGAGTCTCTTGTATGCAGCATATATATGGGTCTTTTTAAAAAATCCATTCTTTCACCCTATGTCTTTTGGTTGGAGCATTCAGTCCATTTACATTCAAAATAATTACTGATAGATATGTATTTATTGTCATTTTATTACTTGTTTTGTGGTTGTTTCTGAAGATTTCCTCTGATCCTTTCTTGTCTTTCTCACTTTCTTGTTTTCCTGACAGAAATAATCTTTTTATTTTATTTATTTAATTTTTTTAAATGTTTATTTTTTTTTCACAAAAGAAAAAATTTATTTTTTTTTATATGAAGTTTATTGACAAATTGGTTTCCATACAACACCCAGTGCTCATCCCAAAAGGTGCCCTCCTCAATACCCATCACCCACCCGCCCCTCCCTCCCACCCCCCATCAACCCTCAGTTTGTTCTCAGTTTTTAACAGTCTCTTATGCTTTGGCTCTCTCCCACTCTAACGTCCTTTTTTTTTTTTTTTTTCCTTCCCCTCCCCCATGGGTTCCTGTTAAGTTTCTCAGGATCCACATAAGAGTGAAACCATATGGTATCTGTCTTTCTCTGTATGGCTTATTTCACTTAGCATCACACTCTCCAGTTCCATCCACGTTGCTACAAAAGGCCATATTTCATTTTTTCTCATTGCCACGTAGTATTCCATTGTGTATATAAACCACAATTTCTTTATCCATTCATCAGTTGATGGACATTTAGGCTCTTTCCATAATTTGGCTATTGTTGAGAGTGCTGCTATGAACATTGGGGTACAAGTGCCCCTATGCATCAGTACTCCTGTATCCCTTGGGTAAATTCCTAGCAGTGCTATTGCTGGGTCATAGGGTAGGTCTATTTTTAATTTTCTGAGGAACCTCCACACTGCTTTCCAGAGCGGCTGCACCAACAGGCACATGAAAAGATGTTCAGCGTCGCTCCTTATCAGGGAAATACAAATCAAAACCACACTCAGGTATCACCTCACGCCAGTCAGAGTGGCCAAAATGAACAAATCAGGAGACTAGATGCTGGAGAGGATGTGGAGAAACGGGAACCCTCTTGCACTGTTGGTGGGAATGCAAATTGGTAAATGTTTATTTTTGAGACAGAGCGACAGAGCATGAGCAGGGGGAGGGGCAGAGCGAGAGAGAGAGAGAGAGAGAGAGAGAGAGAGAGAGAGATGCAGAATTTGAAACAGATTCCAGGCTTTGAGTTGTCAGCACAGAGCTTGACACGGGGCTCAAACTCACAAACCGTGAGATCATGACCTGAGCTGAAGTCGGAAGCTTAACTGACTGAGCCACGCAAGCACCCCAGAAATCACCTTTTTAAAATGTCACTTTATTTCTGTCTACACCATAGGACATAAGCTCCACATGAATTGAGGTCTTGTCCATTTTGATGGATGCTGTGTCCTTAATGCCCAAAAGAGTGCTGGGCCCACAAGAAGCATTTACTTCACATTTGTTGAATGAATAATGATGAGTGGTCACACACCAAGTACTCACCTGTGAATGTCTGTCCTTCCCATTTGGGTAATCTCTACCCCAGCACCTAGTGTCTTGCCTTTAGCATGGAGTATGTGAATGAATGAAATGAATCAAAGGGACCCTTGCCCTCTAGATTATCTGCCTTTTAAGGGAATAGACCAAGTTGTGTGTTTCTCTGACTCCACAGCATCTTGAAGAATAACCACTCAAATCACCTGTTGAATTGAATAGATTCCTTTGAAAGTGTTGTGTTGACAACATGGATAATTGAAGAAGAGGGTCTGTCTGGTCCTTCAAATGGGACTTGGTGGAAAAGCTAACACCTGGAGTTCTCACTCTCAGCTATGCGTTCCGGATCATGTGAGTGCAAAGGCCATATCTCACACAGCAGACGTGTTGATGAAAGATGGGGAGAATCCACCTAAGATGCCAAGTGTCACAAGAGCAGCACAATATCCTTCTGACACTTGAAAATTGCAAAATTGAAAGGTTCCTTCTCACTTGTCAGCTGTATGGGCGTCCCTTGCACAGATGGATTCCAGGCCTTGGTCTCCCAGGCTAGATTTCCCACTGCATGAGAGCCAGCCAGCTGGTATCTTTGACATCCACTGCAGGCATAGCAACTCAAGTGTCCTAGGCACTCGGGTTTCAGGGGGCTTTATCAGGGACTCTTTCAGTGACCAGTGATTTTAAAAAGGGAATGTATTGCCTCAAGTACTGAAAAGATGTGGGCTACAAGTTGCTTCAGGCACGGGTAGATCCAGGGGCCTCTGTTTATCTCTGCTTAGTTTATCTCCATTTATCTCTGCCATGCTTCACGTGGGCTCTCCCGGGGAGCAGCTATTGAGAGCAAGGTGGCCGCTGGGCACCTCAGAATCATGCTTTTAATTGTCCTAACATTCTTTTCACTCCATCCAATCACTCAGTTTTTTCTTTTTTAAATAAACCAGGCATATCCCTGTCTTGGGATATTTGTACTATTCCAAGTGCCTGGAAATCCCTACCTCCTCCCTTCCATAGTTGCATAGTTGCACTTCCCTACTTGCTGACCTCCTACAAGACTCTGCTTGAATCTACCTTCCCATGGAAGCTGAACTTGACCACATGATTTAGAAACAGAATTTGTCTCTCCAGCATTCCATTTCTTCTTCCTTTGCTCATGCACCTTAGCAATTACTGCCTTCTAATTTACTATTTATAGTACTTACTTATCTCTCTTGCCCTATGGCCACTAGAATGTCTGTTTTATCCACCAATGTATCCCAGGAACCTACTATATTCCTGTCACATGGTAGTTGCTCAGTAACTATGAGGAATGAATGAATAAATGAATGAATGAATGCAGCAGAAGTTAATTCAATGTCCAGACATTGGAAATATAGCAGTGAGCAAAATAAACAACAACAACAAAAAACCCCCTCTGTCCCTTTGGATCTCACTTTCTGGTGTGGAAGGCAGACAGTAAGTGAGATTTTTAAGAAGTACTAAATATATGGAGTTTCAGGCGGTAATGAGTGCTGAACAGGCAAACACAGCAGATACCCACAGTCAAGATGAGCCCCAGTGCCTGTCATATGCTGAGAACCTAACAAGGATGGAGATGATTCTTGCTTCTTCTGCTGTTTTAATTTTACTCTTTTTGAAACTGAGAGAAGACAAGTGCACTGCTAATGACAGCAATAAAGCTTCTTCCAGACTAATTTACAGGTTGTGTTTGCTTTTATTTTCTTTCCCTTCTTGATTCAGGAGCAGGCATGGGCAGCCCCCTGCCAGTCCATGTTCCCCTGACACTTCCCACTCCCATGATATAAATGAGGAAATATGCAGACTGGCTAGGAGCTGGTGGTGTTTGGAGACCCCTCTTGGAGTCAGCTGCTGTGTGACAGCAGAAGCACCCCCAACCAATAAATGGGTATTGAATTGCATTGGCATTAATGTCTTCTTTTTTTTTAATTTTTTTTCAACGTTTATTTATTTTTGGGACAGAGAGAGACAGAGCATGAACGGGGGAGGAGCAGAGAGAGAGGGAGACACAGAATCGGAAACAGGCTCCAGGCTCTGAGCCATCAGCCCAGAGCCTGACGCGGGGCTCGAACTCCCGGACCGCGAGATAGTGACCTGGCTGAAGTCGGACGCTTAACCGACTGCGCCACCCAGGCGCCCCATTGTCTTCTTGTATTGACACCAGTATTTTATCAAAACTTGCCTGGGGGGGAACATCCGTCTTCATAATGGCTTAAAATAGAAGATATTGCAGGGTGGGTGTTCTGTCTACACAGTATAGACCTCTGAATACAAATATAGATGTGTAATCAATATTTCATCATCAAGTCATGACTAGCTATCAGTGTTTTGCAAAAGAACCTCAAGATGAATATTGAAGCACAATAATTTTGAAATGCATTTTTTTCCATTTTAATAAGAGCTGGGGGTTCCCATTGGCTATGCTGTGTATGCAGAAAAAGACCCCTCTGTAGGAGGGATATGGGGGACAAATTTGCAGACCAGAAGGCTGCATAGGCTTTGCATAGGCAATTGTGGATGCACCCAGAGCCTGTTCATTCATGTACCCACATCCAGACCCTCTTTGACCCTATCACTTCTATGTACCCTTCTGCTAACTCCACTGTACTTTTTCCTCCAGTGGTCAGCAGGTGCCACTCTTGTGCTCCTAGAGCCATTTTAACTGTAAGAGCTGAGAGCTGGGAGGAGGCTTGGGTGTTTATATTCCCCTGGGGTGGCCCTTAGGAGAAACTGAGGAGTGGGATTAGGAAAGGCCAGCCCCCTTGCCACAGGCAGGACAACTAAGGAGAAGTGGCTTACACTCTGGAGTTCCCTTGGGGATCAGGTGAAAGTTTCCCCAGGGGGCATCAGTTAAGCTTGCTCCTGTGTTTACTTTCCCTTTTCCTTGCCTGGGAGCATTTCCATAACACAGCACATTCTCCTGAAGATATGTCTCCAGGTCTGCTTCAGGAGACTCTGACTTAAGACATACCATTCATTCCACATTTATTGAGCATTTACTATGTACCAGGCACCAGAGTAGGAGCAAAGCCACAGGGTCTATGTCTCTGTCAATTTTGGTGCTTTAGGTGGGCTATAAAAAAAGGGACATTAAATAGTAACTTATGATGTCACATGGATGGGAAGTCGGAGGACTCCAGAAATGGCTGATACAGTAGCTCACTGGTGTAACAGGGCCCAGGTTCATGCATCTCTGCTCAGCTCGTGTGGGGTTGGCCCCGCTGGGAGCAAGTGGCTGTAGCAGTTTCAGCCACCACATCCAGGCACGACAGCATCCAGAGGAAGAAGAGAAACCACCTCTTCCTGTGGCTTATTTTAAAGCAAAGACACTTTCCCTAGAAGTTCCTGCCTCCCTAGAGGAACTACCTTTGTGTCACGGGCCTGAAACGAGTCATATACTCCTTCTTGAGCCCATCACTGTCAAGGGGGTGGAATTGCCCTTGGGCCAATCAGGTCCACCCTCGGACCTGTGGCTCAGGGTGGTTTCTCCTGAGGCCCAGGGGATATTTGAGGGGGTGACCACTGAATGCAATTGGGGTGCTGTTAGGAAGGAGGAAGGAGGGTTGATGTCGAGTGGGGAACTGCCCACTGCTTCCTCCATCACTCTGCCCTCCTCGCTTCTTTCCTGGCACTCTTCCGGCTACCACCTGGCATTCTTTCATCCACTTATGTGATTTGGTCTGTTGCTTTTACTACACAGCAGCTCCCTGAGGACAGCAATCTGTCTCTTCTGCTCACCACTATGTCCCTATGGATAGCACAATGATACACACATAATTAAGCTCAATAAATACTTGAGAAATAGGCATATGGTAATAGGGAAGGAGATGAACAAATGGGTGAATGGACAGGTGCAGATTCACAAGACATGAAGAGGAGGCTAGGATGGAGTTTCCATTCCCTTCCTGTGGGCAGTGTCCTGTGATGATGGCAGGGGCAAGGGGCCTCTCCTTGACAATGGAGCCCAAGGATGAAGCAGGAGGGGGCATCCTTCCTGAAGCAGCAGCTTTGGGTGAGAAAGACTGGTTCTGATAGTGACCACAGTGTGAGTTCAGCTGTTGCCCTGTTATCTCTGGACATAAGGGGGAGACTCAATCATTGAATAGTTTGTTGAGCACTTATCATGTGGAGATGCTGGGGATGCACCCAGGAAAAGTGCAAGGTGTTAGGCAAGCATTTGTGGGGATCTAGCGTGGGGCTCAGGGCCAGGGCCTCACACTGAGGTGTGAAGGATCAGTGGGTGTTAACAGGTACCTGGAGGTGGAAATGGTGGACAACGCATTGCAGGCAGAGAACAAAGCAGGTTGAGGCCTGATGTGGGGTCCAGGCTTGTTTGAGGAAAACAAGTTTGGTGTACCCCGTTGTGGGGTAGGGAGCATGGTGTGAGAGGTGGCAGTGAGGTTGGCAGGGGCCTCTCAGGGAGGGTGGCACAGGCCATCGCATAGATGTGCACCCCGTTCTAAGGGCATCGGATGTCACTGAAGAGGTTCACCTGTCAAGTGCAAGAGGCGAGAACAGATGGCAGACGGCTAACCAGGACCAGGTGAGGGGCTATGCAGTTTCCCAGCAATAGTGGAGGTGGCTGGGTCTTGTGCATGACAGTGGCAAAGGACAGAAAGGGGCTGATCCCGGAGGTGTTTGAGAGGCAGGTCTAGCAGCTGAGAGGCCAAAATCCTGCCCTGGCAGGGCTTCAAGGACACTTGTTCTCATCTGCTTATTGAGCAGCATATAGCAGCACCTGCGCACCAAAGGGGATGAAATCCAGGCGTTTTCAGAGGGAAGCTTTCTCCCACCCTGCATGGGGATATGAAGGCAAGAATCAAGCATAATGCAGTTAAGAAATACTATGTGATCAATCACACTAGCTTAAATTAAATGCAAGGTCCAAACATGTTGCCTAGCATTTTTCTACACCAAACAGAGGCCAGTGTGGATAACCTGCCTATCTAGAGTGTCACTCTTTGAAGCTGAAGAACAAGAGCCTTGTTATTTTTGGTGGTTAGGAAGATTGGAAGGGAGAACATAAGGGAAGTGTTTGAGGGGCATATGTTCTGGAAAAACTAACACTCTGGTCAAAATGTCACAGAAAGTGTATGGAACTTGGAGTTGGAAAGCCTGCCTTGGAATGCCAGTCATGCTACTTATTAGCTGTGTGACCTTGGGTGGGTCACTTGGCTTCTCTGGTTCTTCTTTTCCTCATGTATAAGGCAGAGATGATAATAATTGCTTCTGAAGGTGACTATGGTATAAAATGAGAGCATGTTGGTGAAAATGCTTTGTCAGCTGCAAAGTACTCAAATGTCAGGGATCATCGAGAAAGTATTTTTAAGCAAAGAATTAAAACAAATTGGGTGACATTATTGAATTAGGGTTAATTTTGGAGCGTTATGTAGGAGAATGTCTTTATCCTTACGAGATGCATGCTGAAGTGTTAAGGAGTGAAATGTCAAGATGTGTAAACATTTAAATGGTTCAGCAAAACCCAAAATCGTACAGGTTAGTGAATTAGCTATACATAGCTGACTCTTGAACAACTCAGAGGTTAGGGGTACCAACCCCCGGTGCAGTTGAAAATCCACGTATAACTTGTGATTCCCCTAAAACTTAACTACTAATAGCCTATTGTTGACTGGGAGCCTTACTGATAACATAAATGGTTGATTAACACATATTTTTTACATTATATGTATTTTATACTGTGTTCTTAAAATAAAATAAGCTAGAATAAAGAATATTATTAGGAAAACTATAAGGAAGAGAAAATACATTTACAGTACTGTATTGTATTTATAAAAGAAAAAAACCGGGGCGCCTGGGTGGCGCAGTCGGTTAAGCGTCCGACTTCAGCCAGGTCACGATCTCGCGGTCCGTGAGTTCGAGCCCCACGTCGGGCTCTGGGCTGATGGCTCGGAGCCTGGAGCCTGTTTCCAATTCTGCGTCTCCCTCTCTCTCTGCCCCTCCCCCGTTCATGCTCTGTCTCTCTCTGTCCCAAAAATAAATAAACGTTGAAAAAAAAAATTTAAAAAAAAAAAAGAAAAAAACCCACATATAAGTAGACCCGTGGAGTTCAAATCCGTGTTACTCAAGGGCCAACTGTCTATTTATGTATCTATATTGAGAGGCATAAAGAAAATGTGACAAAATATTAACCACTGGGGAATCTAGCTGAAAGATATAACTATTTTATTAAGTTATTTTTAACTTTCCAGTAGATTTGGAAACTTTCAAAATAAAATGCAGAAAGAAAGTATCAATTCCAAGTGGACTGTAGATCTAAGTAGGGAAGGTAAAGTAATACTCCAGTAGGTAACAAAAGGCCATGTCTTCCTGATCTTGACCTTTAGTAGGGAAATGCAGACACTGCCAAACTGTGGTCTGGCAGCGACAGAACAGAAGGAAGAAATACCCCAACTTCTCTCCTGCTCCCTTGCATCTCCTTCTGTGCCTTCCCTGGGCTGGAACCCCATCAAATGTTGAAAGGCAAAGGCTGGTTGTGAAATCTGTAGATAGCCTCCAAGGGCATGGAGTAAGGAGCAGGGCAGAAAAGGGCAGAGGATGAATCTGAAGGGGCAACTGGAGAATTACCAGTACCCCTCCTTTTGCAGGGACTGGCAGACAGAAGCCAAAGTGCCAGATATTAATTTTCCCCAACCTTCCTTAAAAATAAGTAATAGGAAAGTGATGCCTGGTCAATCCTTCACCTATAGACTCTGTGCCAGATCTGGAAAATATTTTCCTTTTTGACTGGAGAATGTTGCATGAGGAAAAACCAATCCCCCCTTTCTGAATTTGGATATTATTGTGTAAAAAAATAATGCTAGAAGCCATGCAGCCACCATGATGGATGGAAGGCCAAGAGGGTGGCAGAGAAGCCCTTTATAAATCTGCATCCAATTTCAACATGTGTGTGTTGGGGGGCACTTCTCACACCATTGAGTAGTCTTCCAATACCAGCTGGTGTCCTACAAGCATGCAAGTCAGTTCTCACACTATCTACCTGGAGATAGCATCTAGTCCCACAGGTCAGGGGCTCAGTCCCCTAAGACTGCCCCTCCCCCGCCCCACCTTAGATGCCAATTGCACGCCCACTTTGTTACCTGTGCTTCTGACCAAGTGGCTATAGATTGGAGGTTCTGAGGATGCTCTCCATGGGTTCAATTTGTTAGAGCAGCTCACATAACTCAGAGGAACATTTTACCTGTTGGATTATTGGTTTATTATAAGAGGAGAGACCTGAACACCAGGCATTTATCTGAAAAAGATGTCTGTCCTGCCCCTTGAAGTTTCTTCAGGGCAAGAAGCAGTCAGGAAGTCACAGAAGGAAGGGGACATTTCCCCTGGTGTGGATGTATTCATCTTTCCCCACCAAAGCGTCTCCCTTGACGATGAGTCTTTGCCCTTTGCTGATCCCCAGAGCTTGAGCTCTGTGAACTGTGCCACCAATGTTACCTCCCTGGTTACCCACTTTGGTCACTAATCTGGAACATTGGTGGTTCCCAATCCTGGATGCACACTGAATTTCCCTGGGAGCTTTTACAAAGTACACTAGACCTAGTACCCCCAACCCCAGAAATCTGGGAAGGAATCAGGCATCAGTATTTTTCAAGCACCCTGGGTGACTGCAGTGTGTAGCCAGTGTTGAGACATGCTGCTTTCCTGGATGGAGCATGTTCTTAGGGGGCCACCTGCAAGGGGCCAGCCTTCTTGGTCACACTTCATTTCCGGAGAGGCTTCTGGGTCTTCATTGCTTCCCTCCTTTCACTCTCCCGGGTCACCCCTCTATTTTGTAAAATGCCACCTTTCCTTTATGTTTTTTAACTTTTTTGTCCTAATGTTTATTTTTGAAAGAGAGAGACAGAACACAAATGGGAGAGGGGTAGAAAGAAAGGGAGACACAGAATCCGAAGCAGGCTCCAGACTCTGAGCTGTCAGCACAGAGCCCGATGTGGGGCTGGAACTCACAAATTGCGAGACCATGACCTGAGCTGCAGTCGGATGTTTAACTGACTGAGCCACTCAGGCGCCCCTGTTTTTTAACTTTTAATTTAAATTTTTTTTATTTTTTATTTTTTAAATTTTTTTTCCAACGTTTATTTATTTTTGGGACAGAGAGAGACAGAGCATGAATGGGGGAGGGGCAGAGAGAGAGGGAGACACAGAATCGGAAACAGGCTCCAGGCTCTGAGCCATCAGCCCAGAGCCCGACGCGGGGCTCGAACTCCCGTACCGCGAGATCGTGACCTGGCTGAAGTCGGACGCCTAACCGACTGCGCCACCCAGGCGCCCCTAATTTAAATTTTAGATAGCATACAGTGCAATATTGGTTTCAGGAGTAGAATTCAGTGATTCATCACTTACATAGAACACCCAGTGCTGATCATAACAAGTGCCCTCCTTAATACCCATCACCCATGTAGCCCGTCCTCCCACTTCACTCCATCAACCCTCAATTTGTTCTCTATCGTTAAGAGTCTCTTGTGTTTTCTTTCCATCTCTCCTCTTTTTTCCTCCTTCTCATATGTTCATCTGTTTTGTTTCTTAAATTCCACATATGAGTGAAATCATACAGTATTTATCTTTCTCTGATCAACTTATTTCACTCAGCATAATACATTCTAGCTCTATCCATTGTTGCAAATGGCAAGATTTCATTCTTTTTGATGGCTGAGTGATATTCCATTACACACACACACACACACACACACACACACACACACTACATCTTCTTTATACATTCATCAGTCAATGGACATTTCAGCTCTCTCCATAGTTTGGTTATTGTACATAATGCTGCTATAAACATGGGGGTGCATATACCCCTTTGAATCTGTATTTTTGTATCCTTTGGTAAATACTCAGTAGTGCAATTGCTGGATCATAGGGTTGTTCTATTTTTATTTCTTTGAGGAACCTCCATACTGTTCTTCAGAGTGGCTGCATCAGTTTGTATTCCCACCAGCAGTGCAAAAGGGTTTCCCTTTCTCCACATCCTTGCCAACACCTGTTGTTTCTTGTGTTGTTAATTTTAGTCATTCTGACAGGTGTGAGGTGGTATCTCATCATGGTTTTGATTTGTATTTCCCTGATGATGAGTGATGTTGAGAATATATATATATATATATATATTTAATTTTTATGTTCATTCATTTTTGAGAGAGTGAGAGATAGTAAGTGGGGAGGGGCAGAAAGAGAGGGGGACAGAGGATCCGAAGCAGGCTCTGAGCTGACAGTAGAGATCCCAACTGGGGGTTTGAACTCAGGAACTGCAAGATCATGATTTGAGCCAAGATCAGACATTCAGCTGACTGAACCACCCAGGCACCTGAGCATATTTTCAGGTGTCTGTTGGCCATCTAGATGTCTTCTTTGGAAAAATGGCTATTCATGTCTTCTGCCCATTTCTTCACTAGATTATTTGTTTTTTGGGTGTTGAGTTTGATAAGTTCTTTATAGATTTTGGATACTAACCCTTTATCAGATATGTCATTTGCAAATATTGTCTCCCATGCCATCGGCTGTCTTTCAGTTTTGCTGATAGTTTCCTTCCTGGGTAGAAGCTTTTTATCTTGATGAGGTCCCAATAGCTCATTTTTGCTTTTGTTTCCCTTGCCTCCGGTGATATGTTTAGTAAGAAGTTGCTCCAGCTGAGGTCAAAGAGGTTGCTGCCTGTGTTCTCTTCTTAAGTATCACTTTCTTTACAGAAGACCATGGGGGAGAGGAAGGGGGGTTAAAAGTTACAGAGAGGGAGGGAGGCAAACCATAAGAGACTCTTAAGGACTGAGAACAAACTGAAGGTTGATGGGGGGTGGGGGAGAGGAGAAAGTGGGTAATGGGCATGGAGGAGGGCACTTGTTGGGATGAGCACTGGGGGTTGTATGGAAACCAATTTGACAATAAATTGTATTTTAAAAAATAAAATAAATATTCGAGTATGTGGCTTCTCTGAAACTGTGAGCATTTCTCAAGATTCATCCATTATTGGTAACTGTAAAATCTAAGAAGCCAGTGTGGCAGCACAGATACCTGGAGGTTTGGGTGCCTGCTCTTCTGGTGTTAAAGGTGTTCATTTGAGTTTATATGGTGGATGGAAGCTTCTGTCTTCCTTGCGACGAGAGGAGTGGGCGGAGAGCATGGTAGAGTAAGGAAGGCCAGAAGCCAGGGGATGAGATGCCACCTGAAGTCTTCCTAGCTGACTTTTGTGAAGTGCCTATTGGATTGCAAACATTGCTTTTTAAAACCTCCCAGTTTATCACCCCAGGACAGGAATGGTTGACCAATATTCTACTTAGAAGTGCCACTCTGAGCAACAAGTTAGCTTTTATGAAATTACTCTCACTTTCTTGTTCTTTGTCACTCAAATCAAGTGGTAGGGAAAAGCAAAGCTTGATCTTCAGCTGAAGAAGCTAAACCTCAATTAATTACCCAGAAAGGTCTGCCTTTTTTCCAGTCCAAACACTTCAATGCCCACCATCAAAGGCACAGGCAGGCTGAGGAAGAGATTTTCAGATCACCTTCACCAACACACTTCAGGAAATTCTGACCTTTTAAAATAATTTTAGAGGACATGTTAATTCCTTCTCTTTGACAGTTACCCTGTGGATTCTCATATTTTCCTTTCTCTCATGTCTGCCAGTTAGGAAAGACGCTATGTTTTAATTAAAATTCTTTATTTGCCTAAGGATACAATATTCAACTCCTGGCTTATATAGAAAAATAAAATTTCTTCGGCCCCATGTAGGAAAAATAATCATTTAATGAATGGTGATTGTCACTTTTTGATCAGTTTTGGGGGAGTGGGAGTGGGTAATAAATACACGCAATGTTTATCTGTTGCGTAACCAGGTCATCTGGCCTCCAGATTCCTAAAAACATTTCTTTCTGAGTTATGCACCAAAGAGAAATACTGCCATTTTCCAGTGCACGCCTACCAGCTGTTGCTATGGCTCTTGTCCCATTGCCTGCGATTTGCTCTATATGTGTCCATCCTTCTACTAGACCAGTGGGTTTTAACTTTGGATGCTTGTGAGCAATACTGGGCTTTAAAGATATGACTGTGTAAGGCCCTGGGCCAGACATTCTGAACCAGCGAGCCCGGAAGGGGGCCCAGACGTAGATATACACAGAGGACCCCTGGGTGATTCTAGGGTGTGGAGGTGGGGGTGGAGTTTGGAACCACTGTTGTTTGACCACCAGCTCTTCCTGGTGGCAGGGAGCAACACTGCCTCCTTCACCTGGTACCCCAGCACCTGCCACGGAGTCTGGTACATGACAGACACACATAGGTCTGCTATGAATCATATCCTGGAATGAACGTGGGGTCTGGTACCACCATACGACAATATCACCCTCTTCTGATAGATTTTCCAGATGCTATGGATTAGGTAAGGAGTCTTAGATCATCAATTCTAAAAAAGCAGAATTGCCATAAAAGTCATTTGCTATGGTTCATCCTGGGCCTCCGTTGTAAATATAATAACATAGCATTTAGCCCATAGAAATGAGTCAACACATTGAAAAGAAATATTAAATTACTTAAAAATGCATAGCAAGAGATCCTAGACACATGAAGCAAAATAGCACAATTACCAATGTTACCTAATTATTTTCATTTGTCACAAACTGTAGAGAGCACTGCTCAGAATAGCACCATTTCTTCCACACGGCTTTCAGACGAAATTTTAAAATATGTACCTGAATACAAAAGCAGAAACCAAACTTTGTTCTTATCTCTATTTTGGCTGATTAGTTGATTGACTCATCAACTCACTCATTCCTTCCTTCCTCTTGGATCTTTGAGCTTCTTTGTGCCAGGCACTGTTCTAGGCACTGGGATATGATGGCGAACTCAGGAGACGTGTGCCTGATCTCGTGGAGCTTATACTCAAATGTGGGAGTTAGACAAGAAACAGGCAAGCAGAGAGCATGCATTTTAGATTAACAGTAAGGGCCATGATGAAAACAAAGCAGGAGGACCTAACAGCAAGGGGCTGGGAAACGACTTTGGTCTGCTAGTCAGGGAGGGCTTCTCTAAAGAGGCAACCTGGCAGCAGAGGTCTGAGTTTCTGAAGGCAGACTGTACTGGGCAGACAGACTGCAAATGCACTGGTCCTGAGGCAGCAAGGAGCTAGCAGTGTGAACAACAGAAAGGCCAGGGGATGGAACTTAGCATGAGAGGAAAGACCAGTAGGAAATGTAAGACAGAAGCCTGATCACCTAGGGCATTGTGGGCCATGATGAGGACTTTGGATGCATGCAATTACAATGGCAAACCATCAGTTTTCACTTTAACAGAATTGCTACCATAGAAGAGGGCAGTAGTGAGATGATTGATAGAGTTTTCTAGCTGTGGAGAAGCGGTTGCATTGGGTCATGCCAATAGAAAGAAATAGAAGGATTCTTTTATTCTTTTTTTTAATGTTTAATTTTTTAAAAATGTGTCAGGAGTCTTTTATTCTTGAGAATTATAATAGGTGTTGAGGTATTAGCCTAATTCATATGAATGAGACACTCTTACGCCACCTCCCCCAGGTAGCCATATGGCTTGTCTTCTCTCTTCATTTAAAAGTCTGTTCACATGGGCGCCTGGGTGGCTCACTCTGACTCTTGGTTGGTTGGTTAAGTGTCTGACTCTTGATTTCCACTCAGGTCATGGTCTCACAGTTTGTGAGTTCAAGTCCTGAGTCAGGCTCTGCTTGGGATTCTCTCTCTTTCCTCTTTGCCCCTCCCTGCCTCAAAATAAATAAATAGATATTAAAAAGCAAAACAAAAAAACCCTCTGTTCACATATCACTTCCTCAAAGAGGCCTGACCTCACTACCACTCATTGTTCTCAATGCTCTTCTCTTGTTCCTCACAGGTCTTACCATGTACTGGATATTATATATCCATATTATTATATATCTATATCTGTATATTATAGATCATTTCACAATTCTCCCTCCCCACCCAAATATAAGCCCCCGAGGCTGAAGGCTTCATTTATTTTGTTTTCTGCTGTGTTTCCAACACTCAGCACAGCCCCTGGCACACAGCAGATGCTTCACAAACACTTATTGAATGAATTTGTTGGAATAAATGCTGTTGGATTTTGCTGCATTCATGTGGGCACAAGGCACCTGGGAGCACCTCAGTGTTCCTGGGCTTCTACTTCCCAGGCTCATTCATGTCCCTTCTAATCTTTCTGCTTTAATCACTTTAAATGTACTGACAAGCACAATTGACCAATTAATAGTGCTTATGCTCGTTACATCATTTGTAATCCATGATGCTCTTTCTATTTGTAATGGCCTTTCAATTTTTCATGACTCAAAATGGAGGACATACATAATGAATACAAATAGCAAATTGATTAAATGTAATGCATATTCTACTGCTTGCTGGGTTTATGCCTGTTATTAATGACAGAAATCCAGCAAATTCTCATGAAAACACTGATGACATACAACCTTTAATGCAAGACGCTGGAGCGCTAGGGGTCCTAAATTTTCCTAATTACAGAGCAGCAGCAGACACTAATTTCCCAGACGGCAACCTTTGTAAATAAGAACATCAGCATCACTGCTTTGTCCAAGTCCTTTTGCTGAGCACAAAACCCATCATGCAACCCATTTTTACTTCACCAGACTATTTGTGTTGTGTTTCAAAAAAAAGATACACTTGAGAGATTGCCTTATGAGCAAAGTATAAAGGATGCCACTTGTGCAAAATCAAATTTATTGTCTACTCAGGGATTGCATGTATTTTGGAATGCTAATATACTGTGATACAGATTTCACAGAACTTCAGCTGGTGTGCTGAGCATTAAAGCATCACAAAGGTGATAAAGCAAAACAGGAAAGAAGATAGGGATAAGACTGAAATGGAGAATATGGTAAAAGAGATGCTTTTAAGAGATCCACCTGGTTAAATGTGCAGTCTTGGTCTCAGACTGCCAAAGGATGAGCTGGCTTGCAGTAAGAGACCATGTGAACCAACCTGTTTTCCCCATTAGCTACAGAACCTTATAGGAAGCAGGTGTTTTCTCTGACACAATGGTGGGTATGGTGGCTGGCTCTGCTAGGTGGGTATGAGAATAACAGCAAAGCACTCATCTGATAGACCTGTAAAGAGAGTGGATGAAGTGGATAGAAGCATTTGCTGAGGTCCACCCATGCTTGGAAACCAGAATTCACAGCATGCTGGATGCTAGAAGCCAGTCTGCTGCTACTAAAATCTTCCTCCCCCAATCAAATTGGCTGTCTTGCAGACGGAAGGTTGAGTGAGTGAATGAGTGGTTATGGTCCTTGCCCACTTGCCAATAGTCTAAACCTTGACAGGTCTGTGTCCATGATAAACCGTGCTCTCAGTGGGTAGAATTTCAAACCCAGGGGAAGCAACGGTCTGCTAATTGTGCCCTGCCAATACGGGGCCCAGAGTGGTTTTGACAAAACCTAATCTAGGCTTAGCAGATGCCCTTCTGCCTTTACAGTGTGTATACCATCTTAGAGGAGACCCAGGCTAAGGATCTAAGAGCCAAATGGTTTCTGGGGGTAATGGAGGGAGCCTGGGGAGGTGATGAGAGACATGAGACAGAGAAGGGAAGAGAGCCAGGGAAGGGGGGGGCAATGGGAAGTCGGTGACCCCAGTGGGTGACTCAGAGGGAAACTCTGGAAAATTGTGCAAAATGCATGCCTTGGAATTCTCTCAATCATGGTCTGAAGGAGCTGGAGTATTTATACCCATATACCTGGTAGTTGTTGGTTAAGGATGTCCCTAAGGAGATCCAAACTTTGTAGGTATTTTCAGCCTCCCATGCTTATGGACAAAGTGGGCTGTCTGACAAAGGCACAGTGAATGTAAGTACAGCCCCCAAAGAAACTGCTTCAAAGGTCACCCCAAGGGTTTAGGACTCCCTCTAGGATATACAAAATCCATACCTCGCCCCAGACTTGGAAGGCTTCACCATTACTCATGATAGAAATGTCTGATTAACCTGTCAAATGGGATTCGAAAGGGGAATGAAATTAACAGTCTCTCCTCACTGAATTTTCCACTGTATGGAGATGGCAAGACAGATTCCTTGCTGAAATTTAAGAAATGCACATCCCTCCTCCCCCACTGTCATATGTCTGTATGAGAGAATAAAGACTTCACAACTAGTTCTAAAAAAAGAGCCAAACTTGGAAGAGAGATACACTCACAGACCACAAGTAAGAGACAAGGCTAAGGGAGGGAAGGTTAGAGAGGAATGGGGATTTACTGTATTATAATTTGAAAAAAAACACAAAATGATCTTTGGCACCTTTAAACATTTTCCCTGGCTGAAGCCTGAGGTACACATATCCGCGCTGGACCATTCTGTCATATGGATCTGGTTGTCAGATGGGGCCTCATTTCACACTGGAATTTACCCTGTAAAGCCAAAGAATTCCTCAACATTTATACCTTTAATATCTCAGTTGTGAAAAATCCTCTCTTCATACTAATATTAGTAAATATTAATAAAATCATAATAATTAGCATTTATTTAGTGCTTATTATTTGTGAATTATTTTGCAGGTATTAACTCATTTAACACTCATTACAAATGTATGATTAGCTTTATTTCTCTTATTTTACACAGAAAGAATCTGAGGCCCAGAGAGATTAAGTGACTAGCCTGAGATCACTCAGCAAGTGGACCTGGCATTTGAAACTAGGTCTTCTGACTCCAGAACCCACATCTCTGCCTTTTCTTTCTTCTTTGTACACTGATTACTTGCTTTGATAATCAAATGTTTTTAACAAACATAAATCTTGTTTTAATTGCTTATATCCCAAGGATACGACGATTTGATGATATTTTACTCCATGGTAAGTATAATACCCTCACATGAGGAACATCCTGGAACAGAGCCCATTCAAGGAGGGAAGAGACTTCAACTTCCCAAGGGCCACATTGGTCTTCTCCACCATCATGCCCTGGTCACTGTACTAGCAAAACCTTTCCACTGTGCTCTCACACTCCCAAACACCTGTCCCCTAAACCTGTGGACACTCATTAGGGGATTCATGAAATCAGTTTTGTTTGCCTCTCTTGGCTCCCAAATGAGACTATTCAACCACTGGACCCCATATTGAGTAAGAGTATGAAACATGCAAATAGCACTTCTTTCTTATTAGCTTTTATTGGCATTTACTAAATAAAAGAAGGATGTGATTATCAATGTAACCATTGCTTAGAAAGCACTTGAGCCACTGCTTAGATTCACATTTACTATCATGTGATTCTGAGTCTAAAAAGCAACTGACATTTTTTTTCCAGTAAGGCTTATAAACACAGAGCTAGAGAGTCCTCTTGTGCTTCTAAACATCAATTTAGGAGAAGATGAGAAGGAAAAGCTCATGCCTGAACAATGTTAAAAGCTTGTGGTTTGCTTTTCCACAGTGTTTCAATTACAGTGTAAGTGTGTAGATGGCATAAGCACGTATGCACATAAATGCTATTTGCTAAATTCAAAAGACAGATGATTTCCTCACTTCTAACACTCAGGGATTTATAAAGATAATGTCTCAAGAGCCAGCAAAATCCGCTACTACACACACATAAAAGATAGTCTCTTATTTCCCCAAATATTTTGAGAATTCGTCTAGAGAAGGACCACAGTAGAAACTACCAGGGTTTGGATAAAATGGTAAAAGTGCACCCAGTTCATGTATACAGGTGCATGTGGCTGTGGGGTGTGTGTGTCCATAAGTAAGCAATTTTTTAAAGTTTATTTATTTATTTTTGAGAGAGACAGAGACAGCATGAGCAGTGGAAGGGCAGGGAGAGAGAGAGAGAGAGAGAGAGGGAGAGAGAGAGAGAGAGAGAGAGAGAGAGAGAGAGAGAGAGAGAGAGAGAATCTCAAGCAGGCTCTGTGCTGTTAGCACAGAGCCCGATGCAGGGTTCTCACTCACCCTGGGAGATTATGACCTGAGCTTAAATCTTGAGTCAGACACTTAACTGACAGAGCCACCCAGGTGCCCAGGAGACTAAGTAATTTTAAGCAAAAGCATTCAAGAATTTCATCATTCTGCTTTGACTTCCTCATGTTCATGGTAAGGAATACCAGCAGCTTCAGAAGTGTCTGGCCCAAATCAGTCAGGAGGATTTGTTTAGAAACTGAGACACATTGCAATGTGCTATTATTTAATTACACTTCATCCAGCCCTCATATACATCCTTGTTACTGCACGGGGCTGCTGTGTGATGAAGTGGAGACTGCATTACCGAGGTTCTCTTGTCAGGCACCCACAGGGCCTTTGCCACCTGTACGCTGAGAACAGCAACTGCCCCACCGAGGCAAGCAGGCAGAGGTGGGTGCAGCATGTGTTTGAGATGCCCCCCTGACAGCTGTCCACATCTCCTGGTGTTGGACAAGACTGGGCTGTACTGAAATTAATTCTAGTTAGGAAATTTTGATTTTAGGCTCATCTTTGTTTCAGACTTCCTTATGAGTCCCTCTTGCCTCAAATATCCAGCTAGAAACAAATATAAGGATATTCATTGTGCACAGAAGTCACCAAAGATGGCATTAGATAGACTGAGATGACAGAATAAAAAAATAAATCAATATAAATTTCAAAAAGCCATTAGCTGAGTCATATAGTAACAAAATAAAAGTCAATCATTTACTCCTGATTAAACTTTCTTAACAACTTCTTAATAATCTGGACAATGAGGGACACCTGGGTGGCTCAGTTGGCTAAGCATCCAACTCTTGATTTCAACCCAGGTCTTGATCTCATTATTTGTGAGATCGAGCCCTGTGTTGGGCTCTGTGCTGACAGGGTGGAGCCTGCTTAGGATTCTCTCTCTCCTTCCATGCCCCTCCCCTGCTCTCTCTGTCTCTCTCTCTTAAAATAAAAATAAAAAAAATAATCTGGACAATGAGATGCTAGGACAATCATGACTCAATGATGCTAAATAAGCAAACAATATCAACTATTATTAAACTACGCAGTAAAAAGCATATCATAGTACAAAATACAGAATATAAATATAAATTATAATAGCAAATGAAATAATATAATAGGGGCCTCTGGGTGGCTCAGTCAGTTGGGTGTCTGACTCTTGGTTTCAGCTCAGGTCATGATCTCACGGTTGACAGATTGAGCCCCACATCAGGCTCTGAGCTGGGTGTGGAGCCTCCTTGGGATTCTTTCTCTCTCTCTCTCCCTCTGCCCCTCTCCCCCACTCTTTCTCTCAAAATAAATAATATAACAGACAAATAGACTTAAAAATTGGAAAAGGGATAGTAAATTAAAAGTATGTCTCTAACAACCAGAAATAATGCTGTAAGCCTTAGATACCTGTGAAATTGGAATACTGTAGAAAATAAGGATGTTAAATTAGTGAGAATGGAAAACATATTGGTGGTGTTAAAGTGTGCCAGGTAATAGCCACCTAATAAAGGTGACAGATATGCCATTATGATGGGAAATCCTTAGCATCAACGCGGTGGTGGGGAGGGGACAGTTAAGAAGCAGAATTTAAGGTGGAATTGAGGAAAACAAAAGGTTTTGACTAAAGGAAAGGTGAAGGTTCCAAGGAAAAAGTCTTGGTAAACATGACCCAGTGAAGTAAGTAGGGAGACAGGAATCATTGCCACATAAAAAATCTAGAAAAGGAAATTAAGAAAGTTTCTTTTACCTTTAATATTCAATTGATTTCTCCAAAGGAAGACTATTAAAGTAGGAAATATTTTGATAAAACAGACAGTAGAGTTTTTACTTCTTGGTGAAGGCAGATTAGATAAAATCCTAAAAGATGGAGTAAGGTTTTATTCTTATTTTATTCTATTTCACCTCATTTTATCTTACTTTTATTTACTTATGCTTACATAATACTATGTATCAGACACCATTTAAAGAATTTCATAGGCAATAACCATTTGAATCTTCATAATAGCTGAGAATGTACTATTACTAGCCCATTTTACATAAGGTACACTGAGGCTTGGAAAGGTCAAGTGACTTGCCCAAGGTCATATAGCTAGTAAAAGATGAAGCTGTACACAGGCAATCAGGCTCCACAGTTACTTGAGACCACTATGCTATGCTGCCTTTATAAGCCAAGGAACAAATTTCTCAGATTAGAAAATGATCAGGATTAATGGCCAAGAATAAAATTCCCCCAAGTGGACACATTCTACCAAAACAATGCATGAAAATATTTTATTTATTTATTTATTTATTTATTTATTTATTTATTTATTTACATATTTACCTATCTTGAGAGAGAGAGAGAGAATGTGCTAGCGGGGGAGGGGCAGAGGGAGAGGGAGAGGGAGAGAGAAACTCAAGCAGGCTCTATGCTGTCAGCATTGAGCTTGACACAGGGCTTGACCCCATAAACTTGTAAGATCATGACCTGAACCAAAATCAAGAGCTGGGTGCTTAACCGACTGAGCCACCCAGGTGTCCCTGTATGACAGCATTTTAAAGAAGTGCTTCCTGTCACAAAGGCAGAAGCAGGTGCTGATGTTAACATACCCCAAAAAAGCTGCAGCCTAAAAGAATAATGTCCCGAAGGGTAGACTGCATTTCCCTACAAAGCGCTTAACTGAAAGCACCCGTACCTTCAGTCTCAACTCCTTATATCTGCAACCTTACCATTAACAACACCATTCACTCATTCATTAATTCAACAAATATTTATAGAGCTCCAATTTAGCACTAAGATAATCCCAAAATGAATGAGTCACAGTTTCCACTCCTCAAGGAGTCCATTCAGAAATTGTGACTTTGAATAAATAATTACAAGGCCATTAGCTTGTGTTAATAGAGGCTCTAATACCACAAGCAGCAGCATCCTTTTTTTAAAATATGAAATTTATTGTCAAATTGGTTTCCATACAACACCCAGTGCTCATCCCAACAGGTGCCCTCCTCAATACCCATCACCCACCCTCCCCTCCCTCCCACCCCCCATCAACCCTCAGTTTGTTCTCAGTTTTTAAGAGTCTCTTATGCTTTGGCTCTCTCCCACTCTAACCTCTTTTTTTTTTTCCTTCCCCTCCCCCATGGTCTTCTGTTAAGTTTCTCAGGATCCATGTAAGAGTGAAAACATATGGTATCTTTCTCTGTATGGCTTATTTCACTTAGCATCACACTCTCCAGTTCCATCCACGTTGCTACAAAGGGCCATATTTCATTCTTTCTCATTGCCATGTAGTATTCCATTGTGTATATAAACCACAATTTCTTTATCCATCAGTTGATGGACATTGAGGCTCTTTCCATAATTTGGCTATTGTTGAGAGTGAGCATCATCCTTTTAAATGTGTAGACTGTGCTTCTGGTTCAATACAGTGGAATAAGTACCTGCATTATTTCCTCTCTTGATTGAAACCCCACTATAATGAGAGTAAATGACAAATTTCTACTTCTAGCCAAAATGGAATAACACAGACTTGATTTACCCTTGTACTAAGACAACTTAGAAAAATGGATAAAATGTAGGAAACAATAGGATTCAAGTTATAGACATTAGTCAGCAAAAAACTAGTGATCCTTGAGAACAGGGAAATGAATCAGGAGAGCCTGTGATTTCCCAAGCTTACTGCCTGGACAGTGGGGCGGGGGATTCCAGACCATAGCACAAAGAGGGTGAACCCAAGTGGAGCCAGGGGAGTCCTGGAGTTGAGTGGGTGCAGATGAGTATAAGAATTGACCTTGGCAGCTAGAGTTTACGGAGAAGAGTACCAGAGGGAGAGCTGCACACAGAGAGAATTCCAGAGATTTCAACATGGTCCTCCTGGAGTACTCAGCTGAGGACATAAAAGTGTGTGCATGGGAAGACACTACCCAAGGCCAAGTGAAAACCCATATAAAAGTATAGAGAATCCGAATTGCTTATACAGGCCTGGGAATAGTGCCAATTCCTAATCACTGAGATTGGTAAATTTCAAGATTCGTGGCACCTTGTGTACATACACAGAACAGTTTGCCTCAATTGTGGGGAATAATTACCCTCAAACAAAACACTGCTTTGATCTCACCTACCAAATATTTAAAGCAAACTACAATATCTAAGATAAAAATTACATTGGATAGGGTTAGTGGTAGATTAGAGACTGCAGAAGAAAATATTAGTGAATTCGAAAACATGGCAATAGAAAACATTCAGAACAAAAGACAAGGAGGAAGAGAATTTTACAAAATGAGCAGAGTATCCGTGAGTTGTGGGATGACATCAAGCCACCTAATACGTGGGGATTTGGAGTCCCTGAAATACAAGAGAGAAAGGTCAGGACGGAGGAAAGTGTTGAGGAACTAACTCATGGCTAAAAATGTCCAAATTTGATAAAAACATTGAAACCACAGATCCACAAAGCTCAATGAACTCTGAGCACAAGAAACGTGAAGAAAAAGACAGCAAGGTATATCTCAATCAACTTGCTTAAAACCAGTGATAAGAAAATCTTAGATAGGGGTTCCTGAGTGACTCAGTTTATTAAACATCTGACTTTGGCTCAGGTCATGATCTCACAGCTTGTGAGTTCAAGCCCCGTGTTGGGCTCTGTGCTGACAGCTCAGAGCCTGAAGCTTGCTTTGGATTCTGTGTCTCCCTCTCTCTCTGCCCTTCCCCTGATCATGCTCTGTCTCTCAAAAAATAAACATTAAAAATTTTTAAATAAAAATAGCAGCTTCAGATAAATAGACACATTATATAGAAAGAATCAAAGGTTAAGGATTACTATGGCTTTCTATATAGAAATAATGCATGGGAGAAGACCATGGAATCACATTGGAAAAGTACTAAAAGGAAAAAAAAAACCCTGTCAACCTAGAATTCTATATTTAGTAAACCTATCTTTTTTCAATGAAAGGGAAAACAGAGACATTGAATGGGTTGGGCCTCTGCAGGTGAGTGGCTGAGGGTCCAAGAGTGCAGGTGAGGCCCTTTGAGGCACGGTATCAAGAAGGGGGCCTGGCCATCCACATCTCTCCCCTGCATAGATCTCTACAGCACCCTTGCTGTGACCTCTACAGCCGACTGGCACATGGAAACAGGAAGATTTCAGTAGACTTGTGCCTTCCCGGAGCAGGTAGGAAGCCTCTGGCTGTAAACAAGACATTTGCTTTAATCAATCAAGTGTTCTTACAGAATTCTTAAACTCAGAAATGTTTTATCTTGAAGGAAATGAAAGGAAATGTCACTAAAACCAATGCCACCATGGTCAACAGCACCAAATCAGGCAGCACCAAAGCCAGGGACCTAATGTACAAAATGGCAATTATGCCAGTTTGGCATACTTCATATCCTTATAAATGAAAATTTATGTATTTAAGACCCCAGTCTTCATCATGTAGAATGTGTTCAAGAGGTGGTTTCCAAAATATGTTCAGACTTTATTTTTCAAATGAGTATTCATGATCAAATAACACTAACCATAGATATACTATGTGTATTTAGTATGTATCAGGGTCCATTCAAAGTCTTCACATGTGATTTAATCCCCATAATAACTCTACAAAATAGATTCTATTATTGTTTTCTTTTTATTGCTCTATTATCATTTTCTATGTGGGGAAACTGAGGCACAAACTGATTGAGCCACTTGCCCAAAGGTTATACAGCTTTTAAGTGGCATGGTCAGGATTTGAACCCAGACAGTGTGATTCCAGAATCCATGGGCTTAATTACTGTGTTAAGTAGTATATATAAGTACTATAAATAAATACATATTTTATACACACACACACATTCTAGAACTACTATGTATACTGTTTAACTCAGTTTTTAAAAAATAGACTTTACTGTTTTTTATGAATTTTAGTTTCAGGGAAAAATTGAGCTAATGTACAGAGTTCCATGTACCCTCCTACTCCTCCTTACCCTATTATTAATATCTTACATTACTGTGGTATCTTTGCTACAATTGATAGGTCATTACTGATATATTATTAACCAAAGTCCACAGTTTACATTAGAGTTCATTCTTTGTTTTGTACATCTTATGGGTTTTCACAAAGGTATAACAGCATGCGCCCATCATTCCAGTACTACACAGAATAGATTCACTGTTCTAAAAATCCTCTGTGCTCTGCCTATTCATCCTTACCCCCTCACCAACCACTGATCATTTTACTGTCCCCATAGCTTTGCCTTTTCCATAATGTCATATAATTGGAATTATACAGCATGTAGTCTTTTCAGATTGACTTCTTTCACTTAGCAGTGTGTTTCAGGGTTCTTTGTGTCTTTTTGTGGTTTGATAGTTCATTTCTTTTTATTGCTGAATAATATTCCATTGTTGAAAGTACCACAGTTCATTTATCTATTCACTGCAGAAGGATATCTTGGGTGCTCCCACATTTTGGTAATTATGAATAAAGCTGCTGTAAACATTCATACGCAGGGTTTTGTGTGGACATAAGTTTTCAATGCATGGACACTTCACTCAGTTTTATAGTAATAAAATTAGACATTATAATTTCAAAAACGGTAAATAGAGACTTTTTCAGCCATACAAAAGTTAAAATAACTCATTACTAGCAGACTGCACTAGAAGAAATGTTAGAGGAAATCATTTAAGAGGAAGGAAAATGATATTAGATGGAAATGAGAATTTACAACAAGGAGAGAAGAACAATGGAAATGGATACACACACACATATATCATAATTTTAAAAATCTCCTTAAAAGATAACTGTTTAAACAAAAGTAATAATATACTGTGGGGTTTGTAACACTTATAGAGGTTAAATGTATAGTAATAAATGAACAAAAAGTTGGCGGGGGGGAAGAAATATACTATTTCAAGATTTTTATACTATATACAGTGGCATAAAATCACTTGAAAGTGGACTATGGTGGGCTAAATATATACCCTTATAAACTCTGAAGGAACAAGTAAAAGAACAAAACATAGAGTTATAGCTGATAAGCCAACAAAAGACATAAAATAAAATCATAAAAAATAATTAATCCAAAATAAGATAGGAAAACAGAAAGAAGCGAAAAAAGAAAAGATGGGGCACATAGAAAACAAATAGCATTTAAACCTAATCACACATGTCATGTTAAATATAAATGGTCTAAATGCCACAATTAAAAGACAGAGATTGTCGGATTAAATAAAAAAAGGAAGACTTGACTATTGCTTATAAGCAACACACCCCAAATATAATGGTACAAGTAGGTTAAAACTAAAAGAATAGAAAATATATCATACTCAGATCAAAGGAAAGCTATATTAACATTAGAGAAAGGAGATTTCAGATCAAAGAGTATCACCTGGGATGAAGAATGTCATGTCATAATGAGAAAAGGGTCAATTCATTAAGAAGGCATAACAATCACAAACCATAAATGTCTATGCACCTAATAACAGAACTTCAAAATACATGAGACAAAACTATTATAACTGCAAGAAGAAATAGACTAACCATAAATGTAGTCAGATATTTCAATATTCTTGTCTCAATGATATATAGAACAAGTAGACAGAAAATCAATAAGGAAACAGATCTAAACAACCCTATCAAACAACTTATTTAATTGACATTTATGGAACATTTCACCCAACAACAGAATACACATTCTTTTCATGAGCATATGGACATTTACAACAATAGACCATATTGTGGGCTATAAAACAAGTCTCAGTAAATTAAAAAAGATTCTATGCATATTCTATGATCATAATGGAATTAAATTAAAAATCAGCAACAGAATAGTCCCTGAAAAACCCTTGAATATTTGCAAACAAAACAATATACTTTTGAATATCTCATGGGTCAAAGATCAATTGGAATTTAGAAAGCATTTTTAACTGAATGAAAATTAAAATAATATAGACTTTGGAGGATGCCACTAAAGCAGTATGGAGGGGGAAATTTATAGTACCAGCTGCCTATATTAGAAAAGAAGAAAAGTCTTAGCTTTCCCTGTGAAAACAACAACAACAACAACAACAACAAAATAAAAACAAAAAAAAAAACCCCAAAAAACAAAAAAAATCTTAAAAAATAAGAGCAAATTAAACTTAACTATATAGAAAGAAGGAAGTAATAAAGACAGGAACATAAAACAGTGACATAGAAAAAAGGATAACAGAAAAAATTCGATGAGACTAAAAGCTGGTTCTTTGAAAAGATCAAGAAAAATGATAAACCTGCAGTCAGTCTTATCAGGAAAAAAAGAAAAAGAAGACAGAATTGCAGATAACAGGACCAAGAGAAGTGGCATCACTATATACTCTACAGAGACTAAAAAGATAATAAGGGGAATATTGTGAAGAACTTTATGCCAACAAATTTGATAACTTAGACGAAATGGACAAATTCCTTGAAAGACACATATTATTACCAAAGCTCGCTCAGGGAGAAACAGATAACTAATAGCCCTATATCTACCAAAAGAAAGTTTTAA
This sequence comes from Lynx rufus, assembly GCF_022079265.1. Classification (NCBI taxonomy): domain Eukaryota; kingdom Metazoa; phylum Chordata; class Mammalia; order Carnivora; family Felidae; genus Lynx; species Lynx rufus. The sequence goes on along the minus strand of NW_025814830.1, from coordinate 23,448,864 downwards.
ATAAAAAAAAATCTTCCACAAAGAAAACTCCAAGCCAGATGGCTTCATTGGTGAATTATATCAAATATTAAGTTAGAAATAATACCAAGTCTATACAACTCTTCCAGGAAACTGCAAAGGAGGAAATATTTTCCAATTTATCAAAAAAGCTCAGTATTGCCCTAATACTAAAACTAGACAAAGATATTGCAAGCAAACAGACAAATATCCCTATGAACCTATAAAAATTTCAAGCAAAATTTTAGCATATCAAATCCAACAATATATAAAGAGTATAATATATCATGATAGGTTTTATCCCAGAAAACAAAGTTGACTTAACATTTAAAAAACAATCAATGTAATTCACTATGTTAGCAAGCTATAAAGAAAAACCATATGGTCATCTTAATAGATGCAGAAAAGGCTTTGAAAAAATCTAACATACATTCATTTTTAAATTTTATTAGGTTTTAAATTTAATCCCAGTGTAGTTGACATAGTGTTATATTAGTTTCAGGTGTACAATATAGTGATTCAACACTTCCACACATCACCTGGTTCTCATCACAAGTGCACTCCTTAATCCCCATCATCTGTTTAGCCCATCCCCCCCCACCTCCCTCCCCTCTGGTAACCATCAGTTTGCTCTCTATAGTTAAGAGTCTCTTTCTTGTGTGCGCTCTCTCTCTCTCTCCCTTTGCTCATTTGTTCTTTCTTAAACTCTGCATATAAGTGAAATAATATAATATTTGCCTTTCCCTGACTGACCTATTTTGCTTAGCATTATATTTTCTAGCTCCATCTATGTCATTGCAAATGGCAACATTTCTTTCCTTTTTACAGCCGAATAATATTCCATTTATATATATGCATATATAAATATTTATTCCATTCCATATATATAATATACATATATAAATATTCCATTCCATATATATAATATATATGCATATATAATGGAATATTCAATTTCACATATATAATGTATATGCATATATATATAATGAAATATTATATTCCATATATATATATATATATATATATATATACCACATCTTTATCCATTCATCAATCGATGGGCACTTGGATGCTTCTATATCTTGGCTATTGTAAATAATGCTGCTATAAACATAGAGGTACATGTATACCTCTGAATTAGTGTTTTTGTATTTTTGGGAATGTACCCAATAGTGCGATTACTGGATTGTACAGTAGTTCTATTTTTAACTTTTTGAGGAACCTCTATACTGTTTTCCACAGTGGATGCACCAGTTTGCATTCCTACCAGCAGTGCCAGAGGGTTCCTTTTTCTCCACATTCTCAACAACACCCGTTGTTTCTTGTGTTGTTGATTTTGGTAATTCTGACAGGTGTGAGGTGATATCTCCTTGTAGTTTTGATTTGCATTTCCCTGATTATGTGTGATGTTGAGCATCTTTTCATGTGTCTGTTGGCCATCTATATGTCTTCTTTGGAGAAATGTCTGTTCATGTCTTCTGCCCATTTTTAAATGGATTATTTGTTTTTTGGGTGTTTAGTTGTATAAGTTTTTATATATTTTAACATACATTCCTGGTAAGAGCTCTCAATAAGTAGCAATTAAACGGGAATGCCCCCAGTATGGAAAAGGGTATCTACCAAAAACATATGCTAGCATCATACTTTAATGGTAACAGACTGAATGTTCCTCCCAAGACCAGAAACTAGACAAAGATATCTACCCTTACACTTCTATTAAATAGTACCCTGGGATTTCTAGCCAATGGATGAAGTTAAGTAAAAGAAATAAAAGGCCAGACTGGAAAGGAAGAAGTAGTAAAACTGTCTTTATTTACAGATGACATGATTGTCTCAAAATCCAAGAGAATGTACAAAAATGCTATTATAACCAATAGGTGAGTTTAACAAGGTTGCAAGATACGGTAGCATTATGCAGTGTCAATTGTATTTACATATACCAAAATGAATAATCAGAAATTAAAATGTAAGAAAAGATACCATTTATAACAGCATCAAAAGATATGAAATACTAAGAAATGACTGGAGATAACTGAACTGATATCTTTACAAAAGTCTGAAATACTTGGGCATAAATCATGTGTATACATAATGACAAAATTTCAGAACCATAAAAATGAAGGATCCTGTAAATTTCCACAGGGACTAAACAGATCACCTATAAAGGACTGAGAATCTGACTGGCATTAGACTTCTCAACAGCCAGGGAGCCTGGGTGGCTCAGTCGGCTCAGTCGGTTAAGTGTTCGACTCTTGGTTTCCGCTCAGGTCATGCTTTTGCGGTTTGTGAGTTTGAGCCCCGCGTTGGGCTCTGTGCTGACAGCATGGAGCCTGCTTGGGATTCTGTCTCACTCTTTCTCTGCCCCACCCCTCCTCACATCTCTCTTTCTCTCTCTCTCTCAAGAATAAACAAACATTAAAAAAATATTTCTCAACAGCCAAAACATACCTGAGACAAGAGGAAAAGAGGAGGGGTGATGCTATTAAATTCTCATCCAACACAGCAGGAAGTTGATAGGCACTGTTTAAAGATCATGGGGGAGGGTAAGGGGAAAAAAAGTTACAGAGAGGGAGGGAGGGAGGCAAACCATAAGAGACTCTTAAATACTGAGAACAAAGTGAGAGTTGATGGGGGTGGGGAGGAGAGGGGAAAGTGGGTGATGGGCATTGAGGAGGGCACCTGTTGGGATGAGCACTGGGTGTTGTATGGAAACAAATTTGACAATAAATTATATTTAATTAAAAAATAAAGGTGTTAAATGACCAAACAAAAGTAGGAACATATTACATAGAAACGTGGAGCTTACCACCAGAAGGCCTACAAATAGAATGGATTTAAATTGGCTGCCTCTGTGTAGGACTAGAAGGGGAGAAAGATGGGGCAAATGCAATAATTTAAAAGCCATTTTGTATTATTTATTTTTATTTTAGAGAGAGAGAGAAAGAGCATGAGCAGGGGAAAGGGGCAGAGGGAGAGAGAGAGAATCTTAAGGAGGCTCCACGCTCAGCACCGAGCCTGATGCAGGGCTTGGTCCCATGACCCTGGGATCATGACCGGAGCCGAAGTCAAGAGTCAGATGCACAACTGACTGAACCACCCAGGCACTCCTGTATTCCTTATTTTAAAAAACTATATGCATGATTTCAAAATGTTTAAAAAATACGACGGGTACATGTTAACATCTGAGCCCAAAGCAAGGTAAGTAGACTCTAAGGTAACATGGAAGCACTTTTCAAAATATGGAGATGACATCCTATGTCACTGCCAGATGCCAGTTGTTTTCTTCTTAAAATAGACATCTATTCCACTGAATAGATTTCCCATTCCCTCCTACTGTCTCCCTCCCCCCACTTTATGCTCCCTGTGAAAAACAGCATTTGCTGGGTGTGACTCTGATGGAACAGTTCTTCTATGTGAGGCCCACAGGTCTAGGACCAAGAAAAACCCAGAAGATAATCTGATCTGGATACATGGAGCAATGATCTCACACCAATAAAAGCATGCAGGCACCCAAAGGTCTGTACAGTTAATAAATTCATTTGAAGGTGATGTATTCAATCAATGCCATTCTAAGGGGACATAGGACAAGGCATGTGTTTTGGAGGAAGAGGCAACTTGGCCTCAGAATACCTAGGAAAATTAGTAGGACATATCTTGCACTCTCTCCTAGACTAAGATATTCTATTTCACTGGGATATTCTAATCCATTGGCCATACCAATATTTTCCTGAGTGGGGGATAGTGGTGATTTCCAACATGCTTTAGGCAGTATAGCACTGGACCTCATTTCAGTTCTCTCTCAATTGTATTTATATCAAGGATAAAATCTTAATTTGGTACCATTATGTATTTAACACCATTTCCTCTTTGTAATAGTCGCTAAATCTCCCCTTGAAACAAGACCTAGCAGACCACAGGTGCAGAGTATATCCCTACTACAGAATTCTTGCGTTTGTATTTATGTTCCTGGTTACTATCTATTTTATATATGACAAGTGAAACATCTGTGGTCATGATGAAGGCTAAATGTATCCTTTTAAGTAAATTTATTTACAATCACAGAATAGGTGATTTAAGAAGAATATTAAGTAAAAAAATAGCACAGGGGGAAAGTTATTATGGCAAGATTTGTCAAGGTGGTTTCCAAAACACTGACATTTGGGGGTCACTGGTCTAACCAAAGCTCTGTCCTGGTTTAACTTCTTTATATGTCTCCTTGCAGGACAGTGGAACACGAAGAATGGCTTCATTTAGGCTGGATACCAGCAGCATTTTCTGGGTGAGAAACTCTGAATTTGTGCATGCTTTTTAATAATCTCCCAATTAAATGCAACCGTTGTGAGATATATCCCAATTTGAAGTGCACAATAAAATCCAGAATACAGCCTTGGGAGTCGTGGGCCCATAGTTTCTGAAACGTAGATGGCAGGTAAACTGCTGAGTTGGTTTTTTTTTCTTCCCAATTATACCTTAAAAAAAAAAAAAAAACCAACCTCCCACATATAATTGCACTCACCATCCCTATATGTATGTTCCCTTGAACTTCAAGCCCTCAACCTAGATAAATATGTGGAAGAAAAGTTGCACATCAAAGCTAGGCTGCTGCAATGGGTTTCAATAGCAGTTACTATTCCCTTCTCACATGAGCCTCTTCTATAGCTGTGAGTGGCAGGTGGTGACAAGGTCAGCAAAGAAGACTCAACTCCAAACCTCACACGGATACGATTATTTGGAAAAGGAACCAGTGTACCATGGGCTCAGGATGATAATCACAGCATGCTTACAAGGAAATTTGGGGAAAAGAAGAGCAAGATTGAGAAAAAGAAATCTAGGTCAAAAGCAATGATGACAAAAAGATACCATCAACAAATTTAAATGACAGGCCAGGTCTGAAAGACTGCAATGTATCTAGCAGGTACAAGATTACACACAGTGGGTGTATGTGTGTATATATATGTGTATATATATATATATGTATATACGTGTATATATATATACACATATGTATATGTATATATGTATATACACACACACATATATATATACTGTGTATGTATATGTCCATATATACATACACTCACACAAACACACAAAACTCCTACAAATCCATAAGGCAAATAACTCAAAGGAATAAGCAAATCATAGGGAGGAAATGCCAATAGCCAATAAACATATAACAAGCAGCTTAATCTCATTTGTAATAACAGAAATGTACATTAAAATAAAAAAACCCCACCATTTTGCACCCATTGAAGTGGCAGACATTTTAATATCTGATAATTTTGGTGAGGATGCTGAGAATCTCAAACCCTCATACCTTGCTGGTCGGAATGTAAGCTGATGCCCCCAGTTTGGAGAACAATTCGGACCTATCTGTTAAACCGTAAAATATGCATGTTGTGTGGCCCAGCAATCACACTTGTATGTATGAACATAGAGGAGCACTCTTGTGCGCAAGAAGTCACACACTAAAGAGGCATTTTTAGTAGTGGAAAATTGGAAAAACAATTAAATGCGCCTAAGATAAAAGCTAAGTGACTACACAGCACAGGCACACCACGAAATATCATGAAGCAATAAAAACAAATAAAGTAGATCTATATGGATTAACATGGAAAGATCTCCAAGAAATGCTAATTTGTAAAAAAAAAAAAAAAAAGGCAAGTTGCAGAAAGATACACAGAATATTATACCGATGCAGGCGGGGGGAAAATACTTTTAAAAACAATCCTGTCTAGTCGTTTAATACTATTGACTTGCAGGTACTGTGTAAGAGTATGTGAGACATTTCCAAGGAGGCAGAGGAAACTGAGCATGGTTGCTGGATGGGGGTTGGGGACACTAAGGGAGAGGATGGCAAAAAGGAGCCTGGATTGATGGTCGGGATCCAAGAGGACTTTAACTTGTCTATAATCTTATAGTTTTCCCCAGAAGTTGGTATTTATGTGTTACTTGAGTAATTTAGATAACACAAAAACAAAAGTTTAAAAGAATAACAGTCATGCCCTAAGAAGCCCAACAGTACAGAGAGTGCCTTTTATCCTACTGAAATGCAGGAGAATAAGTGTCTGAAATTCATCATGTGGAAGGCCTTCCCTGTGGAGTTCCCCTCCCTCTGGAAAGGAGTCCTCTCTGTGACCTTCAGGGCTCTGGGCTCCTGGGCCACGTCTCCCTCACTCAATGTGACAAAGGTTGAGGCCTTACTAACAAGACTCAAAGCCCGTCTTTGAGGAAACGCAAAATAAAGACACGCATCTGGTGCAAGAGAATCTTTCTATGCTCTTTTATTAAGTTGTTATATCCACATACAGCACTTCAGCCGCCAAAATCAAGTCCCCTAATGTGGTTTCCTTGCAATAATATTGTAAAACAATAGAAAATGGCAATAACTCCACCGTCTCCTAAGGTGGAGGTTTCCAATCTGCAGTGCTTTTCTCAGGAACTACACTTGGTCACATGCAGAGCTATTAGAAAGCAGAGCCTCTTCCTAAGTGTCTTGAAATTCATGTCCTTTTTAATTGCCCGGAATTCATGTCACTCGTGCAAAGAAGCTATAAACATACACAAGCATAAAAACGCATTTAGACACCCAGAACAAAATCAATGCCATATTATTTTAGTTTATTATTCCTTGTAGAGTTCACACTGGTCTTCCTGCTTTGATATTTATTTATACCAAAGAAGCGAAAGAACATAAATGCCACACTTGGGATAACGCTAATGCTAGAATTGAGTAGAATACATACAGCTTCTGCCTTAATTTAAAAAACTAAAGCAGTCTTTATGAATCAACCTCACATAATACAGGACAAAACTGAAGGTCACTGTATTATTCATTTAAAAAGGCACTGATAAAGATTAAAATGAAGGTTCATGAGATTTGAAGAAATGTTAGTTTGCATAAATGGCTTCTTCCTTCTTAACGGGGCATGAAGGGGTGGAGGGAATGATAAATAGTATAAGAAAGAATATACTTTCCCTGCCCCCCTGGGCTTTGTTATTCTTCTCTCTTCGGAACCTCTAAGCTCTTTATTTAAGAGGTCCTCTGCTATTCACAACTTTTGCTGCTCTTATGAAAAATTAATGATTGCTTTCTCTTCAACAGAAAACTGCCTTATTTTGCAGAAGATTAACAAAGAGGACTTAGTGCAGAAGTGAGTCCCTCAGCAGGAGAAGCTTCTTTCACACCAACCCATTTATGGCCGGGGGGGGGGAGGAATACCCCCTGTTAGTTCAAGGATGGCGAGTAAATAGATGGTGTGCCGCCTGACACCGACTGCAGAACAATGACTACATCCTTCACAAAAAGGACGTGCCAACCAAAACAGCCTGCCCCCAACAGCAGGCTGACCCCACGCCCTGCCCACTGACTTCTTTATGCAGCACACAGAGTGCCACGCTGTGTTTGCAAAGCTATTGTGTGGCAGGCGGATTTTCTGCTAGGGGGTTAACAGGTGAGAGCAGTTATCCTATATGCAACAGCGAGAAGAAAAATAGAGAGGACGCTTTTAGTTAAGCTGCCAATGCTCAGAAAACACTTCTGAAAACATTACAGGTTTGCATCATTCTTGAATGGAGATGGTGAGCTTGTCTCAGAATGATTTACCCAGGTAAGGAGAGAGTATAGACTGCAAACATAAAGTAATTCGAGTTCATATCCTGTCCTGTGTACACATCAATCTTCATTTTAATATCCCGTGATTGTCATCAAAGGAATTTCTGGTGAAATTTCACTTTGACCATTTAAAAGTCCTACATTTTTATATCACTTTACATGTTAATTTCACTCCATCTGTAATGATAGCAATATCCTTTATAATTGAAGAAACTGAAGTGTAGGGAGGTTATGTCAATTATTGGTCAGTTAGTGGAGGGCCAGGACTCAAACTCAGCTCTGGTCACTCCTCACCTAGTGCTCTATGGTAAGCTGGTGGACGAGAGTCCACATGACTAACCAGGCATCCAGCCACCCAGGGACTGTGGGCAGAACACAGGGTTCACCAAGCTGATTCTAAATACACGTCAATGAGTGGGTTCAACTGATACACAATTTGGCATCTATATTGCCTTGGCTTTCATGGAGCTTACAGACTAGTGGGGGAGGGAGAAGTGAACAAATATCTACACCAGACAATTGTACAATTACGCTTGTGAAGGGCCACACTTTTGGGGATGTGGTTCAAGGTTATATCTTTTGTGTTTTGGTTTTTAAATTATTGATTGTACGTATTTGGAGTAGACAAGCACTGAGCTTGGGGGGCCGAAAGGGTGTCATAGAGAATCTACGGAAGAGTTCTGGGTTAATCAGTGCTGTCAGCATTTTTTGTATTTGTAGACTTTCTGATATCACTAATGGCACATCACATGACAATTAGAGGATTTCTCTAATTAGCTGCTCTTCAGCTTGAATACAATTTTCAGAGAGCACTAACTCTACAACGTGTTTCCTCATTTATAAGAACCTTGAAAGATCTGAGAAACAGTGACAGCAGGCATCTGTAGTGTGCCTTCCCTGTGCCACCCACTGCTCTGGGACCTTCTGATGTGTGATGACGTTTATCCTTCACACCAGTCCCATGACTGGTACTATTATTACCCCGTTTTACAGATGAGGAAACTGAGAAACAAAGAATGAAAGTAGCTTGCCTAAGGTTACTGGGATTCAAAGCTGGTGGACTGCCTCCAATCTGCTACAATTTCTGTCTAAAAGGAGACGTTATTTAAAATAATTTTTAAATGTCTGAAACAATTTGCAGCATAATTATAGATAGCAGATCCAATAACTAGAAAAAAGGAGCTCTGAATAAACACTTTCCAAGAGTATACAATAAAAGGCAAAATCAATTCTCACCATAAAATCTATTACAAGGATTTTACCACTGTCAACATTTTATTATTAGATATCAAAAAAATCATTACCACAACAACACAACATTCACAACAACATAAAAATGAACTCTGTTTCTTAAGGAAAATGCTATAAATATGCACAGGATAACATTTTTCTCCCCAACATGGCACTCAGCTAATAAATCACCAAGTCATACACATCAGTTTTTGTTTCTTTTCGTAGAACTATACACGTGAAGACTTGGTAAGACCTGTAATCAGTTCAAGAAAAGAAACCTGTTAGAAGCCACCAGTAGAGTCTAAGACTTAATTAAAACTTTTGGATGACAGACGAAATCATAAAAAGGATAAAAGGCAGGTTATAAATGAGGAGTAAATACTTGCAACATATCTGCTAAACAAAAAATGAATCGAAGTTATAAAGAACTCCTATAAACCAATGAGATAAACAACTCAATAGAAAAAAGCATAAATGATATATTCAAGAATTTCACAGGAAAGGAAATCTGAGTGGCCAATAAACACGGAAGGATGTAGAACCTCACTAGCAATTAGGGGAACACATTTTGAAACCACAATAAGCTACCTACTTTAGACGGGCAAAATTTTTAAGTTGGCCAATATCAGAAGGCTGGTTTAAGTGTAGGAAAAGAAAGGCTGTTATACACTACTAGTGGGATTATAAATGGTACAATTTGGAGGTGTTGTAGTAGTACACAGTAAAAGGGAAAATGAGCAAATTCTGTGATCTTAGAGTTGTCTGTCCCAGAGAAACACTCACACAGGTGCACTAGAGGTATGGTTACTGCAGTATTATTTGAAATAAAGTGGACATAACTTAAACATCCATCAGCAAGGAAACGGATAACTAAACTGTGGTATGTTCACAGGGTATCACAGTTAGGGACGCTAATCTAGATTTAAATGTAACAAAAATGCACAAAGCTCAAAAACCATAATAAGTGAAAAAAGCTGCTGGACAAGATATAGTGTGATATTGTTGATATAAATGTCAAAAACTCCACACAAAAAATATGTTATTTCCAAGAATTTGCATATATATATATATATATATATATATATATATATATATATACATATATATGTATACACATAAAGTTAGTTGATCCTTGAACAATATAGGGGTTAGGGATGCCAAACCCCAGAGTCAAAAATCCACATAGAACTTCTCACTCCCCCCAGACCTTAACTGCTAATAGCCTGCTGTTGACCAGAAGCCTTCTCAGTGACATAAATAGCCAATTAACACTTATTTTGTATGTTATGTGTATCATTATATGCATATGTCATATATACTGTATTCTTACAATAAAGAAAGCTATGGAAATGTTATTAAGAAGGTCATAAGGAAAATACATTTATAGTACTGTACTGTATTTATTTTTTAAAAATTGTGTATAAGTGGATCCATGCAGTTTCTAGACTGTGTTGTTCAAGGCTCAACTGTGTACACACACACACACACACACACACACACACACACACACGTGTATGTACACACATACGTATACTATATATGTATATATATGTAAGACTATATAAATTACTGGAAAGATATACACCAAGTTCAGATTAGTTTCACTTTTGGGGAGTAAGGTAAGAGGACTGTGGTTGGAGGGACATGTGAAGAGAGATTTAACTCAATAAGGTGTTTTTTCTTTTTTCTAAAGGGAGAAACTCTTATTACTTATACAATTTAAAAAATACTATATACATTAAAAAAAAGACTGAATCAAATATGTCAGTAATTAACTCCAGATGGTGGATATATGTGTTCTCTCTTCTCCTTTTTTTTTTAAAAGTTCAGGGGCACCTGGGTGGCTCAGTCGGTTAAGCGTCTGACCTCAGCTCAGGTCATGATCTTGCGGTTCGTGGGTTTGAGCCCCATGTTGGGTTCTGTGCTGACAGCTCAGAGCCTGGAGCCTGCTTCAGATTCTATGTCTCTCTCTCTCTCTGCCTCTACCCTGCTCGTGCTCTGTCTCTCTCTTTCAAAAATAAATAAACATTAAAAAATAAATTTAAAAAGTTCATTTTCTCAATTTTCCAAAATAAAAAATATATCATTTAAACTCAATAGAAATGTAACTTGTAATTTTCAGTGCAACCTGCAGTGTCACACCTCTTGCCATTAGCTTTTCTTTATTTTTCAACGTTTATTTATTTTTGGGACAGAGAGAGACAGAGCATGAACGGGGGAGGGGCAGAGAGAGAGGGAGACACAGAATCAGAAACAGGCTCCAGGCTCTGAGCCATCAACCCAGAGCCCGACGCGGGGCTCGAACTCACGGACCGCGAGATCGTGACCTGGCTGAAGTCGGACGCTTAACCGACTGCGCCACCCAGGCGCCCCCTCTTTATTTTTATCTTACAAACTTGGGCTCTTCAATCCGGACAAATTAGGATCAGAACACTTTCATCTTCCATTTTTTTTTCAACAGAAAGGAAAATAATGTGTTTGGTGTTTTTTTGTTTGTTTGTTTTGGGTTTTTTTTGTTTTTGTTTTTGTTTTTTTTGCTTGTTTGAGAGAGTTTTAAGATCAGAGAGGCATATGTCTCACAAGTAATGGAAGACACTGTTTGGAAAACGAACTCATGGGTTGCAGCATCTTTTGGAATCCCACAAAGATGTTGCACCTTTGGATTTAGATAACAATTGCAACAAGGAGTTAAATAGCTCTTTGTCATTCTGCCAGTCAAAACTAAGATGCACTATTGTATAGATGTTTACAGCTGAGCTGTCCAGTATAGTAATGACATGTTCTTATTTAAATTTAAGTTAATTAAAAGTAAATAAAATAAAAAATTCAGTTCCTCAGTAACACTGGCCGCATTCCAAATGCTCAATAGCCACAGGTGGCTAGAGGGTACCATACTGGACCGCTCTGGGTTCCAGAGACAAACTCCTTGGATCCTGGTCCCAACTCCACTACTTAGGAACTACCCAGCCATAAGAAAATTTCTTAATCTATATGTGCCTCTGGCCTCACCTATAAAATGAGGAAAATCCTAACACTCTGTTCACTGGATTGCTGTCAGGATTAAATGACTTAATATATGTAGAGCTTATATTAACATAATAAACATCATATAAATAAGAAGCTCTTATTACTATCTTTCAGCTATCTGACTGATGGTATCACAATGCCACATGGGTCTCATTAGAGACCCAGAGCACCAGGACATGGCCGAGGAAGAAGCAATGTTCTAGTCAGCAGGAGAAGATCCTTGTTCACCTGTGGGCCTGATAGTCGGTGTAGCTCTGAATGTTTTCCTAACATTGGGTCATAGTTTCTGCTAAAATTCAGAAAATTTTCTGCTAAACTTTCTGCTAAAATTCAGAAAATTTTCGTTCATTCATTCATTTGCTTAACAAACATCTATTTTTATTGAGTTCATGTTGCATGTCTGGCACTGTTTTAGGCACTGGGCTATATCAGTGAACAAAACAGATAAGGGTCCCTACCCTAGTAGAACTTATATTTCTTGTGGAGAACACAAGCAATAAGCATGATATAAGAAATTATATAGCATGATAGAAGGTAAAAAAAAAAGTACTATGGAAGAAATAGAGGAAGGGGGGGGGAGGGGTCAGTTGCAATTTTTAAGGGGGGATGGTAGGGCTCACTGAGAAGATGCCATTTGAGCAACTGCCTGAAGGAGGTGAGAGAAAGGGCACTGCAGATATTAGGAAAGAGCATGCCAGGCAGAGGTGCCAACCAGTGCAAGGGCCCTGAGGCAGGAGCACAGCAGAGGCTGGAGTGGAGTGAGAAGGAAAGGGGTAAAAGAGAGCTCAGAGAGATGGGTGATGAGGAGGGTGAGGAAGTGAGTGTGTAGAGGCCTGACTGGATTAGACCAAGATGGGATCTTCCAGATGGTTCTGAGCAGAGCAGTGACTTTTGTTTTAAAGGCTCATGATGGCAACTGTATTGAGAATAGACCATAGGGGTGGAGGATGGAAGTGGGGACAAGGTGAACAGGTCACTGCAAAAATCTCTGCAGCAGGTGATGGTCTTTGGGCCATGGTCAAAGCAGTGGAGGTTGTGGGAAGAGGCCCGATTTTGGAGTTTGAAATTATATTCTGACAGATTACATGTGGCATGTGTGAGAGAGCAGTGAGAACCTGCTGCCGTCTGTATAAAACTTACGTGCTGCGCCAGTCAGAGTGGCCAAAATGAACAAATCAGGAGACTATAGATGCTGGAGAGGATGTGGAGAAACGGGAACCCTCTTGCACTGTTGGTGGGAATGCAAATTGGTGCAGCCGCTCTGGAAAGCAGTGTGGAGGTTCCTCAGAAAATTAAAAATAGACCTACCCTATGACCCAGCAATAGCACTGCTAGGAATCTACCCAAGGGATACAGGAGTACTGATGCATAGGGGCACTTGTACCCCAATGTTCATAGCAGCACTCTCAACAATAGCCAAATTATGGAAAGAGCCTAAATGTCCATCAACTGATGAATGGATAAAGAAATTGTGGTTTATATACACAATGGAATACTACGTGGCAATGAGAAAAAATGAAATATGGCCTTTTGTAGCAACGTGGATGGAACTGGAGAGTGTGATGCTAAGTGAAATAAGCCATACAGAGAAAGACAGATACCATATGGTTTCACTCTTATGTGGATCCTGAGAAACTTAACAGGAACCCATGGGGGAGGGGAAGGAGAAAAAAAAAAAAAAAAAAAAAAAAAGGACGTTAGAGTGGGAGAGAGCCAAAGCATAAGAGACTGTTAAAACCTGAGAACAAACTAAGGGTTGATGGGGGGTGGGAGGGAGGGGCGGGTGGGTGATGGGTATTGAGGAGGGCACCTTTTGGGATGAGCACTGGGTGTTGTATGGAAACCAATTTGTCAATAAACTTCATATAAAAAAAAAAAAAAAAAAAAAAAAAAACTTACGTGCTGTCTTTATTTGATCATTTGAATCACAAGCCCAAACCCAAGATTTGTATTTGCTACCATGAGGTAACTGCCAGGAGACAATGAGTGCAAACAACGTGGGGGGAGGGTGGGGAGAAAAGTGCTTATTGTAGGCTCCTGCCTCCGAAAAAGAGGATAAACACAAATATGCAGACATTTCCTCACACTGAAAAACTGAAAGGATAAATTGTATTTTTATTTTTTATTTTTATTTATTTATTTATTTTAATGTTTATTTTTGAGAGAGAGAGACAGAGAGACAGAGCATGAGTGGGGGAGGGGCAGAGAGAGAGGGAGACACAGAATCCGAAGCAGGCTCCAGGCTCCGAGCTGTCAGCACAGAGCCCGACGCGGGGCTTGATCTCCTGAACTGTGAGATCATGACCTGAGCCAAAGTCGGACACTTAACCGACTGAGCCACCCAGGTGCCCCTAAATCGTATTTTTAAATGGTTATTTATAGGGAGAGAGGGGGAAGAGAGTACAAGGAAGCCAGACTTTGTAAATTTGATTTTGCAGCCATGTAAATATTTTTATAATTATAAAACAAAATTTTAAAATGAATTATTAAAAATATACAAAACAAGTAAGCTAACTACAAATATAGCTGGTGGGTGAGCCACACAGGTAGGGACCATTCTAAGGGACTCTAAAACACAGTAATTTATGTCCCTGGTAGGATATACTCTAAAGACAGAGAGAGGAAAAAAAAAAAAAAAAGCTTAGCTGTTTTCATTAATCATATTGTTTATTGTAGTTTTTGTATAATTACTCTGAGGCTGATTGTGTGTAGTGTGGGATGTAGCAAATTAATAATTACTCTGGGTTATTCAGAACTAGGGATTTTTGGCAGGAGAGAAGGGAGTCACTTCATGGATATAAGATCCACAAAGTAAAAACTGTTGCCCTGAATTTGAATTGGATATATCAGAATGGAGTAATCATTTTATTTAAAAAATTTTTTAATGTTTATTTATTTTTGAGACAGGGAGAGACAGAGCATGAATGGGGAGAGGGTTGAGAGAGGGAGACACAGAATCTGAAGCAGGCTCCAGGCTCCGAGCTGTCAGCACAGAGTCCAACGCGGGCCTCAAACTCACGGACTGTGAGATCATGACCTGAGCCAAAGTCGGACACTTAACTGACTGAGCTGCCCAGGTGCCCCATTATTTTTACAAACCCCACACATTTTCTGCCTTTGTCCACTCTAAACAGGAACCAGCCCAGAAGCAACGAGCTTCTATCCAGAAGCTTCTATCCACTTACTATCCAGATTTTGTGATATCCAAACAACATTCCCCTCTGAAAGGAACCCAAGAGAAATGGCTGCTTCCAGATCTGGGGCAGGATATGTACAAGATAAGCCTGGAACATACTGGAAAGCAAAGAAGCTATCAAAGAGAATTAGGGCCATGTCAAGAGAACTCCAGAGCCAACTTGATTAGGTTTCCATTGGAGAAAGACAGAACAATTTAAATATCAATAAATACAATAACTTTGACACACGAAACATATTTAACATATAAGCTCTTACTAATATTAACAATAAAACAATAGTAACCAACACACACGTTCATTGGTTACCTTTGGAAGATGCAAGAGAAATAACTCATGATTTTGACAACCAGTATGTAAAGGGAAGAAGAAACTCACTTATCCTACCTCTCCTGTATGAACTATGCCCCAAGGCAGCCAAATGTGTGAAGAGAGGGATTTTCTCTTTAGAGAACATTTCAGTTAATAAATAAGGCAATAATAGAATTATAATGTTGCCATTTTTGTAGTTCTAATGAATGAATGGACATAAGCAATAACTGTCGCTGGCTGTTAACATTGCAAAAACAGAGATTATAAGACATTTCGAACTTCCTGATGCAGATATAAACCAACACCTAGGAAATGGTCTTGCTGCCCAACCCCTCCCAAAGGCAACAGCAACATCACTCCTGTATCTGATAAAGTCAATTCACAAAAATAGAGGAGACAGACAATATGGACAACGTCATCGGGATGCAATCAGGGGAATCCTAACACTATTGAACAAACATCCAGGTTTCTTCAGCAACAATGCAAAAGCCACCAAACTGAAACATAACAAAAGGGATGATTGGGATTAAAGAGACATAGCAAATGCATTCAGTGCCTGGGTCAACTTAGATTCCGATTCAAATAAACCAATGGTAGTAAGATATAAAACGTATAAAACGGGGGGGGGGGCGCGTGGCTCAATAGGTTAAGCATCTGACTGTTGATTTTGGCTCAGGTCATAATCTCAAAGTTCATGAGTTTGAGCTCTCCAACAGCCTGACAGTATGGACCCTGCTTGGGAGTCTTTCCTTCTTTCTCTGCCATTCCCCCATTCTCTCTCTCCCTCTCTCTCAAAATAAATAAGTTGAAAGAAAGAAAGAAAGAAAGAAAGAAAGAAAGAAAGAAAGAAAGAAAAGGAAAGAAAGAAAAACCACCTACTTAAAAAAAGACAATCAGGAAAATGTAAACACTAAATGTATATCTGAGGATATAATGACATTAATTTTTTTGTTGTATTCTTTTCCTCTTAACTTTTTTAGGAGTGATAATGTTTTAGAGACCCAGGCTAGAATAATTTCCAGAGGAAATTATAAGATGTCTGGGTTTACTTCAAACTAATCCATGTGTGTAGGGGTGGGAAGTGGGGAGGATGTAGGGGATGGAGATAGAAGGGAGTAAAAATGAGACTGAGGTAAGAGTTAAAATGTATTCAATGTGGGTGATCAGCATGTGAGTATTTTTCCTTGTAATTTTCTTTCTGCTGTTGTAGCTGCTTCCTCTGATTAGAGGCTACGGCCTCCTGGAACCCTCCCACCTTCTCTTCCCCACATCCAATCTGTCAGTAGGTTCCGAAAACCCTACACTGGGAGTATATCCGAGACCTTCTTCATTCCATTCCCCAGCTACTGCCTTACTTTCCACCACCACCACCTCTCGGCTGGTCCATCTCAGCTGTCTCTAAGCCAACTTCATGCTCCATTCTACAAAGCAAGTGTAGAGAGAGTGACTGTTTCCATGTTTGCCTGGGGCTTCACCGCAGGGTTGACAAATGTGGAATTTAATGGTGAGGAGAAGTTTGCCAGACAAGATGGGGGAGGACATTCCAGGCCACTGGAACAGCAGGTGCAAAAGGGCAAGGGTGTCCATCAGCCCCATCAGTGACTGCAGACAACAAGCAAGGAGGCATAAACCTGGGGATGAGGGATGACAAGCGCTGAGTGACAAAAGGCCTTGAATGCCAGGTTACGTTTTCCTGTTAACCCAAGGGTGACAGCCAGTCACAGAGACATTCTCTACAGGAAGTGACATGATAAGATTTGCACGTTCAAGAGAGAACTCTGGGGGCAATGCAGAGGAAGATGGGCTGGAGGGCCCGAATTTTGCAACTGAGAGGCCAGGGAAGAGGCTACTGTAACCTTCCAGGCTGAGAGAAAATAGGACTAGAGAGTGGAGTGGGAAGGTGTGCGAGGCATGTGCCAGACAAATCAGGAGATTTAGTGGTGAGCAAGGAGCCTAGGTCACACACTCAGAAAGAGGACTGGGGCTTTCTGGGGACAGGAGTGGAGGTACAATGCGTTAAACCCTGCATACCTCAGTTCTGAATTGCACACGCAATTAGTGCACATCTTGGCTGGTGGGAAACCAGGCTGACGTATCCAGCAGCCAGTTGGATATTTGAGGCAGGCGGAGTAAGAGCATCTGCATGACAAAAGTTCACAATTATACAAAACGTGGAGCCCGAAAGAAAAGAATGAAAAGAAGACGATTTTTATCAAACTCCACAGTAACATAGTAACAGCAAAAAAGCCATTATAGGTAGTAAATGTGGAAGTCTCCGAATAATTTTCCCAGTAAGCAGCCCAGACTGGCTTTCAACAATCTTTCACCTTCCTTCCTTCTTTTCTTACTGTTTCTTCTTTCTGTTTCTTCCTTTCTTTCTTTCCTTCCTTTTTTCTTTTTTAAATAAATATTTATGATGAGTTTATAATATGCTAGATGTAGTGCTGGGTTGCAATGATGAATAAACACGGACAGGGTAGCTGGCCGCACAGACTTTATGGTCTAGTGGAGGAAGACAGACATTAAGCAAAGGCTCACACAAATAACTGTTTAATTACCAACTGTGGTAATTCCTAAGGAGAGGCACATGGCAAAGTGATCCACATCCAAGGGGCCACAGTGAAGTCTTCACTCAGGACATGTCAATTTCACTGAGATCTGAATGACGAAGAGATTTTACTGGGTGAAGGGGACTGGAGCAGCCTTCCAAGCAGAGGCTCAGCATGTGCAAAGGCTCATGGGCAGGGGAGAGCATGGAGGGATGGAAACGCCAGTTGGGACTGGAGGTCAGAGATAAGGGAGAGCGTGAGTGAGGTGAGGCTGGAGAGGCAGGTGGGGGCAGGCTGTGGTGAAGAGTGTGGTTCCTTTTGAGTGGCAAATAGGAAGCTATTGAAGAATTTTAAGTAGGGAGGGGTATGAGCATTTTTAAAATACGACTCTTCTGCCCCGTGGAGAACTGATGAAAGGGCTTCAGAACAGATGAGTGGAAGCCAGCTGAAGACGACTGTAATGATCTAGGAGCACAATAACGGTGGCTGGATAGAGATGTGGTCATGAAGATATAAAGAAATGGATGGATTTCAGAGATGCTTTTAGGATGTAAAATCTACAGGTTTTATAGGTGGTGAATAGACTATGGGTGATGAAGGAGACAGCCACCCATGTGGGCATTCAGATTCACCCTGCATGGGTATTTTAACATGGTTGTAAATAAATGAGAGGTTCAGGATCTTGTAAGAGGGCTATGGAAGGGAAGGGTCAAGGAAGTCATTGTTTGTGTCAGCCTAGAATAACTTTCTTGTCCTCTAGGAACTTAGAATCTGCTAAGATGAGCCCAGCACCTAAGCACCAGCCCATTTATAATGCTTGGGATCAGATCAGTAGGTAGGAGAAGCAATAAAAGATACTGACTCCACATGACCTAGAAGTCCAAAGAAGAGAAGGGCCTCCTGTAGAATGAGGCTCATGAGCAGCTTTCAAAATCCTTTAACACTTCCCTACAATTCATGTGTGAACTCTGTGTTCAGTGTAATACTGAAAACATGTAATTCTTGCAGTTGTAACACATATAAACCATATGCATTGCAAATCTCTTTTTAACAAAAGCATACAGATCCAGCTGTTGGCAAGCAAATGCTCTTGGCATTTGATTCCTACAAATGCCAAAAATCATACCCAGAAATGTAAAATATTCATTATTGGTAGAGTCCTTCACCCAAACTTCTTTTGAAAATAATGAAGCAAATCCCTATTTTGGTAGGAACGTGGCAAATCAGAAATGTACAATTATCACTTAAAATAAGTAAATGGTTGGAAGGAGCTCAGGAACCCCACACAAGTGGCTGCCATGGACACAACTCAGGTTTGGAGCTTTGCAAGTGGGTTTTGTTCTCATAAAGTATGATGCAGCGTGATGTGCGCACAGGAAACACTGTTTCAAGATCCCATCCTCAACAACCCATGGAGACATAGCTTGTAATATTGTGGTTATGAAATAGTCTTCCTTTTTCTGCCATATTGTCAATGTTGGTAGGGGGCGGGAGGGGACATGGGATGGGGAAGGAAGTGAACACAGACAGAGGGTGACTTCTGCTCTTTGCTCTGTGTATTTCTCTATCATCTGCATTTTAAAAATAAGAATTCAGGGCGTCCCTGGCTGGCTCAGTTGGTTAAGCATCTGACTTTGATTTTGGCTCAGGTCATGATCTCAAGGTTCGTGGGATTGAGCCTGGAGTCAGTGCAGAGTCCATTTGGGATTCGCACTTTCTGCCCCTCCCCCCCACTCATGCGCGCGTGCGCGCGCTCTCTGTCTCTCTCAAATAAAAAAGCTTTAAAAATAGAATTCACTTAATGTAGTTTTTTAAAAGTAAAAAATGAATATTCTTCTGTTACCTATATATCTCATGATGTGCCTCAATTCCCCTTGCTGAGGTTTCCAAGAGTATGAAAAACCATTGATTTCCATATTCTGCAAAGGAACCTATAATATACTTGAAAACAATGATGACAGTTTCCCCACCGTGTTCTTTTCCAGAGTAAATAGCCAACAACTGGTTGTTTTTGCACAAGTTACCATATGCTTTGAAAGGATTGGGGGTTATGTTGCATGAATTCTTGCAGGGGCTTACTACTGCTGGTAATGCTAGGGGCTCATTTTAATGACAATTCTTTATTTTTTTTTTAATTTTTTTTCAACGTTTATTTATTTTTGGGACAGAGAGAGACAGAGCATGAACGGGGGAGGGGCCGAGAGAGGGAGACACAGAATCGGAAACAGGCTCCAGGCTCTGAGCCATCAGCCCAGAGCCCGACGCGGGGCTCGAACTCACGGACCGCGAGATCGTGACCTGGCTGAAGTCGGACGCTTAACCGACTGCGCCACCCAGGCGCCCCTTAATGACAATTCTTTAGAGGACTAGCTATTAATGAGGCAGAAGCAGAGATGAACAGCAGGGAATCTCATGTGCTGGGAAAATACATACATAGTATATCTGTATGAAAATCTGGAAAGGGAGAATCTTGATCTGTGTGTGTAGGTCACATGTCCCACTCTTTTTCCAAGTCTGTGAAGGAAAAAAAAAAACACACAACAAAACGGACTGGTTGGCATATCTGCTAACCTTTAATAGCACAGATTGTTGAACCATACAATAGAGCATTCTAAACAACAAGGGGAAAACAGAATCTTGTTAAGCTCAATATGAGAAGGACACTTTAAGATCATCTATCTTGTAGACTGGGGTACTAAAAATGCAAAGTGACATCCCCAAAGGAGATATTGAATAAAACGAAAAGAAAAATGTTGGTGACATATTGATTAAACCTCGTGTGCCGCATATCTCCTATTCGTTCCTCCAAATCCACTTCTGTCCTTCTCCAACATGCACTGTATTCCACCAGACTGACAAGTGTGAACAGCCCAAATGGGCTCTCCATGCTCTGGCATCCAACTGGGGCCAATGGGAGCCTCAGCAGGTGTTCATAGGAAAGGAAGAGGAAGAGTCAGGACCATTTACAACTCTTGTTCTCTCCCTGAGGGGTTGCCCAGGGCTGGCTGTGTCTCTTTTGGATGGTGTAGGCTCCCTTCAGGTGACGCTATCTCTCACTCTCTCAGTCTCTCTCTCCATCCTTCTCTCTCATCTAGTCACTACTCCTTCCCCTTGCCTCTTTAGGCCTAGGGTGGTAACGGCTCTTGTTATTAGTTCTAGAACACTGCACTGTCCCTTGTGGCTTCCCTATACCTTGCCCATCCTTTGTAAATACCCCCTTTACTCAATTTTCCTCTAATCACCCATCTTGAGCATGCCGTTTTTTTTGTTTTCGGTTTTTTTTCCTGCTAAGACCCAGACTATGCTGTCAAAGGAAGCTCTTAACCAGGTCCTTGGTGTCCTAAAAGAAAGTTCTAGTAGACACTTGTCATTCTTTTTCTACTTTCCTTCAGTCCACCCCCCTTCCTGGCATCTGAGCTGTCTGGGGATTTCTCTACCTCATGGCTCTTGATGGGTGACGGAAACCAACAACCCCATGGAAGCCACAGGCTTATTCTCCCAGCCTCCCTTGCCGCTAGGCTCAGATATGTGATCCAGGCTCAAGCAGATTGACTCCTGACATGACATGGGACAAACAGGGGCTGCAGAGAATCCATTTTTTGCTGGAGCAACAGCAGAACTGGGAGCTGCATTAATCTCCAGATGGAGCAGCTGAGTCTAGTGTCAGACTTCGGGTGCAGGTGGTGTGTCTGGTGGAACCTGCACCCAGCAGCAGCGGCCACATGGTTCCCTGCAGAGATTTTATGTACTCCTCTACTACCGGGGTCCCAAGTATCTGTCTCTATGGACCTTCCAGAAAGCCTGTGAGTAACCCAACAGCCTTCAATTCATTCCTTTCTTGCCTGAATGAGTCAGAGTTGTTTATATTGCTTGAAACTAAGAACTCTGACTGATATAAAAAGCTGAATCTTTTGGACCTAAAGTTAAAAATAAATCCATGTTTGAACATTTACTCTGTTTCAATTTCTATGCTAGGTGTTGCCCAGCTAATTAAGATTGTCAATCAACACGATAAACACTCTAATGAAAGCGTAACTTTTGGGGTACAGAGGCAGAAGTGATTAATGCTGCCTGGGAAGGCTTTGGAAATTTTCAGAAAAGTAGTGAACTGGGTAGGTAAGGAATGGTGATGTGAAATTGTTTGGTGTGTCCCAAGAATGAAGGTGAGGTCTCTGGTGTGAACAAGAAAAGGGTCACTGGAGACGATGCTGGAACATGAACTAAGGACCAGCTGCAAACTGTCTGAACTTTACTCTCGAGGTAAGTAGGAGAAGCCATGCCAGGGACTCTGGAAGATGGGTTGAAGAGGGGAAAGAATAAAAGCAGGAAACCCACTTGGTCTCACAAAGGGCTATGACCACAGTAGAGGGATTGGGATTGAGAAAGAAGGCAGAGGCTTGAGAAACATTTAAAGAGACGCAAGTAGGGGCTGCTTTCCTGCTGGGTGTGGAGAGGCAAGGAGGATCCCAAGCTGGTCTCAAAGTAGTAGTGTGAAGGAGTAGGTGGGGAGCAAAGTTTCCTACGAATACAGGAAACTCATCATGTAGTACAGGTTTGGCATGGAGGGAGGAGAAAGTGGCATGCCCAGATCTTCTCTTATGTTAAAGATGTACTAATACATGCATTTTTATATGCTGGGATCCTGCATCTAATCACTGCTCCAGACAAAGAAAGGATGGAGTTGCTTCCAAATTGGTTGCTATCATTTGATTTCCCTGTTATTCCTGGGGCTGTTCTATTTGCTACAGGTATACCATAGCCTTAAATTGCATGATCATCTGGGATGTTCTAGGTTGGTAGTTAGGAAAATATAATTCTTTAAAAAATTTTTTAAGCTTTATTTATTTTTGAAAGAGAGAGAGAGAGAGGGAGGAGCAGAGAGAGGGAGACACAGAGTGAGTGGGAGAGGAGCAGAGAGAGGGAGACACAGAATCTGAAGCAGACTCCAGGCTCTGAGCCATCAGCACAGAGCCTGACGCGGAGCTCGAACTCACAAACCGCGAGATCATGACTTGAGCCAAAGTCAGACGCCCACCCAACTGAGCCACCCAGGTGCCCCAGGAATATATAATTCTTTAGAAGGACTATACGTAAGCTGTTTAAATTCCATCCGCACTAGCCTCTTTCTCACTTTAGGGTACAAGCATGACCTAGATCCACTATCTAGCCCACTGCCAGACCCACACTAGAACCCTTAGGAGGTCACTGGACCACAGGATCAACAAACACTAGCCCTCTCCCTGGCCCATCTGCTGTTGACCTTCTCTGTTCCATTTCTAACCCTGATTTCTCCTGCCAACTGCAATTCTGAGAGCTGACAATGGCAAGCTTGGCTTCCTGATACATCCTTTTTAAGTAAACTTATCAACTTCAAGAACATATCTGACTCTTTCCCTGTGATACTAAGCCTCATTCCTGATAGTATTTTACCTTTGTTGTGAATAGTAAAGTTCTTCTAGTTGGTTTATTGTTAAGAAGTACATAGACATGGGGTCTGATGGATGACATCTTTAGCCTTGGATTATAAAAAGGGGCTACCACTGTGCACTTGGCTAAAGTAAACACATTTTACCAGTGAATGGCTTTCATTTATCAAATTCTCAGCCAGCACAAAAAGCTAAGCTATGTAATAAGTACTATCCTACAACACTACTCATTTCTGAAGGCAAAAAATGATGACTAGAAGCTTTAGAGATGTTTTCTAGAAACCAAATATAAGAACAGCTTTGTTACCGTGTACCTACAGAAACAGAAAATGCATAGCCCTTTATTCATTTTTGCTCCCTTCCTGAACAGTCTTCTCTAAGTTGGTATTATTCTCTACTAGACCATGACCTCTTTGAGGACAGAATCAGGTTCTAATCCATATATAAATCCACACCATCGGGCATAATGAATGTTACATGATTGGGGCCAAATAAATGTTGGCTGAATTAATCAACAATATGTGATGAGAGAACTCACATTAGGAGGGGAGAGATCCTCTCAGCCATAATAACGGGGCAAGTGAGATTGCTTTGCCACTGGCAGCACTAAAGGCAGAGTCAGTGACTATTATCATGTGTATGGAAATTCCAGAAGAATGGATAAACTAGACTCATGGATAAGAAAGTAGTCATCACACCCACAGTGTCTTGGAGATTTTTTTAAAGTCATAACCATGCTACATAAGCAATATATTATGAAGGCTGAGCATGTGAATAAAACTTAGTATTGTCATAAATTTTACTACAAAGTTAATCAGACACATATTTAATGACATGCATAATTATTTATGCAGCACTGTAATCAGACATTAATAATAAGCAGTCCACACCAATGATTCTAAGAGTCTTTACTTGTGTTCAACCAAACCAACTGCTTGGCATTCCCCCTCTCCACCCCCCACCCCCGCTTCTTAAGTGTTAATGCTCTGTACCTACTATAACTATCAGTGGTGAAGGGCTTCTGAGATATGAATAATTTAATTCTAAGTGCAGAGATACTGAAACCCTTACTAAAGACTGTCACAAGCAGGTATGGCTCTCTGCACTCCTTCTACCACCTAAAACGCCTGAAGGAGAAGCATATGGATGCTCTGCCCACAGCTACACTTCAGTGCATTCCCACTCTAATGGCTGGATCTCTGCCCTTATGAAACAAAGAAACTAAAGAAAGCCTCTATGACCCAAAGTGGTACACTGGAATTTGGGAAATAACAACCCCCACCCATAGGCTGTCACCAGTAACTAAAGGGAATTTGTGATAAGATCCTTACCCCTTATCCCTCAGGGCAAGGGGTAGTAATGCTGACGTGCTCCCACAGTTACCCAATGGGCTGCCCACAGCGCCAGGTGACTTATGAATGCCCCCTTTGATGGTATTCCTTTCCTTGATTCACTTTTCTATTCTCTCACCAATGCTTCATGGAATCACCATGCATACATACCAGTTGCACTTGAATCCTTGTCTCCAGATCTGCTTCTGGGGGACCACAAAGTAAGATAGCGCTCCAGTGATGGGGTTGCAAGTCAGATGTATTCCCTTCCTCTAAGGGAAGGAATTCCTCCCTTATTCCTACTTATTCCTACTTTTTCCTACTCTACACACACACACACACACACACACACACACACACACACACACAGATGCAACCAATCACTTCCAGGCTTCCTGGATACCAGCCATCTGCAGGTAGCAGAAGAGCTGTGCTATAAGCCTGTGCTTTTCCTGAGGGCAGCTCTCACCATGACATGGGCCCCAGGAAGATAAAAGAATGTATGATCATTTCAAGGATGGAGGATGTTCCCTGGATTCCTGAAAGTGGGAAGCCGGTGGAAGGCAAGAGTCCATCTAGCTCAAGCAGAGAGGGGAAAAGAGAGAGAGCATGAGCTGGCAGTCTCATGGCTTAGAAAAAGCTGCCTCGGGTGCTGATCTGCAACAATTATGCAGTCCACGTACCTCTCGGTAATAGGTCTATAGTGGTCCTGATGACTAGACCTACTCCCAGCTCATTCTTCTCAGAGACAGTCCAGAGTCTTTCATTCTGCAGTTAAAGAGTTAGGCACAAATAGCCTTGATGAAGTCATGAAAGTACATTTATGCTAAAGTGTAAACGACTCATAGCTTCTTTTCTATTATATGGTGGGGAGCTGCTATGAACATAAGGACACTAATGAACTAAAAGGGGAAGGGATGTCCCTGCCAAATAAACATCAGAGAAAGGGCAAGGTGGTGGTGACCAAGGCAGCACCACTATGTACAGAATTTAGCATGGGACTTGGTACTTACACTGGCCACTAATGTACAGTATGATATGGATGTTTAAGGCATTGAAAATAAACCACTTGCTGCAATGTCCTGAGTCGAGAGGGCTAAAATCAGAACATAAAAGGGCTTACCCCTTTTTTTTTTTTTTATTAAAAGTTGTTTAGTTGTTAAGCTGGCTGCCATGAGGCCTAACATTTAGTTCCAATTATTAGATAAGTATCTGTTTTGAATGGTATTTGAATTACCAGGTTCTACCTTGTTCTGGTTGGTAAAGTCTCCTTTGTATTTTGTAAAGAGGCGAAAATTGGTATACTGATTTATAGAACAGATATGCCATTTTTCAAAGTATATTAAGACCATGGTTCACTATAACACGGTGCTTGTTGGAATAAACCTACCAAGAATAAACTGGTCTCTATTTGGGGAGGAAACACTGAGTGGAAGAGATAGGACTTTGTTTTACGTATTTTCCATTATCAGGTCATTCTGGTTTAAATGTTCTAGTTTAAACTGATGCCATTTTCTTTCCCTCTACTTTGCTGAATAAATGGCTGAGGACATTTCTAATTTACAGAGTTGGTTAACAAAATAAAATCTAATTTGGCAGCCAAAATCATATTAAGATTTATACGCTAAGAATTTGTAAAATGTATACACTAAATACACGTATGTGACTACATTAACTTTTCTTCAAGTATGCTCACCTATGGTCTTCTCTGAGGCACAGTCTATCATGCTGAGGTCCTAACATAATATGAAAATAAGATGCATTTGGGAAAGCAAGAGTAAAACAAAAACATACCTTAAGCAAAATCTTACACATCTCCAACTCATTATTAACCAGGTTTTAAGTTTTAATAAGTTCATTACATTAAAAGTTTAGATGTCTGGGTGGTTCTACCCCAAAACATGATCTCTGAGGGATTTCCATGTCTGTGTAATAGAGTGATCACGTGACACTTTCCCAACTCACTAATCTGAACATACAACATGAAGAAAGGTCATATTCTATCTTGTTTGAAACATCTGGGAAAATGAGCCTGGTATTTATAAGATGAGGCTCTCTGGTTGGGGTCGTTGACATGTCAAGCCAATCAGCTTGCAAATGTAAAAAGAACACTGGTAGGTGCAAAGGTGGAAAGGGAAAGGGGGGCAACAGAATAAAGGATTTCTTGTTAACTGATGAGAAAGGAACATACATATCTCAATGAAATGTGATTTTTTATTTTTTCTGGATTTTCCAAAGATTAAAAAATTTTATTTTATTTTTTCAATGATATTTATTCACTTATTTTTAAATATAATTTATTGTCAAATTGGTTTCCATACAACAGCCAGTGCTCATCCCAACAAGTGCCCTCCTCCCTGCCCATCACCCATTTTCCCCTTTCCCCCATCCCCCATCTACCCTTAGTTTGTTCTCAGTCCTTAAAAGTCTCTTATGGTTTGCCTCCCTCCCTCTCTGTAACTTTTTCCCCCCCTTCCCCTCCCCCATGGTCTTCTATTAAGTTTTTCAAGATCCACACTGAATGTAAATGGACTAAATGCTCCAATCAAAAGACATAGGGTATCAGAACGGATTAAAAAACAAGACCCATCTATTTGCTGTCTACAAGAGACTCATTTCAGATCTGAGGACACTTTCAGATCTTTTAAATTGGAAACTTAAATCCTTGAAATGACAAGGAAACATAAATAATTTACAAATAAACTCACTAGGTCATCAAATGCTGTTCAGTCCCCAATTGGTAAGAGCAGTGAGTACAATCTACACATTTAAGCCCACTGGCTCACTTTGCACAGTGTCAATTTACTTTCAGTAAAGGTGTCAATATCAGTTTTTTAAAAGGACATGTTGGTAAACTGTACATATCTATTTGTAGGTGCCATGATGTAACCTGGTGCACAGTAAACATTCTTCCTGTGGTTAAAAAACTTGGATGGTAGAAAAATCAGAAAAATACATGACCTACTGTTAGGTGGTGACCAAGCTTAAGGCATGTCCACTGAAAGGTTAAAACCTGGATAATAAAAAGTAGTTGCAGTACCAGTAACATTTCCCAAAATGTCAGATTGCAGAAGTATCACTTACATAATTGCTTGTAGTTTATTCCTTTGCTTTTCTCTTTTCTCTCTGCATCTTTGTAACAATTTTTTAAAACTGGAAATATAATTGTTGTCGTGTGAACAGCTGTAGAAATGATTAAAAGGTATGGAAAAACATAACATGAATGCCAATAATCTGTTTCTAGCAGTAATATATGTGGAACACTGTTTAGGAACAAAAGAGGAGAAAGAAGCACAAAGGGAGAAAGGTTTATCATCTTTGAAAATGTAAAAACTAAACTTCATCGCTTAATAGGAAAAAAAAGGTTTCATATTTAAAGTCAAGGAGAGCTAACTCCTAGCTGGCAACACTACCCTGCATCACTGGGGTCAGCAGCAGTGACTTGCTGTGGGGCAATGTTGCAGGACAAAGTGGACAGGACTTTGGAGCTAGGGGACAGAAAATAATCCACCTCTGCCAGATGAGTGATGTTGGGCAAATCAGTTAGTCTCTGCCAGACTACATTTTGTCATCCAAAAATTTGATATAACTACCCAAGAGCCTCATGTGGAGGTGAACACGTATTTCTCTGTGAAATGTTTGTTGCTGTTTAAATAGACAGCACTGTGCAAATGTAGGCTACTGTTTCGTATTGCCAATTGTCAAATATGCTACTTAATTCTATCCAGCTATACAAAGTAGCATAGCCTCCCAATGGTCTTTTGAATAGTTAAAGATTTATGAATAAAATGATTTTCCTAATAGGATTAACCTGAAGCTTTTCTTAAACATGTAACCTTGAGCCCACCCTACAAAATAATGCTTTGACTATAGCAATGTACATAAAGACTATTCTAGTTTCTAAGATGTCAAACATCGTTCACAAAAGAGAACTACTCTTGAAAGAGATATATTTGTTTTAGCAAGAAAAGATTTCTAGTTCTAATTATGAGTGATTTATTGATGAATGCAAACCATAGCGTAAGAGGCATTCCTACGAGTGTCCTCATGTGTGGTTTGCAAGGTTAAGGAAGAGGAGAAATGACTTGATGGTACCAATGGACCTTATATCTATTTAAATATTGTTAAAGGAAAATTATCTCTTAGGCATTTAAGAAAACTACATTGGGGTGCCTGGGTGGCTCAGTCGGTTGAGCGTCCCACTCTGGCTCAGGTCATGATCCCACAGTCCGTGAATTCGAGCCCCGCGTTGGGCTCTGAGCTGTCTGTGCTGACAGCTCAGAGCCTGGAGCCTGCTTGGGATTCTGTGTCTCCCTCTCTCTCTTTGCCCCTTCCCCACTTGCACTCTGTCTCTCTCTCTCTCTCAAAAGTAAACAAACATTAAAAAAATTTTTTTAAAGAGAAAAAAAAAAAGAAAACTGATTAAAATAAGTCTGAGAATGGGAAAACACCAAAACTGTAAAGAAGGTAAAAATAAGCATAATCTTAACCAAAGATAATAATAAACCAACATGTTGACATACCAGTCACCCTCTATAAATACATCTTCTAAAAATGCACCCTATAAATATACTTTTGCACCTGCTTTCTTCCCATTGAGTATCAAATATACTTTTTTTTTTTTTTGAGAGAGAGAGAGAGAGAGCGAGTGCACAAACAGGGGAGGGACAAAGAGAGAGAGGGAGACACAGAATCTGAAGCAGGCTCCAGGCTCTGAGCTGTCAGTGCAGAGCCCAAGGCAGGGCTTGAACCCATGAGCCGCAAGATCATGGCCTGAGCCACAGTTGGATGCTGAACCAACTGAGCCACCCAGGTGCCCCTCAAATAGACTTTTTAAGAGCAACTGTTTGGAAATTGTCAAGTACCTGAAGAAATATGTTGCGATTGACATAATTCAGTGGCCAATGGAAATATCATGGCAAGTTCCCAACCGGTCTCATCTCACTGAATAGAAACAAATGTCCTCATTTCAAACAAGTGGGAATAACCGAACTGATTTAGGACTCTACTTCTCTTCTAGTTAAAAAATGTAGTTCCATGCAGCAACAATATTATGGGGAACAAAAGAAAAAAAATAACTGTCTAAATTTGCACTAGGGTCATTTCTTCAGACGACCAAAGACCATCTTTTTCCCAGCTCCGTGATTCAGGCTTAAACTGGATCTCTCAGAAGCAACAACAGAATTTTTGCCAAGTGACTAGGATATAAACACCCTTTTGGTTGCACAGTGAGACATATGCTCTAAAGAAATGTGGTTCAAAATAGGCAAGTGGGTTTCTCTAGAATGAACGAGAGCCCTTGTAAGCAGCTTTGTCTTCAGAGCCTCATGTCTGCACTCATGTCAGCTTGGTAACTGTTGTCTCCACAGGTAACGGCGGCACACTGTTTTCATGATTCCTTACACTAATGAACTGCTATAAATTTGTTTTCGATATTCCAGAGAGCCCTAACTTCAGCCTTTAGGCAATGCTGAGGATGCACCCTATACTCTAGTCTCACCTTTTGCAAGGTGTACTCTCAGCACTGTGGGCGATTTCCATGAGAGGATATTCTATTTAAAGAACTACTGTCCCAGCATAATACACAAAATCATTTATGAAGGTGCAAGAGACATGGAAATCTCTCAATTATGTTTACACAAGCACAATGTCAGGGCCTCCCTTCCCTGTTCCCTAAGGGGCTGGGAGAAGAGTACTCAGTTGTGAGCAGAGAAAGACATGCAGGAAGTGTTCACGTGGTCATGGAGTGGGAAGATAGAAACTTCTCCAAAAAGCTGCACACATACACTTCCTGAGCCCAAGAGTGTGCCCAAGAGTGTCCTGGGCATTTTCAGAAAGAAGGGAGGCAGGCCAAAGCAGAGAATGGTCTTAGGCTCCCTATTTTTGACCTCAAACACAGACATCAAATTCTTCTCTTGGCATGTTTTAAAATGGAGTACCTTTAAAACAAGGAATATTTAAAGGGTGCATTAAATTTTATTTTTAAAACCTTCCATAGGCTAAAAATAAGCAAACCACTCTCAATTGACAAAAATGTGCTAATGCAACATAAGTACCTTCACCTTACAATTACAATCAGATTCATAGCCTTTGATGTCCCTTGAATTTAAAAATGGAAATGACAACATAAATTTATAATGTTAATGATTTTCCAATTTAAATTCCAAGATAGAAATGAAAAAAATTTTAATGTCATTCAAAAAAATACCCACCGGTCAGAGTGGCTAAAATGAACAAATCAGGAAACAACAGATGCTGGTGAGGATGTGGAGAAACGGGAACCGTCTTGCACTGTTGGTGGGAATGCAAACTGGTGCAGCCTCTCTGGAAAACAGTGTGGAGGTTCCACAAAAAATTAAAAATAGAACTACCCTTCAACCCAGCAATAGCACTGCTAGGAATTTATCCAAGAGATACAGGAGTGCTGATTCATAGGGGCACATGTACCCCAATGTTTATAGCAATAGCGAACTTATGGGAAGAGCCTACATGTCCATCAACTGATGAATGGATAAAGAAGATGTGGTTTATATATACAATGGAATACTACTTGGCAATGAGAAAGAATGAAATCCTGCCATTTGCAGCAATGTGGATGGAACTGGAAGGTATTATGCTGAGTGAAATAAGTCAGTCAGAGGAGGACAAATATCATATGACCACTCATATGTGGATCTTGGGAAGCTGAACAGAAGACCATGGGGGAGGGGAAGGGGAAAAACTGGTTACAAACATAGAGGGAGGGAGGCAAACCATAAGAGACTTTTAAATACAGAGAACAAACTGAGGGTGGATGGGGGGTGGGGGAGAGGGGAAAGTGGGTGATGGGCATTGAGGAGGGCACCTGTTAGGATGAGCACTGGGTGTTGTATGGAAACCAATTTGACAATAAATTATATTCAGAAAAGTATACCCAACTCCTGAGTTGGCAGTTAATATCCTTTTAACAATATTTCACACATGCACTCACACACACACACACACACACACACACACACACACACATACACACACACCCTGTAGTCTCATAACTGTGCACCAATGAGATGGGGACAATTTAGTTTTACTATTATAGTGGTAAAATTCATAATGAGAACATGTTTGCCACAAAATCAAATCTCTTCCCAGATATCTTCCATAGAGGGCCAGAAGTCTTCCCAGTTTTTTCACTCATGTATACCTGATCCCCACAACAAATACCTGTCACATAGTGCGTGGTTAATGCACATTAGTTGAATGAATAAATAGAGAAAATAGAAATACAGTGCATGATGTGTTTGTGAAGCTGTGTGTATATTGTTATCGGGGTATATAAATAGCCTTGTTTTAAATTTGGGCATAAGGGGGGCACCTGGGTGGCTTAGTTGGTTGAACGCCTGACTTCAGCTCAGGTCATGATCTCACAGTTCATGAGTTCGAGCCCCGCATCAGACTTGCTATTAGCAGCTCAGAGCCCAGTTCAGATCCTCTGTCCCCCTCTCTCTGCCCCTCCGCAGCTCATTCTCTCTCACTATTTCTCAAAAATGAATAATAAATTTGGGCATGAGGACATCTGATGGAATACATTTACCAAAATCAAAGACATTATTGCCTGAACTTCTGTGCAGCAACAGAAGAAAAACCACTGGCAAATGGCCAGGTAGGTGCCTGGTCAACCTCAAGATGAATCTGGAGCAAGCCTGGGGCAGTGGAGGTGGCACCTGGGGTTCTACTTTGGCACTCCTCCTACCTGGGCGCCCAGACAGGAGAAGCACAGTAGCACTCATGGATTGGATAGCACATGCCAGGTTCAGGCTAATCCGTGGATTATCTCATTCCATCCTTAGGGTAGATGCTTATTCTATTCCTACTTGTTTGATGAGAAAACTAAACACAGAGTTATAAAACTTATCAGAGGGCTCTTGCCTACCCACTGGAGTGGGGTTTTAGCTTTTGCATTCTGCTTTTAGAGTCTACACAAGAACCACCGTGTTACATGGATTGTCTCAGGGAACCTCCCCTCCCTGGGCCCCAATCTGTAAAATGTAGGCAGCCCAGTTGATAAAAATTAAGTTTCAAGACACTCCAAGGGGGAGCCTGGGTAACTCAGTCTGTTGAGGGTCCCAACTCTTGATTTTGGCTCAGGTCATGATTGCAGGGTTGTAGGACTGAGCCCCTAGAAGGGCTCTGCACCGAGTGTGGAGCCTGCTTAAGATTCTCTCTCTCTCTCTCTCTCTCTCTCTCTCTAAAAAGAAAGAAAGAAAGAAAGAAAGAAAGAAAGAAAGAAAGAAAGAAAGAAAGAAAGAAAGAAAGACACTCCAGGGTGTGGGCACAATGGGAGAAGGGAGTCAAAAGGTACAAACTTCCAGTTACAAAGTAAATAAGCGCTAGGGATATAATGTATAGCACGGTGACTGTAGCTAATAATATTGTATCGTGTATTTGAAAGTTGCTAAGAAAGTATATCTTAAAAGTTCTCATCACAAGAAAAAAATTATAACCATGTGCAATGATGGATGTTAACTAGACTCATTCTGGTGATTTCTCAATATGTACAAATATTGAATAATTACATTGTATACCTGAAACTAATATAATGTTATATGTCAATTATATCTCAGTTAAGACAAAAAGACACTCCAGGGTACCTGAGTGGCTCAGTCAGTTAAATGTCCAACTTTCACTCAGGTCATGATCTCATGGTCTGTGAGTTCGAGCCCTGCATAAGGCTCTGTGCTGACAGCTCAGAGCCGGGAGCCTGCTTTGGATTCTGCCTCTTTCTCTTTCTCTCTCTCTCTCTGTCTCTCTCACTCTCTCTCTCTCTCTCTCTCCCTCCCTCCCTCCCTCCCTCCCCTGCTCATGCTCTGTCTTTCTCTATCTCAAAAATAAATAAACATCAACAAAAATTAAGGGTGCCTGGGTGGCTCGGTCAGTTAAACATCTGATTCTTGATTTCGGCTCAAGTCATGATCTCTCAGTTTATGGGTTCGAGCCCTGCGACAGGCTCTGTGCTGTTAGCACAGAGCCTGCTTGGAAATCTCTCTAGCCCCTCTTCTGCTCTCTCTCTCTCTCAAAAATAAATAAACTAAAAAAAATAAAAATAAGAAAACAATTAAAAAAAAAGACACTCTAGGTTAAAGACCCCAAATTCTGATATTTATTTATCTAAAAAGGCCATAGTGGTCTCACTGCAATATACCCTGTCATCTTGATATTGTTGGTCCATTAAATATTGGGATCGATTTCATAGTAAGTAATGATGGACTATTCCTGAAATTTTATAATAGCAAGACCAGAGATAGGTTTCAGTACATCTATAGTTATTTAAAAACAGTTACAGTATATAGTATGTGGCTGCAACAACCAGATGAAATAGGAATCCAACCAGCCTTTCTTCTGGACCAGTAAACACTAAGATTTAATGGATATTTTCATTAAATTTATTCTAACTTTTGTTGCCACTTATGGGTCGTTTACTTGCCAAAAGTTACTTTCTAATTGCTTTATGTTTCCTAAGTAGCCTTTATACTGCTTAGGTAAGGATGGCAAAAAATACTGGGCCTAGGTGTGAAATGGATAATTAAATTAAATGGACTCAGGTACACCTGGCTGGCTCAGTTGGTACTGTATGTGACTCTTGACCTTGCGGTTGTGAGTTCAAGCCCTACACTATGCCTAGAGATTATTTAAAAAAATAAAATCTTAAAAAAAATTTTTTTAAAGGGGCACCTAGCTGGCTCAGTCAGTTGAGCATGTGACCTTGGCTCAGGTCATGATCTCATGGTTTGTGAGTTCAAGTCCTGCATTGGGCTCGCTGCCGTCAGTGTGGAGCCTGCTTTGGATCCTCTGTCCCACTCTCTCTCTCTCTCTCTGTCCCTCCCCAGTTTGTGCTCTCTTTCTATCTCAAAAATAAACATTAAAAAATTAAAAAAAAATTTAATGGGCTAAAAAAGGATTCCCTCATTAGTACCTATACATTGAAATACACATTATTGTGGTTTGGTTTCAATCTGGTATTTTAAAATCTAAAATAGTACCAATTTTATACAATAACAGTAAAATCCTTATTTGTTGAGAATATGCACAGATAAAAGTTTATAAGCTTAAAAAACAAATAGCAGTAATTGTCATACTTTCCCAATAATAAAACACATTTTAGTAAGGTTTCACCTTATAAATTTTTTTTTAATATTTATTTTTGAGATAGAGAGTGCATAAGTTGGGGGAGGGGTAGAGAGAAGAGGGAGACACAGAACCCAAAGTAGGCTCCAGGCTCTGAGCCATCAGCAGAGCCTGATGTGGGGCTTGAACTCACAAACCATAAGACCATGACCTGAACCCAAGTCCAATGCTTAACTGAGTGAGCCATCCAGGCATCCCTAAGGTTTTCATATTTTAAAAACTCAAAATAGCTTTATAAGTTCACAAAATAATACTATTTTTTTTCCTCAAGATATTAACACATTCTTGTATTGCAGCTGGATAGGATTATTTTTTGGAGATTTAGCATTTGCCACTTTAAGGAGTATTTCTTTTAATATTTTTACTTCAATATTCAGAAAACAGCATAATTACATTAAATTTAATTTTTAAAACAATATGAATACTTTTGTTTGAAATATAACAACTTTGATAATATCACGTATCTAATCTGATGTTGTAATAAATTGGGGTTTAACAGTGATTTTCTATGATACAACCAATAATTCAAAAACTAATCGTTCTACAGGAGGATAAAATGTATCAAATCTGTTGGTTCTGAAGGTGAAGCAAGGTTTCGTTCTGGTACAGTGTATCATTGAGATCCCAGGAGGAAACAGAATTAAACTCAGTTCAAACGGAGAGATTTTTAATGAAGGGACAACCTACAGAGGTGTTGGCAGGGTCAGGGGAATCAACATGGACACAAGATGCGAATAACCTAGAAACCGGCACTACCACCACCCCTCCCCCCCACCAGCCCAGCCTTCCCAAAGCAGGAGATACAAAGGGGGGAGAATGTTACTGACATGACAGCTGGAGCCCAAGAGAGCAGGAAAGGCTGCAGAGCAGGAGCTACAATCCTGAAAAGGGGAAGCTACTGCCAGAGGTTTTTGAGGGTCATTACTTCATACCACCTGCACTGAAGGGACAGAGCAGGAAGAAATACCCCAACTTCTCTCTCCTCTTCTCTCCGATCCTCTGCTTTTACCTTCCACTGGCCCAAACAGAAGCCAATTGGAAGGAATCAGCTTCTAGGGGCAAAAACAGAGAAGAGGAAGGCAGGGTGTGGCTCAGTGGCAGGGGACCAGAGCACCAGCGAGCTCAGTCACATAACTGTCACTGAGGCCTGAAGCAGAGGCGCAAGACTAAGCATGCTCCTCTGACCTAATTTCTAAGAAGTCAACCAGAAAATACCATTTTGGGAAAACAATTTTTTAAAAATATAAAATCCCTTAACAAATTATCTGATTAAAAGTGGGCAGAGGACCTGAAAACACATTTTTCCAAAGAAGACATCCAGAGGGCCAACAGATACATGAATCACTAATCATCAGGGAGATGTAAATCAAAACCACAATGAGATAACACTTCACACCTGTCAGAATGGCTAAAAAAAACCCCAAACCTCCTTTTCCTTCTGAATTTTCCCTCCTTCAAATTCTATTTAATCTCTTCCTTTCATTTACCTCCTGGTAACACAGAAGTCTGTGGTTCAATAAGTCCTCCAGTTAAGCAGACCTCTCTCTAACACCCCATCCTCACAGCACTCTGAGCTGTGGGAAGTCTATACTACTGTCAATGAATGCAAACTCTAGGAAATTTTCCTAAGACCTATTACGATTAGTGATACTTTTCACAAAATTTAACCCAGCCACCCACCAGTGATGACAACATACACCATTTCTTTGATAAATGTCAAATGCATGTGAAGTACATACGTGAAATGTTTGTTTCAATGTTCTCTAATCTATTAATTTTATATGTATGTGTGTAATTTTTGCATGTCTTCGGATTACAGGGTAAATGCAAACTAATACAGAGACTGACCAAAGCTACCACATGAGAACTTAGGTAGCCCCACTACTAAGAAGCCTTCTGAGTACACCTGGAAGTCTTAAGTGGAGGTTCTCCAGGTATGCATCCCTGACTACCACTAAACAAGGTCCTGGAGGGCAGGAAGCATGGGTGATTCATCTTTGCAGTAGCCAGAGGTCCTAAAACAGTGTCTTGCACATTGCAGGCACTCAATAAATGCTGAATTGGTCAAACATTGGTCTGTCCCCATAACCAACCACCCCAAAAGCACACAGATAATTACTTCTTGGAAAAATTCCAACTACTGTTTGATGTTACCTATGTGACTTTTCCCTCAAGAGCAGCTTTGTAGGATTACATTATTTCCTTTTTTCCCCCCTTTGACCTTAATGGCATGTGCTTGAACAACAGCTTCACATAAAATTACTACCAGCACATACCACAGCAGATTCAAGGTATAATTTTAAAAATGGTGCCAATATCTCTCAATTTAGAAGACACATAGTCTCTCCTTCTGAACAAGGCTAAAAAATGCATAATCTGGTATTAACATAAGAGCTCAAGATATTTTGAATATACTTTTTTTTTTTTTATGATCCAAGATTTTTTTTTTGGGAAAGAATTAAAATGTTACCACAAATCTGGCCTTCATTAAAAAGCAATCCTGCATTTTCCTGCATTTAATAAAAGTGTCCAATTACAAAGTTTATTTTGTAATGTAACTTTTAAAACCTAAATAGCAAAAATATTGCATTTAGAATGAATCTGAGTAGGTGTAAAAAAAAAAAAAGACATACCCAGGAAGACAGATTTTGGTGAAAGTTAAAATATTTCATACTTTGTACAACTTAGGATCATTTTCATATTTTATAGTATTGATCCAAGCTTAATTTGAAATGACCTTGACCCTTGAAATACTAAATTTAAGACTTTAGAACAAACTAGCCATTCTCTTCTTCTTTATAGGCAAATTGACTAAATACTAAGGAATTGTATGTTGGGGCCTTTGAACCATGACCAAGAGAAGAAACACTGTTTGATGTATATAAACACTAGAGAATCCATTTTGACTTAATAAAAGGATGAGTTCATTGCACATCCTGTGACAAAATATTCCCCTTTTCCTGAACATGCTCTCTTATTCCAACAATAGATTGTATTTTCCCCAGGATGTGGGGCGATGGGGGATCAAGACAGCTGTTAATATTCATTTCTCAAAATGCACTGTGGTGGGAAATTCAGAATACAGTGAAAGGTAATAAACCTTTTACTTCACCAAAACAGAAGGCTGAATTTAGAGCAGCAGGTAAAGGACATAACAGCACATTCATCATCTGCAATCTTTTAAGTTGCCTAAATCTCTATGATACATTAAATGCTTCAGATCGATGGTTTTATAATATTTTACCAATAGTTCAACACCTGAAAAACCTTAGCAGATTAAAGTCTTAAATTTCAAATATGACCTAACTCGATCTTTTTTATTTTTTAGACCCTCTCAAATTTCCATTTCTTTTTATTAATTGATAAACGATAAAGAATTTTAGGTGCTTATCCACAAAGAAATGAAATTTTCACCTTTTTAGGAACCTAAAAGATGAATAGAAAAAGCCAATCCCAATATAATGTTGTCAAAAGAATATTTTGGAATAGAATGTGACAATTACTTACTTATACTTATGTGGCTCTACCATTCAAAGTGCATCCACGCTTCAAAGCTAAACCTTCAGTAATATCATGGTTGATAGCATCTAATTTCATGTTTAGCTGAGGTCTTAAAGATCCAAAAGGACCAAGACAAACGTATCTATTGTTCTGGCTACTGTATCCATCTTCATCACCATTGTTTTGGGGTGAAATATATTGCAGCCAACCCTCTGAGAGAGACTAAAATAGACAGACGTTGTTTTTGCCTGCCAGCATCCCTTCTGTAATTTTTCTTTGGAGAATGTCCCTAGCCTAGACAATGTGGGGCTAACAAACCCCTTTTCAGAGGAAGACACCTGAATCCAAGTTCAGTCAGGAGAGTGGTTCATTCTCCATGCCCAGACAGTGGCTAGCACCTCAGATTGTCCTGAGACTTTTGTTGCAAATATTAAACAAAAAGCACTCCTTCTTTCTTGCTAGGACTAAGTTGGCAGTAGCATCTAAGGGGCTATCGTATGGAAAAGACTTGTCTGAAAATGAAGCCAAAGCCAGAAATGAAAGATCATAATAACTTTGGTAGATCCAGCCATATTTCCACTGGCAAGATGTACCCATTGGCTTTTTTGCATTAACCACATAAACTCCTTTATACTTAAGACAGTTTGAATGGGTTCTGTCACTTGCAGCTAAAAGAATTCTAAGTCTAAAATGTGACAATGCTAAAAATAAACATGACTGCTTTTGAGGTGCTTAATGGATCTCCCTCCCCTTATATATTATCTCCTTTGATCCTCACAACTCAGGAAATATTTATTAATATTAAATTAATATTCATTATTTTTTGAAAATATACTATGTGGAAGAGGGATGGAGAATGCCAGAGGAGTGAGGAGGTTAGATACCTCAAAGCATTCAACAGATATTCATCAAATGGAAGATTAAACATTATCTAGCAAAGCCAGGGTGCAATTGTTGCACTAATCCCTCAGTGATAAATTAGGAGGCTCTTGAAGTAGCCTGGGCCAGAAAGATGAATGCCAAATAGGCAGCCCTATGAGAATCATTCAAACAATAGGACATAGAGATGGAATCAAATTAGATATGGGGGTCCCAGGTGGGTGTGGCTGTTTTCATTGAAATAGGTGAAGAAGGAAGGCACAGAATTTAGGAGGCAAGGAAGGAGACAAAGTGTGGGTCAGTTAAACATGCCTGCAGGGTATATAAGCAAAAAGGTCCAACAGGCATTCAGTATGAAAGGCCTGGGCTGCAGAGAGGCTGAGATGGGAGATGCCAGATGGAGCATCACCAGCATAGGGATGGCAGTTCAGGCTTGGGCACTGCCCTACTATAGCCTCACCATGAAACGAAGAGGAAAGGGCTGGCGACCAACCCCCTCCAGGTAATCTCAGTCCTGCTTGTGAGCGCCATAAAAGCTGGCTTTCCCCGACAGAGCCGGTACTTAGGAAATATCTGTGCAATGACTGACTGAAGAGTGCACCGTTGGTTCTACACGAGTGCTTCTCCAGGGACCCCCCCCCCCCCCACCGCTTCCAGCTATACTGGATGGCCGCTATATTGCATGGTGTCTCGTTATTCACCTCTCACCTCCTAAACTAGTTCATGCTCTCACATTAGGTGTAATCGCAGCTGGCAACGCTTTCTGGGGATGTCTCAAAAAGATCGGAGTTGAAAAAATATTTTTGTGTCATTTTAATTTAAAGTAAAATTGTTGCCTCTTTCCCCACCCTTTCCTTTTCCTTGGCGAGCCCAGTGACCCCGGTGGTCTTCCAAACAGAGGCGGGGGTCGGAGCTGGGATTCCCCCAAGGTAATTCTTTAGACAGCTATCAAAGTCTCAAAAGAAACAAAGGCTGAGAATCTGAAAGGTGTGGCAATTGGCGATTCCAAGACAGGTTTCCCCGCGTGGGGGAACGAGTACCCCAGGGGCAGGAGACCCTGTGGGGCAGCGAGCCCGGAGATCCAAAGGAAGTGTAGGCAGTCCGCGCCTGCAGGTCCCAGCGCTTGCGCCTGGCTGCAGCCAGCCGAACGTCCATTCTGGCTTGGCTGAGCACTCAGGTTCAAGGTCGCACGGGGGTGACCCGAGCGCCAGGTGCCCCGATGGCCAGCATCCCAACCCGCCTCTGCTTAGGGTCCGGAGCTGGCACTTCTGCTCTGGACACAACCGAGAGGTCCGTTCACCCTTCTGCTTCCGCCTGGTTAACTGCAGACTTTCATCCCTCAGGTCTCCGCCTGCCGGCACCTCGGGCTGGAACGCGCCCTTTTCTCTTTCTCCGCAGCTCCCCTCTGCCTGCCACTTAGCAAAACTGCATTTTTACTTCCCTGTTTGAGATTACGTGTGTGTGTGTAAAGTTCTAAGTCAATAAGTG
The DNA here is from genome assembly GCF_022079265.1 of Lynx rufus. Lineage (NCBI taxonomy): Eukaryota > Metazoa > Chordata > Mammalia > Carnivora > Felidae > Lynx > Lynx rufus. The sequence continues at coordinate 23,408,148 of NW_025814830.1, read as the reverse complement.
AGGCAAAAATTCTTGTAGGATCATAATTACTCTTGAAAAATCGCCCATACATCACAAGATTTGGTGTCTACACTCAACGTTGATGTGCAGGAACGTGTGGCTAAAACAAGGAGTAAAGGTGCACAATATATTGAAAAAATACGGATGCAAAATATAATTGTAAGTGCAAAAGAGAAAACGGTATCAGATAAATGAGCCTGCGTGCGACGCCACTGTACTAGTTACTGCCTAAAGAGTCACCAAGGCGGGCCTCGTCTGTTTTGGCTCGCCACGGCATCCTCAGCGCCTGGCCCAGTGCCTGCGACTTCGTACACGTTCAAAGATCTATCCCGAAAAAAAGGGACGGACAGACGGAAGGAAGGAAGCAAGGAAGGAAGGAAGGAAGGAAGGAAGGAAGGAAGGAAGGAAGGGTGGGACCCCGTGGCCGGCAGACAGGGGGGCTGGAGAGGGGCGCAAGGGAGGCTGGGCGAGCTCCATCCCGGTGGCCGAGGGCTGCGGAGCCAGGTGCTGAGGCTGGCGTGGGATCCGGTGAGCCGGACTGGGACCGCGGCACCTGCGCCTCCCCGGGAGGCCACGGCGCAGGCCCCGCCCCGCCCCCGCCCCGCCGCGCACGCACGCGCCCTGCAGCCGGGTCGCCCGGCCGGCTCGCTCGCTCAAGCTCACCCGCGCGCTGGCTGCCCCTCGCGCCTGCGCCCGCTGGGGGGCGCTCCCCTCCCGCCCCGCGCGCCGACACGCGGGCGCCCCCCGCACGGCTGATTCCATTCCCGACCTGGGCGCGCGCGCCACCTCCTACCTGCGGGCCGGCGATTGGAGGCGCGCAGAAGGGCTGAGAGGGCTGAACAAGACCGCGGCCTGAGGCGGAAAGCGAAAGAGCTAGCGGCCGCGGCGGAAGGTCCGGGCACGGGCGCGCGCGCGCCCGCGCGCGCCCCCGGCCCTCGTTCCCTCAGTCGACTCCCAGCCAGAGCCCAACCCTGCTGCCGCGCGCCGCCCGCCTCGCCGCGCCTAATAACAACGGTGCCCGGGGTCAGGTGGCCGCGCGCGGACAGCGCCTCCATTGGCTCAGCGGGGAGCGCGGCGCATTAGGATTGGTTGGGAGGCGGAGCCTCGACCAGTGGGAAGGCGGAGCTGTGGAGGGAGGCGGGCTGGGAGGCAGCGGGGGCGGGGCCAGGCCGTGGTCCGCGCCTTTGTGCCCGGCGCGCGCTCTCCGCCCGCTCCGGCTGCAGCGCCGGCTGCATCAATAATTCAGAGCGGCGGCGGCGGCGGCAGCGGCGGGTGCGAGCAGGAGGCGGCGGAAGCAGCGGGGACCGAGCGGCAGCGGCTATGTATCCAAGTGCGGCTGGGCAGCCGCGGCACCCCTGAGGCCCGGGAGGGGCTCCGGGAGCATCGCGCGGGGGGTACGCTTGCCACGGAGTGCAAGGAAGAGCAGTAGTGTCCAGAGCGGCATCTGCGAAGCTGCGCACGGAGCTGAGGAGGGGGCTTCGGAGTGGGGTTGGGGCGGGGGGGCGGCTGGCGCAGGCAGCCCCCGGGGTGGGGGGCGGGGTGGGCGCCGGCGCCGCGATGCTGGGCGTCGTGGAGCTGCTGCTGCTGGGGGCGGCGTGGCTGGCGGGCCCGGCCCGCGGGCAGAATGAGACGGAGCCCATCGTGCTGGAAGGCAAGTGCCTGGTGGTGTGCGACTCCAACCCCACGTCCGATCCCACGGGCACAGCTCTCGGCATCTCTGTGCGCTCCGGCAGCGCCAAGGTGGCTTTCTCTGCCATCAGAAGCACCAACCACGAGCCGTCCGAGATGAGTAATCGCACTATGATCATCTACTTTGACCAGGTGAGCGCTCCATCAGATTGGTTTGCGAGGGGGAGAGGTGGAGGGTTGATGTTCGATCCACTCCAAGGCTCTGCGGAGCCTCGGGAGCAGGAGTTCGGGACTGACTCTTGTCTACTTCCCTTCGTTCCCGTCTCATTGTAGGTACTAGTGAACATCGGGAACAACTTTGATTCAGAACGCAGTACTTTCATCGCCCCGCGCAAAGGGATCTACAGTTTTAACTTCCACGTGGTAAAAGTCTACAACAGACAGACCATTCAGGTCAGCCGCTGCCTCAGGGTCAGGCCCCGAGCCCGGCAGAGGGCTATTACCTGCTGGAGTGAGCGGGCCGTATGGGGGGTGGGAGATAGAAGGGGCAGCTGCATGTGCCTGGGGTTGCTTGGATGGACGAGTAGCAGGGCCTCATAGTTCTGTGGCTTGGACTGTCTCTTGTTTTCTTCTCTCGCCGGCTCTTGGAACCTAGTCCTCTTCCCACACAGAGTTTCCTGCCTTCGCCTTCTGGGCCCCTCCAAAGAGGTTCTTCCCCTTTTCCTACGGGATACCAGGGATTTCCCGTAGAGGTTGCTGGTTAGCATCAAAGACCGTTCCTCTTTCCAGAAGCTTTCCGCGACCGTTGCCTTCAGCTCCACAGACCGTATCCTCATTCTCTGTCCCAGCTCGGAAGCCTGGACTCCTGTGCGCTTGCCTTTAGCACCACGCTCGGGCCGGGATGGGAAGGGTGCTCCTGGCATCCCTTTGGAGACTCTGGGTTTTTGAACTACCGGCGGGCGCCGAGCCCAAGCGTTTGAAGGGTGGAGAGAGCAGGGGGCGGGTGTAGTGCTGCTCCCCCAGGGGCTCCAGCTGTGCCTGTGTCAGCACTCACCGTCCCTCTAGGTTCCCAAAGGTGTCCAGGTTTCCTTTGGGCAAAGACAAGAGCCGGGATGCACGGCTGGGGAGAGGGCGCTGGGCCTTTGGCTGCTGATGCTACCGCAAGGGCAAAACCAGGCGGTGATGGCACGGCCGGTTCTGGGGATGAAGCACAGAGTGCAGCCCTGGCAGAATTTCTCATCAGTCCGAAGCCTTGCCCAGCTTCCCTACCGTGTCTCCACTGTGTCAGGCAGCTAGGACCGGGAGGAAGCAGGGTTTGGTTTGGCTTGGTTCTCCCGGAAACTCCAGTTGCCCGAGTTTCTCTTTGAAGCGGGGTGGGGCAGGGGGTAGGGGTGGGGGTGGAAGCGAATGTCTTGGGACACCAGAGCTGCCTATGGGTTCGTTAAGCTGGGTAAAAGAACGCAGTCAGGCTTTGCTTGGCGCACTTTAGGAATGAAAGCAACTCCCATTTTGGGGGCAGACCCTTCCTGTCACCCAGATTGGCTGTTTTTCGCCCCACTGGTCCCTCAGCAGTAAGCTGCAGAGCCCCCTTTTTAAACCACCGACCCCCTTCCACCATGCTCCCAGGCCTTTGTGGTTGTTAGCCAAGCGGGGAAGGTTCGCATCTCCACTGCTGCTTAGGTACCCTCCTCTGTCGCGCCTCTGAAGTAGGCCTTTCTCTTTCCCAGGTAAGCCTCATGTTAAACGGGTGGCCGGTGATTTCAGCCTTTGCTGGTGACCAGGACGTGACCCGGGAGGCCGCCAGCAATGGAGTTCTCATCCAGATGGAGAAAGGCGACCGAGCATACCTCAAGCTGGAGCGGGGGAACTTGATGGGGGGCTGGAAGTACTCGACCTTCTCTGGATTCCTGGTCTTTCCCCTCTGACTGGCTCATCACCGTAATGGAGGCAGGGAGAGGGCGAAGGCAGGAGGAAGGCAGGAGGGGGAATGAGAAGATGGCACGACTGGAAACTTCCTACATGGTCCCCAGCTGTATCCGGGTAAAAGGTGTGCACCGGAGGCCGGTGGGACAACTTTGTCCGTTTCCTCATTAGGAGAAGCAAATTCTGCTTAGCTCTGCGCACTCCCATTTCCAAAAATAAACTCGCCTCCCCGATTCCGGTTGAAGTAATCAAGAAAGAGAGACTGCCTTGTCATTGTTTCTTACCCCCATGTTCATGTTCCCTAAAATTTATACAAAAGAAACTTTGTATTTCACTGTATAAGGTGAAATATCTTCCTCCTCAGCCCCCTCGGAATCTTTCCACCTGCTGAAATCTAATATACTCCTCCCCCTTTTTAGTTTGGAGAGGGGAATAAGGTTTTTGTTTTGTTTTTTGAATGGGGGAGGTAGTTTTAATTTGGCAAGTATTGCTCTTAAAACACCGCTCAAGAGTTAATTAGCTGAAGATACTTTGTGTCCTCCGCTGCTTGTTAGCAGAGACAGGACTTACCTTAGTGGTGACTGGTTCAAAAATATATATAAATATATATCATTTGTATTCAAAGAACTCTTCCCAGTGGAAACTGGCTGTATTTCCGTATTTCTATGTCCTATTCGGAGTGATCGTGAAATCTAAGGCTGCTTGATGTTCTGATGCTTGTCAATGCCCTCGTGTTCTGTGGCTCCACTAAATGCCAGGAGGTTCTTCCGGACGCTTCCTCGTCCTCTGTAACATACGTGTGAATAGCCAAGATTTAATTTTGCTTTAACCCAATAAAGTTGAAGTGGGACTTTTATTTTTCTGAAACAGCTTTCTAAACTCCGCACCTTCCCCAGCTGCGAGGTTTGGGGGCGGGTTGTGGAAGCGCAAGGCTGAGAGGCGCCGGGGACTTGGTGGGAAGGCCTGGGCGTGAGGGCTTCTAGCGAAGCCGGCCTGCGCTCCTTTTTTTTGCGCCAGGCCTACAGCCAGCCCGCATTCGCCTGTGCTCCCTGCTTTGGCCAAAATCTTGCCTGGCCAGGAGACACTACCGGCCTGGAAGCGAAGTGGGATTTTTTCGAAGTCCAGATACATCAGGAATAATCCCAATTGGAGGAGTCGGCACGCTTCCCACGCCTCCGCCCCTGGATGTCCCGAACCGTCAGCCCCACATTTCCCGGAGCAGCTTTATGTTTTACACCAGCGCCTCTGAATCCCGCGTCCGTCCGCCGTACTAGCCTGGCGCCCAGGACCTGTGATTGCGCTCCACGCAGGACTTTCGTTCGAGAGGTTCGTCCAGGAGGTTTGATTGTATCGGAACATAATGTGAAAGCAAAACTGAAATAAACGACTTCGTTTTAAGTCTAGAAGTCTGACCCAGTCGCTTCAGCCTCGGGGAGGTCGGGCGCCAGAAAGCGGAAAGCGGGTGGAGGCCAAAGTCCTGGGGCAAGAGCCTGGGCCTGGATTGGCGCCTCTGGCTTTGGTCCTTTTAGAAGATTTTTCCTGGCCGGACGTTCGGGGGTGAATTTTATTGGCTCCTAGGGGTTGGAGAGAAGGGGGTAATAATTGCACAATAAGCAACATTTCTTGTTATTACTGCGGCTCCTCTGATTGAAATTCACCGAGCACTCGGCCTTCCTTGAAATGAGGGCATGTTTCTCCTCCGCGCACAAGCCAGGGGCCGGCATCCCTTGCCGCACTCTTCGCATCCCCAGTGCCCAGGGTCCCGCGAGGGATAGCTAGAGACTTCGAGAATGAGTTGTGCTTTTCTCTTCCTGCCCAACAGTTCTCTCCCCCATAGTACCCAGGGAAGTAGGGACGAGGCGCAATCCTGAACCTTAGAGGAATTTAAAAAGAAGCTATTCTTTTTAAAAAGGGACACTTTCAAAAATGCTTTTCTCGGCATTCTTCTAGTTGGGAGGGAGAGATCAGGGAGAACTGGAGCCTTCAGCAGCGAAACTAGCTCGACCCAACCGCTCTGTCGGCACACAGCCTGCCTGCGAGGTAGGCATACGCGGTGCACCAGGTACTCTCCGCCTAGGACAAGGGCTTTCGGGCCACGCAGGTTGCATAGTCACAACCGAAAGAAGCAGCACCCCTACTGCGCTTGCAGCGTTCTCTCTGTGGGAGGGTGGTCACCCTCTTCCCCGGGGAGGGTACCACCAAGGTGTCTGTCCAGACTTTGGGACCCCCAGGCGGTGCTCCAGCTGGGTGACTTGGGCCCGTCCCTCCTCTGGCCTCAGTTTGCCCAGCTGTATAAAAACAAAGAGGATTGAACATCTCCAAGAGTCCCTCCTACTCTGAGATTTCATTCATCCTCTGTTACTTGAACGTGGGCCTGCAATTCTTTTACCTGGGTTTAATGAGTCCTGGCTGTTATTTGCACTGATCTGGTTCCTGGAGGCAGTCTCCTGAGGCTGGGGTGGAGGCAAAGAGGAAGCTTGCCTATCCAGAAACTGAGGTTCACTCAGAGCCAGCCTCTTCTCTGGGGCCTGGGAGGTGAACCAGAAGGGAGCAAGTGGAACCCAAGTGGGACAGAGAGGGGAAGGTTATCCCTTGATTCTGGGCTCCAGTTAAGGGAGGGCTCCTTCCTCCCCAAAGCATTAGAGATCCTTCTCAAACTGGCTCCAGCCACTTCCTCCTCCACCTGCTGGGTCCCTTCCCTCTGCCATTTGATGAGCCCATCTCCTACTACTGTCTTCATGCCTCTGCACCTGCTGTTTCTTTGCTTCAATTTGCAGTTTTCTCCTTCTCTACTTTTAAAAATTCTGTCCTACTGGGGGATCGAAGCACTACATGTAAGAGGCTGCCTCCTCTGGGAAGCTCTTATGTAGATACAGCACAGGCACTGCTTTTCCAAGGTTCACTATCCCCTCCTCACTCTTCCCGCAGGCCTTGCTTGGCACTGGTTGGCAAGGGAGATATCTAGGGCTGGGCCCGTCTCCTGCTCTGCAGTGGGTTCCATAGAATAGTGGTACCCACTCCAGCGAGCTCTCAGAAGTGTTAAGCAGGCACTCTGGTCCCAGAGGCTTCAGGAGAAATATGGGTTTCTCCACCCCCAAACTGCCCTTATCTTCGGGTCTGAGCCCCCATTAGCCTGGGTGGAGATGTGGACAGCTTTCCCCAGGGACCTGGAGTTGGAGCTAGAGACTTCACTGGGGCTGAGCACTTGGGAGTTGGGCCACCTCCCTCACCTCTGGAGTGGAGGTGGGGGTGATTGTTACCTGTTCGAGAGGCAGGTGAATCAACCCTCAATTGAAAATTGTACCCCAGCTGAGAGGGAGCCAGATACTCTCAAATGGTGTTGGGGACTGAGAGGGATAGAGAAAAAAAAAAAGGCCAGCGGCTCATTAGAAACTACATCCCTGTCCCCAACCAGAAGCTCTAGGGAGGGGGCCAGTCCTAAAACCTACACCTCACAATGGTTTCCTTTAATGCTTAGAACCCTCTAGGCCCTTTCAGATCTGGGCCCTGCCTCCTGCTTTCATCTCAGATACACCTGATCAGAATAGAGCCTGTAGGGGTTCCAAGACCACCCTCTCATTCAGCCTCCTTCTCAGAGTCTCAGAGACTCCTCCCCCGCCCGGGTCACCTTGGTTACTTCCTCCACTCGAGCCTCGGGGAAGCCCGCCTCACCCCAGACTGGGCGGAGTGATTACCCCTTCCTGGCCTCCTTCTTTGCTGTGTGGCCTCTTTTACCTCCCTCCCCCCCCAATCCCAACCCGTTTCCGGAGGGCTGCGATAGTGTTAGTGGTCTGTTGCGGGGATCTCAGGGAGGTTTCTAGGACCCAACGAGCCCAAACCTGACTTCCAGGCCTGGGTTTTCCAGGCGGCGCCTAGTGCCGGTGGGAGCCGCCGGGTCAGCGCGGGATCGCTGGCGAGGAGCCGGGGTCACTCGTGTGTGCAGTCTCGAGTTGCGCCCGGCTTCGCCAAGTCCCGCGCGGGCCCCCTAGCTAGCCCACTCGTCCGCCGCGGCTTCCACCGTCCGCACCACTAGGAGCGCGCCCCCCACCCCGAGCTGCGCTGGAGCGCTCATGCTCCAATCCCCGGCGCATCGGCTCCTAATGAGAACATAATTACCCAGATGGAGAGGGAGCCTCACCCGGCTCCTTAATTGTTGCCTTGTTGGGTAGGGGGTGTATGTGGGGCGGAGCGAAGGGGCTGGACGCTCCCGCTGGTTCCGGGCGGGGTCCTGACGTCCCAGGCCGGGTCTTTGGGCCCCCGCTGACCTAGTGGAGGGAGAGACCCCGCTCAGCGGACGCGCGCCCGACTCTGCGCTTGGCTTGAAGTGCGATCTCAGACTGCTCTCCCCGCCCTACACCCCCCACCGCCTCCCTGTCTGAACAGTTTTCCTCAGCTCCCGAGTGCGGTGTCTAGGGTTTGTTCGGAGACATCTTTTGTGATAAACGCGTTCGTGAGACTAAGCCTTCCCCCCTCGTCCCATGCAGCCATACAACTCCAGGCTTGCGCCTGGCCGAGTCCTTGTCATCCCCACTGGCTTTCAAACAAAAGTGAAACTTATTACGGACTCTGCCTCTGCAGGAGGCCAGCAGTGCCCTGGAACTGGGAGGTCAAGCCTGGAGGGAAAGCGCAGATGCACCTCTCTTTGAGCCAATTTAATTCGGAAGAAAATCTTTCCCAGGGACGATTACAAAGGTCTCTCGATCTCTTCGCGCAGAGCTCCTCATTGACGATACATCTATACCCTCTCTGAGCCTCAGTTTGCTCATATTTCAAATGGGAACAGTAATGCCTTCACGGCAGGGTGGTTGCGAAGACTACCTGAAAAGGTGTAAAAATGCTCGGCGCTGCCGCACCCACAGTAGGTGCTGAATAACTGGTGGCAACAGGGGGGAGCAGTGGACAGCTGGGGCATCACGGTTATCACAGAAGCAGGACATACGGCATATCTGCGCAGATCCCTACATCCAATAAATGGTAAAACTGAAACCAGACAGAGAGAGGACGCAGAGCAAGTGAATGGTGGAGTTAGGGTCCCGTGTCCTTTCCTTTCCCTGTACACCTGGCTCCCCACCCCCTCTCGGCAACAGCAAGAACAAAGGCTTGTATTCCCTAAGGGTCTTTCATCTCCATCCCTGTTGCTCATATATTCGCATTGGCCTCTGTGGTTGAATATCCTCTGGTTGTGTGTCCCCATTAGGGGCATGAGCCCTGTTTACATGTCTGTATCCCTTTAGAGGCTGTGCCCCTCTAAAGTGGGAAATGCATCAGCTTCATCTTCCTTGGCCCAGTGCCTCCCATGGTGCCTGGCACAGAAGGGGGCGTCCGTGATGGTGTTATGAGTGAAACCAAACTGTGCCTGGAGTGATTTCAGGACATGGACCCAACCAGTGAAACTCTCTTCAGGGGAACTTGCTGGCCCCTTCAGTCCTCCCATCCCCACCCTCCCCAACACACTGACACCGACAGGAATATTGACATGGAAGTGTTTTCAGACCCTATGCAGGCAGAAAAACCTTCGCAGCCACCTGTACTTGCTCTCAGCCTCTCCCATTTCACTCTGAGCTCCGCCTGTCCCCAAGGAGTCCCAGCTTTGACCCTGGAATAGCAGCAAGCAGGGACAGCAAGGAAGAGGCCAAGATTAGAGGTATGGTGGTGTTTGGACTTGTTGCTAGGTGTCCTCCCTGGGAAAATGCTTTTAGCCAGGAAAATACTTCAGGCAGCAGTGAGGAGACACAGTGCAACTGAAATCAGGAGGGAGAATTTCATGATTATAAAGGATGGACTTGTGGTTGTGTAGTCACAGCCCAGAGCCTGGGGGTGGGGGGTGTCTTTGTTCATCTTGCTAAACTCTGAAGAGGTCAGAGAGGAAGTGCAGGGGAGGGACCAGCGATTGAAGGCATTGACCCCTGCCTGACCTGAGCAGGCTCCAATCTGACCTTCAAGGCTGCACTTGAGTACCAGCCACCTCATTTGCACAGTTGTTTCTGATCCCCTCGCATCAGGGCCTTGCTCTCTGCTGACCACCTGAACTCTCCTATTCAGATGACACCTTGACCACAACTCTGCTGGGCACTGAGCTCCGTGAGGATCAGCTCTCATCTGCTATTCCCCACAGTTCACCTAGTGCCTGGCACAGTGTCAGGGCTGGTAGATGCTCTATAAATGTTCCTTGAATGAATGAGTGAGTGAACACACAAATAGGCGGGCAGACAAAGGGAGGGATTGCTGGTTTCATCATGAGTGTATCTGCTTGATCTACTAGACCGTGAACTCCACAAGGGCATTGACCTTGTTATTGGCTTTATTTGCAATCACATTCTCAGTGCCCAGCACAGTACCTGGAATAGAGTCAGCATGAAAAGTATTTCTTAAATGGATGGATGGAGGGATGGATGGATAAGGAATCACAGTACTCTGGCAATGAGACTCCTTGGACTGAGATTCTGAAGTGCAGACTTGGCATTGTGCTCCTCTCTAAATCTCCACCATCACCCCAGACAGCCAAATGTATTCTAGAATGGAATGGAATTGTACCTGTTGTCCAGAGTTGACCTTTTTAAATTTGTTTTAATTTTTGTTTTTTACCATTTATTCATTTTTGAGACACAGAGCATGAGTGCGGGAGGGGCAGAGAGAGAGGGAGATACAGACTCTGAAGCAGGCTCCAGGCTCTGAACTGTCAGCATAGAGTCTGTCCTGGGGCTCGAACCCACAAACTGTGAGATCATGACCTGAGCTGACGTCAGGCACTTAACCAACAGAGCCACCCAGACACCCCCAGAGTTGACCTCATAACACAAGTTGTCCTTGATGCTTTTGCCCTACCCCACCCCCAACATGCTCCTTAGAGAACAGGGACCATATTTTATTTTCCTTAAAGGACAGGAATACCCTCCCTTTCCTCCAACACCTAATGATATGATTTGGTATTGGTTGATTGGCTGTTTAATCCAGGATGAAGCCACGAACTCTCTGGAAGCCCTTAATGATGGTGACGATGGTAGTGAAGCCCGTAAGGTTTTTCCATGGTGCCAGAATGATAGCATCATATGGTGTCAACAGGAGTCACACAATGCCTGGCTAGTGAGGGAGCTGGTTCCCCCCCCCCCCCGCAGACCTGACTTGTGGCTAGCCATGGGGTCTCTGGGTGTTTGTTGTAGATGAAGGGGGAATGGCCTCCGAAATCCCCTCACAGCTTTGGGTTCTGCTGCAGACCATGAGGGTGGAGTGGGCTCCATTGGTTTCCTCTCGAGAAAATCAAGGATTCCGCAAATCCCCTTCCTTCCTCAGACCCAGTGTCCAGCTGGGAGTTCAGCCCAGCAAAGAGTTCTCTAGAATGCTCTGCTAGCCAGCAGCAACCTGCTTACTCAGGTGAGGCTTCAAGAGCCTTTTCTTCCATCATCAGAAATTACTGCCTCCTTTCAGGGAAACTTTCAAAGAGGGAAGAGGGAATTACTAACAAAGGAGAGACAACTGGGCATCTCATTCTCCTCATTTAAAAGGAAGCTGTGTGCTCTGCCCAGATCTGGTATTGGATAGACTCTCCTTTGTATTCTGAGAGACTCAAAAATAAACTCCCCAATGTGTACTTCTGCTGAGAAGTTCAGATGATTTTATAATGACTGAGTGGCTCCAAATATGCAGCTGATGTGGAGCCTGCTATTTTACTAACTCATCTTGATCAAAGTTGGTCAATTTAGGCCTCAGTAATGTTCCAAATGCTCCCTCTCCCTCTCCTTCTCTCTTTTTGAAGGAGTTCATTTCAGGTAGATGGATTATTTACTTATTCTGAAGATGCCAAGGGAGAGGGCATGTTAGCAATACCAATTGAGCCGTGGGTGCGGGCTTGCAGCTCATCCTTCACGTGGCATCTAGTGTCTGATGCTTTTTCTTCCTTCTCCTCTGGGCTCTCGGATGCTGGCCAAGTGGGAACTTGCTTGGCAGTTTCGCCAGCATGTGGGCCTAAATAATCTCCTGCATCAATCTGAGTGACAGTGGTGCTTTCTGAGGCTGTGAAGCTTGCAGCTCTTTTCTTTGATTGCCTAAATGTGTCCCTGTCTCTGTCATAAGAAGTTGGGGTCCAGGCTGAGGGCAGAAGCAAGTCTGTTCCTCCAGGAGTGAAACTAGAGGACCTCTAGGGTCCCATTCCAACTAGAAGCCAATGAAATGCAAGATTCTCTGGATGGTAGTTGTGTTTTTTTGAGTTTCCAGCTTAAAACTATCCCCAGAATCCTTCTTTCAACCTCAGCCCACAGGAAAAGCTATGTGGTGACTAGCTGTCAGAGCTGTGATGTGAATCTTCTTTCGGTCCCTCTTAATTCTCTCTCCTCTCAGTAGCCAGAGTGAGCTTCTCAAACATAAACCAAACCACACCACATGAATCCTCTGCTTAAAACCAGCCAGTGCCTTTACAATGCACTGTGACTCCTTCTAGTGGCTTGCTGGGCTTCCGTGATCTGGTCGCTGTTGACCCCTACAACCCCATCCTCTGTTGTTTTCCTCTAGTGCAGAGTAGCTCATTCCACTGTTATCTCCTACAAGATGCCAAGCTCTCTCCTGTCTCAGAACCTTTGTACATGTTGACCCTTTGGGGGCAAGGAATACTTTTCCATCCCCATGCTTTTCATGGCTATCTCCTCTTTTAAGCCTCAGCTGGCCATCCCTGGTATTTATCTCTAATACTGAGCTGCTTCCTCTTTTACCAGTTGAGTTTCATTATACCTCCCCTCCCCCCAAATGCTCATCTACATGTATACTGTCTCTCCCTCCCTGGGAACAGGGACCTGGTCTGTCCTTGGTGTTATCTTATCCTTAGCGTTTGGAACAGAACCTGGAATGGTAGGGGCTTGATTTATATATGAATGACTGAATGGAAAACCAGACATCCAATCATGTTTCCCAGAGTTCAGGGCTTCTGGTCCATCATGGAAAAGCAATTTTCTCTTTGGTGAGAAGCTCAAGGGAGCCATTAAACATGTTATCCACCAGAAGCCATATCCATCCAGAGGGAAAGCAAACTGGAAGCCATGAGGTCAAGGATGGGGGCTGGAAAATTGGTCTCTTACCATCCACAGGCCCAATGAAGGGTCTTTTGGTTGTTAATATCTGTTGTTAAAATTGCTTAATTCAGCTAGCCTTGCAGTTGAGCTAGGGGAAACTGAAGTGAACTGTGAATTATTGAATTTTTCCCACTGAAGTTATTCTGCAACAGACAAGCACAAACAAGAGAATGAGGAGGAAAGGGACCTTGGTCTGGGGCAGGGGTGAAAAGCAGCTTGGATGCTGTTCCTGGAACTGTAACTCTGCTTGGAGCAAAGATGCGCAGTGAGTTTGGGACTGAGGGAGGAGAGTGAGGGCTGGAGAATCATATGTACAAGAGAGAAGACAAGATGGGAAAAGGCAGCATCAGGGGCAAAAATGGCAGCAATGTGAGTCTAAGCCTGTTGAAAAAAGACATATGTGCTCAGCCTGCATAATATCCACGTCAGAAATATCCAGGTAGCCTGAAGTTGCCAATCAAACATCTATGCAACAATACTTAGCTTACACTCACTGCATGCATGCACAGCCCCCTGTCTTCTGGATAGTTCCTACAGAGAAACCAAGGCAGGGGGCCTGCCTTGCCCATGGCCCAGCTAAAGGGAGTATAGTGCAAAGAAGGATAAGAATTTAGGGTGAGGGACTTGGCTGTCTATCTTGCTTGTTTTAAACTTAAAAAAATATTTATTTATTTATTTTGAGAGAGAGAGAGAGAGAGAGAGAGAGAGCATGGGAGGGGCAGAAAGAGGGAGACGAAGAGAATCCCATGCAGGCTCCGTGCTGTCAGTGCAAAGCCCGATGTGGGGCTGAACGCACAAACTGTGAGATCATGACCTGAGCTGAAATCAAGAGTCGGACGTTTAACCAACTGAGCCACCCAGGCACCCCTGTCTTACTTGCTTTAATCCTCTCCCTCCCACACTGTTTGGATTCCTCATGGACCAAGTAAATTTTTGTGACCTTTGAGTTTCAGCCTCCTTTATAGAACTGAGTAGGGCGTGCTGGTTAAAGAAATAGCCTTTGAATAAAGCAGAGCTGGTTTTGAGGGCTGCCTTTGTCACTGTATTCATCAGTACTCTAGAAATCCAACTCAAGCTACACTTAGTGCCACCTTCACCAAAGAATGTATTGGCTTCCAAACCGAAGAATTCCAAGGATGACTGAATTCAGGTGTCGCTGGTCCAGAGATTTGCCTCTTTTCACATCTGGATTCATTCCCAGGCCCCCAAATGGGGCAATTTGACTCCAGCAGCCCCAGGGGCTCACATCTGTCTGTCTAGTTTCCCAATTAGAAAGAGAGCCCCTTTTCTCCAGAACTCCAGAAAAAAAATCCATAGCTGAAGAATATCTGACTGAATTAAGTCAGGTGCACTCTCAGATCCAGTCTCTTTAACCAGAGAATAAAATGAACTAATTGGCCAGGTATGGACCAAGGTTGGGGGTCGAGTGGGGGAGAGGCAGGCCTGTCCAGGGGCAGCTGGTACCAATGAAAGTGGAATGCATGTGGGGTGAACGAAACCAGTAGATGTCTACCACCACAGCCACCTCCTGGCTGTGTGACTGAGTAAGGGGCTTAATATCTCTGAGCTTTGGTTTCCTCATCTGTTAAAATGAGATAATCTATGGTATCTAACTCTGTTAGGATTAAGGAGGTAATACCTATGAAAGATTTAACAAGGTAAGGGTAGTAAAGAGTAGTTATTGCTCCCAAGACAAATTTTGCCCATGCACCCTGGCAAAATTCTTTAATTATATCACAAAGATATCTCTTCTTCTCTGGAGAGAGCACAAGCTCCTTGTGGCCTAACAATGCTTATTGCATTCAGATCATCTGGAGATCTTGTTAAAATGCAGATTCTACAGGTGTTGGCGAGGATATGGAGGGAAAGGAACACTTGTGCACTGTTGATGGGAATGCAGACTAGTGTAGCCACTGTGGAATACAGTATGGAGGTTCCTCAAAAAGTTACAAACAGAACTACCCTATAATCCAGTAACTGCACTACTGAGTATTTACCTAAAAGGTACAATAACACTAAATCAAAAGGATAGATGCACCCCTATGTTGATAGTAGCATTATTTACAATAGCCAAGATATGGAAGCAGCCCAAGTGTCCATCAATTGATGAATGAATAAAGAAGTGGTGTATATATACAATGGAATATTATTCAGCCATAAAAAGAATGAAATCTTGCCATTTTCAATAATGTGGATGGAGCTATAAAGTATTGCGCTAAACAAAATAATTCAGAGAAAGATACATACCATGATTTCACTCATGTGGAATTTAAGAAACAAAACAAATGAGAAAAGGGAAAAAAGAGCGAGACTAAGCAAGAAGCAGCCTCTTAACTACAAAGTATGAACTGATGGTGAAATAGGTGATGAGGATTAAAGAGGGCACTTGTGATGAGCACTGGGTTATGTATGAAATTATTGAATCACTATATGGTACACCTGAAGCTAATATAACATTATAGGCTAATGAGTTAAAATAAAAAGTTAAAAAAATACAGTTTCTGATTCTTAGAATCTGGCTTGAAGCTTAAGATTTTTCAATTCTAATACACTTTTTAGAATTGACTTTTTAAAAAAATGTTTATTTTTGAGAGAGAGACAGAGTGCAAGTGGGGGAGGGGCAGAGAGAGGAGAGACACAGACACTGAAGCAGGCTTCAGGCTCTGGCTGTCAGCACAGAGCCTGATGTGGGGCTCAAACCCACAAACTGTGAGATCATGACCTGAGCAAAAGTTGGACACTCAATAGACTGAGCCACCCATGCACTCCTAGAATTGATTCTTTTTGAAGAATTTTCCAATTTTAATAGTCTTTGCAAAATTCAGTGTGATGAGTTCACAGACCACACTTGAGTAGCAATGGAATAGGACCATGGATATCCCACAGTTATTTCCGAACACCAGTCCATAGATGTGTTGTATCAGAACCACCTGCGTTTTCTTTTTCTTTCTTTTTTTTTTTTGAAAGAATTTACTGATGGCTCACATAATGTAACAGAGAGGTAAATACAAGAGGCAGAGATTGCTTCAGGCATAATTTGGTAACTAGCACCTGGTCTCTGTATCCCTTCCTTTAGCTTGGCTCCTTTCATTCCTCACAGTGACATTATACCTGCAGAAGCTCCAGTCCTTTCATTGTCTCTGTCCCAGAAGTCTTTGTAAAATTCTCAAGGTATCTCATTGGCTCTGAAGGGGTCCCATGCTAACCTCTAAATCAATTTCTATGGAAAAGCAATGCAGGCTCTGATTGGTTGGGACTAAATCTTATCCCCCTTGGGAAGTCAATGAGGCTTCATTGAACCTCCAGGATGAAGAGTATGTGTTGTGTATGTGTGCAGAAGGATTTCCAACTAAAATTGAAAGCTAGCAGAGAAAGTCAAGTCCCATCTAGCCTCAATCCTAACCCCAGGACTCTTATATCCAACTATCCACTCACATAGCTAATAAGCATCTCGGATATGACACGTTCAAAGGGAGACTCTGATCTTCTCTCACCAATGTCTGCTCCTACCAATCTTTCTTATGCCAGTTAATGGCTACCCCAATCTTGTGGTAGCCCAGACCAGAAGTCCAGGCAGCACCCTTTACTCCCACTTCTCTCTTATACCCAACATTTAATCCATCAGCAAATCCTATAGCTCTACTCTCAAAATAATACAGCAGTCAGTTGATCCAGGCCACTAGCATCTTGTCCTTGGACAGCTGTAGTCACCTGGCTTGTTTTCCAGCTTACACTCTTGCTTCCTACGTCTATTCTCCCCACAACAGCCATAGTATGATCCTGTTAATATATGAGTCAGATCATGGCACTCTTCCAAATTGGTTCCCTGCTCATTTGGAATAGAATCTAAACTATTATCAGGGCCTTTCAATATGTGCCCCCAACCTACCCCACCCAACTACTTGTCTGACCTGAAGCCATTCACCTAGGAGCTTGTTAAAGTCCACCTGCTACTTCCTGCCCAAGAGATTCTGATCCAGTAGCTCTGGGCTGTGTCCAGGGGTTCTTTTTTATCCCAAGTGCCATGTGTGATTCTAATGTGCCAGTCCAGCTTTGCAAGCAGTTGCTCCCAACACCTAGCCTGGGCTAAGGCATGAAAGGAGTGAACAAACATGTGCTGAATCAGCATCTCATCTTTCTTCTGTGTGTGGTCTTCAGGCTGAAGCAGAAGTGATTGCGGAGCAGGGTTACCTATAATTTCCATAATGAAATCCGATTATACATAGTTTGTTATTTCTCTGAGGAGATCGCTTGAGAAGTGTAATTAGCATCAGCTTGCTTTGCAGGAGAAAGCGTGTCCTGCCCGTGCTGGTGTTGGCTAACATGTTTGCCTCTCCATAGGATGTCTGGGAGGCTGTTTGGTGACCACATCCTTCACTTTCACTTAATGGTGACAGCCCATTGCAGCCCACAGTGTTTCTGCCTGGCATCTGCACTGATAATGAAGGCAGCTTCACCAGAGCCCTTGTACAATCTGTCCCTGCTGGAGAGCCTGACTGCCTGACTCGTGTCATTTTAATTTGGTCCTTCACACTGCCAAAGCCACCTTGCATGCTGTCCCTTCCTGCCTGTTGCCATTCTTGGGCCTGCCCATCTCCTGAGGTGTGAGCTCCCAGCTTCTTCCTTCTTCACCTCTACTTTCTGGGCTGTGCAGCCCTAGCCCTCTTGATCTGGTCTTGGGGGCCCCTGCCCACCTTCCACCAGCAACTACAGGCTGTGACAGGCTCTGAGTTCCCTGCTGCCCTGTTTTTGTTAGGATGTCAACTTAATTTCCAAGTGTCAGAAAATCTGCATCAAAGGCCCAAGTCCATAATCTTCTCATTGGAGCCTCAACCTGGGGTTCTGGAAAGTGTCTATGGGGACACTTTGGTTGTAAGGAACAGAAATTGGCTATTTTAAGCAGAGGAGGAATTTATTAATATGCCTTATGGCAGCAAAGCCTGGAGAAATAGACTCAGGAAAAGCTGGGAAGAGGGACAGCCCTGAGGGGAGGGTTTTGGGAGTAGGATCTAATGGCAGAGCCTTCGGAAGCTCACCTCCAGGATGCAAGGGTGATAGTCATTTCCATGCCCGTGTCACTAGGCTCAACATTTAACATTCCCGGAGAGAGGATTACCCCACAAGCTCACCCCTCTGTGCTGCACATCATGATTGTCCATCATACCAGGGATGTTAATAACGCAGCTGAGAAAGTTCCTTAGGATGAAGCATAGCTGAAGTGTGGGCTCCAGAGCCTGTGTTCATATCCCACCTCAGCCATGTTTCATGGTGTAGCTTTCAGCAACTTATTTATTAATTTTTGTCTGGGCCTCAGTTTTCTCATCCCCAAAATGGGCATAATAATAATACCTACTTCAAAAGATTCTGATGAGGCTTAATTAAATGAATATGTGTGAAACGATAAAAATCGTGCCAGGCACACAGTAGATATTTAATCAACATTAGTTATCATTGGGAAGACCAAAATGAGGGGGTGTGGCTGCATGGATGCTGGCAGTGCAGTGATTCAAATGCTCTCTCCATGGGATTTTTGGACATCCCTCTTCAACCTCTGGTTCAGATTTCCATGTGGTTTATTACCCTCTCCTCCAGTATGGGTGGTGCCTGGTCAGGAGGAGAGAATCCTCAGGACTTGGCCCATAAGTCCCATGAACACAGAAGGATAGGTCAGGACAACATATTGATCAGCAGTATAGGCTTTCGAGTCAACTTGACCTTGTTCAAATTCTGGCTCTGCTACAAGCAGCTGTGTGACCCAGGCTGGTTGTAGAGTGTCTCTGTGCTGTATAGAAATAAGGGTAATAAAAGCTTACTTCTTTGGGAGAGTCCATCCACTCAAGGTAAAAACAGTTATTGAACCCCAACTAGGAGCCAGACACTGTTCCAGGTGCTGAGATTACAGCATGATCTAAATAGACACATCTCTGCCCTTGAGCAAATAGGCATACCTTATTCCAACTATCATACAGAGTTGCATAATTACAAATGTTGGGTTGTGGAAGAAGTGCCTGCATAGGGAACTTTGAGCTATGAAAAGTTCTCATTTTGAGCTGAGATTTGAAGTGTGACTAGGAATGAGCTGGGCCAAGGTTGGGGGTGGGGCAGAGCTTAACATTCCAGGCAAAAGAAACAGCATGTGTGAAACCCCCAAGGTGGAAAACATCACAAGTCTGTGGGGGGATTGATAAAAGGCCAATGTTGTCCTAGGTCAGGGAGAGAAAGGGAGTCAGGCTTGCCTGGAAGGGGACAGGAGTGGAGGCAGGCAATCCAGTGACAGACAGCCATCTGTGGCAGACATCTAGGCTTAGGGACAGAGATGGCTAGGACTATGGCAGTGACAGTGAGGTTGGAGAACAAGTTGATGGATCTGAGAGATATTTGGGAGTTAAATCTTTATGATTAGTGATGGATTAGGATATAGAGGTGAGGGAATGAGAGTGTCAAGGATGCTGTCTTTGATTTCTCCACTATTTCTGGATATGCTATAAGATGGCGGCATTGCCACTCCCAGAGATGAGAGCTAGATCTGGGGGCAGGAGGGGTTGTGAGGTCAGTGTGGGACATGATACATTTGACGTTCCTTTAAGACATCATATGTTTATGTCAAATAGACAGCTCAATATCAAGGTCTGGAGGCCAGAGGACAGGTCTAAGATGGAAGAATAAACTTGGCCCTCACAGGCATTAAAGTCAGTCAGGAGCCCTGAGAAGAGATGAATTGGCTGAGGGGAGACACAGAGACCATCTGGGGAAAGCTCTTAGAAAGTGTTGCCATGAGGGGCACCTGGGTGGCTAGGTCGGCTAAGCATCCGAATCTTGATTTCAGCTCAGGTCATGATCTCATTGTTCGTGAGTTCCAGCCCACATCAAACTCTGTGCTGATAGTGTGGAGCCTGCTTGGGATTCTCTCTCCCTCCCTCTCTCTGCCCTTGACCCATTCTCTCTCTCTCTCTCTCTCTCTCTCTCTCTCTCAAAATAAATAAATAAACCTAAAAAAAGAAAGTTGTGCCATGTTACAGACTTTAATGATTGTTGTGTGCATGTACATGCATGTGCATGAGTGTGTATATGCATACATGTGTGTGAAGTGTGTGTGCTCCTATAGCCAAATCTCTCCTCTTGAGGCTGCTGCTGTGATTGGCTTTTGATAGAGTGGATCTCACTTCATATTTGTTCCTGTTGTTACATAAGGAAGGCCAAGATCCAGAAGGGGCCATGCTATGGTGGGGAGAGGAAAAGGAGACAGTGAGGTATGAAGGTGGTCTTACTAAGCTCCTCTCACCTACATCCACCACACATACAACTCAGACCTGACACTTTGATTGAACTTAAATACTTTCTTTCTAAAGGCTTCTCTGTAAGAATTATGAGCCCAGCTTCCCCCGACAACACCAGGGGGAGGACAATATTGGCAATGGCATAAAAGCAGAGGAGAGAGGGAAGAGCAAAAGAGGAGCGTTTATCCTGAGCAGGGTCCTGGAGCACCAGCCACCTTCTGAGCAAGACAGAGAGAAACCAAGGGTTTTAAAAATAGAACCGCTTCACTGCTTCAGGCAGGGAAAACAACCCAGACTAAAGCCGACCTTCCTGATTCTAAGCAACTGATCCCCACTGAGGAAAAGAAGGCTCCTAAGCCCCAGAGAGGAGACAGAGGGCAGCCGGGCAAGAGGAAAGGGGCTGTAATTGGACTCTAGGCCTGAAGCTTTGTCCTGAAGTGGCCAATATGTTCTCTGCCTCTGAAGAGAGAGCAGGTCCATGGGGCACATGGGGCCCTTAATACAGACAGCAGTGTCTCCAGAGACAGCAAGGCAACTGGCAATAGGGCAGGCTGTTTCTGGAACAGACCAGAACGTCTGCATGCAAGCACATACTGTCTATAAAACCATTCTCAGAAGGTACAATTCCCCTTCGAATGATGGCAGGGTTACAAAGTTAAGGATGACAGCATTGGTGCTCTGGGGAGGCTGAGGGGCTGGGGAGGAGGTAGGCATGGAGAATGTGGCCAGTGCCTTGGTAGGGAGAGAAGATGCCAAATCCCATGGGAGCTTAAAGGAAACAGAAGGCTTCAGAGAGACTGTGACTGTGTTTTGTTTCCACTAGACTTTATTTTTTTTAGAATAGTTTTAGGCTGATAAAAAAAATTAAGAAGACAGTACAGAGAATTCTCCCATACCTCTTACCCAGGTTCCCCTATTACTAACATCTTAATGTGAATATGATACATTTGTCACAATTAATGAACCAATATTAATGCATTATTATTAACTAAAGTCAATGCTTCATTCAGATTTCTTTAGTTTCTACCTGATGTTTTTTTTTCTGTTCTGGGATTCCATCCAGAATGCTGCAGTATATTTAGTTGTCTCCTAAGGCTCCTCTTAGCTGTCACAGTTTCTCAGAACTTCTCTTGTTTTTGATGACTTTGACGGTTTTGAGGAGTACTGGTCAACTATTTTGTAGAATGTCCTTTTATCAGAATTTTTTAAATGTTTTTCTCATGATTAGAGTGGAGTTGTGGGTTTTTAGGAGGAAGACCACAAAAGGGAGTGCCTTTTTAATTATATTATATCAAGTGTACCATCAACATGGTTTATCATTGTTGATACTGACCTTAGTCACCTGTCTGAGGTAGTGTTTGTTAGGCTTCTCCAAGGTAAAGTTAATCTCCTTCCCCTTTTCAGACTGCATTCTTCAGAAGGAACTCAGTATGTACAGCCCACGTTTAAAAAGTGGAGAGTTATTTTTCCTCCTCTAGAGAGCTGAGTATGTATCTATGTGAATTATTTTGAATTCTTCTGCAAGAGGGATTTGTCTCTTCTCCATCACTTACTTATTTATTCAATCATTTATTTATATTGGTATGGGTTCATGGATATTTACTTTATAGTTGGGTTACAATCTAATACTGCTTCATTTTATTGCTTGTATCACTCCAGCTTTGGTCATTAGAAACTCTTTCAGTTGGCTTCTGTCTCTTTGACATACCCACTTCGATATATATTTTTAACTTCCTCACTTTTTTTTTTTTTTGCATTTTACGCTCATCTTGGACATTTCCTATCCCAATTTCTTTAAGGAGCTCTGGTTCCTTTGTTGGAGAATGGTATTGGAAAACCAAGATCTGGGCACCAGGTGTGCTCGTTGCTACTGGGGTGTCATTGATTCTGGGCCTTTCAGCTAGCAGAGCTAGAAAATGTATGTATGTATACTAACCCATGCATATACCATATTTGTAACTATTTCTATGGGTAACCATTTGTATCTACCTTAAACAAAGAATGAGTTCATAGTGATCTGTTATTCAGGTGGATCATTCTGGCCTTCTCCCTTTGCTTATATGTAAATTTTCACACTAATAGTGAGAACCTTGGCTCCTAACACCCAACATATACTTAGGTGTTTGATTCCAGTATACATTCATAATGGTGTCTGAATTATTAACCTACAGTATCCGTATAGGAAATGGCTTTATCAAGTAGAGCACAGGTCTTATGTGAAGTTCTTCTTGCCTTTGGTCTTACAGACACCACTCATTTCCGAAGTTACGTAGGTCCCTGCTCTTCTCTGAGGTTGTTCCATACATTTGTAATACAGGTAGACTCTCTTGTCACAATCTATATTCCTTCCTGTGATTCCCCCAACCTCCTAATTTTTAAAATTATATACATTAAAGTTTACTCTTTGTGCTGTTCCCTTTTATGAGTTTTAACAAATGCATAATGCCATGTATCCACTGTTAAAGTATCATACAGAATACTTTCACTGCTCTAAAAATTCCCTGTGTTTTATATATTCATCATCCCTTTCCTCTACCCTCCCCCAACCCCTGGGAAAACACTGACCTTTATACTGTCTCTATAGTTCTGTCTTTTATAGAATATTGTATAATTGCAACAATGCAGCATGTAGCTTTCTCAACTGGCTTCTTTCACTTAGCAGTATGTATTTAAGGTTCCATGTCTTTTCATGCTTGACAGCTCATTTATTTCTATTGATGAATAATATTCCACTGTATGAATGTAGCAGTTTGTTTATTCATTCACCTATTGAAGAGCATCTTGGTTGCTTGTAGCTTTTGGAAATTATGAATAAAGATTCCATAAACATTGGCATGTGGGTTTTTGTGTGGACATACATTTTCAAATACTTAGGTATACCAAGTAGGACAATTGCTGGATCATATGGTAAGATCATGTTTGGTTTTGTCAGAAATTGCCAAGCTATCCTTCCAAAGTGGCTGCACCACTTTGCATTTCTACTAGCAGTGGATGAGAGTTCCTGTTGCTCTGCATCATGATGAGCATTTGGTATTGTTGATTTTTGTGGAGTTTAACCATTCTAATCGTTGTGTAATGGTACCCAATTATTGTTTAATATATAATTCAGTAATGGCAAATGATGTCGATCAGTTTTTAATATGCTTATTGTCCATTTGTATGTTTTCTTTAGTGAGATGTATGTTTAGATCATTTGCCTTTTTTAAAATTGGGCTATTTACTGCATTATTGTTGGGTTTGTAAATTCTTTGTATATTTTGGATACATGTCCTCTATTAGATATGTGTTTTGAAAATATTTTCTTCTGATCCATGGCTTGTCTTTTTATTCTGCTCACAGTGTCTTCGGAATAGAATAAGCTCTAAATTTTAATAAAGTCTAACTTATCAATTTTTTCTCACATGGGTTGTTCTTTGGGAGTTGTATTTAAAAACTTACCACCAAACCCATAGTCACTTAGAATTTCTCCCCATCAATTTTTAAAAGAAGTTTTACAGTTTTGCACTTTATATTTAGGTCTATGATCTATTTTTGGGTAGTTTTTGGAAAGGGTGCAAGGTCTCTATCTAGATCATATTTTCGCATCTGGGTGTCCAATTGTCCCAGGATTGTTTGTTGAAAAGATGATTCTTTGTTGACTTGCATTTGCTCCTTTGTCAAAGATTGATTTACTATATTTGTGTGGGTCTATTTTTGGGCTCTTTATTCTGTTCTCCTAATCTATGTGTCCATTTTTTCACCAATACCACCTTGTCTTCATTATTTCAGCCTTATAGTAAGTCTCAAGTTGGGTAGTGTCAGTTCTCCAACTTTGTTCTTCTTGTCAGTATTGTGTTGGCTGTCATGTGTCTTTTGCCTGTCCATATAAACTTTAGAAACATTTTGTCAATATCTACAAAATAGCTTGCTGAGATTGCATTGAATCTACAGATCAAGTTGGGAAGAATTAACATCTTAACAATACTGAGTGTTACAATCTATGTACATGGAATATTCCTTCATGTATTTAGATTTTCTTGCTGTAATTAGTTTTGTAGTTTAATGCATATAAATACTATGCATATATTTAGATGTATAGCTAAGTATATTTTTGAGTATTTTAAGTGGAATTGTGTTTTTAAAAATTTTTTTATTTTTATTTTTTTCAGAATTTTTAATTTAATTTTTTTAAAATTTACATCCAAATTAGTTAGCATATAGTGCAACAATGATTTCAGGAGTAGATTCCTTAATGCCCCTTACCCATTTAGCCCATCCCCCCTCCCACAACCCCTCCAGTAACCCTCTGTTTGTTCTCCATATTTAAGAGTCTCTTATGTTTTGTCCCCCTCCCTGTTTTTATATTATTTTTGTTTCCCTTCCCTTATGTTCATCTGTTTTGTCTCTTAAAGTCCTCATATGAATGAAGTCAGATGATATTTGTCTTTCTCTGACTGATTAATTCAGGTAAAGGGTTAGTATCCAAAATCTATAAAGAACTTATCAAACTCAACACCCCAAAACCAAATAATCCAGTGAAGAAATGGACAAAAGACATGAATAAACACTTCTCCAAAGAAGACATTCAGATGGCCAACTGACACATGAAAAAATGCTCAATATCACTCATCATCAGGGAAATACAAATCAAAGCCACAATGAGATACCACCTTACACCTGTCAGAATGGCTAACATTAACAACTCAGGCAACAACAGATGTTGGCGAGGATGTGGAGAAAGAAGATCTCTTTTGCATTGCTAGTGGGAATGCAAGCTGGTGCAGCCACTCAGGAAAACAGTATGGAGGGTCCTCAAAAATTAAAAATAGAACTACCCTACCACCCAGCAATTGCACTACTAAGTATTTATCCAAGGGATACAGGTGTGCTGTTTCGAAGGGAAATATGCACCCCGATGTTTATAGCCGCACTGTCAACAATAGCCAAAGTATGGAAAGAGCCCAAATGTCCACTGATGGATCAATGGATGAATGGATAAAGAAGATGTGATTATATCTTCTAAGCAGAATTGTGTTTTTAATTTTAAATTCCAATTGTTCATTGCTAGCATATAGAAAAGCAATTGATTTTTGAATATTAGTCTTGTAACTTGAAACTTTGCTCATGAGTTCCAAGAGTTTTTCTCTTGATTCTTTGAAATTTCCAACATAAAAAATGATGTCATCTGCAAACAAAGACTGTCTTATTTCCTTTTTTCCAATCTGCAAAAATTTATTTCCTGTTCTTGTTTTATATAATTAGCTAATACTTCCAACACAATGTTGAATAAGAGTGATGCAAAGATAATATAAAAACAGGGAGGGGGACAAAACATAAGAGAATCATAAATATGGAGAATAAACAGAGGATTACTGGAGGAGGTGGGGGATGGGGGATGGACTAAATGGGTAAGGGGCACTAAGGAATCTACTCCTGAAATCATTGCTGCACTATATGCTAACTAACTTGGATGTAAATTTAAATAAATAAATAAATAAATAAATAGTGGTGAGAAGAAATATACTTGCCTTGTTCCCAATCTTAGGGGGAAAGCATCCAGTTCTTTTACCACTGTGTATAATTTCAGCTGTAGGAGTTTTGTAAATGTCCTTTATCAAATTGAGAAAGTTCTCCTCTATTCCTAGATGTTGAGAGTTTTTATCCTGAATGGGTAATGGATTTTTTCAAATGCTTTTCTTGGTCAATTGGTATGATCATATGACTTTTTTTCTTCTTTAACCTATTGATGTGGCTCATAGAGAGGCTTGGGGATTCTAAAAATGAGAGGGATTATTTTGATTGATTTTTGAATGTTGATCAAAGCTTGCATACCTGGAATAAATGCCATTTGATTGTGGTCCATAAGTTTTTAATACATTGTTGGATTCAGTTTGCTGATATTTTATTGAGAATATTTATATCTATGCCCATGAGAGATACTGATCTGTGGTCTTTCTTGTAATGTCCTTGTAGGGTTTTGGTATTAGAATAATGCTGTTCTCATGGAGTGAGCTAAGAAGTGTTTTTCCTCTCCTTTTGTTTTCTGGAAGAGATTGAAGAGAATTGAAATTACTTTTTTTTTCCCTCAAACATTTGGTAGAATTCACCAGTGGAACTATTTGGGCCTGGTGCTTTCTTTTGGAAAGGTTATTACTTATTTACCAAATTTCTTTGTTAGATACAGATTATCTATTTAGATGACCTATTTGTCCTTGGGTGAGTTTTGATAGCTTGTGTCTTTCAAGGAGTTGGTCCGTTTCATCTAAGTTATCAAATTTATGGGCATACCTATTCTTCATGATTCTCCGTGATGTCCATGGAATCAGTAGTGATGGTCCCTTTTTATTTCTATTAGTAATTTGTGTCTTCTCTCTTATTTGTTGGTGAGCCTGACCAGAGATTTATCAATTTGGTCAATCTTTTCAAAGAATCATATTTTGGTTTTGTTGATCTTTTTCTATTGTTTCTTTTTTATTTACTTCTAATCTAATTTTTGTTATTTTTATGCTGCTTTCTTTAGTCTTAAATTGCTTTCTTTCTATAGTTTCCTAATGTGGAAGCTTAGATTATTGATTTTAGATATTTCTTCTTTTCTAATATATTCTATAATTTATTAAACTATAATGTTTTAAATTTCTCTCTAAATACTACTTTTGCTGCATTTCACACATTTTGATAAGTTGTATTTATACTTTCATTTAATTCAAAATGTATTTGAATTTCTCCTGAGACTAGTTTAGCCTATGTGTTATTTAGATGTATGTTACTTCATGTCCAAATATTTTGGGATTTTTAAATTATCTGTTATTGACTTATAGCTTAATTTTATTGTCTGAAGACATATTTTGTTTGATTTCTTTTTTCTTTGAAGTATAGTTGGCACACAATGTTATGTTAGTTTCAGGTGTACAATATAATGATTCAATAAGTCTATATGTTATGCTTTGCTTACCACAAGTGTAGCCACTATCTGTCACTATACAACACTATTTCAATACCAATGACTATATTCTCAATGCTGTACCTTTCATCCCTGTGACTTATTCTTTCCATAACTGGAAACCTGTACCTCTTGCTCCCCTTTACTCATTTTGTCCAATCCCCCACCACCCTCCCCTCTGGCAACTACCAGCTTGTTTTCTGTATTTATGTGTCTGTGTCTGATTTTTGTTTGTTTTCTTCTTTCGATTCCAGTGTAAGTGAAATCATATCGTATTTGTCTTTCTCTGGCTAATTAGCTCACTTAGCATAATATCTTTAGGTCCATCCATATTGTTGTAAGTGGCAAGATCTCATCATTTTCATGTCTTAGAAATATTCCAGTGTGTGTGTGTGTGTGTGTGTGTGTGTGTGTGACATCTTTATCTACTCTTCTATCAATGGACACTGAGGTGGCTTCCATTTCTTGACTATTATAAGTAATGCTGCAATAAACATAGGGGTGCATATATCTATCTGACTTAGTGTTTTCGTTTTCTTTGTGTAGATACCCAGTAGTAGAATTACTGGATCATTATGGTAGCTTTATTTCTAATTTTTTTGAGGAACATTCTATTTTGCTTGATTTCTATTTTTAAAGTTTGTTAAGGAGTGTTTTATGGCTCAGAATATGGTGTATTTGGTGAATATTCCATGTGAACTTGAGAAGAATGTATAGTCTGCTGTTGGATGAAGTTCTACAAATGTCAATTAGATCAAGTTCCTTGATAACACTGTCTGGTCAACTATATCCTTACTGAGTTTCTGCCAACGTGATCTATCAATTACTGAAGAGCAGTGTCAAAGTCTTCACCTATTAGAGTGAATATATCTATTTCTCTTTGGAGTTTTATCCATTTTAGCGTCATGTATTTTGATGCTCTGTTGTTAGGTGTGTAACATTAAAGATCATATCATTTGGGAGAAATAACCCCCTTATAATTACATAATCCCCTTATTTATCTCTGGTAATTTTTCTTGTTCTGGATTGTGTATTATCTTTTCTTTTGATGAGTGTTAGTGTGGTATATCTCTTTTTAACCCTTTTACTACTAACCCATCTATGTCTTTATATTTAGAGTGAGTTTTGGGGGCATCTGGTGGCTCAGTCGGTTAAGTGTCTAACTTCGGCTCAGGTTATGATCTCACAGTTTGTGAGTTCAAGCCCCATGTGGGGCTCTGTTCTGACAGCTCAGAGCCTGGATCCTGCTTCAGATTCTGTGTCTCCCTCTCTCTATGTCCTTCCCCTGCTCATGCTCTGTTTCTTTGTCTCTCATAAATAAACATTAAAAAATTTTTAGAGTGAATTTTTTTTAGACAACATATAGTCAGATCTTGTTTTTTAATTCACTCTGACACTCCTGTTGTTTAATTGGTATACTTACACCATTCACACTTTAAGTATTTGATACCAATCTATCTTGTGTGTAACTGTTTTCTATTCATTGTACTTGTCTTCCCTCCCCTCTCTTTTCCTGACTTCTCTAGTTTTTTTTTTAAAGCTTATTTATTTACTTTGAGAGAGAGAGAGAGCTGGGAAGGGGCAGAGAGGGAGAGAGAGAGAGAGAGAGAGAATCTCAGGCAGGCTCCACACTGCCAGTGCAGAGATGCAGGGCTCAAACTCATGAACCATGAGATGGTGACCTGAGCCAAAATCTAGAGTGGGGCGCTTAACTGACTGAGCCATCCAGGTACACCTGCCTTCTCTAGTTTTGAGAATTTTTTATGATTTTATTTTCTCATCTTTTTTGCATATCAATTATACTTTTATTTTTTTTATTTTTTACATATTTATTTATTTTTGAGAGATGAGAATGAGCAGAAAGACAGAGAGACAGGGAGACACAGAATCTGAAGCAGGCTTGAGGCTTTCAGCTCTCAGCACAGAGCCTGATGAGGCAATCGAACCCACAAACCATGAGATCATGACCTGAGCTGAAGTTGGCCTATTAACCAACTGACACACCCAGCTACCCAACCACCCCAGTTATACTTCTTTTAAAAATTTTTAGTGGTTTCCTTAGAGTTTGCAATATACATTTACAATTGATCTACTTTTATTTTGTAAATTTTATTTATCTATTTATTTATTTATTTTAAACATGAAATTTATTGTCAAATTGGTTTCCATACAACACCCAGTGCTCATCCCAACAGGTGCCCTCCTCAATACCCATCACCCACCCTCCCCTCCCTCCCACCCCCCATCAACCCTCTTTGTTCTCAGTTTTTAAGAGTCTCTTATGTTTTGGCTCCCTCTCTCTCTAACCTCTTTTTCTTTATCCTTCCCCTCCCCCATGGTCTTCTGTTAAATAACACTATTGTGACTTTTGACAACATGGGGCTTAAGGGTGTCAATCCCCCATGACTTGAAAATCTGTGTGTAACTTTTGATTCTCTAAAAACTCAACTACTAATAGTCAAATGTTCTGTATGTTATATGGATTATATACTGTATTCTTATAATAAACTAAGCTAGGAAAAGACAATGTTATTAAGAAAATCATAAGGAAGACGAGAATGGATAAAGAAGATGTAATATATATCTTGTCATTTGCAATGATGTGGATGGAGCTAGTCTGTCTTATGCTAAGTGAAATAAGCCAGTCAGAGAAAGACATATACCATATAATTTCACTCATATATGGAATTTAAGAAACAAAATAGATGAACATAGGGGAAGGGAAAAAAGAGAGGGAGTCAAACCATAAGAGACTCTTAATGATAGAGAATTTTGGGGTTTGATGGAGGGAGGTGGGTGGAGGATGAGCTAGATGGGTGATGGGTATTAAGGAGAACACTTGTGATGAACACTGGGTGCTACATGTAAGAGATGAATCACTAGACAAATCTACTCCTGAACTAATATCACATTACATGTTAAGTAACTAGAATTTAAATAAAAAATTGAAAAAAAGAAAGAAAATCACAAGGAAGAGAAAATGCACTTACAGCACTGTACTGTATTTGTTGGAAAAGAAACACATCTAAATAGACCCTTACAGTTGAAAACCATGTTGTTCAAGGGTCAACTGTACACCACTTCCCAGGTAGTGCAGTTACCTTTTGGCAGAATATTCCAACTTCTGCCCACTAACCACTTATAAAACTGCCATTATTGATTTTATTTATCCAAATGCTATAAACATACACTACATTGTTGGTATTATTTCCAAAACATTTATTCATTAGGTCAATTAAGAATATGAAAAATAAAAGATTTTATCTTTATTCATTCTCCAGTGCTTCTCCTGTTATCATGTGGATCTGAGTTTCTAATCTATATTATTTTCCTGCTTTCCTGAATAACTTCTTTTAATACTTTTTGCAGAGCAGATGTGCTGGTGATGAATTTTCTCAGTTTTTGTTTGTCTGAGAAAGTCTTCATTTCCACTACCTTTTAGGGGGTGATTTCACTGGATACAGAATTCTAAGTTGGTGAGATTTTTTTTCCCCAACATAGTAAATAAACATTTTACTCCACTCTTTTGTTGCCTGCATGGTTTCTGATGAGAAGTCCACTGTAATTCTTATTCTTGCTTCTCTGTAGGTAAGATGTTTATTCCTCTTTGGTTTCTTTCAGGATTCTGTGTTTGGTGTTCTGAAGGTTGAATATGATACTCAGAGGCATAGAGTTTTTGAGTATTTATCATGCTTAGTGTGCCCCTGAGCTTGCCAGATTGTACTTTGATGCCTATCATTAATTTTGGAAAGTTCTCAGCCATTTTTACTTTAAGCATTTTTCTGCTCTATTCTCTCTTTTTGCACCTTCTAGTATTCAAATTACATGTATGTTATATTTTTTGAAATTGTCCCACAGTTCTTGGATATTCTGTTAGATAGATTTTTTTCATTCTTTTTTCCCCTCTTTATATTATAGTTTGGGAAGTTTCTATTGACATATCTTCAGGTTCACTCATTTTTTCCTCATCTGTGGCCAATCTACTGATAAGCCCATCAAAGGCATTCTTTACTGGTTTCTAGCATCCCCTCTTGATTCTTTCTTCGAGTTCTCATCTTACTATTTATATTACACACTTGTTCTTTCATGTTGTTTACTTTTTCCATTAGAGAGCTTAACATATTAATTATAGTCATTTTAAATTTCCAATCTAATGACTCCCAAATCTGTGTCACATCTGAGTCTGGTACGGATGCTAGCTTTGTCTCTTCAGACTGTATTTTTCCTTTCATGATGTCTTGTAATCTTTTGAAAGCCAGACATGATATGTTAGGTAATAGGAACTGAGGTATATGGGCTTTTACTGTGAAGTTCTATCTCAGTCTATCTAGGTGTTGGCTTTTGTTTAATGTTTGCATAAGTGTCATGGGCTTCAGATTCTTCTAGTGTCCTTGTTTCTGTCTTTCCTGTTGTCTATGGTTTTTCCAAAAATCTTCTTAAGTGGAATCTGGGACTTGAATCTATTTCAGCTAAAATTCACTATTATTACATCAGAAACCTGTTATTGTGGTGTAAGGTGTGGAGCAGGTGTAGGCATTCTATAATTTTATGATGCAATCCCAGTGTTTTAGTTTCCCTAGGCTGTGACCTTCACAAGAGTTTCTTACTTTTCTTTCTCTCTCCCTTTCTTTAGATGAGATAGGGAGTCTAGAGGGGGTTGCTGTTGGGTAAGTGACTTTCTGCCTATTTGAGATAAGGCTCTGGTAAAATTCTTTTAACTGGAGAATAAGCCTTTGTTATGGAGAATGCACTGGGCATATTTCAAAATGTTACTTTCCCCCCCTCTCTTAGTCAGAAATATGAGGGATTTGTCCTGGCTGTTCACCATGGGGATCTGGTGGGGTTTCTGGAGTTAAAACCCATGGAAGTGTGAGGATAAATGTAAGACTGTGGCCCCCATGATTTTCTCACTCTCAAGCTAGTCCACATTCATCCACATTCATCCTCCAGAAATTCACCAAAATTTGCATTTATTTGTCATATTGAATTAAGACTCCAGTAGCTTCTGCTCCAAGTAAGCTGATTTTGGCTGTGTTTTTCTGTAGTTAACCGTCTCTCCACATTTCAGGACATCGGTTTGCCCTATAATCCCAAATCTCTAATGGGTTCAAAAAATATATTGATTTTTCAGTTTGTTTAGCGTTTTTCTTGTTGTAAGGATGGGAAAGATGACATCTAAGCTCCTTATATGGCATAACTAAGACCAGAGATCCAACAGGTGACTTTTCATATGCACCCTGAAGGACTATTTCTCCAATAGTCAAGGTGATTGGTTACATGCAACTGAGAACACATGGGCTCATCCAGATTTGTCTTCTTTGGACAATGCCTCTACCTTTCCTCCTCTTATTAACACCAGAAATTTACCTACAAAAGGAAGTCATGTCAGAATGTACATTGGTTGTGTTTTGACCACCCAACCATCCATTCACTCTGTCTTTTGTAACAGCCCTCGTTTCTCAGTTAAAGGTGTATCTTTTCCCCTCCCCTTCCTCCAGCAGTAATATGTGTGCTTTGGGAAAAGCCAATTCCTCTACTTCCTCCAGGCATGTGACTCTTAACTGGCTGATCAGAGTCATAAGTTTCCTGGGACATAGTGATTTGTTCCTGTGATCCCCCTGGAGCCGATGGGATATGAAAGGAAATATATTGTGTAGCTATGAGCAGGCATTATGGGATCAAAAGGGAGGAGCTTCATGACAATCACACTAACATAGAGGAAGATAGATGTGAGCAAACAGGAAAACCTTGTCCTAATGATATTGTTAAAGCTTTTTCTTCCAGCTGTGCCTGAGAATGCTTAGGTTTATAAACTTTTCACTTACAGGATCTTTTGGTTACATGATTTCCTTTTTTTTGCTTAAGCCATGTGGGTTGGGTTTACTTTTGTTGCCGACCAAAGTCTTAAGTGATATAGAAATCTACAGTCAATCAACTATATTAATACTAGAGAATAATGCCTTACCTAAAGAGATGACCTTTTCATCTTTTATGAGGATTTCAGACCTCATAAGGGGAGATACAATTCAAGTTCTGCCAAATACATGCTCACACCCAGGGTGACTGTTCCCTATTTTGTGGTACTGGAGTGAGTAGTTGTTTGCTGAAGTATCATATGTTGGGATTCTTTTCATCTCTTTGTTAATTTGCTCTTTATGCAGAGTTTACTGGGCAGTTTCCCCAGGATTCTATTCATTCCTGCATGGGATTTTGAGATAGCTGAGGTATTTCCTTGAAGATGAGTCTGCCTTTCCCTATCATTTTATATCCTTAGCCTCTTCAGACACAGATCTCCATTTAATGTGAGGTTAAGCTTACTCCTACAGCTTTTCCTTTGAGGGAGTCAACCAGAACCATAACAAAACACCATAGACTGGTGGCTTAACAACAGAGCTTTATTTGCTCCCAGTTCTGGAGGCTGGATATCCAAGATCAAGTGTTGGTGGGTTTGGTATCTCCTGTAGCCTCTCTCCTTGGCTTGCAGATGATCACCTTCTCACTCTACCCTCCTGTGGTCTTCCCTGTGTGCATACATCTCTAGCATCTCTCCTCTTATAAGGACATCACTCGTACTGGATTAGAGCCCTACATTTATGACCTCATTTAGCTTTAATTAACTCTCTAAAGGCCCTGTCTCCAAACAATCACTTTGGGGGTTAAGGCTTTGATATATGAATTTTGAGGGGACACAATTCAGTCCATGACACCACTTTTTAGCCATTCTCAGTGATTTCTCTTCATTCTGAATGGATTTTAATAGTCTTAGTCAAATAATGATCAAGAGAAGTTCTAATGTTGAAAATGCTATTAAGCAAATAGGTTAAGCATCATCTTTTTCTGCATTGAGCCAGCAGGACTTCATCTCATGGCCTACAGGGCAAATGGAAGTAGGAGACTGGCCTTCGATGGGACAGTTTGTCCTCATTGATCTTCTTCTTTTCTCTCAAGACCATCCACTCCTGTTTTCCTGTGACCATTTAATATCCCCCATCCAGGCTTCCTGCCCCCAGAAAATGCCCCCATGTTCTCAACCGATGCACACCTGTCACTTGAGCCTGCCCTTAACTATTTCTCCCTGGGAAAAGTGATCCTGTAAATTAGTCCACAGAAAGGCTGGTGATGGATAACTGCTTAGGGAACTACCTCTCCCAGGGGCTCATATCAGGAGCCAAATGAACAAAACCCCAGTGGTGGAGTTGGAAGCATTGTAGAGAAGCTGGTCCAAGATCTTTTCATTGTCCTTCTTATTATACCAAGAAAGGTCACTCTTACTCACAGATTCTGGAAGGGGTAGCCACAGGACAGGTAGAGACAGCTGAATAAAAGGTCACTAATAAAGGCATAGGTTTTAATTTGGACATTGGCCCTGATGTGCTCTAAAATTTTGGGAAACCCTTTTTCCCTTTCCCAGCCTCAACTTCTCCACCTTCACAATGGAAAAAAAAATCCTGTCTGGCTCAACTCTCTCAGGACACCAAGAATGAATGCCATAACAGACAGAAAAGTGTTTTAGATGGAAAATGCCATAAAATAAATTCAAGGTGTTATTATTTTAAGGTGCAAAATCAGAACTTATAAAACCAGGCATAAAAATGTCTTGGTAGATATATTTTCATTCTGGAGAAAATTAATGGCTACATCTTGGGCTTGAATTTTCTATAGAACCAGTCCCAGAATATTGGACATGGAAACACTCTTAGTGATATTTAGTTTCTCTTCTTCAGATGAAGAGTCTAAAGCCTAGAGAGGGAAGGGACTTGCTCAGGGTCACATAGCAGGTTAGGGACACATTTGGGAGTGGGGACCTGTAGTTGTGACACCTTTCCTTGGTTTTATTCTTCATTTTCATGGGGAGGGCAGAGAGTGGCTGGGCTAAAACATATGAGCCATCTCTGAACAGTACCTGAGAGTTTTAAGGCCTATTTCAGCATCTAAGTGTATTGTCTCTAATGGAGATCTCTGACTTCCAGGCCCAGTGGATTCTCAACATGAAATTTCTGCCATAATTGCTGACTTCAGCTCCTCAGAGCTATAGACTGGCTTGACCCGGAAACTCTACTGTGGGTCACATCTTCTCCACTGGTCTGGCTCCTGTACAGTGTGGCTTGGTCTGGTTTGAGTGCAGAGGTAATTGCAATATATTGAGGTTTGGTATTGTAATAAAAATAGGGGCCATTACAGCTAGCATTTATGTCATTAGTATTTAGTGGTGGTGTGTTGCAGCTTTTTTAGTGCTCATAAAACTGTCGCTGCTTGCAGATATGTCACGGCGCTGATATAAATTTAAAGGGTTGGAAATCCATAAGTCATAAAAACTAGATAGTAAATAGCAACAGAACAGGGTGGACAAGAACTGTTGCATTAGGCATGCAAATGCTTATGGATTTGCATGTCTAGTGCTTGCATTAGCATAATGAGAAGCACATTTACATTACAGATGGACTTGATTAACTAGGCCCTTGTAAATAAAGTCCACTCAGACTAAACAGAGGATGTTTGGGCTCCAGAGAAGAGGTGGTTATAGGAGCCAAAGGGCAAGTAGAGCCATTTCTTGCCCTCTTCTCTTCTGGCATTGACCATTGAAAAGTTTTCAGAATCACTGATAATGCCCAGATGGGAATGCTTTTGTACTTATTTGATGTAATAATAACAGCAAACATGCACTGAGTGCTTACTATGTACTGGCCACTATTTAAACATTTTATGCATAGTAGCTCACTTAATCCTCATAATAACCCTATGATTATAATAATACCCATTTTGCAGATGAAGAAGCTGAGATACAGAAAGGATAAGGGAATTTATCAGAGTCCAACTATTAGTAAGTGGCAGAACAAGGATACAAACCCAGGCAGTCTAGCTCAAAGCCTGGCTCTTAACCACTACATTAACTGCCTCGTATCCACTGAATTCATACAGGTATGCAGCTAATGGTATTGAAACATCTGTTACATACCAGACTCCAGGATACTGCTAAAGATAACAGCAATAAGATAAATGCTTGCTATCTTCCTAAAAAGTTCATGTAGTCTAGTTGGAGAAATTTAGAAGAAAGCAAAAATTCTGACATTGTTCTCAAGGAGCTCATAGAAGGACACAGCCTCCAGGAAAGGTGGGTCAAAAAAGGCTACTCAGAGAGGATACCTCTTGGACTGAGACTTGAAGTATGTGTAGGAGTCCAAAAGGTGAGGAGTGGAGGATTAGAGCACTTGCTTAGGGAATGGCAAGTGCGGAGCCACGGAAGTGGGCATATTCTCAGACCCTAAGTCACTTCACATGAGAATGTAGGGAACATATGAACACAAGCCAAAAAAAGAAAAAAAAAAAGCAGGGACTGGTCATGAGGACTTATGGGACATGATAAAACTTGGAGGATCAATCAATCATCTGGGCTTATAGCCCTCTCCAAGTAGAAACCTGGCTCCAGATTAGGCACTAGGATTTACAATTCAAATACGAACTCCCTATTTGGCTCCCCAATTCATGAGGTAAACCTATTCCAAAGTCCTGTGTCTTTTCCATCATGTCATGGATTCATAAACTCACAGAGTTCGTTAGGACAACATGGCCATTCAGACCAGACTTTTCATGGTACATGAATCCTGCCACAAGCTCTTCATTTGCTTGTGAACATTTGCTTCATTTGCTTCTACCTGAACAGTTCCGTCTGCAGTTGGACAGGTGAGGAATTTGAACCGGCTTATTTTGGGTAGCCCAGTTAAGTGAGAAGTCCAAGGGAGTACCTAATATTTTAGAGTGTTATCTATTAAAATTTAACTGTTCTATGAGCTCTCCTTATGGTAACAGCTCCTAAAAGTAAATATACTATTCATTCCAGGTACATTTGAATGGAAGCCTCCCATAAATGATTTTTATGATGGCAGCCAACTTGAGGAATTCTTGAGAGCTGAGAATGTTCTTTGAGTCATTCTGGGGAATTGTGATGGGACGCATTCTATTTTGTACCTCCAGGTAACATGCAAAGTAGATTATTTTAGACTGAGTTTTCCAGTGGTCATTTTCTCCATGACCTGAAACCTTTTATTTGTCTTGATGGTGACTCTGGGGCCTTCATGAGCAGGTGGGAATTGCCATCTTGAAGTAGGCCATAGGTGTCCTGTGAGGATGGTGGTCACGGGTCTGTAACCTGTAAGTGAGGGGCAGAAAGAAGGCATGTGGGAACAGGAAGCCATGAGTGTTTTAGAATCAACAAAACCTCATGGAGAAATGTGGCAGAAATGCTCTAGGCAGACCCTCCTCAAAGGAGCAGTAGAGGCTATGCTGGAGATTCCATAGCATCATGACTCTCCCTAGTCATCTTTCACCCCTGCCCCTGACTCTGGTGAACTCTGGTGAACTCTGGCTAATGCCCATCTAGGTTTCCTCTTCTTCCAGCGAATCTGATCAGGCTGAAGTTACTCTTAGCTGGTTCTACTTTAGGTTGGCCAGGAGCTCTTCAGAAATTCCTTTTCATAGCTGGTGGGAAATCTGGGGTTGGGGCCCACAGGTCTAAGAAACAGAGTGCTCTTGCTTACTTTCTGACCAGGAGAGCCTGGTGTTCACTTCCATGGGTTCTCAGGGCTGGCAAATTTCTGAAAGCTGGACCTTCCTAGAGCCTGTGGGACAGTCTCCTCTGACCTGCCTCCGTCCTCCACTCTGAGTCCCTAGCACACCTACAAAGTTGGGTCTATGTAGTGTTGACTGAACTAGAACTGAGGGCTGAAGGCATGGTTTCCTAGGTTCTCTTTTCCTTAAAGTTGCTGGACATGTGGTCCAGTTCATGGATATACTCTTTGTGACAGTATAACCATGTGCCAAGTGACATTGTACCAGTATAGATACATATATCAATATTTTTCCTCTTGTGGGTGTATTTACATCAGTACATGTCTCTATGTGTACATACATATATTATTCTGTGTGAGTGTATATATGTGCATGTTTATATGTATATTTCTCTCTGCAGATTTGTGTAAGTGTGTATAGGTGCTTATGTCTATGAACATGTATATGTGTACTTACACAAACCTGTGTGTACAGGTGCATCTGTGTATGTATACATCTGAAAATGCTAAAGAGTGTTAGACAGGTGCTTGGGGGCAAAGCTAAGAGATGACACTGTAATTTCTTCCCTGGAATTTTAGAGCCTCTAAGGACAAAATCCCCCTAGAGGAGGCAGCAGCCTGAGTTGCCAGCTGGGCTGTAAATCCCTTTTATGTTGCCCAAGGCCATTGTCTGAGGCACTATTCTTGGCCTGACAGTCTAAGAGATGACAGGATCTCTCAGAAAGTATGGTAAGAACTAAGGGGGCTATTATCCACAGGACAGGGGAATAAAGTTTCCTCTCTCTGCACCTCCCATCCTCACTCACCATGAAATAGAAACACAGGGGCAGAGGGAAAATAATAGCAAACCTCACTGAGCCAAATTTTACATATATGGACTCATTTGACTCATGATGGCTCTATGAGGGCTATTGGTCTCAATTTCCAGATGAAGACATGAAAGCACAGTGAGTTTAAGAAACTCATCAGGATTGGATGTCAAGGCAATATGGCTCCAAATGTACAGGATGGCTTTTATGCACCAAGTTCTGGGATGAACACAGAGCTGAGATTACTTGTTACCAGTGACCAGAGACCATTCCTGGCCAAAAGGACAACATAGTGAAGTTTTTAATTGTTTGCAGTTCTTCCCTTCCTTCTTCATTCTTCTCTTTGCTTTGAAATGTCCACACCTATGCTTCAATAGCCAGAGCTTCTCACTGAAATGCCATGCTAGAACCTGTTCTCCTAGAGCCACCTCATTCCCCAATTGCTTGACTTCAGCAAGATTGCCTGTCTTGGCAGTCACACTCTCACTGACCTGCTCTCTGCTTTTCAAGGTGTTTCCATATTGAGCAAACTAATCAGTGCTAAGGTGATTATGGCTACTAATGAAATTAAATGTCTTACTTCCCCCAGACAGAATGCACTGAAATGTGCTGAAAGTGCATTTCAAGTTCATGAAATCCAATGTCCTTTCTTAGGCTCAGAGAAGGGACCTACCTAAGGGAACAACAGCTAGTAAGATTATGTCTTGGCCTTGAATTCAATTATTCTAGTTTTAAACCCAACACTTCTTTCACTTTACCAAATTCAGGGTTTACAGTTAATCCCAAGGAAATGTGGTGATGGTGGTGCTGCAGGCACTGAGATTAGTCAGTGATGGAGATGGTCTGGTTATAATATAGGTCTCTATCTCCATTCACTATAGGTGAATAAGCTGGCTTTCTCAAGGTGTTGAAATGGGACACTTCCATGACAACTTGCTTACACCTCTCCTGGGTACTTCTCTAAGATCATAAAAATCTCAACCTGAAATGTGACCTTTTGCACAAATTCAAGGTGATAACCAGTGTCAGTCACCCAAGCATCAACATTCTTTCAAGAATAAGATACAGGAAAAGAGGACAAAGAATAACTTTTATTGTGATATTTGGTCTAAATATTGGTACAGGACTCCTGTCTGGAAAAGTCAAGCCAGAGGGCAAGTCTGATAGAACATAAACAGCAGATAATATTTCTATTGTATACAGGATATAACTATTATATATGATTATTGTGGCAGTTCCCACCTGCCACTGTGAAGCTGTTTAATAGCTATCCTTGTAATGTTTTATATAAACATGGGTGTCCAAATCACCTGGTTATAGTATCCTTGATTCATTTTCTGGGTGGAGCATCTCAAAATTCATGGCAGAAGTGTCAAGAATCTACAGATCCCAATCTCTTGGGGAGAGGAAGCTGGGGGAATCTCCCAATGGTGGGTTCTCTGCTTCTCCTGAACTAAGGGCCCAGGGTCCCTACCAGGGTTTAAGGGACTCAAGGATACCAGATATCCCACTGTACAATTGGCTTTAATTGGAGAGGGTTTTCCCCTCTCCAAGAAACTCATGAGCTGCTTAAAATGACTTTCCAAATGTGTGTTGAGTCTGGATTTACGTCTGGGTTGCTGCATATTAAATGCTGATTATTAAAAACATTTGCATGGTGCTTTAACAACGATAGATTATGTATCTGTTACCTAAGTCTCAGTGAAAGCTTTATTAATTCATTATTATTTTATCAACATACAATAAACTGTTCTATTAAATCTAAACTAGACAGATATTTGGGGAGGGATCATCTAAAAGGACCTCAGCTGAGACTATCCCCAGGGAAGGACTTAATGAAGTTTCAAACAGTTAATAACCCTCAGTTCATAAATAAACCATGGGTATTTAAAGACCTGCAAAATACTGAAATAAGATGTTGAGACTCAACAAAGGAGATATGAGAGAGCACCCTCGGAATTCCCCTTCCTTAAAACTCACAGATATAGCCTCTACCTCTTGACAATATTTATTGGGCACCTGGGAATATTTGGCACCCCTGAGGATGTTCAGATTAACTCTGCTCTTGGTCCCAAATTTACTAAGAAAATGGGCAGAGGCAGCCTTGAAACAATATTCTCCTTCTCTCAAATAATCCACTTTTGGCTTTAAAAATATTTTGGTCTGAGAGGCGAGAGAGGAGAAAGAGATTCTGTCCTAATATGAGACATGATAATTCCTTGACAATCCTGTATGGTAAATCAAAAGTCAAATCTCATGCCTGCATGCTCTGGAGAAAGGACCAGCCACACCATTTTCAGGGCCCAGCGCAAAGTGAAATGCAGATCTCCTTGTTCAAAAGATAATTAAGAATTTTAAGATGACAAGAGCAGAACATTAACTCAAGCACAGGGGCCCTTCTAAACATGGGACCCAGTGTGATGACACAAGCTGAATGACATAAGCTGGTCCTATGTGGATGGCTTCTTGAACAGGGTAGATGGAGGTATAAGAAACAAAGTATCCAAGGTGGGGAAGTCTGGTGTTCCACTAGAACATAGGGAGTGCAGAGGTTTGAAGCAACCATTGTAAGTAGAACAGTGAGCCTATAGCAATAAGTTGGAGGAATATTAAGAGGTTTAGGTGTTGGGTAAAAGGGACAGGAAGCTATGAAAAGTTTTAGAGTGGAGCAAGATGACCTCAGAAGTTCAAGGTTACTGATGGTCAAAAGGCCAAGGACTGACTCAGTTGGGAAGGTTTCTTCACATTGCAGTGGTCTCTGCTTCCAAACTTTTCATTTTGGGGGCACTACTCAGAGCCAATACTTGGCTTTTTTTCTTTTCAGCTTGTAGTTCCTTGAGTGGTGAACACTAAAGTAGGACTTAGCCCTTCTTAAAGTTGGTTTCCCTGAAAGAAGAGCCTGAGGCACAGAGTTGTGTGTAAGTAGTTTAGTTGTGGGGTGATCCAAGTAAGTAGAGTGAGAAAGCAGGAAGAGAGAGAAGAAAAGCCGGTAGAAGATGTATTACTGAGTGACTTACCACAGTGGGTAATGGGGGTTCAATTTCACTTGGGGACTCTCTGAGGAATCGTGCAGCATGCACTGCAGAATTGTCACTCTGACAAATGGGAAGCTGAGGCATTTGTCCAGACTCTCATGCCGCATAGGTTGAGGATGTCCTTTGGAGTTATCTAGCATATACTTCGGGGCTACACGTGTCAGTCGCTGAGGGATCTTCATGGATTCAGATAATATTTGAGGAT
Organism: Lynx rufus; assembly: GCF_022079265.1. Lineage (NCBI taxonomy): Eukaryota > Metazoa > Chordata > Mammalia > Carnivora > Felidae > Lynx > Lynx rufus. The sequence goes on along the minus strand of NW_025814830.1, from coordinate 23,366,727 downwards.
ATAAAGAAATAGAGATTTGCTGAGACACAGTTGAGATAGGATGCTGGCTGTGTGCTCAGAGATGCCCCCACAGCTGCATGGAACTCAGGTGGGCCTAAGGCATTTGTCTGGGATACATAAAATATTTGTAATAAGCTCCTTAGCCACTGAAAAGTTTCTGAATGTCTTCATGGCCCCATCTACTCAGAACTCAGTCTCTGGGGACCCATAGATGAGTTTTTGAGGAGCAGTCGGTTGTCCTTTCTTATGCCAATTACATAGGCAGAGTATGTGTCCTAGATGGTCACAACTTAAAACATAGGTAGACCAGAAAGCTTCCCTGGATGGTACATGGGCCTCTCCTTCCTTTGGATGTCTGGAATTCCACCTCTGACTTCTCTGTGAGAGGATTATCTTCTACCAAAACCTTCGGTGGGAATGGCAGCATATGAATGCTGGACTCCTAGCATAATGGGCTGGAAGGCAGACACATGAATTTCCCAATGACTAGCTCTGAGGCCAAAAATCATGACTCAAGAGTACAGGTTATGGAGAGGGGCAGACGTGGGTTTGAATCCTGGTCCTGTCACCTGTTAGCTGTGGAATTTTGGGCAAGCCAATCATTCATCTATGTAGCTCTTAATTAGTTAAGTAGTTACTGAGCATTGACTCTATTCCAGGCATGGAACAAATCCACCTGGAGTTTCCAAGTTAGAGGAGGAAATAGACAATAAAAGATAGGAAAATAATGGATAAAAATGAATTGTTATAAGTCTATAAAGGTGAATCATGTGAAATGATAGAGTATGGCGGGGATGGAGAAGGTGAATAAACTATGAAGATAGTGTAATAAGGCTGGGTTCCTTTCTTTTTTTAAATTTTTAATGCTTTTATTTTATGTTTGAGAGAGAGAGAGAGAGAGAGAGAGAGAGAGAGAATGAGTGGGGGAGGGGCAGAGAGAGAGAGAGGGAGACACAGAATCTGAAGCAGGCTCCAGGCTCCTAGCTGTCAGCACAGACCCTGACGTGGGGCTCGAATTCATGGACTGTGAGATTATGACCTGAGCCAAAGTCAGACATTCAACTAACTGAGCCGCCCAGGCACACCAAAGCTGAGTTTCTTAATGGGATAAAAGGAGACAACATGGGAAAAGCAGAGGTAAGAGCTTTCCAGGCAGATAGAACAACATGTGTTATGGCCAGGAGATAATAAAAAGCTTGCATATTTGTAGAGCCAAGAGGAATCCAGGTTGATGAGACCATAATAAATGAGGGGAGGACGGTCATTAGATAAAATTGCAGAGAGAAGGAGGGGATAGTTCATGTTGGGCATTGTAATCCAAGTAAAGGACTTTAGGTTTTATATTACAGATAAAGGGAAGTCACAGAAGTACTTAAATCAGAAGAATGATGTGATCCAATTTTTGGTTTAAAAAAGATCACTCTTAACATAGTGAAGTAACTAATTTGCTGGAAGGCCAAGAGTAGCCATGGTGAGACCAATTAAGAGGATTTCATGGTATTTAAGAGCTGACAATAGTAGTGAGGATGGAGGGAAGTAGGTAGAGTTGAGGAATATTTGGGAAGTAGAGTAAACCAGAGTTGCCAATGGGTTGGATGTCAGGGAAAGATAGAAGTTTCAGTGATGATTCCCTGGAGAAACAATGGTGTCATTTATTGAAGTGAGTAAAAATGAGATAAAAACATGTGTGAATATGTGTGTGGGAGATCAAACAGTTGGACATTTTGAGTCTGGGATGTCTATATGGTATGTAGGCTGAGATGGCAATTTGTTGTTGGCTCTTTGGGTCTAGACTTTGATGAAGACACTTTGATTGGAGACTAAACTTGAGAGTCATGGGCATACAGATGCTTTCTGAAAGCCTGGGAAAGATGTAATCTATAAAGTGGGGAAAGAAGATCTATCTGCAGTGGGGTGCCTGGATGGCTCAGTCAGCTGAGTGTCTGACTCTTGATTTTGGTTCAGGTCATGATCCAGGCTCTGAGTTGGGCTTCATGCTGAGCATGGAGCCTGCTTGGGATTCTCTCTCTCTCTCTCTCTCTCTCTCTCTCTCTCTACCTCTGCCTTTGCCCTTCCCCTGCTCACACACACTCTCTCTCTCTCTCTCTCTCTGAAATATATTTTGTAAAAATGAAGATCTATCTGTAGAGTCAGACACTGCTCAAGAAGCACAATTACTTCTCCCCTCTCCCATGCCTGTTTTCCTTCCATCATGGGAGCTAGTTGGGTGGCCCCCTGGAGGCTTTCACAAAGGCCGGAGTGAGGGACACAGCCTCAGAGTCATGGAATAGAACAGTCTTGGCATAGCTCTAGTTACAAGCTAGCCTCACATAAGCCTCTTATTCCTGAGCAACATGATGCACTGGCTTGTGCTAGAAGACTCATAAACAAGATGGACGTGAACCTTTGACACTGAACTCATTCTCAAGGTACAGGCCACATTGATCCATCTTTCTTTCAATGCTGTGAGCTGGAGAGGAGAGGCAGGCCCTGGCGTCAGGAATCTGAGCCCTACACGCAAAGCAACTGCAAGCCCATTTGAAGTAGTTGTGACAAAAGGCCTTGGTTGCTAGGAAGAGGGCAGTGGAGAGGCTCACATAGGCTGTTTGCCAGGGTGGATTAAATACACATTGAAATATGAATCATTGGAGGCCTTTTAAAGACTGTCACCTGACATACAGAAATCGCATTTCTTTTCCAGTGGAAAATGGCAGCAAGCATCAATTGTTAGGGGCCGCCACATGAATGGCAGGCCTTGTACAGTGCTTTGTTCTGTGTGGAACATTTCTATTGCATAATGACAGTTTATGCACAATGTCGGCAAATATACACAGGCAAAACCACACACGTGCGCGTGCGTGTGCGCGCGCGCGCGCACACACACACACACACACACACACACACACTTTGGTTATTCAACTATAGGTATTTTAGAGCTTCCTTTGAATTATTATTAAGAGAGAGGATTTACATGGCCTTAACTGCCTTTGCCTAGCTCTGCAAAGTGTTTCTAGGACTGAAGAGTTTTCGAGCAATCATATCCGCCTCAATCATAATATTCCTTTATGTTGGGTTAAGATTCCCAGTTCTGGTTTCCAATAGACTTGGGTCCAAATTTTGGCCTTACCACTGTGATCATGAATGAGTTACTCCCTCTTTCTAGGTGTCATACATTTCCTTATTTCTATAATAAAATTATAATATGCTGTCAGAATGTACAGGATTAGTGGGAGTGGTAAGATGTTTAATGCCCAGAGAGCACTTAGCAAAGAGCCTGAGATATGATAGGTACTCTGTGAGTGCTCTCTGTCACTTGTTTCCTAGACTCTGACTTGCAGATGAGATCATGGAGATCACTAAGGTTAAGTAAGTCACTGAAGGTCACATAGCTGTTCTGGTGTTAGAGACTGAATGTTTGTGTCCCCCACGCCCAAATTCATATGTTGAAGTCCTAACCCCCCAAGTGATGGCATTGGGAGACAGGGCTTTGGGTGGTAACATTAGGTTAGATCATGAGGGTGGGGTCTTCATTATGGGATTAGTGGTTTTTTAAAAAATTTTTTACATTTATTTTTGAGAGACAGAGCACAAGTGGGGAGGAGCAGAGAGAGAAGAAGACAGAATCCGAAGCAGGCTCCAGGCTCTGAGCTGTCAGCGCAGAGCCCAATGTGGGGCTCAAACTCACAAACGGTGAGATCATGACCTGCGCTGAAGTTGGACGTTCAAGAAACTGAGCCACCCAGGTGCCTCGGGATTAGTGGTTTTACAAGAAGAGGAAGGAAGCAAGGGCTCTCTCTTTCTCTCTCTCTCCCAATCCGAGCACAGTATTGAAGAAAGGTCATGTGAGGACAGAGAAAGGAGTCAGCCATCTGCAATCCAGGAAGAGAGACCTCACCACGAAATGAATCAGGCTGCACTTTGATCTTGGACTTTCCATCGTCCAGAACTGTGAAAAATAAATCTCTATTGTTTAAGCCACCCCATCTGTGGCATTTTGTTATGGTGGCCTGAGCAGATGAAGATGTGTGGTAAATCCCAGCTGGAATTCATATTCTGGCTCCAAATCTAGGTACAAATCTCAGACAAGTCCTGGAAGTGGGCTCAAAGCACCTGCATGCAGAAATGCAATTGGGAAGCAGGACTATGTTTTGCCTTATTCTGGGCTTTCTTCATGCTTTCCATGGGGTTCTGCATGGTAAGATGTATGGTTTCCTGACCCAATGTCAAAATGCCCAGATTATCAGGCTTGGATATAGCATTTTTACTCACTCAGCATTTACTTGATTCACATTTATTTTTCCATTCATTTATTCTTTTAGTACATTTTTCATTCAACCTTAAATCACTCAGCATTTATTGAGCACCAACTCGGTGCAGGATCTTTGCAAAATAAGTGAAATGTAATCTCCTTGCAAACTCTGTGTGTCAGATGGCTTTGGATGTCCTATGTAACATGTTCAGGGCATGAGGCATTTCCTCCCCATCTGCTCCCCTTCCAAATCCTTGCACCATATACACACCAGATCATGCCATGAATGCAACTTGCTTCCTTTCTGGCATCTGGCTCATTTCTGCAGCCTCTGGACTATGACTATACATACCAGTGCCTGCCCTTCTTGCCCAGCTTTGCCCAGATCCCTGTATTTGTTTCCTATCGCTGCTGTAACAAATTATCACAAACTCAGTGGCTTAAAACAACACAAATTTGTTGTTTTTCACTTCTAAAGATTAGCTGAAGTATGACAAAGATCTCACGGTGCTTAATTCAAGGTGTTGATAGGACTGTATTCCTTTTGGGAGGCTCCTGTAATAATGCACTTCCTTGGCCTTTTCCAGCTCCTAGAGGCCACTCACATTCCTCAGCTCATGGCCCTGTCTCCCATCTCCAAAGACTTCAACATTGCCTCTCTCTGACTCTTCTGTAGTCACATCATCAGGAAGGTTCTCTTCTTTTAAAGATTCATATAACTAGATTGGGCCTTTGGATAAGGGGATAATCTCCTTTTGTCAAGATGTTTAACCTTAGTCCCATCTGCAAAGTCCCTCTTTGCCATGTAAGGTAACATATTCACAGGTGTCAGAGTTAAGGCATAGGCATCTTTGGGGGCACATTATTCTGCCTACCACATGCCTCAGCAGATCTCTCTGCACAGGGCAAGCACCACCTGATGGGTTCAGAGCATCTGCCAGGCTCTGGCAGGCCTGCAGGAGGGTTTTATGTCCCAAGCTAAGAAGAGCAATAAGTGTTAAGTTCAGGTTCAGCGCAATGGATGGAGGCTCTCCAATCAATCAAATTATAGTTCAATCAGTTCATTTTAATCACTCCTCTGGAGAGAAGTAAAACTCTGCATTGAGGAATACACAGCAATTTTATTGATGACAAGTTTAATTGTTTCATTTTTCCTTACTGTCTCTAACACAGCCGACTTTTAATCAGTGGGAGCTGAGATTCTAATGAAGTAAAGTCCACTTTTCCGCAGTTCACAACTAGCTGGAAATAATTGGGCTGAGACTCCCATCCAGACACTGCAGAGCCTCTGGCATTTTCCTGAAAACCAGGCTTAATTGCTTTGCTGATGTTGTTAAGTAGTCCTGAGGGGGTGGAAGTAGTAATGCTGCCCACATATGCTGGGAAACAATACCCCAAAATGTCTTAAAAGGGTCCACAAAGTCTGTCCAACTGGTAGCGAGGAAGAAAAAATGAACTGGAGTGTGTTTTCTGCAGGCAGGGGCCTGGGGGAGTATGTGGGAGCTGTGATGTGGATGGCTGCAATTTGACAAGATCAACAGCAACCGCCTTTTTCTTTCCTCTGAAAGCTAAGCAGGATTCTGAGTGCAGGTGTGTGTGTGTGTGTGTGTGTGTGCGTGTGTGCACATCTGGATTTGTGCGGTGTGGTTTCAAGGCGAGATCGAGATTTTAGGCTGCCTTTGGCCTCTGAAGGGGGCAGGGTGGGGGGCGCGTAATGGAGGATTCTAGTGTATATTGTCTCAGCCCTGAGAGGTGGCAGAGAGATTGGCTAGTCTGGAGAAATTCCAGGATCACAGATACAAGTCTTGGAAGAGGCAGAGAGATTCCTTCCTTATCCCCCACAAAGCCCCACTATTTTACTTGATGGATGGTGATGATGATGATAGCAATAGCTTCTAGGTTTTGTTCACTTACTATGTGGACAGAGATTTGGGTTATGCTCTCTTTTATTCCTCATAAAAACCAATAAATCAGGTGCTATTATTATCTCCTATATTCAAATAAAGAAATCAAAGCACAGAGAAGTCCCAAAGTTTGCCCAAAGCCATAGAGTTGTAGGATTTGAATCCAGATCTGCAAGACACTAGAATCAATTCTCTTAGCTCTCATATCACATTTTTTTTCAGTCCTAACAACAACATTAAAAATAGATAATTTTTTATTGAACATTACATGTTCCTGGCCTAGTACTAAGCACTTTCTGTATCTTATCTCATATAATCCCAAAAGCAACCCTAGAAGGCATGTTCCCACTTAGAGAACAAGAATAAGGGAATTGAGGTCTGGAGTGAAGGACACTATCAAAGGCCACTCAACTGGGACTCAAACGTAGGTCTGTCTGCTTTGAGAGCTTGTGATTTTATAACACAGCATATAAAGGAGCCCAGATGATAAGGACAAAACACTTTGCTTGGGAAAGGGTCTAGGTACTGAATGAAGATTGATATTAGTGTTTTCTCAATCTATCCAAATAATTAATTCTATGGTTCTGGGTCTGGCTGAGATGGCTCAGGACTTGGGCATCTCTTTAGACATCTGAAGAAAGAGAGGGATGAAGCCCCAGAGTCCTCACCTAATGACCACGGATTCGGAAACCCAGGTTCAGTTACTACTTCTGACACTAGACTTGGGAACATAATTTAACTTTGGTAAGCCTCCATTGTATTGTCTGTATTTTGTGAAGATTAAGTGAGATCATGTATTTATTCTTTTATTCCAGAAATTTTTATTGAGCTTCTTACTCTGTGCCAGGAACTGTTATAGCCCTAGGAATGCAACAGGAAACAAGGCAGGTAAAGTCCTTGCTTTAGTGGAACATAGATTCTCATTGAGAAGTCAGATAATGAATAAGTAAGCAAGTCAACAAAGAAGAGAATTCTTGCTTGTGACCAATTCTACAAAAAGTACGATAGCAGAGGGAACCCCTAGGAGTGGAGGAGTGGAGGTGGTCAGGGAAGGCCTCTGAAGAGATGATATGGGACCTGAATTACTTGCTGGAGTCAATCATGCAGGCATCTTGGGGAATAGCCTTTCAGGCAAAGGTGATAAAATGTGCAAAGATCAGAGGCAGGAATAAGCTTGGTGAGCAGAAGAACAGAAAGAAGGCCAGAGTGGCGGGGGAGCAATAAATGAGAGAGAAAGAGGAGGACTATGAGGTTGAGAAAGAGGCAGTGAACAGATCATGCAGGACCTAAAGGAACGGGCCATGGAATTTGAAGTTAGCTTTAATGTCAGTTGGAATTCACTCCAGGGCTTTTAGTAGCAGTAGAGACAACCTCTGGTTTAATTTCTAAAAGGCATTTCAGTTGGCCTAAAGAGGCAAGTTTGGAAATAAGGAGATAAGTTAGGAAGCTTCCACTGTAGGACATCCTGACATCTCAACAAATGAGAGATTGTTATAATAATTACCATCCCAGAAAGCAGTTAGCACTTGAGGAGATACGTGGTTAAGTGTATAGGTAGCAGGAGAAAAAAGGTCTGGCCAGTCGAACCAGGTCTGTAAGACGAACATTTTGTAAGACAGGTATTCATGAATCATTATGCTTTTTAATGAATTGAAAAATGGTGAGTATGGAAAACAGAAAAAAAAAGGAGCCCAGATGATAAGGACAAAACACAAGTGATTGATCAGCCAGTTTGTTTACAGCAATTATGACTGTGTGATTGCAGAGTCATTTCAACAATAAGTAACCAAAAGGGGCCCTTGAATGGGTGGATCTGGGAGAAGGCAAATATCAAATTCCCACTCTCCACGCAGAATCTCCGCATTTGCCCACACTCCCCAAAACACATTGCTGGTGTCTTGGAGTCAGAAAAAAGCAGATAAATAAACTTGTGAAGAAGGTTATGTGAGGTGTGTGTGTGTGTGTGTCTGGGTGGGGAGAGAGGGAAAGAGAGACTTCTTTGCCTCATCTCAAGTCATGGTGGTATTTTTATTTGAATTTTATTTTTCTGATGCTGTTAGATAACAAAGGGTAAATTAAAATACAATAAAAATTATAGAGGGAACATGGGAAAAGAAGAACGACATTCTCCTGGCATTTGTTTCAAGGCTGCAAAATGTAGAGTGTCTTGACAGCATAGAAAGAGATTTTTCTCCTTTAAACCAGGTGTTGGAAAATGTGCTTCATTTAAGCAAATCAATATCTTTAATTTCAGCCCGTTGCTCTGGATTTAGTGCCCGATTTCCAGGGAAATGTAGAAAGAGTCAAGCCTCATAACTTTCTGTAGTTCCTATGAAAAGAAAGCAGAAGACCAAGGGTGTCACAGTGGCTATTTTTAGAACTATTTTAACTTCTACTTCTTGGACTTCCTGTGAAGTCATAATGTGTTAAAGGAAAATAAGGTAAAGAAAGGGATAAGAAGTTCTGAGTATGGCCGGTGTAATTATAAATATTATGGCTTGAAAAGGCCTCACTGATAAGGTGACATTTGAATAAAGACATGCAGGAGATGAGATGAGCCAGGTAGAAATCTAAGGGAAGAGAATTCAGGCAGAGAGGGGAAAGAACACAATTATGTGATTGGAGCAGGCTTTAGGGTTTGGGGAGTTAGGAGCCATGTGTGGCTGGAGTGGAGAGAGCAGTGGTAGAGTTCAGAGATATGAGTGGCTGGATCATGTGGGGCTTTGTGGTTCATTTGAAGAAATTTAGCTTTCATGCTGAGTGAGATGGGGAGCTCTCAGAAGGTTTGGAGCAGAAGAGTGACATGATCTACCTTACGTATTGACAAGATTTCTCTGATGCTCTGTCAAAAATTTCTCAAAGTGGAGCAAGCTAGAATCAGGGAGAATGGAGGGATCATGGTGGGATGGACCAGAATTTGAATGAGTGAAGGGCACCTGGGTGGCTCAGTCGGTTGAGCGCCCAACTTCGGCTCAGGTCACGATCTCACAGTTTGTGGGTTTGAGCCCCACATTGGGCTCTGTGCTGACTGCTTGCTCAGAGCCTGGAGCCTGCTTCAGATTCTGTCTCCTTCTCTCTCTGCCCCTCCCCCACTCATGCTTTGTCTCACTCTGTTTCTCAAAAATAAAGAAATGTAAAAAAATAAATAAAAAAAGGTTTTGAACCAGTGTGAGTGGCAAGAAGTGTAAGATCTTGTTGTTTCGTTGAAGTACAATCAACAAAATTTGCTGATGGGCTGGATAGGGATATGGGAGCACCAAGCATGGGGAACAAGAGATTAGGAGTCTAGTCAGGACATACAGTTTGGAATATCTTTTATACATACAAGAGGAGATGTTGCAGAGGCAGTTTTATAGATAAGCCTAAAGTTCAGGATAGAGGTCCAGTCTGGAGATACAAATTTGGGGGTTGTCAACATTTAGGAAGTTATGAGACTGCATAAACCCAGTAAAGCACTGAGGATATGTATTAAAGAGAACTTTAAAACTGGGTTTAGAGGCCTCTTTTGAATTTAATTGTCTTAATTATGGGAGAATTAAGGCAATTGAAGGAGATAAAGGAGTGATTGAAGGAAGAAACTGCTGATTCAAGCTCTCATGTTGGATTTACATTTCTGCAAGTGTTTCACTTTTTTTCATGCAGTAATGCTGGGGATCCACCCATCTGTCCATCCATCCATCCATCCATTCATCCATCCATCCTACCTTCCACCCGTCCATCTGTCCATGCATCCATACATCCACCCACCTGTCCATCCATCCATCCATCCATCCACCCATCCATCCTACCTTCCTCCCATCCATCTGTCCATGCATGCATGCATCCATCCATCCATCCTACATTTTTCTTTCATGATATATGTGAAAAAGCACACAGCATTTTACAAAAGAGATTTGCAAATGAACTTTGTCTCTATTCACCTAGCCACCCAACTTCCTTGGTCTCAGTCTCCCCTTTAATCAACTGAGATAATGGTCTAAAATGTTAGTTTTGGACATTGTAGAGATGTTAAAAAGCATGCCTACTCTGATGTTCTATGGTTTCAGGACCATCAGAAAATTTGAGGGTCCTTTTCTGAGTTATCTAACATAGATCCAATTGGATAAATATGGCAAGAATTGCTCTTAACTTCTTACTACTTTATTTCTGGTTGTTCATGAAAGGGCACACATACAAAATAATACAAATCCTCTGAGTCCACTGCTTCAAGGTTCCCAAGTCCATTCTCATCCAAATTCCTTGAGCTTCTCTCTGCTCTGAGGATGACTTTGCTGTATTGAGGTGCTGACACGCAGATGTTGAAAGGTTTGCTGAACAGGCAGTTTGGGGAGCAGAGTGTCACATTGTCCAGGGGCAGAGCACAGGCAGTTCTCATTGGGACCACTTGCTGATGGATGTTCGCCAGTTGGCTCATCTCTTCTTGTGATATTGTTATTTTAGAGACAAGAAAAGGCCAGCAGGTTTAAAAAATATGTATCTTAGAAGTCGTCTTTGTCATCGGTCAAGTTGCGACAGCCCTTATCCATATGCATGGTAGAATACTAACTTGTCTCTAAGTTCAATCTCCTAGTATCTCTTTTGGGCAACACAAGTTCTTCCACAGACATAGACCAAAGACCCTTATCATTGCCCTGCCCCGAATATTTGACCACATTTAAGGCTTAGAACTTGGATTTGGGTTTTTTTCTTGGGATCTTCTTATCCCAGGTTTACTCAGTGATAAGAATCATGTTATCTTTATGTGAAGTTCTCTCTGCCCTTCAAGCCATCTGCTCATTGCTAGTACAAGTTATTAACATTGATGACCACACCCAACATCTGGATATATCAGTCTTAGCTTGGGTCACCTTGATGGCTCCAGTTATTGGTAATGTGTTTGAAGCTTTGGCATGAACCAGGGAAGGCGTGCCTAAACATTGGCCATTGGCTTCCAGGCAGATACTGGGCCTCTGGCCATGAACATCTTTATTTATTATCTTCCTTTCAACTCTCTCAGGCAAAGCAGTTGTCATAATAGAGTAGGTGCAATTTATTTTGGTCTTGGCAAGGCACTGCCCCCCTTCCCCAGGCTTTCATCTTCTTCCTCCCTCTTTCTTTGACATTATTTGTCAAATGATCCAAAGGTAATTTTTAATACCTTTGCATCACATTGGAGCTAAGTTCTGCTGGATTATTAATGATTAAATATTTTCTAGTCATCTACCTGCACAGTCTGTAACAAATTATCCCAAAAAGGAGATTAATTCCATTACGATTTTGAATAAGAAAATGACAAGAGAATGCCCTGCAGTCTTTAGAACTGAACAGTTGCTCCAAAAATCTCTCATATATCTGGAAAGTTGTTGGTTTTATAAAAGACTTGAGTCTGTCCTTCAGAGGTCATTTAGCAGGTATTTATTGAGGTCCTGTTGGATATTAGCCTGGTTTGGGGTACTGCAAAACCTGGTTAATTCTCAGAACCACATGGGGAACTTTGTAGAAATGTTCACCTCAGATTTACTGAATCAGGGTTTTCATAAGTGAAGCCCAGAAATAGGTATTTTTGGAAGGCTCTCCAAGTAATTCTGATGCAGCCAGTCTATAAAACTGTTTTGGAGTCTCTGCCTTGGAGGATGTAAGAAGAAGGGAGGCAGACTTCTTACCTAAAGAGGGTTTATAATCTCATAGGGTTCTGGGATTTACCCAGGATGCATTACCAAGTAATGAAAGCCATTTATAGTTTAGGATGAATGAGTTTGCTTCTCAATAAGATAATAAAAATGTTTTGTAAACTGTGAGTCACTATTAGAAGCAGACAGTTCAGAAGAGAGAGAAGACTTGGGATGGTTTTATGAGGACATAGGTGAAAAATAAAACTGCCCAGGGGCGCCTGGGTGGCGCAGTCGGTTAAGCGTCCGACTTCAGCCAGGTCACGATCTCGCGGTCCGGGAGTTCGAGCCCCGCGTCAGGCTCTGGGCTGATGGCTCAGAGCCTGGAGCCTGTTTCCGATTCTGTGTCTCCCTCTCTCTCTGCCCCTCCCCCGTTCATGCTCTGTCTCTCTCTGTCCCAAAAATAAATAAACGTTGAAAAAAAAAATTAAAAAAAAAAAATAAAACTGCCCATTGAACAGAAGTGGGGTGATAAGTAGATAAACTTTCGATTATCCAAGTGCATGAGGAATGGAGATTCTGATCAATTGATCTATATCTATCTATCATCTATCTATCTATCTATCTATCTATCATCTGTTGGTTTTTATGTCAATCTAATCTAATCTATCTGGATTTGGTTATTAAATTGGTTTTGATTTTGTTACTAATGGACTTTCTTGCACACATGAGGTGAAAAAAGGTCAGGCATCCTGTTTCAGTCCTAGCTCTGTTTTGCCTGCTTTCTGACTTTCTGAATAATTCTTCCCATCCCTCTAGGTCTCAGTTTTCCCATCTGTGAAAGAGAAGATTAGATTTGATGACCTCTAAGGTCAATTCCCACCCTAACATTCTATGAAAATATGAGTCCACTTTCCTGCCTTAACAACAGTCTAGTGGCTGTAGTGGAATCTTTCTTTCATACCGACGGATCCAGCAGGACCTTAAGTCGTCATCCTGAATGTTAGCTCCCATTTATCAAGAATCAAGGTGGGAAATTGAGCACTGAACAATCTATGTAAGTTTATTTGTTCTAAAAAGACTAAATGTTAGCTCTGAACTCATTTGTATCATCTGCTTCTCTCTCTCAAGTGGATAGAGGGAGCAAAAATACTAATATCTTGAGTAATTATAGTGAATGGATGTTATACTTAATTTGTAAGGCATTCTACTCATTATTATCCATAGTAATGGAGAGAGCAGTCTCATTTACAAATAAGAGCTTCTTGAGCACCTATTATTGGGCAAGTCTCATATTCATATTCATATTCTAATTCATATTCATTTGTGTACACCAAATTGGAATGCTCTGGAAATTTTATTTGTTGCAATCTTGCTTTTGTCATTATGTCAAATAGACAATTGGTAAGAACCAGCTGTGTTCCCTGAGCCACCCAGTATGATGGCTTTGGGTTTGTAGTGGTAAGGGAGATTCAGGATGGGTATTGGGCCATTTTCTTTAATGTCTTCCATGTGGGCTATTCCCAGTAGCTCATTTATGCCTTTGGTCTAGCTACCCACACACTAGAAGGGATCCTTTTTGCCTGGCCAAACCCAGTTACTCCTTATCACTTAAAATCTGTACGCTTTAAGAGTCTCCCTGGCTCATTTCATCCCCCTTGTCTCAGATCTCACTGTACTTTCTGCTATTTACTGAGCACTTAATGGGTGCCAAACACTCATATGATATTACTTTACCTCTAATGGAAGCAACGGGATGTTATTCACATTTTTCAGAAAAGAAAATTTAGAGACACTAATCCATTTTTATGGGATCCCATAGCTGTTAGGAGGTGGGGACAAGAATGAAATGCAAATCATTGTGAGTTTTGGCCCCTTTACTCTCCTGCCACCTCTTAACTGGACCCTCATTTTCCCAATAACTTCAGGCATCTCAAGTTTATATTGAGCCTGATCCATAGGAGTTTGGCATACATGAGAGTCACCACTCATATTTGTCTGTCCTACAGCTCTGAGTCAGTGTTGGTTCAGTCCCTTTCTTAGCAGACACTTGTAGAGTTAAATGAAAGTAGTACATTTCACCCTTCCAGCTGGTGCCTTGCCTTAAGGGCTGGGACAGGAATGTGTGGAAGTCTTCTGAAGCCCATGCCCTGCCTCTCTCCTGCCAGAATTATTGGGGAATTGGCCCCAGGCATCCATTGATCAGAAGCCTAGGAATGAAAGCACCAGCTCCTGAACACAGAGAAATTAAGGACCTGTCCCTTAATAGGAAGCAAATTATTGCTGTCTGTCTTTGTGTGCAATAAAGAGGGTGGGTGGGGAAGGGAGTGATCATTTCTTTGAGTAAGAAATAAGACATCAGAGCTTACCCAAAAAATTATCTCCTTTTTTCCTATAGAATTAATCTAATCATCTAAAGAAAATTTTACTTATTGGGGACAAATTATTCTAATGATTCAATAATGTCTCTTTTTCTATTTTTTTCCAGATAAAAGAAAGACAACCCTACTATGGAGAGGAAATTAGCTACAGATATTAAAAGGCCGAGTACAGCTTATTTGAGCCATGAGCTTTCTAGCAGATATTTATGATTTGATCCTATGCAAATGTGAAACGTCTGTGGACAGGCTGCTTTAAAGATCACTACTAGCCCAGCAACTGCAAAAATGTTGAAAACAGCACTTTAAGTACTTTGTGTTTGATGTTAAGTTATTGCTAATTTTTTGGATCTGGGGAAGTTCCATTTCCAGAAATCAGATACAGTATTATAAGAACACAAGGGAATCATTTCCAGCACTATTTATATAAATGTAAGGATTCAACACAAATGCAAATTAAAAACTGCCTCCTTAGAGTTTGCTTGATTGTGTTCACAGAGAAGCAACCACCTCAAACCTGCTAGGGTTTTTGCTTGTTTTGTGTTTGCCATAGAAACGAACGCTAGACCAATTGTGCATCAGCTGCCTGAAAAATGCACTGGGGCTTTATTTTGCATTCAAGACAAACGATGTCTCTTTTGTTTTGCATTTAAAATAGGAATGTTGCATCAATAACCCCAGCCTAACCTCACCCAGTACCTGCAAGGAGAGAGGGGAAGGCCAGCATAATTGAGTATGTGGCTTCACCTCTAAACAAGGCACAAGGGCAAATGTAGTTTTACCCTTGTGAGGAGTTTCTGGAAGGAGATGGCATTTTTTTCCTTACGCGTGACTGCATTCCTTGGTTGAATTCTGTGGCTTCATGATGCAGGCCAACAATTTAGAAAGTGGTCTTAAAGCCATGGTAACAGTGGAGAGGCTGTCAAGAGCCACAGAGAATCTTGACCTGGTATACAGTAAGACTGAGGGTGTTTCAACTGCATGGCATCTGGTTACAGATCATCTGTTTGCACCCTGTGACAGCACTGTCTGCTAAGAAAAATAGCTTGGTATCTCCTTCCAGCAAGGGAGAACCAGGGGCCCAGAGAGGTGAAGAGACTGGCTTGCAGTTCACACAGCACATGTTGAGGGTCGTGGGGAAGGGGATCTCTGAATTAGCACTGAGGTCATGTTGCTGGAGCCTCCACACCTCCGCTCCACTTTGCCTGGTGTATGAAGTAGTAGCCTTCTCTTTACCGTTATTTGCTTGGGGTGTGTTTTTCACTCTTAAACTCAACGACCTTGAATCTCTAGAGCGTCCTGGATAAAACCTGATAAAAAGTGGGATCAAAGGGTGGTGATTGGGAGATATGGTGGATAGATTTGGGGTTTATGATCAGGGAGATTTGGTTTGCCTCTTGTGCAACCTTTGGTAAGATATGTAACTTCTCTGATCTTGGCACTTTCATCATTTAAATGGAAACAATAAATGCATATCTCAGAAGAAACAGAATGATATACATTAAATATACAGTAGTCAATCAATTCCATACTGTGATTTTCTTCAATGGCTTAATCCAAGGGACTTGGATGACGACAAAATTATAATCACCAGAAAGGCAACTTTTGGGGTGTTATTGGATGCTCACATCCTATCTCATGGGTGGCTGCTTCTTTCCACCTCAGCTGAGGCATAAAAAAAGAATTTCACAATGGGGGAGACTGTTGGTGATCCTTGTTTAACCCAGCTTCAGTTTGTGTATGGGCTCATTGAAGGTCAGAGATAGGAAGGGAAACACAGAATATAAGTGAGGGGAGAAAGAAGGAGGAGGCAGATGTATGGGACAAGGTCCAGTTCTGCAGGGCACAGTGCATAGGTTGGTTCTGCACAGGAGCACTGGGATGAGGGGTGGACAGCACCTACCTCTTCGATGGCTGTGAGTGCCTGGATGATGTGTGTCTTGTTAATTGGCACAAAGGTGCCACATGAGCTGGCACAGCCCTGCAGAGTACCCTTCCTAGAGTCAGAAAATTTGGGTTGGGGGGTCTATGCTCTGCTGGAGTGATAATATCCCCTCTTTGGGACTCAGTTTTCTTTTTTTGTAAAGTAGAGTGTGGTTTCCTCACAGTTCACAGGGCTGTTAGAGAATCAAATGAGTTACTGGATAGAAAAGATGCATGGCACATGGTAAAATGCTCAGGATGTCTACAGCCAGCCTTGGAGCCTTCTCTTCCTTTGGACTTCATTCTATCTTCCTTGAAACCTAACCAGCTTAAGCTCTTGTCCTGACCTGCCTCAGTGATTCTGAAGTTGCCTTGCTTACATCTGATATCTTAGTATTCAAGTCTGTGCTTCCCACGTTTGGTGATTCCATTATTGAGGACTCTTTGGTTGCAAGTGACAGAAAACCAACTCAAGTTGACCTGAGTCAGGGGGAAATGGGAAAACACCCATTTATTCACAAACTGAGAATTTTGAGGTTCATGCTGGTTTAATCTCCATCCCTCAGCTTTACTTTCACCTTTTAAACTTCATTCTCAAGCAGGCTGTCACCGCTTTAGGTGGTGGCCAAGACATGTGCACGGTAGACTTGGGCTTGTGTTCTATCAGCTTGGCAACCTGTTTGGGAAGAAGAGAACCTCTTTTCCCAATAATTCAAGCAAAAGTGCCAGCATTGAATCTCATTGGGCCAGTATAGGTATCGCCTGTCTTTTGAAAGTTTGCATTATGCTACTTTACTTTTTATAAAACACCGAAAGAAATCCAAAGAAGAGTTTTGCTTTTATGAGAAAAGGCAAAAAGTGAAAATAGTGTTCAGCATTTGTTTTGCAGTAAGCTATTATAGAGACCACACACATCCCAAGCAGCAAGAGCTGCACCACCAAGTTCCTTTCCAGGGAACTACACTCAGCCTCCAGTCACCATAGCTTTGAACTGTATCTATGAGCATCTGTGCTTTATCTCAGTTTATTTTGTGCATCTGTTAGCAAGACATGTCCTAAGGTTTCAGAGAAACCTATGGGACTTTTTGGGGGAGGGCATGGGAAGCTTCAAAAAGTTTTCCATATAAATTAATGGTAATTGGTTCTTGGCTTTACATCATTTCAGCTTTTGAAAGGTTTCATAGGAACATTCCACTTTTGGACAGTGGGGGAACCCGTACTGGTCACCTGTCTTGTCTGAACTAATCACTGTGGCCAGGAAAATGGAATATGCTTTTTGACTAGAGAGGAGTGATATTTACCCCTCTGGAGCAGATTTAGGGTCATCTGCCCCTATACCACACGTACTGAGTAGTGTGTGTGTGAGAGAGAGAGACAGAGAGAATGACAGAGGAAGACAGAAAAAAATTCTTCTAAGGCTAGAAATTTCCTTAAAATACAAATGTCTTAAGTTTTAACGACCTGTAAGTCTCCAAAGGAAAATAAACTTATTGACTAAGTAAACCAATCAGAAGATAAAGGACCATCAAGCGTCTAATGAGGTTTTCTTCTCACAGATCGGCTTCACTCCTGCCATACTTAGAGCTCACTCCAGCACTTGTCTTTCTTCTTCCTCCTTTTATTTTGTTTAGAATTTTTTTTTAATTTAATGTTTATTTATTTTGAGAGGGGGGGGCAGACAGAGAGGGAGACACAGAATCCAAAACAGGCTCCAGGCTCTGAGCTGTTGGCACATAGCCTGATGCAGGTTTTGAATCCAGGAACCGTGAGATCATGGCTTGAGCATAAGTTGGATGCTTAACTGACTGAACCACCCAGGCACCCTCTTCTTCCTCCTTTTAAATTGCTCTCTTCCTGCTTCTTTGATCTCTCTCCACCTCTCTTGATGTTTCTTCTCCTAAGACTCCTGGGAGAAAGACTGCTACAGCAGGTACCCCAGCTCACTTGGTTCCCCACAGGGCTTCTCCCTCTCTCTGGGGGAGACCAAGACCCCCATGAAAATCTCTGATGTCAGTCTGAGGAACAGTTTCCTGGCTTTCACCCACCCTCTCTCTGAGACTCTGACACTCCCTTTCTAACCCAGGGTCTTCCTGACCTAAACCTTAGAAACCTTTTCTTTGTTCATCACTTTCTCCCCAGTTACTATCTGAATAGTCTGTTCCTCTTGCAGAAAAAGTTTTCAAAGCAGTTATTCATAACTGCCATCATTTCTTTCCTACCTCCTATTCTTTCTTCAACCCATGAGTGCTCAAAATTCCACCCCTACTGTTCCATGGAAACAATTCTTGTCATGTTTTCTAAGCCAGTGTTTCCCTCCTCATGACACCTAACCCAGCCTGTCTTTAAAATGTCATTGATGATTAGAGAGATACAGTTGACTTCTCTATCCTACTTAGAGCACTTGGCTCCCTGGTGTGCCTTTGACCTTACTTGCTATTTCCCCTTAGTCTATCTGGCTGGTGCTTTGCATTGGACGACTCCAGAGATCAGGTCTTGACTGTCTTCTCTATGTAAATACATCTCCCTAGATGCTCTTATTAACAACTATATGCTATGGCTCCCAAATCTCTGTCTTAAACCTAGAATTCTCCCAATGTAATTCACGTTTGTATTTCTGAACACTTTATTTACATCTCTACATGAATGTCTAACAGCCATTCCCTGACTTACTTCTTCTGAGTCATCTCACATTAGTAAAGGACATGGACATTCACCAACTTAATCCAGGCTCAAATCTGTATATCATTCAAAATTCTGCCCCCCCCCCCCCGTTTTTGACAACCCCATGCACCAGCACACTGTAACAACTTAAAAATGTGGAAGTGGCTTTGGAATTAAGTACTGGACAGAACCTGGAGAATTGTTAGGGTTTTCTTTTTCTGCATGTGGGTTTTTTCCCCCTAATTTTGTTATTGTGGTAAAATATGCATCACATAAAATTTCCCATCTTAATATTTTGTAAGTGTACAATTCAGTGTTATTAAATACATTCATGTTGTGGAATCATCTCCAACATCCATTTTGTAAAATGGAAACTCTGTACCCATTAAACAATAACTCCCCATTCCTCTTCCTCAACCCCCAGCCCCTGGAAGCCACCATTCTACCTATGTCAGTGATCTTGATGATTCTAACTACCTCAGATAAATGGAATCATATAGTATTTGCATTTTTTTGTGACTGGCTTGTTTCTCTTAGCATAAAGTCCTCAAAGTTCATCCATGTTGTAGCATGTATCAGAATTTCCTTCCTTTTTAAGATGGAATAATATTTCATTGTGTGTATATATCACATTTTGTTTATCCATTCATTAGTCATGGACACCTGGGTTGCTTACATGTTTTAGCCATTGTGAATAATGCTGCTATAAACATGGGTATACAATATCTCTTTGAGACTTAGCTTTCAATTCTTTTGGGAATATACCTAGAAGTAGAATTGCTGGATCATACAGTAATTCTATTTTTATTTTTTTGAAGAACTGCCAAACTGTTTTCCACAGCAACTGCAATATTTTACATTTCTACCAACAGTGCACAAGGGTTCAGATTTGTCTACATCCTCACCAACATTGTTTTTTATAAAAACCACCCTATTGTGAGGTGGTATCTCACTGTAGTTTTGATCTGTATCTCACTGATTAGTGATGTTGAACATCTTTTGTGTGCTTATTGACCATTTGTGTATGTTTTCTGGAGAAATGTCTCTTTAAATCCTTTGCTCATTTTTTAGTTATTTTGTTGTTGTTGCTTTTAGGGATCTTTTATATGTTTTGGATATTAATCCCTAATCAGGTATATTATCTGCAAGTATTTTTTCTCATTCTGTGGGCTACCTTTTTACTCTGTTGATAATGTCTTTTGTGCACAAAATTTTAAATTTTTCATGAAGTCCAATTTGTCTATTTTCTCTTTTGTTTTCTGTGCCTTTGGTATCAATCCAAGAAGTAATCACCAAATCCAATGTCATGAAGCTTTTTTCCCATGTTTTCTTTTAAGAGTTTTATTTTAGGTCTTACATCCATTTTGAGATAATTTTTGTATATAGTGTTAGATAAGGGCCCAACTTCATTATTTTGCATGTGGCTATCCATTTTTCCCAGCACCATCTGTTGAAAAGAACTTTTTTCCCCCTTGATTTAATGATTTTGGCATTCTTGTGAAAAACACTTGGTCATATATGCAAGGATCTCTTTCTGAGTTCTCTATTCTATTCTATTGATTCTATTGGTCTGTATGTCCTTTTTAATGCTCGTACACTCTTTCGATTACTGTAGCAGTGTAGTAAGTTCTGAAATCAGCAAGTGTGAGTCCTCCAGTTTTGTTCTTCCTTTTTCAAGATTGTTTTCACTCTCTGGAGTCCTTTGAGATTTCATATGAATTTTGGGGTGGGTTTTTGTATTTCTGCAAAAAAAAAAAGAGTCATTTGGATTTTAATAGGGATTATACTGAAGCTGTAGATCACTTTGAATACTACTGACAATTTAATAATATTCAATCTTCAATCCATGAACATGGGATGTGTTTCCATTTATTTATTTCTTATTTTTTTAAACGAAGCGTAATTGACATACAATGTTAGATTAATCTCAGGTGTACAGCAGAGTGATTCAAACTTTGTATATATTGCAAAAGGATCACCTCAATGAGCCTAGTTACCTCTAACACTATACATAGTTAATACAATATTATTTTTAAAATTTTAAAAAATGTTTATTTATTTTTGAGAGAGAGAGTGTGAGTGGGGGAGGGGCAGAGATAGAGGGAGACAGGGAATCTGAAGCAGGCTCCATGCACTGAGCTGTCAGCACAGAGCCCAAAGCAGGGCTTGAACCCACAAACTGTGAGATCATGACCTGAGCAGAAGTCAGACTCTCAACCAACTGAACCACTCAGGCACCCCCAATATTATTGACTATATTCCCTATACTGTACATTATATCCCCATGACTTCTTTATGTTATAAGTGAACGTTTATATTTCTTGATCCCCTTCACCCATATCACCCCTTTCAACCTCCCTTCCCTCTGGTAACCACCAATCTGTTCTCTGTATCTATGAGTCTTGATTTTGTTTTGCTTTTGTTTTTTTTTTAGGTTCAAAATATAATTGATACATGGTATTTGTCTTTCTCTGCCTGAATTATTTCACTTAGCATAGTTCCCTCAAGATTCATTCATGTGTTGCAAATAGCAAGATTTAATTCTTTTTTATGGTTCAGTGTTTAATTTTGTGTGTGTGTGTGTGTATCACATCTTTTTATCCATTCATCCATCAATGGACACTTAGGTTGTTTCCATTAGCTTGGCCATTGTAAATAATGATGCAATGAACATAGGAGTGCATATGTATTTTCAAATTAGTGTTTTCATATTTTTCACATAGAGACGCAGAAGCAGAATTGCTGGATCATATGGTAGTTCTATTTTTTATATTTTGAGGAACTTCCATACTGTTTTACATTGTAGTTATACCAATTTACCCTCCCTCTAACGCTGCAAAGGGTTCCCTTCTCTCCACATCCTTGCCAACACTTGTTATTTCATGTTTTGTTGATATATTATCACCTGCATTCTGACAGGTTTAAGACATCTCATTGTGGTTTTGATATGTATTTCCCTGATACTTAGTAATATTGAACACATTTTCATGTGTCTGTTGGCCATCTACATATCTTCTGTGCAAAAATGTTTATTGAGAATCTTTGCCCATTTTTAATTAGATTATTTCAGGGTTTTTTTTTGTTGTTGTTGTTGTCTTGTTTTGTTTTGAGTTGTATGAGTTCTTTATGTATTTTGGATATTAACCCCAAATTGGATACATCATTTGCAAATATCTTCTCCCATTTAGTAGGTTGCCTCTTCATTTGTTGATAGTTTACTTCACTGTGCAGAAGCCTCTTAGATTGATGTACCCATTTGTTTCTTTTTGCATTTGTTGCCCTTGCCTTTGAAATCAGACCCAAAATCAACATTGCTGAGACATATTGTGAAGCTTAATGCTTATGTTTTGTTTTATGAATTTTATAGTCTCAGGTGTTGCACTCAGGTCTTTAATCCATTTTGAATTCATTTTTGTATGTTGTGTCAGTGGTCCGGTTTTATTCTTCTGCATGTAGCTATTTTCCCAACACCATTTGTTGAAGAGATTGTCTTTTCCCCATTTTATATTCTTGCCTCCTTTGTTAAATTAATTGACTATTTTTTGAGGGTTTATTCTGGGCTCTCTATCCTGTTCCTTGGATCTATGTGTCTGTGTCTATGTTAATACTGTTTTGATTAGTATAGTTTTGTAGTATAGTTTGAAATTGGGGAGCACAATACTTCTGACTTTGTTCTTCTTTCTCAAGATTGCTATTGCTTTTCTGTGGTTCCATCCAAATTTCAGAAATATTCTAGTTCTGTGAAAAATGCCATTGGTATTTTGATAGGGATTGCTCTGAATCCGTAGATTGCTTTGGGTAGTTTGGAGATTTTAATAATATTAATTTTTCCACTCCATGAGGACAGAATATTTTTCCATTTATTTGTGTCTTCTTCAATTTCTTTCATCAATGTCTTATAGTTTTTAGTGTACAAATCTTTCACCTTCTTGGTTAAATTTATTCCTAGGTATTTTATTCTTTTCGATACAATTATTAATGGCATTGTTTTCTTGATTTCTTTTTCTGATAATTGGTTGTTAGTGTACAGAAATGCAACAGATTTTTTATGTTGATTTTTTATCCGGCAACTTTACTTAATTTATTTATTAATTCTAACAGTTTGTTATTTGTGCGGATTCTTTGAAGTTTTCTTTATAAGTATCATGTCATCTTCAGATAGGGAGAGTTCTACTCTTCCTTTCCAATTTGAATGCCTTTTCTTTCTCTTCTTCACCTAATTATTCTGGCTAGAACTTCCAACACTATGTTGAATAGAACTCATGGGGCATCTGGGTGGCTCAGTTGGTTAAGCGTCCAACTTCGGCTCAGGTCGTGATCTCGCCGTCCGTGAGTTCAAGCCCCGCGTCGGGCTCTGTGCTGACAGCTCAGAGTCTGTGGCCTGTTTCAGATTCTCTGTCTCCCTCTCTCTCTGACCCTCTCCTGTTCATGCTCTGTCTCTGTCTCAAAAATAAATAAACGTTAAAAAAATTAAAAAAAAAAAGAACTCGTGAAAGTGGGCATCCTTGTCTTGTTCCTGATTAAGATCAGCTTTTAGTAAAATCTTTCAGTTCTTTCACCATTGCATATGATGTTCACTGTGGATTTCTCATATATGGCTTTTATTATGTTGAGGTGTTTTTCTCTATTTCTCATTTTTTAAGTGCTTTTATCGTGAACAGGTGTTGAATTTTGTCAAATGTTTTTTCTGCATTAATTGTGATGATCATATGTTCTTTTTGCTGCATTCTGTTAATGTGGTGTATTAAACTGATTTATTTTTGTATGTTGAACTATCTTTGCACTCCAGGAATAAATTCTACTTGATCATGGTGTATAATCCTTTTAATTTTTTGTTTAATTCAGTTTTCTGGTACCTGTATTTTGTTTAGGATTATTAGATGACTGTTTATAACGCATATTGGTCTGTAGTTTTCTTTTCTTATAGTGTCTTTGTCTGGCTTTGGTTATCAGGGTAATGCTGGCCTCATAGACTGAGAGGTGTTCTCAAATTTTTCAAAAAATTTGAGAGGAATTGGTATACGTTCTTCTTTCAATGTTTGGTAGAATGTCTAGTGAAGCCATCAGATCCAGAGCTTTTCTTTGTCAGGAGATTTTTGATTACTGATTCTATCTCTTTCCTAGTTACAATTCATTTCCAATTTTCTATTGCTTCATGATTTAGTCTTGGTGGGTTCTGTGTTTCTAGGAATATGTCCATCTCATTAGGTTATCCAAATTGTTGGCATACAATTGTTCATAGTACTTTCATAATCCTTTCTATTTCTGTTGGTAGTAATGTTCCCACTTTTATTTCTGAGTTTATTGATTTGGGTCCTCTCTTTTGTTCTTAGTTCACCTACCTAAAAATTTGTCAATTTTGTTGAACTTTTCAAAGAAAAAATTTTTAGTTTCATTGATTTTATGCACTGTTTTTCTATTTCCTAGTTCATTTATCTCTTCTCCATTCTTAACAATTTCCTTCCTTCTCATTGCTTTGAGTTTATTCTTCTTTTTTCTAGTACTTTAAGTTGTAAAGCTAGGTTGCTTATTTGAGATCTTTCTTGTTTTTTAATGTAAGCATTTTTGGCTACACATTTCCCCCTTAGCAGCACTTTTGCTGTGTCCCATAAGTTTTGGTATATGGTGTTTTCATTTTCATTGCCTCTAAGTATTTTCTAATTTCCCTTGTGACTTAGTCTTTGATTTATTGCAGTACTGTCTTCTTTTGTGTTTAGTTAATTTTTTTGTAGTGAAATGCTTAAATTCTTTTCTCATTTCCTTTGTGTATATTCTCTAGCTATTATTTTTGTGGTTATCATGGAGATTACATTTAACATACTACAGTTAAAACACTCTAATTTGAATTTATATCAGCTTAACTTCAATAGCATATATAAGCTCTGCTCCTTTACAGCTCCATTCCCACCTCTTGCAGTTGATAATGTCACAGAATTCCATCTTTATACATTGTGTGCCTGAAGAGTAAACTAATAATTCTTTTAAATGCATTAGTGAAGTCTCTTAAAATATGTAGGAACAAGATTTGGATGTGCAAACCAATGTTACAATAATACTAACTTTTAGATTAATAACTGTATTTTTTTTCTTAACTGCATTAATCCCTTAAATCGTGTAGAAAGCAAAAAGAGCAGTTACATCCCTTGGGTAAATTCCTAGCAGTGCTGTTGCTGGGTCATAGTGTAGATCTATTTTTAATTTTTTGAGGAACCTCCACACTGTTTTCCAGAGTGGCTGCACCAGTTTGCATTCCCACCAACAATGCAAGAGGATTCCCATTTCTCCACATCCTCGCCAGCATCTATAGTCTCCTGATTTGTTCATTTTAGCCACTCTGAATGGCGTGAGGTGGTACCTCAGTGTGGTTTTGATTTGTATCTCTCTGATGAGGAGTGATGTTGAGAATCTTTTCATGTGCCTGTTGGCCATCTGGATGTCTTCTTTAGAAAAGTGTCTATTCATGTTTTCTTCCCATTTCTTCACTGGATTATTTGGTTTTCAGGTGTGGAGTTTGGGTACCCAAGGGATACAGGAGTGCTGATGCATAGGGGCACTTGTACCCCAATGTTTATAGCAGCACTTTAAACAATAGCTAAATCATGGAAAGAGTCTAAATATCCATCAACTGATGAATGGATAAAGAAATTGTGGTTTATATACACAATGGAATACTACTTGGCAAGGAGAAAGAATGAAATATGGCCTTTTGTAGCAACGTGGATGGAACTGGAGAGTGTTATGCTGAGTGAAATAAGTCATACAGAGAAAGACAGATATCATATGTTTTCACTCTTATATGGATCCTGAGAAACTTAACAGAAGACCATGGAGGAGGGGAAGGAAAAAAAAAGTTAGAGAGGGAGGGAGCCAAACCATAAGAGACTCTTAAAAACTGAGAACAAACTGAGGGTTGATGCGGGTGGGAGGGAGGGGAAGGTGGGTGATGGGCATTGAGGAGGGCACCTATTGGGATGAGCACTGGGTGTTGTATGGAAACCAATTTGACAATAAATTTCATAATAAAAAAAAGAAAAAATAAATTCTCCATCAGAGATATTACTTATCCCTGTTTTGCTTTAAAAAAAGAGCAATTACAAAGCATTCTTACAATAATACTAGCTTTTATAAGCCCATGTATTTAGTTTTACTGATATTTTTGTTTCTTCATCCAGCTTCAAGTTACTGTCTAGTGTTCTTTCATTTCACCTTGCAAAACTTCCTTGATCACTTCTTACAGGGAAGATCTAGTGGTGAGTCTCTCAGCTTTGGTTTATCTGAGAATGACTTAATTTACCCCTCACTTCTGAAGGACATTTTTGCTGGATAAAAGATTCTTGTTTGATAGTTTTTTCTTTTAGCATTTTAAATACATATGCCCACTGCCTTTGGGCCTCCAAAATTTCTGATGAGAAATCTGATGATATTCTTATTGAGGAATGCTTGTATGTGATGAACCTGTTCTTTCTTGCTGTTTTCAAGATGCTCAGTTTGTCTTTGGCTTGGAAGTTTGGTTATAATGTGTCTCAGTGTGGATTTGAGTTTATCTTACTCAGAGTTTATTGAGTTTCTTAGAAGTTTATGTTCATGGCTTTCCACAAATTTGGCAAGTTTCCAGCCATTATTTCTTCAAATATTCTCTGTTCTTCTCTCTTTCTCTCCTTCTGGGATTCCCACAATGCATATGATGGTTCATTTGATGCAGTACCATGGGTTGCTTAGGTTTTGTTCACTTTTCTCCATTCCTTTTACTTTCTATTTCTTAGACTTGATATTTTTCATTATTCTGTATTTAAGTTTGCTGACTCTTCTTCCTGCTCAAATCTGCTTTTGAAATTTTTCTAGTGAATTTTTCACTTCAGTTATTGTACTTTTCATTTCCAGAATTCTGTTTCCTTTTAGATTTCTATTTCCATTTTGTTAATCGATCACTTTCTTGACTTTCTCTATATCTTCCCTTAGTTCTTTGAGCATCTTTATGACTGCTGTTTTAAAATCTTTGTCTAGTATACCTGCCATACCAGGCCTTTTCCAGGGACAGTTTCTATTGCTTTCCCCCCTTTGAATGGACCATACTTTCCTGTTTCTTTGTATGCCTTGTGACTTTTTATTGAAAACTTGACGTTTGATTCTAATAATATGGCTTCTCTGGAAATAAGAATCTCCCCTGTCCTCTGCATTTGCATTTATTTATTTATTTATTGTAAGAGAGAGAGCGTGCACACATGAGCAGGGGAGGGGGAGAGAGAGAGGGAGAGGGGGAGAGGGGGGGAGAGAGAGAGAGAGAGAGAGAGAGAGAGAGAGAATCTTAAGCAGGCTCCATACCCACTGAGGCTCCATCTCACAATCATGAGATTATGACCTTAGCCAAAATCAAGAGTTGGACCCGTAATAAACTGAGCCACCCAGCTGTTTTTGTTTTGTTTTGTTGTAGCTGTCTATATGTGAAGGCTCATCCTGGGGTATAAACTTAAGGTCTTCTCGGGTCTTTTCTGAGCTTTTCCCTAGGCATGTGCAATCACTTTCTAATTTTCTCCATAAATGCAGTTGGTTTTGAGTGTCCTGGTCTTTGATGTCTGGCTCCTAAAGGGAGGAAAAGAGAAAAATACAGGCGGTTAAAGGGCACCAGTCCTTTAAGTCACATGGAATTCAAGTCAACCAAATGGGGAGGGGTTTGATACAATGACAGGAGGTGCAATAACAATGGCCACCCTCTTCTTTGCACCTCTGTAATAAGCCATCAGAGCATAGGTCCCCAATATTGAGTAGATAGGGCTTTTTTTTCCTTTCATATATACTCCGGCTTCCACAAGCCACTGGCAAGTTGCTCCAGGGACATGAGCTGCCTGTTATGGGCTAGAGGTGAGTGAAGGGTTGTGCTAAATGCTGAAATTGACTGAAATTAACTGCAATTGACTATTCAAGTCTTTCCTCTGGAAGCTGCAAGCCTTCAGTAGACTCCAGAATTGCAAAAGAGTGACATGAGACAGATTCTGCCATTTCAATTGTCATCTAGGTGGGGAGACAGATTCCTCATTCTTATTTACCGTCTTCCCAGAACCCTCTGAGGCTGGAAGAGTTTTGAGGTTCATGATAGAAACAGCCTAGACTGTCTTTAAGAGACTGTTGCTAGAAATATAAATGATCAAGTTGTTTCTGGTGAGGTCTCAGAGGGAAATGAGAAACATGTTATTGGAAACTGGAGGAAAAGTGATCTTTGTTATGAAGTGGCAGAGAGGTTGGCTGAATTGTGTTTTGCTACTTTGAGAGAATTATAGCTTACAAGTGATGAACTCAAATATTAAGCTAAGGAGATTTTTAAGCAGTGTTGAAAGTGTGACCTGGTTTCTCCTTGCTGCTTATAGTAAACTGTGAGAGAAAAGAAATAAGTTGCAGAAGGAATTGTGAACCAATATTTGAAGATCTGGAAAATTCTCAGCCTTATCCATATTACAAAAACTGAGAATGTATGCTGTGGAGAGAAAAAGAGTGTGACTGGACAACCACTGACTAAATTATATGTGTGACTTGTAGATTCAATCAACCATCTCAGCAGAAATGCTGCCAGCTTGAACTGAAGAGGACAGAGATAGAATGAAATGTAGGAAGAGAGTCCCACTTCCGCGATTCTATAGGTTATGCGTGGAAGTATTTTACTGACTTCACTTCCATGATATATCCCCAATCTGTTTACCTCTCCACTTCCACTGCTATTACTCTAGCCCTACCTAAAGTCGTCTTTTGCTGGAATGACTTTAGCAGGCTCATAAATATACTTTATGCTTACACCTTGTCTCTCACCCATCTTGATCCATTCTTTTTTTTTAACGTTTATTTATTTATTTTGAGAGAGAGAGAGAGAGAGAGAGCAAGCACAAGTGGGGAGGGGCAGAGAGAGAGAGGGAGAGAGAGAATCCCAAACAGGCTCCTCATTGTCAGTGCAGAGCTCTGAACATGGGGCTCAATCTCATGAACATGACCTGAGCTGAAATGAAGAGCTGGATGCTTAACCAACTGAGCCACTCAGGTACCACTTGATCCATTCTTTATGCAGCAGCCAGGATACTCTTTTATGAACGTGTATCATATCAATCATATCATATCAATCATATCATATCATTTTCCTGCCTGAAACACCTTGATGTCTTCTCATCATGTGTAGTATAAACCATGGCCTCTAAGGTTATATACGTGGGTGCCTCTTTGGCAAAATCTCTTACCATCTTTCCCACCTTGCCTCTGCCTCAGCCACACCAGCTTTTATCCTTGTGGTTGTTATTCTTCAAATAAGCCAGGCTTCCTTCTGCCTCAGGGCCTTTGCATTTTCTGTTTCCTCTGCCTAGAAAGTGCTTTCCCCAGAAGTTCATATCTAGATTTTTTTCTTCAAAATTAGTTCTTAGCCCAAATATCACTTCCTCAGAGAGGGCTTCCTGGACCATTAGGTATTTTTCATCTTATTTTACAGTTGGGAAGAGAAAGATTCAGGAAGTTGAACAGTATGTCTGGGGCCATGTTGCTAGAGAGTGTTGTGGAACTCTGGATGAGAGGCAGGGTTGTGGCCCCCTGACTCCAGGCTCTCTCTGCTTAAATACATGGAGTAGAAATACAGGCACCAGTTTCACTCATCCTGAGGAAGCGGTGGGGGGGGGGGTACTTAAGCCTCTTCTCTTGCCTCTCACTAGGGAAGGCTGCCTGACTCTGAGCCAAGCCAGTGGGATATTGTTTGCATTCCTTCTCTACCTATCTTGGTTTGATTATTATGTGACAAAGCAGCTGGCTCTTGGAAGATTAGAACTCATCTTGGGCAAGTGATATGCAGAGTGCAGTGGAGCATTCTGAGTGTCAGCCAGACATTAAAAAAAGAAGAAAGAAAAAAAAACAGCCTCTGAAATGGAGGTGGCCCATGCCATTCTCACTTTGTCATGAAGGCAGACACAACCCCAAACTCCAAAGGTGGCTTAGACACCACACAACTTGCTGGTCCACCTGAAAATCATCTTTCTCCACAGGGCACTAGCTGGTTCCTTGTGCTTCTAACATCAAAGCAGAAAATGCTCACAACATGCACCCCCCCCCATCCCATCACTCACTCAAGCCTGGGCCAATCACCACACCAGTATAGGCCTGAGACCACTGCCTTGTTCCCCCTCCCCCCTGCTTCCACCTTCCGATCCCCACCTCTTCTGTAAAATACCATCCAAATACCACCTCCTCCAGAAAAATTCCCAGTGTGTTGGCCTTTAGCTTGGATTCTGATGTGATATGTTTTCTCACTCTGTTTCCCAGCCCTACGGGCTTCACCATGTGCTTGGGAGGTTCCCCACTCCCCAGTGCTAGAAACTGGCAGATTGTGACAGGTCTTAAAAACTCACAGGGGCCAGAAGATAAATGGGCAAAGCTGTTGGGATTTTGTCCACAAGGGTAAAAGTGCACAAGTAACAGAGCATTCCTCCACGGGAGGGAAAATCTCTGGCCCCGCAAAAGGGGATGAAACTGTGGAGCTTGCCTGCTTTGATGTCCTAAATCCTACTTCAGCTCAGGACTTGTCAGAAGCAGGATAGCTGCTGGCGGATTTTATCCAGCACATTTCTCCATTCCCCTATCATGAGTCACTGGTCTAGAATCAGCAGCCAGGAATGATAGAGCTGTTCAATATCATGGATTCAGGGGCCCTGATCTCGGCAATCATCTTCCGGCACATCTTCGGCTCATTTCAGGCCTCATTGAACTGAAGAAAAAAGAAAGGCCCTTCTGAGCACTGGTGAGGCCAGTACTGCTCTGCCTGACTACCCTGGGAAATCTCCAAGGGCATGGCCCCAGTGCCAAGACAGCCAACTACATCCAAGACATATGCTCCCACGAAGGAATTAACTCATACATCCACTCATTCATTCATTCAATCATTCATTTCTTTTTCATTCTTTTTTTAAGGGCCTGATGAGGGCTTGGCACTGATACAGGGATAAGCAAAAACCAGATTGTCTTCATGCTTCTATGGGACTTATTGATCAGTGGAGGAGATAGACAGTGATGAAATAATCACACTAATTAGTGTTTTATCAGGAACTGGAAAATCTCTGTGAAGGACAGGATACAGTCCTCTAACAGTACATTAACAAAGGACACTTGCTGGGAGGAAAGAAGGAATTTGGAGGCTTTTGCTAGGCTCAAGATGACCACTGAAGTTAAGAGGGGCTGACTGGGATAAGAGATAGGGGAGAGTGTAAGTGAAGAAGAGTAAAGTAGGTGGAAAGAATTGGCACGTTCCAGGAACTAAAGGAAGCCTGTTGTGGCTGAAACAGAGGAGAGGGGAGATGGAACAGTGGGGTGTGACTCTCTAAGGCTTATAAATGGTGATTTCCTGGGGTCTGCGGTTACATCCTGGGCAGCAGACCAGGGGCCTCCCATACAACCACAGTCTTCATCATGGCAAAGTAATACCCAGCAGTGGTCATTCTTGACTTACAACATCAACCCCAGCGCTGGTACAGTGCAGGAATTAATGATTGATTATGAGTTGGAAATACACCTCACCCACATGGGCTTGAGAGAATGAGCACAGAACACATCACTTCTGAGTGATGGGACACCTTGTTTCATGTATGTTGCTTCCTCGACACAATGCTACATTGAAGTCTGGAATTTTTGCATCCTCTACCAAAGGCCTAGAGGTGTGTTGGGCATATAGTAAGTACTCAGATGATACCCTTGTAGACTGACAGTCTCCCTCCCCTGGTTCT
This sequence comes from Lynx rufus, assembly GCF_022079265.1. Lineage (NCBI taxonomy): Eukaryota > Metazoa > Chordata > Mammalia > Carnivora > Felidae > Lynx > Lynx rufus. Next base: position 23,335,287 of record NW_025814830.1, on the reverse strand, counting down.
TGCCACTCCCTGTATAGACCTTGATGGTAACTTCAGGGTGTGTGTGTGGCAGTCACCTGAATGCATCGGAGAATCCAGAAGACTCGGATCTAGAAGGTCATGAGGGCAGTTCCTCCACATCTATCCAGCACCTTCCAGCTGCCCTCATGGACTTCTGCTGTCTCCGTCATTCATCTGCCCATGTTGTGTATTCTTTTGGGGGGTAGTGTTTCTCCCCAGCAGGCTCGGGCACCCTCAGCTATTCTGCACAGCATCTCGGCTGTTTTAGGGGTCCCAAAGTAAAGCATGAATCCTGCCCTCCATTAGTTTCACTCTGTTTTCTCTGTACTGTAATAGTTCTCATGTCAGCTACCTGAAAATCACCATAGACTCTTTTTCCTTACTCAACTCCATATCCACTGCAGGAACAAGTTCTGCCAGTTCTGCCTCCTAAATACCTTGTGAATTTGTCCCTTTCTTTCCATCCTCAAAGCCAGAGCCTCCTCCTTGTGTTCCAGGCTGTAGCCCCTGCTCAAATCCATTCTCAGCACAGGGACAGAGAGATTGTTGAAGCATGGAAAGCAGGTAATATCACTCCCTGGCTTAAAACTTTGATAGCTCCCTATCACATTTAGGATAATCTCTAGATTACTGCTCCCATCCCTGACTTACCCCATCCCCCTCCAACCTCCATCCACTTCAACCATGCAGGTCATTGAAAAGCTTGCCTTGCCTTTTTCTTTCCTTCCTCTCTCCCTCCCATTCTTCCTTCCTTTCCTCCCTCCCCTCCTTCCTTCCTTCCTTCCTTTTTCTTTCTTTCTCTTTCTTCCTCTTTCTCTCTTTCTCTCTCCCCCTCCCTTCCTTTCTCTCACTTTTCATTGAGGTAACACTTAACATGAGGTCTACCCTCTTAACAAACCTTTAAGCCCACCATACCATATTGTTACCTCTAGGCACAAGGTTTTATGGCAGACCTCTAGAACTCACCCATCTTTCATAAACTGAAAGTTTATAACCATTCTTGTCTCATGATTTTCACCCATGAAATTTCCCTTTCTACAATAGTTTTCTCTTCATTCTTACCTGATGATCCTTACACATCCTTTAAGGCTTGGTTTATATGGCATTTCTTTTTTCTTGTTTCTTGAGAGACAGCGAGAGCAAGAGCGACAATGTGCAAGTGGGGGAGGGGCAGAGAGGGAGAGAGAATCCCATGCAGGCTCCAAACCATCAGCACAGAGCCCAATATGGGGCTTGAATTAATGAACCATGAGATTATGACCTAAGCTGAAACCAAGAGTCAGCGGCTTAACTGACAAGCCACTCAGGTGCCCCACTATTTGTTGAATGAATAATTCTTTCAATCAATAACTCATGAATCCCATGCCTGGATGTATTTGCACCCTCTGCCCCTGGTGTTTTTTTCTTCACAGGCATATGCACAGCCACCCCTATTATTCCCACACTTACCTATGTTCTTTTCCACGTCCCTGATGAGCCATATCTCTCTAAAAACAAGATAATTTCTTCTTCTAATAAATGTTTCTCAAGAGGGTAGCATGGAAAATAAAACCATGCTGAGGGGAAAGAACACAGGCTGGGATGATGGAGACCCCCACTTACCAGCTTGACAACTCATTTTTTCTCTCAGAACCTTGTTTTTCCCACTTATCAATAAAAATGTTTTTATTTTTAATCAATCCATTCATTCTTTCATTCATCCTTGAAAAAGCTAATGCATGCACATGATTTAAAAAGGAACAAAAGTATATAGAGCATAAAAAGTAAATCCACCTCCCAGAATAAATAGTAGTCTCACATCAAGAGTGGTAAGCTGGCAAAAAAATAGGGTCTTTTGAATTTTCACAAGTAACATAAATTTATTATAGAAAATATAGACATGTAATAATGGATCAAAACCACCTAGGTGGCTCAGTCAGTTAAGCATCTGACTCTTGATTTCAACCTAGGTCATGATCACATGGTTTGTGGGATCTGGGATCAAGCCCCACATTGGGCTCTGTGCTGACAGCATGGAGCCTGCTTGGGATTCTCTCTCGGCAACTGCCCCACTTATGCGTGTGCACTCTCTCTCTCTCTCTCAAAATAAATAAATAAACTTAAAAAAACACCTAGAGAACGTCACTATTAAAATTTTCATGTATATTTTTCAAGAATTTTTAGTGTATTTTTATTTTTCAGAAAAGTTTTCTAAAATATTTATTGAGCATATATAATATACCAAACCCTGCAGTAGCTGGTTTCATACACATGATCTCAATCCTCATTAAATACCGTGAAGACAGCTTACTGCTGCCCAATCCTGTGTTATCAGTGGAGTGAACCCCAGCCCAGGGACAGTCATCTAAGGATAGCAAGGGGCTGAGCCAGGATCCGCACAGCTGTGCTCCATCCCAAGCTGTTCCTTAGATCTTCTTGGGATCCTTCTGGCCCCAGCTGGGTCCTAACTCTGCTCTACCCTAAATTGTAAGTGGCCAAGAGAGTGGAGAGAATCACCTGGGATTGTGACTCTCCCTTCTGTTGTGGTCTGTGTGTGTGTTGGGTTGGGTTCAGGGAGAAATGTGTAGAACTGGTGTCTCATTTGGGGGGACCACTTCCTATTCTGGTCAAGGGTACACAGTGCTTAATCATGTTCCTGTGGTCAGGACTTGGGCATTTAGCACAGTAGCCAAGCTCACACCCCAGGCTGTATATTAAGATTTAATGGGCCTTCCTTATTTACACCTAAATGAGCTTTTTAACGGTTTAATTAGCAAAATATATCAGTTTGCTTCTTTAAACCTTGCCTCTCCAAGGTAGCACTTTTCAGCCACTGGTTAATAAAAGATGAAAACCTTCATTTCTCCCACCTAAGGAGGACTGCAACTGCCTCCACCTTACTTGGTCAGTCTTGGCGGTGCCTTGCAGGAGTCAAAATCAGAAAGTCAATCAATGACGATGTTACCAACCTGGCCAGTGAGAGCTCTGTTATCTGGGACTTTTTGCTATCAGCTACTCCATGCTCCTTTGAATCCAAATCAGATGTCTAAAATGTAAGCCTTACAGATGAAACCACAGTTCTTGAGGGGCTTTTCCTCTAATTTGGAAAATCCTGTAGAAATTCAGACAGAGGATAAGCACAGGGAGGATTAGCCTTGCCATTCAGAACTGCTTATGCACACCCTACTCAGGCGCTCTGAGCAACAGTGCTCTATGCAGTGTACCTGAAATATCTTTTTATTTTCTGAACATATCCAGAATTTGGGGGAAGTTTTACTTTTAATGACTTTAGGCACTGCCATATGTTATTCCTGTGTTATAATATTGCAAAAATAAAATTGCCACAGTTTAAGACAAAAAGTTCCCACAATTCTATTACCTAATCAAATCAATGCTTTTCTTAGTTTATGACCTTTGTCCGCATGGTTACTTAACTTATAAACATTTGCAGTGATGTTTTAGATCATATTTTACATCTTGCATTTTTACTTATTATGCTAAATTCTTCCAGTTTGTAATGAACCTTTTTCTTTCTTCTTTCTTTCTTTCTTTCTTTCTTTCTTTCTTCTTTCTCTTTCTTTCTCATACTTTCTCCTCTTGCCTCCTTTCCCCAAGCCTCCCCCTACTCCGTGAAGGAGGTAATCAATGCTAACTGCCCAGAGTCTGTGCTCCCAGGTTTTTCTCCAAGCCTGGACAGATAATTACAGACACGTATACTCTTAGGTGAGGTTTTTCTTTTTTGGATTTTTCCCCCAAGTGGGACTTTACCATCCAGATTTCTCTGCAGTTTGCTTTTCCCTCCACTTAATATATTGTGGACAATAGCTATGGTTGTATTGTTAGTATTTGTTTGTCTTTCTACATTTAAGTTGTCAGTCTGCCTGGCGTTTCTTGTGGTAAATAATGTCAGACAGAAGTCTCACTTTGCTTTCTTCCAGGCATATAGTCAATCATGCCAGCTGCCTTTATTAATCAGAACACTCCAATCATTCTCTCAGCTGCCTAAACCTGCTTGGGTATTTCTAAACACAGTGCTTCCGTTAGACGCTGTGGAGCCAGGAGAGAGCTCCCCAGTTTGTGGTCTCATCAGCCTCTGGAGTCCCAAACCATCAGAGGGCATCTGGTCTGGTATGGGTGTCTTGCAGATGACACACCGAAGCAGAGAAGCCAACAGAGTGGAGAGGTCAGAGTGATGTCGTAGGAAAAACCCAGGGCTTGGGGTCAGCCAGATGTGACTATAAATTCCAGTTCTGATGCCTCTTAGCTCTGGGACTTTGGGTAAATTACTTAAGCTCCTGGACACCCAATTTTCTCACCTGAGAAATGAATATTCTAATACCTACCTCATATGAGGACTGGAGGAGACATCTATACAATGCCTGACACACAGTCAGCTCTCAACAAATGACCATAATTTTTAGAGCAGCCCAAGGACATACACCAGCTATTTTTATTTTTAGTCTAGTTCTCTTTCCATTGGACTGATGTTCCCCAAAATGTCATACAAGTGATTCCAGGAGGACATGGAGATTGGTATTTTTATTTTCATGCAGTTTATTTAATGTAGTTGTTTGACAGTGACCTTCTATTAGTGGTGAATGATACTGTCTTTTCATTTACAGGGGAGTTATAAATTTCATTTTCAAAAACAAATGCATTTAGGGTCAAAAGATTGTTGATTTACAAAAATTATTAAGTACATAGTGATAGAGGTGGTAAAGGAATATGGCAAATAGTGTGCAGATGACTTGTAAAATAGCTGAGTTTTTTGCATATCATACTTCTTCATGCCATTTCTCCTGTGTGATTGGGTAGCACCTTCTCCGGAGTGAGGGGGGGGTCCAGTCTCAGCTGTAGGTAAGCACATCAGCACCTCCTGTCCGCTGCTTCTCCATGGGGTTCACACTATTCATCTTCACAAAATAACAGACCTCCAATGGCTTTTATTCTCACTGTTAAAAAGGAACACAAAAAGTTCTCAGCTCCACTAGCTCTTGCTGTGTGTGTGTGTGTGTGTGTGTGTGTTTCCTGAGTAAGCCAGAAGCTCCTGGAGGGCAGAGACCAGCCTCTTGCCCGTCTTTGTAGAGAGCTGGGCACACAGTTGATTCTCAGTCTATACTTACTGCATCAATTGAGGGATTCTTCCCTTCAAGTATTATTTGGCTGTTTGGGGGAAAACTTAGTGTTTTACAGACTTCTGTCAACATTTATAGAGTATTTATGATGGGAATGATAGAAATGTGGCATGCACGCTTTTGCCTTCCCTATATCACTACCCCATAGCCATGGCAGACATCATAAGTTGAAGACAGAAGCTTTTCTGACTGGGTCAGCCTCAGAACCCTTCCTAAAGCCTCTTTGAATTAGTGGAGCTGACATATGAGATGAAACCTTTTGGCCATCCCTGACCTACAGTGTGCTAGGGCAAGGATGTGGGGACCACAGCATAGTTTTTGACTTTGCCTAAATGTCTAGGACAGTGTCTCCTTGCATGGCCTCCCCCTTCTCACATGACACTGTGTTCGAGGGGTATATTCGGCCTGGGGTAGGGGGGCTTCTTGGAGAGGCAGCAGAGATGCAAACCTGCCTGCTAGGCTGTTGGCTTTCTCCCCATTTCATCACTCCGTGGGAGTCCAAAAAGTGCCTCTGCCTGAGTGCAGTCACAGCAGGGGAAGAGGGGTGTCCATCTCACTTGTTAGGACATTGCCCCTACCCCACAGGGTGTAAGTTGTGAGCGCTGTGTCAGCAAAACCTGCCAGACTGTTCATATTCAGATAACAAATGGCAAATGGTGAGGTGTGAGCCCAAGAGCACCGGAAACCCTGTAGTGACAGTTGTGAGGCAGTGTGACAATTTACTTACTCTGGGGAGGCAATGGGGGGTGGGTGGGGGGAATCAGCATTCATGGGGAGAAACCCCAGTTCTATTCAATTTTGTTTAGTTCAAGAGACATTCACTCAGCGTGGGTGGTGCCAAATGTTGTCCAGGGCACTGGGGGGACCGTTCATTCATTCTATTAAACTCTATACCAAGCACCTACTGTGTGGCAAATAGTGTGTTAATCACTTATGATACAGAAGGGACAGAGGAGCCAAGACCCAACACATATGGGACTTGCATTCTGTTGGCAAAGAAACACAAATACATATTGCAGCAGGCCAGATAGCTGAGGTTATGTCTCAACAGCAAACCAAAGATCTCAGTGACTTAACATGACAGAAGTTTATTTCTTGCTCACTCAAGCTTACTGCAGGTCCAGGTGACTCTTGAGGACAGCTGTCCCCCATGTGTTGGTTGCTCTGATATTGTGGCATCTCCATGTCAACACATGCTCCCTGGTGGCCATGGCAGAGGAAGAGAGATCAGAGAGAACTGGGCTTGACCTCTTAACTGCTGTCACTCAGAAGTGACACATGTCACTTCTGCTTATGTTACCTTGGCAAAAGTAAGTCATATAAACACTCCTAACCACCAGGAGCTGGGAAATCTGATCCTCCCATGTTTCAAGATGATGGAGGACCAGAAATACTGGTGAGCAGCAGCGATGTCTACCACGTCAGATGTGTATTTACAGGGTGGGGTGAACCTATAAAGGAAAAGAACAGAATTCCATGGCATAGTGTGTATTAGCTAGCTCAGGCTGCCATAACAGAATACCACAAGCTGGGTGGCTCAGATCACACACATTTTTCTCACAGTTCTTGAGGCTGGAAGTCTAAGATCAAGATGTTGGAAGGCTTGATTTCTTCTAAGGTTTCTTTCCATGACTAGCTTCTCACTGTGTCTTCACATGATTTGTTTTTGGTTTTATTTTTTTTCTTTGCACATGCATCTCTGGTGTTTCTTGTCTTATAAGGACACCAGATTGGATTAGGGCCCATGCTAAAGGCCTCATTTTAACTTAACCACCTCTTTAAAGGCCCTGTCTTCAAATACAGCCATATTCTGAGGTAGTGGGGGTCAGGGCTTCCACATACAAAATTTGAGGAGACACAATTCAGCACATAACATAGTGTAACCAAAGAACTGAATCTTGATGAGAAGCTTGGCAAAGTGAGGTATGATGAAGGATGAGCAGGAGTTGGTAAAATGACAAGTGGGGAAAGTGTAATCAGGGAAAAGGAACAGTAAGTGCAAAGATCCTATGGCCTGGAGCTTATGCTAGGAGACCTCACAGTCTAAAGGGGAAGATGACCCTAGGATAAGACAATTTTACTCCCTGGGTGTGCAAGTATGGGGTGGAGAGGGTGGTGCTGAAGGTCAGCCAGTGGTTTGGGTTGGTAGAGAAGGTGCTTGAGCTGGATCTTGAAGAAAGAGTGAGCATCACCTGGTGAGGCAGCTGAGGTAGAACCTTCATGGGCAGAGGGATTGTCAACAAGGGGGGAATGGCCTGAAAAGTTTTAATATCCACAACAGGTGGGGGTTCCCTGGAGGGAAAATTACAAAGTGAGAGGAGAGCAGAGGAGGCTGCAGGTGTGAGGAACCACTCCCTCCCTCCCTCCCTCCCCACCCTCACCGAGGATTTGCTATGGATGGTGGGATGCTCACTGTAGGCTACCACACTCTCTGACTTCCCTCCAGGAGCTGTGGTACCTACTCAGCATGTGGGTGCAGTGGAGTGAAAGCCTCAAGGGGGAGGGAGAACTGAGGAGAGGAGATTAATGGTAGTGGGCAGTGGGTAAAAGACAAGGGATTTGTTAGCCAAGAGTACATGTCAACCAGCAGAGATGGGGGGGCTCCCTGTGGGTACCCAGTGTGAGCAGGTGGGATTCTTGGAACGTGGACTCCTTGAATGCAGCACCTGTTAGGCAGACCCCTGCCAGGGGATCACAGTAGTGGCCTGACAGCTGGGCTCAGCCAGAAGTGAAACCAAACTTGGGTCTGGGGTGCTGGGCCCAGAAAGGGAGTAAAGAGGAAAGATTATCAGACATTTCCTCCTTCTCAGTTCTGCTCTGAGACAGAGCTAGCATATAACTTGACTCTTGGATGTTTGTGAAATTTCCTTCTTCAAGGCTCTTTCCATCTAGTGTACATTTCTTCTATTTTGGGGCTAGGATGAGGGCTAACATATATTGAGGATTTACTATCTTCCAGATATTATTTTAAATGGGTTGTACAGATTAACTCATTTACTCCTGGCAGAAACCCCAAGAGGGTAGGGATTCTCATTCTCTTTATATATATTTTCCATGCGATGAACCTTAGGCACAGAGAGGTTAAGTAACTTGCCCAGGAACACCCAGCTAGTGAGAGAGAGGGCTGAGGTCTGAGCCTATACAGCCTGGCTCTAGATTCTCCGGAGCTTTGCCAGAGCCGCAGTCTCTGGCTGGAGTTAAGGATGAGTTTGGCCTGGCAGTTGTTGAGGGTTCAAAGAAGCCCAGACAGTTCACTGTTCCATCTCCTGCTGCTTCAGAGTCAGCAAAGGACTAGTTGTCTGCTGTGCTGTGACACATTGAGGTCCCTTCCTGCAAACGATGCATTGCTTCTTTGCTCAGGTGAAAATAAGTTAAGATTCTGGTATCCATTTCAATGTGTGTGTGCGTGTACATGTGTGCGTGTGTGTGTGTGTGTGTCCCTGAACCACTGAGAAATTCTCCAACACCAGCTAGGTGTCCTACCATTCAACTCAATTCTGATGCTACCTGCCCAGAGATGGCGTCGGATTCCTTAGGTCAAGGGCTCAGTCCCACAAGACTTCCCTCTGCTTCAAATGCCAATGGCAAGTCCAGACTGTCACCTGTGCTTTTGACCAACCGGCTATAAATCAGCGGTGCCATGCCCCCCTCCTTGGATTGGATTAATTTGCAAGATCGGCTCAAAGAACTCAGAGGAACCCTCTACTTACTCGATCACCGTTTTGTTATAAAACGATATAACTCAGGGACAGCCAGATGGAAGAGACACATGGGGCAAGGTCTGCGGGAAGGGGCGTGGAGCTTCTATTCCCTCTCCAGGCACACTACTTTCCGCGAACACCCACGTGTTCACCAGCCTGGAAGCTCTCCAGACCCGGTGCTTTTGGACTTTTTATGGAGACTACATTATGGAGGCATGGTTGATTAAATCATTGACCGCCGGCGTGTGAACTCCGTCTCCAGCCCCTCTTCCCTCCCCCGAGGTCAGCGTGGGTGGAACTGAAAGGGCCAACCTTCTAGTCACGTGGTTGCCTAGGAGGTCCACCAGCCCCCAGCCTTAGGTGCTTCCAAGAGTCATTCATTAACATGACAAAAGACACCATTCCTGCTTTCCCTACTCAGAAAATTCCAAGGGTTTTAGGAGCTCTGTGCCAGAAACTGGGACAGAAATGTTTCTTACTATAAATCACAGGACACAACAGTGCTTCTGGGAAAGGGCTTTCACTGTCGCTTCGTTATCAGCAGTTAATATTTAAGGCCAAGCTCTGCCCCCGCCCCGCCCAGGACTCCAGTTACAGCAAGCATAGCCCAGGCCAGCTGATCCACGGGTCTGCACGCTGGCCTCGCTGGGGGCGGAAGATGCGCAAGCGCAGGACAGCGGGAAGGGCTTCAATGGGAAGGTAACAGGGCATCTCCACAGCCTAGTGTTCACGGAGGAGCAGACCCCGGAGAACTCATGCAGAAAAGGAAAGTGCAAGTCAGTGTAAAACTTGGGTTTAGGGCACACAATAGGATAGCTTTTAGTGCAGGGCGTTGTGCACGCATTTGATAAATACGCACTGGGCGTCTGCTGTACCAGGGGCACTGTTCTATGCCCCAGCGAGTTTCCAAGGACAGGGCTTGTGTTCCAGTGTGGAAGACGGGGTTAACAATTGAATAAAAAGGTGAAAACAGACCACGAGAAAGGGTTTGAAGGAAATGAAGCACATGGAAGTCATGACTGGGCTGTGCTGAAGTTGCTGCTTTGGACAGGGCAGTCCAGAAGTGGCTTCCTTCGGGAGGGACATTGAAGAATCGGCCATGAGAAGACAGTTCTAGAATGTTCCAGGAGGGGCAAGGGCAGTGTCCTTGAAGCTGAACCAGGCCAGGTGCGTGGAGTCCAGGCGGCCTGGGGGGAGCAGTAGGGGATGGGGACGGGAGGTGGGTGGAGCCAGACCTCCTGAGGCCTGGGCTGGGGCCGGTGGGGGTGGGGGAGGGGGAGTAGGGCAAGTGCTCTGGGATCCATTGCAGGACTGTCAGAGGAACACAGTCAACTCTGCTTGGTGATTATAAAAGTTCCCAGAGGCTGCCGGATGGACTGTGGGGAGGAGAGAGTGGCAGAGGGTGGGGTCAGTGGTGGTAGTGTTACAATCACCCAGTGGGGGTTGCTGTTGGGAGCTGGACATTGATTTGCAGTCCCCCTGTCACTGGTGCCTTGCTGTTCCCATGCCATGGCTGCCTCCTGGAAGTCATGAACCAGGGCACTAGTCAGCCAAGAGTGGTCAGTGCTATGGCAGGGGCTGGGGGCACAGGGAAGGCCTGGGCAGGGTGGGGGAGCCTCCTAGGGGAGCTACCAGGACTAGATGTTTCTAAGAAGTCAGGAAGGGGGCAACTAGTACCTCTGTAGCTGTACGTGACATGCTGGGTTGGGATGAAGGAAAGGCTTCTCTTCAGATAGGTTGGGGCCCCCCACAGATGCTGCCATGGACACAGATTCCTGGGACCCTCTGCTGCACGGCATCAGGGATGCTGGCGTCAGCACGCTCAGCCAGCTGGCAAAGCGCTGCCTGCACGTTCCTTACATTGGCCATTTCCCAGCTGCGAGAAATGGAGAAACAGTTGGGTTGAGCAGCAGGAGACAGAAGATGCCTGTTATCCACTTTCCTGTAATGTGGCTTTCAACCTTTTACTTAGTAAAGTGAAGAGGGGGTGAACAGGGTGGAAATATTCTCAGTGTCATTATTTTATTATTATTACTACAATTCATATTTTGAGCACTTACTGTTAGCAACCATGGTAAACATTTTACATAAATTATCTCAGTTTTACAACAATCTATAGTATGTACTATCATTACCCCACCCCCATTTTACACATGTGGAAATAGAGTCCAGGGTCATACCACTAGTCAGTGTGTGAACCAGTCTCAGACCCCAGGTGGTTTGGCTGTAGGGCTCACAGGCTTAGCCACACCCTTCCACAGGTTTTAGCCTGGGGTGGGATGGGACACTTAGGGCATGCTATTTGGAGACATCGCCCCAGCTGAACTGGCATCAGATTAATGGGGGATGACAGAGGTTGAGATGACTCAAGAATATGGAGAGCCAGGGAGGGTTCCGTCAGAGAACAGCACAAAACAGCCAGGAGCCCTGGGCTGTCTGGACACAGCAGGTGCAGTCAGATGCTGTGGGGGACATCAGGTGTCTTTGCCTGTCTAGCACTAATCCTCCTTCTTCATTTTTCATTTAGGGACCTGACTCCTCACTTTTATCCATTAGGTATGATATGACTCCATCCCCAACTCAAGGGTGGGCACATGGTCCAGGTGTGGTCCATGTTGGTGATAGGACTTTTGTGGAACCTTCAAGAAAGAAATGCTCTTTTTCTTCCAGGGGTCTAGGTTGGTAGGGTGTGACCCTGAAGATGTTGTTGGCCAGAGAATCAAGCCTAATTCTCTTTTTCCAAAACAGGGAAAGACACAAAAATAAAAGCAGAGCCGAGATACAGGGAGAAACAGATTCCTGATAAGGAATCAGCACTCCTGTATGTTTAGGTTATGGTAAAATGGTAAAATTATTCCCTGTACTGCTTGAACCTGTTAGAATTGGATAACTGATTTGTAGATACAAGGCACAGGTTCATCTCTCCAAAACTAGTCTGTCCCATTCCAATGGGAACCTAGAATGTGACTTCTCCATCCTGCCTACCCCTCCTCAAGGACTCTCTAGTCAAGAGTTGTGTGTGTGTGTCTGTGTCCATGTGGGTATTTCTGTGTGTGTGTGTGTGTGTGTGTGTGTGTTCGTGTATGTCTCTATGTATATGTGTCTATGTATATGTCCCTGTGTTTGTGTCTATGTGTGTGTCTGTATATGTGTCTGTGTCCATGTGTGTGTCTCTATGTGTGTGTGTGTGTGTGTGTGTGCATGCAGATGATGGTTGTGCTTAGATGGGCCTGCCCTGCACTGGGTGGGGGGGTGGTGGCTCTGGACTCTGGGCTCTAGAGCTGTGGCAAGGCCTGACTTATGGTAGAGGTGACAGTGTTGGTTCTTGACTCTTTTTTTTCCCCATTTTCCCAGTGGCTGAGTCCAAGGCTCAGGGCCAGATCTGCCCTGTGGTGTAGGTGAGCAATGAAGGGATTTCCTACTCAGAATCCTGAGACTAGTATAAACAGCCCTGGGCCAACATTTCCACACACCATCAGGACTTAACTGCTTTTATGTCATTTTAATAAATTTTTTAATGTTTATTTTTGAGAGAGAGAGAGACACTGTGAGCAGGAGAGGGGCAGAGAGAGAGGGAAACACAGAATCTAAGGCAGGCTCCAGGCTCAGGAGCACAAAGCCCGATGGTGGGGCTTGAAATCAAGAACCTCAAGATCATGACCTGAGCTGAAGTCGGATGCTGAAACAACTGAGCCACCCAGGCGCCCCCCTGCCTTTATGTCTTTTTTAAGAAAAATACTTCTCAGCCTCCTTTAATGATCTAGACCAGTGGCTTCTAAGTCAGGGTCCACTGGTCACTTTTTTTTTTTTTTCAACGTTTATTTATTTTTGGGACAGAGAGAGAGACAGAGCATGAATGGGGGAGGGGCAGAGAGAGAGGGAGACACAGAATCGGAAACAGGCTCCAGGCTCTGAGCCATCAGCCCAGAGCCCGACACGGGGCTCGAACTCACGGACTGCGAGATCGTGACCTGGCTGAAGTCGGACACTTAACCGACTGCGCCACCCAGGCGCCCCTGGTCACTTTTTTTTTAATGTTTGTTTATTTTTGAGAGAGAGAGAATGCAAGTGGGGGGGGCAGAGAAAGAGGGGGACAGAGGATCCAAAGCGGACTGTGTACTGACAGCAGAGAGCCCAATTCGGGGCTTGAGATTATGACCTGAGCAGAAGTCAGACTCAACTGACTGAGCCACCCGGGCACCCCAAGAATTCACTAGTCAAATTGAGCCCAAATTGTTTGGCTTGAAGTATTATTAAAAATTGTTTAAAAATAAGTTTCCAACTTTGAAGAATCAGGGAATTTCGTCTACAAAAAACAGTCCTATTTCTGCATTCTCTTGGGAAAAAAAAAGAGATCTAAGAAGACCAGGCATGTACCACCAAGTACCAATGGCCAGCTAGAGCTGAGGAGTGGCATGTGTGTTCTTTTGGCTTTATCATGGACCCCTTCATCACTCACTGGCTTTGTACACTCACATCTAGAGCTGGCCAGCTTCTCTCATTGATCTCTCTGCCTGGTCCCTGGAGGCCTTTGATTTATAGACCTTGGCTCTAGATACAGAGAATCCCAAATATCAGAGCTGAAGAGGACCCAAGCAATAGCCATATTCACACAGAGAATTGAAGATAATGGTGAGGGGATCCTGGATTCCTGAGCACCTTCCCAGAAAACGATCAAAATCACTATCATCAGTCAAGTGATTATCATGGACTCAGCATGTGTCAGTGAATGATCACATCTCACTATGTGTAGGTGGTAGGTGCCACAGAGGAGAAAACAGAGGTCAGAGAAGTTATATAACCTAAATAAGGTCATAGAGAAGGCAGCAGAAATTGGATTTGGGTCTTGGTCAGAAAGATTCCATCAGATGGCAGGTTAGACCAGCTATATTTGGGAGGCTTCTGCCTCTACACTCCTGTGGGTCTTGATCTTTCTTAACCATTTCTCCACTTTCCCTCCTTCTCTGCCTTGGACTGGGGCAGGACCACACTCCTTTGCTGTGGAAATGTCCCTGAGATGAGCCTGAATACTTTTGCCACTCTTGGCAATTTTCAGAATCGTCCAGTCCAACTCCAAATTGAGGGTGGTCAGAGGAAATTAGCTATAGAAACCACTGCCAGCAAGGACAGGTGCAATTTAACCTCAATTAATGGTCTCTCTACGCACAATTATAATTTAGTGTAAGAAGTCAAAGTAGCAAAGAAGCTGTATTAAGATTCCTAGTGGGTTGACAGTAATTACCAAATAATCATTATGGGAATGAATGGGCCTGGTCATTAGGGAAGGGTTTTATTAATTTTTCAAAAATCTTTGGGAATGAAGATCATGGTCTCATATCCATCGATAAAATCCCTGAAAGCCACGGATCCACAAAGCATTGGAGCAGGGACTCTGGAGATTAGCTGAGTCTAACCTATGCCCACAGGGGAGAGCAATGAGCTACCCCAAGCACAAATGAAAGATGGTGACTCAGGCTCTGCTTGTCCCCCATCCCCATCCCTGGCGCTGAGAGGCTCAGACCTTGAGTTGTAGACTAATCCATCACTTCTAGATGGCTCTTTGGTGTTAAGAGCATGGGCTGTGGACTCAGACTCTCTGGATTCCAATCCTGACTCTACCACTAGCCTGAGCTTTTTATCAAATCTCTCAGTGCTTTGGTTTTCCCATCTATCAAATAGGAGTAATTGTGGTACTTACACATCAGTTCGTTGTAAACACTCTCTATATATGCAAAGTGCCAAGCCAGCAGAAGCACCCAGCGAATGTTAAATGTGATTGTTGTTATTTTTATTACTATTGTTATTACCCTTAAGGTGAGCTCTGTCTCACTCTATGATGCTTGGAATCACAGAGACTTTTCTGTGAAAGTCAGCAGTGACTCCTGGGGTCCTCGCCTTTACCCCATCTTCTACCAGAGCAGCCTCAGTTTTATCTGTGTCATACTTTTGGCTTCTACAGATTCTTTAATTTTGAAGGAAACTTCTGTAGCTAAATCTCTTTGGCAGAATTGATCCATTTTGCAGATGAGGACTCTGAAGAGCAGAGAGGGAAAGGCACTTACATTCCGAGATGGATTTAGCCATAAACATACAGGATGCCCAGTTACAATGTTGAATGTTGAATGTCAGATATGCAAATAATTTTTTGTGTAAGTACATCTCAAATATTGCATATGGGATATACTTACTTGCCTGTAATTCCAATTCTCACTGTGTGTGTTTTAAATGGTTATTTATTTATTTTTGAGACAGAGAGACAGAGTGAGCAGGAGAGGAGCAGAGAGAGAGGGAGAGAAAGAGAATCCCAAGGAGGCTCCGTTCTGTCAGTGCAGAGCCTGATGCAGGGCTTGAACTCATGAATCATGAGATCATGACCTGAGCCGAAACCAAGAGTCGGACGCTTAACTGACTGAGCCACCCAGGTGTGCCCCCTATTTCTGTGTTTTGTCTAGCAACCCTATCTCCAGGTCACATGACAAAGAAATTCCAGAGATCGGGACCCATCTCACTTTGCTCTTTTCATTGGACCAGGGGTTTCAAACACGTGGTCTGTGTGCTTCCAGTTCTTTCTTCCTGTGCCCAGGGCAGACTGTGTTCAGGAATGGTGGAGTGCTTTCCTCCTGGGCCCCACCTCGGCCTTAGCACTGTTTGCAGGCAGCCACAACTACTTATTCAGGGCTGGCCTTTGATGTGAGGTCCAGGTGCCATCCTGGAACCTGACAATGCTGTTGAGTCCTCAGGAACCCCATGGAATCAGTCAGTCCCCACCTCCCCAGTCTTGTCCAGTGGTCATACATGTGTATGACCCTTTCTCCAGTGAGCCCTACACCTGAGTTACCTGAGTCTTAGGATGGATATCCTTAAAGCTTTGCCAAATGAGCAACCCCAGGCCCTGGTTGGACATCTGGACAAGAAAGGATTTCTGAGGCTTTTTTCCCGAATGAGAGCCAAGCATATGAAACCAGGAAGAACCAAGTTCAGACCTTGGCTGAGCAGGGGGAGGTGTTTCCATGTTTGAGGTCAATTTGGGGCTACTTATTCCATGTGGGCACAAGCTCATGTAACTGTAGGTCCAGGCAGGTGTACAGGTGCAGTGGGCCAGGTGGGGGTGAGGACAAATAGCCAGTGTATGCCCCCAGCACCAGCCCCTGGGCATGTGAGCCCGGGGTGAGATTGCTAGGTCTTCCTATTTGTCTAAAGAAGCCCAAATCCATATTTTATTAAATTTCTTAAAAATATTTTTTTTTAATTTTTTTTTTCAACGTTTATTTATTTTTGGGACCGAGAGAGACAGAGCATGAACGGGGGAGGGGCAGAGAGAGAGGGAGACACAGAATCAGAAACAGGCTCCAGGCTCCGAGCCATCAGCCCAGAGCCCGACGCGGGGCTCGAACTCACGGACCGCGAGATCGTGACCTGGCTGAAGTCGGACGCTCAACCGACTGTGCCACCCAGGTGCCCCATCTTAAAAATATTTTTTAATGTTTATTTTTGAGAGAGGGAGAGAGAGAGAGCAAGTGAGGGAGGGACAGAGAGAGAGAGAGAGAGAGAGAGAGAGAGAGAGGGAGACACAGAATCTGAAGCAGGCTCCAGGCTCTGAGCTGTCAGCACAGAACCTGGCATGGGGCTCGAACTCATGAACTGTGAGATCATGACCTGAGCTAAAGTCAAATGCTTAACCGACTGAGTCACCCAGGCACCCCTGGATTTTTTTTTTTTTTAAAGAAATCTCCTGTTTTGTAAATAATGATTTCACATTTTCCCAAGGAGCCCATCTAGGCCAACAAAACACTGCAATGTTCAGCCATGGTAGCAAGGGGAAGGGGGTGGGGTAGGGCGTAGGGGCATGGGGAAGGCAGGCCACCATACGTGTTTAACATTACCATGGAGAATTCAGGGGCCATCCAGCTCTAAGTCATCCCAGGCTGGCCCACCCGGAAGCCTTACTTACAGATCCCTGTGCAGAGACACCAGGATAAGGTGGCCCCCACCTCACTCAGAGAGACAAAACGGAGAGATTAATAAAGATTCCAGCCCTGCTGATCTATCATCTTCTGGCACCAAATTACACACGTATCCCATTATCATTACAGAGCTTTTGGGTTAATTGCAAATCAGGGAGTTAAGATTATTAATGTGAGTGGAAGCTTATGGGGGGTGAGGGGAGAGCTCAGATCCAGCTGGCTTCTGTCCTGCCCTGGCTTCAGGGCCCTCTCGCCACCTGCTGACCTCCTACTCTCTCCCACATCGACGATGTTCCCGAGCTCCCCCCTGTTGGCTTGTACACGTGCCTTCAAACCATTTCCTGAGAACTCTTTGTAGCAGGAGCATTAAAAGCAAATGTGCTCATTACACCTGATGGCGTACAATCCATGCAGAGGAAATTAGTAATGATTAGGGCGTCATTAGAGGGAGATGTCTCTCTTCACCCAAAATATTGACGGCAAAAAAACCCAGCCGTGCAGATAACAAATGGATGAAGCTCAGACACACAAAGCACTGTTGTGATGATCAATGTTGTCCCGAATATACCCCAGACGTCTCCAAAACAGAACAGTTAGCAGCTGTTCCAGGTCTTTTCAGCTGTTCCAAAAAGGTATTTGGATATCCTGATACATTCTTTCCATCCAGTGTTTAACCAAACATGTCCTTAGGACATGACATGGATCGTAATATGTGAATGATACGGGTTTTTATTTTACAGAGGTCACAAACTGCTTGCCTCAGCTACCTTCAGATATTATTCATTTAGGTTGCATAATGCTTCTGGAAAAAAAATCAGAAGAGACTGCCTATGTGTCTATAAACATGCAGATCCCTAGCTTCTCTAGCAAAACTGGACTGTGGAGTAACACTGGCCCCATATCTCTGCATGACAATAGCCAGCTGGAGTTGAGTATTGACAGCCCCATTGAATGTACCACCAGTTTATCACTCTCTACCACTCCCTACTGCCCCAACGGTATGATGGAGTTTCCATCTGTCATGGCACTTACAATATCACCTGGCCCTCTTCCCTTACTGAATGACTAACTCTAGGCATTTGAGTTTATAATTCATATTTGGGTTTATCCTTTACCTTAAGACAATCAGATTGATATTTCTTGCAAACAAATTGGATTGTATTGCCCATTTCCTTCCCCCCATCACCAAGTGCCTATAGGAGAAAGGCCACACACCCATTCAAAGCCTTTTGTGACCTTCCCACCTCTTACAGAGTTCCACGCACTTGTTGGCTCTCCAGCCAGTCTTAGGACTTTGCTGCGATGATCTCTCCAGTCTGGAAAGCTTTCATCCCTCATCACTTCCCAGGGAACTTGTACTCCACCCTACTGGACCATCTCCCACTTTCCTTTCTGGACCTCAAATCAGAATGGCTATCCAGAGCAACCTATGCGCCTCTCCTCACTGTTTCTCAGTTATCCACAGGCCTTCTACAGGCCTCCCTCTCCCACTGTATCATGAGCACCTGGAGGGCAGTTTCTTTCCTTCCCATTGCCACTACCCCCGCAGATCCAGCTGGCTTTATTCTTAGCAAGTACTCGATAGAGCTCTATTGAATGGATTCACTGGGCACCAGACGAGTTTCTTTTTCCTCATGCAGTGTGTGATCTCTAATTGAGTTCCCAGACTTTGCTAGTGTTCTGGAAGAGCATTAATATCTGCCAAGTGCTTTAATTAGACCTGGTGATCCTGTCCAGGGCCTGCTAGCCATCAGAGGTAGAGGTCTCTTACTTCTTGCTCTAATCTAGCTGTCTGCTTTCAGATGGCTTCTTCCCGAGGCCCCCATCCTGCTGAGGTGTCTTCTATCTTCTCAGATTAATCAGTTTAATACAAGATGTGTTTATCAGCAATAGTTTGTGAGAAGAGAACAGATTTCGCCTAAATTGATCACTCAGAATGTATTGAGCAACTGCTAAGCTGGGTGTTGCAAGGTTTCAGAAAGGGACTCAGACATTGGTCTTCCATACAGAAAAGTGCACATACCCTGAGGGTACAGTGCAGTAAAATTTCAAACTACACACACCTGTGTAACAGTACCCAGATCAAGAATCAGAACACAACAGCACCCTGGAATCCCCACAGGCTCCCTCCCCTAAAAGTAACGGCAATATTGACTTCTAATGGGATAGAATAGTCTTCCCTGTTTTTGTAACTTTATATGAATGGAATCATAGTGTACGCGGTGTTTTGTTTCTTTCACTCAATACTATGCTCATAAGTCTCATCCATGTTTAAGTATTCTTTTTCTTAAGATTTATTTATTTTTGAGAGAGAGAGACAGAGTGTGAGTGGGGGGTGGGGGCAGAGAGAGAGGGAGACACAGAATCCAAAGCAGGCTCCAGGCTCTGAGCTGTCAGTATAGAGCTTGACGTGGGGCTCAAACCCACAAATTATGAGATCATGACCGGAGCCAAAATTGGACGCTTAACCAACTGAGCCACCCAGGCACGCCTCATCCATGTTTTTGTATGTAATCTTATCATCCATTCTCATTGCATCAGACTAGTATTCAATTGTGTGAGTATACCATTCATTTATCCAGTCTGCTATTTAATTTTTTTAAACATTTATTTATTATTGAGAGACAGAGAGACACAGAGCATGAGCAGGGGAGGGGCAGAGAGAGGGGGAGACACAGAATCCGAAATAGGCTCCAGGCTTGAGCTGTCAGCACAGAGCCCAATGCGGGGCTTGAACTCACAAACTGCGAGGTCATGACCTGAGCCAAAGTCAGACGTCTAACCATCTCAGCCACCTAGGTGCCCCTATCCAGGCTGCTATTAATGGACATTTGTTTCATCCCTCCAGTTTTTGGCTGTTATGAACATTCTAGTCCATGTCTTATAGCAAACACACATATGCATTTCTGCTGGATATATTCCTAGGAGTGGAATTGCTGGGTCATGAATTACTGCATATTCAGTTTCAGTACATAGTGCCAAAAAGTTTTCCAAAGTGGTTGTTACTCATTAATTTTTAAGATTTATTCCTTCTTTAATTAATTCATTCAATAATGACTTAACACCTGCTTTGTGCAAGCCATTGTGCTAATTGCTGGAGAAAATATAAAGATGGATAAGAACTAGTCATGACATTCACCTATTTTAAAACTATCAGTGGATATTCATTGCCTGTTGGATAAAATCTAAATGCTTGGCACAAAAAACACTCACCAATCCAGAGTCAAGTTATTTCACCAGGCCAGAGGTCTGAAACTCAAATGCCTTCCAGGGCCAGTCATCTTCCAGGTCATCTGAATGAATACAGAGAGCTGGGTGGGAACTGTGGAGGAATAAAGTTCACTTATCCCATCTACATAGGGCAGTAATTGTGAATTTCACTTGATTACTGGCAAGAAAGAATTTGGACCTACAATGCCATATCTAATGTTTTAGGAGAAGCTGAATATCTGGGTTTGATGTAAAATTGTTACTTTTTAAAAGTTGAAAACTATTGGGGCACCTGGGTGGCTCAGTTGGTTAAGCATCTGAAGTCAGCTCAGGTCATGATCTCGCGATTCCTGAGTATAGGCCCTGCGTAGGGCTCTGTGGTAACAGTTTGGAGCCTGGAGCCTGCTTCAGATTCTGTCTCCCTCTCTCTCTCTGCCCCTCCCCCCCATCTCTTTCTCTTTTTCTCAAAAATAAATAAACATTGAAAACAATTTTAAGTTGAAAACTATTTAAAAACATTAAAATACAATGCTGGTCAAACAAAACATAGGTATAAGCAGGATTTGGGTACAGATTACCAGTTTGCAAACTATGCACCAAACTTTGTTCTAGAACTTTCCCTCTATTCTTAATGTCCCCATGCTCATGGCCCTTCCAATCCCAGCACAAAGACTAGGCCTTCTTTTCCACATCTCTGGGACTTGTATGTCCCATCCCATGGTCCTAAGAGGTCCTTTCCCTGCTTCAACTGGCAATTGCTTCCTCTTCCTTGTGGACCTGTTCAAGCGCCATTGTCTAGCCGAAGCCCTCCTCTCTCATGTAGGTTTCCAAACTACCTTGTCACGTTTCTCTAGTCTAGCCATTTGTCTCACTGTAATTCAGTGCTTGATCACCTGTCTGTTTCTCTCACTTGCTCCTCAGGGCTGAGACCTGAGAGCGTACTTATCTTTGTATCTCCAGCATCTGGTTCACAGGAGGGCCCCACAAATGTTTAGTGAGTGAACCAAACATGCATACTGTGCATCCATTCCCTTTTCCTCCAGCTCAGTCTCTGGGTTTGATTTGGGGATGCACCCTTCCCCCATATTGTGGAGGCAGAAGCCAGGTCAGAGATAACCAGGGCCTCAGAGGTGGCTGAAAGGAGAGCAGGAGATTTGGTCCCATCCAATTGGAGTGGGATTCAGGAAAGCTTCCGGTGTAGAGGATATATGACTGGAGCATCTGGCTACCATCTTGCTACCAGGTAAAGCCTGATATTGGAACCAACTCACAGAACAGTAGAACTGAAAATGGGAGAGATTGGGTCCTTATAATATCACTGGGGCACCTCAATCCATCCAGGTTCTCCCCTGGCCTTTTCAGTTACATGAATCAGTAAATTCTCCTTTTTGCTTAAAACTTGAGATGAGTTTCTGCCAGTAACAAATAAGGTAAAATGAAGTCACTGAAATACAAAGCACAGCGTATTATTTATCTTCAAATATTTATATGAATTTAATTGTTTATATGCTGAAGAGTTAGAAATCCTATTTATAAGGAAAGTGACAGTCATGTTGCATAGATGAAAAGTAGCCAGAAAAGGAGTAGAAATGGCAAACTGTACAGTTGTGGCAGCTGATGTTGTGTATAGTGAGGACAAATGAAAGAGAGGGAAAGATGGGTGCAGGTGGGGTAGGCTGGGAAGACTTCATGGGTGGAGTGGGATTTTATTCATTTATTCATACACACATGTATGTATATGCATGTGTGAATGTGTGGTACATACATATGGAGCATAACATGTACCAGGCAATGTGCTGGCATTGCACAATACAAAGTTTTGCCTTCAGGGAACTTATATTTTAGTGAGAGAGGACAGATTAAAAACAAATAATCAGACAAATAAAAGAACTGCCAAGTTGTAGTAAGTGCTAGGAGAGATATAAACAAACAATCATGGAAGACTCTCTTTTGTATAAAGACCTCAGAAAGACCTCTTGGAGAAGTGGCATTTAAACTGATATGCACCTGTTGGGATGAGCACTGGCTGTTGTATGGAAGCCAATTTGACAATAAATTTCATATAAAAAAATAAACTGATATGCAAATTATGACAAAGGTCCAGCCATGTGAAGAACCAGCCTAAGGGGCAACCATCTAGGTAGGGGAAACAGGATGTGTTAAGACCCTGGAGTAGGATGAACTTGGTGTGTTCAGGGAAACCAATGGCCAGGGGGACTGATGCATGGTTAGTGAGGGGAGACAGTCCTATGTACTGTGGTTGGAGACTTAGGCAGGGGTTAGATCATGCATAGCCTTGTTGGCTATGATAAATAGTTTGGATTTTATTCCATGAGAAATAGGAAGACACTGAAAGGTCTTGAGCAGAGAAATGACATGATCTGATTTATGTTCTTAGATAATAGTCTGTATGGAGAAAGAGTGGATGCTCAGACAAGAGTAGGAGTTCAAACAAGAAGCTTCTGGGTGCAGTGTGGTAGCCCAGAATCAGATGTTAGGAATGGAGAGAAATGCACGTATTTGGAATCTCTTTGGAAATAGAATAAATATGATTTACTTATGGATTAGGGATTGAAGAAAAGAGCAGAAGTAAGGATGTCTCCCAGGTTATGGCTCCAGCATCTTGGTAGATGGTGGTTCTACTTACTGAGATGGGGAAGACATGGCGAGAAAGTGAGGCAAGTGTGCTTGGCACCAGAGCAACCATGAGTTCAGCTTGAAGATTTGGCAGGGTCCTTAGCAAGAATAAAGGATTGAGACAAGGAGAAAAATGGTCTAAGTTCAGGAGGGAAGATAAGGGAGTGATTGAAACATGGTGCATAATTTGGAGATGTTTGGGCCAGACGATTGGAGAAACATGGAGCTTCAAATGGTTTTGATTATCCATGGGACTTAGCCATGGGACTTTTGCTCCAACAAATAGGGCTTGATTTGTGCTAGGGGAAAAGTATTTGGGGTGATTTGATCAGTAATTCTTTCCATGCAGTTAAACACAGCAGCTCAAGAGTGAGTGATGGCATAATTTAATAATGCACAACATGCCACTGAGATGCAGTCTGGCTAACAGGAGTGATTAATAGCCACGCACTGCATCTGTGACTTGCTTTCAGTGATGGTATGGGGAAGGAGGAGGCAGAAATTCCCATTATACTATGACAACAAGGTCTAGACTTTTGTACTTGATGCTATATCAGGCTAGATCTATGGTGCACATAGCAAGATCCCAAAATCACTACCCTCTCCCCCCATCCCCACACACCTTGCAAGGTCAGAAAACCTAAGTAAGCCAACTCTTACTTACCAACTTAATTACTTACTTACTAACCAACTCCTACTTTCCAACTCTTAGTTATGGTAGATGACCAAGTGTAGACCCATGGAGTCAGAGGACCTAAATTATAGTCCCATCTCAACTAGTAAGTCCCCTTCATGTGACCTTTGACAAGTTAATAAACCCTCTAAACTTCACTCATCTGTCCTTTCTTTCAGAAAGTATTTATTGAGTGCCAACTACATCCTAGGAAACATGAAGGTAGAAGGATATTGTGGTGATCATAACACTCTTGGTTTCTGCTCTCATGGAGCTTACGAGTCTAGTTGACTAGTCTAGTGCCAATATCCCTGTCTGTTTAATGAGCTCAGTGGACTAGATGATCTTTCAAATTACTCTTTATTTGTAAAACTTATGAAGTTAAAAGCAGGCATTAAAAATTAAAAACTATTTCAACAGGTATTTAATTAACTTTCTTAGAAGTATCTATCTGGAAAGTTTTTTCTGATTATAAAAGTAATGTTTTCTTTTTGTAAAACTTCAGACACAACCAGAAATGTATCAGGTAGTACCTGAAATTCCCCATTGCAAATCCCTGTGGTGACATAGAGAAAAATTGAAGTTGTTACTGTGTTCAAACAGTTCTAAGATCTACATTTATTTACAGTTTAACATTCTTCAAATCATAATGTATCTGCTTCTGCTTTTAGCAGACAGCAGACATTATGTGGCTGTAAGTGTTGATGTGTGCCATCAAAGCTTGAAGCAGAGGTGATAGCAGCCTGGAATAAAATCCTCAAGATAATAAGGGAGTGTTATTTTAATAAATTCCATATCAATAATCTTCCTGATGTCAAAGAAGACAACACTATGTGTAAAAACAGAGGCATTGAATGGTTCAGAGATGAAAAGTAATGCAAGAAGTGTTGGACTCTAAATGTGAACAAATTTTAGTAATAATACCTAATCTATTTGTGTACCTTATATTTTCATTGTTATGTATGTCCAAGAGTGATACTCGATTTTCATAGCCAAATATGTATGAAATGATGCTTTTATTAATTATAAAAGAATATTCTAGGTTACAAGAAAATTTTGTGGGGTTATCCCAGGAATGCAAGGCTGGTTTGACAGAATAAAAGAGGGGGGGATATATCATCATTTCAATAGATGCAGAATAAGCATTTGAAAATTCAAAATCCATATCTTACAAAAGTTCTCAGTCAACTACAAATAGAAAATAATTTTTTCAACCCGATAAAGGACAGCTAAAAAAAAATCTTACAGCTAACGTCATACTCCATTATGAAATATTCAATGCACTTCCCCTCAGACTGGTAATAAGGTAAGGTCTGCCTATTTTAACTGTTGCTATTTGTATAGTCCTGGAGGTCTTAGCTCTAACGAGGCAAAAATAAATAAATAAATAAAAGGTGTAAAGATCAAAAAGGAAGAAGTAAAATTGCAGTAATATGTAGATGACATAATTGTTTATATGGATAATCTCAAGGGATCCATAAAAACACACCAAACTACTAAATGAATTTAAGAAGTTTTCAGGATACAAAAGTTAACACATAAAAATCAAATACATTTTCATATATTAGCAACAAAGAATTAGACATGAAATTTACAATTTTTTTTCAACGTTTTTATTTATTTTTGGGACAGAGAGAGACAGAGCATGAACGGGGGAGGGGCAGAGAGAGAGGGAGACACAGAATCAGAAACAGGCTCCAGGCTCTGAGCCATCAGCCCAGAGCCTGACGCGGGGCTCGAACTCCCGGACCGCGAGATCGTGACCTGGCTGAAGTCGGACGCTTAACCGACTGCGCCACCCAGGCGCCCCTAGACATGAAATTTTAAAAACAAATTCAATTTAAAATAACATCAAAAGCGCTAACCTACTTAGGAATAAATTTCACAAAGATATGCAAGACCACCTCACTGAAGTCTAGAAAACATTGCTGAGAAATTAAAGGAGAACCAAAGAAATGGTGAACTATACCATATTCAGGGATGAGGAGACTCAATACTGTTAAGATATCAATTGTCCTCAAATTGTCCTAAAGATGCAGAGCAATTACAGACAAGATCCCAGCAGGCTTTTTCATTTTTTTAATTAGAAACCAACATGGGGTGCCTGGGTGGCTCAGTTGGTTAAGCATGCAACTTTGGCTCAGGTCATGATCTTGCAGTTCATGAGGTCAAGCCTGGTGTCAGGCTCTGTCCTGACAGCTCAGAGTCTGGAGCCTCCTTCAGATTCTGTGTCTCCCTCTCTCTCTGTCCCACCCCCCCCCCAACCCCCCCGCCGGGCTCATGCTCTGTCTCTCTCTGTCACTCTCTCACTCTCAAAAATAAACACTAAAATTTTTTTTAAATAAAAAAAAGAAAGAAACTTACAAGCCAGTTTTGAAATTTGTATAGAAATGCAAAGACCTGAAGTATCCATAATAATCTTGACAAAGAAGAACAAAACTGAAGGACTTCTACAACCTGATTGTAAGACTTCCTATGGAGCTGCAGAAGCAGAAACACCATGGTATTGGCATAATGGTTGACACATAGATCAATGAAATGGGATAGAGGACCAACATTGATGCAACCATTGTATTTTCTTTTTTGAGTTTATTTATATTTTTTAAAGAGAGAGGGCACGTGCATGTGGGAGAGGGGCAGAGAGAAAGGGAGAGAAAGAGAAACTTACGCAGTCTCCACACTTAGCACAGACCCTGACCGATCTCACAAACCATGAGATCATGACCTGAGTCAAAACCAAGAGTCGGTCGCTTAACTGACTGAGCCACTGAGGCGCCCTGCAACCATTTCATTTTCAAAAAAGGCAACAAAGAAATTGAATGGAGGGATGAAAGTCTTTTTGATTAATTGTACTGGAAGAACCCTATATGCATATTAAAACTGTGATTCCTACCTCATATCATACACAATAATTAATCCAAGATGGGTCTTAGATATAAACACAAGAGCTAAAACCATAAAGTGTTTGGAGAAGTAGGCACAGATTTTATAAACAGATCACAAAAGCAATTTTAATAAGAAATAAAAGATCTTTAGAGTTTATCAAAATCAAAACTTGTGCTCATCAAAAGGTAAGCCGAAACATGTGAACAGGAAAGCCACAGAGAAGAAGATGTGGTCACAACATATATCTGAGAAAGCATGAATATTCAGGTTATATAAATAACTCCTTATTACTCAATAATAAAAAGACAAACAACCTAATTAAAAATGAACAAAAGATTTGAACAGACACTTCACAAAAGAAGATATATGAATGGCCAATAAACACATGAAAAATGGACAACATCATTAGTCATCAGGGAAATGCAAATCAAAACCATAATGAGATAGCACTTCACATCAATCAGAATAGCTAAAATTAAAAAGACCAACAATGTCAAATATTGGTAAGGTTGTGGGGCAACTTGACCCATGGTATATTGTTGGTGGGAATATAAAAGGATATAATTATTTTTTGAAAAGTGTTGGCAGTTTCCTATATAACTAAACATATTCCCCTGTGACCCAGTGATCTCACTTCTAAGTATTGTCCCATGATAAATGAAAGTAGAGGCCCACAGAAAGCTTTGTACAGAGTGTTCATGGCAGCTTTATTTATAATAGTCATAACTGGAAACAGCCCGTGTGTCCATCAACAGGAGAATATATAAGCACCCTGGAATGTTCATTCAGTGCCATATTATTCAACAAGTAAAAGGAACACATTACCAACACATGCAATGACATGGAGAAATCTCAAATACATTATTCCGAGTGCAATAAGCCTTACATAAAAGTGTGTGCACTTCTAATTATGCATATGAAATTCTAGAGCAGACAAACCCAATCCACAGTGGGGGCAAAATCAGAACAGTGGTTGCCTCTTGGGGAATAGAAGTAAGAATTTACTGGGAAGAGGCAAAGGGGGTGCTTTTTGGTGGGGATGGCAATATCTTGGTAAGGTTTTGGGGACACAGATGCACACATTTGTTAAAACTCATGGAAGGCGCTTAAGGTCTGTACATTTCTACTAAATTTTACAATCAAAACAGAAACTGCAAACAAATATTGAACTCCAATCAATGAAATCCATGCTGGACTATTTAGAGAGAAATATATCATGTCTTCAACTTTGACATATGCCCCAGATAAGATAGATTAATGGATGGATGAATGGATGGATGGATGGATGGATGGATGGATAGGTATGTGATAAACCAATCATAGTAAAATGTTAATGGTAGACTCCAGATACCTTGGTTCACTGTAAAATTCCTTTAACTTTACTATATGTTTGAATATTTTCCTAATAAAATGTGGGCAATAAAAGAACATTTTTGAGAAAGAAAAAATGCCAGAGCAGTGATTCACTTTCAGGAGACCTTGTTGTCTCTGAGTGTCCCAGGAGTGTGGCAACATAACCTGTATGTGAATGAGTGCTTTGCAGACCCTCCAGGTTTACCCTTGTCGGGCATTGAACTCTGCAAAACAGGCTGCAAGCATCCTTTATCAATGCCTACCCCACCCCCACCCTGCATCTCATTCCTCCCCCTCATCCCTAGAACAGCTTTGATGACCACATAAAATAACCAAACAGCAGACACAGACGGCACTTTACAGAACTGGCTTAAAAACTCCCCTATTACATATTTACTCCAAACCCGTCAGAAAGTAGATGGCTATGGGTCTGTAATGAGGGCTGTTTGAAAGTCAAGTGTTCAGCAAATTTGGCCGGCGGGCACTCAGGGAGTTCCAACCTTAGAATTACCAAGTACAGTAATGCATGCACTTCTGCCTGTGGTACCCGACCCCAGCAATTCGCCCTGGGTGCACCCACAGGCCAGGTAGCCGTAGTCCTCCTCTGGAGCCCATGTGTCCTGGAGCCCACAAGGCTTGTTGGGTTGACCCCACCAAAGAAGAGTGGGTACAGGGATAAACAAAGGCAAGGAAAAGATGAGCAGTTCTGATGCACTACTCCAGTGCACTTTCATTGACGGGAAATGGAACTATCTCCAAGCTGATGAGAGGTACATTCTGCTTCTGGCTGGAATCAGGGGTGGTGGGATGGCTCTGAGAGGAGGGTGGGAGCCGTAAGTTATACGCTTTTCCCTTTTGGGGCAAGTTCCTTCCCCTCTCTGGACCCCAGACTTCCTTTCTGCAAAGTGAGGGTGTTTAGATTCATTTGACGGCATCCTGACTTGGGTCATCTAAGGCTCTGGGGTCTAGTTACAGTATCCCTTTGAACCTAAGAGACATCATGGGTTCAGGCAGCATATGCAGCTTGAACCTGCACTTGTGTCTACTCAGTGTGGTACGAATGGTCGTCACCTGCAGATCCAAAGTTCTAATTGGCACTTACAGATAACTTTCTCTTTTTAAAAGAATTACAAAATGTATCTCTTTCATTAAAAAAATACTATTAATGCCTTACAAAAATAGGACACAGTAGTGAACACCTGCATTCTGCCAGACTCTTTACTAAGCACTTTGAATATATTTTTTCATTTCATTAAACAGCCTTCGTTCACAGACATTACTCCCATTTTGTAGATGTGCAAATCAATGTTCGGAGAGATGAACGCCTTGCCCAAGGCCCTCCAGCTGGTCAGGAACTGAGCTGTACTTCCAGTCCAGGTCTGTATTCTTTCTAAACTGCTCCATGACTTCCTGTTCCACAAAATCAACCCACCACCCTAACATAACTATTGTTGGCATCTTGATATGTATCACACATTTTTAGTTAAAGACATATGTCCCATGTACATCTTTCATAAATTAAAATATGAAAGTGAGTTGTTAGTAGATATTAGTACAGATGTCAGGCTAATGGGAAAAGAATAACAAAAAGTGTGCTATGTTCTCCCGGTCAGAGAAACGGCTGGCTGAATCAGCTGAATCCCACAGCCTTTGTTGGCCCAGACTGGCTCCTGTTCAGATCTGTGAGTGCAGGCTGGTGAGGTCTGTTTTTAAACAATAGTTGACCTTAATACTTCTCCAAGGACCACTGTTTTATTTCCAGATTATGTTCAGTGGCTCTTTAAATTGCCACACTGCTTCTCTCCACGTTGCACCAAGTCGAAGTAAAAGAAGAAAAACAAAACACCATTTCTCTCTGTGTGTCCTTAAATGCCGTTAAGCTCTATGCAGGTTTTTATGGCCATTGTAAAGCCTCCACCTCAGGCTGGTAACAGTGGCAGAGCTTCTGTGCGGTTCTACAAACACGGCCGCCATAATAAAGCACGTCTTATTTGATATTATATTGTATCAGAAGCATTAAATACACATTAAAAGGGTGCTTTAAGGCCCTTTGCAGTAAGTGGCAGATGTTATGAATAATAACCCGCAAAATCCTTCTGAATTCTAAAAAGGTGTGTTCCATAAAGCTTTCATATAAATCTTTAATAGAGCTGAAGCACATTGCAGTGATTAGGGGAAATCTCTAATCGTATTAAGCTATTAGAGATAACTGGAGCAGGATGGGCAGCCTCAAAAATAAAATAAAGCAAGAAAATGCACACATCATGGACACGAAGGATTTCCTAGTTATACCTTTTGACGGTTCTTTGCTGGAGTGAGCGAGCCAGGCAAGTGTGTGTAACACACACAAACACACACACAGCGTAAAACCAAAACTGCCATCATTCACTGAAATTTATGTAAATGAATATGCATTCCTTTATATGAAAAATCGGCAACATCTGCGCTCCATTTAAACAACCTGATTTAATGGAGTCACCAAGAGATAAAGAGCAAGGTGGGGGTGGGGGACTGGGAAATGACCTCATCCACCCTCCCCTTAGAGTATCTTGAAAAACAAATAAAATAAAATATAGGTTACAGGCAAACTAAACAGCATTGAAAATATTGTCCCAGAGGACTCTGGCTTCCCAGGAAGCCGAGGTGTTTAAGGAGAGAGACAAGAACCAGCTGCAATAAACTCTGGCTCAATAAAACTTAATTAACCCCTTGGGGCCTTTGCAAGGCAGCTTGTCAGCAGAGAGAGAGAGAGCGGGATCCCGCTGCCTGCCAGTAAAGGGTTAACCTGGACTTGCCAGATGAGGGAATGCCAGACCTAAAGGGACAAGGGACCCTATGGAGATGCAGAGACATACATGCACACATATACACAGGTACCAAACTTGGTGGGGCAAGCCTCTCACCTAACATCGGAGAGGTTAATTAACCGTGAGCCCAGAGGCTCCGAGTCATGGCATTTGAGGGCCAGAAGGTGCTTCTGAAAAATCTCATCCAGACCCCTTTCCACTGCAAGAGGTCTTCCAGCCTCCACTTGAACACTTTCAGTGCCAGGGAGCTTATTGTCTCTCATGGTAACTGATCCCATCCCAAATCAATCCCAACTGATACAAGCAATTCTTCCTTACACTTGTCTCCTGTGACCACCCGCCAATAGATCTATTTCTGCTGCACGTTCTTGTGCTTTCTTTTTCTGGGGGGATTGAGGGTGAACCAAACCAAATTCAAGAAAAATGCCAAATGCTTGTTTTTTGACTACTGGATGTAGGGCTGGTTGTTTAGATACAAACTCCTGCTTCTAAGTAGGTATTAGGGGTGGACTAGAAGTCAAGAAGTTTTCAGTTTCATGAGAAAGAGAATATACATGTGTATAAACACATGTAATATTAGGTAGAAAGTGCTGGTGGATTCAGGTGTTAAGGGCTGGGGGGGTGGAGGAGGAAGCCAAAAGAAGATAATGAAGGGCAATCGGGGGAGGCTTCATGACAGTGACATTTGATTTTAGTTCATTGTCTCCCAAGAGGTGGTCTCTGTAACTCAGGTAAGATGATTGCTGATTTTAGGTGGTGCATGGTGCTTCATGGTCTCTGCAATTCTTTTTCAGTTCGTCTTCTTATACCAAGGAAAAAATGCTAGCATGTTTTACCATACTAGATTTCAGAATCAAAGCCCTTGGTAGGAAACTTCTGGCTAAGATGTAACAAGGACTTTTGTTTTCCTTATATTGATTTTTAAAGCAAGTGGTACTAGTTTTCTACTTATGGAATTGTTCTGAAACTTCTTTCAAAACAAATTTTGAAGTTTTAAAATGGTGTATTAATTTGAAGAAAAATAAAAGGTAAACAATACAGGTATTACATGGCAAATCATGAGCGTGACATGCACATAACTGGGGTTTGGGAAGCACACGCAGGTGGGTTTTGGAGAAGGTGATGGTGAACCCCTGCCTCCCTCCTCTCCTAATGTGACTGCTTCAAAGCAGTGCTGCCTTTGGAGGTGCGGAGAGCCAAATTTCTGTCTCCTGGCCTCTCCTTTCGCAGCCTGCCCCATGGAGCAAGTGGGAATCTGCAGCTCCCAGAACCCAGCAGATCAAAGGTTTACAGCCAAGTTGCCAGAGGGCGTCCAGCCCCAGGCAATAAAAGTGAGCTATTATTATCCTGCAGCATGCAGGTTCTCCTGAGTACAGCAGATCTGCAGGCCACAGCTCACCTGGGCAGCTCGGGTGGGGGGAGGGTGGGGCTCAGTGCACCAGGGAACTGGCAGCTGCTTGGACAGGGCTTGCTTCTTGGCAACAAAAGGAAGGGCCACTGGTTACTCAGCCTTATTTCTGTCCCTGCCACTGACTCACTGGGTAGTTTGGGGCCAGCCACTTGCCTTCTCTGTGCTCAATTTGCCATCTGTGGGAGGCAGGTTATTAAGGTAGTAATTAGCTTGGACCCAGTGATCAATTCATTGGAGGAAGAGCCCATTCAGCTTCTTGTGCAGCTCAGAAATGGGGAGACTCCCAGGATGGCCAGAGAGAAGGATTTTCAGACTGTGATTCTATAGCAAAATGTCTGGTCAAGTCTCTTCATTCTCTGTGGCTGCCTGACCTCTCAGCATATTGAGAGACAGCTTGACTGTTTTGAGAACCTGGGGGAACTTAACTTCCTTTTATTCTGTTTCTTAGCTTTGCAGCACGGAGGTTTAAGCCTGTCTTTCTTCTGCCTTATGCTTGGCCTACTAAGTCTCTTTAAATTTTCCCCCATTTTCCAGAAACTGTCAGGATCCTCCTGAGCCCAAGGAACACCACCCTCAAGGCTCCAGCTCTCAGCAAGAGAACACGATGTGGTGGGTGGAGGGGAAGGGGACGGGGTCCACAAGTGGAACCAGGTGCAAACTTTTACCACAGACCCTTATCTGGTGCAACAAGTAAATAGATGTGCTCTAACACGTCTGTTCCATCTTGGAGACTACTTATAGCCAGTGGATCTCCTTGGGAATTCTGCAGTTCTCATCTTCATGAAAAAGATAAGGAGTTTTGTAAGTGACTCAGTTTTGATCAAACTCAAAGATGGGTGACACTGTCCTACTAGCATTTCTTGTAATAAGAGGGAGAATGTAAGTTATTTGAGAGCATTCCAATCTATCTACCTTCTCCATCCCCCTAATCCACCCACCTTTACAGGGCATCCCCTGTGTAAGGAGTTGTTTACTTTTTATGCATACAGATGTTCCCTTTCCAGATAACCATCATCTCTAACTAGATGGGTGATCTTGGACAAGTTGCTTGTCCCATCGGAACCTTAGTTTCCTCATCTGTAAATCAGGTGCTTAAAATAGCACAGCCTATAAGGATGCATGTTAAAATGACCTTCAAGATTTTGCATTCTCCTTCAGTTTGTTGTTGACTTTCCCCATGGCTCTGAAAGAGTCATCATCACACATTCCCAGGGAAGTAAACAAGTGTTTGTTTCCAGGGGCTCTTTATGATGAGGGGCTGACTTTCTCTGGAGGGGTTAGGTACCTCTCTACCCAATTCATTCAGACCAAAAGGAGCATCTAGGTCAGGCAAGGGAAACTGGCAAATAACTTCCATGAAGTCATTCTCAAGAGTCAAAGCATTCCCAGAACTTGCTTTAATTGCCCAGTCATGGATGGAGCTGTCATCTTAGAGTTTCTCCAAAGTGCAATTCCACGGAGACAAGAGAGCTAATGGAGCGATCGCACCTTACCTGGAGTGTGACTCTTCTCTGACCCTCTTGAGGCATCCTAGATGGCCTACACCTGTCCAGCTGAACCACCATGACTGTTGTGTACCCTGTAGTGCCCAGAAAAGGACAATGGGCTCAATGGATGATGTGCGGTAAGTAAAGTAGTGTTTAAGGAAGAGCAAAGAGCATTGGCTGGCGAGTAGGAAATCTTGGCTCTAATATCTTCATGTTATTTGGCCTGGGCCAGTTGTTAATGTCTCTGGCTTTCACACTCTTGATATGTAAAGTGGTAGAATTAATAATGCCTGACTCAGTGGTTTCTCTTGGGGATCTGTTGAGATGATATGCAAGTGCTTAGTAAATTGTTAGGTGGTATGCACATGTAAGGGATTTTGTTCTTTGTAAGAGTGGGAGGGACTGTGCCAGCTGGGGTTCCTCCAGCCCCAGTGTCTCCTGAATGGATCAGTCTCAGTCAGTAACATTCCAACACATGGAAAACAATGTGAGCTCGAGAGCTAATAACCAGATCAAAAACGACAGGCTTGAGGAGGGAGGCCGGCCTGGGAAATGTGTTATGAGCTGATCAGAAAGGAGAAAAGAAATAAAGTCATTAGCTTAATTAAGGGGCAGGAGGGAATGATGAAACACATCTCCAGCAAAACCAAATTAAGCATTTAGAAGATATTAAAAATGCATTTGAACTCCACTGGTGCTGTGGTTCTAATAACATTTTCTAGGGCTGTAGTCAGCTATCACGTCAGTCTGAGATCAAGAAAAGGTACCATTTCTCACTGTCTCAGGTGCCTGCCATCCTTAAACCTCCTAGCTAAATCTTCTGACTTCTTGTCCCTCCTCTAGTCTTCCAGCCACTCCTTCCCCAAAGATCCCATTGGGTCAGCATATTATAGGCATAAACTTTGAACTCTTAGCAAATCGTGCTGGTATTTCTGTATTTGATTTCTTTTATTTTGTCTTTCTGTTTTGAAAGGGTCTAAAAGATTTAAAATGGTCTTATTCTGGATCATTGGGATAATCTTTTTATATGATTCTTGTCATATAACTCAGTGCCCACATTTGAATTTGTGATCATATTAGCATGAAGAAATATTGGTAGTGGTACCATTAGTAGTAACATGAACAGTAGTAACAGATATCTAGTATTTATTCAACATTTACTTTGTGCTAGGCACTGTTCTAAACATATAATGTAACTTAACTTATTTAATATTCACTTTTAGTGAATTCTTGTAGTATTTTCATCATTACAGATGAGAATGTTGAATCACTGGTATTTCCATTTTTGTCCTGTTATTATCACGTAAAATAACAGTATGTGAAATTGTCATAGGCTAATGAGAACAAAATTGAGGTATTCTTGATATATATATAATGCATCTGATTATGTAGTAATTTAAATAGAGGAAAATGGTAGTAGCAGATGGTAAAATGGACCCGACAAGCTCTAAAAACACTGGTACCACAAAAAGTCCCGTATTTGTATAATCCATCATTAAAACAATCAGTAAGTCCTATTAGCTGTAGTCCCCCAAAGGTATTATGAATACATTCACCTCTGTTCATCTCCATTTGACCAACCCAGTCTTGAGGTGGCAATTTAGAAGGAGACAGATCCTTGTGGGATCCCTGGAATGCTGCATGGAACTTGCCCTGGGCCTGGAAGTCTGCACTGGATTCAGAAGTATTCTTCGGGGGAATTCAAGGCACAGAAGTCACATGCGCAAGGATTTGGAAATGAGAGTAACAGGCTTAGGGAAAAGGACAGGTGTGAGGCCTCAAAACCCTCTCAAACTGGAGGAAGAACCCAAACGTTCCTTAAGAAGCAGAGGGTTAGGCTTCAAGCACAAATGGATTCTGAAACTCAGGTGATGTTTTGCTTTTCCTCTGTCCCAAAGCTCTGCCTTCCTGTTTCCACTTCTCTCTGTCAGGCCCTTTTCACAAGGGGGGTCTGGCAACACCAGGCTGATGTCCTTATAGCTAAGCAACCAGAGTACAGACTGTTTCTCTTTGCCAGTAGTTCCCACAGAACCTTCAATCTTACCTCAGTTAGCTGACTCAAGTCCCATCTCCATTCTGGAGCTGATCCCAGGACCCAGGAGGATGACATATTCTTGATGGTCAGGACTGAGTAATGAGTCCCTTTTGAAACTAGAAGATGACACCTACATGAACCAATGGACCAAGCATGAGGAAGAGCTTGTTCCTCCAAAAGAAAATTGAGATGGCGTCACCAGGAAAGGGAAGATCAATCCTGGAAAGGCAAAAGCAGTGTATTTCTATCATGGGAACAAATCAAGATGCACTAAATGGTTTTATGTGTTTTAAACTCTTGGCTGGCACAGAGAGTATGTGTGGTTATGTTCTGAAGACCAAGGGAAATGCTGAACATAACCCCAGGGTGGAGGAGAATTTATGATAAAAACACCCTCCTGGCAGAGAAGGCTGTCTGCCCCGGACTCAGCAAATGAAACCCAACTTAATTGCTTGCAGTCTTGGATGAACTTCTAACTCTTTAGCCCTAGGAGAGGAAAAATTGCATAGACAACCTGCTTTCTCTCCTTGGCATGCTGAGCCTCTAAGAATGTTATTTAACCTCAATCAGCAGTGATTCCCAGCTGTAAATGGGATGACAATCCTTGCCCATTCAGGGCTACAGGCTGAGCTGGAAAAAGCAGAGTCTATAACAAAGGTTTCCAGGTTGTGAGCTGGATGGCAGTTTAGAAATATGGTGCCAGGATGTTGGCATCTAAAAGGTTTCTCTAAACCCTTCCCTCAGCTCTCAAAATACTTGGTGATGTTTTCTCCTACCTCAGGTGCCAATGAAAAAATGAAATTTCCTGAAAATATGGCATTTATGCTTCCTGTGAGTCTACCCAAACCATGATGGCAGTGGCAAGATCTGACAGCTACCTGAACTTGGCAGCAATGTCCTAGAGCAGAGGGGTTGAGTGTACTGGTTTTGAATAGAGGTTTTCCTATGCTAGGCTTGGGTGATGGAGAAATGAATATATGACTGTTCTTGAGGGGTTCAGAATCTAGTAGGAAAGGATGAAGGAGAGCGGGAGAGAGAGAATGAATAAGAATGAATAATTATAAACAATTACTCTCTAGAATAGAAGTTGGCAAACTAAGGCCCACGGACCAAATCTGGCCTACCACCTGCCTGTTTTATATGCCTTATGAACTAAGAATGATTTTTACATTTTTAAATGGTTAAAAGAAAGTCAAAAGAAGAATAATGTTTTGTGACAGGAAAAAATTATATGAAATTCAAATCCCAGGGTTCATAAATAAAGTTTTATTGGCATACAGCCACACTCATTCATCTGCATATGGTCTACTGCTGCTTTTGTGCAGTACTGGGTAGCTAGGACAGAGGACTGGGTAGCTAGGACAGAGACCGCATGGCTCAAAAAACCCAAAACATTTTTACCAAAAGAGTTTGTTGACCTCTGCTCTAGAGAGACATATTTTGGCCCAAAGAGAGAACACTTCAATGCAAACTGGCACTTGATGTGTGTCTTAAAGATGGGTAGGAGGATTCTAATAGGAAGAGATAAAGTGGGGGACTATAGCCTTAGAGCCTTGTATCCCCACTTTATAGATGAGGACCAAGAGGCAGAAGGGTGGAGCTGGAATTGTAAGCCAAGTCTGACTTACTTCATAGCTCAGCTCTTTCTGACTTCCCCTTTCCAACTGTTAGAAAGCTTGAAATGACTGAGTACAAACTGTAGAGAGGCCTGAGTACCTTCTTAAGGGGTGTAACCTAATTCTATACCTAGTGGGCAGCTATCTAAAGCTTGTGAGTTGGGAAATCACATGACTCAAGTATGGTTATAAAATGATTGTCAGCAGCTGCATAAAGGGTAGATTGGAGAGGAGGGAAATGATGGTGAGAACAGGTAGGAGAACAAGCCTGGAGTCTGTGTCAAAGGGAATGAGGACTTGCTTGAAGGGTAGAGGCTGTAGGGAAGGTGGGAGACCTTAAGGAGAGATAGAAGTAACAAGTCTAAGTGGGATTACCTTGATGCAGGGGGTGAAAGAGAGATGGCTTCTTGGTTTTGAGTCTGGAATGATAGAGGCACTGGAGAAAGACAAAGCTGGTTGTGGGAAATGATGAACTCCACTCAGTCCATGGTGTTTGGAATGACTATAGAAGATCCAAGAGAGAAATCTAGCTGACTAAGCCCAGCCCAAAACCAGGCTGCTTTGACCCTGGACAGCAGTGGGGCAGAGAGGCAGGAAGAGATCGGAGAAAGGAGAAAGGGAGGAAAGTATGCATGTGTGGAGAGAAGAGGGACAGGAGCTAGGACAGAAAACAACTCTATGTAATATTCAGAGCAACTTACATCACACATTAAAAAACATTGCACTTGTTAATGGGTGAGTGGTCCAGATGGGGCAGTGGTGAAGCTAAGAGCTCATGTCTCATCTAAAAGAGACAGCAATTTCTTAGTTTGAGGCGATATGTATGCAGCCTTGGCAGATATGACTTTTCAAGAGAAAGTGGAATACTGGATTTTTTTTTGGTAGTATTTTGCTTTTTAAATGTTGGCAAGAAATCAGTTAAAAGAAAAGCACTGGAGAAGTTAACCAAATATGTCTAAGGGCTAGATCCAGTCCTAGTTTGCAGCCTAAACAATTTGAAAACTTCTTGGGGTCCTGTCTCTACTCCCTGAATCACTTCCTTAAAGCCCTTCCAGTGTGGGGTCTGAACCCCACCTCTGAGGACTTTCTATCCTGTCTCCAATACTGCAGTGTTTGCACCAGTGACTGCCTATGACTGAGATCACAGGCTTCTTGGGTGTTCCACATTCAAGTCAAAATAAACAGAGGTGAGACAAAACAAATTCAACAACCACAAAGACCAATCTGCAAAAGACATCTAAAGAATGACTTTGTGACATGATAGAATAAAAGGGAAAACCCTTTGGAGACTCTAGTTATTGTCCTGGCCCTTAGGAAAAACTGAGACCATACGTGAGGCAGGGATATCTGACTGTGCTGAGAATGAAGATTGCAGGGAGCAATCCTGAGAGGTTCTTGAGGACCAGCCCCAGGGTCCCTATGTAGCTACTGCTGAACAGTAAGCCAGGTTTGGGGATGAGTGAATGTGGACTTTCTCCTGGAAGTCTGCATTACTTCTGTCCCCAGGGTCCTGCATCTGGAAAAAAGAGCTGTGCTCAAGGAATGCGTTTGGCAGATGATCCTTCTATCTTCAGCCTCTCTAGGTGATCAACTTGATCTTGGAAAAGTTAAGAACTCATCAAATACTTTATTCTGCTCAGAAGAACATAGCTACATGTAATTTAGGAAGACTTCAAGGAGTGCCTGCCACATACTTAACCCTGTGCTTAAGACTGCTGGACACGTGAAGTAAGGAGCAGCTATAGCATGCTTTTTTTCTCCTCAAAGGGCAGAAGAGACAGGTGAGCAGAGATACCGCTATTCCAGCCATGCCCAGGGGCTTAAGGAAGGTGACACAAGTCTGGATTGAGGAGAAAAGTTTCCTATTGGAGGTTATTTAAAAAATTGAGGTGGAGGGATGGTTTCATGCCTTCTAAAAATTATATTGCTATTTGTCTTGTTTGATTTTGCACTTGATTGGGACTTATTGCCCTTTTCTTCTCTCCTACTTCTCCCGTTTGGAATGGGAGTGTCCATCCTATGCCTGTCCCACCATTGTATTTTGGAAGCATACCACCTGTTTGACTTCACAGGTTCACATATGGAGGAGAATTTGCCTCAAAACGAATCATACCTTGAGCCTCACCCACACCTGATTTAGGTGATATTTAGGTGAGACTTTGGTCCACGACCATAGCACCCTAAACATGCCTGATCTCCTTTGGACTTCAGACTTAAATTGCAGTGGAACGAGTTAGGACATGTGACCCTGTTGGGATGCAATGAATGTATTTTGCATGAATACATGCAAGGGAAGGGCATGAATTTGGGGGAAGTCAGGGGCAAATGCCGTGGCTTAAATATTTTTTTGTGTCCCTCCAAAATTTATGTGTTAAAATCCTCAAAGGTAATGGTATTAGGAGGTGGGGCTTTGGGGGAAGTAATTAGGTCATAAGGATAGAACCCTCTTGAATGGGATTAATGCTCTTATAAAGGAGATCCCACAGAGATCCCTAGCCACTTCTACCATGTGAGAATACAGCAATATATCTGTGGCTTAGAAGAGGGCCCTCACCCAACATGCTTTAACTTGATCTTGAACTTCCAGCCTCCAGAACTGTCAGAAATAAATTTCTTTTGTTTGTGAGATACTCAGTCTGTGGTATTTTGTTATAGCAGCCAGAACAGACTAAGACAGACCTCACAGAAGATATTTGTAGGACTCCTTCCCAAGGCTCCTAAAACATGCACTGTCAGACAGGGCTGAGCCATGCCTTCTCCTGGTATTTTTAAATTGTCCTTTAAATGAATAAATAAAGGACCAAATCATTGGCTGCTAGAGCAGCAGGGTATAGAACTACAAGACCTAAAAGACCAAGGGGAATAATGTAATTGAGAGTCAAGTAAGATAGTTGAGCATCCATGCAAGGAAGTGTTGAAAGAGGTAAGAGGTAATAGGATGGAAATGAGCAAGATAAGAGATTAGAAGAGAGAAATCAAGTTCAGAGAAAGAGTGGGAAAACTGAGAGTAATAAGTGCTCTCTATAGGTCCATGTGATCTCACCCAAAGATAGGGTTGAAGCCCTAGGGGCGATGAATTAGCTTAGACAGGTATTTTTATGAAGTTAATCTGCATATATACCCATCACTGTAATGTTGAAGATGTGGGTGGGTTGAGAGACGTTAATCCTCAAAATAAGACTGTGTCTTCACCACAATACGAATAGATTCTATTTTTTTTCTTCTGTTTTTCAAGTTGCTTACTACTTCTTTTTTTTTTTTTATGAAGTTTATTGACAAATTGGTTTCCATACAACACCCAGTGCTCATCCCAAAAGGTGATTTTTTGAATGCCTCTCTCAGTCATAGATTTAGCATCCTTCAAAATAATACCACAGTATTTCAACCCAGTTGGCAGGTAAATCTGAACCTGGAGTTAATCTCACTGAGTAGTGTGTTTGCCTTGACTTGTGAGAGATGATTGTGTACAAATTTTTTCAACTTTGTGTTCAGCCATGTCACACTGGTAGCTTAATTGGCCATGGTGGAAATATTTATCCACAGAAATAGGTGAATATTACAAATAAGCACCGCCCCTCCCCAAAAATCCTGCTGTTGAACATTTCCCTAACATACCACACAAATGGGTGTCAGAGGCCACCAAGGCCTTTCTAGCTGGGCAATCGCTCTGACAGTGACCAAGATGTCATTTGTACCAAATCCTCTCAGTATTTAAAAAGTTGTTCTGATGGTTAGAACTTACCCAATTAAATGGGAGATGGGGTTGTAGGAAGACTAGAAGATCCATTTGAAGGAATTTAAGTCAGATAGTAAGGAGTTATTTTTAGTAAAAATAACTCTTCTAGGGCATGTGATCCAGTCCAACTTTCCATTTATTTATTTTTTTTTTATTTTCTCCTCTCTGATCTGAGCAACTGATCATGCAACCAAACTCCACTTACATCTGGTACTAAGATTTGGCAGGAACGGTATGGAGATAGAGAATGCCAAATAACTCACATTAAGATTTAAAAACAATTGGACATCTCACAATATCTTAGGCTAGATGGAATATGTAATGGGTACTGGATGCTCATCCATATCCCCTCTTTAAGGCCAACACATCCAACCCTCAGTTGCTGGGGATGCCAGATGCATTGGCTCACAGCTGTAACCCTCACTGGAACTTGCTCTTGGGAATAGGGAACTGCCT
Organism: Lynx rufus; assembly: GCF_022079265.1. Taxonomy (NCBI): domain Eukaryota; kingdom Metazoa; phylum Chordata; class Mammalia; order Carnivora; family Felidae; genus Lynx; species Lynx rufus. Next base: position 23,294,201 of record NW_025814830.1, on the reverse strand, counting down.
TATCCTCCTAGGGGGGTGGCCCTAACAGTCAATTACTGGCTGATGCATAATGCCAACATTTTGTCTCAATTTGGAACAACTCTGAAGAGCTATCCCAGTTCCATAATTCCTATGAGGATTGACCAAGTCCTTAGGTGAAGCCTCATTTCACTCTGTTCAATGCAGTGTTCCTTACTGTCTTATATCTGATTCTCCCAAGAACACTCTCCAATCAACCTCCACCCACAACTCTCCATCTCTCCTTCTTTTCCCAGAAGACCATACCATAACTTCATCAGGCTCAAGTACTCCCCTGATTCATAGGTCTCCTCCATTGTCCTTAACCAGAGAGGTCTAACTTGTGTCTTCATCCAGTGAGAGGGACTTACCACCTCTCATTGTAGTACTGTACTCTGTTCACTTGCTGAGAAGCTCTGGTGTTACAGAGCCTGTCCTTAGTTTGAGTTGGAATTGACCTCTCTGTTTAGAAAGAGGTTTATTTTCCAGGTACACGGTGTGTTTTCTGCTTTGTTCTAGTTGGCATTGCATTGGTCTTATAAGAGGAGTGTGATATACAGTTCCCATCCCTGAGACCCTTCCTGGGAGAGAGAAGGTATGCTGCCAAATGGGTGCCATTGGAATTCAGAGAAAGGCGGGAGTCCTGAAGGGTGGTGATAGAGTGGCTTCTTGGGAGGGGTACCTCTTGAGCACGGCTCACAAAGATGTGCAGAATCTGTACAGGAACTTGGAAAACTCCTTTTCAGTGGAGATGCTGGGCATGCTCATCAACTAAAATGTACTTTGCTGTTTTTCTATTTTCATTTTGACATATTTTCCTTTTCTCTTCTGCTAACACTTTACACTCTCCTTGGAGTCTCCCTTCTGAGTCCATATGATTCAGGTGAGGTGGGAACACTCTCTTGGCTTCAAGGATCAGCTTTTGACTCAGGTCTGGCTGGTCAGCTTTTTTCCCCTCTTGACCACAGGGATGGACATGTGACATGGTTGGTCTCATGGTACTCATTCCTAGGACTTTTATTATAATTGCAAAACTCTAATTATGTTCAGTTGCTAGGCTATATAAGAGTAACCCATGAGCTTCTATGGGCCAAACAGAGAGGAAGGCAGAGTGTATTAGGGTTTTCCAGAGAAATGGAACCAAATAGAGATATAGATATAGATATAGATATAGATATAGATATAGATATGTAAGAGGAGATTTATTATGGAAATTGGTTCACATGGTTATGGAGGCTGTGAAGTCCCACAATCTGTTGTTGGCAAGTTGGAGAACCAGAAAACCCAGGGGTGTGATTCAATCCAAGTTCAAAGGTTTGAGAATCAAAAGGCTGATTGTGTAAGTCCTGGTCTGAATATGAAAGCCTGAGAGCACTGAAGTCTGAGGCAGAGGAAATGGATGTCTCAGCTCAAGCAGAGGGTCAATTTGCCCTTCCTCTGCCTTTTTTGTTCTTTTTGGGCTCTCAAGGAGTGGACAATTCCCACTCAAGTTGGGAAGGGCCATCTGCTTTACTCAGTTTCACCAATTCAAATGCTAATCTCTTCTGGGAACATCCTCAGAGACCTACCCAGAAATTATGTTTACCACTTATCTGGGCATCCCGTAGCCCAGTCAATTGGACACATAAAACTAACCATCATACAGATTTGAGCTTAGGGTGAGAGTACAGAGAGGGAAGGAGGGAGGAAGGAGGAGGAGGAAGAGAGAGAATTATTTTAATTGATAAAATTATCTGAGCCCTGTCTAGTCTTTACAATTGCATGAACTTCAACCAAAAATTATCTTTTGGTTTAAGCCAATTTGTATTATTTATCACTTTCCACAAAATGACTCCTAACTTGTATAGTCATGAAACCAGTACTTTACTCTGATGTCAAAGCCCTGAGTTTACTATTCAGCAGCACAATTCAGAGAGTGGTCTTGTGCCAGCAAACTTAATGGCTGCAGAAGATTCCCTGGAGAAACTGAGCCTACAATTTGACCAGGAGGAGTCTAGACAGACAGCTCCCTAGTTCTTCCCATTTGTAAAAGTTTAGACATATTTGTTCACTTATTACCTCAAGTTTTAGGATCCTGTCAGTTTTTCTTCCATGATTGGCCCTCTCCATTAGCTCTTCTGCAGAACTGATAGATGAACTACTTTTAGAACTACCTCCTCTTCAGACTTGCCTTCAGTGAATTCAGATGTCCAAGGAGCTCAAACAGCTTCATTCCTGAGGTGAATTTGAAAATGGCCTGTTAAAAAGTGATTGTCAATTTGCAATCTTAAAATCCAGAGAAATACCACACTGGATTGACCCCACAATTCTGTCTGTGATGTGGGCATTAAGGGACATTGGGGGCAGGGTAAATCTCTGCCCCATCCATTCCCCCCAGGATTTCAAGGACTTTGATCATTTCTTTCTCAGTCTTTACATTTCCAGAACAAAGGGGCCCATTTTGATCTATCCTTGGATGGCACTTCTGCCCCTACCTCCTTGATCATTTTCGATGTCCTCCTCCTCACTTCCTCCAGTTTGTTCATGGCTTTTAAAGGTGTGCCCAGAACTCCATACAATATTTCCAGAGATCAGAGAATCAGACTTTTATCTTTACCTATTGATGTTAAAAAATTTGATCACGATAAAATGAACCATTCTAAGGAATTTGTATTGGAATCTAAGCCCAAAGTCATTCATTCCTTCCTTCCCTTACTCACTGAGTTACAAAGTAAGAAATTAGGACAATGCTACTGTCTGCCCAGGTTTGTGGTAGGCCTTTTGGGATACCAGACAGGGTGAGAAAACATGCTTTTCCCTCCAGGAGTGCATAATAGAGCTAGTAATGCAAGACCAACTTGTAAGAAGCCACCCACACTAATGTCTTCAGCTAGAATTTTACATGAAACAGTGAAGTGCTTTTCCACCTATTATCTCATTTGATTTTCATACTAATTGCATTTTCATACTGAGGGGCTGAGAGTCAGGGAAGTGGAGATACTCAGAATTCACATGTAAATCATCTGACTCCAAGTTCATAAGCCTTTCCCCTGGACAGTGACTCCCCTTACCAATCACTCTGGAAAAATTTTAATTCTGAGGTTCTGAGATATAACAGTAAAGAACCAAACTCTGAAGTGAGTTATAGCCTGAGATAAATGTGGGAATAAAAAGCTTCCATAGTATGAGTACCTGTGGAGAATAGATTTTTGAAACAAAACTCTCCCAGTTTAGGGTTTTTCTGGAATCTTGTTAATGGATCTAGAATGGGCTGAGCTTACTTTCCATAACAACTCCATTCAAGGATATCTCTTTTTCCATTGCATTGCCTGCCATCAGTCACTTCTTCATCCAAATACAAAATCTTGATTTCAGTTGACAAATCTCCCCTCTCCCACTCTCAGTTCAAGTTTGAATGACTCTAGGCTCTGATTCCAGGAGTAGACATATGCCCTGGCCCTGACCTCTCAACCCACTATTATCTCATGCTTCTGGAATTGGTCCCTCTGGATGACACTCCTGCCCCTATCTCCTTGAGGTACATCATTTATGAGCCAATCTGTGACAATAGGATCAACCCTGTGATTTCTAGAAAAGTTGGGAAAAGCAAGTTCTCTTGTTGGTGGGAGGAAAGCATGTGTCTGCTAGTGACCATCTAGCCCACCATGTGAGAAGAGGCCATTTGAGAATAGTCACACAGAGGAAAGCAGAATGGAGAGGCGAGTGAGGTTACTGGTGAAATCCACTGAGCCCTACTGTTCAGCTCTGGACTTTCAGTCATGGGAATCAGTGATATCCTTCCTCTGCATAACCTAACTTGAATTGTGTATCTGTAATTTGCAACCCAAAAGAGTCATGACTAATACTCCATCCACATAAAAATTACCTCCTGGTGACATGAGTTTCTTTCTCCCTTTTCTTCCCTAGCCTTGTTCAACCATGACCCACATGCTATAGCATATCTCTTTCTCAAATTCATTAGACTTGGAGCTTCATGAAGATTCGTACCTCATCTACTTTATCCACCCCTTACTACCAGCAGAGTTGAGTGGTAGAATAAACACCATATTCACAGTGTGGATAATGCCACATTTCTTCTGTGCTGGCTGAAAAGACTGTAAAACTTTATTCTAAGGTTTCAACAATCTAAAATGGTATTGCAAGTAATTTATTACTAAACACAGTCAAATTAACCAAAATAGTAAGGTTTTGTAAATATCTTATGTTTTTACGACCTGTGCTAGATTCAATGTTATCCTGATAAGCATCAGTGCCACTAAACTTACAAGATGCCTTCTTGAATGGGAATAAAAAGGTGTGTGGGGCATTATTAATAACTGAATAACCCAGAGCTTTTCAAACTATGTAACTGCCAGAAGTGAGTGCCAGACTGAGCTGTATTTTATGTTTGTTGAAATCACAAATTATTTTAGTGATTTAGAGGGGGATTTCGTCAATATAGTCATGCAAACTAGAGAATGTTGTGTGTTGTTATCTCTCTTTTGGATCATGGAGCAAAAATTTTGGCAATCAGGGCCTAATGTAGTACCCTCTGTTTCTGTCCTTTAATCTGGCTTCTGAATTACTTCAAAATTCTAACCCACAACTTTTTTTCCTGGCTACCATTTCCTATAATAGCCAAGGTATATTTATTCCCTGTCTAGAAAATAGATCATGCCTGGTCTCACCACTTTTCATGCTAATCACTAGACCAAAACCTCTTTATTCCCATATATTCCAATCTTGCTCATCTTTCTTTAGTATCTACCCAAATCTCACCTCTGACATGAAGCCAAGCACTATTCCTCCAACCTAGGTGATATTACCCTCTGCTTTAATAAATTACTTAAGTTTTTAAAAAGTTAGAAACCATAAAATTAATTATTTTTTGGTGACTAGTTCTAGGAGTTTTAATACATATTCAGGTTTAAGTAACTACAACTGCAATCATGACACAGAGCCATTATCAGTAAGCCAAAAAAAAAAATCACCTTGTGCTTCCTGCTTTGTAGTCAAAGCCTCTCTCCCCCTCAAATCCCTGGAAATCACTGACCCATTCTCTGTCCCTGTAATTTTCCTTTTATAGAATGTCATATAAGTGAAGTCACATAGCATGTAAGCTTTGAGATTGCCTTTTTTTTTCCACTCAGCATAATGTCTTTCATATTCATCCATATTATTAGTTCATTCATTTTGATTGCTGAATAATGATCACTGTATGAAGGTGCGATTGTTTATTTATCTATTCACCTGTTAATGGACATTTGGGTTGCTTCTATATTTTAGCTTTTATAAATGAATCTGCTAGTAACATTTGTGTGAATGTCTTTTTTGTAGACACGTGTTTTCATTTTTCTTAGGTAAATATATAGGAGTGGAATGTCTGGATCAGAGTAAGCATATGCTTACAAGAAATTGTCTGTTTTCCAGACTGGCTGTACCTGTACCCATTGCATATTCCCACCAGCAGTGTATGGAAGTTCCAGTTGCTCTGCATTGTAATTAGCACTTGATATCATGAGCTTACTTCACAAGGTTAAGTTTCTTTTCATGTTTTTTTTTAATCTTCCATATATCTCCTTAGATGAAGAATTTCTTCAAATCTCTTGCCAATTTTTATTGAATTATTTCCCTTATTATTGAATTTTAAGAGTTCTTTATATATGCTGGATGTAAGTCCTTTGTTATATATGTGACTTGCAAATATTTTTTGTAGCTTGAGTTTCTATTTTCTTAACAGTATCTTTTGCAAAACAATAGTTTTTGTTTTTGATGAAGTCCAATTTATCAATTTTTTCCTCTAAGAATCATACATTTGATGCCATACAGAAGAATATTTTACCTAACATAAGTTCATAGAGATTTCCCTATTTTTCCAGAAGTTTTATAGTTTTACACTTAGATATATGAGTTGATTTTTTATAAGGTGTGAGATATGAGCCAAGCTTCTCCTTTTTTTTTTTCATAGAGATGTACAATTATTCTATCACTATTTGTTGAAAAACCTCTAACCAGACTGAAACAGCAAATAAAGAGAAGACACAAATTTTCATTAGCAAGAATGAAAAAGGGGGTGTCACCATAAGCCTCACAGACATTAAATGGATATTTATGCACATAAATTTGATATTTTAGATAAAATGGACAAATTCCTCTAAAGTCACAAACCAGCAAAATAGACTAAAGAAGAAACAGATAACTCTATACTGTCATATGCATTCTTAACAATTTAAAATGAGAAAAATAGCCTGTTAAATTTACCCAGATATTTAGCATTTCAGTTGGTCTTCCTTTACTCACAAAGTTCCAAATTTTCTTCTATTAACATTTCCTTTCTACTTTAAGAACTTTCTTTTACACTTATTTCCTTGCAGTTTTGCTGGTCATGAGTTCTCTTTGTTTTCCTTTACCTGAGAATATATATATTTTTTAAATTTTTTTTAACGTTTATTTTTGAGACAGAGAGAGACAGAGCATGAACAGGGGAGGGTCAGAGAGAGGGAGACACAGAATCTGAAACAGGCTCCAGGCTCTGAGCTGTCAGCACAGAGCCCGACGTGGGGCTCGAACTCATGGACCGCAAGATCATGACCTGAGCCAAAGTCGGCTGCTTAACCGACTGAGCCACCCAGGCGCCCCTACCTGAGAATATTTTTATTTCATCTTCATTCCTGAAAGATATGTACTGTATACAGAAATTTGGGTCGACAGACAGGGTGTTTTTTGTTTGTCTGTCAGCACTTTAAAAATGTCCTACTACCTTAAAGCTTCCATGGTTGGTGACGAGAAATCTGCAGTAATGTGAACTGCTGTTTCCTTTTGTATGTATTGCTTCCTTTTCTTCTGGGGTCCCTCAAGAGTTTTTTCATTGTTTTTGGTCTTCATCAGTTTGAATATGTATGTCTTTGTGTGAATTACTTTGAGTTTTCTACTGGTGGTTCACTGATATTTGTTTGAAGTGGTTTCACTGATATGTCTTCCAAAAAGCTCATATGTTAGATATATATAAGATATAAGATATATATAAGATATAAAAGCTTATATCTTTTATCATACTGGGAAATTTTTAGACAATGTTTCTTTAGTTTTTTTTTTTTTTTTTTTTTTCTGCTCCACACTCATTCTCCTCTCTAAATGTTAAACATTTTGGTATTTTCCACCAGTTTCCTGAGGCTCTGTTCCTTTTTCTTCCCTTATTGTTTGGATTGGATATTTTATCTTCAAATTTACTGACTCTTTCTTCTACAATCTACATTTTGCTGTTGAGTCCATCAACTGAAAAAAAATTTTTGTACTGTATTGATTTTCAATTAATTATTTATTTTTATTTTTTAAAACTTTTTTTTTTTGAGAGGAATATGGGGAGGGACAGAGGGAGAGGGAGAGAGGGAATCTTAAGCAGGCTCCATGCCTGGCAGAGAGCCCCACACAGGGCTGGATCTCACAATCATGAGATCTTGACCTGAACTGAAATCAAGAGTCAGATGCTTAACTGATTAAGCCACCCAGGTGCCCACCATTTGATTGTTGTTTTTTTTTATAGCTTCTATTTCTCTGCTGATATTTTCTATATTTCCCTTATTTCAAGAGTGTTTGCCCTTATTTCTTAGAGCATGATTATAAACAGCTGCTTTGAAGTTTTTATCTGATAATTTCAACATTTTGTTATCTTGGTTGGTGTCTGTTGATTGCCTTTTCCTTTGCAAATTGTTGAGATGTTCTTCAAATAATTTTGGATTGTATCCTAAACATATGACTATTATGTGATATGACTTTGAATCTTTATTTTAATACTATAAAAAGTTTTTGTTTATTTGCTTTAACAAAGTAATCAACTCAGTTACATTCAGGCCACACCAACTTTTAATGGGCTGTTGTTTGTATGTCAGTTCAGTTTCAAGGCTTTTGCAGGGCTGTTCAGATTTGGTCCACATTATGACACTCTGAGCAAATGATCAACCCTATGATTTAGTTATGGAAGCCTCAAGTATCAGGTCCATGCATGCACAGCTTGTGGGTGAGCCCTGAAGTTCATACATAATGTTGTAACATATCTTTCTCAAACTACCTCCTCTCTTCAATCTCTTGACACTCTGGCTCCTGGAATCTCCCCCTTCCTAGTCCTCTGGCTAGAAGACTGGAGTTTTATAGTCTCTCTGATGTGCTATACAATCCTCATAGCTAGATCTGAATTTCTCTGGTTAGATGGCAAGAAGATAGAGAAGGATAAAAAGCAACAGAGACCTCCCCTACCTTGTTCAGATGTCAATTTTTCTGGTCAGAAGGCTTCCCCTTTCTCAGAATTTCAGGTGTTTTGGCCAGCAGCCTTTACCATTTAGGCCTGCCCCTGGCCCAGCTGCCACCCAGCCACTGTGGGATTAAATTTTGAGATTGGGGATTGCTTGGGGACTAGAATAAAAGAAAAACACAAAACAAAACATAGCGGGATTTTCGGTACCCTCCTTCTCATTCTTTGGGCCAGAAATAAATGATTTCCTTTGAAGCTCTTTCTGTCCATAACTAGTATGAAGTTCCAAGATTTGGGCTAAATTTGAGTCCAGTTCTGCAGAATCAGAAGGAAAAAAGTGAGATTGGTCTGCCACCTTTAACTTTTCAGAGTCCTTAGGTAGCTGCTCCATTCATTCTACCCATGTTTTTAGTTACGTTCAATGTTCCTTTTCCACAAAATCAGAACCTCTCTGCTTCTGTATCCTGTCTATCCAAATTATACATTAATACCTGGAAATAAGTGGCCTTGTGTCAAACTTTTTTGTAACTTTCTCAGTTCCTAAACTATATGCTGCAAACCAATAAATGAACTTTCCATGAATTATATAATTGCATCTTTATAGCCACATAAAGATGTGGGTATTCTTACTTCCATTTACTAGATCAAGAAACAAGGTCCAAAAAAGAATTAAATAACTCATTTGAGTCACAAAGATGGACCAGGATTCTAATTCAGATCTGTAGACACTTAATGTGTCATGGATCTTAACCTTATAATAATGTTCAACATTTCAATTATTATTACTTCCTTCTTATAAAGGAAGAAACAAGCCCAGAAAAGCAATGTGACAAGTAGGGATTCAAACTACAGAATTGAAAGCGAAGTTCCCTGTTAACTACTTTGTGGGAAATTTATGTGGCTAGGTATGTAAAAAGGATGCAACAAATATTGCAAAAACAGTGATTTTCTAAAGGAAACACATATTTCAACACAATAATTATTTTCATCATAATGGGAAAACTGGATTAATGTCTTAGATCTCTACAGAATTGTTTATTAACTCACAGAGTATTTTCTTCCATCTCTTTACAGATACATCTCCCCCTTCTTGCTTCATTGATTACAACACATCAGTTTTTTTTTTAAATGTTTTCAGCCCAAGCAGCTGAATTTCAATCTGGCTGTTGTCCTATATTCTCCATATTTCCTATGCAGGGGCAAATTAAAAAGCCATGGAGGTTTCTTCTGTGTACAGTAGTCTCCTGCTTCCCCGTGCAGATAGCATGTCTGTAAACCTGGAACCATGTGGTCACTCTCATCAGAATGGAAAAGATGATCACATCTGGAATTTACACAAGACTCCATTCAATGAGGCTGACTCTCCCCCCAGAAGGAAGTCCATTCACCATGGCCTTTCAGTGCTTCAGGTGGAATAAAGTTGCTACTATAATGATAGTCTATGAAATGAGAGTAAATATAGTGGCCTTGCATCAGAGAGCTTTCTATAGCAGAGAAGATTATAATAAAGACAGAAAGTGCATTGTGACCCCCATCTTGCCACATTTCCATAACAACGCAGCTTTGTGGCTCCAGTGGGGCAAAGAATCAGGTGAGAGATTTACAGATGTTTTATTTATGTGCAGATTTTTTCAGTGTCAAAGAAGGGGGAAGGGCTTCTAGATAACTGATGGAAGTATGAATTCACCAAACTGATCAGCCTTTGGAAATCTTTTTACTAGTTGATTCTCAAACTTTTACTAGTGATTTTTAAAAAATACATGTGTGTGTGTACATACACACACACATATATATTTTATATAAACTTATATCATATATATATTTGAGAGAGAGAGAGAGAGAGAGAGAGGCAGAGAGAGAGAGGGAAACACAGAATCCAAAGCAGGCTCCAGAGCCCGATGTGGGGCTCAAACCCATGAACCGCGAGGTCATGACCTAAGCCAAAGTCAGACATTCAAATGACTGAGCCACCCAGGTGCCCCTAAAGATATATATTTAAAAGGGAGAGAGTGAGTGAGCAAGAGAATGTACCATCAAAACAGAACACACTGAAATTGAACTCTTTGAAAGGGTTGAATGGTGTCTCAGAAATATTCTGCCCTCTCCTGTGAGCTGTTTCTTTTATCTCTTTCCTTTGGAGGTCTTAATTTAGTGAATATAAAGGATATTCAGATGTGCATAGCTAATTTAAGGCCTGCCCTGAAGAGACCCCTCGTGCACATATGTCACTACTGCCCCCAACTGCAAGAAAAAAAGTATAGAATTTTATAAAGCAGGTTTGAAAATAATCAGCCCCAAAGGCTGGAAGTGAGCTGGAATTTCATCATTTGGACAGATGGTATGGTCAGAAAGACTTTTCCCTAATAGCTTGAGATTGTAGATTCCAGAGTGTCCCAGAATAAGAAGTGGAATCTATACCCAGGGTCCACCAAGAATCAACCCCACATTTTCCCAAGACCTTGAATTGGCAGCACTAGGGCCACCTGGAGGTTTTGAAGTTGATGTCCTGGAGATTGTTTACCTAGCACCTGGCTGGGGATTCTTTAAAGTTATAAAGGAAAATTTTAAAAAGAGAAAAAAAAATGCTCAGGCAACAATTACAAAAACAAGAACTTCACCCCACTGAGTTTTATAGATTCTAGTTGCAGGCGGTGAGCTCACAGATGGCAGAAAGTGAAGTCACCAACTGAGGGGAAGAGCCTGCCTGGTGCCAGAGAACCACATGGTCATGAAAAAAAAAGCAACAACCCACATGGAGCCAGGTGTCTCAGGCTCTAAGAACTGAAGTCAAGGTAGGAATAGGTTCAATCATTAACTTCCTTGCAGGGCAAGGCTTCAGAGAGGGGGCAGACTATCAGTGGCCCCAAATAGTTTGATGAGGATTTCCTCAATTGGTCATAAGGTTCACTTCTATTTTGTCATTTTTCCTACAGCACCAATTTGCTTAACACATATTTTTACTAGAGATCTAGAGCGGGTCATATGGCTACACATAAAACAAAACATTTCTGAAAGAAGATCAAAAGTGAATGAATTGGAAAGTGTTGTTCTCCTTTTGCTCCCTGGTTGGTTGGTGTGTTTGCTTTTTATGACATTACTGTTGGATTACTTTGCATGGGATTAAATTGTTATGGGAAAATTATTTGATTATGTAAATTGTAAAATTAACCAACATTGTTATTTTTTCAAATAATATATTTTTGCCTCATAATATTTAATTATTTATTGAGTGTTTGTTGTCCCAGCTCCTCTGAGTAAAGCACTCTCCTAGGCATTTGGGTGTGTAATATGAAGATGAAAAAAATAAAATTTTTGTCCTCAAAGCATTTAGCATGTTTTAGGATGAAAGAAAAATGAACATGAATAAGCAGAACAAAAGACAGAATTATAATAAATGCCATAAGGTGTTTCACTAAGTGACATGTTTGTTTAACCAACCCAGTTTTCAAGTATGATATCTGGTAGGGAGTAGAGCCTCCTTTGCGTAGTGAATGAATTAAGTAAATGAAGTAGGGAGTCATTTGAATGAAATTCTATGGAAGTTAGGAGGGAGTAGATATTCTCTGGAGTAGAAGTCAAGGAGAATAACTTGGAGGAATTGCCTTTTGAGCCTTGATATGTGGAGATTTGAGAATTTGGAGATAAAAGGAAGGGCTTTTCAGGACAGAGAACAACATGAGCACATGCTCAGCTGTGGGATAATGAGAGATATGCTTGGCAGTGTGCAAGCCATCCAGTTCTGCTGAGCAACCAGCACAATATACACCGAAATACATTGGAACAAAAATAAAACTAAATAAGCCAGGCACTTGCTGCCCTGGCTGGATTAGCAAAATGTGGGACGCAGCCCCACTGGGAAGTGGTTTGTCATTTGAAGCAAGCCAAGTCCTGGAAATCTCAAAGTCAGCCAAAATGACATTAAAAGGTGGACAAGTGATCTAAATTCTCTGGACCTTGGTTTCTTCATCCATGTAACAGTGTGACTAGTATCTATATTGCAAGGTTGTTTTGAGGATTATGTGAAGTTAGGTGTATAAATTAGGTGGCATATAACAGACATGAAACATGTGTATTATTTTTTGTTAATAATAACAATAAAAGCAGATATTATTTAGCCAGGTGTGGCTAAACATTGCAGTGTGGGTACCATTCATTTGAATTCTACTGAGTTTATGTAATTATAGTTAATAAGACATCTAAATAACTTGCCCATTAAATTCACTCTATTTTGTGATTTACCTCATGCATGGATCTGCTCAGCTGCATCTGGTTGGAAATGTTGAGGATTGTCATCACCAGAGATTTAGTGCATCTTATGTAGATGAACATAAAACTGAATGTTTTCAAAGGACGCAAACTAAAGAAATAGAAAAGCAGCACAATGTGTTGGTGAATGGGGCAATGCTTTGGAGCCAAATCTTAATTAAAATCCTTGTTCAGTCACTTACTATCTCTGTGACCTTGGGTAAATTACCTAACCTCTCTAAGCTTTGATTTCTTTGTTGTAAAAGGGAATGATGATGATGATGATGACGACGAGGACAACAGCAATAATGCAACTAACAACAAAACAGCAACAGGAATAATAACGTCTACTTGATATAGTCACTGTTGAAAGCACACTGCCTGGGACATAGCATTATTATTTAGTGTTATCTTATTTCCCTTTATGTTTCTTAACAGTTCCAATGGCAGATGACCAGGACTTGTGACAAGGATGAATTTCCATGTGTGGTGATGGAGGAGAGCATATTCGTTTGCTATTGGAAAATGTGAACCCTGACCCTAGCTTTGCCACCAGTTCACTGGATGACCTTTATTACTCAACCTCCATTTCTTTATTTCTTAAATGCAGAAGTTTGACTGGGTAAGTTTCATCTTCAAGGTCTGTTATTTTAGGATTCTGTGCACCTACCATCTAAATTTCCCAGCAAACTGAGTCTGTGTGTACATTGCAAAAGACGATTTAAAAGATCAACCAAAACCAACACACCATCTTACATATTTATTTTGTTCATTTAAATAATCAAAAAGCCACACAAAATAGTAAAAAATAATTAAAATTTTAAAAAAGCCAGACATCTGCCTTAGGGCCTTAGTGTAGGCTGTCATAAAGGAAACCATACTTTTCCCTTTAACTCCAGTTCGGTTTTTTTTTGTTTTTGTTTTTGTTTTTGTTTTTGTTTTTGGATAAGGGTCGTATTGTGTAGGACAGACTTCATGAATAGAGGCCACTTAGATTGTTTACTGAGGTTTTGACTTAGTAATGAAATTAGGTACATTGGATAGACTCAGACCAACTCTTTAAATAGCTGCTAGCTCTCAGGATTGAAAAATATCCCAAACCACTAAAAAATTCCTGTATATTATTGATAGAGACAATTTAGAGAACACTTTTTTTTATAATGGCCCCATGGAGTTGGGGTATTTCCAAGCTTCCCCAGACACCTGAGAATACACAGCATCTGTTTTTTTAGAAGCCAAATGGCAGAGGTATATTCTCTTTGGTCTTCTTGGTGCATTTTGGAGTGCAGCCTGGACCCTGCAGTGTGCCACATACCTTAGCCACTTTGATCTTCAAACAAAATTCTGTGGAAAACTGGGGCTTCACAAAGGCAAAGAAAACCAGAGATAGTTTCCAAACAGAACCCTGGGCAGCCCACAAAAGCCTGTATCTTCTGTTCAGCTCACACAAACTGCCCTCCAAGTAATCCATGGCTCCTAGTGGCTGTCCAGGGCCCAGTTTGGGGCAAACCAGACAGCTAGGGTATACTCCAAGAGTGAGTGCCTCCTTAAATTTTATGCCTTCAGTGCCTTCCTTGCTTGCCTCAACCTACTTTTACCCCTGAGGCTTTCTACAGTTCATTTGTCCATTCAGTGAACCTTCACAGAGTTTGTAGTAAGTGCCTGTCACTGTGCTACCTGCTGGCAAAACTAATAAAACAGTCCCTCTCCTTGTGGGGTTTTGTTCCTTCAGGGAACTGCAAGTCAATATGACTAGAATCATTTGCAGAGGTGGAAGCATTTCAAGAAATAATTTGGGGATGTGTGCAGAAAATAGAACATGTATGTGTTTGTGGACCACACTTGGGAGGATAAAGTGTCTTTGAAGCTCCATGACTATGGAGACATGTTGTGTTGTTAGCACTGTAAACAGCACCTAGCAAGATGTTTGTGTGCTATATGTGATAGTGAGGCTTTGTCTGTTAAGAAGAGTAGCAGCTTTTACCATTTTGCATTTTATAAATATCATGCTGACAGCATTATGGAGGATGAATTGGGGGGAAGAGAGTCTAAATGCAAAAAACCAGTTATAGGATGATTGTGGTGGTCAAAGTGAATGATGATAAAAGCCAATGTCAAACCCAAAATAAATATGAGCAACAAGGTATGAGAAAAGGAAGTATTGGTAGGAGATGTAGATTTTGTGGAAGGGATGATTCACTTTTGGATAGCTTTGAGTTTGAAGTGACTGTGAAACATCAAAGTGAAGTTAACTAGGGAGCAATGGTTCTGGAAGTGAGCCAGAATTCCGGGCTGGTGAATATAGATTTGTTTCCAGAAATAGTTATGGGCTTCATGGAATCATTTACTCCCTCTCATGAGAAAATTAGCAGGGGCTTGAGGTGTAGAAAGGAGAGGAAAATGGGAAGAACAGCAATACTAGAACATCAGAATTCTAATGCCCCATGTCAATTACATTTTGATGGACCTGTCTTCTTACTCATACAATGAAAGTATTGGTTCAGTATTGAAAAGTATGGTTCAGTATTGGAAAGTATTGAAGAAAGTATTGGTTATCTCTCTGTTACATCTGAATTTTATGTTCACTGGCTCTTCTAATTTAGGGTTTAAAAGTCTAATGTCTACAGAGGCAAGGTAACTTTTTCTAAATTAGTGAAGCTGAGCAGGTGGAGACCATGATGATTTGGGGAATATATGTTCAACCTTATCTCCATATAGAGTCCAGCAAAGAGATAGAGTATTTGTTCACTCCTTATCTCCAGATAACTGTTGCCTTTGAAAATTTTGACATTAGAATATGTCTTTAAGGAGATGAAGATGCCATGTTTCATTTTCTTGACCCAGTTCTTATTTCAGCTATAGGCACAGATCCATGTGAACTCCTAGTCATCTTAGGGTGACAACATGCCATCTTTGTGCCTCAAGATCTTTCCTAAATTTGTGGGATGCACTGGTCTGCATATAAGTGTAGTCTAAAAATGTGAGCAAGTTAACACTTCAGGGACCACCCCTCAACCAAGGGGGGATGGGAGCTGGTGGATAAATTTTTCAGCCTCTCATCTTTCTGGTAGATAATTCTAGGAAGCATTTTGTGTGCTTTCCAGAGATTAGTGTTGAATTAAACCCTCATTGCCATTAGCAGAAATCTTGATAATGCACCCTTTTATTGTAAATTATAGAACTTCCATGGAAGTTTTAAAGTGGCTCTCATCTCCTATGGCTGTAGACAGAATGTGAGCTTCAACAGATCTCCTATACTAAAGTCAGAACCATGTTAGGAAAGGAGTGGGGCCCTGGGTCATGGACTTGGGACATTTGGGTAGATATGTCTACAAAACTCGAACTCTTAGATTTCCCTGAATTCTCTTGGGCAATAAATGCAGTCCCTTTTCTCTTGTAAGAGGAGAATAGTCTTCTCTCTCCAGGAGAACTTTATTGGATAGATGTTCCTAAAAATCCACTCTTGTTTCCCCTCCCTGTTTCCATACCAATAACTAGACCAATGACAAGTCTCAATATAGACAAAGTGAAATAAAGTCCCTTTCCAGAAAATAAAAAGCTTCCTCACTAAAGGAGTGTAGGACCTGGCTGATATGTACCAGCAGGAGCCTGGGAAATGTGTGTGAGAGAAGATCTGGTTGGAATTGGATCATGTGGAACAGAATGCAGGCTGTATCAGGGTGAATTTATTGATATAGGTATCCTCTCCTGTGACTTAGGGCTTAGCATTCTGGTAAGGACACATAGAGCTCACCCTATGAAGCTTTGGGAATGGATCCTTGAAGTTTGAGCGTGATAATGCATTACAATAAATCAGCTGGGTATGGCAAAGTATTGTGAAATGAATGATAAGGCCAAGGAAAGTAAGTGTTGTAATGGAGTACCACTGAGTACCATGTATCTGACTGTTTCCCTGGGAGGGATCAGAAGCCATGCAATTCACTGGGAAGTTACAAAAAATACAGTACTGGGGGGCACCAGCATGACTGAAAAGCTCAATGGTGACTGCTGTAGGATAAGATTGACTGTAGGAGACATGGCCATGGAACTGGGCTCCATAATTGCAGAAACCAGCTGGCAGCACTTTACATCAGAGGAAAGGTGTTCATAGTGGCCACAGTTGGCAGCAAAGCTAGGATGACAACCAGAGTTCTTTGACTCACAAAGATGTATCAGAATGGTCAATAGATGATGACATTCACAGAAGCAAGATAGTTGGGAAGCTGATGATGGTTATTACTTGACTTGTATAATGGGAAATAATTGAGAACTGATGAGCAAGGGGTGACATTAGTGACAGCAATGGAAGATTACAATTCCTCACTCAGGGTCTACACATGATTGAATTTTCAGATTCAGGGCCTATTGGTTGAAAGGAGGATGGTTCTTCTTGAAGAAAAACTCTGAAATGCCACAACAGTGACATTTTATTTGTTTACTCAATAAATATTCTCTTAATCCCTCCCTAAATTATTGGCAACAATATACGAGAATAACTGTAACAAAGAAAAGAGGAGTATCCCAAATTTACTAGGGCTATCGCATACAGAGTCATAGATCACAGTTATGCTAGAGGAACCAAAATATCACAGTGGCCTCTTGATTAGAGTAAGGGCTTGGGAGGTAAGATAATAAATGAAATCCTGACTCAAGTCCATCTTACAATGGATTGCATGGAGCCATGGTAGACCTGAAGTATATCAGTAGGATGGATATACTTAAGTGTTGGTATAACACTCACATAGATCCCTGACCTGTGAATAAGAACCATTAAAGTAGAAAAGGCCAAGTGGAAATCTGTAAACTACTCCATATTCCAGCTAATATATCTATCAGAAGAAATACCACATTCTTGGAGGAACTATGGTTATAGCTAGTGCATCTGATATGTCCAAGGGGTGGACTGTAGCAGATGCTTTTTGGTACTTTGTCACACCTGCATGTTTCACTTCTGATTTCAGCTGCAACTGTGGTGGGCAATTCTAACTCACTTACCAAGGATAGCATCTCACCTCAAACTCCTGCTACATGTCTTTCTCTTTTTAACCAGAGTCTTCTCCAGTCATAGGAGTCAAATCAGTTGATAAGCAAACCTGGCTTGCTTGAAATAGTGTGCACAAGAGGGAGGAAGTTAATGTTTCCAGTGGAGATGAGCACTGGTGCATAAATGTCACAGCCTCTCATCTTTTAGGCCATTGATTCTGGAAAACATTCTGCTTGCATCCCAGAAGTTCCAGTGCAGTCAAGCCTCTGTTGCTTCCAGCAGTAATTACCCTTTTGTCAGCTTTTCCTCTGTGTCTGTTTCAGCTTTCTACTCCCTTACTATTGATTTCTGGGATCAACTTCCACATAAACTACCTATCCCCCATCTTATCTCAGTGCCTGCTTTCCAGGGAAACTAAGCTAGAGAACCTGGAAATCTGGATTTTTATGAGAAGCTCCTGACTTTTAAATGGCAACAACTAATTAAATTAGAAAAAAATACTGTTTTGGCCAATCACAACACATCTGTACTCACTCTCGCTCCTATGAACCACCGTGTAAACTTTTGTTTATCTTCATCTCATGAAGAATGTTTAGACCAGCATATAAGGCATGGGTTGGTGTCCATGCATAGAAGAATGTGCCATTAAATTTTTGTCTGTTCTCAATAATATATATACAACAAAATGCAAATTAGCATATAATTACATCTTGCACAGACTGGAGTGCCAGTGTTCCCTGAGCTTGGAGGTAAACATATGGTATTGGGGCTGGGGAACTTGTCCCCTGAGAGTTTGGGTCTAGCCCCAGAGATCAAACCATTGAACTGGTTGTCAGTATCAGGCAATGGCTACTTGACAGAGTGAAAAACATGCAGCCGGTGCCTGAGTCTTCAATGCTTATGTCCCCTGGGAGAATCCTGCTTGGTCATGTGTATCTAAGCACACAACCTTGGTTACCCAGGAAACCAAGGCCAAGTGGGTCTGGATGCTTTTTCTATGGCCCTTATGTTTAGTGGATGAGATGTTGCCAGAGCAGCTCAGCTGTGAGCATCTCGGAGATGAGAGATTCATGTAGATTCCTTTACAAATGCATGTGCCGACCACGATCAGGGACAATTTGTGGTGACAAACACTACTGAACGCTGGAGCAAATTGCTATTATTCTGAAGGTCTTGTGCCTCGGTACACAAATGAAGATAGACATTCATTCATTTGAAGATTAATGAAGTGCCTACTATGTGACAGGCAGTGTGTTAGGATCTGAGGATAAAATGGTAGATGAAATACACGAAGTCCCTGATCTCATGACTTTACATTCCATTGAGAGAGACAGACATCAATTTACCTAACAAATAAACAAACAAGACAAGTTCAGTTGCTAATAAGGACTATGAAGAAAATAAAACAGAGATGTGGGAGAAGATGCCTGGCATGTGTTTGTAAGATGGGAGAGAAGCAGCGAAGACCTCTCTGAGATGGCATTAGATCAAGAAGATGTCAGTGCCATCGGGGGCCTACACATGACCACCTGTAGCAAGAGCATTCCAGGCAGAGGGAATATGTGAGGACTCAAGGCAGCAATGAGGGTTTTCCAGAGAGTCATCAGGACTCTGCTGATTTTAACAGATCCACCTTCTACCCGAGTCCAGGAAAGACTTTGGAAATTAAGAGGAAATTAGAGCATCAGACGTATGGTGGAAAGAGCCCAGGGGAAGAGACTCTGCTGTCTCTGTTCTCTGTTAGCTGGGTGGCCTTGGCCATGTCACTCTCCAGTTTGAATCTAACTTTCTCCACTTAGACGAGTTGGTCGGACTACCTCAGTGCTTCCCTTTGCCTTTTTTGTAAGCTTTTGAATCTTTTGCTGGAAGGAAATACATAAAACAATTAGGATATGGAGCACAGTTATCAAACCCTGGATGAAATGATGCTTTGAAGAACACTCCACCAGCAGCCCTGAAACCTTGGGTCCCAAGGGTCCAGGACCCCTTGATGAACTCTCAGACTCGAGAGTGGCCTTGTTTCTTCAATGCCTTGATGTCAAACTGCCACCCCTGAGGCTTGCCCCTGCATCAGGTCCCAGGGCCAAATCCACCAAGGGTTTTCCATCTTGCATTATGCTTGTAGGATAGTTCAGGGATTGTAAGGTCTGTGAAGTTGAGGTGAAAGTAGCAATGCTACTTAAAGGTGTGATACTTAAATGTCTGAAGCACCACAGAGCTCAGGCCCCCCAAAAAACTCAGGGGGGTTATGCCTCTTCTAAGGCTAGAGTGGTGCATGTTATAGAACCCAGCGCCACAGATGGGCAGGATCTCCTTCCTCTCCTTGATGAAACCATGGAACATGAATGATGTGGCAGCAGGAAAACACTGCCACAGGCTGCCTGTAAGTGGGGTCTGTACTTCTGCTGCATTGGCAACTTCCCTTTGCATAGCACCCAGGAGAAACATCCTCATCACCACCCTAGGACCCCCACACACCCAGAGGAGTGATGAAGAGCCCATTAAATGTTTAAACGTGAAATGTAGTATAACTATTTTGAATTAGTTTCTCTGAGCATTTGGGGATAGTAGGGGAATCTGATTATGTAAATAACGCACAAATCCCTAATGTAAAAGGTAAACTTTCATCAGCCTCAGTAACTCAGGTTGAGCTTGGGGTTTGGGGTGTAAAGAAAAAACTGGTTTCTTTAACTTGGCAGGTTCATTAATGTTTTAAAAATGTAATTGAGGGAGGCAGAGTGATGTGGTGCAGGATGAGAAGAGGACTGAACAGTGGGTCCAGACACCTGGGTCCTGCTCCTGGCCTAGACTTCTGTGATCTTGGATAAGCCTTTTACTTTTCCTGGCCTCAGTTTCCTTATCTGATTCAAATGGGCCACTAGTTCTTGGTTTTCCTACCTCATTGGGATATCATGAAGATAAAATGAAACAGTGGACAGAGAGCAATGCTACTTAAAGGTGTGATCTTGCTGTGCCAACTGTTTGTTACCAATCTGCTGTGAGATAATTGCAGAAAGTAAGAGTAAATATTAAAAAAAATTTATAGCAATTTGGCATTGCAATGACAGACAAATGTGTAAGATCACAGGTCTTGCTTCATCTAATAGATAATAAAGCAGTTTGAGTACTGTCAAGATCATGTGATAAGTCGTACTTGGCATGAGCTTCATACTAGTATTAATCCATGATGAGTTAGAAATGAAACCAACAAAATAACAACAAAAGCTGGTCCTTCATCACAAACACTTTGAGAAACACTGATGCAGGTTCTTGCTCTTAGAAGTCCCAAAACCTTAGGACAATTTGTAATTGAATGAGGTTTGGTGTGAAGTAGCTGATAACAGAATAGGAATGCCAGGAGGCAGTCCTAGACCTGATTGTTCTGCTCATTTGCTCTGTGACCTTGGACAAGTCACTCTTCTCTCTGGGCCCCTGACACCATACATAATCTCTACCTGATGTTTTCTTCTTTTTCCAAAGATGCTGGTATAAAATCAAGGAGAAGACCACAACTGCTATTAATATAAGGGACCAAAATTGGCTGGTGAACTAGGCACGGGCTTGGGAGGGGTAGTTGATTATAAAAATGGGACAATCCTTCACTCCTCCTTGCATCCATGTTCTTTACAAAATGATTTTATATCTTGTTCCATCAGAAGGTGGAATCTACTTCTCCTTCTTTTGAATATGGGGTAGCCATGTGACTGGATTTGGGTAATATAGTGCAGCAGAAGTCATGGTGCACCAGTTCTGAGACAAAGCCCCAAGAAGCTTCCACTTGTTCTCTTGGATCCCTGCCTAGCTGCCATGTGAACAAGGGATGAGCTGCGCACTTGAAGCCACCCTAGATCAGTCAATCCCCAGACAATTTGGCAGCCAATTACAGATTCACGGGTGAGGCCACCTGAGATGAAAGAAGTCACCAAACTTAGACTAGTCCAAATTGCTGACCTGTAGAAAAATATGTTGAATAAATGCTTATTGTTTTAACCTATTAAGATTTGAGGTCATGTGTTATGCAGCAGAAGCTGATTGATACAGAAGTAAAATATAATTTTGGTTGTTACTGGATGGATCTTTGGACTCTAGGCAAAATAAGACGGAGCCAATTTGACTAGAGCATCTTTCTGGCCTTCCTTCCCTGTCTCATTAAATTCGAAAGTTGTGTCTGCTTCCCTGATCCCATTCAGTGAGTTATGTTCTTTCAAAATTTGCGTCCCACTATCACAGACCAATGGCTTTTTGACATTCTGGATTATGGACCTCCTTGGAAATAGGATGAAATCTAAGGCCCCATACTTCGGAAAAATGCATATCTTCACATTTATGTATACTCTGTATACAATTTTAACTCAAGGGTCCAGTTGTGACTCCCTCTGCCCAGGATAAGTATTCCACATATAGACCTAGCCACTCTCCCCATCTTCTCTCAAATTGCTTTCTTATTCCCCACTGTTAAAATTTCCCCATCCTCTCTCTTGGCTCCAAAGGGTCTTACTAACTTTATCAGTTAATTCACACAGGATGATTAGAACAATAATCAATTAAAAATGTAGAGCCCTTGGAAATGAACTCCAAAATATTCTCATACATAATATCTCAGTAAATCCTCTTAACAGCCCTGTGAAGTATAAGGGCAGGACATATTATCCATATCTATCAATGAGGAGACTGCACCTCAATCCAAGGGTGTTACTGTCTAAGATCACTCAGCTAGTAAAGGGAGGCATCTGGATCCCCAGTGCCATTTTATGTTACTTTGTTTTCCAGAGATATGGCAGGCTAAACACAGCAAAATCAGATGGAGAATGCTTATCCTGTGTGTGAGAAGCATCAGAAAAGCCATGTGGCCATATGTAAAGCAGTAGGAGTTGAGGCCGGGAGGCTGGAATGCCTAGAAGCTTACACCCCCAGACTATGAGCAGAGGATATTGCCTGTAATATTTTAAGTTTAACCTCACTTAAGAAAATTCCACCATTAATTGCATTGGGCTATAAATATCCTCCTCCTCTCCCTGTTCCCAAAAAGGAAGGGATCTCAGAGTCTTTCACACAGTCCAAACTTAGAATGATTTACACTTCATCTTAAACATGCCAGTCTATACCTTTCACAGCAAAACACAACTTGTTGAATTTTATTTTTAAAACAACCAAGAGAAGATGAGTCTGACTTGGACACTTGATGTTCTTTGAACCAGTTCAAGAAAAACTGATCTTAGACACTTAGTACAGTGCTAGAAACATAGCAGCTATGTAAAGCATTGACCTATTATTATTACTTTTGTTGCTATTGTTATAATAATGGCGCCTGTTCAAGCAAGAATATTTCTATGGAAAGGGACTCTGAAGCCATTTACAGAACCTCCCCCTATTTCTGTGATCCAGAGAGCTGCCTCACCCATTCACTCAGTCATATAGAGAGAAATTCCTTTTCTTTCTCCAAGGAAAATGGACTGCAGAATATCCTTGCCCTGAGATGTTTGTCTTTGACTGGCCTGGCAGCCATGGGATTCAATAGGCATATTCTCCCCTGTAGGATTCAAGGTAATGAAATACACATCTGCCTTGTTACCATGGCTCCATTGGCTTATTTGCTTTATGTGAGAGCATTTCCAACCTCACATTCCTTGTTGTATTTAAAAATTGTTCTATTATCTACTCAGGGCTGGAGTAAGAGGGCATGGCTGGGATGGAGAGGATCAGTGAATGGAAATGAACAGATTGGGGACATTGATCTGAGGCCAACACACATAGCTCATTTGGTGCACACTAATTCTGATCTTACAGGTCACTAATTTCTTATGGGCTATCCAATCGATACAGAGGTCTCTTTCAAGTGAGGGCCAAAGCTGAGGTTCATCTCTTACAGAAATGGATGAAAAGTGTCTTAGTTAAGAATCTTTTGATTGAAAGTAACATAAACCAACTCAAGCCAGCTTAAACAGAAAAAGGAATTTGCTGGAAGGATAATGGGGCTTCTCATGGAATCCTAGAAAGACAGAATAATTACGTCTCCAGAAAAGGCTGGAGCGGAACATCTTTGGTGACCCTGGGTGTTGTTGCTTTTGACTATCCAGCATTCATTGCCCTTTCTACCATCACTTCAATTTTCTTTTGAAAAATTATCTTTTCCCTTTTGAATATAGCTTGGTGGAATTGTAAACAGGGGTCCTACTCTGCCCTAGGTAAGGGGAAACCACATCACTCAAAACAGGCCAATTAGATGCTCACTCTCTGGAATTTGAATCTTGATCAGAAATTTAGAGATTCTGAACAGTTGGGATTTATCTAATTCTGGCTGTAGCACCCATACCAGTCTGTTTTTCCCATAAGACTATTTCTAAAGTTGCCATTTCTTAAAGCCAAGAGTTGCCTTGGTTCTGTCCTTTTCAGGTTTTTTAGCTTTACCAATAATTCTCCAAGGTATCCGCATTCTAATAATTATTTATTCCAATAAATAACCAACGTTGGTTTGTTTTGCTGGCAACAAAAGAACTCTGATCAATACACTTGCCATAGATTTGGATCAGCTCACTACCCTTACTTGCTATATCTCACAACCAGAATTTTGTAGGAGAGAGAATTCAGCACATTTTTGAGTCAGGGGTCCACTTGATGAAATCAGCCGAACCTATGGGGCAGGGTCATGTATTATGAACATAGCGCCAGAGGCTAATCTCTCTGGAAGAAAGGCAGTTCCCAGAAAAGAGAATAGGACTAGCTGACTGATCCAACATTTTCTGCAAAGAAAATGGACTACAAACAGAAAATCTTTGCTGACCAAGATGGATGGTATGATGTGTTGAAGCAAATCTGGTACTGGGAACGAGGTATAAGCAAGTGATATTGTAAAACCAGATATTGATTAAAGAAGGACAGTTGATCATGAAACCCATATATTTTTTTAATATGTGAAATTTATTGTCAAATTGGTTTCCATACAACACCCAGTGCTCATCCCAAAAGGTGCCCTCCTCAATACCCATCACCCACCCTCCCCTCCCTCCCACCCCCCATCAACCCTCAGTTTGTTCTCAGTTTTTAAGAGTCTCTTATGCTTTGGCTCTCTCCCACTCTAACCTCTTTTTTTTTTTTTTTCTTCCCCTCACCCATGGGTTTCTGTTAAGTTTCTCAGGATCCACATAAAAGTGAAACCATATGGTATCTGTCTTTCTCTGTATGGCTTATTTCACTTAGCATCACACTCTCCAGTTCCATCCACGTTGCTACAAAAGGCCATATTTCATTTTTTCTCATTGCCACGTAGTATTCCATTGTGTATATAAACCACAATTTCTTTATCCATTCATCAGTTGATGGACATTTAGGCTCTTTCCATAATTTGGCTATTGTTGAGAGTGCTGCTATAAACATTGGGGTACAAGTGCCCCTATGCATCAGTACTCCTGTATCCCTTGGATAAATTCCTAGCAGTGCTATTGCTGATGAAACCCATATTTTGAGTAGCAACACAGGCTTGGGTTAAAGCACTCCATAGGCTCTGTTTTGAGCCATAGTTTTCAACAATAAGGACTGCTATAACTTTAGTCCATCTAAACAGTAAGTCTAGCCTTACAGAGTTCAGTGCATAATCATCATGCAGATGAAAGATGATCTTCCAGTATTGGACCTCAGAAATTTGCTCTTTTCCTGAGAGCTATGATTCTTTCCTACTCTCATTTGCTAGCCCAGCCCTGTTATAGCAGATATGAATTATTTAGATGTTTGGCTCAATTCTCCATTATACTTAGGCAAGGATGGTCACCACTTATTTTCATCTGGTGGTACTCATTTTTCCAGTCATTGATTGGGTCATTAAAGGAAGGAATTCTGCTAAATCTGAAATCCCAATTATATTTATTTATATTCTCTGGTATGCTGTACTCAAGTATTTGTTCTTTCTTACAAACAAAGTTTCTCTGCATGCTTGACTTGAATCTTTAAGGGGTTGCATTTTTAATATCATTGGAATCAAAGTCCAGGAAAGCAGATAATCATCAGTAGAAGCCCCATTTGCCTTTGGAGGGGATATCCTGGGCATCTTTTTTCACCTTGGTTGAACTGAAATTTCCAATCCCTCTTATTTCTCCTGATAAACAGAGACATTTTGCAAAGACACAATCTTCTTTAAAAATTTTATTTAATTTTAATTTCTTTTACAATTTATTTAAATTTATCTATTTATTTAAATTTTTAATTTTTTAAAATTCTTTTTACAAAGACACAATCTTGAGGTCATTTCTGACTCTCTCACTTTTTCCAAAGAATGCTCACCTCATGGGCTAGTGGCTACAGGTTGTCAATGCTGTAGGAACTGAAATTTCCTGCATTCCTAGTACTCCTCATCAGAGAACAGTGTGCTCCATTCTTTTCTGTGTAATGAGTACCATTGTGAAGTCTATAAAATACTTAATATTTTTTTGGTGCAAAATCCCCATGGTGAATAACTGGACATCTACATGCAAAGAAAATATAGACCCAGACTTTATGGCTTTCACAAAAATTAACTCAAAGTGGATCACAGACCTAAATGTAAAATGCAGAACTTCAAAACCAAGAAGATAACATAGAAGAAAATCTAGGCGACCATAAATCTGGCAATGGCTTTTCAGATATAACACTAAAGCCACAATTCATGACGGGAACTCATTGATAAGATAAAGTTCATTAAAGTTAAAAAAAAAAAACAAAACATCTGTTCTGCAAAAGACACTGCCAAGAGAATGAAAAGCCAAAGACCGGGGAAAAATATTTACAAAAGACTTATCTGGGAAAGGACCATTATCTAAAATATACCAAGAAAACTTAAAACTTAATAATAGAAAATAACTCCATGAAAAAATAGGTTGCAGACCTGAACAGACACCTCACTGGAGAAGATGTACAGATGGCAAATAAGCATATGAAGAATTGTTCACATCATACATTAGGGAAATGCAAATTAAAAAAAAACAACAAGACACCAAGACACAGCTATCAGAATTGCCAAATTTGGAACACTGACGACATCAAATGATGGCAAGGATGCGGAACAACAGAAACTCTCATTCATTGTTGGTGGAAATGCAAAATGGTGCAGCCACTTTGGAAGACTTTCTTACAAAACTAAATACACTCTTACCATATGATCTAGCAATTGCTGTCCTTGGTATTTACCCAAAGAAGTTGAAAACATGACCACACAAAAACCTGTACTTGGAACTTTATAGTGGCTTTATTCATAATTGCCAAAACTTGGAAGCAACCAAGATGTCCTTGTGGTACATCCAGACAATGAGTGCTATTCAGTGCTAAAAAGAAGTGAGCTATCAAATCATGAAAAGGCATGAAGGAAACTTTAAATGTATATTAATAAGTGAAAGAGGGGTGCCTGGGTGGCTCAGTCAGTTAAGTGTCTGATTTTGGCTCAGGTCATGATCTCACAGTTCTTGAGTTCGAGTTCTGTGCCGGACTCTGTGCTGACAGCTCAGAGCCTGGAGCCTGCTTCAGATTCTGTGTCTCCCTCCCTCTCTCTGCCCCTCCCCTGCTTGCACTCTGTCTCTCTATCCCTCAAAATAAATAAACGTTAAAAAAATTAAAAAATAAGTGAAAGAAGACAATCTGGAAAGGCTATATACCATTTGATTACAAGTATATGATATTCTGGAGAAGGCAAAACTATGGAGACAGTAAAAAGATCAGTGGTTGCCAAGAGTGAGTGGAAGGGGAGGGATGAATAGGAAGAGTATAGAGTATTTTCAGGGCAGTGAATTACTCTGTAGGATACCATATTGGTGGCTATAGGTCATTACACATTAGTCCAAGCCCATAGAATGTGCAACACCAAGAGTGGACTCTAATGTAAACTATGGACTCTGGTGATTATGATGTGTTAGTGCAAGTTCATCATTTGTAACATGAACCACTCTAATGAGTGATGATAACAGGAGAGGCTAAGCATGAGTGGAGGCAGAGAGTTGTGGGAAATCTCTGTATCTTCCTCTCAATTTTGCTGTGAACCTACTGCTCTAAAAAACAGAGTCTTAAAAAAAACCATGTTGTAAAACTGAATCAAGTAATCAACACTATGTGAGCCCTGTGTGATGTGGGAGAGCTGGAGAAGATACACTTAAAGAGCAGCAGGCCCTGTGCTATAACCCTTATGTCAGCACTGTGACATAGATACTGTAATGATCCCATTTTACTGGTAAGGAAACTGAGGCTCAGAGAAATCCATGTGACTAGTGAATAACAGAGCTGGGATTCAAATCTAGGGCTCTCTCATGGTAAAGTCCATACTTCTCAGGATACACATGTAATAGCTGGAACAAGACAGGATGTCTTGGGAGCCAGTGTGGGTCAGACACAGAGCACTGGGTGAGGGCATGGGGGGTGCCAAAGGGTGGAAGGAGGGAAAAGTCTGGTCATGTAGAGAAAGAAAAGAAGGTTTCCTGGAGGATCTCCAGATCTTTGATATGTGTTTTTGGAAAGGAACTGATTTAATGGACAACATTTACAAATAAGGAGATTTCATTTAAAAAATATGGATTTATGTCTTCTTTCAAAAGATCACATCTTGGAACCCTGATTATCCTTATGTATGCCAACAATTGACTCTGCTAAGTAGACATTTGTCCCATTCAATGGGGCATCCACTTTCTGAATCGCTCATCAGCTCCTCCTTCTCCAGGGCCACTTCATACATTGGCAATTCCTGCCTGTCCTATAGACTTTTGAGTTTACCCCCTCCCCCCGCCATGCACCAATATCTAAGGGACTTCACAGCCTTCTTCCATTCTCTTCCTTATTACTCTCAGCCCCATCCCAGGAAAGGATCACCCTATTACATCCCAAGGCCAAGGGTAATTTTGAGCTAGAGTGTCTGGAGATGAGTGGACTCAAATGATCAGGGAGGAGATGAAGAGCTTTTGCCTCTGACTGGTGGGATCTTTGGAATTGCTTACCCTAAACTAAGTGGAAAGTGTAAATGGCTGCATTTAAGAGCAGGCCGGTACCAAGTTTGGGCAGGTAAAGATAAAAGATCTCCAATTGTTATATAAGAAATTTAAGTCGCACTTTGTGATGAACATGGCTATGGGATGCTGAAGAATTTTTATCCTTGGACTAAATCTTCATACCTGTTCTGCCAACTGACCTGCTCCCTACCAAGCCCCTCCCATAACCATCATAGTTATGATAGTATGATAAAGGCATCAACTACAACTTACTGAGCCCTCATTAGACATGATTCTGGACTAAGGGCTTTACATACATTATTAGCTCACTTCATCCCTACAGCAATGCTGGAAGGTAGGTATTGTCAGTAATATTGTACAAATGAGGAAACTGAGGCTCAGAGAGATTAATCAAGTGGGCCACAAGACACAGCTGGAAAGTGACAGAGATGAGATCAGACCCAGTAGTCTGAATCCAAAGGACATGTCCTTAACAATGATGCCAGTGTCCTCAGTGCATGGGCCCCAGACTCCCTGCATCACTGTGACCTAGCATAACCAAACTGTAAAAATGCATTTACTTGGGTCCCACTCCAAAGTGGAATCTCTGCAGATCCACTGGGGTCAGGGTGGTGGGGCTTGGTTCTCACAAAAGTTTGAGGAGGCGCAGGTGGCTGGACTTCTTTGCTCCCAAAGCACACCTCTGTCCAGACAGCACCTTCTTGCCCTTGAGAGGCTGGACCTGGCTCACTGCTCCACTCCAGCCTGAGCTCTGCAGGCTGATGAATTATTGAAGTCATTTCATGGATCAGAAGGGATCTTCAAGGGCGTTACCTTCGCCTCCTTATTTTTTAGGAGACAAGGAAACAAGCTCAGAGAGGATGAGTGACTTGGCCCAGGGCACACAAAACCCAGGGACCTTCCCTCTCCATCTGCTGTGCACTCTGGTGCTGAGGGTACCTTGCATCCCTTGCCTTTCCTTCCCCCTTCTTCAGGCACACACACCTTTCTTCCCTCCAGTAAAGTGGATAGAGCCTCAGCTTTCCTTGGGGGCTGGCACTTAACAGAGACAGAGAAAAACACCTACAACTGGGTTACTTCAATAGCATTCAGGAAGGCACGGGGCCCGTCTTGCACTTATGGCAGAAAGTTGTCACCTTCACGGCGTGCAGCCACAACATTTGCATTTGGACTGCTGAACATAAACAGAATCCATCTCTATCGGAAAGTCAAAAGCTTCACCCAGATTACCTCCCCCCATATCCTCATGCGAGCCCAGAGCATCTCAATTCCTTTGCTCTCGGCATCCCCTGCCTGAAACCTTTCAAAACCAATAAAAATCCTTAGGTGCCACTTTCTCCTGGCTTTATGGTTGTTTTTTTCTCCTCTCTCTCTCTCTCTCTCTCTCTCTTTGCAGCTGCCTTCAAAACAGAGAGGAGAAGCCTCTATTTGGTTCTGACAACAAGAGCTCCCTGTGCATTTTTCGCCTTGTGTTTTACTTCTGTCATTGATCAATAGACTTAAATGCCAGGCCTCCATCACAGCTGCAGACTTTGATTGCCCAGACTGTCTTGGCCCAGCGGAGCTTGTCTGCTTGAGTTCTGATGCTGAGAAATGTCACAGTAGGGAGGGGCCGTGAGCCTCTGTCGGTGTGCAAGGGAGGGGGGCAGTGACAGCTCATTCAGGGCATCTCCAGGCATCCCATAGGCCCTGAGGGTTTCCAACGGGCTGGAACTCATTCCTGTCTGGGGCTGTTTGCAGCCACAGGTAAAGTCTGTCACGCCCCAGGTGCTGAGTGAGAGAAGCATCTCCAGTGCCCATGGCAACCAAACCTCATTAATCTGCTTGCCATGAAATCCTCAGGGAGAAAGGAGGTCCACAAGAAGTCCCTCTAACTCTGGTCTGGACTGGGACACTCACCAACAGTGTGACATTTGGCCTATCACTCAGCTTAGCTGGGCCTCAGATTCTGCAGCTCTGAAACAGCTCCTTTTCTCACAGGCAGTTTGAGAAATAAATAAAGTACACATGGAAGTGCTTTGGAAAGTGTATAGTGTCATGCAAGTAGGAAGCGTGGCATTCGTATCCTTGTTGAGAAATCACAACACAAGTGCTTTTTGGCCTTCATCCACCTCCTCTCTCACTACGGAAGTGCACCACGAGCTGTGCTGCTTCCAGAACAATTCTATTGTGCCCTGAAAGTTAAAATTATAGGTAGATGTGCAGAAAAGGGCAAGTAGGCAGTTGCTAAGTTATTCACAAATGCTCCAGTTCAACAGTTACCTTTCCATAATCCTCACCTCTCCCTGCCCCAGGGTCTAGACTCGGCTCCCACAAGAACTCACTCACAAGAGGATCAGGACTTGCCTGGCAGGTGCAGGAAAGGCAGCTGTGGCAAATGTCTTCTTTCCCCATTTGGGATGTGGGTGTGTCTGTACCCTTCTCAGCTGCCTCTGGGAAACAGAAGGTGTCAGTCTTGGGTGGCTGGAACTGAGTCCTGCTTATATTTCATTAGAAGAAAACCCCACACTTGAGAACCCTGATGGCTCATGTTGTGTCATGGACCAGATATAAGATTGGCTTTTTTCCTAGGAAGTGGCTCAGTGGCTGTTTGGGTGCCGAACTATAAGGACAGTGTGTCCAAGAACCACTTCTCTCTGCCCACATGCCCACCAACTCTCTGACCACCAAGGCTCAGGGTAGGGTCCCCTAGGCCTGGCCATCAGCAACAGGCTGATGATAAAAACAAATCCATCTGAATGGTGGGTTTTCTCTGAATCAGAGAGGGTTCCTTCCAAAGAGGGTGGTATTGCTCATCCCCAATGCCTTCTTGCTGGGGGGGTAGGGGGTGGGGGTGGTGGTGTAAGCCCTGAGCTGTTAGGTCCCCTGATGTTTTGAGAGAAGGCTAGGATGTGAAATATGATGTGAATGTAGCCAAGTTTCCAAAAATCAAAAAGCATTTGTGAGCCACCAGTTTACAACTTTTGGTCCAAGGCTATGCTGGGCTGGGGGAGGGTAGGAATCCAGAAAGACAGGCATGAAGTTGTCTGATTTACTTCCTTTTACTGTTTTGAGGAGACCTGATCCCTCAAAGACTAGGCTGGCTACCTTTAGCACAGACTATATTGCTCTTGCCCTTGGCTTCACCCCAGATTTCAGCAGAAACTACTCAGAGCCCTTCTCTCAGAAGGATGATTGAACAGAACATCTGTGTGCCCAGCACTTGCCCCCTATGTTGGCACTGCTTATAGAGCCCCCACCTTAAATACAAGATGCAGCATGGAAACTAACATTATATATAAATCACGCCAGAGGGCAGGGCAGGAGGATGGCGGGGGCATTGCCATGATTTCAGCAGTTCCTGATCATTTCCACCTATCTCAGTGGAGCCACATCCTAGGTGCATTTCCTTTATGTTAAGGAAAGTATCTACACTTTGCATAGAAAAACATTTAAAAAAGAAAAAAAAGCCATTTGAATTGTTTCAGTGAATCTGCTCAGGAGCAAATGAGTCCAAAACGAGGGATGTGTGGAGTTCACTCAGTCATCTCTATGCCTCTTGCCCCATCTCTAATCTACTCAGTGTTCTTATTTATGGGCTGTGGGGTGCATGTCTCCACTTTGTGCTAATCCTCACACGACATCAAACACCGAACTGGTGACATAAGCCCTGTCCAAGAGTAATTTGGACTTGCTTGGTTTTCACTTTTGTCTCTAGAACCCAATATCTAGTGAGAGAACCTAACCCTGAATTTAGGAGCTAAGTTTAGAAATGTTTTATCATTTAGAGCTGACACAAACATACAATAGCACCTCTTGTGTCACTTGTGATGGAAAGTGTGTGTTGAGCCAGAGAGAAAGGGACAGAGGTTCAGCTGGGGCACCGGACGGTGGCTGTGGGGATTACAGAGCTGAGTGCTGAAGTTCCCTACGTCATCTTGGCAGGTTGCATCAAAATCAGGGCTTTGAGCATCACCCATCAAGTGTGTCAATGCAAGATTACAAAACAAAGATCAGTCACTCTATCTCTCTGACTTTTATGCTTTGTCTCTTCTTCTGTTGGGAAATAAACTAGTTACAGATGAGCTAAAGGCCACCCCTTCTAATCTCTCCTACCTCCTTCCCTTCCCTTCCAAGAGCGAAGTTGCTCTGTATTTTTCCCCTGCCTATTTTTTATACTTCACTCATTCGTACAAACACACACTACTGCTGTATGTGTGCTTGGGCTGAGGTAATGGAGGCCCTCTGCAGCTGGATCACTCTTAACACATCTTTGTCCTCCTGTGAGGCAATCTTGCTTGATTCTCTGAGTGCACTTGGAGTCTAGCATCTCCCAGGATGCCCCAGCTCTCACTGGGCTCTCCTCTCATCCGGAAGTACCCAGCACTGACCACTCCCTGCTCCCTCACTGCTCTGTGCTGGTCTTGTCCCCCCTGCTGCACCAGAGCCTCTCTGAGGGTCACTCATCTTTCAGCTCTTGTCCCCCAGCCTGCCCACCACACAATACCCACTTGGAGCAGAAGGAGCTGTGTGGTATTAGTATTATTCAGTGTTCTGTGGGAGGTAAAGGCATGCAGTAGGAGGTATATATTCTCTCCCTCGCCGGCTCTGGTGATGTGCCTTGGTAGATCTGAAGCTTTGTCCCTCATCAGCCTTAGGAGGGCCCAAGAGAAAGCCAGAGACATTCCCTTGGAATAACCACATCAATCCCACAGGAAGAGGGCAGTGGACTAACTGGTACATTTTATCCTAACTTACAGCTTAATCACACATTTGAGGGGATTTTAGGACCAGAGTCAGACAGTTTGGCTGAGATATTCTTGTTTCTTTGTGCAGATGTTTCCAAAATTGGTGTTTCTCAAAACTTATTGCACTTCATAATCACTTAGGAGCTTGGTAATCCTGAGATTCCTGCGGCCACGTGTAGAGTCTGATTTGATGGTGAGAGGCTGTCCTCCCTCGTTATCCCATTGGTCACTCTTCCTTGCATCCAATATCAATGTTTCAGGAGCAAGTTGATTTAACTCAGTGTTTCCCAAACACACCTCACCACCAGACTCAGCCAGGAGGGCTGACTAAAAATTCGAATAGCCTAGTCCCCAAATCTCCAAAAAGAGGTCTTCATGTGTTTATTTTTAAAACAAATATCCTAGAGGATTCTAATCAGAAAAAATTATGAAATGTTGACCTCATGAAAGTAATCTATTCCTTCAGTATTTTATTATGAAAATTTTCCAACATACAGTAAAATTCAAAGAATTTTAAGTAAGCCCATAACTGAGATTCTACAATCGACACTTTACTTATTTTATTGTGTATCCTTTCACCTGTCCATTCCTCTCTCCATCCAGGATTTTATCTTTGCTTTGGGGGCATTTTAACATAAATTGCAGGCATCAGCACACTCACCCCTAAATATTGCAACATGCATATTATCAACTAGAGTTAAATATTTATGTTTTTTTTTTTTTACTTTAGAGGTAAGATTTACAGCATGAAATGCACAAATCTTAAATTTGCCATTGGATGAGTTTTGATAAATGCATACATCCATGTAACCCTTGCCCCTCTCAAGATATGGAGCATTTCATCACTCTACAAAGTTGGGTCACACCCCTTCCCAGATAATCTCTGCACCCACCCCTCAGAGGCAATTACTTTTCTGGATTTATCCATCATAGCTTTGCCTTAACAAAAACATTAAAGAAGGAAAAAAAGCAAAAATTTCCAACAAAATT
Organism: Lynx rufus; assembly: GCF_022079265.1. Taxonomy (NCBI): domain Eukaryota; kingdom Metazoa; phylum Chordata; class Mammalia; order Carnivora; family Felidae; genus Lynx; species Lynx rufus. The sequence continues at coordinate 23,260,076 of NW_025814830.1, read as the reverse complement.
GGATCCAGATCCCCCAAATGTAAATGACTAAAGGAGAAATGCTGCAGAGTTGTCTGGGAGTGCCAAGTCCTGAGCCTGGGTCTCTGTGCTGTCCTGCTAAGCATCCTCTGAGGTGTCTCTATTTGTACCTTGTCTGTATCCTGCCTCTACCCTGGCACTCCCAGAAACACCTCTTGCAGCTGGTACCCTGGAGGCCTTCTGTGCCAATAGTCTTCCCTCCTTTGGTCCTTAGAGTACTGCTTTATTCTGGGGAAATCTTGCTCTTCCTAAGCCAAAAAAAAGATTCTAGATTCCTGGCTACAGCTTGGTATACTAATTTTACAAAGAAGAAGAACAAGAACAAGAACAAGAAGAAGGAGGAGGAGGAAGAGGAAAATGAGGAGGAGGAAGAGGAGGAGGAGGAGGAGGAGGAGGGGAAGAAAAGAAAAAACCAGTTTCAGTTATTGTTTTTTTGTTTTTTGGGGGGTTTTTTGGTGATGGGGGAAATTTCTTGTTGAGATTTGGGCACGTAGTAACACAGTTTCATTTCACAATTCTCAATAAAGCTACCTGAACTCTGATTGTATCAGCAACCTCCAGCTACTTCCCTAACACGCGCCCTGTAATATAAGCCTGTAATTTTCAGCGTGAAGCAGGGGCAGGCTTTATGGGCTGGGGGATGCAGCGAGTCTCATCTCGCTGCCCGGTTGCCACAGGCTAATCGTGTGAAACAGAGCTAACCCTCAAAATGTCAGAGAGAAGGAAAAAAGAGCCCCACCCCCACCCCACCCCAACTGTCCTTTTGGACGAGAGAAGTGAGTGGTCTCTAGGCCCTTCAGGCCACAAACCATCTACCAAGCCCTTCTGGCCTAGCTGCTCAGCTGTCATTTCAACTTCCCAGGTTCCCTGAACAATCAATTGCTCACCCACAGGATCTAGGGAGTGTTACTGACTCCTTAGCTCTGCTTCTCTTGGTCTTGGTTTTACATTTCCACAGCTCTTCTTAAGCTGCGTGTCTAGCATTAACATACAAAGCAGGTTCTCAGTGAGTGTTTGCTGAATTGTTGCATAAGAGACTGGATGCATCATGACCTCATCGCCACATATTCATCTCCAGCCCCATGCCAGATGGCTGTCATCCATTGTAGGCAGCCAGTTATTGCTTCCAGAGCTGCAGCAGGGACTCTCCTGACCTTAACAGTGAAACAGGCATTTTAATCAGCCACAGAAGAAGTCATAACCGACCCAAGCACCTTAGCTGTCCACTTTTGGACACTGGTCCTACTAGTAAATGAGGACATCCGGGAAGAACAATAAATGGATCAAGGCTCACTCTTCTGATATGAAGAGTCTTTTGTTACCTTGTAGTTCAGGCTGTGCTTGATTAAAATTATCCATCCATAGAAGTCTTGACTGAGCCTAAATCCCTCACATGACATTTAATTCCATGTGTTATGATTCCAACACATTTAGTAGATAGAAGACTCAGTCCACAGATGCCTGAGTACAGGAATTTTATTTGCTTTGAATGCTGAACTCCCATCCCACTAGGTCAATGAAGAAGTCAATCTCAGCCACAAAAAGCACCCCAGATTTTGCTGAGCTCCTGGTGCTTTAGTCATTAAGATAATCATCGGTGCTGTTTGCCAAATATGCTGGCCCCCTTTCCCCTTTCTGGGCCATGGTATGATTTCACTTCCCAAGTCCCCTTTTTCTGGGTGGGGTCTGACCACTTCTGACTGATGAGTTGAGAATAGAAGTGATGAATCTGATCCTTGGCCCGTGAGACTGGAAGCTTTCTGTACCTCACACTCAGAGCAAAAAAAGTTTAATAGTGGGAAAGCCTTGGGCTTGGATTAAAATTCTTGAATTAAGACCTACTGTGGGGCCTGGGGCTAATAACTTGATGTGCCTGAATCATCATTTTCTTACAAAATGGTGCTTGGGATGCTTATTCCAGAGGGTGTTTGAGGATTAAGTGGAATCTTCTTTGTAAGACTCATAGGAGAGTGCCTAACATGGAGTTGGGGCTTAACCAATAGGAGTTACCTTTTGCTAGCCAGTTATAATCTCAAATTATCTCTCTTCAGATGACTTGGAAGAGGTGTATGTAGCACTGGGCTCTAGATAGCTAATGTTTCCCTCAAAGTCTGCCAGATTCTAATGCAGAGTCATGTCAGAGCACAGAACCAAGTAAGACATTTACTGGAAAAGAAGCAGGCAGCTGCTGGAAATGTGCTGGTTCTCTGTGTCAGGTTGCTATTTCAATGGACTTTGAAATGTCAGGTGAGTGTTTTCCTCCTGCTTTTTGACCTCACCAAGATCATTGCTCTGTGATCCCAGGTGGAAGGGGTTGGCATTCTTGATTCACTTGCAGGCTACACTCTGTGACTTCAAGGGGATGTTAATTAGGTCTATGCATTTAGGCAACATCAAATCTCTAGACCTGGAGGTTTGTATGGATTATATTCTTAAGAATATGTATGTATGTATGCATCTATGTATTCATTCAAAGATATTTATCTAAGACCTTATTATGCATCAGGCCAGGCACTGTTCTAGAGTCTAGGGATACAAGGATAAACAAAAGAGATAAATAACCCTCTCCTCATGAAGTTTACATTCTAGAGGGGGAGACAGACAATAAGCAAGATAAGTGAGTAAAATAAAAAGGATGTTAAATAACAATAAACGTCAGAGAGAAAGACTATAGCATTGAAAAGGAATAAGAAATGTAATTTAGATAGGGTGGCCTAGGAAGCCTTCATGGGAAGGAGACTTTTGAGCATATCCAGGTATCAATAACCCACACTGTGAAAATGCCCCTGCCATGCCCCTTCCCAAACTGTCATTCTGACAAACTAAAAATAATGACCAGGATGTGCATGTGACTAGTACTAAGAATAATCAGGGAAAGGGTGAACAGAAAAGAAGGACAGCATGGTAGGAGTGTTGGATGAAGAGATGATCCTGAAAGGTGGAAAAATACTTATTCATTCAATTGTTTGTCACAATAGGTATCATTCATATATATATATATATATATATATATATATATATACATATACACACACATATATATATATATATATATATGATATTTTAAATGTTTAAAAAAATTATAACTAAACCCTATTCTGTGTCAGATCCTTTCCATGGTGCTGAAGTCCTCAAACCTATAGAGTACCTACTGTCAAGGAGTTTATGATCTAGTTGAGGAGAGAGATCCAGATAAATATTAGTAATAGCAAGCACTTATATAAGGTGCACTGCCTGTCAAGCCCTATTCTTAAGGCTTTATGCATATTACATCACTTAAATTTTACAGCAACCTTATGAGATAGGAATGACAATTATTTCTATTTTGCAATGAGGCAACCAGGAAAGAGCGAGGTTAATTATTTGTTTCAAGTTCACACACCCAGAAAGTAACAAAGGCAGGAATCTGAGCTCAGCAAACTTGTTAAAAAGTCTTTGCTCTTAATTACTACACTGTATGTCTATAAACAAATAAAATGTATGATTATAATACAGAATGATAAGTGGTACGGAAAAACTTGTACTTTATTACATCACTGACATGGAAAGAGATGGAAATAATCAGATTGTAATAAAGGGTTAAGGATTCAGGTATGGGAAGAAGAAATTCTCTTGTGCTCACTTTTCTGGGACTGGGGCATACCTAGCTTGCCTAGGAAGAAAGAAGTCTGGATGTTGAAGGCTGTCAGAGAGCAGAAGAAAGAAGCAGGAGGGTCCTTGTTCACACACCAACTCTGTCACCCTGTGGGAACTTGAAGTGTGTCAAGGAGGAGCTGTTAACAGTGTTTGTTTCTGGTAAACACCTTTGTTGCTCGAATTGACTATTTTTAAACTTTTCAAGCTGAGCTAACTTCAGGTGTGACATTTCAAAGCAGTTGCCCAGCTTTCTATTAGGTGAATGAGTGGGGAGGAGGATGGAGAAGGAGAACTGGAGAGAATTTATTAGACTTCAGGATATGGTAAGCTAGAATTTAGGAGTGGCACTTAAGCCATCTGGTATACATCTGCCAAGACTGGTGTGGCAGAAAGTAAGAAAGAGGTGGTTACAGTGGAATGGAACATCCTTTATGTATCTTCTTTCCTCAGTTTAACAAACATTTATCATGACTACTGGCTCTTTTCTCAGATTTGTGCTGGGTCCCTACCCCCTACCCCCTGCCCAAGATGCACTATATGTATCAGTAATAGTAATTTCTGATATATATTCATTTCCTGTACCTCTTGTTTTCCTGGTCAGTTTTGAGTCTCAAAGCTAACTTTTTAAGACTGTAGTTAGGTTGTCAAAAGGAAACATATTTTCTAAATTCATAGAGCTGTCCCATTTATAAATCAATAGGCAGGCCTAGCTACCTTAGACTCTAGACCTTCATTACTGACCATGTTAGAAAAAAATTAGGAGCTGGTATAAAGAGAGTGTCCATTAGGAAAGAAGGAAAGAGACCTTCCTGTGAGAGAAGATAGAGGAAGGGAAGCAAGAAGTCAGCAGTGGAAGTTCTAGATGACCCCTGTGGGAGAGGTTGTGGAGACCTAGGCAAATACCCCCATAAGTTTGGATAACTTCCACTTCAGGAAAACTTGCTTTTTATTTCTTGGGATTTAGTCTGGAAAATATTACAAGCCTCTAAGAAAAAAATTTCATGTTCAGCATGGACCTGGGACAACTTGGTTCCACATAGTTTGTAGCTTGGACTAACGGGGAATTATGTAAGAAGGGAAGATGGCTATCATTAGCATTTCTCAAGCATTCCTGCCTCTAGTGTCATGGAAGAAGTGCAAAGGTTTGATAGACTTTCAAAGGAGATTGAGGCTGTTAGTTGAGTTGCATTGCAGGCCCCCTAGATCTTGACTGGGGCTGTGTCACTTGGGACCAAAGAAGGTTTGGTTATTCAGGGCACTATACATTTTACCACCATGACTTCAATGGCCACCTCCAAAATAGGCAGGCCAAAAGGCATATGAAAAGATGCTCAATGTCATTCCTCATCAGGGAAATACAAATCAAAACCACACTGAGATACCACCTCATGCAGTCAGAGTGGCTAAAATGAGCAAATCAGGAGACTATAGATGCTGGAGAGGATGTGGAGAAATGGGAACCCTCTTGCACTGTTGGTGGGAATGCAAACTGGTGCAGCCACTCTGGAGAACAGTGTGGAGTTTCCTCAAAAAATTAAAAATAGATCTACCCTATGACCCAGCAATAGCACTGCTAGGAATTTGCCCAAGGGATACAGGAGTGCTGATGTATAGGGGCACTTGTACGCCAATGTTCATAACAGCACTTTCAACAATAGCCAAATTATGGAAAAAGCCTAAATGTCCATCAACTTACAAATGGATAAAGAAGATGTGGTTTGTATATACAATGGAATACTACTTGTCAATAAGACATAATGAAATCTGACCATTTGTAGCAACACGGATGGAACTGGAGAGTGTTATGCTTAGTGAAATAAGTCAGGCAGAGAACGATAGATACCATATGTTTTCACTCATATGTGGATCCTGAGAAACTTAACAGAAGACAGGGGGGAGAGGAAGGAGGAAAGAGAAAGCTACAGAGAGGAAAGGAGGCAAACAATAAGAGACTCTTGAATACTGAGAACAAACTGAGGGTTGATGGGAGGTGGGGGGGAAGGGAAAGTGGGTGATGGGCACTGAGGAGGGCACCTGTTGGGATGAGCACTGGGTGTTGTATGGAAACCAATTTGACAATAAATTACATATAAAAGAAAAAAAACAAAATAAGCAGTCCAGAACCTCCTCCCCACCATTCTCCCAAAAGCATTAGGTCCTGAAGCTCCTGCTTCAGCATCACTAGGCTACCACCCCAAAACCCCCTTGAACTCAGAATTATCTTTGAAATACAAGAGCCAGAGAAGGTGAAGTGAAGATAGTCCTGATTAAATATTGAAATCCCTACAAGTTTACCTTAGAATGTCAGTAGGCCTTTGATACTGATATATCCATTGGAAAATTTAAATTCCTCATTCCCCAACACCATTCAGCAGGATGGGATTTACAAGAGATTTCACTCAGTTCCAAAATATAAAGAATGTTCCATTTTTGCATATTTGAGTGTGGCCTCTGAATTGTTGACCTCACAGTTTAGTCCAAGTGAGGGGATGAGACATGAAACAAAAAGCAAGGCAGACAAGGAGTTGTAGGTACCAAGTGAGTGGGGGAGACAACAAGCATGTTGAAGTTCTCGGGGGAGTGATCCAATGGAAAGTTCCTGTGAACAGGAGGAAGGTGCCTTGCAGCAGGAGGACCTGAGCTGCCTCATGAATGCAGAGAGGGATTGTGGTCAAATCACATCCTACCTTGGGGACTCAGGACTGGAAGTTGTGCCACTTCTATCTGCCCTGGCTGGCCCATTGGTTCTTGTGAGATTCAAGTGATATTGTGAAATCCAAAAAGCCATGAAATGAAGATAGTTTCAAAAATTAAAAGAAATTCAGATGTGCTCTCTAAGTGGCTGGCATGCCTCCTGAGGACTTTTCCCCTTTCACATAACCAGGAGATGACCCTCACTGGTAGGTCCCTGTGCTTGGCACAGAATAGAGATCAAAGCACGAGTTGTTCCACTGCTCCCTTCTGAAATCTGAGGGCAGAGAAGCTTCTTCCTGCTTGAGGCTGATAAACACTTGACAAGCACATTGTGCCCTTGGAGGAGAAGGTGGAGGGGGTTGGAGGGTGGGAGTAGAATGAAAAGGCAGCTAGACAGGGAAAGTCCAAAGCCTGTGAAGAGCCTTTACTCACCCTACCGTGTGCAGGCTGTGAAGAAGGCAGGCTTTCACTGTTCTGTTTTAGAGGCCTCTGGGGGCATGTCTTGAGGAACAGGGCCCTTACTGACGACAGCCTTCTTTATGAAGCGTTCACACTCTTGTCTCATGTGATCCTCCCACCAACCCTAAGAGACAAACTAAGTAAAACCCATCATTCCCCAAAACACCAGAGAAGCAAAATAGAATGAGGTTTTCCTTAATGATCCTTTCTACTCATCTTTTAAATCATAAAAATGTCAAAATTAGAGAAGAATACAGAGTATTTTGCTTAACATATGCACAGTCACCCCCAGAATGAGTGAATTTTGATATTTTGTCATACATGCTTTAGCTTAAAAATTCATTAAAGGCACAGTCAAGTTTGCCTTTTCAAACCTTTACAATTCCATATTTCTCTCCCTCCTCAGAGAGAAAACCATCATGAGGTCCATGGCTAACTTTGCTTTTCATGTCTCTATCATTTGTGAATTCATAAACAAAGGTAAGGTATTACTTTACATACTTTGAAATTTTCTCATGAATGATACCATATAGAATATATTATTCTGCAACTTGATTTTTCCAATCCCCATTTTTTAGAGCTCCTTCTGTGTTCGTTCATGTAGTTAGACTGCTGTGGGCTCCCATAATTTGTCCTCCCAAAATTTGTATGTTGAAGACCTAACCCCTTAGTACCTCAGTATGTGGCTATATTTGGAGTTAGGATCTTTAAAGTGACAAATAAGTTAAAATAAGGTTATTAAGATGAGCCTTAATCCAGTATGATGTGTGTCCTTATAAGAAGAGGGAATTTGGACACAGACACACACAGAAAGATCATGTGAAGAAACAGGAAGGAGATAGCCGTCTACCTGCCAAGGAGAGAGGCCGGGAGCAGATTGTTCTCTCAAGCCCCTCAGAAGAAACCAACTTTTCAGACATCTTGATCTCAAACTTTTAGCCTCCAGAAGTGTGGGAAATAAATTGCTATTAAGACACCCAGTCTTTAGTACTTTGTTATGGTGGTTCTAGCAAACCAATATCGACTCCATTCCACAAGGATATATTAGTGGAGGGCTAGTGGCTATTTATGGACTAGGATGTCACTTCTTCCTGGAATTTGTGGATTTTATCAGAGGAAGTTACAAAAACCATGTTACTGTCTCATTGAAGTGCAGTTGTAGATACTGGACATTTGGGGTAAGGGATCTTCCCAGTGCCCCATAATTATCTCCAGGAAATTGGCCTTTATAATGATTGCACAGAAGGTCCTAGATTAGAGACTGCTACATCAATGGCCACATCTTATTAGCCACTGACTTCTAAGTTATTTCTAATCTGCTCTCCCAGAAGCTGGTCTCAGTTCAAGAGATCAGCATGAAAAGTAGAGAACACATTTCGAAAGCTTCTTATATAACACAAAGCCTGTACTGCAAGTCCCAAGAAAGCAGAAGACACTGGTCATACATCATGAAGTCAGGCTTGTGACATCATGCATCATTTTTAATACAGCATTTGTGATGCTTTGGAGAAGGGTCTACATCTCTAACACTGGCCCACAACCCAAAGAAAATACCTGGATAGATTCCATCTAGTAAAAGGCCAAGAAAGCCAGCAAGGCCTAAAACTGCTTCACATTTGTTCATAGCAACCTTCAAGGACTGACCTTGTGGCCTTGCTGCAAGGGGATAAAATAACAATGGATGAGAAAGCTCTTTGCTGTGTTGCAGGAAGCTTGTGAAGAAATGAGAGTCTGCTTGAAAATTCGACATTCTTTTGGTGTCCAAAGTATTTAATACACTCAGAGAAAAAGGAGGTATTTGGCCTTTTTCGGAAGTATTTTGGAGGCATTTGACAATGGTGAAAAATTGGAAACATCATAAATGTCCACAGAAGGAGGTCTTTAAAAGTGAAATTTGTTAAATAAAATAAAATACAGCATATATGTGCCAGTACAGCCATTAAAAATGGTATGTAATGGCACAGAAAGATGTTGAAGAAATGGTGTTACTCAGGGGAAGAAAAGATTAGTTTTTAAATAGTGAGTACATTCTAATTCCATTTTGTCTTTTTAAATAATATATTTATAAGGAAGAGACTAAACAGTTACACAGAAAAATACCTGGGTTATCTCTGAGTGGTAGGTTTATAGATGCTTATGGCCTTTCTTCTTGCTTCTCCTTGTGGGATACACACACACACACACACACACACACACACACACACACACATACACACACAGGCTTCACAAAGAGGAATTTACTTACTCTGGACTTTAGTCTCTCTCCATATCATGACAGGGAACTGCACCAGGTGATCTTTAATCCTCCACCAGTTGTGACATTTCAGGACTATGATTCTGAGGGATGGAAAATTAGTTGGACTTAGTGAGGTAAAACATGATTACGAGAAGCCTGTCTACTTGATTAAAAGAATTAAAAACAAAAACAGCTGTTGGAGGACCCTGGCTGCCACACCGAAATAACCCATGGTCTTTCACAATGTGTTGCTGTTGTAAAGAAAAACTGATAGCTCACAGTTACTAAATACATATAGGCTTGGCACCGTGCCAAGAATTAGTTACATGAATCATTTTCATGACTCCTTATGATAATCGTACAACACAGATGCTGTCATTGTCCACGTGTTTCAGATGAGGGGGCTGTGAATTCAAGGGGTCAAGTCAGAGACCAAAGTCAGCAACCAGAAGGGAGCAGAGGGTGGATTTGAATACACAACAGGAATGCAGCGGCCACAGCCTTAATCTTTCTCTCTGCTGCCGCCTAGTGGGGCACTTCCCTCACACCCATAAGGTGCCCCAAAACTTACAGCAAGAGCAGGGACCTAGGAGGCAAATGTCAGCCTCTTGGGTCAATGGCATCAGCAGAGAAAGATGAACTTGAGTCTCGCTCAAATAAAGCTACTACACAAAACCAAGAGCTGAGTTTAGTAAGAAAACACTGGAAAGATCAAAGTCTCAATGCAGACTCAAGGTGACTGTACATGAGTGCAGAATTGCTACTAACAGAGGACAAATGAGAGAAATAAGCTATGTTTCAATGTTTGCATTTTCTTAAAAAGCATTATGTAAAATTTTGTATTATAGATGAGTCTAAGGAGTCATGTGATACTTTAATAAAGTGTTTTAGTTTCAAAAGTATGAGGTACTGGCTTGGGGCTGTGCTATTCCACCCTTGTCCTGCTCTGCTCTATGTCATAGGGCGGGGTGACCCAGGTTCCCATGCCAGCTGACTTCCATCTGGGCTCAGCCAAAGGTAGCACTGTTGGGGAATCAAGATGATTGGAGGAAGAGAGAAACCAGGCTATCACTCCTCCACTGCCTCTAGCAACATCCCTGCTAAAGGCATGTCTCCTCTGAGGTTCTGACTCTTACTGGATGACCTATACCACATTTCTAGCTTCTTCTGGGTGACCCAAGACCTGGGCCCTGAAATCCCACCTCCTCCCATTGTCTTCCTAGTCTTGTAGGGGTAGTAGGTCTTTGCTATTGCTAATCTCTGGCTAGACTGTCATCCTTTACTTGGTTTCTATGTTCTTCCATGCCCTTTATAACCATAGTTCCCTCTGTGTGATACATGAGAGTGGTTTCTTTTTTCCTGATTGCATTCTGATTGATACATTCCCTCAATTATCAATTTCTGAGATATTCTACCATCAGCAATACCTGCCATTGGAGAAAGAGTGTGAGGTAGCATAAAGGAACTTTGAGGAAGGTTCTATAATAACATAATAATAGGTGATATTAATACCAGCCAGAAGTGTCAGGTATGACATTTAGGTTGGCCATTAAAGGATGAGGGAGCTTGAGGAGATAAGAGCATTGTGAATGGGGGATCTGTGCAAACAAAGGCATGATCAATAAGAATCCTGGTCTTATTGTAAATAATTCATGGGTAATAAATGAGAAAATGGAGGAAAAGTGTCTGACTCTGTGCATGGAAGTTTCTCAATCAAGGTGCATCTGAAGGTGGAGATGTGTAGGGAGTGTCAGGGAAATAACAGTCAGTGGATGTTTCTAGAATGTACAGTTGGAGAGTGCTGGAAGGGGTAAACCAGGAAGGGTATGTTAGGGTCTTACAAAATACCAGCTTAAAGTCTGGGCTTCATCTTAAGGAAACATTAGTCACCACTGACACCCAGTACCTGGCACCTGAAAGGAGTTCAATCAATGTTGTTGAATAATTGAGAAGTTACTGACAATTTTGGTAAAGGGGCGGGGCAAAGAGTCATGCCCTGCAAAGTTCGTTCTGGCAGAAATGTGTAGACTGGCATGGAGTGGGGAGAAAGCAGTTAGAAAGCAATCAATTATGGGCTTGAGGAAGAAGCAGATGTGTTAGATATCAAAAAATTGGAGTTGCAGAGACTGGGGGGATAGAAATGCCACTGTGACTACATTCATGTTGATCAAGCAGGAATCCAAAGAGGGCAGGGATGGGGGAGATGGGGAGATGCATATTTAGTGGTGACAATTATTTAATACCCACCCTTGGATCTTCTGGCCTTTTCTCTCCTGTTATTGTAAAGACATTCATTTTTCTTCAAACCCAATAAATTATTCTCTGTCAGCAAGCTGGGGGGATGGGATGAAGAAAAGATCTCGGTTTGCTCTTGGCTTTTCCTCTGTCTAGTCCAAACACTGGAAATGTCAAGTTTGCTCACTAATTAAACATGTCTGTCTTGGACTGCACTTGTATCTTTCACTGAGAAGGTGTAGATTTCCAGGGAGACATTACACATTCATGTTTCCAAATACAGCATTTCGAAATCTCCCCGTGTGACACAAATACCAACTTTGTGAAAGTGTCTCCTGATGGGAAAGACACCTGAGTAAGGCAGCCCAGTTCTGGGAGGGAGCCAGGGTGTTCTGGGTGTATGCCCTTTAATTTATTTTCTGGGAGAGCCACTCTGGGAACCTCTATAGGGCCAGCCCTGGGCCTTTCTGGATTTTCATGAATCCTACTGCACAGCCGGTGCCTCCCAGGACCGGGTCATGAGAAATTGTATCCCCTGGTCAGGTTGTAACTGTCCTTGCCACCATCCCAGTATCTGGGTGGCCAGGAACTGACAATTTGCAATTATATCTCTGGTCATGATTTTGTAAAGCCTTACTTGAATGCTATGTGGGATGTATCATTATCACCCACATTCCACAAATAAAGAAGTGTGGCTTCCAGCCTTGAAATCCTTATAGAATGTGATTCATTGCTTGCATGTTTTCTAGGTGCTAACTATATGCTGGACATTGTGTTAGGTGCTGTAGATATAACTGTAAACAAGACTGACATGGGGGACCAAACGGGGCTTTAGTCTGGTGGAGAGTGAGTAAGCAATTAAGTACTGAGGAATCTGAGAGGCTAGATCACTTGCCAAGGACCAGCTACTGCTGCTTAAGTGGCCATGCCTGCCCAACTTCAAATTGTAGGTCCTTCTTCTTGGACAGTAAAACATGGACCTTCACAAGGGAGCTGAAGTCAGTGGATGCCAATTGAATCATGTATGAGGAAAAGGAAAAGGAGAGCTGAGGGGGAAATGACTGGAGTCGTATATGTGTGATGACATTTCTGTTTTGCTGGCCAGAGTGCCAGGCAAGGTTGACTTTGTTGGAGAAGGTCATCCCAGGATAGCTCCAAGGCCTTTCTCCTCTCCTTATCATGTGGTGAGGGCTGGAGAAAAGCCGCAAGGCCGTGGGAAGACAGGGTGTTCAGCCAACTCTCCTGGACCTGTTTTAAGACTCAGAATCTCAGCTTGCCCATCTGAACATGAGTATTTTTATTAGTCACTAGATCATGAGTTCCCAGCCTTTGGGATTCCATAGGCCAATAATATTGTTTAATCTGTGTGTGTCTGGGAGAGGAGAGAGTTCAAGTTAGGATTAAATATATGTTTGTATAAAACCCCACTGTCTACTACTATCAGCTCTTGTTAAAGAAAAGACATTTTCACACCAGGTAAGGAATATAATTTACAATAATACAGAATTAGAAACAACTCTTGAAATGGGATTATTTAAAAATATCTCACTTAGTTGTCATTTTTTTTCTCATTTCTCTGTGGACTATGATGAAAACTGCACCGTGAACCAGCCCCATCTTTGGACCCAGGCCCAGCAGCTGGGAAGATAGTCTCTAGGCCCTTTTCAATTGTTTGAGGCTCAAGGCATCCCTGAGACAGCCTGGGGTCTGCAGCTATTCTTGGAAGCAGACATGTCCTGGCTCTATTCCATTCCTGGGTCACTTCTGGAAGCCTCTGTCTGGTCTGTGATCACTGAAATGGCAGTGTCCTGCCAAAGCAGCTCCCTCCAAGCCCTGCCATATGGGGGCTGCATTTCCACTGGGTCTGGAAGCTCTTTTGCTCATAACATCAGTCTCTACTGATAGATTCGTCCCTGTCACACTATTTACTGAAACTAGGCCACTTAATTAAAAGCAAGAGCTTTGGCATAAACTCCAACAGTGGCTTTATAAATTCCAAGCACTGTAGAGAAACCAGATGGAAGAGCAGGTCAATTATCATGGAGGCCAATGCTCCCATCCTTTCAAAGGACTCCTCATTCATGGAGGCACCTGGTGTTCTTGGGGGGTGTGGATGTTATTCCCACTGTGGGCTCACCGTGAACATAAGATGGGTCCACCTTAGCACAAATACAGTATGCTTTCCTAGGATAGTCACATCAAAAAGTCAATGATTCCTATATGCACCTCTCAAGGGAAATGGAGCTAATAAGAGAGAAGGGGGTGTCATATGGGGCAGATGTCCTGTCAGGGGAGATTTGGGCTGGAAGGAGGCATTAGGAGACCAAGAAGATCTAGAAGGTCATGAGGCAAAGCTCCAGGGTGTTAAGCAGCATTAGCTGGGCACCAGCTCTGGATCTGGCACTGTGGGTTTGTGCTAGGGAGCTTCCAGTGTCTTCTCCAGATTCACACCCCACCCTTCCCTACTCTGCTCCATGTCTGAGGCTGACCCCTAAGAACTGCATCATCAGCCTCTCCTGACCTCTGGCTTCTGGTTGAGTTTGGTCATGGAAGCTTCCATTTGGACATGGGAAGATGGGGGGAGAAAGAAGTCAGGGTTTTTATTCCTCCTGATCTCTCTCTGCCAGCTCACTGTAGATGACTCTAGAGGCTACAGGTCCTATCTCATGACCCCTGCCATACAATCCTCTCTTCCTTTGGGACACCATTCCTTCTTCGATCCTCAGGTATAGGGGAGGGAATGGCTATCTGCTTTGGCTAGCCCTAGATGCTGTACTATCCTTTATTAATTTATTCATGTCTTTAAACCTTATATACTAGTTTCTTTAGTAACTCCTCAGATTATCCAGTCTGAATGAGCCAGTTCTTGACCACTGGGACCTGAATGATGCAGGGGTATTTATGAATGTCAGAAATAAGCAAAACACTTTATTCTCCCTCTGGGAGTTTACAATGGAGTTGAATGGAGGTATAAGCAACAAATAGAAAGGACACAGACACTCCTACTAGGCAAAGTCTTCTGCATGAGATCCTCAAAGCATCTGATTAGAGAAAGGGGACAGGATCAGGGGAGGCTTCTGAGACAAGGCAGTGAGTGCCTCGGGTGGGTCTTAGAGCAGGTCAGCATTTAGGGAAGTGGGGAGGTGGAGATGGTATGCTGGGTGGGAGAACAGCCTAGTAGAGGAACAGGGGTCACAGCCACATGGGGCATGGAACTCCACTTCTGCACCTCGGTGGCCAGAAGGGAAACAAACTGGGGAAGAAGAGAAACATTTGAAGAGGTAGAGGAAGCATGATTAGCTTGGGATTTTGTCAATTAAGAGAACCATAGTAGGCTCAACTGTCTCCCTCCTCATGCATCCAACATGTGGGTTCTGCTTCTTTCAGGCTCATTGTCTCCCATCTCAAGACCCCAACTTGTGCTCTTCCCTTGGAAGAGTATCGTTCTCATCACTGAGATTTCATATCAAATACCCTATTTCTTAAGAAGCCTTCTGTGATAGGCAGCCTCCAAGATGGTGCCATGGTACTCCTCTCACGCTATTTATAATATTGTGTAGTCGCTTCCTATTGAGTGGGTGCTGCATTTGGTGATTTGCATCTAAGATTAGAATAAGATGGAAGTATATGTGTGTGTGCATGTGTGCACGTGTGTGTCAGAGACTAGATCATAAAAGGCGGTATAGTATTCCCCTCTCTATCAGATCACTTGCTCTGAGGGAATCCAGATGCCACACTGTGAGGTTATTCCAGCTGTCCTGTGGAGATTCCTATCTGGCAGGAGCTGAAGCATTCTGGCCCATAGAAACCAAGAGAACGTTTATGTTGGATACTATTTTGTTAAGTAAAGTTCTTATTCTCCTACCTCTAGAAATCAGACTCTGGCTATACCAGCTAGAGATTCAAAGGTAGCCTCTGGCATCAGATCAAAATGCAGCGAAGCTTTTTAAACTATCTGAATGAACTTGGGCAAAAGACTTCACTTCTCTGGGCTTCAGTTTTCCATCTATGGAATGGAGTAATGATAACACCCCCCCCCACCAGGTTTCTTTGTGAAGATTAATGAAGCTGGGCAAAAAGAAAATTTTACATACTGTAGGTGATCACTGAACAACAGTTGTTATTTTGCCTTATGGTAAATAGTGCACCTTGGTGTTTTCTGGGGAAAGCTTCAAAGGAATTTTCCAAAAGAATTACACTTGAGGTGGATGACCAGTCTGACAAAGTGACATCTGCTTTGGCTTCAACAATGAACTTCCCCATCCCCAACTCAGGCTCTGCTTCCACATTCATGCCAAAGGGATTAGCTCTCTCTGGCCACAATCCTCCAGGGGCCGATTTACACAAAGCAAATATAATTGATATTAATGGACACATAATGATTCCAAGACAGTTGGTAAAAATGACAAACTTCATTTGATCCATTTAAAAATGATGGAACGAAATAGGTAAATAGTGTTATCAAGTACACACATACTCACACACACACACACACACACACACACACACATTCACACTCATACACACATCCACACCTCCCTGAGAAGGTTAAAGACACTTAAACTATCATGGGAAAGGACACAAAATATTGCAAGGGGATTTAGAGGCGAGCAATAGAAGAAAACATAACGTACTGTAAATTAAAGTCATTTATAAAGTGCAACTGGCATCCAGATAGAAAGAAAAAATGATTAGTCAGCAAAAGTGAGGTGTTTTGTTATTTATTTACAGAATACTTCAATGGAACAAGAGAGAATGTATTTATTAAGGGATTGCTGGTGTACAAATCCAAACATATTAATGTCAGGCACTGAGGACATGTAACTAACTTATTTGCCTCAAACTGATTTTGTTTGTTTTAAGCCTATAAGGCCCCTCTGGCATTCTTTGGAGAGTCTGCTCTCCCATGAGTGTAGATATGGTTAGCTCTGGTACTGGCACTGCCTGGCTCTGTGAACACACAGGAGTGAAAGGGTCACTTCTGGAGGTCACCATAGCCCACCCCAACCCCTCTTGCACAGCACTGCTACACTTATTCATCTATGCTGACATGCTCCCTGTGCTGGATTTTTCTGTCCTGCGTCTTGAGAGTGAGCATGGCTGTTGATATTTGAGAATCAATGGGTTTGGTGCATGCCCTCTGACTCTTGCTTTCAGAAGGAGTATGTGTTACTTTGGTATCAAGTGGGGTCTTTTGGGACACTAATTGAAGCAGAGAATAAGTGCAGATAAAAAGTAAACATAGATCATTTAGCACAGAGTTTGGCACCTAGGAAATATTCAATAAATGATAAATGATGATGATGAAGAGGAGGAGAAGTAGGAGGATTATATAATGAAAGGTATTAATGATGAGAATGTATACCTTTTTATAACCCTTCTGTTATCTAAGCAGCTGATATGAATTTTAGAAGCATACAGAATGGGTTTTTTTTTTTTTTTTGGTCGTAAAGATCATGCTTTCTATAGAAGTACTACCAACTCAAAAATTAGAGCCCAACTGAGGCACCTTGGGGACTGTTACAGAAAAAAAAAAAGTTTAAACCAACACCAGCAACTGATATTTAAAGAAGGAGGCATTTCCTAAGATGAAGGAGAAATAGAAGAGTCACATGACACTACCTGATATGAAGTGGTTTGACAACATGATTAGTCCATTTCTACAATAAGAACACAACTAGTGCACCCTAGTGCAAAGTTACTTCTGTACCCTGAAATGGGTGACACAGTGAGTGACCTGGCAAGTATGTGAGTGGATGTACAGGAGCTTACGATTCAAAAGACACCTCCCAATCTCAGCCTTTGGCAAGTTCTGGGAAACCCACTGTGTAAGGGAGTGAGAGCCATATTATCACAGGAGATTGGAGAATTTCCCACCCCCATGACATTTTCCCTTCACCCTCCCAAATGGCCACTTCTATTCTCTCCTTGAGTTCAGAACACCTGATGGTACTCCACTCACTAGCCCTGAGGATGAAGGCATCTTTTAATATCTTGGCATCAAGGGCATCTCTTGGCTCCTTCTCCTGGGGGAGAACTGATATCATATCAGTTGAACAGAATAACAGAAAATTCCAGAAATCCAACATATCAACTGGGGTAAAGTGAAAGGAAAACTTTCTAAGAAAAAAAAAAACCAATGAATTGCATATCATAATTCAGAGGCTCTGGCAAAAAAAATAATGAATACCTTCTGGAGTCTGTGGGAATAAGAGAGAAGAAACTGGTAACCAGATCAGTGCTCAGTTCATCACTGTCCAGAATCCTCCCAACCCAGTTTTTTTTTTTGATTTAACTTTATTTTTTATTTTTTAAAATTTACATCCAAATTTGTTAGTATATAGTGAAGCAATGATTTCAGTAGATTCCTTAATGCCTCTTACCCATTTAGCCCATCCCCCCTCCCACAACCCCTCCAGCAACCCTCAGTTTGTTCTCCATATTTATGAGTCTCTTTTGTCCCCTTCCCTGTTTTTATATTATTTTTGTTTCCTTTCCCTTATGTTCATCTGTTTTGTCTCTTAAAGTCCTCATATGAGTGAAGTCATATGATTTTTGTCTTTCTCTAATTTCACTTAGCATAATACCCTCCAGTTCCATCCATGTAGTTGCAAATGGCAAGATTTCATTCTTTTTGATTGCTGAGTAATACTCCATGGTATATATATACCACATTTTCTTTATGCACTCATCCATTGATGGGCATTTGGGCTCTTTCCATACTTTGGCTATTGTTGATAGTTCTGCTATAAACATGAGGGTGCATGTGTCCCTTTGAAACAGCCAGTTTTGATGGAAGATACCCATTATCTTCAAATGTTGTAATTTGAGCTCCATGGATCAGATAACTATTTTGTTTTTGTTGTTAATTTTTTAAATGTTTATTTATTTTTGAGAGAGAGAGAGAGAGAGAGTGAGAGAAACAGAGTGTGAGTAGGGGAGGGGCAGAGAGAGAGGGAGATACAGAATCTGAAGCAGGCTCCAAGCTCTGAGCTGTCAGCCTGAGCCTGACATGGGGCTTGAACTCATCAACGGTGGGATCATGACCTGAGCTGAAGTCACATGCTTAACCAACTGAGCCACCCAGGCATCCCTCTATTTTTTTTTTTTTATCAGCATTTTCTCCATGGAGTAGCAAAGGATTTTGACATAGATGACTCAGATCTCTGCGTTGTCTCTCTCTCTTTTTTTAATGTTTATTTAATTTTGAGAGAGAGACAGAGTATGAGGGGGGTGGGGGCAGAGAGAGAGGGGGGAACACAGGATCTGAAGCAAGCTTCAGGCTCTGAGCTGCAAGCACAGAGCCCAAAGCAGGGCTCAAACTCATGAATTGGGAGATCATGACCTGAGCTGAAGTCAGATGCTTAATGGACTGAGCCACCAAGGTGCCCCTGCACTTTCATTTAGAAACACACACACACACACACACACACACACACACACACACACCTATGCACACAATCACCAACTCTGCACCAGACACTACACTAAGCATCAGGGATATCAAAGTGACAATGGTCTTGCTCTGGAAAGGATACTACTCAGAATTTTAACTTCAGGGTTGAGACTGCATATCTCTATATCCTAAGAGGGTTTCGGGACCTTTTTGTTCACACAGCATGGAAAGCATTTCCTTTCCACAGTGATTCTTGGTGTATTTTTAAAAAATAAAAGAGCTGAATAAACAAATGTCCAGAACAATAGTCCCTTTAGGACCCAGCTCTTACTCATTAATCTGTGTATGCTATATTGGTCTAGCCTGGGAAAGCAGAGGGCCTATGGAAGCAGAGAGCAGAGCTCTCCTGTGTACTTCCCCCTGCATAACTCAGGGGCACTGGTTATGGATAGTCAGCCTCCCTTTCCAGAACAAATTTTAGGTCCTATGTGGTGCTCTAAGATCCCTTGCTGGGTAATCAGACAGGCAAGTACCCAGGCCTTCATTTTATTTATTTATTTTTATTTATTTTATTAATTTATTTTGAGAGAGAATGTGTGCATGTGAATGCATGGGGGAAGGGCAGAGAGAGAGGGGGAGAGAGAATTCCAAGTGCTGTCAGTGCCAAGCCTGATGCAGGGCTCGATCCCACAAACTGTGAGAACATGACCTGAGCCAAAACCAAGAGTCGGATGCTTAACCAACTGAGCCACCCAGGTACCCCTTATTTATTTTTAATTTAAACTTTTAACATGAAAGGAAAAGTATTGTCCCATGTAAATGAAAAGTGTGGAGCACCTGGCTATGGCCGAGACTGGATCCAGGTGCTCAAGACATTAGGAATTCGCCTCTGTCCCTCTCTTGGATTCACTTTGCTCTGGCTGATTTCATTCCCATGCAGCCTTACCCGACAAGGAGGAAAAGATGGCCCGTAGAACCCCCTACTTTACATGGTCCATAGTGCCTACTAATTCCCATTGGTCTCCTGTTGCTTCATCTACCTTCCTGGTCCCTGGCCCTTGGCTCCTTTTGAATTACTACTATTTTGCTATTTCCCATCCCACATCTCATAATTTATCTTGACCTCATGCCATGACCTCATGGCCCTCAGACTGGTCAGACAGGTTTCTAGGTCTCTGTTTAATTTAATTCTCATGTTTTAAGTTGAATAAATAAGCAATTAATGATTTTAATTCTCCCTTGCAGGAGAAATTCCATCCTGTTCTTTAACCATGTTTGCTCAATGCAGGGAGAAATCCATATTCTCATATAGCATTATTTGAAGTGGGACTGGAAGGTGGATGGGTGGATTTTGGAGACGCGAAGTGGGAGATGATATTATATGGGTGCTGCCCTGGTCTTTGCTCTTCCAGTCATGTGCCCTTTCCCATGCGAGAGCGATCGTTGTCCGCTGCCTGCCAGATCAATGGGTGACATTGTGCAGGGATTGGTATTTGTTTAAGAGAAATCTCCCCGACTGACCCAATTCCTGTGATGCATAAAAAAATGACAGAAGTAATATTTTTGTTCTTGCTTCACTTTCATTCATCTTATTTGATCAGGGTTGAGCAAAACTGACATCTCATCAAACTCCAAAGTGTGTTTCAGCACCAGGTTCATCGGAGGGTGGCATTTAAAACACAGACATTGCAGGAACAAATGTATTTGCCAATCCCGTCCAGCAATGTAAGCCTGACCTTTCTCCTGTAGATTTATTGACACAGGCCTGTTTTGTATCATATTTCATTATTGTGCGTGGAAGGATTGAAAGTTCTTCTCTTGGAAAACAACTCAGTTGGGGCCAGAGTGGCCAATATGCCTTCTCTTCATAGTGAGAAAGAGGGAATTAGAAAGCCAGGTACTGGCAGGATTAACACAATTCCTCAAAGAGTGTCTTTAATTAAAAAACACCCGGTACCAACAGTATGGCCCTGGAAGAAATTTCCGTTTGGCATGTGGCGAGACCAGAGGAATTACACCCAAGGTTGCTGTCATTTACTTGTTGTGGGGTACATCATACATTCCTTGCATCCAGGAGCTCTGGGAATGCCCCTTGCTCAATGAAGAAATCCATCTCTGATAAATGCTCACTCAGTCTGTTATGATATGCCGAAGTGTTAGAAACCCAGCACTTCATCAGGCCAAAGAGCTGGAGAAGTTATCCATTCATGCAGTAATGTGACAAAAAAAAACAGTCCAGGGGCACCTGGGTGGCTCAGTTGGTTAAGTGTCTTGACTCTTAATTTTGGCTCGATCATGATCTCACAATCTATGAGTTCAAGCCTTCCATCGGTCTCTCTGTTGACTGCACAGCCTGCTTGGGATTCCCTCTCTCTCTGCCCTTCTCTTGCTCCTGTGCGCACTCTTTCTTTCAAAATAAATAAATAAACTTAAAAAAAAAAAACAGTCCAGATATTGGAGCTGGGGATATAGCAGCGAACAAGAAAAGCAAGATCCCTGTTTTGACGGCATTTCAATCTATAACAGTCAACAGTCTATAAGTTAATAAATGAACAAAATAAATAACTTTAGAAAGTTGGGGAGTGTCCATTACTGTGTGCAACAGAAGAAGGCAATGGAGAGCCTGTAAGGCCCTAGAGTGATAGCTGCTTTGCACAGATTGTTCGGAGAAACTCTCTCCTGTGGCAGAGGGTGGGTATTTGAGCTGAGATAGGATTAATGAGATGGTGCTAGCCATGTGGGAGCTAGATCAGACACTGCTCTGGTGCAAAGACCCTGAGGTGGACATGGGTTTGGCATTTTTGAGAAACAGAGAAAGCTAGGATGGATGAGCTTGGAGCTTCAGGAGTG
Source organism: Lynx rufus (assembly GCF_022079265.1). Classification (NCBI taxonomy): domain Eukaryota; kingdom Metazoa; phylum Chordata; class Mammalia; order Carnivora; family Felidae; genus Lynx; species Lynx rufus. The sequence goes on along the minus strand of NW_025814830.1, from coordinate 23,238,552 downwards.
AGGAGGGGAAGGCTCTGAGATGGGCCCAAGAGGTAGATCAGCTAAGCCATAGGAGAGTTAATCCACCGCAAGGGGGGGGGGGCTATCAGAGGTTCTTAAGCAGGGAAGTTGTAGCAGCTGATTTAAACTTTTAAGTGGTTACTCTGATTATTCTGGAGGGAAACTAGTGGGTAACAGCAGAAAGTAGTTGTGTGACTGTTGAGGCGCGTTATAGCAAGAGGTGACAGATATGACCTACTAAGCCAAATACTATCTACTGAGCCAAAGTCGGTGTGTGTAAATCCGTTCTCCCCCCACCCCCTCCAGCCACTACCCACAGAGGCAGAGTGAATCCAGCTCTTTCCCGCCAATTCGGGCACTCAGGGACAGTGTTTATAACTCTGCACTACCCTCTCTTCTCTGGGCCAAAGCAATCCTATTTCTTCCAACTCTTCTGCACGTGCAAGATTTTAAATTTCCCTCATCACTCTTAACACTTTTTTGGCTCTGCCATTTTCTTCATGCTTCTTATTAAACACAGAGCCCAACACAGAGCACAATACCTCATCTGTGGCTCATTTTGCATCCCATCTCTGCCCTAGGGAAAGCGCCCATCCTTTGGTAGAAGCCCAAGTGCTTCAGTAGCTCGGATGCTATTCCTGACTGCGAGGCCTGAGTTTAAGCATCCCATCCCCCAGCTGTGATTGGTCCAGATGCGGTCACATGATCCAATCTCAACCAATGAGATGCAAAAGGACTCAGGCTGGGAATGCTGGTCTAAGATTCTCATCCTCTCGTCATTTCAACTCCAAATATTGAGTCCCAAGTGTTTTCAGCAGTCATCTGAAGACTGTGGAAGGTGAGTTTGCCTGAGAATAGACCCCCTTTGCAGTGAGTAAAGCTGAGAAATAAGAGACAATGAGAGAAAGAGAGAGGAGAAAGATTAAAGGCATGGTATTTGCACACTGGATCAAGCAATGTCTAAAGTCTAATTCTGGGTAATTAAGTTAAGCGAATCGATACATTTTCTCTTTTCCTGCTTAAGCCAGGTGAGGTCTGCTGTTCTAACACTTGCTATCAAAGGAATCCTAACTGACCAATCAGAGAACAGTGGAACTATCACCTCCTTTGAACAGGGTCCTTATACCCCATTCAGTGCAGCCTGAAATTGTCACCTCTGTCAGCGGCTGCAGTGTCCTGTCAATGTCTGTTGTTTGAGCTTATAGCCAATGAGGGCCTACGCTTTCCTGTTCAGCAATTTCTTTCTCAATTTCTCTCTGAGACATCCTCTGAGGGTTTATGTAAAGTCCTTTTATGAATTTAGTATTTATTAGGCCTCCCTCTTGCACTTGACATGTATCCATTTTTGCCTGAGATGCAAACTCCTGAGAAACCAATATTATGACCCAATTGGGGGGAAACAGCAAAAAGAACCAATAAAAGCTAACAAAGCTAAGACTAATCATTGCCAAAAACACCCATTTGGCTCGCTAATGGGCCAAGGGGGAGGGGGCTGTGAGCTCTGAGAGTTTTTCAGCTATCACACTTGTTCCTGGGATGCCTGGAAAGCCCTCCATTAAGCCACACAGCACAGCCAATTTAAGGGGCCTCTGAGAGTCATGTCTGTGATGTGGCGTTTGCAGCTTAACTGGCTGAAATCAGAAAGCATGGCCACTCAGGAATGGATCAACTGCCTTGAGGAATGTGGGAGCCCACAAACCCAGACCTCAACCCTGCTGACCACAAAAAAAAAAAAATGAGAAAAGAAAGAAAGAAGCAGCTTACAGTATCCTAGACTGAAGAGCCAGAAGGACTCTTTGGGGGCTGCTAGTCCTATTGGGGAAATCGAGGCCTAGGGAGGGGCAGAAACTTTGCTTAAGTGGATCCAGTGAGTTCATGATTGAGTGATCCTGAATTAGAGCCAATATCTTCAATTACTTAAGCAGAGGATTAAAAGTAGCTACAGACACAGCTACTCACCATCCAGGACATCTGATCCAATCTGCTTTCCTGGGGCAGGTAAGCTGGGCCATTCTGTGGATGGGGAGGCTCCCACATTCACACAGGAGATTCTGAGAATTTAATCCTAGGAGCACCTGAGTGGCTCAGTTAGCTAAGCATCCAGCTTTGGTTCAGATCATGATCTCATGGTTCGTGGGTTCGAGCCCCACTGGAGTTCCATACTGATGGTGCAGAGCCTGCTTGGGATTCTTTTTCTCTCTCTGTCCCTCCCCCAAATTGTGCTCTCTCTCTCAAAATAAATAAACTTTTAAAACAATTTTAAAAAGACATAGTCTTAGAGATGAGATAAAGAGGGATGGGGTATGTGGCTGCTGGATCAGGAGGTAGGAGATCAGCCTCCCTGCTATCCTCCCTGCCTGGGACTCTCACAGCAAATCACATCACATTCAACCCTCACTTTATCAATCTGCAAAAGTGTGCATAAACCATAGCTCTCTCTCACATGCTAGGTGCTGCTTTACCACTTAATGTTATGAGTTCCTTCAGCTCTTATGCCAATTCTGCCAAGTATTTGCTTTTATCTCCAATCCCAAGATGAGGCAAGTGAGGTACAGGCAAGTTAGGAAATTGGGTCAAGACAGCCCAATTCAAACCCAGGCAGTCTGGCTCTAGAACCCACTCTTAACTTCTATGGCAATTGCCAAATGATAATAATAATTAATAGTGAAATAAAATAGGTAAATAATAAAATAGAAATACAATAATTAAATAATGCACCCCTCCAGGCTTCTTGTGAAGATTCAGTGGGATGACATAAATGTATTATTTTATTTTCTGTATTCTGATGCTGTGACATCCACAGCCTTCTGAACCTTGGAGGAACTGCCCGTCCCAGGGTTAGCCAATTCCTAGAGATGGTAATTAATTCATTTGGGGACATGCTTTTCAAATATAAACAGCCCACTCAGAGCCCAAACCCCAATCACCTCCTTTATTGGGCTCTCATGTTTCAGGTCACTGTCCTCCTGCTCTAATGACCACAGGGCCAGGTGCTAGACAAGCAGGAACAGTCCCTATACCCCAGAGTCCATTGAAATCACTCAAACTAGTACAGCCTAAGCCTGCTTACCCTGCCTCACCTGTTCCATCCCATGGAAACCACAGTAGAGGCTCTTGCCACAGTCTTCCTCTTCTTCTGCCTCCTGACTGACCCTGGTGCTGCCCCACGTGGCCCCTGTGGTGTGGCATGCCTTCTCCTCTCAGGAACTGTGAGTGACAACCTTTTCAATTTAAGTCATCTTCTGATCTGTTGGCCTTCTCATACCTCAAATTTTCTGTTATTACACTATATTTTAAAACTAGTGAAATATAGTTTTGCATGATATCATGCTGAACAAACATAAGTTACCATCTCCCTACATGTGGAGGGAAGTATTATGTATTGAATATTTACCAACTTGTGCCTGGCATTTTACATATATGATTATATTTAATCATCACTATCATTATGGTGAAAATAAGGAGCTACTATCCCAACCTTACCTCACGTATTAATTCATTCTCCAGCACATTTGCAAGAAAGAGAGAAAGCCTGGCTTTTAAATAACACATGGTTTAATTTCGGGGCACCTGGGTGGCTCAGTCCATTAAGTGTCTGACTTCAGCTTAGGTCATGATTTCACATTTCGTGGGTTTGAACCCCGTGTTGGGCTCTGTGCTGACAGCTCAGGGCCTGTAGCCTGTTTCAGATTCTGTCTCTGGTTCTCTCTGCCCCTCCCCTGCTTGTGCTCTCTCTGTCTCTAAAATAAATAAACATTAAAAAAAAAACCCACATGGTTTAATTTCACCTTGGCCTGGATCAATATTTCTACTTGTTCCAAACAGGCGACTGGTCCTGCATCACCATCCTTACCACCTGTTAATCTCCCCCACTCAGTGTCATTCCCTTGGGAGTAGGCTTGGCTTATACCCTAGGGCCAGGGCCTGGCTATTGGAGAGGCACTCACACATTCCATCTCCCCAGGAACTCCCATTGTGATAGACAACCCCTTTCTGTGTGAGAAGATATTCTAATGAGACCTTTTAAGAATGAACACTTTTGGGGAGAAGGCATGTGCTGCCATCCAGCAGAATGGGCCGGAGGAATAGGTTGGGCAGGGACAAGAAGGGCTCAGGTTTCTGGAAAAGGAGAATGGACTGCTATGTGGAGTTGCCCAAATTCTCTCCACTCACATGATGGAAGCATAATACTGAGCGCACATCAGTGTTCTTGCTGCTCTGTCCCCTGTCTGTGTTCTCAGCAGCCACCTTTTTCTGTTGGGGAGCCTTTCTTCTTCCATTTTCAATGCCTGTGGTGTCAGAGGGGTCAATACCAGCCCTCCTGGCCCCCAGTGCTGACCAGTTGGGTTACTAAAACTTCTTCAAAGGTGGGCACATAACCAGTTTAAGTTAATGAGCATCAACCCTGGAATTTCAAATGAAATCATTGGGAAAGAGGTGCCTTTTCCTTTGAAGTGGCTCAGCTGGTGGAATTGCTGCTGGCCATGTTTATACCACATGGGTATAACTTGCCTGAGAACAAAGCCTATGATGAGAGAAACAGAGATGAAGTGGGGAGGTGGTCATCCTGCTAGCTTGATTTGAACACCCAGATCAAGCTTAGCCTCAGATTAGATCACCTATTTGACTCTCAGTTGTGTGAGCCATTATTCTGTCTTTTATTTGTAAGCCAGTTTGAATTAGATTCTATCCCTTGCATCCATAGCTAGTCATTCTCTGAGCTGCACAGGGTGGACCCCATATTTGCTCCACCACATTGACCTTATTATCCCTTCCTTGACTGCTCCAGTCTTGTCTCTCTCTCTCTCTCTCTCTCTCTCTTTCTTTTTTTAATAATTTATTGTTAAGTTAGCTAACATACAGTGTAGTCTTGACTTCAGGAGTAGATTCCCATGATTCATCACTTATATACAACACCCAGTGCTCATCCCAACAAGTGCCCTCCTCAATGCCAATCACTCATTTTACCCACCCCCCCAACCCCTACCCCCTATTAACCCTCAGTTTTATGTATTTATGAGTCTCTTATGGTTTGCTTACCTCTCTGTTTGAAACTCAATTTTCCTTCCCATCCCCTATGGTCTTCTGTTAAGTTTCTCAAATTCTATATATGAGTGAAAATATGATATCTTTCTTTCTCTGACTTACTTCACTTAGCATTATACCTTCCAGTTCCATCCACATTGTTGCGAATGGAAAGATTTCATTCTTTTTCATCACCGAGTAGTATTCCAGTGTGTGTGTGTGTGTGTGTGTGTGTGTGTGTGTGTGTGTGTGTGTCTTCTTTAGCCATCAATCAGTTGATGGACATTTGGGCTCTTTCCATAATTTGGCTATTGTTGATAGCACTGCTATAAACAATGGGGTACATGTGCCCCTACAAATTAGCATTCCTGTATCCCTTGGATAAATTCCTAGTAGTGCTCTTGCTGGGTTGTAGGATAATTCTATTTTTAATTTTTTGAAGAAACTTCATACTGTTTTCCTGAGTGGCTGTACCAGTTTTCATCCCCATCAACAGTGCAAAAGGTTTCCCCTTTCTCCACATCCTTACCAACATCTGTTGTTTTCTGAGTTGTGAATTTTAGCCACTCTGACCAGTATGAGGTGATATCTCAGTGTGGTTTTGATTTGTATTTCCCTGATGATGAGTGATGTTGAGCATCTTTTCATGTGTCTGTTAGCCATCTATTTGTCTTCTTTGGAAAAGTATCTATTCATGTCTTCTACCCATTTCTTCACTGGATTATTTGTTTTTCGGGTGTTGAGTTTGGTAAATTCTTTATAGATTTTTCATACTAACCTTTATCTGATATGTCATTTGCAAATATCTTCTCCCATTCTGTTGGTTGCCTTTTAGTTTTGTTGATTGTTTCCTTTGCAGTGAAGAAGATTTTTATCTTGATGAGGTCCTAATCGTTCATTTTTGCTTTTATTTCCCTTGTCTTCAGAGACATATCAAGTAAGAAGTTGCTGTGGCCGTGGTCAAAGAGGTTGTTGCCTGTTTTCTTCTCTAGGATTTTTTATATTAAATATAATTTATTGTCAAATTGGTTTCCACACAACACCCAGTGCTCATCCCAACAGGTGCCCTCCTCAATGCCCATCACCCACTTTCCCCTTTCCCCCACCTCCCCATCAACCCTCAGTTTGTTCTTAGTATTTAAGTATTCTCTAGGATTTTGATGGTTTCCTGTCTCACATTCAGGTCTTTCATCCATTTTGAGTTTATTTTTGTGTATGGTGTAAGAAAGTGGTCCAGTTTCATTCTTCTGCATGTTGCTGTCCAATTCTTCCAGCACCATTTGCTAAAGAGACTGTCTTTTTTCCATTGGATACTCTTCTGCATTATCGAAGATTATTTGACCATACATTTGTTGGTCCATTTCTGGGTTCTCTATTCTATTCCACTGGTCTATCTGTCTGTTTTTTGCCAATGCCATACTGTTTTGATGACTACAGCTTTGTAGTGCAGGCTAAAGTCTGTGATTGTGATGCCTCCAGCTTTGATTTTCTTTTTCAACATTAATTTGGCTATACGGGGTCTTTTGTGGTACCACACAAATTTTAGGATTGTTTGTTATAGCTCTGTGAAGAATGCTGGTGCTATTTTGATTGGGATTGCATTGAATGTATAGATTGCTTTGGGTAGTATCAACATTTTAACAATGTTTGTTCTTCCAATCCATGAGCATGGAATGTTTTTTATTTTTTTGTGTGTGTCTTCTTCAATTTCTTTCATAAGCTTTCTGTAGTTTTCAGCATACAGATATTTTACCTCTTTGGTTAGGTTTATTTCTAGGACACTAATAGAAGAAAGGATAAGAACCATATGATCTTGCCAATAGATGCAGAAAAAACATTTGACAAAATACAACATCCTTTTTTAATAAAGGCCCTCAAGAAAGTTGGGATAGAAGGAACATACCTTAAAACCATAAAAGCCATATACGAAAGGCCCACAGATAATATCATCCTCAATGGGAAAAAAATGAGAGCTTTCCCCCTGAGATCAGGAACAGGACAGGGATGTCCACTCTCATAACTGTTGTTTAACATAGTGTTGGAAGTCCTAGCCTCAGTAATCAGGCAACAAAATGAAATAAAAGGGATCCAAATTGGCAAAGAAGAAGTCAAAATTTCACTTTCACAGATGACAGGATACTCTACGTGGAAAACCCGAAAGACTCCACCAAAAAACTGCTAGAACTGATACATGAATTCAGCAAAGTCTCAGGATATAGAATCAATGTACAGAAATCAGGTGCATTTCTATACACCAATAATGAAGCAGCAGAAAGAGATTTCAAGGAATTGATCCCATTTACAGTTGCACCAAGAATGATAAAATACCTAGGAATAAATCCAGTCTTGTATCTTGAAGTTCCCTTTATTGAGAACATCCTCCTCCCCCCCCACCCAGTTTTCCTAATGAGTTTTATTTGATCTCCAAATCTCAGCTATCATGCCTACAACTCCAAGGCAGGCCCTCTTGTTACACACTCCACATAGTGTTAAGCTTTCCTTCAGAGCACTTAGCATGGTTTGTCATAATGCATTCATTCTGGAAATTCTCTGATTGTCCATTTGCCCACTGCTGGCCCCATAAGAGCAAAGATTCTGTCAGTGCAGTAGATCTCCAACATTAAGCATAGTATGTGACACCCAGTGGGTGCTCAATAAATCTTTGCTGAATAACTATATAAGTGAAATACCATTTTATTCCTCTGTGGACACCACGTGGTAAGAGAGACTCTGATTCTTTGGTATGGGACCTGGGGAGACAAGCCAGTGGGTGTTTCATCCATTAAGTCTCAGTAGAAGGAAGTGGGCTTAGAGGAAGGGGGTCACTGCTATTGAATATCTGCAGGGAGTCACATGAGTGGAGGGATGAATCTTGCTTCTATTTCTTTCTGGGATGGGTCTGCAGACAATGGGGGACAGTATCAAGGAGGTAGGTACTGACTCTATATGAGGAAAAACTAGCTAAAAGCCAAGATAGGAATTTTGAAGATAGATTCTATGCAATTTTATATATTTATTGAAGTTTCCATAAAGACAGTTTGACTGGGTCTTATGGTCTTTTGCTGTATGTACAAATCCTAGAATCACAAACATATATCTTAGTTTCATGGAATCACAGGACTAAGGAGCATCATAGAGACATAGCTTTGTACGCTTCTCCCCCCTATGGCCTGACCCTCCAGTGGTGGGGTTCTGCTGAAATAGCCCCCCATTATGAGGAACTCCCCCCATTTTACACCCTGCCCACACTGTGGGTCTGCCAGTGTGCTTCCATTTCTGCTCTTTCTTTATGCTCCTTGAGCAGGGTGCCTTTTGGATAATGTTTGAACTGTAACTTCAGAGCCTTCTGGTTGGTCTCTGCATGGCCAACAAGCCACAGGGTGTCAATATTAGCCTTACAGCTAATATTGCTCAGAAATAGGATTTTGGTGAGAGACTCATTGTTGCTAATAAAGATGGACCTGCTGGCAAACTAGCTAATATCTTGGCTTCTACAGGCCTTTTACTGCCTCCACACAGATGACTCCAATGAGATAAATTATTTTCCACCAATATAAACATGACTGCCATCAATACAGTCAGTAAATAACATAATTTTTAGAAAAAAAAAAAGAAAATACCAATATTAAACACATTTATATTGACATGGAGCCAGGTTGGTTTGAGGCGTTCATGGTCCTTGGGAAAAGGACTGTGCATCTTCCAACACCCCAGCATGGCTAAGGACACACACACCTTCTCCTCTGCCCCAGATGCAGCCTCCAGGGAAAATGCGAGTGAGAATCATGCCAAGGAGAGTTAGGTTGTTAAAAAAAAAAAGCTCTTCAGGAACTCTTTTTTTTTTTTTTGGAGGTTTTTTTGGCTGGAGGTTTGAGTTCTGTGTTCTTTCCTCAGGCTGTGAAGACTTTTGTCAATTGTTTCGCTTCTCTAGGTTTCATTTGTGAGATCTACTAAGAGAGAATAATATCCTTCCCCCAGCCCCATCAGAACACCCTCTAAATGATGCTGAAGGGATCTGATGACAATGTTGGAACAGCCTCAGAAATCCTAATGCCTCTGACACATATGGGGTGGTCCTTCCATCCTGGTTGCTCCCTTGCTTCCTTTGTTCTCATTTTATAACACTAGTGGGGGTGGAGGGTCTCCCCAATTTAAACTTTCCATCAGCTTCTGGGGGGTAAATTTGGCCAAAGCAGAAGCTCAGAGGGAGAGTTTTTGGAAGAATGGAGAATAATAATAACATCACCAACATTAAATATTTATTGAACACTCATTATGGATTGACCCTGGGTTAAACATCTTACATCAATTATTTAATTCTTGCAGCAGTTATGTTCACACTGTCCCTAACTTAAGATAGTTCAACTTACAGTTTTTTGCTTTACTATGGTGTGAAAGGTGATATGCATTCAGTAGCAACTGTACTTCAGATTTTGACTTTTGATCTTTTCCTGGGCTAGTGATATACATACATCTCTCTTATGGTGCTAGGCAGCTGCAGCTCTGGTCAGCCACACGATCACGGGGGAAAACAACTCTTATGCTTATCAGCATTCTGTTTTCCACTTTCATTACAGTATTCGATAAATTACATGAGACATTCATGTTGAATGTCTCAACACTTTATTATAAAATAATCTTTGTGTGAGATGATTTTGCACAATTGTAGGCTAACATAGTGTTCTGAGCATGTTTAAGGTAGGCTAGGCTTGGCTGTGATATTCTGAGGGTTAGGTGTATTAAATGCATGTTTGACTTGTAACATTTTCATATTATCATGGTCTAATCTGGACATAACCCCATTGCAAATTAAGGAAGATCTGTACATTATAATCCCTATTTCACAGATGAGTAAACACAGGCTGCAATGAGGATTAAAAAAATGAACATTGAGGAGGGTACTTGTTGGGATGAGCACTGGGTGTTACATGTAAGTGATGAACCATGGGAATCTACCCCCAAACAAAGAGCACACTGTACACACTGTATATTAGCCAATTTTAAAATAAATTAAATTTAAAAAAAGTGGAGAATGCTCTTTGAGAGGAAGTGGACAGGAAAGGCCTCTCTGAGGAAATGATGTTTGAGCCAAGAAGTGAACCAGACATGAAGGAGAAAACCCTGTGCAAATCTGAGAGAGAATGTTTCAGGCAGAGGGGAGAGCATATGCAAAAGCCTTGAAGCAGGAACTTGCTCAGTGTGTTTGACAAACAGCAGAAGGCCAGTGTGTCTGCCAAGTCGTGGGCTGAAGGAAGAGTCAGAGAGGTAGGTAGGGTGAGGTTTTTGCCACCCTTGAGGATAGCAGCAAGAAGTTTTAGTCTTATTCTGGGTGTAAGAATTGAATAGCATAATAGATTCAAAGCGGCTTGTGTGCCACAAAACTGATTTAATGGATATGCTATTATAGTCATTCATTCATTCATTCATTCAACACTCCCCTGGTCCCACACCTGTGCTAGTCCCTGTCCAGAGTGCTTTACTCAAGAAATTCAGATTCAAAACACTTTAAGCTAGATTTCCTGGATTCTAGATAGACTATTAATGGACCAACCCTGTCCTCAAAGAACTCATAAACTAAGAACTGAGCAAGTGGGAGAAGCCCAGAATAAGGCAGTCCCCAGAAACCCTGCCTCCTGATTCCTCCCAAATTACCAAGACATTAAAAGAAGACCTGCTTTCTGGGCATGGGGAAATTTGTAATGGGCCATTGCAAGTTGAGCCATGACTGCTTTGAGGATGGTCTTGGAACAGTTTCAGGGGGAAAGACTCATTTCTAATCATCCAGAGATTTACTCTTGGGATTTAGTGTAGCCTCTAGGAAATTATATTAAATACTCTTCTCCAGCATGAAAAGGAAAATGCACAACAGTGAATCTACAGACTTACTAAGCAGAGGCCTGAGGATTTGTATAGCCCCACATTGGTTTGCTGGTCTCAAGTCTGGAATCGCCCTATGAATATTTGCAAGGAATAAAGCAAAATGATATGTCAGGGACATAAAGTAATCACAACTGATAAGTCCATGCAGTGCTCAAGATGGGGAGGATTATTGGACAATCACCCAAACCTAGAATCTTTTATACTTAAAAAGTAGGGGAGAAAAGTATGTTTTCATTATCCTTGGTCTAATGTGTTTGCTAGTTTAATCGTTTTTCACTGTTGCTTTGGTTTTAGTTTTCTTGATTATAAATAAAGTTAAACATATTTAAAATTTTTTAAATGTTTATTTATTTTTGAGAGAGAGAGAGCAGAGGAGGGGCAGAGAGAGAGAGACAGACAGACAGACAGAACCTGAAGCAGGTTCTAGGCTCCAAGCTGTCAGCACAGAGCCTGACACGGGGCTGGAACTCACAAACCGTGAGATCGTGACTTAAGCTGAAGTCAGAGGCTCAATCAACTGAGCGGTGGCACCCCAAGCATATTTTTTTAAGAAAAGGAGGAGGGCTGTTTGTCTGTAAATAATGACTTTAAGCACTAATTATAGCAACATTAAACAAATAATCTTTTGTTTGTTCTTGTGAGCATTTGGCGTGACATTTTCTCTTCTTTCTAGACATACATGAGTAGAGGTAAAATATGTTATCAAAAGCAATACCAGTTAGGGGTGCCTGTGTGGCTCAGTTGGTTGAGCATCAGATTCTTGGTTTTGTTCAGGTCATGATCTCATGATTTCGTACGTTTGAGCCTAGCATTAGGGCTCTGCATAGAGCCTGTTTGGTATTTTCCCTCTATCCCTGCCCCTCCCCCGCTTGCACTCTATCTGTCTCTCTCAAAATAAATAAAGACAACTTAAAAAAAGTAGCTAAATACATGTCTAATAAGGCTATTGTTTGTCTCTTATGTGTCAATTCCTTCTACAAGCAGGTATGAGACACCACCTCTATTCATAAGGTTGTTAATGCTGGCTCCTGCAACAGAAATCTCACAAATCTTAGCACAGGAAGGGGTTATATCTCACCCATCTAATGTCTTGTGTGGGTGGGTTGGCTCTCCTACACCATTATTCTCCAGACAGCCACACAGGGTTCCAGACCACTGCTGTCTTGTAGCTATGCCATTAGAACAAGGGGCTTCCCAACCATGATGACAGGGGAAGTGAGGGCAGAGCAATTGTGTGGGATAGTTTTAAGGGTTTACCTTGGAAGCGTCTTGCATCACTTTTACCCACATTCTATCAGCCAGACTCTAGTCACATGACCCTACCTAGCTTTAGGGGAGTCTGGGAAATGTAGAAGAGCAAGCACATGGATAGATGTGAGCACACACAGCCTCTACCAGACACTTATGCATCAGCCCTGGTGCTTGTTGATGAGAGGATAAGGGGAAACAGAGACATGGACCCACCCATTAACTCATGGTCTAATTGAAAATAAAGGGTATACATAGTTATGCCATAAAGCAGCATATAATTGCCACATTATGAGAATTATTGATCAGGTATCAATAATCTCTCCACACTTTAAGTGGCAGTCTAGGCAGAGGAAAGAGCAAGACAAAACTGTGGAGGACAGAGAGCATGAGACAACACTTTAGCAGGAGGCAGGGACATGTGAAGGGGCAAGTGGCAGGAAACAAATCTGAAAATTTAACTTAGGGTCAGACCAAGGAAAAGCTAAGGAGTTTCAGAAGTAATTGACTATTTTTGAGAAAGGAAAGGAAAAATTAAGTGAAAGAAACTGTTCAGTGAGCACCAATTCAACCAAAATAAGAAAAGTATGTAATCACTTTGTGCCTTGGTTTCTTTTTCTGTAAAATGGAGATACTAATATTTACTTGTTATGCTTGTTGAGAGGATTAAGTGAATAATATGTGTGAAGTGCTTACATGTATTTACACTAGTTAATACATGTAATTGTGCCTGACATAGGAAGCATTCATATTATCTGACAAATATGTAGTTTTGGTTTCCTAACACCTCTAAGGGAGGCAGTCATAACTCAAAGGACAATTTTGATCAGGCCAATGAAGAGATATCCCCAACAGGTTGACAACCAGGGTAAAAGGAGTAAAATATCCACAATGAGGATAGACATGATTTTCTGGAAGTCCTCATATATCAGGAAGGCCACATACCCCTCCCCCCATGAACCTTCTTGCTTTAAGATAAAAAGTACATCCAGGCATATTCCAGAGGACATAGGGAACTGTCCAAGGAACCTTGGGCAAAACCACATTGGCAGTTAAGAGAATTAGTGCTGGCCTCAGATCGTCTGGGGGACAATTCCAGCTCTGCCACTTATAAGCTGGATGACCTTGTACAGCTTATTTAAAACCGCTTTAAATATCAGTTTCTATAGGTGTAAAATGAGGATAATACTTTCCTCATGGGGTGGTTGCACAACTAAAAAATATAACATGTGAATGGCATTCAACATTGTACCTAGTTTTCACTAAATGTTAAAAAATACTGCTTATTATTTACTAATATTTTTAAATTATTTATTTATTTTTGAGATAGAGAGAGCACAAGAAGGGGAGGGGCTGAGAGAGAAAAACCCAAGCAGGCTCCGAGCAGTTAGCACAGAGCTCGATGGGGGGCTTGATTCCATGAACCATGAGATCATGACCTGAGCCAAGATCAAGAGTCAACCAATTCAACCGACTGAGCCACGCAGGTGACCCTATTGTTTGCTATGATTAATTAAAAGGCATAAAGCCAAATAAAAAACCTAAATTCTGTAGCCAAATCAAGAGTCAATAAAAATTTACATGTCTGGATATTTGAAAACAATTCAAATCATTTGTAGGTTCATTTCCATTTCTATTTGGATGTTTAGAAAAATTTGGGCATAAACTCAGAGAAGTGGCTACATCTAGTCAGTTGTTTGCCCTACCCAAAAGAGAACCTTTAAGCATATTGCTGACTTAGGGATAACTTACCTAAATCCACCTCAGCAAAAATGCTACAGTTGAGTTTTGACCCTGGTCAAGTCCTATTGTGACCCAGAAAAATCCTGGGTCTTATACCCTTGGAGGGAATATAGCTGGCTCTGTTCATTCCAAAAGGGATCCATAGAGCATTTGAAGGAAGTATACAATGATTCCTCTACCTCTCCAAAGCCACCCACCCCTGGAGCCATAAACAGGGCTGGCTCCTGCACCCATGGCAAACAGTGGCCTTCTCCTGGCCTTGCACCTCCTCTGAGCAGCCCTGCTCAAGCTTACTGTCTTTCCTGGTCTTTCCTAAGGTAGAGACTGCAGTCTAGGACTATACCTTCTAGCCAAAACCCATGGAGCCAAGTGGGTTAAAAGAGCCACTACTGCCCACTGAATTTTCCAGAATCAGTCTCTCTACTTAAGACATCTTTTTTCTTCAGCCAAAACCAAACCAACACCAAAAACACACACACAAAAAACAAAACAAATAACCCCCCCCACACACACACACCCCAGAAGCTGCAGTTCTAGTGAAGAAAGTAGTTGCATATAATTCCATAAACATCTAAACTCTGAATCTTGTTTGGACTCAGTGGCCCCTATATCAGCCCATTCTCAATGATATGAAGAAGGATTAATTCAGGGAGATTAAAGGAGGAAGACTATGGAAAAAACTAAAATCAATGTGCATGATTTATTTCCACAAACATGTCCTGAAGCCTACTGTGTTCCAGGCCCTGTTCTGGGCACTGGGGATGAGTAAAATCCTGTCAGTGGCCTTAAAGAGTATAAGTGGGGGAGATAGAAGATTAAATCCACCAACATAAGGACCAGAGAACAGGGTAAGTATCAAAATCAGAGCAACTCTCATGTGAGGCATCAGCACAGTGGAGCAGGTAAACATGTCAGAAAAAGTCTCCTCAGGGACATGACATTGAAGGTGAGTTTCTAAGGTTGAAGAGGAGTTCACCATCAGGTGTAGACATGCATAGAGAAGTGAATCAAAGGGAGGACGTTTTCTAGATCTTGATATTCAAAGTGTGGTCCATAGACTAGAATCATCATTATCACCTACACAATTTCGAGACCCATCCCAGATCTGCTAACACCTCAACAAGATCCCTATGGGATTCATAGACACTATAATACCTCTGAACAGTCAGAGCAAAGGAAGAAAGGACAGAAATCTGTCTGCTCAGGGAATTGTAAGAAGCTTAGACTAACCAGGAACCAGTGAAAGGCAGAAGTAAATGAGGCTAGAAAAACAGATCCCATACCCACACCACATTTGCAAAGAAGACAAGACCCTCCTTAACCCAAGGTCCTCCTCTTAGAACACCCAGACTTGTCCAATAGCAATAGAAACTCAAACCATGGCCAAGTGAGGGACACTAGCAGCTTGACTCTGGCATCTGTCCCACCTGAGACTAGAACTGACCTCCATTTGCATTTCCTCCTCCAGGCATGGGTCTATTAGAGCCAATTCAGCTGTCCTCTGCCCACATCACCAGACACCTCTGATGAAAGTTCATACAGACCAATCAATCACACCAATTTTAATTAATCCTAATTGTCCTGTTGGGATTCCTTGCCAATAACTAAGATATGGTGAGTCACAGGCATGACTTCATCATGGCTCTCAGAATTTCCATGGATGTTGTAGGCTTCTGTGTACAATGGTAAGTATAAAGATGTGTGTGCATGTGTGTATATTCATCTCTGCAGCATAGTCTGAATAGTTCCTCAGACCACCATCTCCTCCCTCCAGTCTGTGGTCTCTCCTCTGGGAGTAAAGGGGGATCTCCTAGACAGATCAGAGATGGACACTGGTAAGGACCCATGACCTTCATTCAAAGAATCTATGGACAAATGCTTGATATTTTGTGTCTCCTTACCCTCATCTCTTGACACACTCATGGAGCTGTTTTCCTCATCCCTTAATGCATTCTGTCCTTATCCCCAAATGCTACATGCTCCTTCACATGGTCTTTGAACATGCTGTTCCCTCCACCTGGAATGTCCTTCCCATTTTCTGTCTGCCTAAAGAACTCTTGGCTCAAGTTATACCCCTCCTGAAGTCTGCTGTGATCCTCCTGGGAAGGGTGAGTGGGGCTCTCCTCTCTCTCTTCATAGTTCATAATCCAGGCCTCAATTTGAACCCCTCATGTTGAACTGAGGCTGGGGTCTGGAGGACTCTTCCAGGGCAGAAATTATATAACTTACATTTGTCTGTTCCCTAGCACCAAGCACATTTCTTACTACAGGGTAGCTATTCAATAAATGTGTGTGGGGAAATTCCACTTTATTGGGACTGAGATAGAGCACACATTTTTGTGAACAAGTTTAGTCAACCAATAAAGTTAATTTTTATTAAATCTGCATCATGATGTAAAGAATTCAAGGCAAATCTACAGTGCCCCAATCTTACATCAGTGCTGCCTGAACATCCACAAGTAAAAAGCAGAGGAAATATGTTAATTGAAATATTGGGTGTTGGGGGGAGAAGAAGACCTAGGGAATGTGGCCATTTTGCAAAGGCTGGTACAAAAGAGATGAACAATGTCTCTCCTATCAATGTATCTCCTATCTGAACCTCAGAGTCGCCTTGAGCCAGCCCAATTTAAGAAGCTTTTGTGTATCTTTTCAAACCAGACTAGACTCTTTCAGTGAGGAACAAGGAGATGTGTGAATGAGGCACTTCAACAACCAGGAGGAGCAGGTTCCACCTCCAGCTGCAGCTCCCATGACCAGCAGTGCAAGATTACACTTGGAGTTCTGGGTTACAAGGGGGAAAAGCCCATGGTGGGGAACTCCTTTGTGTCCCTATACTTGGAGCAGGTAATTTACATCAAATTGTGGCGGGAGGGTTCAAGTGGCAGAGTAAAAGGCAGGTTAAGAAGATGGGTAGCCAGGGGGCTCCTGGGTGACTCAGTCAGTTAAGCATTGGACTCGTGATTTCAGCTTAGGTCATGATCTCACAGGGTGGTGAACTGAGTGTGGAGCCTGCTTAAGATTCTCCCTCTCCCTCTGCCTGTCTCTCTCTCTCTCTCTCTCTCTCTCTCTCTCTCTCTCTCTCTCTCCCAAAGAAGGAAGAGCAGGAGGAGGAGCAGAAGGAGAAGGTGGTGAAGCAGGAGGAGGAGGGGGAGGGGAAGGGGAAGGAGAAAGAGAGTAGCCAGATAAGCTGGGGTCACATATAGGCTCCACCATGGACCAACCATGTAACCTTGAGGAAGTTTCTTGACTTTGCCAAGGCTCAACTTTCTCATCTATAAAATTGAGGTAGCTTTCTGTGGGGCTGGTTGGGAAGACTATGTGTAGTGCTTAGTAATAAGTGGTGCCTATTATCCTATCTCCCCACCTGACAGTCATTACTGCCAGAAACAGAAAAGGTGTCCATCAGGATTCAGGGACTCATGGCTCTTGTGGTGAGGGTCAATCCAAAGCAGAATAAAGACCACAGTCTCATACTCTGAGTAAAGACCCTCCATCTCACAGTGCTCTCCAATGTTGTATTAATTAATGTTGTATTAATCATTTAATGCAGTATGGTGACCAGTTGAGAAAATTACTCTGTGCATGGTTTTGGCTATTTGAGATTCTTTTGGAAAAACAAAGGAAAGAAACTTCTGTCCTCCCTCATCACTTGATGATCTACTCGGCTCTGGTTGTGATGGGGAGGCATGGCAAAGCCCCTCATTTACCATAATACCACACAGCTCTTCAAGGGGGCAGTAAGTACATGGATGTAGAAGTCTTTCAAACACCTTAGATATCCTCTTCTTCTATGGGTGCTTGGTGAACATCAAATAGAATTATTGTTGATAGAAAAGTCACCTCTGTATTGGGTACTAGAGAGGACTATCATCTTGTTTGTGAATAAAATGAACTTCTGGGGTTTCCAGAGTTTCCATACAAACCTATTAGAGTCACCCTGCTGCATAAAACACTTCCTGGGCACCTTCCAGTACTTCTCCTCGGAAGTACACAGGTTTCGGGAAGACAAGATAACCCACAAGGACCAGAGGTCAAAGCCAGACCGAGGTGGTGAGATGATCATTGGGGCAGTTTGGAAAGTAATTGGCAGCTTGCTTATCAATATCCCCTCCCCCCATGAACCCAACTAAGCTCCACAAGGACCCTGGGTTGGTCTCATTTGGCCCTGAATCTGTCGGATTTAGCACAGTGCCTGACACATAATAGCTGCTCAGTATTTCTTTGTCAAATGTTTGGGTTACAATCACGTATATTATTGTAAGAGGTAGCACAGTGGGTAAGGGGGAGGGCAGGCTGAGACCAGGCTGTGGTGTTCAAATCTAGCTCTACTACTTGTTACTATACAGCGTCAGGTAAACTGTTTTGACCTCTTCATTTAACTGTCTTAGTTTCTTAATTTGTAAAACAGGAACAGTAATAGTACTGACCTTGCAGGATTGCTGAGAGATTTAAATGAGTGAATGCATATACACACCTAGTGCCTAGCACATGTTTAGCACTAGATATTGTTATTATTACTGTTTTAATTATTTATTATTATATAAATAGTATTTATTATTGTTATTATTACTGTTTATTATTCCATAAATTATACCTTGAAATGTCTACAAAATATGACAACATTTAGAAAGGCATAAATGAGTGGGGTTCCCAGATATAAGGGAAGGTGGAGGAAGGTGGCACTGAGTCAAGCCTTGAAGGATTATCAATTTGTGAATGAACAATCTGGATAGCACACAATCACAAATCCTCAGGTGCGTAAAATAATAAGTGTTTATGACAGTAAATGTCAGCTAGGGGTGTGGTCTGTGCTAGGTTGGATGGGTGGCTCTAAACTGTAGGGTGGGATGGACATGTTAGCCCAGGCATAATCTTAAGATGATAGCACAGGTGCAAAAGAATAAAAGGAAACTCACAAGGCTGCTTAAAACCTAGACCATGGGGGAGGGGATGGGGGAAAAATGTTACAGAGAGGGAGGGAGTCAAACCATAAGAGACTCCTAAGGACTGAGAACAAACTGAAGGTTGATGGGGGGTGGGGGAGAGGGGAAAGTGGGTGATGAGCATGGAGGAGGGCACTTGTTGGGATGAGCACTGGGTGTTGTATGGAAACCAATTTGACAATAAATTATATTTAAAAATAAACTTAGATAAAATAATAAATAAAATTCTTGAAAAAAACCCAGCTAGGCTTAGAATTGGCACCTTGTCACTTCTGCCTCATCCAGAATAAGATATGACTGAGCCCAATGTCAAGGTGGAAATATACTCTACCCCTGTGGTGAGAGGAGCTGGCACCTTCACACAGCAAAGGGAATGCTTATTGGGAAGCATGAATAATTGAAGATAAAGATGCCATCTTCCCAAGAAGAAGAGAGTAGAGAGAGGCCATCCTGGAAGCAAATGTGTGGGGGCCATGGCAGGATTGTAAGGTGGCTGGTTGGACTGGAGAGGAAGGTCCTTGGATCAAGCATGTGAAGAAAGCCTTGGGGAGATTGTCACCAATAGCAGCCAGATTTAGACAGGTCAGATAAATCCAATGGCTTCCTCTTGCACTTGGAACCAAACCCAAAGGTACTAAACTGAAGCATCTTGTAGCACTAAGAAGTAAGGAAGTACTAAACTAAACAAAACAAAAATCAAACAAAACCTAAAAATCAAACAACCAAAAAATCACAATAGTAGTATTTTAGAGAGACCCAGGAGCAAATGGAAAGAGCCCCAGTGGCCAAATTTGGAACAATTTGAGCAAGAAAATAAATAAAGTAGTATTGGTTTATAACTCAAAGTGTAAAATAAACATCCAAACTGATATAAATAGAAAATAAATTAAATAAATAGAGTAGACAGATATCCTATGAAGAAAAAAGTCAAAGCTCTTGCCTAATCAGTAAGACCCCATATACTCTAGCCCCTGCCTACCTCTCTGACCTCATCCTCTTATCCACAGTGTTCTAACTACACTGCATTTCCTGGGAGATTTGCATCTGTTATGCCTCTACATGGAACATTCTCTTTTTTTAAGTTTATTTATTTTGAGAGAGAGAGAGAGAGAGAGAGAGAGAGAGAGAAAATCCCAAGCAGGCACCTCACTGTCAGCACACAGCCTGAAGGAGGGCTCAATCTTATTAACTGAACCGTGAGATCATGACCTGAGCTGAAACTAAGAGTTGGATGCTTAACTGACTGAGCCACCCAGGCACCCCTACATGGAACATTCCGCCTCCAGTTCTTCACCTCTTGTCACTCAGGTCTCAGCTCAAATGTCACTTTCACAGAGGAGTCTGCCCTGACCATTCCCTCTTCCTTTGCCTCCTTATTTCCTTCACAGCACTTAGTTTTTCGAACATAGTCTTATTTATTTTTTTATTAACTTGTTTATTTGTGTTCTCCTCTAGTTTACAAAATAAACCATGAGAACAGTAGCTTTGTCTGCATTCTTTACTACTGGGTCCCTAATGCCAGGCACACAGTAGGTGCTCAGTAAGTATTTATGGAATAAATGGGTGAGTAAGTGACTACCTATTGACCTCCATATTCATGAAGCCAGGCACAGTGCCTATCATGGAATAAGGATGAATACTGTTTTTTTGATGTGTTCATGGATTAACATATAAGTCAATGAGGAGATTGATGAATGAGCAAAGAAAATAAGGACTGAGTATGAATAAGTGAGTAAAATATGTCTGTAAGATCTTGGGCTGGGCCCATATAACACAACAGTAGTGAATTCATCAGTCCAGGTTCATTCTGCAAAGTTGACTGCATATTGAGCTAGAGGAGAGCTGCACTGGTTGGATTTATGGATCATTTGGACCTCAGCTTTTGGAAATGCCTGTTTGGGGTAGGGAAGGGAGGATGCCTGTGAACCTCTCTTCTCTGAACACTTAATGACGCTTTTGGAACAGGTCATTTAGAGAAGATGCTCATCTCTATGAGGCCCAAGGTATAAAAATAGATGGATTTACTTATTGAAATGACTCCTCACCATATTTTCCCTATGTGGCATAATGATTAAAACTCATAAATTACCATTAAGTGTGAAGTGAACAAACAGTGAGTCTGTGAGTATCTCCTCTATCTCAGAACTGGGTCTTGGGAGCCCTCAGGGAAGATGTGATGTTCTGCTGCAAGACACTTTAACTGGTAGTCCAGAAGCCACAACAGGAAAGAATCCCAAGGGACTCAAGGTCCCCAGACATAGAATGAGCACAGAGCCTCTGGAACCTGCTGCTGGGGTGGGGAGAGTCAAGAATGATGAAGGACTGAAGATACCTCACCATCAGGTGAAGACTTCTGTCAAGTTTTTTTTTTATGTTAAATATAATTTATTGTCAAATTGGCTTCCATACAACACCAAGTGCTCATCCCAACAGGTGCCCTCTTCTCTCAGGTTCTGTAGCTACTCCTGTGTATAGCCTGTCAAGTGTGGACCACACCCCACCCCTTTGAAGCAGCAAATCTGTAGTGCAATACTGTTCTACCCAGTGGAAGGCATCTGGCATCTGAGGACCGTGGAGAAAGGAAAAATGCCCTGCTTGTCCTATGTGGTCCCAGTGGGGCTTAGAGTGGTGAATCCCAAACTAGGTATTGAATCAGCATCTTCTTAAAATTTTTAAAACAGAAGTTCCCAGGTCCAAGCCTGGACCAATGGGTCAGAATCTGTCAGGATGGGGCTCAGAGAAGCTGTGTTTTTAAAAACTCCTTGAGTACCTTACTTGCCTTCTCCCTATCATCAAAAGAGAAATGAAAAAAATGAATGGGGCAATTGTTTCCTGGCACTAGATGAAGTACAGAACCACGACCCCTAAAAGAAGGGAAACACTTACCAGGAAGACACCACGTCTGTTTCCCAGCATGTTTGCCCAGGAACACTTTTCAAAGTGAAGCAGAAAGAGGGAAACCCAAGCAGACTGCAGTGGTCTGATGAAACTGAGCAGAGTTTGGAGTCTGGGCTGCTACAGTGGTTGGAATTTGTGGTGTGGGGCATTGGAGAGGAGAGCTGCCATAAGGTGGTGTGGGCATGTCCCATGGGGCTTTGGGTGAAGCCTGGTCTTTGGAAGCCCAGAGCAGGACTCAGTGGGGGCTAGCAGAGGGAAGCTGCTTAGGGTCTGAGAACAAAACAGATAATGCCAGAGGCTGTGCAGGGCTTGGCAGTCCAGCTCAGCTAGAATAGAGAAGACTCAGTGTGCATCTCAGGAAAGACTGCTGAATGGCCATGTATTAGAGTAAGGCCAAACTCTACAGCAGGCTTTCTCAGCCTCAGCACTACTGATACTTTGAACAGATAATTTTTTGTTGTGAAGGTTGTCCTATACATTGTACGATGTTTAGCTGCTCCCCCCACTAGATGCCAATAACACCTCCATTTGTGACAACTCAAAATGACTCTAAACATTGCAAAATGCCCTCTGGGGACAAAATCACCCTCCGGTGAGAACCACTTCCCTAGATTCAGGGCCACAACTCATGATTAATGAAAACACTAGAATAAACCACTCCTACACCAGTCCTACCAAAAAATAAAACAAAGCCAAATGGGATTAAGAGGATTCACAAGTAATTTAAATGTCTTTAATAACTCACATCCCCTAAAGGAAAACAACATAATCCAGCCTGTCTATATCACATCATCTACAATATCCAGCTTGCAATAAAACATTACTAGGCAAGCAAAGTAGGAAAATGTGACCCATAATCAAGAAATTGGTAGTTAAATACTTAGTGACACTGTATTGTACATACCAAAGTTGCTTGCTAAGAGAGTAGTTTTCATTATAAGAAAAAGAATTTGTACTCATGTGAGGTTATAGATGCTAACTAAATTTATTTTCGTGATCACTTCACAGTATATGCATATATCAAATCATTATGTTGTACACTTCAAAATTATGTATTATGTCAATTATATCTCAACCAGAAACCCCAGAACTAGACCCACAAACGTATGGCCAACTCATCTTTGACAAAGCAGGAAAGAACATCCAATGGAAAAAAGACAGTCTCTTTAACAAATGGTGCTGGGAGAACTGGACAGCAACATGCAGAAGGTTGAAACTAGACCACTTTCTCACACCATTCACAAAAATAAACTCAAAATGGATAAAGGACCTGAACGTGAGACAGGAAACCATCAAAACCTTAGAGGAGAAAGCAGGAAAAGACCTCTCTGACCTCAGCCGTAGCAATCTCTTACTCGACACATCCCCAAAGGCAAGGGAATTAAAAGCAAAAGTGAATTACTGGGACCTTATGAAGATAAAAAGCTTCTGCACAGCAAAGGAAACCACCAACAAAACTAAAAGGCAACCAACGGAATGGGAAAAGATATTTGCAAATGACATATCGGACAAAGGGCTAGTATCCAAAATCTATAAAGAGCTCACCAAACTCTACACCCGAAAAACAAATAACCCAGTGAAGAAATGGGCAGAAAACATGAATAGACACTTCTCTAAAGAAGACATCCAGATGGCCAACAGGCACATGAAAAGATGTTCAACGTCGCTCCTTATCAGGGAAATACAAATCAAAACCACACTCAGGTATCACCTCACGCCAGTCAGAGTGGCCAAAATGAACAAATCAGGAGACTATAGATGCTGGAGAGGATGTGGAGAAACGGGAACCCTCTTGCACTGTTGGTGGGAATGCAAATTGGTGCAGCCGCTCTGGAAAGCAGTGTGGAGGTTCCTCAGAAAATTAAAAATAGACCTACCCTATGACCCAGCAATAGCACTGCTAGGAATCTACCCAAGGGATACAGGAGTACTGATGCATAGGGGCACTTGTACCCCAATGTTCATAGCAGCACTCTCAACAATAGCCAAATTATGGAAAGAGCCTAAATGTCCATCAACTGATGAATGGATAAAGAAATTGTGGTTTATATACACAATGGAATACTATGTGGCAATGAGAAAAAATGAAATATGGCCTTTTGTAGCAATGTGGATGGAACTGGAGAGTGTGATGCTAAGTGAAATAAGCCATACAGAGAAAGACAGATACCATATGGTTTCACTCTTATGTGGATCCTGAGAAACTTAACAGAAACCCATGGGAGAGGGGAAGGAAAAAAAAAAAGAGGTTACAGTGGGAGAGAGCCAAAGCATAAGAGATTGTTAAAAACTGAGAACAAACTGAGGGTTGATGGGGGGTGGGAGGGAGGGAAGGGTGGGTGATGGGTATTGAGGAGGGCACCTTTTGGGATGAGCACTGGGTGTTGTATGGAAACCAATTTGACAATAAATTTCATATATTAAAAAAAATTATATCTCAACCAAAATAGAGAGAAAGGAAATTGGTAGTGATAGAAACAGATTCTTAAATGGCACAGGTATTGGAATTAGCAAAGTGACCCTAAATCAGCTATTATAAATATGTTCAAAAACTAAAAAAGAATAGATGTATATGATGAACACAGAAATGGAGAATTCCAGCAGAGAAATGGGAACTATGAAAAAAAATCAAATAGAAATTATAAAACTGAAAATTCCAGTATTTGTAATGAAAAATTCACTAGATGGTGTTAACAACAGATTGAAGACGGCAGAATAAAGGGGCAGGAAACACGGAGCTAGATCAATAGAAATGATTCAATATGAAAGCAGAGTAAAAAGAGTTTTCTAAAAAATGAACAATTACTTTATACAGTCAATTGTTTTTAGTCAAACATGTCAAAATTATTCAGTTGGGAAAGAAAGTCTTGTCAGCAAATAGTGTCACATCACAACTCATAGTGTCTCATATCACAACTGAATAGTGATATGAGAAAAAAAAAAGAACCCCACGTCATATTCAAAAATCAACTTGAGATGAACTGTATATTTAAACCTAAAATCTAACACCTGAAAGAAGACAGGAGCACATTCTGGGTAAGCCAAGGTTTTTTAAGTGGGACACAAAGAGCAAAGAACAATAACTATATAAAAATGATAAATTGGATGCCATCAAAATTAAAACCTTTTGTTCCTCAAAAGATACCATTAAAAAAATTGATTCACCACACATGATAGCTACACTTGTGGTGAGCACAACGTAACACATAGAGAAATGAATCACTATATTGTACAACTGAGACTAATGTAACATTGTATGTCTACTATACTCAAATTAAAAAAAAAACTAATTGATTCACTGTTCTAGATGCCATGAAGAATATTCATGATTCATGGGGAAAATTCAAAATATCAACATGGAAAGGAATTTGGAAGAAGTTTATTCCAACACTCATGGGTGACTTTGATGGGTTCAAGACTTCGGTGGGATACGTATCTACAGATGTGGTGGGAACATCCAGAGAACTAGAATTAGAAGTGGAGCCTGGAGGTGGGACTGAATCTCTGCAATCTCATGATCAAACTTTAACAGATGAGGAGTTGCTTCTTATGATGAGCAAGAAAGTGGTTTCTTGAGATGGAATCTACTCCTGGTGAAGATGTGGTGAACATTGTTGAAATGACAATAGAGGATTTGGAATATTACATGAACTTAGTTGATAAAGGAGTGGCAGCGTTTGAGAGGATTGTCTCCATTTTAAAAGAAGTTCTGCTGTGGGTAAAATGCTACCAAATAGCATCACATGCTGCAGAGAAATCGTGAAAGAAGTGAAATCGTGAAATTGTGAAAGAAGAAAAGAGTCGATCAACACAGCAAACTTCATTGTCTTAGTTTGAGAAATTGCTGCAGTCACCCAAGCCTTCAGCATCAAGGCAAGACCCTCTACCAGCAAAAAGATTACAACTTGCTGAAAGCTCAGATGCTGGTTAGCACCTTTTAGCAATAAATATGTTATAATTAAGGCATGTACACTGTCTTTTTAGACATAATGCTATTGCACACTTAACAGACAACAGAATAGTGTAAACATAACTTTTACATGCACTGGGAAAACAAAAAATTCATTTGACTCACTTTATTGAGACAATTTGTTTTATTGCGGTGGTCTGGAACTGAATCTGCAGTATCTTTGAGGTATGCCTATATAGTTAGTTGATTTTTGATAAAGTATCAGAGCAATTTAGTGGAATAAAAGAAGTATTTCCACAAATGGTAGGAACAAATACATAACTGCACAGGGAAAAATTAACTTTAACCTCCACCTTACACCAGACAAAAATTCAATTTATACTGGATCAAAGACATAAATGTAAATGCCCAAACTCTACAGCCCCATGCTTCTAGAAGAAAACCTATGAGAAAATCTTCATGGTCTTGAAGTAGATTTCTCAGACAAGGCCTTAAAAGCATAAACCATGAAGAGTTGGTAAACTTGAATTCACTAAAATTTTAAATGTCTGTTCACCAAAAGACATCTTTAAGAGAAAGAAAAGGCAAACTATATACTGGAAAAAGGTATTGGTATATCTGACATACATCTGACAAAAGGCTTGTAGTATATCTATATTTGCTCTATCTTCTATCTATCATCTACCTATCTTCTATCATCTCCTACAACTCAATAATTAAAAGAAATATAATACCCAAAAAGATGAGCTAAAAACTTGAAAAGACACGTCATAAAAATATATTTGAATGACGAATAGGCTTATGAAAACCATTTGTCATCAGCGAAATTCAAATTACAACTCTAATAAGACTCTATACCCACTAAAATGCCTGTCATCACAAAATGTTGAAATCAGGGATGCCTGGATGGCTTAGTCAGTTGAGCATCTGACTCTTAATTTCTGCTCAGGTCATGATCCCAGGATCATGGGATTGAGCCCCGTGTTGGGCTCCACGCTGAGCATGGAGTGTGCTTAAGATTTTCTTTCTCTCTTTCTCTCCCTCTTTCTCCCTCTCCCTCTTCTCTCCCTCTCTTTATAAAATAAATTAAAAACACACACACAAAATGTTGAAAACAATGTAGAGCAATGAAAGCTGTCATATATTGCTGGTGGGTGTGTAAAATGCTACAAGCACTTTCTTTTTTTTTTAACATTTATTTATTTTTGGGACAGAGAGAGACAGAGCATGAACGGGGGAGGGGCAGAGAGAGAGGGAGACACAGAATCGGAAACAGGCTCCAGGCTCCGAGCCATCAGCCCAGAGCCTGACGTGGGGCTCGAACTCCCAGACCGCGAGATCGTGACCTGGCTGAAGTCCGACGCTTAACCGACTGCACCACCCAGGCGCCCCTGTTACAAGCACTTTCAAAAACTCTTTGGCAATTTCTTGCAAAATTAGCTGTATCCCTACTCTGTGACCTAGCAGTCAGCTCTGATGTCAGCTTCATTGCTAGTGGAGATGGTGAACAAAGAGGTAAACAAATGAAGACACAAGATAATTTTAGATTGTAGATGTGATCTGATAGTGCTTTAACCTGCTTAGCAAGGTTGTACTGGTGGCAGCTGCTGTTATTTTTATCAATCCATGAGATCTTTGAAGGCAGAGATGGTTCTGAATCATTCTGAGCCTCTAGCACAATGCTTGAAGACATCCAAAATGTGTTTTACTGAATGGCTGGCTTGGAATGTGTAAATGAACCAAAATAATGAATGGAAATTGATGAACCCAAACCCACAATTAAAAGAAAGCAATTAAGCCCCACATCATGAAATATTAATAATGTGAATGGGCACTTAGAGAAGGGAGATAGGCTGGAGAAGTCTGGAAAGGCTTCTTGGAGGAGGGCAATTCTGAACTGGTTCTCCAAAGACGGTTCAGAGGCCAGCGGGTGAATAAGAGAACCAGACTGGGCTGGAGGGGATGACTCAGGCGAGAAGGAGAACACTCTGGAGAGAAGCCTGGTTGGAGACACATTGTGCTTCTGTGTTAATAGCCCTGTAGGCAGGTGGCATAGAAGACTCTGCTGATGACAGTCGTGTGACAACAGGGGGTTCTTCTCAGCCCTCTGCCAGGCACTCAGCTGGCTCACAGCCTACCAGCACTCAGAATAGTTGTGTAGGGCTCTCTAGGTGGTGGCCTAAGGGTGATTGTTGCCCCTGTGCTGTCCTCTTTTGGCCCTAGTGGAGTGTCTGACCTACATTAGGCCACTCTCTGAGCACTCTTGACTGACCTCCCAGCAAGCTGCTGCTGGAGGGGCTCATTCCAGAGGTGATTTGTGACTGCAGCAGGGCTGGGGGAGGAAGTGGGGTGGGACCAGAGCTAGCCTGAGCCCTGACCTCAGATGTAAACTAGCTGCACTAATTTTTTGAAAAACAAAATCCCATTTTTAAAATTGAATCATAAACCTAACCTAGAACATTTTTAAAACATCAATGAACCATTTCAAACTAGAAACTTAATTTTTTCCCTAAATGAAAGACCTAGAATGATGGTCTTCAAACATCAGTGATGAAGATCAGCTTCACCTGGTGGACCTGTTAGCCCACCGATGGCTGGGCCCCACTCCAAAGTTTCCCACCATGTGGGTCTGGGGTGAGGCCTAGGAACTTGTATTTCAAAGGAATTGCCAGGTGGTATTGATGCTCCTGGTCCAGGGATCACATTTGAGAACCACTAATCCTGATGATCTAGGAGCATCATGGTATACTCCAGACCCAAATGCCCAGCTTTTTGGTTTTCATTCTTCTTAAATTCCTAATTTGGGATGACAACCATAACACTGGCAACTGTACTTCTCCAGTGGCTACCTCTAATGCTGTGGTTCCTAATGTTCTTGGTTGTTTAAGATTTCCCCTGAAAATCTGGTGTTAAAATTCATGCGAGTCATTTCCACAGTAAAATGCATGTACACAGTATTTTACCTGAACTTTGCTGAGGTTGAATCCAGACCATAATTTCCAGACCAGCATAAAACTGGCCAGGAGTGGGCCACACCTCTACTCAAGAGCAGGGCTTCAGTGCTGTCTGCTGTGTGATTTTAAGCTAACTGCTTCCCCTCTCTGGGACTATGAAATAAGGCTAATCAAACCTTTGGATTATGTTCAGAGAATGGGTCTTTTAGAGGAAGCTGGAGAACAAATCTTCATTTTTTATTTGAAATTCTATTTTTATTGTTTAAAATTTTGGCCATGTGTAAGTTAAAACACAAGCACACCACACACTGCTGCATTTTAGTTTTCTGAATACGTGTACACAGTCTTTTTCATGAAATCCAAATCAATAGCTAATTAAAAATCTTGAATGCCTTTGTGGTGTGGTGCATACAAATGAAATTTAAAAAAATCCTTGGCTGTGTTAGTTTTTAGTTCTCATGTATATAGCAATGAAATCACGCTAAAATGGCAAATAACTCAAGCTAAGTAAATGTGGTATAAATATTAAACATGCACCATCCTCCCCAGGTTGTTTGAGACTCAAGTGGGAAAATGTACGTGAAAGAACTTTAGAAATGTGTTGTCCGCATTTAAAGATTATTTTGATTGGTACGCCCATCATCATAAGGCCTGTGGGGTTGAAACCCTTTCAGGAGCCTCCTACAAGCTCCTTTCTGCTAGTCTCCAAAACCCATTTCCTTCACACGCGAGTATTTTCAGGTGGGAGGCAGGTGGGAGGCAGGTGGGAGGCTCTCCTCTGAGAGAAGCTCAACTCGTCAACATCTAAATCCTAGTGTGAGTGTGTGTACCTATGTGTGTACCCAGGCTGGTGTGTGCCTGTTTGTGTGCCTGGGCAGGTGTGTGCACATGTGTGGATGCCTGGGCAGGTATGTGCATGTGTGTGTGTCTGGGCAGGTGTGTGCATGTGTGAGTGTTCCTGGGCAGATGTATGCATGTGTGTGCTGGTTTGTGTGCCTGAGCAGGTGTGTGCATGTGTGTTCTGGGAAGGTGTGTGCATATGTGCGTGTGGTCTTTATGAATGTATGTATGTATGAATGTATGCCTCCCATTCCTTCTTCCTCTGTCTCTCTCTCCAAATGCGTGCTTGCGCGCGCGCGCACACACACACACACACACACACAGAAATAACAAATGATACATAAAAGCTGTGAGCTGCCCTTTGCTTGTCCTGCAGGCTCTGTCCCCATGTTGGCTCTCTTGTCCTGCTTTCCCAGAGTCATCAACAGCTTCAGAGTTTTTTCAGTGAGCTCACCACTGAGGTCCCAATGGTCAGTCAATGACTCCCTGGCTGTGCAATTAGTGTCCACCTCACACAACAAGCAGGTTCTAATAGGCTCCAGGTCCCCTGCCCTGAAGTTCTCATCTCCTGCTGTGGTGACGTCCTCAGCCAAGCTGCCCTCATTAAGGCTCCTGGCTGTCCTCACCTGACACCGCCTAGACCAGGCTGAGTCTGGGAGGTAGATGGAGCTGTAGCCTGGGAGCAAGGACACCAGGTCCCAGACGGGCCCCACTCTGCCTAACTTGTGAGCATTGGATCATGTCCCTTCCCTCTCCAGGCCTCAGTATCTTCATGTATAAAATGTGAACAGTTGAATTAGGACTATGGTTCTAAGGCTTTCAGGGAGCAGTGGGGCCCTTTGAAGAGCTAATGAAGCAATGGGGTCCTCTCCCCAGCAGGGCACACATAAACATACATGCAAAAATAATGTATGTTTGATTTCAGGGGTTCAGAAATCTTCTAGAGCCCATCCATAAGCCCTAGGATAGCCCTGAGTTTCTTCCCAGCACTAACAACTACACACAGTGATACGAAACTCTCCTCTCTCTACCTCAGTCTGTCTCTCCCTGTCTTTTTGTCCCTCAGTGTGGTTACAGGGATCAAAAGAGGCAATGAATGGAGAAATCTGAACATGTGAGGGATGGCTCATATTATCAACACACAGGCCTCTCTACACCTCCTTATTGACTCCATGATAATAAAATCTACCATTTATTAAGCACCTACATAGTGCCAAATGATGTACTAAGAGCTGTCTATGTATAATCTCATTTAAATTTCAAATTAATCCTCTGAGAGGGGTTCTATTGCCCCCATTTTGTAGGTGAGAAAATTGATCACTATATTTTAATTACCTTGCTTGAGATCATGCAGTCTAAGTGGCAAAGAACAGATTAAGTTTGACTGAGATAGAATAACTAGATAATGGGTTGTCCAGGCTGTCTGTCACAGTGATGACTTTTATGCACTGGAGGAAATAGAAGAAGTGATCCCTGGGCTGAAAGAACAGGGCATCTATTCAAGGACTGACAGATAAACATGCACACACATGTTGGTGCACACATAAATGCACACATGCACATAGACACACATGCACACACACGCACATACACATAGGCACACACACAGGGACTGAAGAAACTGTTAGACCAGTATACATGGACATGGAAGTCAAAGGAATCTTGGATTGAGGTGCCTGGAAGGACCAGGAAAAGAAGTTAATCAGGGGCACTTCCTGGAGGAGGTAAAACTGGGGTAAACTTGAAAAAAAGGGGGGAGGAAAGATAATTAGACAGTGAAGGATGAAGAGGGGCACCTCTCAGGCAGAAGGGCTCTCTGGAAGCATAGGGAGGGCAGAGGGAGACTGGGGTCATTCCTGTTTGGCAAACATTTAGTGAGCACCTACTATGTTACTATGTGCACTCTGCTGCAGTGTGACAGGTCCTGTCCTTCAGCTGCTCAGTGTCTAGTGAGGGTGACAGGAGGCATGCAGCCATGTCAGTGATGTGACTCATGCAGCCAAAGGGTCTGTAAAGAGCCTATGGTCATGGTGTAGCCGCCAAGACATGGCTTCAGAGCCAGTCAGTCCTGGGTTTGAATCCCAGCCCTGCCACTCACTACATGGTGAGCTTGTTACTTACCTGCTCGAGCCTCAATCATCTCATGAGTAAAATGGGGATAATCACAGGCTTTGCCTTGAAGAGTTGTCGAAAGTGTTAAATGAGATAGATAATGCATCTCAAGGGCTTAGCACAGTGCTGACCAAGAATAAGCACTAAACAGTTGTGACTTTTATTGCCGTCATCATTTAGAGCTGTAATAAAGTTATTAGCATGATGCCTGGCACATACTAGGTACTTAAGTATTAGTGCCTGTTCATTCAAGATAGAGGGAAAAATGCTTTTTGTTCAGGAGGAAAAGGAAAGTGTCTGCTTTGCTCCCTTGACTGATGTCCAGGGAGTGAATCACACAGTTCTTTAGGAGAGGGGCGACGTGCTAATGAACTGCACAGATTTAGAGAACTGGACACCCATCAGTGACAACTGGTAACTCTGACAGGTGAAATTGAACACTTAGGACATTTCACTTGATTCCTTTCAAACACCCAGAGAGAGACAGTCCTACATCTCGGCTTTTCCCTTAATTGGTCACATTTTGAAGCATGCTGCTTACTTGTGACCCTGGAGTTAATAAACAGCCAGTCAGAGCCCTCACTGTATTGAAAGCAGTTTACAGGAAGGAGATTTGCTGGGTGCCAACAATCATCCACTGGGGTTTTAGAGCAAATTACCCATCCGTCAATTTCTCTTCTCCTAGGAGGTATTGTTTCAGACCAAGGGATCCTTGCTAGAAGTGAGATCAATAAATAGAAATTCAAATTTACTCCAAAGGCACCTAAAACACACCATGTCCCCAACTGGCTCCATTTTCTCGCCCTCCCCCACAAAGCAAATCTCCTTTCTGCCTCAGCTGGCACCGAGCTGTAGGCTCAGCATCCTCCTTGCCAACCCCCTCCCTCCTCACCTTTAATCAATCACCAAATCTGATGATTCCCCTTCAGAGGTGTCTCTCCACTCCCATTCCCACCACCCTAGACCCTCATCTGGTGCTAATGAGACACCTGCCATTGTCTCCTAAAGGCTCCCCCTGCCGCCATTCTTGCTCCCTTTCAAGCTATTCTCCGTGTGGCTGCAAAGGAGATCCTTCTAAAATGCAAATTCAGTCCCATCATGCTTCGATTAAAACTTTTCAAAGGCTCCCTGTTAACTTCAGGGTAAAGTCTCAGATTCATATGATGGCAAGCAAGGTGCTTCAAGATCCCAAGGCTGCTTACCTCCCCACCTCCTTGCTCCTTTCTTGTGCTACAATGAATGCTTCAGCAGGACCACAGGCCCTAAAAAGATTCCTGGTTTTTCCCAGCTATGCGTCCAATCCCTGGATGCCCTCCTTTCCTGGTTGGCCTGGAAACTTCATCCCTTGCCCTCCTGTGAAGCTCCACCACTGATATTACCTGTGTGAAGCCTTCTCCAACAGCCATCTCTCCTAGAAACGGAATTTATCACCCTGTCTTGTAACTATGTGAATAAATTTCGATCATTAAATACATCTTACTGTATTAAAACTCCTTAGATTCCAGCCCATTCTCTATTTCAAACTGAGAATGAGGTCGGGATCCTTGCATCTTTGTATCCAAAGTGTGGAGCCCAACAGGCTTCACATGGATAATTTCATTTCACCTTTACAATATTCCCATTGTACTATTAGTACCCCTGGGTACTATTAGTATTTCCATTTTACACAGAAAGAAACTGAGGCTCAGAGAGATTAAGCAACTTGTCCAAGATCATACAAGCAGTAAGTGTCGGAGACAGACTTGAAGTCTGGTCTAAGTGACTTGAAAGGGCTCAAGAAACGTTGGTTTCTTTACTGGATGTTGATCAGGCACTCATTCTTTCAAGTCACCCTCCCCACCCTGAAAACACATTTAGAGCAAAAACCTAAAGGATGTTAATGGAACTGTTTAGGTAAATACTTCATGTACTGAGGGAGTCTATGTATACAAACTTTTTCAAAACAAAACTGTGAACATGTAGTCATGGGAAAAGCCTGAATTTAGAGAACTGGGGTTTGGAACAACTCTGATCACTTTTTTTTTTTTAACGTTTATTTATTTTTGAGACAGAGAGAGACAGAGCATGAACGGGGGAGGGTCAGAGAGAGGGAGACCCAGAATCCGAAGCAGGCTCCAGCACAGAGCCCGACGCGGGGCTCGAACTCACGGACTGCGAGATCATGACCTGAGCCGAAGTTGGCCGCTTAACAGACTGAGCCACCCAGGCGCCCCTCTGATCACCTTTTTGTTGCATCACTTTCCTCAAGCGAAAAGCTTCAGGTGCCTGCATCTGGAATGGCGGGTACCAGGAGGCTGTGAGTGAGGGTGGTGACGGCATCCATTAGGAACAGTAACAGTAAATTACAAGATTCCATTCGCTGACCATTGATGACTGTGCTGAGCACGTGGCATGGCTTAGCTCTCTGATAACTTGCCCAGGGCTGCACTCCACCAGCGAGCAGCAGAGCTGGTACTTAATCCCACGTCCACCTGCGGCCAGACATCACTACTACACGCTGCTGCATATTATGGTCTGCTGAGATTTAAGCAGTTTCAGTGACTGGAAGGAACCCTGAGGTGGAGTTTCTGGAGTCCGAATGCTCTGCCCAGTACCATGTGATAAATGCATTGTGTGCACCTGGGGTTGTGAAGGCCACCACAACCAGTAAGCAAGAGTCCAAGTTCCTCAGTGCATCCACCAAGGAGGATTAAGACCTCCTCAGCATCCTCAGGAAGGTAGAAGCAGCAAAGAGGTCAGGGGAACAGGAAACCCCTGCATTCTTGACAAAAACAAAACAAACAAAAAAATTCCTGGCACTTCTCCCAGCCTGGCAGTGAAAGAGTTAACCTAATACTGCCTCTATGATGAATGGCTATAATACTGTCTATGTAATGGGTTTCCTATTTAAATTTTGTGAGGATTTAATCAGTTGGGCGCAGCTGTGCAAGATGCACCATAAACTATGTTGAAAAATATGTAGACATATACATTTATCTGCTACAAATTAAGCTCACTTAGAGGTGGTCTTAATGGCCCATGTAGCCATCATTACAAGCATAAATTCTAAACTGTCTGTTTCCAGTGAATTTGCTTTGAGAAAAAAATTAATGCTCATCCTTAGCAGAGCAGAGTAATAAATGAAAGGACCCTTAATTTGCAAGGCGCTAATAGCCCAGCCATTTTTCATTAGGAACCCCACACTGGATCATGTATGGCAGGGTGGCTTCATGGGGGATTCCACTGCCCAGGCTGGGGAGGGATGGAGCTGCCTTTCTGGAGCCCTACCCTCTGTGGTTTATCTGGTCTGCTCAAAGGAAGGTTGAAGTCCTGGTTCCAAGGAAAGGCTGTCACCCACATGCCCATAAGTTTGGGCTGCAATCCTTTCATGCAGAGATGCACACTGGGCTTTCCTCTGGCTGTCTTACTCTGCACAAAGACAGCCCAATAGTAAGTACATATCTTGGTGCAAATGAGAATTCACAGAAAATGGAAGTTCTGCCACTTTCTTTTAGGTCCCAGGACTGGAAGGGGGACAAGGTGGCAGGGTTTGAGTCCCAGCCTACTACTCTGGCACAGCTTCATCCTGGGAACTCCCTTCTTCTTGCAGAAACCAAGAACTGCCTGTTTGTAAGATGTTCTGTCTTTTCTCACATCCCAGTTGATCCTTAAATTACTTATAGTAACCCCTGGAGGTAGGCACAGTGATTTCCCCCACTTTAAATATGGGACAGGCCCTGGACATGGGTGAGGCTAGAGAAGTATGTAGGTGAAAGTTTAGGGAAACACACACTCTCATGGCCTTGCAAGTGCCAACTCTACGTTTGCATGACCCTGACATTGAATGCCTCCTTAACCTTTGTTCCTTAAGTGCCTTTCTTGTCTCACCCTAGTCCCAGTCCTGGATGGGGACCTCAAGGCACAAAGAAGTTGAGTGACTTACCCAAGAACACATAGGTGCCACGTGAGAGCTAGAGTCTAATTCATAGCCAGCTAACTCCAAATTTCATTATCTTTTCCATGTGCCAGATAATGCCCACGTGAATTGAGAAGTTTGATTTCGTTCAGCCCATGATGGACACTTCATATGACCCAAGCTGTATGGTAGAAGTTTTCACACATTTTTCTTGTCTCATTTTCTTCTTAGAAACTTGTACTTTCAGAAATCATCTTGTCAATTCACTTTTTTCACTTGTTTGTGGCGTGTATGCCTCACCAGAATATTCACCATTTTCTCTCCCGTGGTTGGAAAAGTACTTGACACATTATAGGCATTCAATAAATATTTGTTGAGCAAATTATCTTATTCAAAAAACATTTAAATAAGAAGTTATGTGAAGCTAGCCTGAATATCCTAAGGCCCAGTCCCAGATGCTCAAAAAATGGAATAGAACAATCTAGAAGATTGGGTTTACTTCCTCTCCTCTAAGTATCAAGTATTCCCACAACTCAACCACCCTAGGAGAGGGACTTGGTGTTGAAAAATCCAACCAGATAGAAATTCAAATCTGGGTTGGTTCATTTGGGTTCTTTTCCAGAAATCAGAACTGCAGAAACACATTCACTGTCATGTCTGATGGCAAGCATTTGGATCACACTAAAAAGTGGTAGAAGGATTAAAATGCTGAAAATAAGAATCTTAAAAAAATAATAACAATAACCTATTGAAACCTGACCAGTGACAAAGACACCAGCACTACTCTCCCAGAAATGTCTTGAGAAGCAAGCTACATAGTTTCTTTTCAGACCTAGGACACACCTCCCAGAGCTCTCACCCCCTGTGTCTGGCCACTAGACCAGCCTTCCTATTTGAGACAAGTCATCAAATAGGGAGACAAGTTGTTTCTCCTCCAGTCCCCCTCCACGAAAGCTCCAGCATGACCCACACCATATTTGTAGCAAGCATCAGGAGAGGAGAATAAATCTTTACAGATATGGCCTGTGGTTCTGCACAATTTAACAATTGACAAGATTGTGGAAACAGGCAAGAGTTGTTACTGAGTTAGCACCATTGCCACTGAAACAGATGAAATTAGAAGCAGCCACAGAGAGGCACTTGTCCCCCATGCTGAACACCTGGGAGAGGTGACCATGGGAAGCTGCACTTACCCCACGGTAGGTTCCAGCAGATGGTGTCCACACAGGACAGTTTTGGTGGGCACTGAGCAGACTGGAGTAGGGAGGGGCCAAGTGCAGTTTTGGAGTTCATGTGCAGAGAAGACCAGGCTGAATCCCTGACAGATCACACTGATATTTAAAGCTAAATATATGACTAGACATTTCACAGATATTAAAAACTTTTTGCAGCAAGTAGGGGTAGAACTCATCTAAACCCATGCTCAATGCCAGACAAAGCTAGAGGCCTCTTTTCTTCACTAACAGCTTCTCAGTCGGCACCTCTTTGCCTGTGGAACCCCAATCTCTACCTCCTCACCTGACTCACCTCATGCCATTTTCCTCTAGGATGCTCTCTCTGATGCTTTATCCTGCTCTAGACTGATTACAATTTGCTTATGGTAGTCTTAGAACTCCTGCAAGGTACACCTCTGCCCCCATTTTGGCCCTTCCTGCACTGAGTCTGCCTCCCATTCAGCCCTGGGAGGGCAGAGGCCACAGTGATTCATCCACTGAAGCTGCTGGTCTCCTAGTCCAGGTAAAACCACTAAGTAGAGCTTGTAATAAATGAATCAATCATGGACTATACCAGAGCGTCCCAAACTTTAAGGTGTATGGAACTGGTTCAGATGAAGATTCTGTTTCACCAGGTCTGGGAATTGGCATTTCTAATAAGTTCCCAGGTGAGGACCATGCTGCTGAACCTGGGACCACACTTTGGGCCTGGAGGGTCTACATCACCATGTCAAGTATACACAAAGGGCTATGATGAGTACAGAGAGACAGGGCCTATCTCAGCTCTAATCGAATGAAATGAGGTGGTCAGGCAGCCTGAAATCTCTCAGTCTCTTTAGGTTTCACAGAGCAGATGGGCAATCTACCTGCACTAGCCCTTAAAGAATGTTTTACCAGATGTCCTAAGTACATGGTAAGTCTTATCCCAAATGAGAGGCTGCTGATACGCAGGCTGGGCTTTGGGGGATGGGAGGTTCTGCTGGGTTCCTCTGAACGTAGTAGCCAGTGTTGCCCTGCTGTGACATGCCCAGGCTCTGAGCCAGCCTGTGTGTGGTTTGTGTCCTGACTGCCACTTAGAGCCTGTTGGGTCCTGGGCAGGTTACTCAACCTCTCCATCTTTAACATGGAGATAATTATAACATTTCTCTCGGTGTGGTGAGGGCTGGCCAAGAAAACATATTCTGGTTGAATCCTAAGCACTGGATCAATGTCAGTTGTTCTTACTACTCACTTAATGCATAAATGGAGACCTGTCTCTACCTCAGCCCAGAAGAACTTCAGGGCAGTACTTAAGCCCAAACTGGAGACACAGGAGACCAAGAAAGTTGTCACTATTGAAAAGAAAACCGTAGGCTCAAGGTGGAATCACTTGTCCCCAGGACAGCAAACCAAGACTTACTTGCAGTTTCATCCTCTCTAGGAGTGGAATTTTAAACCAATCAATATGGAATTGTTTGGTCTGCACCAAGGAGAATGCCCTCTCCTTCCCTCAAAGGAAGATGAGGTAATCTGCATGGTAAGACCCCTCCTGCCCTTGCCTCGAAGGGAAGGTGACCTTGCCTGAAGCAATCTTTTCTTTTCTTTGGTAATAACTTCCCTGCCCACCCTCTTTCCTATAAAAACCTTCCATTTTGTATGACTCCTGAGAACTTTCAACTTGCTATATGGGTTGCTTCCTGATTCATGAATCCCTTAATGAAGCCAGTTAGACATTCAAATTTATTTGGCTGAATTTTGTTTTTTTAACACTACCCAGCTGTTATGATGTCAATGGCACAGAGTCAGTCATCTGCCTGTAATAGTGTTTTAAACAGGAGACTTGTTCACATGTTGACCCATGCAGATATGAATTCAAGCTACAAATCTCCCCCACAAAGGCCAGGTGCCAGTGGAGCTCTGTGGTGCCTGACTCAATGTGCAGGTCACCCTGCCTGGCCACTTCACCTTCTGTCAAGTGGTGAAGGAGAATTTTGTCTCCTAGGACTAGCACTTTTTAGGCATCTCCGTATCTCCCCACAGGGTCTATTTCCTGACTTTAGCGAAATGGCAGAATTGTGAAGCCGAGTGTTGCCAGATGGAAGAAGGTTCTCTCCAACCTCTCACCAGATAGACAATGGCAGGTGCGATATTGTGATTCATAAGAAATATGTATTTGGTCACACACATGACCAAAATGTACTTTTCAGGCATATTTGGTTTTTGTCCACAGTTCCTGGCTCAGAGCTCCCAAAACCCTTAAAATTTTCTGAGTGATAAGAGCAATGGGAACATCTTTTGTGGCAATATTTCGTCTCTTGTCTTCATTCCTGAAATCACTTCAGAGCCATAAAGGTAATATGAGTGCCTTCTAATTCATAAGGAGCCCCTTTCCACCACAATTGGGGTTATGCAAATGAGGAGACTTTGGAAGGTACCAGAGGATGGGGCAGGTTGCCAGAGGAATGAACCATGGAGAGTTGGAATTTTCAGTCCCACCCCCTGACGTTCAGGGAGGGGAGAGGGGCTAGGAGTTTAAACAATCACCAAGAACCAATGATCGTGCCTATGTGATGCCTATAGGATAAAGCCTCCATAAAACCCAAAAGGCCAGGGTCTGGAGATTCTCCAGGTTGGGGAACCAGAATGCTTTCATGTGCAACCATGCCAGGTCCCAAACTTCATAAAGACAGAAGCTCCTTTATTTGGGACCTCACCCTGTGCATCTTCTCATCTGACTGTTAATTCTTATCCCTTAATATTGGTAGTAAACTGGTAAGCTAGTGAGTAAACTAGTTTCCTGAGTTCTGTGAGCTGTTCTAGCAAATTAATTGAGCCCAGGAGGGGGTCGTGGGAACCTTTGATTTATAGCCAGTTGAGAAGAGACTGGCATCTGAAGCAGAGGGCAGTCTTGTGGGGCTGAGCCCCTAAGATGTGGAATCTGATGCCATCTCCGGGTAGAGGGTGTCAAAATTGAGTTGGATTGTATGACACCCAGCTGGTGTCAGAGACTTGCTTGCCAGCGTTGGGGGAGTCCCACTACTGCCATGTCTGATTTGGTGATCAGAAGCTCTAGAAGTATACAACAAAGCAGAAAGGATGAGTCCTTCCCAAAGAGGAACAGCTACATCACTTTGGGATTGATGTAACTGAGTCAATCCCTGCTAATAAAGTGCATCTTATCTGGCCTTAAGAAATTGTCTTTCTTGAGCACTCCAGGGAAAGAGATCCCTGGTGCTTTCCAGCTCATGTGTACCACTCTTGGCTCATTCTCAATCCAGGATCTTCCTCTCTGAGTGAGTCATGCACAGCTTGGACCTTGCATGGGGCTTGTTCGTTCTCACCCCTATGGTCTCACCTTGATTGCTCTCTTCTCAAGCTTGACCAGATGCCAGGATGCACAAGGGTAGTCCCATCATCAGCCTCTCTGAGAGCACCCTGCTTGTTTCTTGCATAGCACTTGCCGCTACTTCTAGTTGCATATTTTTGTTGGCTTACTTGTGTTTTGTCTAGCTCCCTTGCTAGACTATGAGTGTCACGAGGCCAGGGCCATGCCTGTTTTTCTCACTGCCCCATCCCCAGCACACAGCCCTCTGGCATGATGGGTGATGTGTACTCCGTGCTCACACTTTCCTAAGGGATTTTCCCTGCTTTATCCCCTCCATTCTTCCAAAACCCCCTACAAGGTAAGTACTATTATTAGACCCATTTTTACAGATGAAGAAACAAAAAAACAGAGACATTTAGTAATTTATTCAAGGTCACATCGGAAGTAGTGGATCCATGAGACTTTCCAGGTTAGGCTGACCTTGGAGCTGGCCCTCTTGGAGAGAAAACTGATGCCTGTCATGTCATGGATGCTCAGAAAAGAATCTGCTAAATAAATGCAGATTAGAAGCACTCCATGCAGTACAACCCAAGCTGATTTCATTCAACTCAGTTAACTCAATTTAACCAATACTCATTGGGTACTTTGTAGTATGTTAGGTGCTGTAGGGACCTTACCCTCAAGGAAGTTAATGGTGGTTGTGGCAAGACAAGCCAGTTCTCTCCCACATGCCTGATTAGCTCATCGGATGCCCTTGGGACACTTGCATCTCATGACTGAGTCTAAGATGCACACAGATTCTATGGTCTTGGCTTCCACTTCACCATCCTTTATTTATAGATACAGATGGGAAAGCTCAGAGAAACTAGATAAACTTGCCCAAGGGCACAAGCTAAAGTAGGAGTAGAAAGAGGATTTGAATCTTTCCAGACTGGCTCAGGAACCCCCATTATAATATACAACCTCACAGTTAAAAGAGAGAGAGAGAGAGAGAGAGAGAGAAATTTAAAAGGACACACTAGATTCATTCAGCCTAAGTTTTCTCACATGCGGTTAAAGACAGTCAGCTGCAGATAGGCAAAGGCTTGTTTGCAGGGGGATAGCCAGGGAGGGGCTGAGCTGGGACCCTCAGGACAGCACAGTACTCGACAAGCCTCCCTACACGTACATCCACGTGGGCAAGAAGCAAACTGTCAGGAATAAGAAAGAAATACGTGTCTGGTAGAATACTTCAAGAAGGCTGAGACTTACGAGTTCAAGTTCAAGCATCTTTTTCTGGAAAATTCTCTCCAAGACTTAGTTCAGCCCTGAAGTCATATTTAGGAAGTACAGCAAGTGCAAAAGCAGTAGTTTGCAAGTTTCAGCCATTTGTATTGCTACTTGATAGGGCACCTGTGGTGTTACGTACTTAATGCTCTAAACATACGTACTTTCAGAAACTTAAAGTTTTTTTAATTTATGAAAAATACAGGCACTTAAAAACAGTCCTTAAAAAGCTCTAAGTGGAAAATGAGTAATATTAGGTGGTAACATTTAAAATAAACACAATGGAAACAAAACAGTGTTATTAAATGCAAACCAGATATTGTTACCTCACCTCACTAGGAGGTCTGCTCTGCATTTGTTACAAAGGGAGAAAAATTCTGTTACAGAGGTATCAAAGGCATGCTAGCACCAAGCTAAGCCTTTCATCCTGCTATATACAGAGCAAAAGTAAAGTAGACTTGAAAGGGAACCATTTATCTGTCTGGGTGAGTCAATATGATTTAATGCCATCTGATGCCATGGGCCACCAAAAACCACTTTGGGCACCATCTGTACCACACATGTCACACTGTGGGAGACACGGGCTGGGAGAAAGAGCATGGCTTCACATCCTTTCTCTGCCACCTGCTAGTTTTGACTTCAGGTAAGTCACTGCTTTACTCTGGCCCCTGGTTTTCCCACCTGTAAAATGCAAGATTAGACTAGAATTTAGTTACTAGGTGATCTCTCTGGTTCTTCTGAGTCTCACACTCTATGACTCAATTCAGGGCAAGTGATACTACTTTCCGCAAACTGCTGCACTCAGATATCGAGAATGTGCCCTTGAAGAGCAGTTCAAAACCACCATCTTTTCCACTCAGGGCTCGTTCCTGGGCTGAAATCAAGTTGCACGACTTTCCAGAAAGGCTTCCTCCATTGGCAAAGGCCATTTGGTCTCATGAAGAAAGGTTCAGGGCTTGGGCGGGAGGAGGACTCAGCAAATAAAAGCCTGTTTGATTCAAGAAAACCTGCCTTAGTGGGCAATTGGAGCGGTTCACTTTGTTTAGAATATTTTGTAGCCAGAAGAATTATCTGCAATGATAAAATTTATACCTCCCGGCCTTCAAATAAAGATGAGCCCAGGAGGATATTGATGGCATCATTGTTGTTCGAAAGAGAAAGAAAGAGTGGCCTGGTGATTCCATTGTGTATGGAATAAAAGGGTCGGGGAAACAGATCTATTTTCAGATTACAAAACTGCACACTATGGCGCCCCCAGGTCGGCTCATTCTTGGACCATGACAGCTCCTCTCTGGGAAGCCGGGATGTGCTTCCAGCAAACAAGCACAGGCTTGGACCCCCTTGGGGCAAGGGCCTGATTTAGGGGCACAAAGAAGTGCAATCACCATGTGCTCCTACGACTGCCAGGCGGGCATTCTCACACACCTGGGCCCATGGCTGCTTCCCTCCCGCCTGCGGCTTCTCCACTGCAGCAGCAACCCCCCCCCCCCCATTCTTCTCTGCTCATCAAATTGTCTCTGGTTACCCCTGGGGACACAGTGAACTAAAAGACAGCATTCGGCCCTGCTTAGGGATGGAATGGCTCAGGAGCCATAAAACCAACAGCTTCATCCCCTGGGATTAAGCATTACTTACGGTTTCCAAATTCTACTTGAAGACCACGGGGTTCGACTAGTAAGAGAGCCAGGATTAGAGCCCCCAGCCAACTGTCTACTGTGCAAGCCTCTGACCATGGCAGGCAGCCACTGTAGGGACCAAGAGCCTGGTTCTGGAAGGCTGGCCATCTTGGGTTTCAGTCACAGTTCTGCCACTTAACCCCTCACCAAGCCTCAGTTTCCTCATCTATAAAATGGGGGTAGTGATATTAGGTACCTCACAGAGTGCAAAGAATAAATGAGGTAAAACTTATTCTGCCCTCAGCACAATGCCTGGTGCACAGGAAATGCTCACGAAATACTAAGCGGTTATTACTAAATTAATGCTGACAACAGTAACTGCTTTTCCCTCCTCTCTGCTCACTCACTGTTCCTGCAGCCTCCACCATGGAGTTCCTGCTTTCTCTCCAAGTGTCCTTAAATCTTGTCTTGAGAGTCAGGTCACCTCCTTGCGCTCACCACAATTCCCACCTCACCCTGAGGCCCTTAGGGGTTCGCATCCTCCTCCAAAACTGGCTCCCTGGTGGGGCTGGACCAGGATGGGGAAGGGGCAGCCTGGGCCCCATAACTCACCCAGTCGCCTGGCTGCTGCTCCCGGCACAGAAGGCATTAGCAGCACCACATCTGCTCTCTGTGCCACCAGCAAATCAAGAGGCCTTCTTCTCTTCCTCCAGCAGGTTGCCATTGTGTTACCTCTCAAATGTCTGTCTCATGCGGCTTGCCCAATCTAATTTCAATCACCCCTCCCTCTTGTGTCCTGTGCCATGCTCCTCCTTCAGGAGTCATCCCTCCCCATAGACCTGGCCACATCCAAACCAAGGAGTTAAGCCAGATGTAAAAATCATTACAAATAATTGGCTGACTCATCACTTGGATGGGTAAGTGGTGGGTGAGGTAGGACCACGACCCCTAACTGTGGATATGAATGCTACTCTCATCCTTTTCCCTCCTTTAGACCAATGGTTGTCAGCCCCGGGGTGATTAAAAATATTCCAGTGGGCAAGCCCTACCCTAAACCAAGGAAATCAAAAGCCCTGAAATCTGGGCCAGACTTGGCAAAACTTGTTGGGTTATTGTAATGGCCGCCATGGCTGAAAAGCACTGGTGAGAAGCTTGGTTTGGAGGAAAGAAAGCCAACTTCTCTGTGAGTCCTCATCAGCCACAGTCAAGGCTGCAGAGGCTCCTGGCCACC
The DNA here is from genome assembly GCF_022079265.1 of Lynx rufus. Lineage (NCBI taxonomy): Eukaryota > Metazoa > Chordata > Mammalia > Carnivora > Felidae > Lynx > Lynx rufus. The sequence continues at coordinate 23,194,473 of NW_025814830.1, read as the reverse complement.
AGCCTGTCTCTGATGGGTGGGGTTTTTGTTCTCTGAGGGGCTCTCCCCCACCTCGCTGGTAGTTCCCCCTCAGTGGGAGGAAACTTGAGGCAGGCATTCGAGGGCATCCTGCTGCAGAAACTTTTCAATCCTTTACTGAGGCATTGGGAGAGGAACTGGGCAAGCTCACTTCAGACTTTTGTCTCAAAGTGCCAAGTCACAGTGACCTTTAGGGCTTTGTTTTTCTCACCCATGAAATGGGTGACATTTGAGTAATGACATTTTCCTCACTGTGCTGCTGGAGAGTTAAGTGAGATAACATATGCCTGAAAATAACCAATTCACTGCAGAAAATGGAGCAAACACAGCTTGCATGAGCTTTTTCTTTTCCTAAATCCTTCATCCTGGGACATGCCAGCCAGCTCCTCCTGCCTCAATGGGGATGCCCTGGGTCTTTGGGAGCCTATTAGCTGAGCCAAGTGGAGAGTTAAACATCCAAACTGACAAGGGGGCACAGAGCTATTTCAGAACACCCCACTGCCCCAGCAGATGGTTCTGGGCCAGATGGCTCTGGAGGAGGAGGGCAGCCAGGTGTCTATCGTGGCAGCAGAGATGTGAGAGGAAGAGTTCACTTGTCCACCTCCCCACCTTCCCTCGGATTTCTCCTCCAGAGGGGGCGCTGCCCAGCCCTGACAGATGTGCAGTCTGGGAAGGTTTCCAGGTACAGCATCGGGAAAGTGGGCAATTAACCCCATACCAGGACCTGCTCTGGCAAGATGTGAAGTCGGTGAGTGCGTCTTGGTGCTTTTTGGCTCTCCTCAGTCATGTTTCCTCACCTTCAACCAATGACCTTCTGCAAGGTAAAGGTCTACACTCCAATTTGCCAGTTCCTACCTCTCTCTCTCTCCCCAGCCCTTCAAAATTTACCCATACTAGTTCCATTTTCCCCGGGGCTTTGTTCTCACCTGCTGAAGTGATTAATCCAATGCAACAATCCATGCCAAGGATTCAAATCCTAATGTGTCTCCCTCCCAGGACTTCCCATGTGATTCTTACTCTCGGTAGGATTTCAGAATCACCACAGTTCAGGGAGGGAGAATGTGCTTTTCGTACCATTTGGGAGAGTACCTGCTCTACCCAAGTGAGAGGACGCTGCAAGGAAATCAAGGAACTCTGCCACTTGCTGGTTGTATGGCTCGGCTCTGAGCATCCAGGATTAAACAGAGATAAGAGGAAGGGGCAACAAAGCTGTGCACAGACCTGAATGGCACCAGCATGGAAATGACGCAGTGTGTTTCCTGCACTTACCTCAACACTCTTTTGCCCTTCTAATGGTGAGCTGCATTTGGAGGCCAGAGGCCAACCAAGCCCTACACTCACGGGAGGCACTGACTAGTAGGGTATTTAAAGTCCTATGCTGTAGGGGCCTGTATTAACATTCAGGAGCTGCCATAACAAAGGACTATAGACTGGGCAACTATACCAACAGAAGTGCATTGTCTCACAGTTCTGGAGGCTGGAAGTCTGAGGTCAAGGTGTGGGAAGGGTTGGTTCCTTCTAAGTTCCATGAGAGAAGTGTCTGCTCCTGGCCTCTCTCTTTGGCTTGTAGATGGCCTTCTTCTCCCTGTGTCTCTTCATATAATCTTCCTTCTGTGAATATCCATCTCTGGGTCCAAATTCCTCTCTTGTATAAGGACATCAGTAATACCAAATTAGAGGCTCATCCTATTCATTATGACCTCATCCTAAGTAATTACATCTGTAAAGATTGTATCTCTAAATAAGGTCACATTCTGAGGTACTAAGGATTAGGACTTTAACATAAATTGTGTGTGTGTGTGTGTGTGTGTGTGTGTGCATGTTGGCAGGAAGGACATGATTAAATACATAATAGGGCTTCACATGGTTCTGTTGTCATACAGTCTTGAATTCCAATGATGGGTGACCTGACTTAAATGAGTCCTTCAATGATTCTAAGCCTCACTTTCCTCATCTGTAAAATGGGGACAAATGGGCTCTACCTAGGAGGGGTATTTTCAGAAAGAGTTAAGATATTGTCTATAAAGCATTCAACTTACAGCTTGGCACAGGTGAGTCTTCAAGAGACACCAGTTGTTATTATGATTATTCCACATGTGATGCCACATGGGAACTCTACATGCCACCCAAAAATAAGGACACCTTACACCATGTTACTGGCCAGACTGAATCCTCAGCTGGGTACCTAACCAAGTCTCCTATAGCCCAAGGCTCAAGGAAATGCTGTATAGAAAAGAATAAAGATTTCCATTGCCATGAAAATTCCTCTGGTAAAGAAGCAAAAGATTTATGAAAGCAAGGAGTATGAGCAGAATTAATCATTCACATAATAGCAATGAATGTTATTTTATGTTTTTAACAGAAGCAAGAATTTTTTTTCTCAAGCAGACTCTTCCTTGAAGCTCAGTTTCTTTTGTCTTTGGAGAGAGCAGATAGCTCAGAACTGAAGTTCTAGTAACTTGGAACAATTCTCTGGGAATCTTCCTATTTCTCCTATTTCACACTCATTTTCAAATATTGTGAGTGACCAAAAGGGAACAGATTCCTACTTAAATGTATCTCCAGTCCCCCAAACCCAAAGGTCTCCTGCCTACAACAGAAAAGCACCACAATTGCCATGTTCCTATCCAATTAGGAGCCTGAGCTGATAAAATATTTCCTGCCAAGAATAGCAATTCAAGAGAAAGAGAGAGAAAGAGATTTTCTTCTTCAAAAGTATGGGGAAAAAAGCTTTTAATCAGAGAAGCAGATCTTTCTTTTTACTACTGAGGATAATATGATATGAAATTCTCCTCAAAACTGCACATAATGAAGGTAAGAAGAATCATGGGAAAATTCCCTTCTGTTTCTGTAAAATTCTGATGGAAATGGGAGCATTGTGAAGTGTTTGGGTTAGTTAGCCTGAATTAGCATCTATCTTTTCTCAAGAGAGAACATTCTCTCTTTAGTCAAAGAAATGGCCCTGGCTGCCTGTGGTAGGCTCAACAATGGTACCCCCAGTATGTTCATATCATGATCCTTGGAAAATCAAACACCCACCTAGATGTTGCAGTGAAGGCAATTTGTTTTTGGTGGTGGTGGTAATTTTTGATATGGTTAACATTTATACCAGTAGTCTTTGAATCAAGTGGATTACTGTACATAATGCAGATGGGCTTCATCTAATCAGTTGCAGGCTTTAAGGGAAAGACTGGGATCGCTCAAAGAGGAAATAACTCTCTTCAAGACTGTCTTTAGGCTCAAGACATCAACTCTTCCCTAGGTCTATAATCTAACAGCCTGCCCTACAGATTTTGGACCTGCCAGCTCCTACTATCATATATACTAATTCCTCAAAATAAATTATCTATCTATCTATTTACCTACCTATCCATTGATTCTGTGTTTCTGGAGAGTTCTGACAAATACATATGACAAAGGAGACTTTGCAGATGTCATTAAGTTAGGAGTCTTGGAATAGGGAAATTATCTTGGATTATCTGAGTAGGTTTGACACAATCAGAATGATCATTATAAGAGGGATGTAGGAGAAGTTAGAATCAGAGAAAGTGATCTGATGACAGGAGCAGAGATCGAAGTCATTTGCTTTGAATATGGAAAAGGGGGCCACAAACCAAGGAATACAGGCAGTCCTTAGAAGCTAAAAATGACAAGGACACAGATCCTCCCCTCAAGGCCTCCAGAAGAACCAGCCCTGCTGGTTACTTGACTTTAGGTCTTTTGACCCTGTAACTGAAAGAAAATAGATTTGTGTTGTTTTAAGCCACCAAGTTTGTGGTAATTTGTTATAGCTGTAATAGGACACTAATACAGTGTCCCAGAACTACCAAAGGGAACTTGTTGAGTATGTGAAATTAGAAGTGCCTTTAGAGCTCTTTATTTTTAAATATGTATAATTATTGCCATTAAGGATTCAGTCTTACTATGTAAATAACTTATAAATAATTAAAAAGGCAGACATCTCACAACAAAGAATATTGATGAGAAACTCACAGAAGAAATGGCGACACCAAATAAACACCATAAATATTTTGGCCTTACTGATAATCAGAGATATGTAAGACAAAACAATGAAATACTATTTTTTATCTACCTAATTAACAAACGTCTTAGTTGATAATATTCACAAGGGAGAAGACTGTGGTGAGGCAATACTTCCAAACATGCTAATGGAAGTATAAATGTCATCATCCAGAAGTGGCCTTCACAACATATATCATGAGATTTGAAAGTTTGTATCTTTCCACCTACGGTTCACTTGAGGAATCTAGCCTAAGAAAATAATCAGGGATGGGTACAAAGATGAATAAAGTATTACACCACTATACATGGTATAATGAAAACAACTGATCAATGTCCATCAGTGTAACAGTGGTTAAGGAAATCATAACAAATATTATGCAACCATTAAACTGAGTGTTTTAAAAGTCTCTGTAGTGGACTGATGTCAGCAAAAATAATGGTTCCAAAAGCAATGGTTCCAAAAGCCCACCACTCCATAAAAGCAATGAAAAAAAAAACTGGTAAAAATAGTCAGAATCTACATCTGACAGCAAATAGCAACCAGAAGAAAACTCAATCAGGAAAAGTGGTTGAATTTCTATAAAACATATTTTAACTGGTCCTGGTCCATTCCCTGCTCCCCAGCTCCATGGTAGCCTTGAAAATAACAGCTTATATTCCCAATACTAGCTGCAGAGAAGCAGAACAAACCTAAAGAGTTGTAATTATTAGTTTTGAGCAGTCTGGTGTTTCCCTGGAACACTAGCTTAAAAGGCTTGCCATTACTTTACCTAACTCAGTATTCACCCAGTTCTGAAGCAGCTACATGGGAGCATTTGTCAAAAACACTTATAGGCAAATGTTTTAGCTGCTGCTGCCTTAGGCGATGAATAATGTTTGGGGCAAAGAATAGATTAATCATAAAGCTTGGGAGGAAAGGCAGGGGAATGAGATGCTTTGGGGAATAAAGGTTTTAAAAGGCTCCAACCTATTCCTGGGAATCTAGAAGGCCATGTGCATTCACAGGGATGAGCACATGCTCAGGAAAGAACTAAGTAAGCCCTAAACTCTCACCTCTGCCTGACCTTGAGATTATGCACAAAGAAGTGAAGGCTAAATCACAGTTTAAACTTCCTGGCTGACTGTTGAAGACATGTCACGATATACACACAGTCCATCTTCCAAGACGAAGAGGAGATCTCTGTCCAATCATTATCTGACCACTAAGATAATGGAACAGAGACTTCAGTGGCCACACATGATGAAGAATATGGACTTTACAAAATTAGTTCAGAAAAGCCACTAAATGAACAGCCACCACAACAAGCAGCAACAAACCCATGGGAAGTGGGATCATCTGACTTCCTGAGTTTCCACATTATCATATTCAAAATGTCCAGTTATCAACCCAAAATTACAAGCTTATAAAGAAAAAAGAAACTATGGTCCCTACAAAAAAGTAATTAATGCAAATAGCCCCATGAAGTCCAGACATTGAACTTATTCCAATCAAAAGATAGACATTGGCAGAATGGGTAAGAAAAAAATCGTCCATTGTAAGCTGTCTACAAGACAACAGAAACCTAAAATACATAGATGAAAAAAGAATAGAATTGAAGGGAGAAAGAGACAGCTCAACTGTAATAGTCAGAGACACTGATAGTCCATTTTTGACGATGGATAGAACAAGTAGACAGATGATCAGCAAGAAAAGAGCAGACTTGAACAACACTATACAATAGCGAGACCTAACAGACATCGTAGAATACTATACCCCATAGTAACAAAGTACACATTCTTCTCATATGCAAATGGAACATTCTCCAGGGTAGACAAGATATTAGAGCACAAAGCAAGCCTCAGTAAATTTTAAAAGACTGAAATTATACGAAATATCTTCTCTAACTACAATAGGAGTAAGCTGAAAATCAAAACTGAAGGTAATCTGGAAAATTCAAAATAGTAGAAATTAAACAATACATTCTTAATGTCCAGTGAATCCAAGTCATAAGAAGTCACAAGGCAAATTAGAAAATAGTTTGAGATGAAAAAAGTGAAAATACAACGTGCCAGAGGCTGTGGGATGCAACAAAAGCAGTGCCAGAGGGAAGTTTATAGATGTAAGTGCATATAATCAAAAAGAAATCTGAGATTAGCATCTTAACCTTCAACCTTAAGAAAGGGAAAAATAGGGGCGCCTGGGTGGCGCAGTCGGTTAAGCGTCCGACTTCAGCCAGGTCACGATCTCGCGGTCCGTGGGTTCGAGCCCCACGTCAGGCTCTGGGCTGATGGCTCAGAGCCTGGAGCCTGTTTCCGATTCTGTGTCTCCCTCTCTCTCTGCCCCTCCCCCGTTCATGCTCTGTCTCCCTCTGTCCCAAAAATAAATAAACGTTGAAAAAAAGATTTTTTTTTTAAAAAAAGAAAGGGAAAAATAAGAACAAATTAAACCTGGAGCAAGTATAAGGAAGGAAATAATCAAGATTAGAGAAGAGATAAGTGAAATAGCATATAGAAAATGGACAAACCCCCAAAATTGGTTCTTTAAAAAGATCAACACAAAGGCAAAATTTTAGCTGGACTGACCAAGGGAAAAAAAAGAGAGAAAATTCAAATTACTAGAATAAGGAAGGAAAGCAAGGACATTACTACTGCTCTACAGAAATAAGAAAGGATTATAAGAGAATACTATGAACAATCATATGCCAAAGAATTAGACAACTTAACTGAAATGAACAAATTTCTAGATACATACAAATTACCAAAACTGACTCAACAAAAAATAGAACATCTATATAGATCTACAATAAGTAAAGAGATTGAGTGAGTAATAATAATAATAAAACTTCCAACAACAACAACAACAGCCCAAGACCAAATGGTTAAAGAAAAATCAATATCAATCCTTCTTAACTTCTTTCAAAAAATGGAAGGGAAGGAAACACTGCCTAACACATTCTGAGACCAGCTTTACTCTAATACGAAAGCCAGATAAAGACATCACAATAAAACTATAGACCAATGTCCTTTATGGATATAGCTGCAAAATCCTCAACAAAATAGCAAGCTGGGGCACCTGGGTGGCTCAGTTGGTTAAGTGTCCGACTCTTGATTTCAGCTCAAGTCATAATCTCGCAGTCATGAAATGGAGCCCTGCATCGCACTCCATGCTGACAACTCAGAGCCTGCTTGGGACTTTTTTCTCCTTCTCTCTCTGCCCCTCCCCCTTCTCAAAATAAATAAATAAATTTAAAATATATATTAACAAGCTGAATCTAACAGCATATAAAAAGGATTATTCACCATAACCAGGATTTATCCAAGGAATACAAAGGAAGTTTAACATAAGAAAATCAATGTAGTACATTCCCTTAATAGAACCAGAGGGGGAAAAAAAACACATGAGCATTTCAATTGATACAGAAAAGGCATTTGACAAAATCCAACACTCCACAATAAAAACACTCAACAAACTAGGAACAAAGGGAACTTCCTCGATTTCATAGAGGACATCTATAAAACAACCCGTAGCTAACATCATACATAATGGACAAAGACTGCAAAGACTCCCCTCTAAGATCAGGAACAAGATAAGGATGCCTGCTCTTAGCTATTCAAATTGTGCTGAAAGTTCTAGCCAGGGCAATCAGACAAGAAAAATAAGAGGCATCCAAATTGGAAAGGAAGAAGTACAACTATTACTACTTGCAGATGACATGATCTCATACATAATCATAGAGAATGCACAGAAAAAGTTATTAGAGCTAATAAATGAGTTCAGGAAAGCTGCAGGATACAAGATAAATATGTAAACATCAGTTGTATTTCAAATCATGAACAATAAACAATCCTAGAATGAAATTAAGAAAACAGTTCTATTTACAATATAATAAAAATAAAAATATTTAGGAATAATTTAATCAAAGAAGTGTAAGTCTTATACACTGAAAATTATAAAACACTGTTGAAAGAAATTTTTTAAAAACCTAAGTAAATGGAAAGACATTCATGGATTGGAAGACAGTACTGTCAAAATGGCAATACTCTGCAAATTGATCTATGGATTCAGTGCAATCTCTACCAAATTTCCAACTATCACATTTATAAAAGTGGACAAGCTGATTCCAAAATTCATATGAAAGTACAAGGGACCAAGAAGAATGGCCAAAATAACTTCACAAAAGAAGATCAAAGATGGAGAACTCATGCTTCCTGATTTCACTACAAAGTAAAATTCACTACAAAGCTACAGGAATCAAAATACTGTGATTCTGAATAAGGGTAGAGTTATATATAAATGGAATAGCATTGAGAGCTCAGAAATAAAACCATAAAGCTGCAAGAGTGCCAAGACCATTCAATGTGAGAAGGGAAGTCTGGGAAAATTAGATATTCACACGAAAAGAATGAATCTGCCCCTTGTTTCATACAATATACACAAATTAAAATGGATGAAAGTTTAAAATTTAAGAGCTAAAACTTTAAAACTCTTAAAAAGAAAGATAAATCTTCAGGGGCTGAGGGTGTGGAGTAATGGAAGTGAATTCTTAATGGATATGGGGGTTCTTTTTAAGGTGTTGAAAATGTTCTGGAATTAGCAGTGATGGTTGCAAAAGGCATCAGAAACAACCACATTGTACACTTCAAAATGGTTAAATTGCTAATACTTATGTCTTGTGAATTTTATCTCAATAAAAAATTTTAAAATAGTGACTACATTAAAGTAAAATCAGTCACTTAAAACTATTAAGTAAATTTAAAAGAAAACTGTCATGATATAGGAAATATCTTATTTAATAAAATAACAGATGTATCAGTTCCCAATTATGTAAAGAATCAAATGTGAGTGTGTGTATATGCAAGAAAAAACTAAAAAGAAATTATGCTAAATGTTAATGATGATTATCATTGGGTGTTAATTTATATTTTTTTTCCTTAGAGCTGAACTGCATATCTGTATTTTATTATTTTTTAATTTTATTTTTTATTTTTTAAAATTTATATCCAAATTAGTTAGTATATAGTGCAACAATGATTTCGGGAGTAGATTCCTTAGTGCCCCTTACCCATTTATCCCATCCCACCTCCCATAACCCCTCCCATAACCCTCAGTTTGTTCTCTGTATTATGAGTCTCTTCTGTTTTGTCCCCCCTCCTTGTTTTTATATTATTTTTGTTTCCCTTCCCTTATGTTCATCTGTTTTGTCTCTTAAAGTCCTCATATGAGTGAAGTCATATGATATGTGTCTTTCTCTGACTAATTTCACTTAGCAGAATACCCTCCAGTTCCATCCACATAGTTGCAAATGGTACAATTTCATTCTTTTTGTGCATATCTGTATTTTATAATGATATAAGTGAAAAAAATAATTTATCTAAGTGAACATTATTAATTTTTGTTTTTTAGTTACATAGGTAATGTGAATATTCTCACTGTAAAAAGAGAAATGAAAGAGTACAAACAAGCAAACAAAAAAGTTCCCTTCTATTTTCCACCTGCTGGTTGACCAGTTTAACCCTGGTATCATCATTTGGTTCATGTCTTTCCAGGTCATTTACTCTTGCTTTACAGGGTACATGCATACTCATTATTTTGCAATTGTGCCGTCTTCTTACTCATGCATCTCGGAAAGTCTTTGGTGCCCTCACAGAGCTCTAGCTTCTCATTTTCAATGCCTGCACAAGACTCCACAGTATCGATATAATGTATATGTTTAACCATTCTCTTGTTGGATAAAATGTTCATCATTTTTTAGTTTTTGTGCCACAAACAAACTTTCTTGGTTGTGCTTCTTTGAGTACTTGGGAGAGGATCTCTCCAAGAGAGCTATCAAGCAGTGGCATTGCTAGGTCATGAGTTATATGCTCTTAAAAATTGTGATGGACTCTACCACACTGTCCTCCAGAAAGGATGTCCCAATGGTTCTCCCACCTGCAATGTATGAAATAACCTGATTTGCCATTATGGGTTCTGTCAGTATTATTTCAGCCACATATTCCTTTATTATTAGAAAAGAATCAGGCATTTCCAATGTCTTTTCCTTTAGCTTCAGTAACCACCATGGGCACCACTGGACAGAGGGGCTATGTTTTAACACTGATGCTGACTGGTTTATCAGGGGAAACATCATTCCCTCATTTTTATCTGCAAGTGAGAATAATTAGAGTTATACCTGGTAAAACAATATTAAGTCTGATCTCTGTACAGTTATTTGAAGTTTGCAAGGTCCTTCTGATCCACAAATCACCCCGTGAGCCTCAGGGCACTTGAACAAAGTAGTGCTAGGTCCAAATCCTGATTTTTCCCCTTACTGACTAACTAGGTAATTGTGGGCTCCTTGCTCAGCTTCTCTGAGCTTCCATGTCCTCATTTGTGGTAGACTGGGGCTCATGGCAGTGCCCACCTCATGGTATAGATGAAGTGAGATGATATGCTTGGCACATAGGATGCCTCCATAACAATCAAATCATGTTTTAATTAGCAGTACACAAATATGCAGCTTATTGTATGATGGAGAGTTAACCCCTTTGTTTTCCTTCCTGCTGCAGTAGAAGGACAGAATGTGATTTACCTTCACCTCCAGGGAGGTAATGCCCAATCTCCCCTCATACAAAGAGGAATATGCCCCTTCACACACATGATTTTTAAAAGTTTGTTTGCTTATGTTTCCAGTTCTGAGTTTGACGGGCCACCAAGTTGTAGTGTTGAAAGAACCAAGTGAGAGAAATGTCTTTGAGGATAGTAGGAGAGAGAAGGGAGGAACTCCCATCCCAATCTCAGTAGAAAGAGAGGAAAAGCAGCAACAGAGAATCAGCTTGCAGGTACCACAAAGGCCAGGATGGTGGACTTCTCCAGAGGAATCCTCCAGTGCCTGAGATTTAAAGGACCTGTGATATCTTGGGGTTTTTGGAAGATCCAGTACATTTGCACACTCAGGGATGGGGGTAAGGGAGATACACAAAGGGAAGATATACTTGTATCTTTTGTTTCATTACTGCTTTGTTTTTTAAGCCTACCTCATTTATCACAACTCAATTTCAATTTATGAATTGTCTACCAATCAGCTATGAAATTTAAGACTACCATTAAAAGTTATCACAAATTTTCAAAATTCTATCAATTATTTGTGAAGATGTTCTGGTAGAGTGCAGTCTAGTACACTCTAAAGCATGGTACATGGGCCATCAACAGCAGAGGAGATGGTTATTGGAGTCCCACAAACATTTCTCAGTAGTTTTTTTAGTAGTTATTTTAATATGTACACATATACATATCACTTATACTGTTTTTCTGTGTGATAGTGATGTGGAAGTTCCTTTGTACATAAATTTATTCATGTAGAATGAATCAATTAAAAGTAAAAAATTAGGTGAACAATAGGAGAAGTAGCTCAAGCATATGGCAAAAATTGTATAATCATTAAAGCTTTGAGAAATCTCATGGCAGGTAAGAGCAACCTGCCATGCATGTTCATAAATAGGTGAGTGTTATAACTTGCTCTTAATCCTCTTTTGGGCCATGTGGAAATAGAATAACAAATCAAAGAAATTCTCACTTAAAATCTCATCTACTTTACAGCCATCTCTTTATAGACTCCCCCCCCCCACTCCTTTACCATGAGGCAACAAAGTCCTCTCTTACATTCCATACAGTCCAACCACCTGTCTCCTCCAAGTGAATTTCTTATGGGAATATACATGTTGCCCTAGGGAATGTGCTTGTCCATCCCAGCTCCAAAAAGAAGTCCCTTAGCGCAGTTCCTGCTTCCTGTTCCGAGCCTTGGTAGAGAGCTGGCTAAGAGCTTTCAACTTATTCCCCCTGGTTCCATTCTATAAAATTTTATCAAAAGTTGTCACCAGGAAAATTAAAATAATTTACCTAGTGTGCCAAAATTGGCATCATTTGATATGATATGAAGAAATGTAAGTTCTGGAAAATATTTCACTTTTGCACATTATGGTTTTAATTAGAAATGTTAATTAAACACATATGCTAACCTAAAACTGTAAATAGGAAAAAATAATATTTGTTAAGGATAAGTTATGCAGTGTGTTGTTGTGTGATTCAGCACAGGTGTAAATATCCTGGTGAAAAGTTCATGTTTAGTTGCAAACATTTTAGGCTTGGAGTTTGCAGATGTGTGTTCTAGTCCCACCTTTGCTCTGACTGTCTAACTATGGGCAAATAAAACACTTCTCCAATCTATGCCTTGGTTTCCTCATTTGTGAAACAGAGGAGCCATGACGTCCCTCATGTGATGGTTGAGAGGGTCAAATGAGAAAGTTTCTGGTGTCTTGCAAAGCCAAGAGTGTTCTCTGGATGACTCACCACAGTATTCCAGCCGCCTTGTTCCTGGAGCTCGGCTCACAGGTCAAGGGAACAGATGAAGGGTTTGCGTCCTCCAGTTCCAAATGGAAAGGCAAATAACTCACAGCAGGGCTGAGAATTCCAAATATTAAGAGCCTTCTTGTGTTTGTTGCTCCTCTCCAGTGCTTGGCAATAATGTAAGGCAAATATCAGGAACCCAGGGGGGAATTAATGTTAAAAAAAAAATCCTGGTGTGCTCTGGTGTAATTAAGCAATATAATTCACATCCTCCCATTGAAATCAACTGACAGAGGACACAGGCCACCATTTCAGAGACAGCAAAGGTGCTAAAGTTCATTTGTTCCTCCTGAGGTTTATTCATATTTTATGTTTTATATCATTCTGCTTGTGTCAGGAAAACAGAAAATGTGTGCGGGTGTCTGCCTTGCCTTCCCACTCTGTAATTTCCTTGAGGGAAGGTGCTGTGTTGTGTTCAGCTTTGCTTCCCTCTGTGTACCTATCATAGTCCTGACATGTGATTAGTCTCCCCCAACCTTAGGGAGATCAAGTGTCTCCTAGTACCTACTGTAGGAAGTCCTTATTGTGGCTGAAATTTGCATGTTTCTTCTGTTGATAGAAATGAGTCCCATGGTCTTTCTAATTCTGAATCAAATTGATGTTCAATTTATTAACAACATGGTGCACTAGTCCCTAGTAAAGGTGGTTTCTCAGAGTGGTACCTGGGACCCACTGGGCATTCACTCATTCATTCATTTAAAAAATATTTATTGAGAATCTTTTATGTGCCAGGGAATGTGCTAGATGCAGGGGATACAGTGATAAATAAGGCTGTCAGCATCCTGGCTCTCATGAAGCTTATATTCTAGAGAGAACACAGAAGGTAAAGAAGAAAACACATGTCATATGTTGACAGCTGGTGGTACCTGTGATAAAGGAAACCAAAGAGAGGCAGAGAGTACCTGGGGAAGGCCTATCTAAAAAATGGACCTGAATGAAGTGAGGAAGTGAGCCACAGAAAGATCTAGAAAAGAGCATTTCCAGTTAAAGGGACTAGCATGCCCCAAAGCCCGGGGTGAGGACTGGCCTGATGTGGACAAAGAACAGAGAGGGACCAAGTTTGCTATAACACAGAAGAGGGGAAGAGTGGATCAGAGAGGTGGGAGATGAGGTCAGAGGACAGGTGGCATCACATGATAAGGCTGTATAGGCTACGGAACAGAGTCTGGAGTCTGGATTACACCCTACAAGGAAAGGGGAGTCCTTGGAGGGCCTTGAGCATGGGAGTGTTGCAATATGATTGGCCTCCTTAGGAGACCTCTCTGACCACTGTTTGGGGAAATGACCATTGGGAAACACAAGCAGGCAGTGGACTAGGGAGCCTGGTGGAAGAGGGAAATGATAGACCAGATGGTGGAGGTGAAAATGAAGGTGCAATAATATGGAGCATATTCCTGTCCCATATGAGAGACATCCCAACCCCAGGTATTTACAGCTTTAAGATTCTATGATGTTATGACTCCTTGAGTTCAAGTCTCTCTCCCCAAGGTTGGGCCTAGTTGTTGGTCTGACCATGTTTCTTAGAGCAAAGTCACACAGGGATGAAAACTCAAGACACTTCCCCATCTTGAACCTCAAAACCAGTCTCTTTTAGTATTAGACACATCAGTGCCATGACCACAATCTCAGGTCACCAACTCAGATGGGCAAGAAATATATATTTACTGACCTATTCACTGAATATGGAAAGCAGAATAATGACCCCTAAAAGATATTTACATCCTCATCCCTAGAAGCTATGACTACACGGACTGTATGGCAAAGGGGACTTAAATTCGTACATGGAATTAAGCTTCCTTATCAGCTGACTGTGAGATTGTTCTGGATTATGCAGATGGGTCCAATGTAATCACATGGGTCCTTAAAAGTCGAATAGGGAATCAGAGAAGGAGATGTAACTATGGAATATAAGAGTGGTACAAGGTCTGAAGGACTTGACCCACCATTACTGGCTTTGAAGATAGAGGAAGAGGCCTCAAGTCAAAGACTTGAGGAGGATGCAGAAACTAAAAAAAGACAAAGAAACAGATTTTCCCCTAGAGTCTCCAAAAGAAATGCAGCCTTGTAAGCATCTTGGTTTTAGGCCAGTGAAAAATAGTATCAGACTTCTAACCTTCAGAAATGTAAGAATTTGTGTTGTTTCAAGCACTAAGTTTGTGGTATTTGTTACAGCAGCAATAGGAAACTGATACACTGAACTTCATCAGCATTATTTGTCCCCATTCAACTAGATAGTGGAAAGTTATATTTAGTCATTTTGAGATTTCCCTTTTTCCCAGGATTGTTGTTAAGTGCCAGGGGCAGGGCTAATGGGTGCCAAGTGATTGGAGTGGGGTATCTGGTTCTCGTTTGTCATTTATCCATGCTGGTGTCCTCTAAATTTAAAGTGCATTGTACTGACTGGTTCTCAGCTGTGACTGTGTCATCCTTCACTCCTGACCTTAGGGCCTCTCGCTGCCTGGCTTCTGCTGTTAGCTACTTGTGTGTTCCCTTCAAAGTGGTGAGGGGTGGGGACAGGAGAAGGGGTAGGAATGGCTGTTCTCAAAACTCACTCTGAAACTCCAGGAAATTCTGGGAGGTTGCACATGCCCTTCTGACTAGACATGCCCTGTGGCTTTCACCTCTACTTTCCTTCTCCATGCTGGGTACTGACTGGAGCATTCTGATGAGAGGCCCCAAGAAGAGAGGTGGAGTCCCTTCTGGTCTCAGATCTCCTGGGGTGGGAAAGCTTTTCTTAGGAAGACACCAGCTACTATCCTCCTTTATTCCCATTCAATCCTCTCTCTCTCTCTCTCTCTCTCTCTCTCTGTGTCTCTGTCTCTGTCTCTGTCTCTCTCTGTCTGTCTCTCTCTCTTTCCCAAACTAGAGAACATCTGGGGCAGCAAAACCTGCCTGAAGCTACCAAATACTCTTCTAAGTCTGTTTTAAGCCTGAAACTTGGTTATGAATCTGTTTCCTTTGCTCACTGATTCTGATTTCTGCTCCCTACTGGAGCAGGAAGCCATGGACCCCTCTCTTGAAGACTGGATGGTCCATGGCTTCCTGCTCCAGTAGGGAGGGTTGTGAGATAACAGGAAATATCAGGGGAGGAAACCCTTGATTAATAAATATGTCTCTATCAGTAGTGCTATCGTCTAGTCACTGTCACCTTCACAAGGAAGCAGGCTTATGTCCAGCATGACTGTGTCTGGGATGGGACGCTGACCCATTTATCAGGGGACCAGGGAAGTATGGAGTGGCTAGGTTTGAAGAAAAAAAAAACTGTGACAGAATCACCAGGAGGACCATACTGTCCAACGTGGAATGTGAATCAGGAAATAAGGAGTGGCCTAGCTGACTGCAAATGACTAGAGAGACAAAAGAAGCCACAAAGAGAAGCAGAGACACTAAGCTCAGGGCAGTGAAAAATAAGGAAAATGGGCCAGAATGTCTCTTGTGGGGGAAGAGCCTAGGGCACCAGGTCCCAGCAAGCTTGTTGGCCCAAAGGGCTGATCCTTGTCCTTCTAGGGCTCAAGTGGCCATACAACAATCCCATCACTTGAAGCAGCCAAATGAGGCTCTGACACAGCATTTCAACATTTAATTTCCTTGATTCCAAAGCCCTTGTCATGGGCTGCCCTTGTTATGGTCTGCATTGTGTCCCCCCAAAATTCATATGTTGGAGCCCTAACCCCCAGTACCTCAGAATGTGACCTTATTTGGATATAAAAAATAATTAAGATTCAATGAGATCATGGGTTGGGCCCTCCAATATGATTGGTGACCTTAAAAGAAAAGGAAGTCTGAGGGTGCCTGGGTGGCTCAGTCGGTTGAGCATCTGACTCTTGATTTCTGCTCAGGTCATGATCTCCTGGTTTGTGAGTTCAAGCTCCATGTCCGGCTCTGTGCTGGTAGCTCAGAGCCTGCTTGGGTTCTCTCTCTCTCCATCTCTCTCTGCCCCTCCCCCACTCACATACATTCTATCTCTCTCTCTTAAAAAAAAAAAAAGAGGAAGCCTAGATGCAGACATGGCTAAAGAGAAGACCAAATGAAGACAGATAACAGTCACAAGCCAAGGACAGAGGCCCTGGAGGAAACTGGTTCTACTGACACGTTCGTCTCAGAGACTTCCAGCCTCCAGAACTGTGAGGAAAGACAGTTCCCTTGTTTAAGTCAACTAGTCTGTGGTACTTTTTAAAAAATGTTTGTTTATTTATTTATTTATTGACAGAGAGGGAGAGCAAGTGAGCCAGGGAGGGGCAGACAGAGAGGGGAGGAGAGAGAAATCCCAAGCAGGTTCCACACTGTCAGTGCAGAGCCCAACACAGGGCTCGAACTGATGAACTGCGAGATCATGCTCTTAGCTAAAACCAAGAGTCTGACGTTTAACTGATTGAGACACCCAAGTGCCTCTATAGTCCATGGTAATTTGTAATGGCAGCCCTAGCAAATTAATGCAGGCCTTAAGACCCTTTTTCCTATGGTCATGTGGTTGAGGGAGAATGGCCCCGAAGGGCAACATGAACTTTCTTTTTTCTTTTGGTCAGCTCCTGGGAGTTACTTTGGAAAACATCCCTCCCTCCCTCCTAGATGGAAACTCGTGCCCCCCCACCAGCCTACCTCTTCTCTGTTCTTCCTTATGCTTCAGTTTCCTGATTGGATTTCTAAGTCCAAAATGCTTGGTATCTTTATCTTGCAAGACCGGTCAAATCTTTTGAGGGGAGAAAAACACATCTCCAAACCCCATCCAAAGGGGTTGCTCCTTTCATGCTCTGGCTCTGAATTCAAATCCTCCTCTGCCACAAACTTTGTGCCATGACCCCTCCAGATGTTTCTGGGGTAACAAGTTCTTCCCACTATCTCTAGAGCGGTGTTCCAAAAGTATCATTCCTTCATTGCTGGACCTCACAGGAAGATGTTAGGCAGTATGCATAGAAACATTTCCTGTGTTGATGGTTATGTATTCATTTTAATGCATAGTAGAGAAAATGCATTTTAATGCATGTCAGACCTGTGATTTCAGATACTGTTACCCTGAGGCTAACACAGGTGTTTGAATGTACTAAGTACTACTGACACAGGGATGTGGCAAAAATCAGGAATAAAAATGGCAAAAGTTTTGGGGATGAGGACTGTCACAGCCAAGCGTGTGCAGCATTGATGGCTAGGACAGGTGATGCCTGAGAGGGGTGTGGACAGGAAGCTTGGGACGTGGCTGGCATGGAGGAGCAGGAGAGGTTTCCTGTCTGTCCCCAGGTCTCCATTACTCCCTCTGTGATTGACCCCGAAAACCTGACCTCCCTGTCTGTGTGACAAGGCTACAGCACATGTGGAAAGCTGCCAGGGAACTTGCAAGAGAGGCCAGAAAGGCCCTCGGGGATCTGTGCTGTGGGGGCTTTTGCTTCCAAATGAGTATGTGTTTCAGAGGCAGGATGGGGCTTCATTTCCCCCAAACTCCCTGGTCTGTCAGAGGCTAACAACCTCAGCTGTGAAATGAATTTGGTTCTCCCTGTTTATGCATGAGACAAATACAAGCCCTTTACCTGAGCCGAGCCACTCAACAGCACCCTGCGGGGAACACAACTGTCGCAGGCGACCGACAGAACCCACCCCACTGAGAAGCTGAAGGTGGCATCACGATGTGTGTGTGGAGGAGAGGAGGCAGACACGCAGGGGGCAACAGCAAATGGTTAGTCTGTAGGGCATGGACATTCAGCTAAGTGTGGAAGCCCGTGTCCCCAGGCACAGGGTGAAACACCAGCAACCCGGTCGGCCCAGCTCCCTCTGCCTGTGCAGCTGAAAGATCACTTAGCTGCAAATAGTTATGACTCCCTCATTTGACTGAGTTTTAGCTTGTTAGTTCTAAGGAGCTGTTAAAAAATTGAGTATTATGGGAAAGCATGCAACTGTGTGGGCCTTTTCTGATGTAACTGTACGTCTCCGGCTATATTCATCCAATGGCATTTAAGGCTCATTAAATTTTGAATCCTGTGTCACCTGCCTTCGGCTCAAAATAGTTCTCTGTGTGCCTTTTGTCTCTCAACTCCATTTTAATGGAAATTGTTTCCATTCACCTCTCTGTTCCCTTCTTCCTGCTAGCGACACCCGATCTTTAATAATCTCCAATGCAGAATTATTCACTCTGTGAACCTATCATTTGGAGAATACGTTGGACCTTGACGGATGCAAACAGCTGATGGTAAAAATGCAAGGAACACTATCAGAATGTTCCTTCCCCTCCTCCTCCCTGTTCTGGCCACACATAAGGATGCCACTGCCCCTGCCTGCCAGCAATGTCACCACTACTGGTAGTTTCGTCAGAACCTGGGTCATGTCTCCTGTCTTAACACAGGGAAGTTCCAGGGTCTAACACAGGAGAAGCACACACCTCAGCCAAAGGCAGCAGCCATTAGTCATAACAAATAAATCTTACATAGTACTTAATAAGCACAAGGTACTATTCTGAGTGCTTATAACTGGATGCCTTGGGAATTGTCCACCTTTTCTGTAGATGAAGTGGCTGAAGCACAGAGAAGTCAAGTAAATTGCCCAAAGTCACACAGCAAGTAAGTCATGAAGCTTGGATTGAACCCAGGCCATCTGAAGCCAGAAGCCATACTCGTGGCCACTCCCCTATACCTGCCACTATACCCCTCCAACTGATGATTTCCACCTAATATCAGATAAGAATGGCCATGTTTTTGTATTTTTTGAGAGAAGCCACAAATCTGAACTTTTGCATGAAATATCCCAATTTTTTTTAAATTGGCAGGGAAAATCGTATTTTTAACACTTGAGGGGCCAAACAAAATGCATCTATGAATAGAAACTGGTGTGTATGCCTCCTGAATGAGATCTCTGGTTTGAATTAACTCTTTAAAGAGAACCAAGTGTCCATCAAATTAAAACCCTTCTGCTCCGACAAAAAATTTCCTTCCTTTGGAGCTGGTAGAGAGCCCAGGTAGTGGACAGATCCCAGGGCTAGGACCTGGGCTGGGTAATCTGAAAGTCACCATGCTTCACAGAGCCAGCAGCTTCTCCCATTGTGACGGTTACACTGCTTTAAAGAAGGGTTCAGGGAAACTGGCTTTGTGATTGGTTGACACCTGCACTACGTTCAGTCTGTGCAGCAAGTGTAGCAACCAGCACCAGAAATGTCAGCTCTCATTAGCCTGCGTATAAATCTGCCTCCGTGAGAAGTGGGATGAGAGAACCACAGAGAAAATGCCAGGAAGTGGGAACATATGTTGTTCACACAAAGAAAACCTCTGACAATAGGTGTCTTCCTCCACAGGCCAGGCACCTGGAACAGGAAGGCTTTGTTTTGCCTCGGCCCCCTGGGCCGCCGAAACCGGAGACTGGGCAATGTGTTTCATCATCCATGGTGGGAGGTTCTGCTAAGTGTTTGCTGACACAGCTGAACAGTCATAAAATGTCATAAAGAGTAAATGACTTGATAATGCAAACCAGTAATTAGGATGTGGTACATGTTTATGCTATTTACATATTTTAGCACCCTGATATTAACGTGTCTTTCCAAATAGCACATAAATGCTCTAGTCTTTGTGTAATTCGTTCCCAGCTGCTACAAACAGGCATCTCTAAAAGCAAGTGCCCCTTCCCCTTCCTCTCTCCTCATTCTGGATCTGCATTCCTGGAAGCCCACCTAGCAGGAAAGTGGGTGGTGGAATACCCTCTGTAGGGTACAAGGGTGTGGCTACCATTGGAGGACACTCAGAAATCTTACCACCTGCTGTCTGAAGGGGCTGGAGGTAGTTGTTGTGCTGATAAATGGGTAACAATGGCTCTCAAAAAAAAAAAATCCCTAATCTGTAGAGTTTTCCAATTGCTATGGAGTAAACACTCCTACCATGGCCAGTTTCAAACTTCTAACATCAAATGTGGAATTGGGAAGAGGTGCACACAGTCAGGTCTTAGGAGCCAAGCTATCTCCAGCACACTATTAGTTACAGGTCATGGGCCCGGTATCTAATTGGCCTCAGACACTGCCTTAGTCCCTCTCTGCATGCAGACAAACATGACAGGACCATAGCTACAGAATCATTCTCCATTCCATATATTTCCCAAGATGCCAAGACCCAGAACTTTTATTGTGCAAAAGAACTTTAGTTGGGGAGCTGGTAGGAAATCACGTGGCGCCACTACAGAAATGGGGAAACTATAGCTCAGAGTAGTAAAGAATCTCTGCAAGGGGCACACACCAATCTCACATCAGCATAGGGGGCTAGAACTCAACTCTCCTTATTCTCAACCCAGTAATCTTTGCACAAGAACCCTTTTCCTGTGCATCCTGATTCCTGCCCAGTAGACACAGCTCTCCTTTGTGCCTCAAGGTCTCTTCCCTCACCATACCCTGCGTGTGTGTGTGTGTGTGTGTGTGTGTGTATGCATGTTGGAAGATGGGGCCCAGCAGGCTCACAGAGCCCTGCATGGTGATGATGGTTGCCAGGTAACAGGAAGGTGTCATGGCGGGGAGCCTTCCTTCTAGGTACAGATGCAGAAGGGAACAGAGCCTCCTTGGAGGAAGAGAATTGGCAATGTCTGGTGTAAGGGTCCTGAGTCATAAATGGGGTATACAACCCAAGATGGAGTGGCTGGGGAGACATTATAGCTGAAAGGAACCTTGAAGAGGAGCTGGTCCATGTCTTTGTGTACTCAATAGGGAAACTGAGACCCAAAGCTAGGATAGGACTTGCCCAAGGTTACACCATTAGTTGATGTCAGAACTACGGCCACAGGTAGTGGATGAAGCAGGATATGGGGCTCCCGCTGAACCTGACTAAATAGGAAAGAAGCCTCATACAGCAAAGCATCCCCGAACACCAAGTGCAGGAGGTTTAACAGTAACCTTCCTGGCTGCGTGTCTGGAATGAGCTCTGCAGTGCTGTCCCTGCACACCACAGAGCATTCCCATCCCTTTCCATGCCAGCCCCTGGGGGAGGGGAGAGAGCCAGGAAGCAGCAAGATGGTGGAGAAGAAATAATGCTGACGTCACAGGGGGGGCCAAGAAGTTCCGAGGGGTCACTCAGCTGAACAGATGGCCAGCAGATATTGGTTTCAACCCTCACATGGTTGAGTAAATAATGTTTAAGTTTTCCTTGCCAGCCTGGGGAGCCGAGCAGATCACACTGAGTGGAGGTACCTGCACCTCCTGCCCGCATCATCTGCTCTTCCCGGGGTTTTCATTTCCTACCCTGTTTGTGCTTTAGAGCATGGCTGGCTGGTCAGGAAGCCTGTGCCCTTGGAGGCAGGAGTATGTGTGCAGGAAGAGGGAGGGAGGAGGTGGAATGGGGCAGGGGGGCGGGGGCAGCCTGGCATTTGATCGCAACATGTGCCTGGATAGTACCTGTCAGGTAAAATCAGTCAAGGGCATCACAGGCAGGATGCCTGGGGGTGGGGGGGTGGGGGTTGGTCATGTTTTAATTCTTGATAACAAAGAACCTCACAAAGACAAGACAAAGGGGGTGTCCTTGATCGGCCTGCCAATAGGATGGTTTCTCCGACCACAGATTGAAGAGCTGGATCTGGTGAATCTTCCAGGCAAGACTCCTGTGTTCTAATACTGACTCAGCCACAAGCTGGTCTTCAGTATTTCTCTTAATTCTGCGGAGCCTTGGTTTCTCTGTGTGTCCAGTGAGGATGTTGGCATCGGCCCGTACTATTTTTGAGGGGAAGACATGTTTGAGTGAATAAAGTGTGCATGAATGGAAGAGGAAGAATGGAGATGCCCATGGTAGATTAGGCCAAAGAGTCTCTGGTGCAGCAGAAATGGATTCACTGAACCATCATTTCTAACCCCTTCTTGATCAGATCTTGGGACAGAAATGAAGAAGCCACAGCTTCACACCCAAGGAGCTCACCTCTGAGTCTGGAGACAGATATGGGAACAAAAGTACAAGAGTCACACTGTCCGACCTCACATTTCTGTTTGTCATCAACATGCTGTGTAACCTTGGGCTGGTACCCTCTGTGCCTCAGCTCCTTCATCTATAGAATGGGCATCATAATAGTAGCTACCTCGCCGGGATGTGCGAGGACAAAAGAAACACTAGCAAAGCCAGTAACATGGTGCTCTGACCCATGTCAAAGGCTCGACAAATGTCAGCTGTTGTTGTTACCAAGTGTTATGCCAGAGATAGCTCGTGATACTGGGGAGCACAAAGAGAAAGACTTACCCCAGCTTTGGTGGGGGGATGATCCCTACTTCTGGAGAAGTAGGGACTCAGCTATATCTTGAAGAACAAGCTAAAAGTCAGTCAGGAAAAAGCAAGTTCATTCAATAAATACCATGGAACAAGGACTTTGGCAAGAGCAGACAGTAAAATAGGCAGGATCTCTGCTTTTTTGTATCTCCCATTCTGGATCTGGGGTCAGCAAACTTGTTCTATGAAGAGTCAGTCAGTAAATGTATTAGGCTTATGGTCCATACAGTTTCTGTCACAACCACTCAGCTCTGCCACCGTAGTGTGAAAGGAGCCACAGACCGTACAGAAATGAATGAGCATGGCTTTGTATTCATAAAACTTTAATCTTGAGGATGTTAACTAGATTTACTGTGGTAATCATGTCACAATATGTACAAATACCAAATCATTATGCTACACACCTGAAACTAATATAATGTTCATATCAATTATATCTCAGTAAAAATCTTCAGTTTTGAGCACTGAAATTTGAATTTCATATAATTTTCATGCCATGCAATATTACTTTTCTTTTTTACCCCAAACATTTTAAAATATATAAAAAAAACATTCTTAGCTCCTGGGCCACACCAAAAATAGGCCACGGGCTGGATTTAACCTATGGGCAATGGGCCATAGTTTTCAGACTCCCGTTTTTAAAGTAACAATAGACACAGAATCAACAGAAACATGAAAATTTTAGATATTGGCCAGCACTAGGAAGGTCATTACTCCTAAAACTGTGAGGCAATCATGAGGAAGGAGGTTCTGCTTTAGTTCAGGTGGAAGGCTCTATGAGGAGGTGAAATTTGGGCTGAAATCAGAATGATCAGATAAAATCAAATATTCCAAACTATGGACCAAAAAATGATCCACTCAAAGACAGGCTCAAATCCTTGACAAGCTAAGAGCTGCAAGATGGCCAGGGTGTGTCTGGAGCATAGGAGTTGTAAGAGAGAGGGAGGGATTGGCTGGAAAAGAGAAGGAAGATCCAGAAAAATAGATAGTGAAAGGTGGAGTTTATAAGGAAGCTAATGTGATTAATTCAGTATCTGTGGAACTGGCCCTGGTTTGATTGAAGGAAAATATTTCAAAAGGGATTCACTATGTAAATACCTTTTGTGATTTCTTTTTATATGTAGGGACAAAAGGAGGGAATGTTTGAAATCATGGCTCAGCATTGGCCATTATTAGCTACGGGCTCTAATGAGTCTATTTCTTCCACCGAGGATGGGGCCAGGCTGTGTTCTGCAGGAGATCCAGGCACAAAACCCGTGTGGCTTCTTACACGTCTATTAGTGAGTCATTCTCCACATCACAATGGAAATGACAGACTCTAGCTAGAGCCTGCATGCATCGGGTTTTGCAATGCTTGCCTTAGCTCTTGGGTGGTGTCACCAAAATAGGGTGAGAGGGAGATTTGGTCAGAATATCCACTTCCAAGATGGGGGAAGGGGAGCTGTTTCTGGCATTTGATGCTCTCAGTAATAATGTGGGTCTTGGCTCCCTTCCCTGTTGGCCCCTCTCACTGATCTTGCTGCTCTGGTGGAAAAGAGAATTAAATGTTTCAGAACGAAATTTTCTA
The DNA here is from genome assembly GCF_022079265.1 of Lynx rufus. Classification (NCBI taxonomy): domain Eukaryota; kingdom Metazoa; phylum Chordata; class Mammalia; order Carnivora; family Felidae; genus Lynx; species Lynx rufus. Next base: position 23,170,301 of record NW_025814830.1, on the reverse strand, counting down.
ATAAAAAAGCCAGCCAAAAGAGGCTTTTCCTCACATTCCAGGGCTGAGGATAGGATAGAAGGGATACGTCTATGCTTGGGCAGATGAACCTCTAGATTCTGAGAGTGGGGTGTCTGGAGTCCCACCTCTCGTCACACTCATATGAGCACACACACACACAGGCATGCACGCACTGTATGACTCCTGCTATTCTGTACTAAGTGGTTTGCAAGCCATCCCTAGTTTAACTTGAGCTTCCTCAGTTAAATAAGTACTTTTTTTTTGCCATTCCACAGCTGTTGCCATCTGCCTAATTTCAATCAATTAACTTTTGCTTAAAAACATTAAGTTTCTTAATGTTGCAGCATTGGGCCAATTGTATGGTAAATTGTGAGTGTGAAGGTGACAAATCACTCACATTTGCCTTCCTGCAGAACAGTCCCCATCAGAGCAATGTCTTTGCTGGAACTGCAGGATTCACAGGTGGCAAAAGTGGCCGAGGGCCTAGGATGCCCCCCCCACCCACAGCTGGCGGTCACCTGTCCACATGGCGCCCCTCTCGGGAGCTTGGGCAGGTGCTTGCGAGGCGTTGCTACAAAGGCAGAGTGGGCTTTTCCATGGAGAGACGTGGCAAGGCTGATTTCGAAACTAAATATCAGAAAGACCAAGGGAAATGTGGGAGCTTGAGCAGAAGATAGGACAAAGGAGAGGGAAGACCATTAAAATTCTCAGAAGAGGGGAGTCCTTTCTGCAGCTGAAGCCCCCTTGGTCTGCCTCACCGCCTCTGCTCAGTCTGCAGTCCAACCTGATCCTGAAGTTGGGGAAGCGCAAGGGTTTTTTCAGCTTCAGTGTAAACAACTCCCCCTGGCCTGTGAGGCTTACGGTGCCCAGCCCTGCCTGTGTCCCCTGCTCACCTCTTGCTTGCTCACTCTGCCCTGGCCACGCAGGCCTGGGAGATACTCTGCCAACATGCCTGGCAAAACTTGCCTCAGCAGAGCCCGCACTGATGTCCCCACCTGCCTGCCGAGTTCTTCCTCCTTCCCATTCCCACTTCCACTTGTCCTCTCAAGAATACATCTGTGCCCATGGGGCGCCTGGGTGGCGCAGTCGGTTAAGCGTCCGACTTCAGCCAGGTCACGATCTTGCGGTGCGTGAGTTCGAGCCCCGCATCAGGCTCTGGGCTGATGGCTCAGAGCCTGGAGCCTGTTTCCGATTCTGTGTCTCCCTCTCTCTCTGCCCCTCCCCCATTCATGCTCTGTCTCTCTCTGTCCCAAAAATAAATAAAAACGTTGAAAAAAAAATTAAAAAAAAAATAAAGAATACATCTGTGCCCTGTGTCCAGCATTGTCTCCTCACTCCTTCATCTATGACTAAAATGCCACCTCTTGTCTGCCTATTTGCTGCCAAATGCCCATGTGTGAAACTGCCTAGCATACAATAGGTGCTCAGTAAATGCTTCTTGTTGGAATAAATGGAGCTCCTTGGGCTGGCATCCAAGGCTTCTGTGGACCATCCAAGCACCACAGTGCCTTCTGGCCTCATCCCCAAGGGTTTCCCTCCTGTCTTTGCACTCTGAGAGAAGCGGCCTGGCCCTGCCCAAACACACACTGCCCAGGCCTACTGCTGGGCCTGCACTCCGATTGAGCCTGCCCCATGAAACACCGCCCAACACTCACTCACACACACACACATACACACACGGACATGCACACAGACACATACACACACAGACGCACACTCACACACACAGACACACACACACGAGCTTCTCTTCCTCCAGAAATCCTTCCTTGACCACATCAGCCTCCAAGAATCATTTCTTCCTCTGAGTTTGAATGCCACAGACTGTCCACCCCACCAGAACTACTTGGAAAACTCTGAACAGTCCAGATGCCGACACCCTCTCCTAGAGACTCAGATTCAGGAAGCCTGGGTTGGTATGGAACATATTTTTAAAAATCTTGCGGTGGTTCTGATCGTCAGTCAGGTTTGGGACTCTGGTCCAGTGGTTCCCTTAGTCTGCAGCTCATTGGACTCTCCCGGTGAAACACTATGGCTGGAAGTTTGTCAGTGTTGTTCACTACCTCCCCAATATCCAGCACATTCAAGCAAATGGTAAGTGCCCCCTAAATGCCAGTTAAGAAAACACAGCTCACAGAGAACCAGCAGGGGCCTATGGACTGTGGAAGGGGGGAAGGCTGGACACAGCACTATCAGGACACACAGCCCTGCACCTGGAGTAGAATAGGCCTGGGGTCGACACTTTCTCCTGGGGTTACTTAAGGCAACTAAGTTCACTCCCTAAGCTCTATTTCCTCCATTCAAGAATGAGGATGATGGTGACTGTTCTTCATGGGATTGTGGTGAGGACTTGGTGCCATCTATCTCAGTACCATCTAAGAGGGTGCTTGGCCTAGTGCCTAGTTACTTAAGCAATGTTTTGTCACTAAAGCAAGGTTTTTTCCGAAGAGGGAGAGGGCTCCGAACCTGTCCATGTGCATCCAGAGCTGACTCAGCATCAACACAAGAAGCTGCGTTGTTATTGTTCAGTTAGCCCGCCCCCCCCTCCAATCCCAACTGTGGTTGGGGGTCTACTTGGGCATCTGCAGAAGTGTGCATCCTGCCTGTACTCCCTCCCAGGCCTCCATTCCCACCCCACCTGCCAATCACGCCACATGGCCGCCCTCCCTGCCCGAGGAGCCTGGCCGTGCAGCAGCCTTACAGCACACGCAGGGCTCACACATGCTCGCCTGGTCGCCCGGCATGCAGGCCTGTGTGCTGCCATGGCATGGTGCCCACTCCCGGGCACAGCTAGGCCAGTGCACGGCCTGGCAGATGGCAGCAGGGTGGGGGCCAGGAGAAGAGTGAGAGCTCCTGCTGGCACTTGAGGTGAGGGTTGGGGTGGAGGTGTTGGCGGGGGAGGGAAGGAAGCTTGGCGGGCATGCAAGAGATGCTGTAATGGCTTGTGTCTGTGGATCGGACTCCCGCACTGCAGTTCCTGGCTGGGTTTTCCCGGAGGCCTGGCTCAACCCAGCCGTGGCCATGACATCAAGGCCATCGGCTGATGAATCGAAGCCTGCAGTTAAGGACGACTCTGGGCCTAAGAGTCCAGGTATGTTATATTCCTCTGCTTTCAGGTCTTCCATTCTTATCCCAAATCAATTTCTTCAGATCCAACAATAATTTTGGGAGTGTCTGCTCCATCCCCAGCCCTAAGAATCAGGCTGGTGTCCTGTCAGAGGGCTAGACAGAAGTAAGGGCATGTGAGGCTAGTGCCACTGGATCAGCCAGGTCTTAGCCCCTCAGAGCTTTGGCTGATGCATCCAGGTGAGAGATGCAGGGGTTGCAGTGATGGTTAAGTTAGATGCTGGATACACATGGCCTTGACAATTGTTGGGTCCTGTAGAGATAGTGGGCTTAGCCACATATCCTTAAAGAGAGAAGAAAGAAAGATGAAGGTCTGAGTGGCATCTCAGGGCTTAGGGGGAGGGGTCCCCATGTAGGTAGAACTGGGGAGCTCAAAGGAGGGAGGAGAGAATTTTTACAGAGACCACTTAGCAAAGCGGCAATGATCTTGGGCTCCAGAGTCAGACACACCTATATCTTCAGTTTTGGTTCTGCCATGTGTCAGCTGCGGGGCCATCAGAAAGTCAAATAAGTTCTCTGGATAGCACTGCCTTAATTTGAAAAATGGGATCAGAATAGTTCTTACTCCTACAGTCCTGAGGATTTTATGATACTGGCAAGCACAGAGTCTAGGGCACAGTAAGATGCTGTTTTTACTACTACTATCAATCCAAAAGGACTAAAGAAATCAAGAACTTACCTCCCTCAAGAAACCCTTTTAGTGGTTGACATATTCCATTCAACATAACCAATAACCATGACTGGGTAATATTTATGAAGCATTACTCCAAGCTAAGTGTTTCTAGAATTTCACTACTGCATCTAACTTTCTCAACACCCTTGAAGAGTGGGCATACTATTATTCCCCTCTTACAGAAGAGAAAAAATGGGACTCAAGTTATGTAACATACTCAAGACCATGTCCTTAGATTTTAACAATGGAGATTTGGTCACCTGACTCTAAGCTTCTCCATCCTTAACTACCTCACTGCTCTGCCCCCAGAAAATGTTCCAGGGCATACCTCATTCAGCTACCTGAAGCCAGCAATGGAGCAAGTTTCTCTAGGGAACTGGCAATAGACAACCTATTGGGCATTTTGTCCCCAAGGACTTTGGAGGAGACAGAATAGAGGCTGGTGCCCTTCCCTCCCCACAGACTGCACACTGTGTGATCTGGCCCCTGCTAACTTCTCCAGTCTTCACTCTTCTCCCAGGCCCCTGACAGGTCTTTCAGCCTCCTTGCTGTTGCTCGAACTCTCCAAGCTCATTCCTAGATAGTTCCTTCTGGGCACAGGTCCTTGACTTGCTATTGTTTCTACCTGGGATACTTCCTCTGATCTTCAGGAGGCTGCTCAGCATTCAGACTTCAACCCACACCTCAGCTCTTCAGAGATGCCTTTCCTGACACCCCTGCCCCATGCCACTATGTCCCTCAGATATGAAATGATCTTGCTGATCTCTTTCCTTGATTTCTAGGTGTATCTTCACAGAAGAGTGTGAGCTCTTGAGTAAGAGGAAGGTACTCATCTACCTATTCACTGAATATGCTCTCCCTAACAGCCGGGGTACTGTGGGGCAGAAAGTAGGTGCTTGATAAACTCTTGTCAGCTGACTGTCTGAAGCACCCAAGAAGAGAGGACACCAGGTAGGATGGGTGGGGAGGATGTGCCCCACCTCTGATCAAACACAGGCTTCCTTGGAAGAGTTCCAGGTCTGCCAGAGAAGGGGCACATGAAGGAGGAGAAGGCTGCCTTCATTGCTTCCTCTTATCTTCTCTGACGCTGGAGCACAAAGTCTGGGTCACAGTGACCTGCTGAATGAGGATGAGAAATGCATCTGGCAGCAAGCTCTCTTCAGACACAAGTCATCACTGAGTCACTACTGTCCTCACAGAGATGTCTACTGGGCACCAGAACTCAGGCACTTCCCAAGCCTGTCTCTCCAGTCTAAGCAGGCACCAGCTAAGTTCTCCCACCTAAATACTATTGTAGATCCCAGGGGAAGCTTTCTCCTGAAAGACCCTTCTATCCATATTATGGATACTCATCATGTTGGAAGCAGAAGAGGAACAAGGGATTTTTTAGATGCTAAAGAGTCCTCAAGGCCAAAAACATAACTTGGGATAGTGGATGTCTCCCTTGTACCTAAGTATCCTTGTCCCCATACCAAGACTCTGTCTGGCCTGGAAGGGGTGTGGGCAGTTTGGGGGGTCTGCAATGTTTTTAACATATCCTGAGATTTCAGACACTGCTGGCCCAGATGAAGGCACAGGGGATCTACACAGAATTCCAAATTATTTTACTTTGCTCTTCTGGTGATTCTCTGCTTCCTTTAATTCTCCTCCCTCTCAACTTCTCCTCTGCTTTAGGATAACCCTGCTATAAAGTATAGCTTCTGATAAGTAGCTATGTGATCTTGGGCAAGTTACTTAGCCTCTCCGTGCTTCACTTTCTTCACTGTTGGGTGGAAATAATAATAAAAATGCCTACCTCTTAGAATGGCAATAATTTAATGTGATAATGCATTTCAAGGACTTAGACATGTGCCTAACACAGAATAAGCACTTAATGAATTTTTGTTGTTGTCGTTACCTAAGTGTTTTATTTTTGAGAGAGAAAGAGAGAGAGAGAGAGAGAGAGAGAGAGAGAGAGAGAATGAGTGGGGCAGGGGCAGAGAGAGAGGGAGATAGAATCTAAAACAGGCTCCAGGCTCTGAGCTGCCAGCTCAGAGCCTGATGTGGGACTTGAACTCACAAGCTGTAAGATCATGACCTGAGCCGAAGTTGGACCCTTAACCAACTGAGCCACTCAGGCACCCCATGTTGTTATTACTTTCAGTTGAGGAAACCATGTCTGCTGTAATAAATCAATCCCCAAATCTCAGTAGTTTAACAAAGCAAAGGTTTGTTCTTGTTCATGTCCAAGTCCATGATAGGTGTCCCCTCCACACAGATTCAGGGACCTAAGCTCATTCCATGATATGGCCACAACCTCAGAAGCTCATTTACTCCACTGCTGAAAGGGGAATGAAGATGAAATCTCTCCTGAAGGAGAGTTGGGGGACTCTGCTCTGGAAATACCATCACTTATTCCCCCCCACCACCATATTCCATTGGCTGGAACTCAGTCAAATGATCTTGCCTAACTACAGAGGGTGCTGGGAAATAGAGTCTAGCTGAGTGCCCAGGGGAAGGAGGAATGGCTTGGTGCCACAATTACTCTTTTTTATTATCTTGCCATACTGCCACTCAGAAACTATTCCTGAACACCCCATGTACGCAGATAAAGCTCCCATGTGCCTCAGTCTCTCCCAGTTTGACACTGCCCTACCTACCTCTTTTCCCCACCTTACCTTCTTTCCAGTATACATTGGTTCCAGCCAAACCGGCAACCTATATTCCTGATGAGGGTACAAAATATGTGAATTGAGACATGAATATAGAACACATTTCACTGTGTCCACATCTCATCATGGGCAAAAGCCATGCCAAATTTATCTTTGCATTGCTACTTCCCAACACTGTTCTAGAAATATAGGCAGTAGCCAAGAAATATTAATTGATGGGATCAATGTCTTCATCTCAAAGACATTCTGAATTATTTGATAATTGATCTGGCTGGTGCATGCATGATGATAAGTGGCACCGATCCTCAGCGTCAGCATCAGGGAAACATTTGGGGACGGTGGGGACCATGGTGAACTGACACATACACTAAATGAAAGAACAGCTACTATTTGGTGCTCGCTGATTGTGGTCGCCAAGGAGCCAAACATTACCAAAACTTGTTATTTTGTTTTTAAAGCAACAAAGGTGGAATTTTTATGTGCAGTTCCCTGTCTTGTAAGTTTAACAATGTTTAAAACATTAGATGTTCAAACAACTACAAAAACAGTGTGGAGAAAAAACCCATGATGTGGGCCAAAGAGAACACATCTTCTGGGCAACACCAGCTGAAAGCTACTACTTTGCAACCTTGGTGATGTCATGAAATTTCAATGGCCCAAATTGCTGTATATTAAAACAAACAAATAAAACAAGGAATCCATGGAGAAGACAGACCTTGGCCCTTTGGTAAAGACCCATTTGTGTATTCAGATAGGGATGTTGAATATTTCTTTTAGCTCTTTCAGATGTCAAGCTTTTGGGCAAATCATTACTTTGGGTTATTTTTTTCCTCTCCAATTCTTGGGCACTGTATTAGTCAAGGTTCTCCAGGGAAACAGAACCTATATATGTATATACATATACAGAATCTATCTATCTATCATCTATCTATCTATCTATATCATCTATCTATCTATACCTATCTTCATATTCATATATAGGCTCTGAAACAATAGGATGGATGTATGTATTATCAGTTCTGTTTCCCTGGAGAACCCTGACTCTCTCTCTCTCTCTCTCTCTCTGTAGATGATATAGATATAGATATAGATATAGATATAGATATAGATATAGATATAGATAGACTTAAAAGGCCTGAGAATGAGAAGGGCCAATGATTAAGTTCCAGTCCAAATTTCAGCAGACTCAAGATCCAAGAAGAAAGAACCAGTGTTTCAGTTCAAGTCTGAAAGCAGGAAAAAACTCAAGTCCCAGCCCAACTGTCAGCAGGGGGAGTTCCCTCTTTCCTAACCTTCTTGCTCTAGCAAGGTCTTTAAATGATTGGCTAAAGCCCTACCCACTGTGAGGAGGGCAATTTGCTTTACTCAGTCTGTTGATTCAAATGCCAGTCTTATCCAGAAACACACTCACAGGAAAACCTAGAATAACATTTGACCAAATGTCTGAACAACTCATGACCCAGTCAAGCTGACACATAAAATAAATGCATCAGAGGGATGTGCCAAGTCTCCTACGGTATCCACCTTCAGATATGCAGACAGCATGGTACTCACACTGTACTCAGTACTCAGCGCTCTGAGTTCTAATCTCAACTCTGCTACCAACTTGCTCTATGAACCCAGGTCCATCTCCCAGTTTCCCTGACTCCCATCACATATGCCTTTGAAATGAGTTGAATTCCATGGTCCACAAGGTATTTTCCACCTTAGCATTTCCTGCTATAGTCTGCCATATGAACTTGAAATCAAAGCAGACCACATTTACCAGACACATTGCTTGTGCCTTTATTGAGTAATTTGTACAAAACCTCCAAGAATAATTTATTCATCCAGTGGTGTGAGATAAGGGGAAGAAAATCAATACAACAGTGTCTCAGTCATCTTTTATTTTCTAAACCTCAGAGAGATTTTATTCCATTTCAGAATTCTTGCAGGCACTTTTCCCTACAACACATCTTTATGGTTAACTTTCAAGAATGCCTAAAGAGATTCATTTTAGGGACTGAAAACCCCTGCCTTACCTGGAAACTGCTGGAGAGATCCCTCCTGGGGAGCAGACTTTCCCAGAGCTTTTCAAGACATTTAAGAGATTACTGAAGAAGGACAGGGGAAGGGTTTGGACAGAAAGCAACATTCCCCATCTCTTGGACTCACCTCAAAGTCATTCTGGGAAGAAATTTAAAGGCCACTGATTTCAAATTCAATTGACACCTCTTCAACAACTTAATGTTGTTATTCGCCCTTCTTTTCCATCAAGGTAATGGGCAAACTGACACTTTGCTTAAACAGACTCAGCATACTGACTGTGAAGAATATCCACACATCTTTTGTTTTCTTTTCTGAACAAAGTGGAGAGCATCACCAAACTTGGAGCTTCGAAAGCTTCTTCTGTTTTCTGGGCCTAGCAGGTCAGGTGAGAAGCAAAGTTGAGAGGGAAAGGCCTTGGAGGACTAGTCTAGTCCTAGTACCATCACTAACCAGTCTTCAGTAGGAGACAATCTCTTCAAGCCTAAGTTTTCTCATCTGTAAAATGGGTATCACACTATCTACTTTCTTCATGGAATTATATAAGCATAACAGAAGCTATCACCTGTACTTTCCAAGTATATTGGTTGCAAGAAACAGAAAATGACTTTGGCTGCTTGAACAAAAGTAGATCCACTAGAAGCATAAAAGGGGTTCACAGGGTACATAAGATACTGCAAAATCAGGACTGGCTATGGACAAAGCCAAATCTCTTATGCCAGATATCAGATCTGCTGATTCTCAGCTCCAAATCTGCCCTTCTGCATTCTACTCTATGGTGATGGGACTCTGACTTTCCAAACTACAGCCCTCCTGTTGAGTCCTGCCAGTAGAGGTCACTAGAGGGAGATGCCCCTCTCTTTTATGTCTCAAATATCCCTGTTAGTCTCCTTCTAGGGACACCTATCATGGATTTAGGGTCTACCCTATATCTAAAATGATATCATCTCAAGATCCTTCACTTAATTACTTCTGCAAAGACACTTTTTCCAAATCAGATCATGTCCACGCATTCCAGGTAAGCATATCAACCCACTGCAGTGGGTGAACCATTCAACCCACCACAAAGAGTGACTGACATCTCTTTCACTTTTCTGTGATTAGTTGTTCAGTCCTTCACTCTCATAATTAGGAAGGCAGTTAGTCTCTCCCTCTGAAGGCCTCTCCCAATCATAGCTTTTCTGGGAATCCTAGGGACCTAACATAGTTCAGGAGGGAGCAGATGATCAACCCAGCTCTCCACATGGAGAAAACTCTAGAGATAGATCAGTCCATTGCTACTGTAGACCACTCACCAATACAATGAGGAAAACTCATGTCAAAGATGCCGGTGGGTGTCTGCAATCCCTCCCTAGTCTAAATCCCTATAGAGACTGTCTTGTTCTTGGGGCAGGAGCAGCAATGTCACTCCTTCAATGCCAAGCTTGGCTCAGGGCCCCCTGGAGTTGTGCATGCAAGGGTACAACCCATTTGCTCTCCCATCACCACCTCCAGAGATTGAGGCAGCTCCAGGGACCCTGGTTCATCCCTGGACCCATTCCTCACCATCTCTTAGAACCAGAGCCACCAATACCTACCTCACAGGGATCCTCCCCTCTGAGACAGGCAGGTTTTCCTCCTTACCCTTAAACCATGCAGGGCCTACTACATAGTTTCCTTCCACAGCCCCTCCTCCTGAGGCAGGCTACCAAGTGAAGCCAAGGTGTCTATACCTACTCTTTGGAGGATAGAGGAGATGACCTTCAACAATTCTTAGCTAGTGTTGGCTTGGGACAGAGGGATTAAACTCCACACGTTTAATCTCTGGAAAAGCATACTTCTGGGGATTACATGTTATTATGTGAAAAAATCAAATTGTAAAATAGCACAAAGAATGTTGTCCCATTTCAAGAAGATAGATGTAGATCTTAGAAAGATATCCGTTAAATTATTTACAGCAGTTCTCTCTAGGTGATGAGACTATGGACTATTTTTATTTTCATCATTTTCTTATCTACATTTTCCAAGTTTTCTCCAATGAGCATATATCACTTTTGTAATAACATTTTTAAGGTTATATAAAAAATAATACTAGCACCTTGCAGTCACATAGTGCTTTGCTGTGTCTCACATCTCTAATCTAATTTCCTATCTGTGAGGTCAGGAGAGCAGGTATTTTTATTCCTGTTTTGTAGATGGGGACTCTGAGGAACAGCGAGTGTGAGGTATGACCTGCCCAAGGTCTGAGAGCAAAGCTGGGGCCAGGACCCCGGCAGAGCTGTCAGCTCTCAGTGTAGGTGGCTTCACCTGTGCCTGCAGCAAGCCAATCGTGGGTAGGAATTCTCAAAGAAAGGCCCCAGATACTATAAATTTGGAAGGTCAATATACCACAATGCCAAAGGCAACAATGACCTTGGCTTTGGCCATTTGGGAAAGTGGTAGGGCCAGGAAACTGTAGACTGTGTAGAAGCAAGCCTACTGATTCTGGATCCCCAGCAAGGGATGGGGGCTCTGATAGTCGACATAAAGAAATGGAGGGGAGGTGGATCTCTAGTTGAGGTGCTTATCTCATGCAAAGGTGAGCCGGAGGTTTGAGCTATGCAGTGCCAGGTGCTGTGAAGTTTCAGGGGAAAAGTTCCAAGTTCCATGTAAGTAGGAATCTGCTACAAGTCCACTGTCTTCTTGGCCCATCAGGGTCCCAAGAAAGGACAGGTAGGAAATTCCCTCCTTCTTTAGACATGCCTCCCAGTTCTTTCTCAAGGGAGTGGGGATAAGAAGGATGAAAGAATACATAAATTTCAGAGTGCTCTGCTAAAAACACACAATGCCAGCCTCAGAGTAGCCACTCACCCAAGTTGGTTGAATTCATGAATTCTTTCATGCAAACACACAGACCCCACATGAGACAGATATGACATGTGTTATAATTTCCATTTTACCAGTAAAGAAACTGAGGCCCAGGTCATGACGTGTGCAAATTCACTTTAGTGGGCAGCCAGACAGGGACTTGAACCTGGGTCCCCTGGGTCCTGACTCAACATGCTCTCTGCCCCATGCATGGGGCTGCCTCTCAGAGGACCACTTTAGAGACACCTGCGTTTGCTCTTTTGCTACTGAATTGTCCTGAGGCAATGTCACATACACATTACATAAAACAACTTCAACTGCACTAATTAACTCCCAGGGACTTAGCATTCTCCCCCAACCCCAAACCACTCCAGGTTCTGAGCTATCTCACAGCAGATGCAGAAATAGAAAGTAAAACAAGGTTTAAGGCAAAGTTCTGATGGGATGCAGATGAGCAGGAAAAAAAAAGTGTCAGATTGCTGTTTTTTTTTTAATTTGTAAATGTTTTAATTATTTATTTTGAGAGAGAGGGTGTGCACTAGAAGGGGAGGGGCAGATAGAGAGAAAAGAGAGAATCCCAAGGAGGATCTGCACCACCAGCACAGAGCCTGACACTAGGCTCAATCTCTGAACCGTGGGATCATGACCTGAGCCAAAATTAAGAGTCTGACGCTTAACCAACTGAGCCACCCTGCTGTTTTGATTAAAACTTGTTTCATTTCAAGTGAGAAAAAAAAACAGCTTAAATATGCTTGGGCAGAAAGGAGAATGGGAAAGATGGAAAAGTACCTAATGTAACCCTGAGAATACCAGGGTTTCATCTGGGTCTTGGGGTCAATTGGATCAGGGTGTGAACATCTCCGGGCTCACTTATGCTCTCTCGCTTTCTCTTTCTCTCTCTCCAATTTTTATTTCAGTTCCTTTGTGTATGTGTTGGTTTAATTCTTCCTTGCTGCAGACCAGCTTCATCCACCTGGGGGGATCTTGGTGCTGAGAGCTTCTGGGCCTCGCTTCTTTCAGTTTCCACCACCAAAAAATGGCTGAGCTGCTCCCTTAGATCTAGGATTTTTTAAATCCCAAATCATGAACATGATTGGCTTATCTCGAATCAGGTGCCTGTCCCTAGGCCAATCAGTAAGTCTGGGACAACAGAGTCACACCACAGGGGGCACCTCTGTCAGGCTGGGAATGTCCAGAGAAGATGTGTCATCATGGGTTGACTATATTTGGCTTCCAATTGGATTTCCCATCTTTGAAGACCAACTTTGTGTCATGACCTATGCTGTGCTTGTTTTCTGCGTGATCTCATGGAGCTTCAGGACTATCCCATGAACAATTATGATCACTCCAACTAACAAGAGGAAGGTGAGGCCCAGAGAGGTTAAGTAACTTGCTCCCATCTTACAGCTGAGGAGTGATGGAGCCAAGATTCAAATTCATATCTGGCATCAAAGAATGCTTCTTTCTGTATATCACATTGTTTCTTTAACTTAGTAGGCACCAAAAGAGCACCTAATGTGTGCAAAATCCTGTAAGGCGTACATAAAGTAATCTGAACTAGAACTTCCCTTTCTAAAGTCTATTTGGATGACCTCACTCATCACCAAGAAGTTGTAGTATTAGCAGAGGAATTATGCACAAGGTACCAAGTGCCACATAGTGGGAGGAAGAAAAGTAAATGTGCACTTATTGAGTACTGATTGTGTGCCAGGCTCTGTGCTAAATGTTATCACATTTATCCTCTAGACCTGCACTAAGAGAGTAACCACTGGTCATATATGCTTATTTAAATTTAAATCAATTGAAATTAAATACAATTTCACTTTCACTTCCTGTCACTAGCCACATTCCAAGCACTCGGTAGCCACTTGTGGCTCATGGCTACTGTATTGGACAACACAGATGTGGAACATTTCTATTGTCACAGAAAGTTCTGCCAGACATCACTGGTCTAGATTGGAAGCTCCATAAAAGGACATCCTGGGTCTACTTTTTGCTTCCACTTTATTTCTAGCACCTTGCAGAGTACCTGACACATGGTAGTCACTCAATAGTTACATGAATGCATACACACACACACACACACACACACACACACATATATATATATTCAATTCAAAGAGAGATTTCATTGAAAGATTTATCATATATTTAGGGGCACCTGGGTGGCTCAGTCAGTTAAGCATTGGACTTTTGGTTTCTGCTAAAGTCATGATCTTATGGTTCATAAGATTGAGCCCTGCATTGGGCTCTGTGCTGATAGCACAGAGCCTGCTTGGGATTCTCTCTCTCCCTCTCTCTCTGTGCCCCCCTTACTCATGCTGTCTCTCTCTCTCTCAAAATAAAGAAATAAATATTTTAAAAATTACCATATATTTGCTTATAATTTTATGTAAAAAATACAAGGGAAAAGAGGCAGTGAGATATGCTGTATTCCCTGTAGGCAGCACATGTGGGGGACAGGCATCAACAATAACCATCCTTCCTTAGTGCCTATCACTTTCATCCCATTACTATATTTTTCATTTCACTGACTCCTCTTAACAACCTTATAAGATTATATCCCCGTTTTATAGATTGGGAAACTGAGACTCAGAAAGGCTACATAGCTCACTTAAAATCACAAAGTAAATTTCAGAGCCTTCAAAGCCCACCACAGTTCTCCCATTCCATTTCTTCTCTGCAGGCTCTGTATAGCATGCCTTATTCCTGGCATAGAGAGTTTTCAGACTTGGGGTGAACAGACCTTCCCCCAGAGCAGGCAGATGTTCAGTTCCCTTTCAGTGCCCTGAAGTCCTGCAGACCAAGTCCTCAGCCACACCTGGCCCAGAGGTGTGAGGCCTCACAGGTTTGCCTCTTCAGGCAGAGGAAAGCAACTCTTCTGCGCCCCCTTGTGTCCAGGTGAGGCATAAGCTCAGAGAAATCCGGCAACCTTGAGTTGTGATTTGGATCTGACTGTAGGAAACCACAAGTGGTGGTCTGGGTGTGAAGAATCAGGAAGGAGCTCTCCCTCATCCTAAGGGCATTTGGATGGGGGTGGTGAGTGATTTTGTGCAAGTGACCCCGTTTTCAGGACCACTGTGTCTCGTTACACTTTCACCCAAAGGGAAAAAGCAAATTACTTTTCCTTCAACAGTGCTCGTCTGAAAGTTTTCAGGGTGTTTCTTCGCCTAATAGGTCTTTTCTTGCTTACTTATATATTTTTGCCCATATCTGATTAAAACATAGTATATCCTCAGGAATCCCCCTCCCTGCAAACGTCAGTTTCCACAGACTCAATTTAATTAACAAGGGCCAACTTGAGGATGAGAGGTAGGAAACAAACGGTCTTCCTTATCCAATCTGAGCCCAAATAAAATCATATTAACATTTCACCTTTTGTTTCTGTGCAGGAAAAGCCTCTGGTACATTGTATCAAAAGTTACTGAAATTAGGAAAGAAATTTTAAAAAGAAAGCAGCAGATAGCTATGGCAGTGAATTTGGATCCCCGCCCCCCAATCCTAACAGGAAAGAAAAAGAAAGGTAAAGAGAAAGAGGAAGAGAAGGAGGGAAGAAGGGGGAGAAAGAAAGAAACAGAGATAGGGTAACAATGCTGTATCCTAAGCCTTGTTTTAAACTCAAATCAAGAAAAGACAACCATTTTGCACAGGAGCTAAACCTGTCTCTATTTTCAGATGGATCCCTGAGACTAAAAGCTCCATGAGAGCACAACCCTTTGCTTTTCCTCAGCATTTCACCAGCCCCTGGGGAGATGCCTGGCACCTGGTAGCAACTCACTAAATATTTGTCAAGCACACTAAAGAACAAAATCCAGGCCAGCTGGGTTCTCACTCAGTCTGTCTTTAACTCACTCTGGACCCGGAGGCAAGGCCCTGGTCCTCTCGGAGCCCGAACAGCTCCATCTGCAAATAGACAGACAATCCTCCTTGTCCTTCTTTCCTGGCGGGGAAGCGGGAGGATCAAACATGGATGTGGAGTCTCATTGGAAAGGTCAGCATCACACGACATAAGCCACCACATTATTACCACTAGCTCACAGGCTTCCAGGGCCAAAACCACAAGCCCATACCTCACTTTTACCATCACAGATGAAAAATCAAAATAAAGAAACAAGAATATAATCAGTACAGCAGAAGAATGAGAGAGGAACAGAGGTAACTCCAAACATAGGCCAACTATTTCTATTGTCCACAGGGGAGAAGGGGGCCGGGTGGCCCTTGTACGCCTCCAGCACTTACAAAATGGTAACAGGTCTCTGCCTTTGTGCCAGAATTCTCGAGGTGGGAAATAAATGGCGTGTGACACATGAGGGCCCCTGCACAGGGTAAAGGTCACCAGGTGTGAGCTGCTGCAGTGAAGACTTTATTAAAAGCCTGGCAGATAAACCTTCCCACAGACTGAGGGCTTGTCAGCAAAGAGTCCCTATCACCCAGCGTGACCCAGGTGGCTTGACAGTCAGACCAGGCTTTCAGCCAGTTAGGGAAGGCCTTCCTCCCCCAAGTCCCTTTGCTCACGCAGGTGTTTTCTCCCTGACAGCGAAGGCTAATTACAGGTGCTCTTCTGTCTGCAAGAGGGAAGGGAATCATGTTCCTAAGGCTGAAAGTAATGCTATCTGCAGGAAGAGAAAGCTGAATTCACCCCCAGCAAGGAAATGAGGAGGAAACCTCAATAAGCCTTCCAGTCTGCTCTCCTCCCCTGGGACCGAAAAGTCAAACCCAGGTGGCTCCATGTGTCTGATTCTTCTCCAGTGTCTACTGAAATTCTTTGGTCCAAATCCACAAATCAGGACAATTTGATCTTGCTCAAGGCAGCACCTGCTGTTGCCATTCAGGGACAGTGAGAAAGAACCCGTTCTCTCCCTTTCACAAGTGCTCAGGGGTTGAAGATGTCACTTCCCACCCACTGGGCTTCCCATCTCAGTTCTCCTGGCCTTTCCTTCCTGGCTTGCCCTGCTCTCCATCTTCCCACTCTCTGGGCCTCAATTACTTATTTCCATTTATTATTAACATCCTGATAGGCAGAGAAGCTGACCAAGACATGCCATTTTTTTTTAGGAGTTTTAGATCCCCTAAATAAAAAAAAAAACAAAACAAACAAACAAAAAAAAAACATCATAATCCAGAATGGAAGTTTCCCTTCTCTGGATCACAGACATGAGGGAGAACTAAGGCATTACTGGATCCATTCTCTTTGGATATTCTGAAAATATCTATCGGGCACCTGATATGTGTCTGGACATTTGGGATGCATCTACAAATAAAACAGAGCAAGATCGCGGCCTTTGTGGAGTCCAGCTTCTAGGTGATGGAGTGGGAGGGTAAGAAATAAACAATAGGCATAAGAAACAGATTAGATAGTGTGTCACAAGGTGATAAAGGCAGGGGCAGAGGGGAGAAGGAACACAGTTAAGGAGAAACAGGACTACTGGTGGGTGGGGAGTGGAGGGCAGATGGCAATGCAGCCAATGGCTGTTGGGACAAAGAGGGAAGTGGCCAGCCTGAGCTGGTGATGGAGAGAGAAAGAGCTGGTTTTTCAAAGGACATGATCTTCACAAAGGAAAGGAGTGTGTTCCAGCAGTGGGGACGGCTAGCTGAAAGTCACAGAAGAAAGACAGCAGCAATCTGGGGACTTCAGAGGAATTTTGTCTGACTGCAGCAGGTGCTTTGCTGGGGTGAGTTGTGCTCAAAGTGGGGGCCAGATTATAAAGCTCCTTAGTTATAGTGAAGGGTTTGGATTTTGTTCTGGGAAGATGGAAGGCCATGGAAGCTCTGTGGAGCTCTGGAGCTCTGTGACTAGAAGTGACCAAGCAGAGGGAGGACTGTGGATTTCCATTTCTCTCCTTCCAAGATCAGGGACTGTTGCATGTCTCAGCCTCCCTGAGGTTGGGTATGGCCACATGACCTGCTTTGGCCACTGGAATGAGAATGGAAGTGTCACTTGTCTCCTCCAGTGGACGCACTTAAGAGTTGGTATGCCAACTCCACGATGACCATGGGCTATAGTCTCCCTCAGCCCCATTTGCTGGCTCGCAGCAAATAGGACAGATGCCCTGGACAATTGACCAGATCCAAAGCTGGCTTTGTGTAAATAAGAAATAGTGTTTGTGGCACTAAGTCAGAGACTTAGGATTGTTTTATTGCAGCAGAACGTATCTTATCATAACTAACACAACATTGTTTCGAATAGCCAAGTTCCTCACTAGGCCTTGATCTTATTCCTAGAAATTGGGCAGAATCTTCCTAATCTCAATGTAATTCACAACTCCTTCCTCAAGTCCGGCCAGTAACAACCCAGCTCACACTGTGCTGTGTCCTGTTAATGATTGCCAGGAGCCTGATATTCTCCACAGTGTCTTGAAATTGCTGGACACTTCTATTTTATTTTTATCCAGTAATGCTGGGAGGCAAGCAAAGAGTGACCACAATGATTCCATTTTTGCAGAGGCAGAAACTGAGGCACAGGTGGGCCACATGACATGGCCAATGTCACATATCTGGGAAGACGCAGGGTTGGACGTCAAAACTGGGCATTCTATGCTACCTGTCCCAGGACTGGTGACGATCACTGTGGGGTTGAGGGATGGGGGATGTTTGGAGACAGAGGCCACCAATTCCTAATTATTCTCTCCACACCAGGCTGCATCTGAGCTGGAGACGGGGATGCTGGGGTATGTTAATGGACCCTTCTCCAACCCCATCTCCATCTGCCACCTACCTTCCACCTGTCCAGAATCAGTGGCCGTCTGGCAGCTTTGTTCACAGCTCAGGTTACTATTACCTCATAATATCAAATAGGCTGTTTCTCAGCCTCAAAAAAGTCTGCCCCTCCCCTGGTCACCTATTCCAAATAAACTCGTATGCTTCTGATCTTGGCTCATATAGCACTTCCTCAGAGTGATCTTCCCTGATTGTCCAGACAGGTGCCATATGACCGTGTGGGTGGGGTCCTTGGCTGTTTTCTGATTCCAGTGTTTTGGACTTAATAAGCCACACTAATTATTAATAGACCAAATGAATAAACTGTCAAAGGCTATACAAATGGAAGGGATTTTTGTCCGTCTACATTAAATGGAAATTCCACCTTCCCCAGCTTAGGCAGGATTTCACACATCCTCTCACCGTAGGTGCTTGATTGCGTTTTAAATAAAAAGACCTGGTCCCTAGACACTGTGGGCAGCCGCATCAGAGCCTTTCCCAAGTAATGAACTTCCACAGCATTATTGCCGCATTAAATCGTGTTAATCAAATGGGAAGTGGTAAGCGGTTTTCCTCCCTCTGTAATCCTTCCTGAGCGGTACACTCTCAGTGGGAAAATAAAAAGGCCGATGTGGATCAGAGTCCAGAATGGATCAAAGAATAGCAGCAGTTTTGATTTGTGTTAATTTTGCATGTACAAAAAAAACCCCTCGTTTCTCTTTATTAAAAAGAAGCGGGAGCATGACAATAACATGCAGTTTGAAGAGTGACAATCAGACGCAGAACATTTTGCTCAGACGCTCAGAGGCTGAGGGAGCAGAAAAGCCACTCAAATGCGATGTCATGAAGTCGCTTGCCTGCTCTGTGCCCAAGAACAAAGCCCGTTTGCTAAGCCTCCCTTGAAGAATGCATATTTTCAGGTCTGTGTGGGGGTGGGAGGGAACACTGTTTTCCTTTGCACAAACTACCCATCAGTTCAGGATTCAAATGAAGTCATCATTCACTCTGGCTTCCAGTGACCAGTTACTAAACTCACTGCTGGGTGCAGAGAGACAGACGAGGAACTCTCAGGAGAGTGGAAACAAACCAATCTTGGGTACTACAAAGGAGACAATGCTGCTGTCATGGAAGGAGCATCAGGGACAGGGTTTGGTGTTAGGCAAGGGGTTTGGGCCCCCAAGGTCCACATTGCCCTTCTCCACTGAGCCTGTGATGGGCATGGACAATCAGCTCTTGAAAGTCCCATTCAGGGTCAAGGGATCCCCGGTTTCTGGGCTCCAGAGAAATGGCTCTTCCCCATAAGAGTCCTCCAACGATATCCAGAATCAACTCACATGATTAATTACAAGTTGACAAAATCCTACAGAACAAATCTGGAGAAGGTAAAAAGTCCCAGTTTTTTTTTTTTTTTATGATACACACATATGCAATTTTATTTGTGTGCACATTTAGTGTCTTGTCTCATAGTATATTCTTTTTTTAAATATGAAATTTATTGTCAAATTGGTTTCCACTTATATCTTCCTATACTCTTATCCCAAAAGGAGCCAGAGAAGCTGCAAGATCTCATCCATCAGCAGGCACCATTGATATGTGCGGGTGATCAGAGAAGGAGGAAGGGAAGCAAGCCAAACAGGTGAGGCAGGTTTGACTTAGGTAGGGCTCACCTTGGTTGCAAAGCATGCTCTTCCCTTGCAAGCGGAAAACTTAGAAGGGAATTTAGAGCATGGTCATCAGCCAGGACCCTCATTAGTGAGTAGTGAGCCCTCCCTATTTGCAAGGTACAGGGTGCTTATCATTTCATGTCTGATGTCACCTCCAGTGCTCATGTATCCCTATTCCACAGGTGGGGCCAGTGAGCTCAGAGATTCAGCAATGTGCCCAAGTTCTCCCAGTGACAGAACCATATCCCTGAGCAGTTCACTTCCAAACTCATTTTATTTTCATTAAACTCTGCTGAGATTTTCTGGGTGTATCTTGCAGTATTTTGTGCTGTTTTGTAAAAGCTAGAAAGTAAAAAAGCACAAGTGGCCCAGGTTGCCTAATACTTTTAAAAAAGCAATTACATTTCTCAGACTTTTAGTTGCTATGGCAGACTGTGCCCTTTTGGTATTTGGGAAATGTAAGAACCAGCAAGAATGCAAGGCCACTTTGGCATTTTGTGTGGTGCTGAAAAGCTACAGACTTCTAACGGTGAGGGGCTCACAGCCTCAGGTGGAATCAGGAGCCCCCAGATGACTCAGAGTCATTATCTCTGATAGGACAGAACTGCTGGGATGGGGCATTGGAGGAGAGAAGAGTCACTGGCTGGGAGCAAGGTATTTTGACCTAGGACCCACCCTTGCCATTAACTCACCTTGAAACTTTAAGAAAAAGTCACATGTATCTATATCTGTCCTTCAGAAAAAAGAGGTGACTTGTACCTACTAATTGTGAGGACATTATAATTAGCGATCAAAAATGATGACTGTTGGGGCACCTGGTGACTCAGTCAGTTAGGTGTCCGACTCTTGATTTAGGCTCAGGTCATGATCTCATGGTTCGTGGGTTCAAGCCCTGTGTCAGACTCTACAGTGACAGCACTGAGCCTGCTTAGGCTTCTCTCTCTCTCCCTCTCTCTCTGCCCCTTCCCTGCTCATGCTCACTCTCTCCTCTCAAAATAAATACGTAAATTTAAAAAACATGATGACTGTAAACACATACCAAATAGGGCTTGCTCCATGGTATGGAGGACCATCATGGTATCAGTTGAAAATGGGTCTGGAGTGGTCACAGGGAAAAGGGGGAAAATGCTTAGCACTTAAAGGCAATATAGGAACAAGAATGCAACTCACATAAAAAGAGATTTCCTACAGGTATACATCTATATGTACATATATGTTATATACATATACATACACAAAATATACATTTACATATATCATATACACATATATATTACAAAAATGACATAATACATACAAATATGTGTATAATATATACTGTTTATAGTAGGTAATATATAATATAATAATGATCCAATAATGATAAAAGATACTTTTCTCCTAATTGTTTATCAAATATATCTGAGTGTTTGCTATTTACCAAGTCCTGTGCCAGGCACTGAAGAAATAACCATAAAGAAGAGAGACTAAGTTTGGACTTCATTGAGGTTACACTCCAATGAAGAGTTGACAGACAAAAAGGACTTAATATACCATCGGCTCCTTCCCATGGCATTCCACATTCCTCTTCTGGATAAGTCTTAATGGCTGCATAACATTACACTGTTTGGATCATCATAATTTAGCTAACTAAATTATTTTTTTGGCAGTTACGTTTTCTTTCAGATTTGGAGGATTGCACAGATTTATGTGTGCATTCATGAATATTTCCTTAGGATATAAGCAAAGAAGTGGAACTATTGGATCAAAGTACAGTATATGAACATTTCTTAGGCTTTCGCTGCAAGTATCAAGATATCCTTTCAAAAGATGGCCTGATTTCTATGTCCGGCTGTACGGCATGAGACTCAACACCCAAACATCCTGGACTTCAATTAGAAATCAACAACTAAGATGTGTGGGGAAAAATCCTCAAATACTTGTAAATTAAACAACTACTTCTGAATAATCTGTAGGTCAAAAGGAAATCTCAAGGTAAATTAGAAAAATAGTTTGAACAAGGGCGCTGGGTCACTCAGTCGGTTGAGCATCCAACTCTTGATTTTGGCTCAAGTCATGATCCCAGGGTGGTGGGATTAAGCTGCATGTTGGGCTCCATGCTCAGCATGGGGCCTGCTTAAGATTCTCTCTCCCTCTGCCCCTCTCCCCTCTGCACGCTCTATTAAAAAAATAGTTTGAACAAATAACTGAACAAAAATAAAATAAAACACATCAAATTTATGGGATGCAGCTAAAGCAATGCTTAGAGATTTACAGCATTAAATGCTTATATTTAAAAGAAAGAAATGTCTCATCTTAACAACATAGATCTTTAACCTTAGCAAAACTAAAGGAAAAGGGGAAAATAAAGCCAAAGCAAGTGAAAGGAAAGGGACAATGATGATGAGGGCAGAAATCAATGAAATTAAAAACAGAAAAATAGAGAAATCAATGAAAACAAAAGTTGGTTCTTAGAAAATATCAATAAAATTGACAAACCTATGGCCAGGCTCTGAAAGAAATGGAAAAGACACAAATCACCATTATTAGGAATGAAAGAGAGGTTATCAGCACAGAACACAGCCATTAAAAGTTTAATGAGGGAAGACGGTGAACAACTCTATACACATAAATTCAACCATTTAGATGAAATTGTTTAATTCCTTGAAAGCCACAGACTACTAAACTTACCCAAGAAAAAATAGATAACCTGAATAGCCCTGCCTATAAGAAGCTTAAATTATAGTTTAAAACCTCTGAAAAGGAAAATTCCAATCCTAGAAAGTTTCTCTGTAAATTCTACCAAATATTTAGAGAAGATTCTATACAAATTCTTCCAGAGAATAGACGATGATAGAGCCCTTCTCAACTTATTTTGTAAGGCCAACATTACCTTGATGCCAAAATCAGGAAAAGATAATACAAGACACCAAAGAGCAATACCCCTCATGAATATAGATACAGAAATCCTCATCAAAATATTAACAAATCGAGTTTGGTAATATATAAAAAAGAATTATACACCATAACCAATGCAGTTTATCCCAGGAATGCAAAGCTGGTTCAACATTTGAATATCAGTCATTGTGATATTTCACATTAACAAATCAAAGAAGAAAAATCAAATGATCAACTGATACAGAAAAAGCATTTTAAAAAATTCAACATCCTTCTGTGATAAAAAAAACTCATCAAACTATAAATAGAAGAGAACTTTCTTAACCTGCTAAAGGGCATCCACAAAAAAAACTTACAGCTTACATCATATTTAATGGTAAACAAAAGAATGTATGTTTTCATTCTAAGATTGACGACAAGAAAATGTTCATTCACATGACTCTGATTCAACATCACACTGGAAATCCTATCCCAACTAATAAGACTAAAAACAAAAAAGTCATAGAGATTGGAAAGGAAGAAATGAAACTGCCTCCATTTGTGGATAGCGTGATTGCACAGAAAATCCCAAAGGAATCTATAAAAACAAAATCTAGAATAAATAAGTGAGTTTAGCAAGGTCATAAGATTCAAGGGCAACATATTAAAAAATCAACTGCATTTCTATGTTCCAGAAATGAGCAATCAGAAACTGAAATATTACAAAATGACATATAGCTCTCAAAAAAGAAAGTAGCTAAGTAGATATAAATCTAACAAAGATGTATGTAGGATATGCATGCTGAGATCTACAAAACACTAGTGAATGAAGAACTAAAGACTGGAGATACATACTGTGTTCATGGAATGGAAGAGTCAGCATAATTAGAGATCATTTCTCTCACAAACTTATCTAGACATCTAATCTAATTCCAATCAAAATCCCAGTAGGAACTGTAGATATAAACAGATTAATTCTAAAATTTATATAGAAATGCAAAGGAGCTAGAGTTGTCAAAACAAATTTTTTCTTAAAAAAAGAACTAAGTTGGAGAATTCATACTCTACAAGGTTTTTATTATAAAGTTACAGTATTTATTGACCAAAGGATAGACACAGATCAAGAAAACAGAATGGAGAGTCTAGTGGTAGGACTAATCAAATACAGTCCATTGGTCTTTGACAAAGTTGCAAAGGCGATTCAGTGAAAAACAGGAGAGTATTTTCAATGGTGTAGGAATAATTGAACATCCCTATACCAAAAGAAAGAAAGAAAGAATTAATGAATAAAAAAGAGGAAGGAAGGGTAGAAGGAAGAGAGGGCATTGGCATATACCTCATACCTTATACAAAAATTAACTGAAAATGGACCACACGTCTAAATGTAAAATATAAAACTATAAAACTTTTTAAAAGAATATATAGGAGAAACATTTTATGACCTTGGGTTAGGCAAAGAGATACTACACTTGACACCAAAAGCACAATCCAAAAAATAAAACAAAAAAAGATAGATTGGACTCCATGAAAATTAAAAAGCTTTTCTTCTACAGAAGACACTGTTCAGAGAATGAAAAGAAAGGTACAGACTGAAATAAAATATTTACAAATTACGTAAGTCTTTGTACCCAGAATATATAAAGAACTTGCAAAACTCAACAAAAGAAAATGACAACTCAGTTAAAAAGAGGGCAAAATATTTAGACAGATGCTTCACAAGAAATATGTGGATGGCCAACAAGCACATAAAAAGATGATAAACATTTTAGTTATGACAGAAATTCAAACTAAAACCACAATGCAATACCACTAGACTTCTAGTAGAATAGTCTAAAAATCAAAACAAAACAAAATAAACAAAACTCACTGATAATACCAGTGCCACCAGGGATGTGTAGCAAATGGAACTCTTAAACGTTGCTGGTAGGAATGCAAAGTGGTGCAGCCACTTTGGAAAATAGTTTGGCAGTTTCTTATAAACATATGCTTACCATATGACACGGCAATCCTATCCCTAGGTATTTACCCTACAGAAATAAAAGCTTGTTTCAGACAAAATCCTATATATGAATATTTATAGCAGCTTTATTTATAACTATTCCCAAATTGTAAATAAGCTACGTATTCTTCAATGGATGAATGAATAAAGACACACTGGTTCATCCAAAACATGGAATACTATTCAGCAACAAAAGGAACAAGCTATTGATGCATGCAATTATGTGGCTCTCACAGGCATTATCCTGAAAGAAACTAGTCCCAGAGACTGCACATCATGATGCCATTTACCTGATATGTATGTGAGAAAGCAAAACATAGGGATGGGGATGGGTCAGTGGTTACCAGGGATAAGAGAGGGTGAAGATATTACCACTGCATGGAGGAATTTCTGGGTGATAAAAATGTTTGGTATATTTTTTAAAGATTTTTTTAATGCTTATTTATTGTTGAGAGAGGCAGAGTGCAAGCAGGGGAGGGGCAGAGAGAGAGAAAGATACAGAATCTGAAGCAGACTCCATCAAGCTCTGAGCTGTCAGCACAGAGCCAGACGCAGGGCTTGAACTCATGAACCGTGACATCATGACCTGAGCTTAGGTCAGATGCTTAACGACTGAGCCACCTAGGTGCTCCAAAATGTTCTGTACCTAGATGGTAGTGATGTCTATGTGCTAAAACTCATAGGACTGTACCCTCAGAAAAGGGAGATTGGGTTTACTGTATGCAAATTTTTACAAAGGTAAGCCATTGGCTCCAGTCTTCCCACCACACTGCACTGTGTCTCTTAAGGTGGGCAGGCAACACTCGGAGCAACTCATAGCAAAGGGCTGGTCCTTCACAACTTCACTTCATAGAATATAATGCAGAACTGTTTGATTTTGTCTCCCAGAACAATTAATTACAACCGTATCTTTAATAGAGGAAATCTTGCTTTTCCATTTCGAGTGTTCTGGGTGGTGAGGCCATTAATTCTGGCCACGAGAATGTTATTTTTCTGTGTCCTGCCTATTTCTAAGTCTTGTTCTGCCACTCCTTTTCAATTAGGCCACTCCTGGTTACAAGTAACAGCCTTCTGAAAAGAATATAGAGATTTTATTATCTCACACGACCAGCCCTTCAGAGACTTAGCAGTACGAGGATTAGTTAGTTTTGTGAACACATGTCTATAATCAGGGATCTGCCATCTGGGAAAAAGGTGATGGAAGAGATTGTCCAGGCTTTGCACAACCCAGAGTGCCTGCTGCACCTCCCTTCTCTTCCACCGTCCCTAATAGCCTTCTAAATAAATTGCCCTTTGTTGGAGGTACCCAGCGTCTGTTTCTGAGTCTTGTAACAAGGAATCTCAGGTGATGTGCTGGCCTGATGCAACCCTGTACTACCACTGGAATATGAACCCCCAGAGATCAGGGGCTGATCATTATATTTCCAGCATTGCCTGGCATAAAGTAGTGATCAATAATTTGATGGTCAACGACCAGCCAAGAAAATGACTAGAATGTAGAATGTAGAGCATAGGCTGCATGAGGGAACATATTTTTGTTTTGTTCACTGCTGAATTCCCAGTGCCCAGAAAAGGGCCTAGCACATGGCTAGCACTCCATAAATGTTTGTTGGGTCAGTGAATGAATTTCTGGAGCAAGTGGCCAGGGTCCTGCACTGAAGTCTAGAAACATAACTATAAAGAAGCCAAGCAAATAAAATCTGACTTCTCAGGGATATTTGGGACACACAAATAATTAGCCTTAGGAGCTTACTTCTAACAACCACTCTCAAAAACAGAGAACAGGAGTCTGAGAATCCAAGGGCAAACCAGGCCACTTTCCATAGCATCGATCTGCCCTTTCTTATTGCCATCTGCTGCCTTCAGGATGTTCCTCGGGAAGAAAAGAAGAAACCAAATAAAATTAAAGATGTTGCCAGATGCTCCCAGCAGAAGTAACATCTTGGGTGAAAATCCCCCAGGCCCATTGATACAATAATTGTTTCTGGGAGGTTGGAGAAGTTAGGATGAGGCAGATATAAAACATGTGTTGTTCCAGAGTCAGTCTCAGGGAGAAAGGATTGAGGATCCCAATTAGAGGTCATAGCTCGGAATATTGGCATAGTGCCTCACCTGTCAGAAATGGCTTAGGTGACACCATCTGCCCTACCTCACTCTGCCTTTTGGGTTTTCGAAGGACGGAACCTGTGATTCTCAAATTCCTTTTTGATAAGCCTGTTGTGCAAGCTAGTTACATCCTAGATTTCCCACATCAAGATTTAGCTTGTTTTAAACTTTGGGTCAAGTTTTTCTGTAGTTTTTAACATGTTTTTTATAATGGGTAAAATCTCCTCACCTTTGAGTGCTTGCTTCCAGATAAAGAGGAGGTTAGAAAAATTGGGGAAAATCCAAATATTTGGAGCTTTGATTTTATTTTTGTATTGGCATCAATACCCTGGTTGTGATATTATTGCAAGATGTTACCATTGGAGAAACTAAGTGTACATATAACCTCTGAATGATTTCTTACAGCTTCATGTAAATCTACAATGATGTCAACAACAATTAAAATTAAGAAAAAAGAAAAACTTGGACCCAATAGCCTCCTTTCATACTGAGGGTCTACTAGGACACTGGCAGGTTGTGTGTGTGTGTGTGTGTGTGTGTGTATGTATATATATTATATACATATATAATATATTATATATAATATATTCATATATATACTCATATATATATTCATGTGTGTGTGTATATATATATGTGTGTATGTATGTATATATGAATATATATAATATATTATATATAATATATTCATATATATACTCACACATATACTCATATGTATTCACACATACATAATATATATATATATGAAGAAGGGAAGAAAAAGGAAGTCTTTGACAGCTATCAGAGCATCCTTGAGCTGAAGACTCATACTCCAGGACTAATGTTTCACCTGTCAGCTCTGTGGCCCCTCCAGAGTTCTCCAAAGGGATATCAGTTGTTTTATCTGCTCAACAGCATTTCCATCCTACAACTGCAACTGCTTCTACTGACGAATTCCCCCTTTCTTGCTCCACATGCTTCGGAGGGGCTGTCAATCACACTGCTTTCCCCATGGGCTAGGGAATGGGCATATGACATAGACCTGGCTAATCATAGTCCCCCTCCCCACAGACAGCAATCAATGCTCAAGGTTGGATTCATGACCAGAGCTGGGCCAATCACAGACCATCATAGATTTCTTTTTCTTCCAATAGTGGCTGAAGAAGCACTATTTCTTTTAACAGTTGCTGAGTTATGTGATGTTAAACCTAAGTAAGGTAATGTCTACTCTTCATGAACTTTAAGAACAGAGTCCATCAGTGGTTGAGCAGACTGAGGCCAATGCATACAGAAAATTCAAGAATGAGAGAGCCAGGGAGAGATTCAGAGAGACAGAGAGAGAGAAAAACTTTACCTGACCCTCTGGAACTCACCCTCTGGCCTCCAGTACAGACTTTGTGCTGGAGTCATCTTGAGCTGTGTTTCTGTCCTAACCCATAGCTTAACCTTTTGTGAACTAGGCCTATGAACTTCAACTTCCATTTCATGTCCCTGGGAAGTGGACCACAGTGAAAGCCCTCCAATTCTTCCTTAAGACCCTAATACTGAAAATAGAGGCATGTTTCTAGCAGTGACAAATCATTAGTTCCATGGATGACAAATGGGATGAGACAGCAGAAGAGCCATGCTTGGCCAAGATGCAGCAACCAGCTCTCCCATACATGCGGGTCCTGAGCTGAGATCTTTGCAGTCCCTCTGCTGAAGTGGCTGGCTATTCCAAAAGATTAATATTGTTTACATGAGCTATTAGTCTAGATGCAGGAAAATATGAGCCAGGGAGAGGAAAGACTATGATGTAAACAACTTCATTTCTATCTCAGGATACAGGTACTGCTTTGGACACTCAATTCAGAATAGGTGCAAATACCCACTAGGTGCTGGACAAAATTCTGCACAATGTGGGAATAGAAAGATGAGCAAGACCCAGGTCTTTTTCCAGGAACTTGTGCTGTTTGGGAAAATGAACACCATCTTGTTTAGGTATATATATATACCTAGGTTGGTGTGTAGTTCCATGATAGATGTGGTACAATGAGGTTGCCAGCAGGGCTCTGGAATCAGAATTTCTGGGTTCAAAATCCCAGCCTGGCCTGAACTATGAGCATCCAGGAGCCAGAGGCAGAGATCAGCTGTATTTCTTTAGCAAGTGGTCTAGCTTCTTCTGGTCTTGGTGTCTCAGTTTCTTCTCAGCAAAGTAAGGGTCACAATAGTGCCTATATCAGGGTTGTAGTGAGGAATGAATCAGATAATGCATGTGAAATTCCCAGTAGGTATTACATGCTTAGTAAGTTTTATCTGTATTGTCATCATTACCATCCTTATCACCAATCATTATTACTATCATTATCACCAGTACTACAGTGAGGACTTTGGAATAAGCCATGAAGGAAATCAAAGTTCTATAGAAATAAGAAGAAAAGAGCTTAATTGGAGATCCAGAGAGACTTTCTGGAACAGATGGCACTTGAGCTGAAGATAGCCATGCTTGAGGGCAACCTAACCTGGTAAGCTTGCACACACACACACACGCACACACACACACTTCTTAACCCAATTTAAGTTGGGTTTTCTGTCACTTGCAAGTCTTGATGACACAAATGGCAGCAGAGCCACCAGCTCATATGTCCAAGAAAACCCTGTCTCAGGCCCTTGGAGATCAAAGAGCTTTAGTCCCTGGGAACTTGTTGTCTTTTCTGCTTATTCAACAAGTATTTATTGAGCCCCTATGAAAGGTGCCGGGAAATTTTTTTAATCTCCAAAATCCTAAGTATGATTGATATACTGGTTGTCAGGGTAATCAAAAAGGGGACTTTGAGGATGTGAATGGTAAGTGAGACCTGAGGAAGTGGAGAAATGCACAGTGATCAAGTGGGACAAGAACATGTTGAGAAGCTTGGGTTCTAGATTCTGGCTCTAGCAGTCTCCAGCCGCATGATCTTCTCAGGCAGGCACCTTGGACTCTCTGACCTTCAGTTCTTCTACTTTTACAATGAGGATATGAATATCTGTACTGCTGAAGCCAAAACAAACTGTACTGGTTGTTGCCAAAACAAACAAACAAACAAACAAAAGATACTTTGAATGTTAAAAGCAATATGTACTTGGATGAGAGAAAATCATTTTATAGGTTGATATGAGGCCCTTTAGCTTCTGACCAAGACAGAGGAACAGAAAAAGATTTATCCTCCCTCCATAAACAACTAAAACACCACACAAAATATATGGTAAAATGGTTTCTAGACATGTGTTAGAGTTGATGCAGGATTCCTGAAGAAGGGGGAAACAAATAGAGTGAGTCCTTCAATTCTGCCAGCTTACTGTCTGAATTGAGTTTCCAGAGTGCAGTGCAGAGAGGGACATCCCAGGCAGAGCCTGGTGGTGTCTCTGAGTTGAAAAGATATAACTGGAAGTTTGAAGAGGCCAAAGGAACTGAGTTTTCAGGGTAGAGTACCACAGAGGGGAGATTTATACAGAGAGGTCTCTGGAGAGTCCCCCTCTAGCATTCAAGAGAGTCCAGAACTGCGTATATATATATATATATATATATAGAGAGAGAGAGAGAGAGAGAGAGAGAGAATATCCAAGGCTGGTAAAAGAGCCATTGGAAATGAAAAGGCAGAATAATTCCTAGAGCTCAGACAGCACTGGGAATAGCTCACATTCCCAAAATCCAGAATAGAGAAATCTCATGATACACAAGGGATCAGGTAGAGTACTCAGAAAGGCATTGCCTCAGTAAGGTCAAATTAGTTCTATACTAAGGACTGGTGTGATCCAGCCTAACAAAGCTTAAATCAAGTCTTAACAGGATCAAACTGTTTAAAAGTAACTTAAATGAGCCTGAGAACAAATTTCAAGAACATTTAAAGGAATATAAAAAATCCAGCACATGAGGTAAAATTCACAATGATACTCAGCAAGAATGATTAGACATGCAAAGAGTAAGGAAAATACAACTAATAATGAAAAGAAAAATTAACCAACAAAAACAGACCACGAAATGATGCAGATAATGTAAATGGTAGACAAGGACATTAAAATATCTACTGTAAATATACTCCATACGTTCAAGAAGATAGAAGAAAGTCCAAACATATTAAGGACAGACATGAAAAATAGAAAAAGACCAAAATTGAACTTCTAGAGATGAAAAATACAATGTTTGAGAGAAAAATTTTTTTCTGGAGGGAATTAAATTGACATGAAGGAGATGAGGTGTACCCTAATTTAGGGTACTTTGTAAAAGTGGAATCAAAGCATACGGGGCATGGAAGGTGAGAATTAAAGATTCAGAGCAGCTGCCAGAATGTACTGGGTCTTTTTGAAAATTATTTAAAAGTTCCTTAACTAGAAGGACTATCATAAAGAAGACTGTTTTTCAATACTACCCAAAGCTATCTACACATTCAGTGCAATCCCAATCAAAATTGCACCAGCATTCTTCTTGAAACTAGGACAAGCAATCCTAAAATTCATATGGAACCACAAAAGGCCCCAAATAGCCAGAGTAATTTTGAAGAAGACCAAAGCAGGAGGCATCACAATCCCAGACTTTAGCCTCTACTACAAAGCTGTCATCATCAAGACAGCATGGTATTGGCACAAAAACAGACACATAGACGAATGGAATAGAATAGAAACCCCAGAACTAGACCCACAAACGTATGGCCAACTAATCTTTGACAAAGCAGGAAAGAACATCCAATGGGAAAAAGACAGTCTCTTTAACAAATGGTGCTGGGAGAACTGGACAGCAACATGCAGAAGATTGAAACTAGACCACTTTCTCACACCATTCACAAAAATAAACTCAAAATGGATAAAGGACCTGAATGTGAGACAGGAAACCATCAAAACCCTAGAGGAGAAAGCAGGAAAAGACCTCTCTGACCTCAGCCGTAGCAATTTCTTACTTGACACATCCCCAAAGGCAAGGGAATTAAAAGCAAAAATGAACTACTGGGACCTTATGAAGATACAAAGCTTCTGCACAGCAAAGGAAACCACCAACAAAACTAAAAGGCAACCAATGGAATGGGAAAAGATATTTGCAAATGACATATCGGACAAAGGGCTAGTATCCAAAATCTATAAAGAGCTCACCAAACTCCACACCTGAAAAACAACCCAGTGAAGAAATGGGCAGAAAACATGAATAGGCACTTCTCTAAAGAAGACATCCGGATGGCCAACAGGCACATGAAAAGATGCTCAACGTCGCTCCTCATCAGGGAAATACAAATCAAAACCACACTCAGATATCACCTCACGCCAGTCAGAGTGGCCAAAATGAACAAATCAGGAGACTATAGATGCTGGCGAGGATGTGGAGAAATGGGAACCCTTTTGCACTGTTGGTGGGAATGCAAATTTGTGCAGCCACTCTGGAAAACAGTGTGGAGGTTCCTCAAAAAATTAAAAATAGACCTACCCTATGACCCAGCAATAGCACTGCTAGGTATTTACCCAAGGGATACAGGAGTACTGATGCATAGGGGCACTTGTACCCCAATGTTTATAGCAGTACTCTCAACAATAGCCAAATTATGGAAAGAGCCTAAATGTCCATCAACTGATGAATGGATAAAGAAATTGTGGTTTATGTACACAATGGAGTACTAAGTGGCAATGAGAAAGAATGAAATATGGCCCTATGTAGCAACATGGATGGAACTGGAGAGTGTGATGCTAAGTGAAATAAGCCATACAGAGAAAGACAGATACCATATGTTTTCACTTTTATGTGGATCCTGAGAAACTTAACAGAAACCCATGGGGGAGAGGAAGGAAAAAAAAAAGAGGTTAGAGTGGAAGAGAGCCAAAGCATAAGAGACTCTTAAAAACTGAGAATAAACTGAGTGTTGATGGGGGTGGAAGGGAGGGGAGGGTGGGTGATGGGTATTCAGGAGGGCACCTGTTGGGGTGAACACTGGGTGTTGTATGGAAACCAATTTGACAATAAACTTCATATATTAAAAAAAATACTGTTTTTTATTTAATTTAAAGCTTATTTATTTATTTATTTGAGAGAGAGAGAGAGAGCGTGAAAGTATGAGTGGGGGAGGCGCAGAGAGAGAGGGAGACAGAGAATCCCAAGCAGGTTCCATACTGTCAGTGTGGAGTCTGACACAGGCTTCAAACTCACGAACTGTGAGAAGATGACCTGAGCTGAAATCAAGAGTTGGATGCTTAATAGACTGAGTCACCCAGGGGCCTAGGATTATTTTTAAGGGTATTCTTTTATTAGGGCTGATACAACTCTGTGTTAGGGCTACCCAGCGTGGTGAGCAGAGCATCAGCTACATTTTGGTCCCACATGCCCATCAACCAGGTCACTATCTGTACAGCCACAGTACACACAATGGCCCAGTCTAAATCAGTGCAGATAAAAGAGAAAGAATACCACAGGCATCATGGACCAGTGCTTCCTTAAAGACCCGTAAACTGAGCACAATTCCAACTCCGCTTGAGAGCTATTTTACCTGCTTCTAAGAATCAGCAGAAAACCTACCAACGCCCCTTCCTCTCTCTCTGCCTTCCTCCATCACTATCTGAATTCTCCTCTGCCTCTCACTGTTCCATATTCTGGGAGTTGATTTCACACTGGTCAACAACAACTATATGCACCAGCCCTCTGATGCACAGAAGACATTAATGAAGGGGGCTTCCCAGTGTCTTGGTTAATCAGTGCGTGGGATCCCACACACAGGCCACTCTCAAGATTTAAATGCTGGAACAACGTATCCAGGAAATGTCTTGATGCAGATCCCATTCTGACCAGACTCTATATAGAGTTAAAAAATTGTAAGTAGAAAAATCTTTGACCTGTTACTGGGCCAGTCAGCAACAGCAGCAAGGGGTTGCTCAGATCTTCCCTGAGAAACTACTCCACATTTGCCA
Organism: Lynx rufus; assembly: GCF_022079265.1. NCBI lineage: Eukaryota > Metazoa > Chordata > Mammalia > Carnivora > Felidae > Lynx > Lynx rufus. The sequence goes on along the minus strand of NW_025814830.1, from coordinate 23,136,797 downwards.
AGAAGATGCCCTCGTTCCAATTCCATGCAGCCTAAGAACCCCAGGGAATATTTAGAACCCTGGAGACAGAAACAATATAAAGACAGTCATTTCTCTCTGAAACAACAATTTGTATTTTCATATCTTTGATACACAGTCTAATACTCAAATCAATAGGCCAATGGAGATTCACCCAGTGCAAGTTTAATAAGGAAAATAGTTTAAAAAAAGGGGGGGAGAGGTTGGGAAAGCAAGAGAGATATTACCTGCAGGTGTGTTCGATTGTGAGGGTGGGGTTGTCAGTGCTTTCTTCTTTCCCTAGTGTAATGAAATAGAGAAGCTAAACCTCTGAGTTGATTATGATCAGACAGAAATGGGAGCTTCTGGCTGTTTTCTGCTCCCTATCACCCTTCCTACGCTTGCCTCAATCAATACAACAAGTTTTATCTTCTCTGATGAAAACTCGACTTTCTGGCTGTTTTTTGTTTTTGTTGTTGTTGTTTTCGGGTGGTTTTTTTTTGTTTTGTTTTGGTTTGGTTTTTTGTTTTTGTTTTTGTTTTGTTTTGTTTTGTTTTGTTTTGTTGCAATTTAGGTTTCTTCATGCTTGGTCTGGGTTTGCAGTCAGGCAAATCAGCTTCTAAATCCAAGGCATGAGTTTTGGAAGCCCCCAGCAAAGGCCTATTCCAGAAGGGGGTAGGCAAAATTGATTTTTTAAAAAAGTCCATAAAACAGGGTTAAGAAGGCCCAGAGAGGCTGGGCAGCAGATAGAAGCTTGCTCTTGAAGACCCCTTTCCTTATCCCATGGCTGTCTTCTCCTTGATGTGTTATGATTCCCTGGTTTTTAAGGTCAAACTCAGTTCACCAACACAATGGTTTCTGGCTCCTTTAAGAATAAGAAGTGTGACCATGAAGCTTCCATATTTGTGTTTGATTGGAGCAATTACCTTCCAGGCTATATCTGTTCAATAAATATTCCCTGAATGCCTATTGTGTACCAAGTACTTTTCTAGGCCCTGGGGATACAGCAGTAAACAATATAGACTAGCTCATGGAGCTTATATTCTAGTAGTTTATATTTTATTGTCTATATAAACACATAAATGAACAAGTTAATAAGATAATATCATATTGTGAACATGATATAAGGAAAATATTTAAAGGGGTACTAGAAATTGGAAAGGTACTTCTTTAAAAAAAAGGTGGAGGACTTGAGCTAAGGTCTGAATGAAATGAAGGAGCCAGTTATGTGAAGATCCAGGTGAAAGGTCTTTCAGGTAGTTAAAAACTGCAAATACAAAGGCCCTGCGGTAGAAACAAGCTTGGTCAGAAGAATAAAGAATTTCTGTAGAGCCAGAGTATAGCCTGGAGAGAGTTGTATGAGATAGTTTAAAATTTAGTCAAAATAAAGATCATCTAGAAACTTGTGGGCTTTTATAAAAAGTTGTGATGGGAAATAATTACTCTGATTTACGTTTTGGAAATATCTTTTGGCTGCTGCATGGATAATGGGCTGTTAGGGGTGGGGTGGCATGGAAGAAAGAAAGTAGGGGAAACAGGGGCACCTGGGTAGCTCAGTTGGTTGGGCATCCAACTCTTGATGTTAGCTTAGGTCATGATCTCAGGGTCATAAGATCGAGCCCCACATTGGGCTCTGCAGTGGTCATGTAGCCTACTTAACATTCTCTCTCTTTCCCTCTGCCCCTCTCCCCCACTCGTGCTCTCTGTTTCTCTAAAAGTAAAAATAAATAAATAAATAATTAAAATCAGAGAAAACAATTAGAAGGCTAAGACTGTAGCCTAGGCAAGGGACAATGAACAGTTGATCCAGGGTAGTAGTAGCAGAGAGAGAGAACTGGATAGAAGTGGGGAATATTCTGGAGGTAGTGTTGATGCAACTATTTAATGCATTACTATGTAGGGAGAAATACAAAGAAAAAATTCAGAGATGACCCTTAGGTTTTGACTTAAGCATCTGGTTGATTGGATGTTTGCCCACTCCTGAGTTAGGAAGACAGGAGACAATCTAAGAGTCCTGTCTTGGATGTCTAATTTTTGGGATCCTTATTTGACATCCAAGAAGAGAGGTCAGGAAGGTATTTGGATATAGGGGCCAAGAGCTCAGCTGTGGGAATTTAAATTCTCTGGACCAGCCTTTCTAACCATCAAGCTGTGGATTTCACTCTTGCAATCAGCTCATTGTTCATTTATTCAACAAGCATTCATTGAGTGTCTACTGTGCTAAAGGATCTATGCTCTGTGAGTTAAGATGAAGAAAATAAGACTTGAGGCGTGACCCTGCCAATAAGGACAGGACAGTCAACTCTGGATCCTTGATATATAACGGGACACTATGAATTTTGTTTTTCTTGAAGAATGGCCATCTCATTCAATATTAGTGTTCTACTCATTTATTCCAGGAATTTCCCATTTTGGGATCCCAGAAACTCATTTAGAAAGGAATCTCAGAGTTATTACTCAAATGTCCTCCAGGTGTATTCTTACATCAGATTTGAGTACCTTTAGTGATGTGCCACTCAACTACTATGCTCTTTGAAAAATTATTTTTTTTACTGTTATTACCCTCATTTTAATTTTTTTAATATGAAATTTACTGTCAAATTTGTTTCCATACAACACCCAGTGCTCATCCCAACAGGTGCCCTCCTCAATACCCATCACCCACCTTCCCCTCCCTCCCACCCCCATCAACCTTCAGTTTGTTCTCAGTTTTTAAGAGTCTCTTATGTTTTGGCTCCCTCCCTCTCTAACCTCTTTTTTTTCCTTCCCTTCCCCCATGGTCTTCTGTTAAGTTTCTCAGGATCCACATAAGAATGAAAACATATGGTATCTGTCTTTCTCTGTATGACTTATTTCACTTAGCATAACACTCTCCAGTTCCATCTATGTTGCTACAAAAAGGCCATATCCACTCTTTCTCATTGCCACATAGTATTCCATTATGTATATAAACCACAATTTCTTTATCCATTCATCAGTTGATAGACATTTAGGCTCTTTCCTATGACCCAGCAATATAGCACTGCTAGGGATTTACCCAAGGGATACAGGAGTGCTGATGCATAGGGGCACTTGTACCCCAATGTTTATAGCAGCACTTTCAACAATAGGTCTTTGAAAAATTCTGATAAGTCTTTGGAATTGGGCTTCTCAGGGAGCAACAGAAAGCATGGGGTCAAACTACCAAAATTTATAGTTACATGGTAAATCTTTTGTGAGCTGCCGGAGGGCCTCTAAGGGTACTGTGGAGGTTTACAGATGGGTTCCAGACTTCCCCAGGAACTTAAGTGTTTTCATGTCTAGCCAGCCCACACTTAGAAGCTGAAGTATTTCTGGAAGAAGATAACACAGGCAGAATGCATAGCTTTATTTTGGAGATAATTGAGCTCATGTTCCCAGGTATCTGCAGAGATAGCTCTTGGTTAAAATTTATTACCCCCCTGAGACTGACAGAGCCACACACAAAACCCACAAGCTTTATTTATGGACTTTCTTCCATGGTCAGAGAGGAAATAGTAAAATCCCCCCTCCTCCCATTTAGAGAAGTCAATCCTTGGTACCTCCATCTTTGACTCTGCCAGGGCCTGTGTCCACCCACCCACAGATGTTAGCTGCTCTCTCACCCCCTCAACCTCCACCTCCACCTGCTGTCATGTCTCAGCTCTCCTGAGTCACCCAAGCTTTAATTTGGGCTAATCTCCACTCCTGACTCAGGTAGGTGTGGTGGTGATAAATCAAAATGAGGACACAAGCTGTCAGTAATAAAACTGGAGAGACTTGTCAGTCTAATCAACTTTATTAGCAGCGAGTCACAGGAAAGTCTCCGGCAGCTTTTTCTCCTCTTTTCCTTAATTCTTCCCTTTAACTTCCATGAAGCTGCCAGCAAAGCAGATGCAACCAAGTTAGAGCTGAATTAGCAAAGAGGAGGTGGGGGTAGGGGAAGCTTCATGTGGCTCTCCAATGGGTGGCCATAAATACCACTGTGACCAGGGAAGCCTGGTTTTCTCAGGTGGTATTCTGAGGGTCTTCTCCCCCTGTGAATGGTGAAATTGTAGAGCCTTAGAGAACCTGTCTGGAGGTGGATTGGATGGAAAGACTCTATTAAAATTAACTTTTTGCTTCGGGAAAGATCTTTACAAGCTCTCCCCAAATAAGAGGGAGATAACATGTGATAGAAGTGGCCTTTAATACGTGGTGGCTTTGCAGCCTTAGTTCTAGACTTTGCTGAGGCCATGTTTCTTGCCTTGGGGTCTCAGACCTGTGTCTTTAAGATGTATCTTCCCTTTTTTGCTTTAGTAGCTTGAGTGGGCTTCTGTTTCTTACAACCATGGCAATCCTAATTAAGAGAGTATATTAAAGCACAGCATTTTGAAACATGCATATGCCAAACAAGTCTGCAAACTGGATTTTCTCTGAGCCTCAGAGTTGTACATCCAGCTGCCTGGTGGACTCACCTGATGGGGTCTTCCAGGCCCCTCAACTCAACAGCAGTCCTATTGTAAACATGGGAGGTAGAGCTAAAGGCCTTAATCACATTCTATGCTGTATCGCCTTTTTATATTTCAGATTATAAACAGCACTTCACAGAAATTCCTTTCAAAGGCTCTTTGGGACATGTGCAAGGGCTTCTCTGGGATAGGTGCTAAGGGCTAGATTTGCCACTTCTATCTTCTTTACCTGTCATGCAGCCCAAGGAAACCATAAGCCTGCCTTCTCACTGGCACTAGCCAGGGTCTTGCCTTCCAAACTCATTTCCTCTGTTAGTCTTCCTGGTGCCTCTCTCCTTCAGACCCACTCCCCTCCTGCCTATACCACTGTACCACTGTGACTGACCACTTCCTTATTGCCTGACCACCCCCCCTTGGCCACTTCTGATCCACCTCTACCCTCTGCTAAAGAGACCCACTGAGAATGGAAACATAATGGGGTTGTCCACTGCCTATCCACAGGCTGCCCAGTGCTCTAAGGGTAAGTGCAAGGCCTTTGTGATCCAAGTCAGCTCCCCAACCCAGATCATTTCCCTGTCACTTCTGCCATTAGCTCTCTAGAAACAGAGAACTGGATATAGTTCTCCACTCATTTCCAAACCACTATATTTTGACTCCTTGCTTTTGCACATGCTGTGTCTTCTGTTTGGAGCACTCTTGCCCTATCTTGGATTAATCCCTACTCCTTCTTTAAGATGAGAGCACCAGCTCAGGTGTCCCTCCTATCTCTCTGGAAGTATGTGCTTCCCCTCTAGTGCTGTCCTTCCTACCTGTGTACCTGTTCTACCACCAGACTGAGTTCTGTGAGGCGAACACTTGGTTTCAGCCACCTCTGTGCCTGAAGAGCATAAGACAGCTCTATCCCACTCTTAGCCCATCCTTTGGAGGGATTAGGCTTTACTTCCCAACTCCAACAGGTTGCCATGTGATCCAGGCTAAAGTCAGTCAGTGGAATTGGGAATCAGGCCCAGAACTTTTGTTCAAACTATTGGGGAAGAAAGGCTCTCTTTTCAGCTGACTTGGATGAAAGGATATAAAGCTGGTGAATCTGCAGCCATCTGGCCACCCTTGGGAATTTACTCATGTGAGAATGGAAGCCAAGAGAAGGAAAGAATAAACACTGGGTCCAAATAGCTTCATTTGAGCTCCTAGATCCAGTCATGCATACTCCACTGGACTTTCCATTTCTCAAAATCAATATATTACTTTTCACTTTAAGCTTGCTTGAATTGTTCTCTGTCACTTGCAACTGAAGGAGTCTACTGATCATGCCAATAAAGAGCATGTATGCCTCATACTTTTGTGTAGTCCCTCCTACACTGAATAGGCTGTGACAAATAGGATACTGTAGATGTGACTATTTGTCACATCCAAGGCTAAGCCAGAAAGAGCCCTATAGTTTTCACCTCACTGCCTCTTAGATGGCACCCATGGGTGCCAGACACCGTACTGCGAGGACACTCAATAGTCTTGTGGGCCAGCCCATGTGGAGAAGAACTGAGACTTCACACCAAATTGCCCACCATGTAAGAGAGACACCTTGAAACCAGGTTATTCAGCATCAGTCAAGCCTTAAAAAGATTGCAACCTCAGGAGAGACTTCAAGCCGGCACCCCCAATTAACCCACTCCTGAATGAATGACCCACAGAAACTGGGAGAGATAATAAATAATTATTGTTGTTGGCAGTCCCTAAATTTGGGAGTAATTTGTTATGCAGCAAGAGATAAATAATTCACCCCTCCCAAATCTGCTCCAACAAGGAACCCCCAGCCCTCAAACTCCTCAACCTTTAAATGGTACCAGCATTTATCTAGCTTTTCAGGCTAAAAAAATATGGGAGTCATCATTGAATTCTATATTTTCCTCACAACCCACATCCACTCCAAGTGTTAATACTGTTGGTTTTGCTTCCAAACTATATCCTGAATCCCACCATCTCTCTTCATTTCCACCTTTATAACCTCAACCCAGCCACCATAACCTCTCAGCTTGACTGACATAATGGTCTCCCAACTGGTCTCCTGACTTCACTTCTACACCCATATAAAAAGTTCTTTACTTACAGACCAGAATTATTGTATTAAAATTCACAACAGATCCTACCATGTGCCTGTTTTTTCTAGTGGTTTTTCAGCCCAATTTGAATAAAACCCCAAATCCCTGCCTCAGTTCAAAGCTATGCATACTCTGACCTGGGATCCCTTACCAAAACCATCTCCTTTTGTCCTCTGCTATCTACTGTGACTTCCATCTGCCCCTCACACTGGCCAAGACTGCTGTAGATCAGGGCTCTCTGTCTGGACTACTTCTTCTCCAGATCTTCATGTGACTGTCCCTCCTCCTTGCTCAGTTCTCCAGGAGTCATTGCTCATCTGCTTTGACAGCCTCCTCTACCAGTAGCCTCTAATTAGTACCTTCTCCACCTACACTTACCTCAACAATATTATTTTTTTCAAGTGTCTTCCCTGCCTCCCCCACAACTGAAATAAGCTCACTAAAGGCAGAGCCATGTTTCAGTATTCACTGCTATAGTCCTATTGCCTCAGTGAGTGTTTGGCTTATAGTGGGTGTTCAATAAATGTTGTCATCTGCGCAGCTGATTCTTGTTGCACAGGATAGACTTGGGGCAATACTTAGCTAAGTCATCTCAAAGGTCTGTAGCAGTTCCCAAATGATGCTTATACTTGTTCAGCCCAACTCTGCCCTTCCTTTAGCCAAATACTACCACGAAAGGGGGAAAACTTGCTTTCTCTTTGCAACTGGAGCTTTCCCATCATTGAGGCAAGGTAGCCATGGCTTATCTAGGGCTGATGGCTTCCTGAAAGCTATACAACCAGTGTGGGTCAGAGCTGGGAATTTGAATTCTACTATGCCAAACCTGAGAAGACATGAGATGGAGGAGAGGGAGGACAAAAGGGCTGGCAGAGTTTGATTATTAGTGGAATTACCACAAAACAAATGGAATTCCAGGATCCTCACATGCAACAACTCCTTCCAAAGACCTGGGAAAGGCACTAACAAGGGGTTCACATGCCCAGATGTTTTTGTAAAGGTTGCAAAAGTAAGACACTTGAACTACATCAGTTAGGACTGCTGTTTCTTTCCCCTGCAATGTGCTTGTGTCAGGAGGTTTAGGAGAGTTACGGGCATTTGGGGATCTGCCTAAGAAGTTGGGTTAGAGTTACATTTAGCATGAGTATAGTGGGATATATAGAGAGCTTTCAGTTAATTTCATGTAGAGTAAAGCTATTGCCAAATGTTCTGGTGTGGAAATGGCTTCCAGGGATATTCCAGCTCTCACTCTTACTGACTTACCTAGCATTACAACATGAAGGTGTAAGGCCAGGGGTCATATCTCGAGAAGAACATGCTCAACACCAGAAGGAAGTGAGTGAATGGACAGAGCTAGAAGCAGCCTGTGGGATGTTATTCTAATCCTTAGACAATGTACCATGGGAAGTGAAGGAGTTCATCCTCATTGACACCTCACCAAAATGAAAGCTTTCTTCTGCACAAAGAATCTTTCTATTCTCTCTATAGAAAAATCATATAACCTAATCACTGATGTATAAAGAAGCAAAGAGAATATGAAGCCAATACACATAGAGAATAAAAAAGTATTTTAGAGGTATATCAGCAGTTAATTAATACAAACATTACTGTTTTTCTGATATTTGTGCATCTTGTCAGGTTTTAATTTTTTTTCTTATTCATTATGAATTACTCTCTTCATTCAAAATCAATATTCACTTTCATACCTAAATTTGTGTTCTTTTTTTCCTTAAAGAGGATCCCTATGTGGTACAAGCTTGTAGCCACACCTGAAAACCAGCCTGGACTTGGACTTGGGTAAGGAGGTAGGAGAGGCAGTGGAAGATTGGGAGGAACCCAGGGTGGGCATCCTGGGTGGGGAGGTCTGTTGTGGCCAAGAAGAGCTAGTCCTGTTTTGTGCTGCCGGGAACAGCTGCTGTCCCCTCCTCCAACACTGAAATCCTCATCCCTGCAGCCCTCATTTTGGGCTGAAGGCCAAATGATTTCCTGTGTTTTCTCTGTTCATCAGCTCTCTATTATCATGATGGTGAGAGCCACCCACTCAATAAAACAAAGCAAACAAACTCCCACAAACCCACAAACAGCTCTGAGTGCATAGTCCCCGATTTCATTTCCTAATTAACCAGTCATTCTCAGCCAATCAGATGATTTGCTTGTCATCCCATTCAGCTTTGTGGGCAAACAAATCATCCCTGGGTCTCAGACAATAGCTCCTGGGGCCAGAGAAGGGAGGGTTTGGGAGGGGCCTCATTACTCTTCACTGTGGCTTCCTAAGTCCCTCCTCCCTACCCCTCTTCTGTCTGTCTGTACAGAGTTAATAGGCTTGCTGGGCTGCCTGTTTTGGGACTGCCAGAGCCAAGGCCATGGACCAGGCCCCCGGGGAAGCCCCTTTCCTCTGAAGCTCCACAGTTCTGTCTTTTTCCTTTTGCTGTACTTGTTGGTGCCCAGGCTCTAATCAGGGAGGTGGACCCACAATGACTGCTATTCATGCAGAGAACATGAAGGTAGCATCTTCATGGCAAGCAGATCAGGGACTGTGGCCTGGCCTTTCCAGAGCCTCTTGCCAACACACTGGACAAGGAAGTGCAGGAACCCCAGGGAGAGAGGGAAAGGAGTCCTGCCTTCCCAAAAGGCTCGTGGATGCTCTCAAGCACTTCCTTGCCATTCTCCTCACCACAACCCTCTGCTTACCACCAGCTCTGCCTCCTTGGGCAAGCCACTCCCCATCTCTGGCCTTTGTCTTATCACCCACGAAAGGAAGAGGTAGTATTTTAGTCTCATAATGGTGGGTGTCACACCAAACCTAGCTAACAGATATATTTTGAGGGTATTGCATACTGATTTGTCTTATTTGGTTTTTGTATTTGAATTAGTTGACAAAACTTTATAAATATGAAGACACCATTTTTTCAGTGTAGATTTCAGGCTTTGTTCAAAATACTCTAGAGGTGCCTGGGTGGCTCAGTCAGTTAAACATCCAACTCTTGGTTTCAGCTCAGATCATGACCCCAGAGTTGTGGAATCTAGCCCTGAATTGGCTCCATGCTGAGTGTGGAGCCTGCTTGGGATTTTTTCTCTTCCTCTCTCTCTTCCCCTACCCCACTCAGGCTCTCTCAATGAATGAATGAATGAATGAATACTCTGAAGATCTGGATTTATTGGACCCACATTCCCTCCTGGAAAAAATTAGCTGAAAATGAGAAGCTGCCTCTGAGAGATGTGACATGCCCTCTCCAGTTCCCACAGTTCCCACACTTTCCTATCAGATTCTACCCAACCCATTTCACTCTTCAACATTATTTGTGTGACCCTTAAAGACATGTAAGTTTGTGATGATGGACCTTCTTTTGTTTCATACTCTGTAGTTTTAATTCTGCGTCCCTTCTGAACATTTATAAATCATTCTACAGGTATTTATTGACCCTCTCCCATTCTCCTGGTCCCACACTAAGCACTGAGGAATACATGGAGTAAAATGTGGCCTCTGCCTGGGAGAGCCTGAAGTTTGGTTCCAGGGAAATGGAGACTGGCTAAATAAGAATTCATGCTAATGAAAGAAACCTTTCTCCCTGCTGTAGGGAAACACAAGACCAGTTTAGATTCTCTCTGTTATCCTTGCATAGCCATACAGCTAACATTGATGTGGTATATGAGAGTTTTCAGGACACTTTCTTATCTATTAGATCTTTGAGACCTTACTACAACCTAGAAAGGTAGATATTCCTTCCAGATGCTCACAGATGCTGCTGTGGTCTGAATGATTGTGTCCTCCCCAAATTCGTACTTTGAAAACTTAAGACTCCACGTGATGGTATGAAGAGGTGGAGCCTTTGGAAGACGCCCAAGGTTATTAGATCAGGATTGCAGAGCTCTCATAGATGGGATTACTGCCCATATAAAAGAGGCCCTAGAGAGCGAGCTCAACCCTGCTGGAATATGAAGTTACAACAAGTAGTCTGCAACCCAGAAGAGAGCCCTCATCAGAACTCAACCATGCTTGGGACTCTAATCTTAGACTTCTCAGCCTCCAGAACTGTGAGAAATAAATTTCTGTTGTTTGTAAGCTACTCAGTCTCTAGTATTTTGTTATAGTTGCCTGGACAGACTAGGATAGATACCCAGTGACTTGCTCTAATCCTCCACAGGTTGTGCTTTTGATACTCAGCACAGACAACTCCAGACATAATTTTAAGACTTGGCACCTGCCATTCAGAGATCCAGGAGTGCTGTACCCACCACACTCTTCACCCTGGTCATTGGTCTTTGTGCTCTAGAAAACAGCCCTGGTTCATAGCCTAAAAAGATATTGGAGAGGTATCTCAGCCAAAGGCAGAACCAAAATCTATTCCTCTCTGCATGTCACTGACTTCTTAACTTCCCATTTTCTCCCAAATCTGCTTATATCACCAACCAGCACCTCAAAGAGCAACAGTCAGCCCCAGACTGCCTGACTTCCTATGGCCCAGTGAGCAACCTGGCCAGCCCTCTCTGATTGTGTATATGTGGAGGGATAGTTGTATTCCATTCCCATTTTGGACTGATCAGAGAATAAATGTCCAAGATCATTTTGAATGATAGTCTTTCAGTTCTAGAGAAACCATCAAAGTGATCCTAACCATCAAAGTGGTCCTAACAAACTGTAAAAGATGTGGGGGTTGGGGTCTAAAGATCTAAGGGTTCTCTCTTCCTTGGAGGACATAATTCTGAATTCTCTTTCTAGGCTTCATCCCAGGGGTCAGAAGCCTGCTTCATGCTTGGCCGGTGACTGCCACAAAGGTGGGCGTGAGTGGTGGTGGTGATGGATAACCCCTTGACAGGCTGCCAAGGACACTATGAGCTGGGTTCCCATCTTTGCAGGCATGTATGATGCTTCTCTTATAACAAGCTTCTCCCTGGTTGAAAGTAATACATCTCCTGTGATTTAAGTGACAGGCTGTTGGAATTGTTTCCTTTGGCTTTGGCATAAAGAGGAAATGTGAATCCAACATGATCTGGAGTGGAAAGAATACATCAGATCCTAAGACTGGGGTTTTTACATCTGGGCAGAACTTAGGAGACAGACCCCATTAGGGACCTGAGGTTACTCACCTGGTAGACAATATGGTTAAGATACAGAAGTAGATCCTCAGACTCCAAATCAGGTGTCATTTTTCTCCTTCATGCTGTCCCATTCTTCACTTCTATCTGCATGTTTCCCTACTCCACTTAGGTGCCCAAGACCCCATGTTATTAGTACATTCTTCTCACCCAACTAAGCTGCCTTCATCAGTGTCCCAGACAGCATACCTTTTCTTTCCCACCCCCTCACCCAAAAGGATCTTCTCCAACTAAGGGGCACATGCTGACTCACTTTCTGGTGCTAATGTCTAAAGGTTACCACAAACCCTTACTCATACAGAGAGTCATATTTTCCCCAAATTCTTTCCAATTGTTCCCACATTGTGTGGACCTAGAACTGGCCAGACTTGGGCATCAGTCAAAGAGATGGACTGAGCTAAGGTGAAGCAAGTGGTTTCACTGAGCCAAGGAATGAGGGGAACCATATAGGATACTAACTTCATGGGGACACAAAGCCAGAGCTCCTACACAGTGCATGACCCCAATAGGTGTTCAGTGCACTGTGATTGGATGAGTAAGCAAATGAACGAGTGAGTAAGGACCTGAGGTGAAAACTTCAGGAGGAATGCTTGGAAGTGCCAAATCTGTGAATGGTATAGCAATGGTAAAGCATGGAGGGTTAGCACAAAGATATAGAAAATCAGGGTTGGTTGGTGGAGACATAATGCTGTGGCTACATAGCACCATGTTCCCTTCCTCTGGTAACAGACTTTGGTTTTCCCCTTTCTTCACTGCATGCAATAGGACTGCCAATCAAGGTGATCCTGGCAATGTCTGGCATATCATCCCAACCAGGCCAATTAGTCCTTCTCTCTCATGAGAATTTGAGTCTTGAGCAGAGTGACAAAGGGACAGAAAATCCTGGTTGCTGATTCATCCCACCAGTGATGACTTGAACAGACTGCCCATCATTTCCTGCTGCTTTGGACAAAGCAGAACTGGCCTGGTTCTGTCTCCGCAAAGCTTTGGAGTCAAGCATTTCCTATGAACCACCTCCTGTCCTTGTAATGAATTTCTTTTTTTTTTTTTAAGTTTATTTATTTTTTGAGAGAGAGGCAGTGCAAATGGAGGAGGAACAGAGAGAGAGGGAGAGAAAGAGGGTCCCAAGCAGGCTCCACATTGTCAGTGCAGAGCCCAAAGAAGGGCTTGAACTCACAAAACCATGAGATCCTAACTTGAGCTGAAACCAAGAGTCTGGTGCTTAACTGCTTGAGCCACCCAGATGCCCCATGAATTTCTTTTTTAAATTTAGATTAGCCAGAGTGATTTCTGTCATTGGTAACCAGATAATCCTAAATAATATAAGATCAAAGGTCAAGAATGTTGGAAGTGGCAGGGTCTTAGACAGTTTCCAAGATATCTCTCTAGAAATTAGGGTTTACTATGTGCCTGATGTGTGGGAGAATCTGCCTGGTTTTTGAGACCAGGAGAAATGACACCAGTAAGTCCCTCCCCGAGAATTGCTCATAAGCAATGAGTCAGTAGGGTGGGGGCAGCCAGTGAGAGCTTTCTCCAGGACATTTGTGTCTCCAGACTCAAAGCCTCAGGCCCACCTCAGATCCACTGGGCCGGGACATTCCTAAGAGGGGCCTGGGATACTCAGGGGGGCAGCACCGATGGGACATAAATGCCTTCAGTGTAATAACCACAGCAAGAGATTTTCCTTCTGCTTCCACCAGAGACTGACAGCCCAGCCAGCAGGACATGCAGGTTCATATAAGAAACTACTTGACAGGTTTCTCCAGGAAATTCTCTCTCCAGCTCTCTCTTTATCAAGTAAAATCCTCCCACACCTTTGTCAGACAGCATTTTTAAAGAGCATGGCTGCTTCATTGTCCCACTCCAAGGAGCTCTGAAGTCTCATTTGAGAGAAAGACTAAGACAGAGAAAGAGGGAAGGAGACAGGGAGCAAGAACCAGGAAGGGCAGGTGATGGGGGAGGGAGTCAGACTCTGAGCATCACATCAAGTCTCCTCTGATGATGGACCAGACAGGAAAGGAACTGGAGAAATGATTCAGTTGGACAGGGAAAAGCAGCCAGTTCACCTAATGAGCTAAAGTCATTAGCAGAGTGCAAGAGTCAAGAGGTGCATTCACTTGGCTTTTTGGCTCCCAGGGCCGGAATCCTGTTCCAGCCCCTCACCAAGATTACATAGGATTAATATTAGGATACAGGGCAGAATAGAGAAAGCTGGCCAGCTCCACTCTAAGACCCAGGATGGATACAGGGGTTTCGGGGACAACTCCAGCAGCTGGACCTTATGTTACTCCCTCACCGGGCTACCCTTTACTCCCTAGCCCCAAGTGTCTCCCATCACATATCATGAGATATGTGATCTCATCTCTGCCCCCACCATTCCCACTGCCACCACCTTTTGTTCTCCCTATGCCTTCTGTCCCTTCATGTCTTTCACTCTTTTCTCCCTGTGGCTCTTTGTCTCACACTCCACCTTCTACCAACTTCTCAGTGGTTACAGCTTAAGTTCAAAGTCCTCAAAAGGGAAGCTATGATAGATTTATCCAATGGTCATAAGTATAGGAAACTCTGACTTGCAGAACTTGCACACCAAACTTTTTTCTGGTTTGCTGGCCTGCCTGGGGACTGGCTCCCCCCTGGCTGATCCAACCAGCTACAGCCAGGGTAGCTGGGTCATGTGGTATAGGACAGGTCAGCTCGCTGGAAATAACCTTCAGAAGAAGGTGAGGTGGGACTGCCTGGGGCTGTGTAACTGGAGGCCGGTGTGCTCTACCTGTCAGTCACTGTTGCAGAGACCCCCACCCAGTGGGCACCAATCAGTGACATCAAGACCCAGAAGAGCCATGGTGCTGGCGCAGCAGCCACTGGCCAGTGAACAAAAAAAGTCTGAACATGCAAAGACAGTCAGTCATCTGAGATGTCAGAACCGTAAAAGACCAAAAGGGCCAGTCAGTCGAAATCTCTCCTTTTAATCAAGTGGCCATTTAAACCTGCAGATTAGGTGAGAGGGACAGCCAAGGCTGGAGCTTCTGATCTAAGCAAGCAGATGATGAGAAGAAGCTGCCCACTCTGGCTTCAGGGTCCTCGTCTATACAATGGGATGATAACAGTGCCAACCACATGGGGCTGCAGAGAGAGGAGGTTAAGATCACACACAGATGGCCTGCTCAGCGTCTGGGCCACAACAAAAGCTCCATTTGGTTAGTCTTTTTAAAGTGATTTTCATCCACATTAAAATAATTTTTATTTAAAATTTAATATTTTATGAAAATGGTGATTAATACTATTAGCCAGGCCCATCTCTCAGAGAAACAGATCTGAGCGGAGTGGGAAATAACTCAGAAAGAGACTCCACCAAGAACGCAAACCTCAGTCGGCCTCTCCATCCTTCCCTTTTTTTGCACCAAGAAATCCCCCCTGTTGGGGCATATGAAGAAGGTTATAACAAGAGTCACATTGAAAATTATTAATCCTCTGTTTTCAGCTGTTGCAAGGTAATGTTCTTCTTACCGAGTTGCCTGAAGCCAAGTTGGCTGACCTCTGGGGTAGGACTTTTCCACTGCAGTGACAGTGGCATTCTCCTGGAAGAGGAGCAGCCTCAAGCTACAAGAATGGGGCCAGGGGTCCCTCCCACTGGGCTACATTGTGTTTTCTCCTCACTGTGTCCTGACCAGATGACAGCCACTGACAGATGCTGGAGGTGGGGATGGTGGGTGGCAGCAGAAATGTTGCTAAAAAACTAGCAGCTCTTGGTAGTGGAGGCGCTTTCTAGAAGCTATGTTGGCATTGCAGACATAGAGGATGGTCAGTCTGCCCCCTTCCCTATAGCACCAGAGGCTGTTAGAAGAGGGGATCTTAGATTCTTTACTGCTAACCCTAACCGGTTGCAAAGAAAACAGTCTTCTTCAGCATGTTTTTTTCTATGAAGCCAGGTCCCTTTCTTTTCTATGTCTTCTTTCCTTCAATCATTCTCTTCCCCTATTTCCCTGTCCCTTTATGTCCTCTGGCTTTTAACTGAGTTGACTTGTCTGCAGTCCCAACAGAGGCATAGAATCCAAGAGTGGAACCTCTTCATGCACAAGAGAAGCCTGAGGCCCAGAGAGAGGAAGGAACTTGCCAAGGTTACACAGTAAGTAGTGACAGAGATGAGGTCTTCAGGTAAGGCCCTGATCTCAGGTGCATCCCCCAGCAGGAAATGTGCCTCATCTGAGTTCTACCTAACACTACTTCTGCCCAATGCTAATAGGGATGAAGTCCAAGTGAAAAGGTCTGTGGCCAATTATCATGGGTAGCCCTGGGGTTGGACAAGGTTAAACATGCTTGCTTGGTGCAGGATTTCTCAGAGCCTTTGATATGTTATGGTACATAGGACATTAGGGTAGTTTAAGGAGGGAGGTATTCTGGGACATACAGTATTTTCCAAACTTATTTGACCTTTCCCTTTTCCAGTGACCATCTTGCAGCCCAACATCCAGCAAACCACATTGGAATACAGCGTGCCACAATGATGGTGCTTCATGACCCAGCCCCAAGAATGGATACCCCTTTCGAAGTGTCTACCCAGAGGAGAAGCACCTCCATCCACACCAAGAGACTGGGCTGTGTTCCTGGAAACATGAGCCTTTAAAAGTGAAGCTATAGTGTAAAACAAATTCAAACATAAAAAAGCTTTTTCTTTCACCTAATTTTTGTTCTGGAGCTCTACATTTAATGAAATATTTAATGAAATATCAGGGTGGAAGGGGCAAAGAGAGGAAAGGTTGCGCTGCTCCCAAGAATGCACCACATTTCAGTCCAAAGCAAATTAAGTCAGGGGCTCTTTAGACTCAAGTCCCGGGATGAGAAGCAGAGAGTAGGCTAACGGGTTCTGGGCTGAGCCCCAGCCAACTGTGGTAATAAAACACAGCGCATAGACATAGAGGCTTTGGAACAAAAATACCTTGTAGCTATTATCTTCACGAGTCTCTCTGCCCATCTGCACACCCCCCTCTTCCATTCTTTTAATCTGGAGCTACTGAGAATCGGTATTTTTCTCACCTTTGTAATATGAGAAACAAGTTAATTAAAATCAATCCCAACTCCAGTCTCAGAGCGTCCCTGCTTTGGCTGCAGATCCATCAACAGTGTGTTTTGATAGCAGTGCATGAAGGTGGTTATTCGGAGACACTGATAATTGCATTAATTTAGGAGGCATTAGCTAAGCCCTACAATTAATTACACAGGGAGCAGACAGAGCTGTAACCCACCAGATCGCTGAATGAATAAGATAGAAACGTCAGCTCCTTTTTATCCAGATCCAAACACTCAGAACACTCAAATAACCAACCTGTTTTCACTGCTCACAGATGTTTTAACAGTGACCTTGAGACACTAAGGCCTTGAAGGTCTTTCTGAATGCTGAAAGAGAGATTAGAGGGCTATTTGAATAATGTTCATTTTAAGGGAATTTTATTGGACTCCATATTTTTGAAAGCTGGTCATTTATGAGGGATATTTGTGACACATCTCGTGGAATCAGAATCTCTAGTTAATTAGTTTTGATCCCATTTCTTCATTCCTTAACAAATCTGAGATGAATAGAAATTAGAAATCCTCTCTCCCCCCACCTCTCTCTTTCTAACCCCTCCTGACTTTTCACAACACACACACACACACACACACACACACAGAGATTAATGTATATGCACATACCTTTCTTATTAATATAAAAATTACATACGTGTACAGTTAACCCCTGAACAATGTAAGAGTTAAGAGCCCTGACCTCCTGCACAATCAAAATCTGTGTATAATTTTGAATCCCCAAAACTTAACTACTAAGAACCTATTGTTCACCAAAAGCCTTACTGATAACATAAACAGTCAATTAACACATATTTTGGATGTTACATGTTTTATACATCATATTCTTATAAAAATGTAAGATAGAGAAAAGAAAATGTTATTTAAATAATCATAAGGAAGGTAAAATACATTTACAGTACTGTCCTGTATTTATTAAAAAAAAAGTCCGTATATAAGTGGACTCATGCAGTTCAAGGCCAGTTGTTCAAGGGTCAACTGTATACACATACATAAATAGTGAAAAAGAAAAAAATGAGAAAATAAGTGAAGACTTAGTCTGAGCAAAATAATTTTAAATATAGAGAAGGCAGAGGACTATGTGGGGAGGTGGGAGGAGTTTTCTGCCACTGTCAGAGTCCTATAGTCCCTTCTCCTCACCTACTAAATTATACACATTTCTTAGGGCCCAAAAATCAAGAGCCTTGCTTTTTCTTGAAGAGTTCACAAATGCCTGCTTGGAATGCCAGAGGTCTGGGCTTCAGGTAAATTTTAGGCATATTTTCTGGCCCATAAGTGAAATGTGAGCTAATACTAACATAAGCAACTGGCCAGGGTGTGGCCTCAGAAGGGACCCCTTGAGATGGGTGTTAACCTGGTCTTGCAGATGGGAAACCAAGACTTAGAGCTGTGTCATAACTTGTGCAGCACTCACGACTGCCCAACTCCAAGCCCAGGCTCTTGGCCATACTGCTGCCCAGCCCTCCAGGCACAGACTGTCAGTGCCCAGTAGGCAGAGAATGACTCGACCCTGCTCAGGCTCTGAGAACTGCTTTCTCCATGGAGCCATGGAGACCCTCTGGGGACCATGTGGTTTAAGAAGTACATTCTTTGGGTGCAGTCTCACCACTGGGTATGGAAAGGAAACAAATTTTATGTGTATTACTCAAGTAATATATGAGTGCATTCTCATTATAAAAGCTTCAAATGATCAGAAGTGTGCCAGGAAACCCCCGATGGCCATTTGTCCACCCTTACTCCCTCTCTTCTCCCCAGAGCCTACCACTGTTAACAGTTTGGATCATGCATCCTTCTGATCATCTCTATGGACATCTACAAAAATCAAAGTTATGTTCTGTTTTATGAGCACACTGCCTTTTATAAGATGCTTCTTTATTTAATAATATACCTTGGAAATCAGTTCACAGTAGCATATATAGATCTACCTCCTTCTTCAATGCAGCCCATTCCAATATTGCTTTTACCAAACCATCTTATAAAATACCTGTTTGTGAACACATGCAAGTAGATTGGCAGGGTGGCTTCCTAGAAGTGAAATTTCTAGGTGCTACAGATTGAAATATGTCCCACACCCCAGTTTCTCATGTTGTAGTCCTAACCCTCAGTACCTCAAAATGTGAATTTATTTGGAAATGGGGTCATTGAGAGTGTAAGGAGTTAAGATGAGGTCATTAGGGTGGGGCCTAATCCAATGGGGCTGAAATTCCTTATAAAGGGGAAATTGGGACATAGAGACAAGCCCACAGGGCTTATGCCATGTGAAGATGATGTCAGAGATTGGGCTGGTATCTCTGCAAGCCACACAAAGCCAAAGATTGCCTGCACACCACAAGAGGCTAGGAGAGAGGCACAGAGCAGATTCCCTCTCACAACCTTCAGAAGGAGCAAATTCTGCCAACACCCTGATCTTGCACTTTCAACCTCCAGACAGGTAAGACAATAAACTTCTGTTGTTTAAACCACCCAGTTGTTGGTACTTTATTATGGCAGCCTTAGCAAATATGCCATGTATGTACGTTCAAGTTTGGTGTATAGTGCCAAATGGCTCCCCACACCAAAAAATTGTTGTCATTTCACAGTCCCAAATAGAGTATGAGATGGTGAGAGGCTTCAGACCCAGCAGGTACCATATGCATATGCATCACCAGTCGTAAAAGCCCTTGTCACCTTTGTGAACTGCATGAGTCCTGCTTAGTACTGGCACTGAGTCTGTTCTGATTTCACTCCCACCAATTTGAGCCTTCTTAGCAATATTATCACAACCTTTTGGGTGGTGAGGTGAAGAAAAGTGCTTCGCTACAAATCCGTATAGGCTAAGACCAAAGAAGCAATAAAGGCAGGGAATGCTCAAGGTTCAGAAGATGGAGAACTCACTCCTTGCTGGCATGACCTATGGAGAAATGGACCCCAGAGCTTGGGAGGATGGAAGTATTCTCTGCCCACTGGGCACCAAGAATCTGTGCCCAGAAGGCGACACTATGGCCAAGAGCCTGGGCTTTGGAGATGGGCAGTCCTGAGTGCTGCACAAGTTATGACACAGCTCTGAGCCTCGGTTTCTCATCTGTAAGACCAGGTTAATACCCATCTCAGGAGGCCCCTTCAGAAACCACACCATGGCCATACAAATGTGAAGACTTCCCTCCATCATATCCTCGGGTTTATATTTGCCATGTATCTGACATGACTGTTTTCTTCAAAAAGAAAAAAAGAAAACCCAGAAGATGATGACAGTCAGAGCCAGACTGACACTGCCCTCTCTTCTCTGGCCCACAGTGAGGTTTAGTGATGGGTCAAGGGGAGTGGTGAGGCACCTTTCTGATGTGTTTTGAGAGAATAATAGAAATGATAAGTGGCTCCAGAATCATGTAAAATATGCTGAAGGGGCCACATTTGCATTAAGTTTTGTGATTATTACATGAAAGTACACTGAATCCACTTAACAGATAGGGTTCAAACTTGTCCCTGTAGGACATCTAGGGCCATAGAAGTATCCGTGGAACTTGATGTGTATGGTAAATATAGACAATATCAGGAGCAGGGTGTGATGGGGGTCCCATCAGCAAGTTCAGGGGCTTTTCTGCCAAACTGTTAGAGAGGGAAGCATTGCATAACCAAGGTTGTCTGGTTGCAAGTGAAAAAGATCAGCTCATGTTGGCTCAAGCAGGGGAGGAGATTTATGGTCATTGTCATTTGGTCTCTGTCCCCTTCCATCTTCCAACTCTGCTTACTTTGGTTTCAATTCTATTCAGGCAGGCTCTTCTGTGATGGGAAAAAAACTCACTCAATGAGTCTTGGTTTATACGCTCCTCTAAATAACTCCAGTGGAAATCACAACTATCCACGAATCTTATTGGGTCAGCTTGGATCATGTGCCCATCCTGAACAAGTCAGTGTGACCAAAGGGATAGGGAATATGCTCACTGACCGCCAGCAGCACATGGCAGTTCAGGCTTGGGAAGTAGGACTGAGAGTTTGAGAGGTTTTGGGGAGTGGAGGGGACCTAATAAACAACACTCCTTCTTTTCTCTGCCTGAGTTCAGAACACTTGAGAGATGGATTCAGGGTCAGGCAGACAGAGCTCAAAACATCACAATTATTACTGGTAAAACTAGGCACATGGAATGTTGCTTCAGTGTTCAACAACAGGCTTCTAAATACTAAAATCCCAGAAAGAGCCAGCCTATCACAGGCAGAACTGGATAACTGCAAGTGTCCCCCCTTGGTGTCCTAAGAATCATGGACACCTAAGCTTATAGAATCATGGCTTAGAAGAGAAAGAGCTATGTATTCCCTGAGAGAGAAGTGGGGGTGCCCTTCCCTCAATGTACCAAACAGGTAAGTCTCTCCCTCTCCCAGGGGAGGGATGAAGAATAAGGGGGAGGCCAAGAGAGTTACTGTGGTGGAAGCCCCTCTCCTTGGAAACAAGAAGAGTGAGGATTAAAAGCCCTGCCCCTTGCCCCATAATAGATGGGGTTCCGCAACAGGAAAACTGGGCAATGGTGCAAAGGAATTAGAATGGTCTCAGAGCCAATAACAGCAGCAGTTCTGTGACAAGCATAAAAGAAGAAATGTCTTCACCCATTCTCTTTCTTAAGGATGCGGATTAATAGTCACACCAAGGTGTATACTCAACATGTCTACATTTATAAATGGAGTGACATAGTCCAATCTGACTTTGACATAATCAAAATCTCAGATTGTTTATAGAATCCTTTGTATGTGAAAAATTCAAAGGAAAACAGAATCAGTCACCAGTGTGGTCTGGGGTCAGTCCTAAAAATCACAGGTGGCCTCACCCAGAGTTCCAGAAATGGACTCAAAAGAACTGGGCTCTGGCTCAGCACCTGGACCTGCAGGGTGTTCTAGGACAAAGACCCTCCCCCTCCAGAACTTCTGTTGCCTCCTATGAAGAGGATTCTAACCCTGGAGGCCCAGTTGACCTCATAGTGTGGTTAGGGTCACATAGGACAAAAGGAAAAGCACTTCTAATGATAATAATAGTTATCATTGGAAGCATTTATCATGTGCCAAATACTGTTCTAACAGCTTCACATGTGTTAACCCCTCTAATCTTTAAAACAGCCCTACAAAGTAGATGCTCTTAGTGTAATTGCCATCTTATAGATGAGGACACCGAGCTACAGAGCAGTTGGGAAGTTTGCCCAAGGCCTTGCAGGCTATAAAGGATGCTGCTGCTGCGGTCACAAACAAGGTAGTCACTGTTGACAGAAGAGCCCAGGGTAGTAGCCAAAAGAAGAATGGTCAGACAGATGGGGTCAGTGGCCATGCTGGCTTTATGTCTTCTCACAGAGGAGAGGTTTCTGAGCAAGGAGGGAATCTCTATTTTTTTATTTTTTTATTTTCTCAATATATGAAGTTTATTGTCAAATTGGTTTCCAAACAACACCCAGTGCTCATCCCAAAAGGTGCCAAGGAGGGAATCTTAAGACTTGGTCATGGGTCCACAGTGGGGCAGGGTATACAGAGCCAGGTGGGGACTTTATCCATGTCTCATCAGAAGGACCCAGTACCAGTCATGGATGCTTCCAAGCCCTCTGCTCACAAGTTAGCCCCTCCCTGGATACCCCCTCTTCTTGAAGTATGGAGACAAAGCTAGGTGACTTTATTCAGGCCTTTGAGGAGGTAAGAAAGCACGTCACTCAGGATTGGTCCTAGGCCAGTGATACCTTCCCTACCACATAGCCCTCACTTACAATCTCTTAGAAAGCCTAGCTCTCCTTTTAACCAAACAGATCTCAGAGTTTACTCAGCAAATTTAATATTACTTCTGAAGCAATCTGTCTATTGTAGCCTGTGCTTTCTAGAGAGAAGGAAGAACATTTTTACCAAGGCCTCCCAGTTCCCCAAAGACAGGGGGATATAGATGTTCCCTCTGGCTAAGAGAGAGAGTGAGAAGAAATCATTTTTTACCACCTGGCCAAATTGTGGTATACTGTATTAGATGATTTAACTTTGTTTTTTAGCCTACGTTTGATTTTGTTTGAAGATTTATAGTAAAGCTGCAAAAAGATGTCACAGTGTTTCCTTTGCCCAAATAAGCATGGTAAATGGCTACCACACATAGCCCTTCCTTCCTCTCTCACATCAGTGGCAGGCATTGCCAATCAATCATGATGCTCTGCCCCACCAACCCCAGACATGGCCTTAGAAGCCTCAATGTAGCTCTCCAGGCTATCTGAGCTGGCACAAGCAATGAAAACCATTTGCTATCCCTGCCAAAGAAGGAGGAGAAGCTGAGGAGAAAAAAAAAAAAAAACAGTAGAAGAGACAGGCATAATATCAGGTGACTGGGAAAAAAAAATACTGAGAAGGAACCAAGAGCTTTGCCAAGTGGATGGTTCCGGGAGACAAGTGATAGAAAACAGGCGTGGAGAATTTAAACTGTGTTGATAAGCTGTAACTCTGGTAACCAAGAAGAAAGTGTAAATGTAACACTTAACACATGGACTGTAACTCTTTAAGAGTTGAAAATAAGCTGGGCAAAGAGTCAGAGCTATAAAGGGGGCCAAAGACAGTCAGTAGTATTTGTAGGATAAACACAATAATTATTTAACCCTGAACTTTATGGCTGTTAAATGAGTATAAAAATAGATACAGGTATAGATAGGCATACATGGAAACAAAGCTTCCTATTAATACTGACAATAGCTAACGTGTGTGTGTCTGCCATGTGTCAGGCACTGTGCCAAGGGTTTTTCACACACTGTGATATAGGGACTATTTTCCCATTTTACACATACAGAAACTGAAACTCAGGCAAGCGAAATAACCTACAAGATCAAATGGTTAGAATATAGTCGAATCAGAATCTGACTTTAAGCAGTATTACACCAGCTCCTTCCTAAATACACAAATTCATATCTATATAAGAACCTACAAAGCAGGGAGGAGAATCTAGTCCAAGGTGTTCTTATGTCTGGGGAATTGTTGTTCTTATGTATGTATTGTGTACTCATTCATTCATTCATTCACTCACTCATTTACTCTTCCACAAATATTTATTGTGTGCCACTATGTGCCAGATACTGTGTAGGCACTGGAGATACCAAAGGAATAAGACAGTTGAGGAACCTGAACTCACATAACTTTACTGGCCTTTCCAGTAAAATTACTGGCTTTTCTAGTAATCAAAGAACTGTGCAGCTGCTACAGTAACTTAGACCAAGACCTTCATGTTATAGTTGGGGAAATGGAATTGGTATTTGGGATGGGAGGAACTGGAGGCAGCCCAGGTTCACCATGTGCAGTTCTGGGCTTAACAGACCTGCTGAGCCCACCTCACACCCAGCTCTTGGCTTGGCTGGGTTCAGTGGGAGGTGTAGCCTCTTCTGGGTTGGGCTGGGGCAACAAATATCCTCTCTGGTCAGAAGGGTTCTTTGCTTCTGGATGATTCTGATGTGTAGCTGAGGTTGAGAACCACTGGGATGGAAGAGGACCCAACAAATGCACCAGTCTGAGGTACAGAAGACAGGATGGCCCTGACTTCTCTGGACCTCCTGGCCCCAACTGTAACATGAAGAAGGTGGCATAGGGTGTCCAAGGGTCTCGACCTATGACATTCTCCAGTGCAGACCAGCTTAGGATTGGTGCTATGACGATCCAGCCCCTCACTGTTCCTTGGAAAGCCTTGCAAAGCAACACTTGCAAAACGCACAGGCAGCAGGCAAAGGGCACAGGATCAGCAATGACGCTAGTAAACCAGTCTGGGCAGCCCAGCGGCAGTGGTTGTTTGGATTCATTTCAGAGAGTATTTTGAGAATCTGATCCAAAAGCCTCAGACAATTTTAAGTTCATTTTAGGTTCAAACTGGCTCAATGGGTATTAGGGTCTTTTCCTGATGTTAGAAAGAATAAAATTACCTTGGCACAGTACATAAATCTATAAAGAGAAAAAAAAATCTGACTTGGTTGGATACAGTTTGGGCTTTTGCAGATAAATCGATGTTTTTAGCTCATGGTTTCACACATTCAAACCCCTGAGTACAATCTTACTGGGCAACATCAGTCTGATTGTCCTAACTGGAGTGGGGTTGGAGGGATGGGAGACTGCAGCATCCATTAACTTGGACCCACAGAGTGAAGAACATTTTGTGGAAGGTGGGGAAGTTTCTGTAAAGGAGAATTCATTTCTCCCCTGTGTCTCACCTTTACTACTCATACAGAACACTTCATTTCTGACACTTCTGGTCGCCACTTGGCAGTGCGGGGTGGGGGGGGGTCCCCCACTAAGCAATTGTCACCAGCTGAGTATCCTACAATTCAATTCAATTCAGACATTAACTGAAGTTCGTGCAGAGCAGACCCTACGGGCTAAGGATTCAGTCCCACAAGGATGCCCCTGACTTCAGATGCAAATGACCAGTGGTATGTCCCTAGATTACCCACAGCTTCTGTCCAATTTGGCTACTAATTCAAAGTCCCATAAACCAACCCCCTCACCTTGGATTCAATTATTTACTAGAACAACTCACAGAACTCAAGGAAACACATTTGCCAGTTTATAATATAACAAAGGATATGATAAAGGACATAGCTGAACAGCCAGATGAAGAGATATATAGGGCAAAGTCTAGGAGGGTCCTGAGCATGGGAGCTTTCATTTCTGTAGAGTTGAGGTACATCACCCTCCAGGCAGGAAAATGGTTCACCAACACATGAGCTCTCTGAACCCCATACTGTTGGGATTTTTATGGAGGCTTCAACATGTAGGCATGATTGATCATTAACTCTGTTTCCAGCCCTCCTTTCCTCTGTCCTCACTGGAGAATTGGGCATGGGGTGTGTGAGGGAAGATTGAACATTTCAAGCTTCTAATCATGGCTTACCTCTGACCCCTTACATCCAGGAGTTCAACAAGAGTCACCTATTAGAACAAATGACACTCTTATCACTCAGGAAGTTCCAAGGGATTTAGGAGCTCTGTGTCAGGAACTGGAGCCAAAGACTAAATGTAAGAACAAAAGATTTTCCTAACATCTCTCTTTGCAAGGGTTTAGGAGTCCTGTGTCAGAAACTGGGGACAGAGGCCAATATATACGCATATCTCATTTCATTGGCCTCACTTTATCGCTCTTTGGAAATACTGCATTTTTTACTAATGGAAGCTTTGTGGCATTGTGCAAGTCTATCAGCACCATTTTTCCAACAGCATTTGCTCACCTAATGTCTCTGTGTCACATTTTGGTAATTGTCACAATATTCCAAACGTTTTTATTGTTATTATATTTGCTATGGTGATCTGTGGTCAGTGATCTTTGATGTTACTATTGTAATTGTTTTGGGACAACCATGTAAGACCGTGAATTTAAGCAATGAATTTTGTGTGTGTTCTGACTGATCTACCAGCTGACCATTCCTGTATCTCTCCCTGTCCCTGGGGCTCCCTGTTCCCAAACACAATATCATTGAAATTAGGCCAATTTAATAGCCCTACAATGGCATCTAAGTGTTCAAATGAAAGGAAAAGTCACATGTCTCTCACTTTAAGTCTAAAATTAAAAATGATTAAGCTTAGTGAGGGAGGTGTGTCTAAAGCCAAGACAGGCTGAAACCTGGGCCTCTTGTCCAGTTAGCCAAATTGTAAATGAATGCAAAGGAAAAGTTCTTGGAGGAAATGAAAAATGCTACCCCAGTGGACGCATGAATGATCAGAAAGAGAAACAGCTGTATTGCTGATATGAGGTAAGTTTTCTTGGTCTGGATAGAAGATCAAACAAGTTACAACATTCCCTGAAGCCAAAGTCTAATCCAGAGCAAAACCCTGACTCTCTTCAATTCTGTGAAGGCTGAGAGAGGTGAGGAAGCTGCAAAAGAAATGTTAGAAGCTAGAAGAGGCTGGTTCTTATGGTTTAAGGAAAGAGGCCTTCTCCATAATATCAAAGGACAAGGTGAAGCAGCAAGTGCTAATATAGAAGCTGTAGCAAGTTGTCCAGAAGATCTAAGATAATTAATGAAGGTGGGTACAGTAAACAACAGGTTTTCAATGTAGACAAAACAGCCTTCTATTGGAAGAAGATGCCATCTAGAACTTCCATAGCTAGAGAGGATAAGTCAATGCCTGGCTTTAAAGCTTCAAAGACAGGCTGACTCTCTTGTTAGAAGCTAATGCACCTGGTGACTATAAGTTGAAGTCAGTGCTCATTTATCATTTCAAAAATCCTAGGGCCCTTAAGAATTATGCTGAATCTACTCTGCCTGTACTGTATAAATGGAGCAACAAAGCCTGGATGACAGCACATCTGTTTACAACATGGTTTACTGAATATTTTAAGCCCTCTGTTGAGAACTGATGTTCAGAAAAAAGGATTCCTTTTCAAATATAACTGCTCTTTGACCATGCATCTGGTCATCCAAGAGCTTTGGTGGAGACGGACAATGAAATTAATGTTGTTTTCATGTCTGCTAACACAACATCCGTTCTGCAGCCCATGAATCAAAGAGTAATTTCAACTTCCAAGCCTTATTATTTAAGGAATACAGGGGCACCTGGGTGGCTCAGTCAAGCGTCCAACTTCAGCTCAGGTCATGATCTCACAGTTTGTGAGTTCGAGCCCCGCATCGGGTTCTCTGCTGACAGCTCAGAGCCTGGTGCCTGCTTCAGATTCTGTGTCTCTCCTACTCTCTCTGTCCCTCCCTTGCTCATACTCTGTGTCTCTCTGTCTCTCAATAATAAATAAATGTTAAAAAAAAAAGAAATACATTTCTTAAGGCTATAGAGGCCATAGATAGTGATTCCTCTGATGGGTCTGGGCAAAGTATGTTGAAAACCTTCTGGAAAAGATTCACCATTCTAAATGCCATCAAGAGAATTCATGATTCATGGGAAGCGGTCAAAATATCAACATTAACAGGTGTTTGGAAGCAGTTGATTCCAACCCTCACAGATAACTTTGAGGGGTTCAAGACTTCAGGGGAGGAAGTATCTGCAGATATGGTGGAAACAGCGAGAGAACTAGAATCAGAAGTGGAGCTCAGGGTCACCTGGGTGGCTCAGTCGGTTAAGCGTCTGACTTCGGCTCAGGCCATGATCTCATGCGGTTCGTGAGTTTGAGCCCCGCGTCAGGCTCTGTGCTGACAGCTCAGAGCCTGGAGCCTGCTTTGGATTCTGTGTCTCCCTCTCTCTCTCTCTCTCTCTCTCTCTCTCTCTGACCCTCACCCACTCACACTCCATCTCTCTTTCTCTCTCTCTTTCTCAAGAATAAATAAACATTAAAGAAAAAAAGTGGAGTTCAGAGGTGGGACTGAATCACTGAAATTTCATGATCAATCTTTAATGGATGAGGAGTTGCTTCTTAAATGAGCAAGAAAGTGGTTTCTTGAGATAGCATCTACTCCTGGCAAAGATCCTGTGAATATTGATTGTTGAAACGACAACAGAGGATTCAGAATACTACATAAACTTAGTTGATAAAGCAGCACCAGAGTTTGAGAGAATTGACTCCAACTCTGAAAGAAGTTCTACTGTGGGTAAAATGCTACCAATCAGCATCACAGGTTACAGAGAAATCATTTGTGAAAGGAAGAGTTAAACAATGTGGCAAACTTCATTCTTGTCTTCTTTTAAGAAGTTATCACAGTCACCTCAACCTTCAGTAGCCACCACCCTGATCAGTCAGCAGCCATCAACACCGAGGCAAAATCTACCAGAAAAATAATTACAACTTGCTGAAAGTGTTTTTATTTTCTTTGGGTAAATACCCAGTAGTGAAATTTTTGGATCATATAGTATTTCTAATTTTTATTATTGACGAACCTCCATACTGTTCTCCCCAGTGATTTCACCAATTTACATTCTCACCAATAGAGCACAAGTGTTCCTTTTTCTCTACATTCTTGTCAACACTTTTTATTTCTTGTCTCTTTCAGTTTAGCCATTCTGACAGGTGTAAGGTGATATGTCATTGTGGTTTTTATGATCATTTCCCTGGTGATTAGTGATGTTGAGCATCTTCTCATGTGTCTGTTGGCCATCTGCATGCCTTCTTTGGAAAAATGTCTATTCATATCCTTTGCCCATTTTTTAATCAGATTGATATTTTGGTGTTGAGTTATATAAGTGCTTTATATAAAGTATTCTTGAATTCAAGAATATATATTGTTATTTTAGACATAATGCTATTGCACACTTAATAGGCTACTATATAGTGTAAATGTAACTTTTATGTGAGCTGGGAAACCAAAAAATGCATTTGGCTTACTTCATTGTGATATTTACTTTACTGTGGTATCTGGAACTGAACCCACAATATCTCCAAAGTATGCCTGTAGTCATT
The DNA here is from genome assembly GCF_022079265.1 of Lynx rufus. NCBI lineage: Eukaryota > Metazoa > Chordata > Mammalia > Carnivora > Felidae > Lynx > Lynx rufus. The sequence goes on along the minus strand of NW_025814830.1, from coordinate 23,107,791 downwards.
TCTTATTATTTCACAGGTTTCCAAAAAAGGTAAAAGCAACAAGAACCCCAGAGAACTTCCCTCTGTGACAGAGCCACTCCCAAATCCCTTTGGATCCCAGGGCCCCAGGGGATAAACAAAATGTGCTCACAAATACATCCTAGTAAAAGGTCAGCAGAGACAGTTACAAAATGAGGCCTGGAAACAAAAGATGAGTGGCTCAGTTAAACGTCCAACTCTTGACTTCCACTCAGGTCATGATCTCATGGTTTGTGTGTTCAAGTCTGTGTTAGGCTCTCTGCTGTCAGTGTAGAGCCTGCTGCAGATCCTCTGTCCCCTCTCTCTGTCCCTCCCCTGCTCTTTCTCTCTCACTGTCTTTCAAAAACAAATATACAGTAAAAAAAAAAAAAGAAACACATAGATGAATCTCGGGGGAAGGAGAGGTATGAGGCTCACTTGGACAGGTGACACAATGAAGTTGGAGGCTAATCTTTTGCTTCATTGACAACAGACCTGGTAGGCAGGTGCCAAGGACAATTCCTGGAACCAGAGAGTAAGGTCCCTCAGGAAGGGTAGAATGAGCCAGCACTCCATCCTGGGCAGGAACAGATGGAGGTAAATTAGCAGCCTTGCCTATTCCACTAGGTTTTACTAAGCTTGGCTGCTAATTCCCTTCCTAAGGATTCCTGACTGACAGGCCTAGGGGAGAAAGAAGTATCTGCAGGGCAGAAGCACCCAGGAAACTCATACCATACTTGGGCCCCATTAATGTGGCACCAGAAGTCCATTCAGCCCCCTAAAACCAAGTCATCCCACAGAAAGATGTAGCTCAGCTTGCTGTCTAAAGTTGCCCTTACCTCCTCCATGTCCTCCTGCTGGGACTGTCCGTGAAGACACTTGCCATAGTCTTGCTTATTTATCTTTTTCATTTATTTGTAGTCTTGTCCATGGTCTGCCACCCAAAATTGTGTTAAAGAAGGCAGGAACTCTAGTCTATGTGTTTTTGTGTTTCCAAGACATGGAACAGTGCCTGATCCATTAAAGGTGCTCAAAATTTGTTCAACTGAATGAGTGGATGGATGGATGGATGAGTCAAGAATCCAGAATTCTATCCAGGGGTGTTACAAAGCAGATGAGGAGAGGCAACTGTAGTCAGTGGCTCAGGCAGGAGAGAAGGGATGTGACAAAACTGAGGGTCTTCAAGGGCCTGAACTGTTTTGCTCTAGTTTCTTGCTTGGGCCACCCAGTGACAATGGGGTTGTGGGATAGAGAGGTGGGAGGTGGCTCAGGGTACATGTAGCAGGGTGTGGCTGGGATTGTTAGGAGCACAAGCAGAAGGAAGAGACAAGAGGAAGGGAATCAGTGAACCAGGAAAGGAAAGTAAATTCTCCAAAATGAAGATTGGGGGCAGGTTCCATCTCTTTGGGGTTAGACTCACCACCTCAAGTTCCAGCTCTACTTCTGGGGCAATAAATCAAGTTTTTTGAGCCTCATTTTCCACATCTGTGAGACAGGGTAACAACAGTTCTACCTCTTAGGGCTGGGCTGAGGATTTAGAGAGATGGCGTAGGTAAGAGCATGGCACAGGGCCTGGCAGGTAGTTGTTTTTCTTGTGGCAGAAGCTGCGATTCTACGGCAGCTTCTCTGGAGTCTTTCTGAGCCCCTGGCATAAAAAAAGATCTACCTTGGGAAGATGCTGGGGAAAGAAATCGCTTTAGCACTCTTGGGCTTAGCATAGAGACACAGAACCCATTCTAGTCCACTCAAATAGTTCACAGGATTATTCTTGCACAAAGGCAACCATTAGGTGCCAGCGACCCCCTGTATTCTTTACTGGTTTGCAACACTAATGGGCATTTCCAAAATGCACTGACCATAAACCTAAGTAAGTCTTCCTAGCAGGCAAGCCTCTTAACTTCCACCAGATTGAGATGCTGAACTTGGATCCTTCTTTCAAAGGAGCAGACTATGAGAAATCTTTTCTCTCTGACCTTCTGTGTCATGGAAACCACCTTCCTCCCAGGTCCACAAGGATCCTATGTCACAGGTCAGAGGATCAAGTTATGAGAGAGACACAAAGTCTTTTTCTTCTGTTGAACAGAGTGTGCTGGGGAGAGGAGTCAATTGGCTACATTCTCAAACTGCCTTGGGATGGGACAGCAGCATGGACAATCCCACAATACCTCAGATGGCACTTGGCTGGGCTCCCAGCAAGTAGTCTGGGGCCTGCTCTGTCTGGAGGCAGGTGGGGGTTAGTGACCTTGCTTTCTCTACCAAGCATATGGGTAGAAGCAAGGCCTTGATTTTTCAAAAACATGGTAAGTACCTGTAAATTTTCACCAAACAAAAATGCCATTGCCAAGGGGATATTTTGAGAGCTGTTTCACAGTCAAAGATGCTTAAAACATTCTATGATTCTCCCTTGTGGAGTTTCCAGGAATCTTGGGGTGCCTTGTTTCCTATCCTCTTGTTGGTTTGCTCTAGACTTGAGTGCAGAGAAGACACTGTTGACTCCCCTGGGCAGAAGTGTACATTGTGGAAGAGTTGTCAGTAGGGAAAGCAGAGATGAGAAACATGTTCATTCAAACTAGCTCAGGTAATGGGGAACTGGGAAGGATATGACTGGCCAAGGACAGGAAACAGAGGACAGCTGGGCCACATGGGGCCTGGCACTGGGTGGCCAGTGTCCAAAGCTGTGCTTCCCTCTCATACCTCCTCTCCTCAAACATCCGCTCCATCTTCTAGTTGCTTACATGCCATTTTATGCTGGCATGTGACCTCTCTGCTCTTCCAAAATGTTGGCTACAAGGGTGGATTGGCTTACCTGTCAGTTTAAGTTCTGTGCCACCATAACTGAGGTAATGCAGACTCAGAAGCAGACTACCTGGTTCAGATTCCCGCTCTATTGTGTACCGCATGTGTAAATTTGGACATGTTCTGTCTCAGGTTCCTCCTCTGTAAAAGTGGAATAAAAATTGTTTCTATCTCATAAAAATGGTGCAAGTATTATATGAGTTGACTGATGAAAAAACTCAGAAGTAGTGCCTGGAAAATAAGTGCTTAAAAACATTAGCTACTGTAAACCCCCATGAGGGATACAAACTCAAATGCCCACCCAGCAAGGAGATTCCTGAAGACATCTGCAAAGTAAAACTGGCCCATGATTACCAAAAGAAGGAAAGGATAGAACTGAGAAACAAAAATGGCAATTATCCATCCCAGTAAGATCACTATTTCTAAAGAACACTGCTAGAAAACTCTGTTTAAAACAATAACAACACAAGAGAAGTTCTCCCTGATATTTACCCAAGTTTTGCCTGATTTTTCTATCTATTCTATCCACTCCTTTTAATCTGTCCTCAATGAGTCAAAAAGAAGCATTCAGCATGGGTTTGAGAGTCAAAAAAATTTGGGTTTGAACCAGCTTTGCCCTCTTATAATGTGACTTTGTGCAAACTACTCAATTTTTGTGATTATGAGTCTCCTCATCAATAAAATGGGGATAATAACCCTACCTCCATGACAGCATTATAAGGAAGGAGAAAAAATATTTTTTTCAAGCACTCTTCAAGAATTCAAAGCTGAATTCCAATACCAAATCTTCTTGTCTCTAGGCTAATGGGCTTCAACTCCTCTAGCCACTCTTTGGGTGGCCTAGTGTCCAAATCCCTCCCAATTTTACCAGACTTGTGTTGACTTTGCCTGCCTTCCTAGATGTGTTCCTTCTTCTTTAGACAATGACATCCTATTCTGTTTGAGGGAAACCCCCTCTCCCATTGTACACAGTCTGATGGGACTATCAATAAAAGTGCCCTGGTTTCTGCTTCTTAGGCTTAGTCAGTCAGATGTTCTCCCCTCAATCTTCCATGTTAAGCTGAGTGATACAAAAGTTGGTGCTCATTTGCCTTGACTGGAGAGATGGTCCAGCTTTCTTGCCACCTCAGTGCCTTACTTTTTCACCTTCTCAACCTATGTCTTCAGCTTTTCAATGACAATGTGTCACTAACAAATTCTTTTTCTGCTTGTTAGACAGAGTACATTCCCATTACTTATAACCAAGGAACACTAACGTAACACATTCCAGATGGAAAATTGGGGGTTTTGGAGGAGGTTGTGAGTATTCCTGTGGGAAAGTTTAGGATGAACTCTGAGTCTGATGAGATGGGAAGTATTAGAAGCAAACATCAGAATGAGAGTGTCATTTGGGAGAAAGACTCATTAAATGGAGAAAAATTCACACCTGCATGTGGTCCAAGGAAGAAGTTGGATGTGGTAGGATTTTAGGAAATATCTGTCCAGGTGAACTAGTTGGGAGATGTCACCAGAGCACCCCTGCCCTTTCTGCCTGCTACCAATGTAACACTACACCTAGAATTGAGAGGACACAGGAAGGTTTTTCTAACTGGCACAACTCCCAAGCTTTGAGGGAGAAAGGGAGAAGTGCTAAAATTTGTTTCTTCCAAATGTTCTGGAATGCATCCAGGTGCACCCATAAAAGAAAGTTGGCACCCACCTCACCAATAAGGAGATATATTTCTCTAAACTGCAGTCATAATTCCTAATTGAATGTCTCTCTCAAAAATTCATGACACAAAAGACTGAATTATTAAGTAAATAAAATCATAAATGAGGATCATAACGGAGCTAATGGCTGCACTACACAGCTTTCCATTGTGCAGGAACTTGCCAACAGCTCCCGATGGTCCAGTGTAGCTGTATCCCTGCAAACTTACACAACTGTCCCTTCACCCAGCAAAAAAAAATGGTGTGCCCGCCCTTCAAATCTTGTTCGCAGATTGAGTTTTTCTACCAATTAACACAACTTAGAAGCACAACTTTTTTCCCCCGAAGATGATCTCAAACTTGGAGGCAGCCCCAGTTTGCCTGTTTCTCATTGAGCTGTCACTCACATTCTCTCGCATCAAGTTCTGCATCCCTGATAGCCTTTGACAGCTACAAGTCAATGTACCATTTAGACCCCCAAATCTGATTTTGATTTCTAGCTACTTTGATCAATATTTTAGAAAGTTCAGCAGTTTTCTTCCATAACCTTTGTATTTAAAGTCTGAACTCCAAAAACTAGTGGTAGAGATGGAGATTTTTAAGTGACTCATGTTCAGCCCATTCTGACCATCCATCATTCAACAAATGTCTGGTGAGCTCTGCTTTGTGCCCGACACCATGCTGGTGAGAAGTGTTCTATAGTGGACAAAATAGCCATTCCACTAACCTCCATTACTTCATCATTCAGCAGAGGGGAGGAGTTCAGCAAATAGGCCCACAAATAAAATTAAATTCTCAAATTGGGATATGTGTTATGAAGAAACAAAATGATCCCATTTGAGGAGGAGAGGTTAGAAAAAATTTATTTGAGCAAGACATGTAAGCTGAGACCTGAGGATGTGCAGGAGATGGACAAGCAAGGTGGGAGGAGGGGGATGTGCATGGTGAGGAGAGCTTTCCAGAGGGGGACACGTGTGTGAAATCCCTGAGGAAAGACAGATCTTGGTCTGTTCAAGGCCCTGGGAGCCAGCCAGTGTGGCTGGAGTAGACACCGGAAGGAAGGGTGGCCAGCTGCCTCTGATGGACAAGGAATGTTGGTTAAGCAGGGTCTCCTCTTAGGTGGGGGTGGAGCAGCCCCATGCCCTTAAGCAGCAGTTGTTAGGGAGTCACTGAGGTACAGTGTGAACCACCCTAATCTGGATGTCATGATGCCAGGTTCTGGGGAAAACCACTTAGCACTATGGCAGGGGTTAAATGAGAGAAGGAGGGAGAACACAGAGAAAAGGTCTTGCATATAGGAAGCACTCAATAAATGGTGGCCTCAGCTCTCTTGTGCCGAGTAATGGTAAGTTCCTTCCTTTTCTTGGGTCACAGAGTCTATAACTAAAGAAATGGAGCAAATGTCTTGAAAGGTCCCTTCCTGTAGAATTTGGGTGGGGAGTTTGCACACTTGGAGGGAGGCAGCCCATCTGGATTTCAGGGTCTCTTCCTGGGTGGAGATGGTACATGCTTCAGACTCCTAAACCCAGGCCTGTCTGTCCCATCTCTTCTCCCAAGCACCACAGGTCCAGATGCCTGGCTGACTTGCTGGATGCTGGCTAGGCCCTGACTTGATCCGGGGGTCTCAGTAGTTAGCAAAGCATTAGTGACAGGACCCTGCTAGGTCAACAAAACTGCCCTGGGACCTTTGTCACTGATGCCCATCAAAGCATCCTCAAATTAAGAATAAGTAACATGTACCTGACTTCCCCTCAATCCACCCTGACCTCTCACTTCACTCCCCACTGCAAGACTGTCTCCAAATTTCTAACCCCAAGTAGCTAAGTATAGTGGCTAAGAGCTACCACACAGTCCAAAGGACTTGGGTTTGAATCTCACATGTGATCTGGGGCAAGTTTCTTCTCTGAGTCCATTTCCTCATCTGGAAAGTGGGGATTACAATATCACCAGTGTTTTTGGGGGAGTCGCCTGAGATAAGACACACAGACTGTGTAGCATGGTGCCCGACTTACTGAACATTTTCAATATGGGCTAGTTGTTAACATCATTGAATTGTTATTTAAAAAATTATTGTCATAATCAGTAACAGAATGACTTCATATAAGAACAGTGAAACTAAGGGGCACCTAGATGGCTCAGTCAGTTGAGCAATTGACTTGGGCTCAGGTCATGAACTTGCGGTTGTGGGTTCGAGCCCCACAACAGGCTCTGTGCTGGCAGCTCAGAGCCTGGAACCTGCTTTGGATTCAGTGTCTTCCTCTCCCTCTGTTCCTCCCCTGCTCACACTCTGTCTCTTTCTCTCTCTCTCTCTCAAAAATAAGTAAAGATTAAAAAAAAATTAAGGGGCCCCTGGGTGGCTCAGTTGGTTAAGCATCTGACTTCAGTTCAGGTTGTGATCTCCCGGTTTGTGAGTTCGAGCCCTGCGTCAGGCTCTGTGTTGATAGCTTGCTCAGAGCCTGGAGGCTGCTCCGGATTCTGTCTCCTTTTCACTCTGCCTCTCCCCCACTCACACTGTCTGTCTCTCTCAAAATTAAACAAACATGGGGCGCCTGGGTGGCGCAGTCGGTTGAGCGTCCGACTACAGCCAGGTCACGATCTTGCGGTCCGTGAGTTCGAGCCCCGCGTCAGGCTCTGGGCTGATGGCTCGGAGCCTGGAGCCTGTTTCCGATTCTGTGTCTCCCTCTCTCTCTGCCCCTCCCCCGTTCATGCTCTGTCTCTCTCTGTCCCAAAAATAAATAAACGTTAAAAAAAAAAATAAACATTAAAAATTTTTTTTTATTTTTATTTTTTTTTATATGAAGTTTATTGACAAATTGGTTTCCATACAACACCCAGTGCTCATCCCAAAAGGTGCCCTCCTCAATACCCATCACCCACCCGCCCCTCCCTCCCACCCCCCATCAACCCTCAGTTTGTTCTCAGTTTTTAACAGTCTCTTATGCTTTGGCTCTCTCCCACTCTAACGTAAAAAAATTTTTTTTAATTAAAAAAAAAGAACAGTGAAACAGAGAGCAAAGTAGGGGCTGAAGTCAGATATTCAGCTGGTCCCAGGTCCCCAAAGTTTAGATCATCAAAGACAGAAAGAAAAGCAGAAAGAGCCTCAGGCTGGCTGGGCAGGAGGAAGCAGCAAGGCATAGGCATCCTGACAGCACCTGGGAAATGTCATAGGTGCCTCCCACAGTTTGGGGAGTGGGGTTAGAGCCCCACCACGGCCTCCTGAGTCTCAGGCATGGCTCAGGAGCAGGAGGAACACTCTGGAAGCCCAGTCTCCTGTGTGAGCTGACTGCATGGCTGCAAGGCTACCGTTTGTCTGTAGCCTCCCTCTGACCACACTCCAACCCTCTCCAACAAGAAGCCCCTTACACAATCAAGCTGGACATGTCAACTAAGCTTAAGGAATGACTTTTAAGCTGTCCCAAAATTGGAAAACTAGGGAATTCATATATTTCCATATGATAAGTAATGTTGACAGGTTTGGGCACCAGATTTTTTTCTAAGTACTTGATAAGAATAGACTAGATTAATTTTCATCCCCTCTGAGGCAGGGCTGTATCAGTAGACCTATGTTACAGATGATGGCTGGATGTGGAGACACCTGCCCCACATCACTCAGCTGGTACCTGCAAGTCAGATCTGCTTGACTGAAACCTACCACACTAGAGTAAATAAAATAGCTTATGGCCTCTGTGCCAGCCCATTTGGGCTTTATGCCGCCACACTCAGACCCAGGAATCCTCAGCTGGCACAGTCAGGACTTCCACACCACCAGCTTGGCTCCAGACCCCACACATGGTGCCAGGCTGCCTCTCAAAGGGACCCACATAACAAAAACCAATTTTTCTTTGAGGTTCCTTCTGATTCAAGAGTCAGGGAATCCCAGCCAGAACTGAGTTCTCCTGGGGCTGTACTTAGCAGCATAGGCTTTGAAAATATACAGAGCTGAGTTCCAATCCTGCCTCCTCCATCTCCTGAGACAAATCACTCAGCCTAGTTTGCAGTAAGAGTACCTACTTCCTATTGCTTAACCAATGCCTGACACATAGTAAGTGCTCAGAGCTCTGCCCATTGTCAAGAAAGCCAGGAGCAACAACCTTCTCCCCCAAGCCTAAGCCGCAGGCAGCTTTCCAAAAGTGACCTCCAACAGGTTTCCTTGGCAATATGACCACATTATCCCAACTTACTAGCCATCCATGGCTAAGAGTTTGCATCTTGTGACCAGTAGGCTCAGATCTATGTCCTGAAGACATCTACTGTTTTTGCCTTAATTGACTGAAATACATTTATTTGAGCCACATCCATCCACATCCAGGCCAGGAGTCTATCCCAACAACTGAAGGAAACAGAAAGGATTCACCCAGGAGCCACAACCAGGGACCCGAGCAAACAGCTTGACCCTCAAGAAAATTACAAGACCCTTTCCTTCCCTTGTGTGTTCATAACTATTTAAGTGCATTAGTAATGGAAGAAACATTGGTTCCTGGCTCAGGTAAAAGCAGAGCCTGAGAAAACCCTTGAATTATCCAAGTGGCCTGGGGCATTCTTCTGGCTCTCTGTCCCTTTTGTTCTGGGCTCCCCACTGTCTTCGGTAGAGGTAACACCTGTCCCTTTACACTTACAGTTAGCATTCACTTAGCATTTCTTCCAGAGTGTCAGAGTTATGAACTCCTGACACTCAAGGTGTAAGGAAAGCCTCTTCTCATAAAAAAAAAAAAAGACTGAAAATCTTAGGATGGCTCACATGGAACAGTGTGAGCAGCAGAAGGGAACATTGCTTCAGACTGAGAATTCTCCCAGATGTGGTGCAGGGACAATGTCTTACTGAGATTACTTGTTTTGAAAAACAGCTTTGGCCCTATGCATCAGCACTCCTGTATCTCTTGGGTAAATTCCTAGCAGTGCTATTGCTGGGTCATAGGGTAGATCTATTTTTAATTTTTTGAGGAACCTGCACACTGTTTTCCAGAGTAGCTGGTACCCCTATGTTTATAGCAGCACTTTCAACAATAGCCAAATTATGGAAAGAGCCTAAATGTCCATCAACTGATGAATGGATAAAGAAGATGTGGTTTATATATACAAGGGAATACTACCTGGCAATGAGAAAGAATGAAATCTGGCCATTTGCAGCAACATAGATTGAACTGGATGGTATTATGCTAAGTGAAACAAGTCAGGCAGAGAAAGACAGTTACCATATGTTTTCACTCATATGTGGATCCTGAGAAACTTAACAGAGAACCATGGGGGAGGGGAAGGGGAGAAAAGTTACAGAGAGGGAGGGAGGCAAACCATAAGAGACTTAAATACTGAGAAAAAACTGAGGGTTGATGGGGGGTAGGGGAGAGGGGAAAGTGGATAATGGGCATTGAGGAAGGCATCTGTTGGGATAAGCATTGGGTATTGTATAGAAACCAATCTGACAATAAATTATATTTAATATAAGGATAAATAAGTAAATAAATAAATAAAATATTGGACACGCCAAAAATAAATAAACAAAATAAACAAATTAACAAAAATTAAAAAAAGAAAAAGAAAAACAGCTTTTGGATGGGGTGACTGGGTGACTCAGTAGGTTTAGTGTCTGACTCCTGATTTTGGCTCAGGTCATGATCTCATGTTTCATGAGTGTGAGTCCTCCATTGGGTTCTATGCAGACAGTGTGGAGCATGCTTGGGATTCTCTCTTTCTCCCTCTCTCTCTGCCCCTCTCCCATTCTCTCTCTGTCTCTCTCTGTCTCTGTCTCTCTCTCTCTTTCTAAATAAATAAATAAATAAATAAACTTAAAAAATTTAAAAATTAAAAAAATAACTTTGGGGCACCTGGGTGGCTTAGTCAGTTAAGCAACTGACTCTTGATTTCAGCTCAGGTCATGATCTGAAGGTCGTGAGATTAAGCCTCACAATGGGCTCCATACTGGGCATGGAGTTTGCTTAAGATTCTCTCTCTCCTTCTCCATCCCTCACTCTCGTGCTCTCTCTTTCACTCTCTGTTTAAAAAAAAAAGGCTATATTCAGCACTCTCAACAATAGCCAAATTATGGAAAGAGCCTAAATGTCCATCAACTGATGAATGGATAAAGAAATTATGGTTTATATACACAATGGAGTACTACATGGCAATGAGAAAGAACGAAATATGGCCTTTTGTAGCAACATGGATGGAACTGGAGAGTGTGATGCTAAGTGAAATAAGCCATACAGAGAAAGACAGATACCATATGTTTTCACTCTTATGTGCATCCTGAGAAACTTAACAGAAACCCATGGAGGAGGGGAAGGAAAAAAAAAAAAGAGGTTAGAGTGGGAGAGAGCCAAAGTATAAGAGACTCTTAAAAACTGAGAAAAAACTGAGGGTTGATGGGGGGTGGGAGGGAGGGGAGGGTGGGTGATGGGTATTGAGGAGGGCACCTTTTGGGATGAGCACTGGGTGTTGTATGGAAACCAATTTGACAATAAGTTTCATATATTGAAAAAAAAAGAAAAATATATGTATAAAAATTATCTAAAAAAGGCTATATTGAGGTATAATTGTTTTACAAAGAGCCACACATATTTAATATGCACAATTTGATGAGTTTGTAAATATGCAAACATCTATGTTACCACCACCACAATGAAGGGAATAGGCATATCCAATACCTCAAAAGTGTCCTTTTGTCCTTTTGTGGGTTTATTTTTGTTTTTGTTTTTGATTTGTGGTATGAACATTTAACATGAGATCTACCCTCTCAACAAATTTTGAAGTGCATAATATTGTATTATTACCTATAGACATTGTGTTGTACAACAGATATCTAGAACTTATTCATCTTGTTTAACTCAAATTTTATAGTCATTGAACATCTCCCCATTTCCCCTTGTCTGCAGCCTCTGGCAATCACCATTCTATTCTCTGCTTTTATGAATTTGACTATGTTAGATATCCCTTATGTATAAGTGAAACCATGCAGGATTTGTCCTTCTGTGACTGGTTTATTTCACTGCCACTTTTGAAAGGTCCATCAAGATATTGGCAGTCATACAAATAAAATAATTTAATAGTCTTTTTTTTTAAGACTTCCATAGACTAATACTGAAGATTACCTTTTCAAAGTTCTTTGAGAGCTATTGAAACTTCCACTGACTCCTTCAGGCAAGCACCTCCCCAAAGGGAGATGCCTCTGGTGTCTCTGTCCTAACAATTTCTGCATGTATGACATTGCATCTCAGCTGCTCCTGTGTGTCCTTTCTCTCCATTAGAGCAGAGCTAAGAACAGAGGCTGTGTCTTTTTGCAGATGGCACCAGGCACGTAGGTGCTCAGAAAATGTTTGTGGGGACAGGGATAAACTACAACCACCATATGCACATTATCTCTAGCACACAAGAGGTCTGCAGTTGGTATTGTTTTTAGCCAGTTTATGGAAAAGTAAACAGGAAGGGAGAGACTAAGTGGCTTTGTGGGGACACAAAACTGAAATGTGCTACTAGGGCTGAAACACATGTGTGTCTAAACTCCTGCTTTATGTTCCCTCCAGGATATCAATCTGCTCTCATAATGAAGTCAGAGAAGGCCTGCTCTCTTCAAGTGTACCCATTTTTCAGGTTAATAATGAGAGGTCCAGAGATATGCAAATTAATAGCTAATAAGAAACATGATCAGGAAATGGCACCCAGGGTAATGACACCTTCCCATGCTGGCAACATCAGGACTCTACACCTTTCTTCCTGAACCCTGCACCTGCTGCTCCCTCTTCCCAGACCTCACTCACTAGCTCATGTGCATACACACTCACCTGGCCCTAGCTGCATCCTTATGACCTGCTATGAGCTAAATGTTTGTGACCTCCCTAAATCTATATGTTAAAACTTAAATCTCCAGTGTGATAGATTTTGGAGATGAAGTTTTGGGGAAGTAATTAGGTCATGAGATGAAGCCCCCACATGAGATTAGTGCCCTTATGAGAAGACACACAAGAGATCTTATTCTCTCTCTCTCTCTCTCTCTCTCTCCTTATGCCATGAGAGGATACAAGAGAGATGGCCATCTGAAAACCAGAAAGAGGGTTCTTGTTAAGAACCTGAACATGATGGCACCTTGACCTCAGACTTCCAGCCTCCAGAACTGTGAAAGACAGATGTTTGTTGTTTTTGAAATGTTTAAGGCACACATGCTATGGTATTCTTTCTTAGTAGCTGCAACTGATCAAGATATGACCAAGAATTATCTTAAGCCCCCCCCTTTTGTCCCTCCTGGGTCACCTCAATCACACTCCTGAATGACTTAGGTCTCCCCTGCAATTTTTGGAGCACTGTCATCCTCCCCACCTTGCCATGAGCCAGAGGGCAGGGCCTATGCCAGATATGTCTTTTGTGGAGTCCCATGAATGACCAACTTGCTATTGCAGATGACTGACCCAGAGCACAATGTTCCTCCAGGAGGCCTACCTTCTCACTCTCTTCTTGACCCTTGGCTTAACTAAACCAACCTATTAAACTGAAACACTGGTCGATTGTTTTTATAGCTTAGCCCAAACTTAAGAGAAACTAGCATTCTCATACACCAGTCTTGGGAATGAATACTGGCCTGGCATTTCTGAAGGAGAATTTGATGCCTCAGCTACACCTGCCTTGGAAATGTACATGACTTTGACTATGATTTTTCTTCTAGAAATGTATTTGCACATTAATTGATGCTGTCCCCCAAGATTTGTGTTTGAGGACAGTCTAGGCAGTATTGTTTCCAACAATAACAAAAAAGAATTATGGTCAAATAATTTTCCAACAATAGTAGAGTTAAGTTAAACAATTGTGGTTGATCTACATAAGGAAACCCTCTACATACAACCTTGTGTGCTGTGTTATAGAGGTATATCTATGGATGTGGGAAAATTCTCATTATACAGCGTGAATTGTTCTTCTGAGTATATCATAGTGCATAATAGATATTTAAAAAGCAAATACAAAGAAAAAGATCAAGTTAAAATATACCAAGCTTTTAGCAATGCTAATTTCTGCACTGTGGCACTATTGAGTGTTTTTTTCTTTTCTTTCTACTTTTCTGTATGTTCTAAATTTACTACAAGGAAATATTTGGGGGTGCATGGGAAATGACATCTATTCTACTTTATTACCTAAAAAGAGGCTTTCCTTTGAATAATTTTTGGATAATCTGTCTTTATAAAAACATGTAATTGAGGCAGAACAAAAAGGCACAGAGACAGAAACAAAAGCAGCCATAATCTGCCTGCCCAGATAAGCCCTGTTGACCACAGTAAACTTTTATAATCAGAAATCCAAAAGTTACTTCCTCTCGTCCTAAACTCCTATCTCCATGTGGTCAGCTGACCTGGTCAGGGCTGGTTTAGGTTGTGGCACAGATGGCCAGTTGCCCACCCAATATCTATTCTCCCTTCTGCCTTAGTAGGAGACTCCAATTTTATTCTGGAGTCAATGTGCCCAGCCAGCAGGACCCTTATTTCCTAACCTTCCTTGCAGATTGCAATGGCCAGTGGGCTTCCCACAGACATGTCATGTGGGGTGTAGAGACACCCCCCCTCCTTTGAGCAGGTGACAGCTGACAAAATGCCCTTTTGCCACCCTCCCCTTCTGCTTCCTGGTGGTAATGTGGCTGTGATAGTGGGGGCCCCAGGACCCTTCTGGACTGAAGGCAATCTTGATGAAAACCACACTGCAGAGGCTGGTGGAAGAGAAAGAGCCCGGAGCCTGTTACCTTAGTGATGGCACAGCCGCCACACTAGCCCTAGACTGCCCATGTCCAGATTCCTTTCATAAGTGAGGGAAACACTTGCTCTGCCTTGCTCCAGAGCTGTTAAGTCTGTGCCCTGTTACAAGTCTCAGAAAGTGCCCTTCAGAAGCTCACTCAGCTGTTAATGAAATAAGACCACACAGTCGGTCCAGCATTGTTCCTGTGTGCACACCTCCCTCCTGCAGGAACCCCAGTGAGCAGAAGTGTTGTTGTGGGGCGAGGACACCTCCAGCTCCCCAGCACTGTCTAGTGAACATTGTTACAGGAGGGAGAATCTTGTCTGACTCTGGGTGGGACGAGGGAAGGGGATAGGAAGATAGCTTCCAAGGGGAGTCAAATACGCATACACATCTTTATATTCTTCTGTGGTCTGCTTGCCATTTTAATAATATTTTTCAAATGCTAATTTGGTGTAAGTCGTGCTGGTACATGCAGCTCACAACTACTGACCAATTAATCTAGGCAGACAGGAGGTTGAGTACTTATGAGGGGACTTGTCAGACCTTATGAAAGCAACACCACAGTAACTAGAGGCACCATGGCACCCCTCCCTCATGGCCAAGTCTGGCACAGCCCACAGAGCTGCACCTCACAGCCAATGGCCTTTGCAAAGCTCTGGGGCTCTGAATGCAGCCCAGATGGTGGTCTCCAGGGGATCATAGGGCCCTGAAAACTTGTCACAGACATGTTGTCGCATGACACCTTTCTGAGATCTGGCACCTCAAATGTCCTGCCCTTGGCATTTTCAGACCTCTGCTCCATGAGCAAGCACCACAGTCCTCTGCACCTGGCCCTAGGGGAATGGGCACAGAGAATCCTGCAATCCCAGGGTTTGGGAAAGGACCTTCATGTGCATATGAGTTTGCTAGAGCTGCCACAACAGAGGACCACAGACTGGATGGTTTCAACAACAGAAATGTATTGTCTCACAATTCTGGAAGCTGGAAGTCTGATGTCAAGGTGTCCCCTGGGCTGTTTCCTTCTGAGCACCATGAGGGAAGGGTCTGTTCCTGACCTCTGTCTGATTTGTAGATGGCCTTCTCCCCGTGTCTTCCTCTGTGTGTGTCTGTTTCCAAGTTTCCCATTTTTATAAGGTCACCAGTCATGATGATGTTATCTTAACTTGGTTACCACAATAAAGACCCTATCACCAAATAAAGTCATATTCTGAAGGGGTTAAGATATATGAGTTCTGGAGGGAAATAATTCAACCTGTAACTCCATTCTTCAAGTTTGGGGGGGGGGTCACAACAGGAGCTATGAAGGTAACGTAAATGAGTGATCCCCACACAGGTGGGAACTTGTGTCAAAAAAACATCAGACAGGCACAGTGTCAGCCCCAGGTAAAGGTAACTGTTGGGCAACTTCTGTTTGCCCCTCCAGCCCCCTCCTCACCTTTCTCCACTCTATTCTGTGCCCAGCAGTCTAGCTTTTATGGGCTGCATCTGAAGGCTCCCTGGCCCTGTTTCTTTCAGAAGGTTCGGCCAATGCTGTAGAACATAGCAGCCACTGTGTTGCATATTAGAGTCCTCCAGAGAAAAAGACCCAGCAGGATATATACAAATATACATAAGCAGAGATTTATTATAGGAATTGGCTCACACAGTTACGGAGGCCAAGAAGTCCTATGATCTGCCATCTGCAAGCTGGAGACCTAGGAAAGATAGTGGTGCAGTTCAGTCCAAGTCCAAAGGCCTGAGAACGAGGGGAGCCAATGGTGTAAGTTCTAGGCTAAGTCCAAAAGCCAGGCACATCAATATCCAAGGGCAGAAGATGGATGCCCCATCACATGCAAAGAGTGAATTCACTCTTTCTCTGCCTTTTTGTTCTATTCAAGCTCACCTGCACAGGGTGGGAGGTGGTATTCTCTACTCAGGATACTGATTCAAATGTTAATCTCTTTGGAAACACTCTCATTGACACACCCAGAAATAATGTTTTACCAGCTATCAGGGCATCTCTTAGCCTGGTCAAGCTGACTCAAAATTAAGCATCACAAGTAGCTATTTAAATTTAATTTCAAATTACTTGAAATTAAAATTTTACATTTCAGTTCCTCTGTCACGCTAGTCACATTTCAAGTGCTCGATAGCCACAAATGATTGGTTGCTATGGTTTTGAACAGTGCAGATATATAGTGTTACCATCATCACAGAAAGTTCTATTGGGCAGCACTGGTTCAGACATGAGAAGCCCCAGGAGTCGATATAGAAGGTGAGAGGGGAATAGATAAGATGTCTGTTCCCCAGCTTCTTTCCTGCCAGGTTGCCTGAGGCTGGTTGTGGTTCTGTTGAGGCCACATCCCTTACCAGGGAGCCCTTTCCTACAACTATTCTCTCTGGCTTGCCGTTACTGCTCCCTCCCTTTGTGCCTTCAACCTTGGGGTGCTTATAGCTCCCCACTGCCCTGGAGTGCAGTACCGCCCCTTGCTGGTTTCCCTGACACTAGACCCATGCCTTTACCTGAATCTATCTATATACCCTGTCTAATCACTTACCTGTTCCTGTAACAAGGCCACACCCTATTGTATTGCCCAGAACAGTGTTGTCAATTCTTCTCATTTTGCAAGAAAAGCTGTAAATCTAGATTTTTATATGAAATCTACAACTTGAACATAGCAACCATCTCAAAAACCATTTCCAAACATTATGTATGCAAAGCAAAACTCATCTACTTCTGAGTGTGGTCCATAATTAGCAACCTAAGCTGGTGGTTACCCACTGTGTTTGAGCAAGCCCCCTCCCCACTGGTTTTAGGATGTCTTGTGATGTCCTCTGGGTAACTACCATTTTTCTATCTCTCTTTTTCCCAGGGACTGAAAGGAATATCACTTTCCGATCTCCAACTGTGACGTACTCTCTGCCTTTCCTTGGTATGGTAGTTACCTATTATCATAGTGGCTTGAAACACAAACATTTCTTATCCCACAGTCTGTGGGTCAGGAATCACACACAGCTGTGTTGAGTCTGGCTCAGGGCCTCTCATAAGCTGACATCCAGGTGTCAGTCCAGGACTGTGGTCATCTCAAGGTTCTATTTGGAAGGATCCACTTCCAAGCTCACCCATGTAGTTGTTGGCAGGATTCTGCTAGGCTGTTGGACCAGGGGCTTTGGTTTCTTGTTGCCTGCCCACCAGCATGTGGGCCTCTACCCAGGGAGGCTCACAATATAGCAGCTGGTTTTGCCAGAGCAACGAGCAGGAAGAGCCAAGCAGAGAGTGAGAGTGTGGTATCAACCCTAATCTTGGAAGTGACACCCAATCACATTTGCTGTGTTCTATTGATTAAGAAGTCCCTAGGTTCAGCCCACACTCTAGAGTGGGGGATGACACAAGATTGTACAATCTAGGAGGGGATCACTGAGGACCCTCTCAGAAAGCTGCCTGGGATATGTATTCTGCAGGTGAGGAAATAAAACTGGGTTATAATTTAAAAGTGAATTGGGGTAAGATAGGACCACCAGAAACTGGGGAACCCCAAGATATCTGTAAGCCAGGCCTGCCAGAAAATAATTCCCGAGATCTTCATAAAATTTCTTTCTATGTTGCCAAATATCCCTGTCTTTTTGTTCACTCTATTCTCTGCCTAAAATTAATCTCTACTTCTCAACATATTCTTTTTCAAGACCCAACTCAGACGCCTCCTTCTGTGAAAGCCTTCCTGACCCTCCCAGACAGAAAGGTTGACTCACCTGGTCTCCCCTAACATCACTGACATAAAGCATGTTCACATCTATCATCTTATCTTGCCTCATTTGAGCCTTACAACAACCCAGTAATTGGCTAAATATTGTTATCCCCATTTACATCAAGGAAAACTGAGGCACAGAAAGATCAAGACTCAAGATCAAGATCACACAGGTAGTAAGTAGAAGATTTAGGACTTGAACTGGAGTCTTCAGACTCCAAGGTCTATTTTGTTTTGTTTTGTCTTATTTTTCTGTTTCCTCTATAGCATTTAACATGTCTGTAGTTTTATTCATTTTGTTTATTCAAAAATAATTTACTGAGGTGACCTGGGCTGCCCCACACAGAACACAGGCTGGGTCCTCCCTCTAATCCACTCTACCCAGATATCTTCCCTCATTTCTTTGCTTTGCTTAGCCAAACTCTGGCAATCCTTTAGTCCAAGTTCAAGTCATTCCTCCTCCATGAAGCCTTCGCTGACTCCTTCAGCCCACAGAATGCTGGACTTGGAAGTAACTTCAAACACTTTCATTTTATCTTGGGGAAGCTATAGTCTCCAAAAGGAACACAGTATGTCACACAGAAGGTCCCTTTTATGCTGAGTACACTCTATGTGCCTAGCCCAGATCCCATTGTTGGGACGGACACATCCAACCCTTGACTGCTGGGAATCCCAGCTTCTGCAGACTCCTGGTGTACCCTTTTGGGGATCATCCTCAACTGCAGAGAACTGCCTCACCCAGGGTTAAGCCTGTCCCATGGCCAGTGACTGGCTGATGCAGTGGTACAAAGGTACCTCCTTGCCTCTAATTGGGACAACTCTGAAGGATCACCCTACTCCAGAGCTCCCTATAAGACCAGCTTCACCCCTGCCCCCTCCTGTTTCCCTCACCTCCTTATAGGTATTATCTCCTAAGAACACTGCCCAAAAATCCTTCCACACACATTTCTCCAACTTTTTAGGGGCCCAGTCTCTTAAAGACACAATTATTATTACTAATATAAATAAGAATGGCAATAAGTTACTGAGCAATACTGTAAAAAAAGCTAACATTTGTTGAGTGTCAGGACCTCTATTTCTTCCTCACATAAACATAAAAGAAAGATTTTATTATTATACTCATTTACCAGATAGAGAGGTGAAAGTTTTTGTTATGTTTTTCACACCTTATAAGTGAAAGGTGGGGTTGGGATTCTTATTCAGGGCTTCAAGTTCTGGAGCCAAGCTCTTAACCACCTCACTGTCACTTGGTGATTATTCTATATACACATCACCTTTCTTAGCTGTAAGATCTTTGAAGACACATATCAGGTGAAGACTGTGTCACCAGGCAGACAGCAGGTACTCAATAAATGCTGGTTGGTAAGTGTCCATTGATGGATGAATGGATAAAGAAGTTGTAGTGTTTATATACAATAGAATAGTACTCAGCTGTAAGGAAGAAGGAAATCCTGCCATTTGCAACAATGTGGATGGAACTTAAGGGCATTTTGCTAAATGAAATAAGTCAGACAGAGAAACACAAAGACTGTATAATCTCACTTATATATTAGATGTAAAAAAAGAAAAAAAAAAGCCCTAGAAAAGGTGATCAAATTTGTGGTTACCAAAGGCAGGAGTTGCAGGGAGGAAGAATAAGAGGAATGTGGTGTAAAAGAACAAACTTCCAGCTATAAGATAAATAAGTATGAGGAGGTCATGTACAACACAACAACTATAGTTATCACAGCTGTATGGTACATATGAAAATTGTTAGGAGAGTAAATCCTAAGAGCCCTCATCATAAGGAATATTTTTTCTTCTCCTTGCTTTTTCTTTTTATTATGTCTATTTGAGGTGATGGATGTTAACTAAATGTATGGTGGTAATAATTTAAAAACATATGTAAGTCAGACCATTGTGCTGTACACCTTAAATTTATACACTGATGTATGTTAATTATATCTCTATAAAACTGGAAAAAATTAAAATTAAAAAATTAAAAATCATTTTTAAATGCTGGTCAGCTAAATGGCTGGTAGGTTGCTTTGTGAACATGCCAAAATCAGGTCAGTAGCACAATGTGCAGGGCCAGTCTTCAGGACTTCAAAATTCTGGCTGAGGGTTCCCGCTCTTACACCTGCCTCTCTGCTATTTACTTGCAGACATTTAAAGGTCAGGGTGGTAATGTTCAGCCATGAACTTTTCACTTCTACCAGGATCATAGGCATTAAAGAAGCAGGTGTGTGTGTCTGCATGTGTGTGTGCATGTGTGTATGTGTGATCACGCATGTGTGATGGGGGCAGCTGGCTCTGAGTGAGGCAGCTGCTATCACACCCTCTTCTGGGTTTACTCCAGAGTGTCTGTTCTCTCCAAGCAGGTTTGGCAGGACTACAGTGTATTTGGGAATCTTCTGTCAAGGGAGCTAGCCGCTTTGGGTCTCTGTGGGAACTCTAAATCCATGTCTGCTACATCACCAGGTCTCTGAGCTCCGATAGCCATTAGCTGCCTATAAGCCATCCAATCTGACAGCAAATTTTGATCTTTATTTAAACCACTTAATTAATTATTTCAGCAAGTCTTAACTTCATAACTAGACCAAACTCCCTCTAGCAGGCAGCAGTGACCTCATTGTCTACTCATCATCTACCCAGCCTCCAGGTGGGTGCTGGACACATGAGAGCTGCTCAAGGGAAAGTTGAGGACTGAGGAAGGAGTCAGATTCCTACATCCTCAGGGCAGCTCACAAGACCCAGCCCTGGCAATGGCCCCATGATCTTGCCTCTGGACCATGGCATGGGGTGGTGAAGGGAAAGAGGGGACACAGGAGAAAGGCTGCTTCTCAGGAGCATTCTCTATTAGTGGTGAATTTGTAACAAATTTAAGGTATGGGGTTGTCATGACTAATTGTTAAGAATGTGACAAAAAGACATGAGAGGAAGCAACATGAACATCATAGTCTGGCCCATCAGATACGTCAATGTCCTGCCTCTTAGCCCTCCAGAGCATTTGCGTCACAGCACTAGAGTCTGAACTCCTCACTCTAGTCTAAAAGGGTGGGGTTTCCAGTCCTTTACATGTTACCTACCTCTCATTCCAAAAATAAAACACTTTGAAAAAAGAAATAAAAATGAGAAAACTCAAAATCAGGTAGTGGAGACAGACTAGTAATCATACATTAGTGAATAACAGTAAATGCAATGATAAAATGTTGATGTAGCTTTTTGGGCTCTTGAAGAAGGGTACCTAACTTGGGTGGAAAGGTCAGGACAAACTTATTGGAGGAAGAGATATCTTGATTGACTCTTAACAGAAGAGTAGAATTGAGGGCTGCTGTCTTCCACATCATTTAGCTGTCCAAAAAGAAGATCCAGAAAAAGAGTTTATAGGTCTATTGTGGCCTCTTGGGACACTTAAAGGCTGATGCCATATGCTCACAGCAGAAGTGGCACATCCCCATATACCCCAAGGGTGTTTAGTTATAAGGGGAAATAGTAGGACAGTTACAAAGCTAGTCCAAGCTGGGTGCAGTTAAAAGGGGCATTTGCAGAAATCATTTCTTAATTAACATCATGGCCTTCCTGCCCATTTCAGATCTCCAGCGATGTACAAAGCTGGGTAAGGCCTCCCAGGCTTTGATTCCTCAAGTTTATCTTTTAAGCCCCTCATTTCTGTTGGGTGAGATGAAATCTCTAAATTCCAACTTCACAGAGACCCACCAATCCCCTCCCCACCCCCATTCCTTAGCAACCTCTCAGAATGAGTGTTCTTTTAAAAGAGACAAGGTCCTTGCTGACATCTCTCTTTAGAGAGCTCCATCAAAATCCTGCATTTGCCCAGTGTCCTTTCCTTGGCCACTGGTAACCAAGGAAACAAGATACTATGGTAACACTGGGAGGAGAGAAAGGGAGGCATCCAGAGTCCTTGCTCACTCTCTCTCCTCTCTCCTGGAATCAAGGCAGTTACCAGGGCAGAGAGAACATCTGTTCTCAGCTTCCTGGGAGAGAGCACCAGGACACCCACATGGGTGGCTTAATAGCTGACACTCAGAGCTTCCCATTCCCCAACTTGAAGACTGGTGCCCCAGGGCCCCCCAAAACAATGTGCTTTCCCAGGACTGAGGCTCAGCCCTCTCTAGAACTTATAATATAATGTGTAAATACCAGATGTAAGGGATGCATAGATGTCTATTCAAGTGAGTGAACAAAATAGAGATTGGGATCATGTATAAGCAAAGCCCTAAGCATATTTGAAATTATGATGTATGACAAAATTACCAAGTGTTTGCACAATCTTTAACAGTGTTGGATTTATCTCTGATTTCACCCTGCTTCTCTGCCTCCTTGTTCAGTGCCTCCCACCCCACGGTCTCTATCTCTGCTTCTCAGGTGCCCTATCCCTGTATTTTTCTCTGCTTACCTGCCTCTCCCTCTGAGGCTGCAGTCCTGCTTCTTTCTGTCTCACTCTCCCTCCTCCTTCCTTCTGACCTGAAGTTCACCTGTCACTCTCAGGATGGAGTGGCTTAAAGAGAAAGATGCCCTGTGTTCTGGTGCCGGCTCAGCCCCTGCAGTCCACTCCGTATAGAACGCCGTGTTTACTCTCAGCAACCTCACCATAGACAGGCCTTATGTGGGGTACCTTGGGGTGAGGCTTGAAGGAGGCCCAAACATTACAAAATGTGATATATGCGATGATGTCATAATCCCAGTGCAGTCCTCAGGAGCAATAGAGAAACCTACCTTTTTGTCTCCAATCCTTTGCTGATTGAATCTTATTTTACAACCTTAAGAATTCTCCATAGAGTTTTAAAATCTTTTCTTCTGATTCCTATGTTAAATCCTGCTCCACAGGAACTGCCTTTTCTAATTTTTCAGCATTGACTCCCTTCCTTAGGACAGTGTGGTGTCTGAACTGCTTTGATCACACACCCTTATCGATCAAAATATTTCAAACGTGTACCTCCTAGTATAAGTGCACGTATGTATTTATAAAGCACATACCTGTACTACTGTACTAATATTTTGTGCATGATAAATATACACCAAAAGGGGAATTTGAAAGGAAGTAAAAAAAATAAAAGGAAGTGATATATCTAAAAGGAAGTAATATGTTATATCTTCTTGGGCCACCCTAAGGGACTGTCTGTACACCCCATGTTGCCTACTCAGTCCCTTTTGATAACTGAGAACCTTGCTTTGCCTCTTATGTCAGTGATTTAGGGTTCCCAGAGAACCTAGGGAAGATTGTTGAAGGACCAGAACATGATAGAATTTCTTTGTCAGGGAGGGTATTCATTTCCTGAGGCAGCTGTGACAAAGGACCACAGACTGGGCAGCTGTAACAACAGAAATGCTTTGTTTCATGGTTTTGGAACCTGGAAGTCTGAGGTCAAGGTGTTGGAAGGTTTGATTTCCTCTGATGGCTGAGATGTATAACCTGTTACATGCCTCTTTCCCAGCTTCTGGTGGTTTGTGGGCCAGTTTTGGCATTCCCTGACTTGTGGGTGCATCACCCTGTGCTCTGCCTCCCATCCTCACATGACATTCTCTCTGGGTACATGCCTGTCTCTATGTCCAAATCTCCCTTTTTTACAAGGCTGCAGGTATACTGGAGGAAAGCCTACTTTAATGATCTCCTCTTAACTTGATGATCCTGACTTACATCTAATTTCCAAATAAGCTTACTGTTGTAGAATAAATTATGTCTTTCTGAAAATCTGCATGTTGAAGCCCTAACTCCCAATGTGACTGTATTGAAGATATGGACTTTAAATAAGTAAGGTTAAGCGAGGCTATGATTAGTTGGGCACTCGTCCAGTATGACGGGTGTCCTCACAAGAAGAGGAAGAGACGCCAAGAGTGCAGATACAGAGGAAAGGCCATGTGAGGACACAGTGAGAAGGTGGTCACCTGCAAGCTAAAGAGAGAAGCCTCAGAAGGAACCAGTCCTGCTAACCCCTTGATCTTGGACTTGTAGCCTCCAGAAACATGAGGATAAATTCCTCTTGTTTAGTCCTGCCAGTCTGTGCTATTTCATTGCATCAGCCCTAGCAGACTAACACAGGCACAGTGAGGAGGGGGACACAATTTAATCCATGACAAGGGGCTAATGGTAAATTGGATAACAAGCCAGGGCCTTTACACTGAGTTGTGGGCATGAAGCTTCTCCAGGGTGGGCAAGTTGGGACAGCCATGAGAAGCAGGAAAGAGTCCTCTTTGCCAAGCTGCCTTCTACCAGTGGGCAGGATGGCCTATATCTGAGAGCTGAGATCACCAGGCTGCAGGTCTACTCATGGGCATGGGGCTCTGGTCAGCCACTACTTCTGCAAAAGTCTCCATTCACCAAAGCAGCCTCATGCTATCTTCTATTCTGAGGTTCCCAACACAGTAGCTGTTATTTGTAGAAGAGACTGTGCTCTGAAAATCTATAGTGTCTGCATTTGAAACAGCGACACGGCCAGGCTGCTTCTAAAGGAACAAGGACACACCCTCCCAACTCTTGATTGAAAGGAAGCCAGATCGTGGTGTTTGTTTCCTAAACAAGAATTGAACGTTTGTCACTTGTGCTATTTAATTATGACCCAAGAGGTTTGCTAACATGCACATTCTGTCTGCGGTGCCTGTTTAATTTTGGTATTAAAGACACGGTCTCTATTAGTTACCAAGTAACAAGTGTTTAAACCTCAATAAATAACATTTTTAATAATAAGGTTCTGAAATGCATAGATCACATCTCCCTGTTCATTCTCTAAGAAAAACATTTTAATTATCTATTGACACATATTGCACATGGAACAACCTTCTTTTTAAAAGATAAATGGGTTTATAGGCGAGTCGGGTTAATTAAAAGCCAGTGGAGTATTACAAGTGTATTTACGGGGGAATATTCACTGTAGGAGAGGAATGGTTCCTACACAGTTGTCAGAATTCTGTAAATGTATTGTTTAATAACCACTCGGCACTTAATTATAGTGAGATGGTGAGAGCTTAAATCTAAACTAAGTGTGCATTCCAGTTATCTCTTCTAAATGGCTTCTCCTCCGTGTCATAGATTCTCAGGTCAGGCTTCGCTGAGGCACGAGCTGATGACCTGGGCGATTGCCGACCGGAAACTTCCCAGGACCACAGACCTGTTATGAACAAGTGCCCACTGTGATCCTGGACACCAAGAGGAAAGGTTCAGATTCAATCCTAAGGCGAGGCCAGTTCTGAGAAAGGCCTAGAAGTTGAAGTGCAACGTCCTTATAATGCCACTCAAGGGCTTTCACCTTTGAGATGCTACCAGCTTTTCACCCCCCACACCACTCACCTCTAACCCTAAACTCCAGAGTGTGTCTTACCAGCTCCATTTCCCCCTGCCACAGAGAACAGCTGTTCTCTCAGCTTGATCCCATGGGGAGGATGAACAGTCTGATCTACAGTGAGAACACAGCATGAACAAGAAAAACACTTTGTTATTCAAGTCATGAAGATTGGGGACTGTTTGTTATTCCAGCATAACATACCCCATTCTGACTCATACACTTCCCTTCACCAATCCCAGAGTCTGGCCTGGAGCAGACACTCTGCAAATGCTTGACAGTGAATAAATATAGGAGTCTTCCAATAAATCTTCCCTTTCTTCTCTGGAGTATTATCTGATTATCTGATCCTGGAGAATCACCTCCAGACTTCTGAGGGACTTCAAGGATCTCTCCCTGTGTGGTGTGAGCACGAAGAGCCAGCCCTGAGCTGAGAAGCTTGAATTCTGGATCATTCTCATAACCTACTGAAATGCAATGATCCAGGGGTGCCTGGGTGGCTTAGTCACTTGAGTGTCTGACTCTTGATTTTGGCTCAGGTCATGTTCTCACAGTTTGTGGGATTGAGCCTTGCATTGGGCTCTGTGCTGACAGAGAGTGGAGACTGGTTGGGATTTTCTCTCTTTCCCTGTTTCTCTGCCCATCCCCTGCTCTCTCTTTCTCTCTCTCTCTCAAAATAAATAAATCAGCATTTAAAAACACACAAAAAATAAAATAAAATGTACCAATTCATGGTTATTACTATAAGCAAATTGGCAATTATGAAGGGTTTGGGGAAAAAATTACAGGAAGAAATGTACCACTGAAACAAATATCCATGTTTTTGTGCTCGTGTCTGTGTGTGTGTGCTTGTGTGTGTCTGTATGTGTGTGTGCATGTATGTATTTATGTGTGTGTGTGCATGTATGTTGGCCTTCTCATGACCCATTCTCTTGTTTCTGGTAATGGCTCTCCAATTTTTCCTTGGGGGACCAGCTCCCAACCCCACTCTCAGGTGTTGTGGTTTGGGTGGCATCGACCACACCCCAAGTTCTAGGAGTAGCTATAATGGGTCTACGTCACAAAACAAGGTAATGATAAAGTCAGACCCAGACCAAAGTCTCCTAATCTTGGGCATGATTCACTCACTTTACATCTGTCTGGTGAACTCCTGCTGTGAGCCAGGGCTAGGTTCTGGGAATACAGCAGTGAGAAAACCAGATGAACACTCTGCTTTCAGAGGGCTCAGATGCAATCCAGTGCTCTTTCTATCATGACACTGTCCCTCTCTCTCTACCTAAAAACCATCCTCCCATCCTCCCTCTGACCCATCCAGATGCCCCCTCTTCCCAAATACCTCTGCTGACTACTCCAACCATCACTGACTTTCCTCTGTATCCTGAATTCCTTCTGCCACAGAACCCAGCACGTGAATAGAAGTTGGACAAGTCACCCATGGGAGTGGCCAGCTAGGGACAAGGGATACATGGCTCAGAAGAGGAGGGACTAGGGGATAATTGGCATGATGCTCCTTCATGGCACCCCACAAATCCCACTGAAGCTGGAGCTGCCTCACTCATGGATGGCCCAGGGCAGTTGATGAACTAACCCCTTCTGACCCTAGATTGGGGAGTTTCTAGCTTGCCCCTCCAACCATTCAACCTCTGAGCTAACATCTGGCTCCCCACCTTCAGGGAAGGAAAACAGAGAGATCTAGAAGTGACAGGGCCCTAACCACTCAGTTGGAAACAAAGTCATTGGGAGCCACAGGAAGAAGGAATGGGCCCAGAGCTGATTGCATTGCCCTTGGCAACCACACGTCCCAGCAGGTCGAGCCAATACCACAACGCTCACTAGGATGTGGTTTCCTGAAGCTCACAAAAGAAATCTATATCATTCTCAGGAGCAACCAACCTTTCTGCAGGCAGCATGTCCCCGGCAGTCTGTGGGAAGCTTAAAGGGACACAGAAATCCAGCCCAGAAGGTGGCTAAGCCTCAGTCTCTAGACCATTAGCCTAAAGGGAATATGGCATTTCATCTCTCACTGTCCCTCTCCCTCCCCCTCACCACCAACACCTCTCAGCCCCACAGCTGCAATGGCCTCCCAACTGAGATGTGATATTTGTTTTAGTCTCTCTCCTTTCTAATCCAGTCTAATAATAGTAACTGATGTTTATGGGGCACTCATTATATGCTAGACTATATACAAGATACTTTACAAGTATTAACTCATTTTATCCTCAGAAAACCCAGGCTTATGGGGTAGATATTATTAGTATCTCCATTTTTAAGCTGAAGAATCTGAAGGGCAGAGCAGTTAAATAACTGGCCCAAAGTCACACAGTTCATCAGAGGTAGAAGTAGGCATTCTGGCCACCATGTTATACCACCCCTCACAGAGAACCCTTCCCATAGTTCCAATGGCTAAAGGCAAGAGCTTTGGAAATAGATCAATCAAGATGAAATTTTAATTCTAGCTCTGTGTCTTGGACAAGTTACCCAGCCTCTCTGATCCTCATTTTCCTCCTCTGTCATATGGAGATGAGGACAATAGTGCATATCTTATAAGATACTTGAGGGTTCAATTAGATGATCCCAGTGCTTTCAACTCCCAGTGACCATCCTACTCTGAGTTCCAGTAACACCAAATTATCCTGTTTCCCACATGTGCTTTGTATATCTCTGTTTCCTCTGACTGGTGTGTTATTTACCCTCTGAATCTGGCCAGCTCCTTCTCACCTCTCCGGTCTCAGATAAGTGTTGCCTCCTCTAAGAAGACTTCCCAGCTTTCCCATTCTGCACTGTCTCTTTAGAGCTCTCCCATAGCCTGCACCTTCGTACCATGTTCCTTATCATACTCGGCTGTAACTGTCCATGGACATGTCTTCCTCTAGGCTGGATGATCTGCAAGGGTCATGACAGTGAGTTCCTCCCATCTTGAATGCACAGTGTCTTGCAAGGTACCTGGAATAAGTCAATAAATATTTTCTGTATGAACAAACGAAAATTTCTTTTTATTGATGCTTATATTCTTTCCTTGTCCCTTCTAATAGATGGCAAGTGTCTTGAAGGCGATAGCCATGCCTTATTATTTGTCTCTGAATTCCCTACTATGCCTGGCCCATAAAAGCTGACCTAGGACTAGGGTGATCCAAGTGAGGTATCTAGGGGCAAGATGTAAGGAGCCTTCAACTCAGGTTGGTGTAAGTGCAGGGTGGGCTCAGAAAGTTCTCCATTCATGATATGTGACATAAATTGATGGTTAGTCCAACACTTGGGTTATAAATCTCCATCTCTGTCCTCAAGGAGCTCTCAGACTCATGATGATTTATATTCATCATCAAGGACTGACAGAGCCACACCTATCAGCTTTCTTTGGGCTCCTCTCTGGGACCACTCCCATCATCTGACACTATGACATCTGGCTACCAATGAGCCAGACTGTGAGAGGAAAGGGTGCTCATGATGACCAAGGAAGTGTAATAGGCAACCCGTTGGGGGTGGGTTGACGTCAGACAGGCAGAGAGGGAGACAAGAATATTCCAGGAAGAGAAGTGAATGAAGAAAACCAGAAGAATGCCCAATTCATCAGAAACTCATCTGATTAGAAACCAGCCTGTACATCAATGAGCACCACCAAAGAGATAACAACAACCCCTTGCCTTTGCATAAAGTCTGTTAAGTATTTTCCCATCTTTGCTTCACTTGACCTCTACAGAAGAAAAAAAACTTATAATTACTCCCATTTTAATAATGAAGGAACTAAGGCTAAGAAATCAAGTGGCTTGCTCAAGGCACACAGATAGTAAGGTTGGATTTGAGACCTTGCTTGTCTACTTGGCATTTCCCACCCTCATAACCTGGTAGTGATACCCATTGTCCAAGTATCCTACACCTTATGTCACATTACACCTCCCATGGAGCATTAATGGGACTGGAGCTTCTTGTGACCTGGATTTGAGAGGCTTAAAGTATCTGGGATTGAAATCCTTCTCTCAAGCAACTGAAAAGAGTTCTAGGGGGACCAGGAGAAGAGTGGCTTGTTCCATTACTCTTGGCTTCTTGCCCAGTCTGGCAAATGGAATAACTAAGGCCTCCAAGGCAGTGTTTCGGCTTAAGTGAAAACAGCAATTCAAGGACTCTCTGACAAACAATGCAGCCAGCATGTCATTGCTCTCTGATGTGTCATCCAGACCTCCATCCATTCAGCCCAGGGAGGATTGTGCCTGCTGCCTTTGCTGGTATGGATGGAAGAACAAAACAGGATGGATTAGCTAATCCCCTGCTGGTGGTGAGATGGGAGGATGAAATTCAGCTCTGTGGACTCCTTGACTCCGGGGGTCGAGGAGTTTGCAGTGTCCAGAGCCAGCCCTGCATGGCTCCCACCACTGACTGCTAGCTGAATGACCCACATGGGCTGGTGGGAGACCACAGCAAGGGAGTTTCCATTTTAACCCCATTGTTTAGCCAAATCAAGCCAAGATGCTCCTGCTCCCCACTGGAGAAGTCAGCCCAGCTTCAATAATTTCTGAGTGCTGACAGATAATTCAGAGATATTGGATATTTCACCACCTGGGGACTGCCCTTCACTACTACAGCAATCAGTTACTGCCTGCCAACCAGGGGCCATGCGGAGGCCCTGGGCCCCCTCACGCCTTTACGATCAGGCTCCAGCGTCTTGGAAAATATTGCTTGAATTTATTTATATAATCACGTTAGGAAGGCGGTGAGTTATTGTGAAGTCAGCATTCTTCCATTTTCCTTCCTGCTAATCCTTTGTTTGAGATTCTGCTCGAAGGACTCCGATTACTAATGCAATTACACGCTACCTGGTAAAGGGTAATCCAAAAAAAATTAAACCTCTTCCCGTATTGTATTTTTCACTCAGAGCCACCCTTCTTCTAAAACTGAGTGCTAACATAAATCAATTAGATACTGATTTTATGACTACCTGCATTTAAGAACACATGGGCTTTTGACACCACCCTTCCAAGTAGTTAAGTCATCTTAAAGGTAAATGCTGCCTCTCATTGGGAGCACCAGCCCTTCAGAAGTTTCTCAGTAAAAGCAAACACTCTGAACTGGTTCTGCTAACAACAGAACACAAGACCACCACCAACCTGAAAATCTGTATGTGTTGTATGCTGGTATCACTAAAACCAAAGTCTTCAGGCTGTCTCTTTGACATTCATAGGCCCCTAATATCATGCTCTCTCTCTCTTCAATTCATCATGGAATAAATGTGAGAATAAGTAATATGGCACTGCAGAGTCTGGAAATATTCTTCTTAAAGTGGTTCAGGAGGCATGACATTGAACCTGTGGAGAAGGATTATAATCCTAGGGCACAGAGTGATTCTGCAATAAACAATATTGCAAAAATCACCTAAATACTATTTATTGGGCTTCAAATGTCCCATCAATCCATAGACAAACCACATAGGCTTAGCTATGGTTACAGAATAAAATATAAATGTTACCCAAAGTAATAATATAAAAGTAGATACAACACACCTGAGTGAGTGGAGGGGCTAGAGGGAATGGAAATCTTAGAATGTGGCCAAAGTTGCATAGATGTCCAGTAAATGATGGAAGTGATTTAATTGTATGTGGGGAGCTGGGATAGGGAAGCCCAGTCGTTTATTATGGGAGGAAGTCAAAAAACAATGTTTAGAATGGATCAATCAAAAAACTCTGTATAATTATATTATTTAGACATATGGAAGAAACTACCAGAAGAAATAAAAATAAAAACGATTAAAGTGTTTGCTTCAATTTATTCTCTGGTGTTAGAAGTCAAGGTAGTTACTATCCTTGGAGAAAGATGGATAGTGGCTTTTGGGGTGCTGATCATTTTCTATTTCTTGATCTGGGTGCCAGTTCCAAGAGGGTTCATTTCATGAAAAACGTTAGTTAGATACTTATAATATGTGTGATTTTTTTTCTGTTTGTAGAGTCTATTTCAACTAAAATGTTCCTTAATAAAAATGGCTGCCTCTGGGGAGCAGGACTAAGTGAAGTGAGGGGAGGGACAGTATGTTACTCATTCTCATGATCAGCCCAGATGATGGTTCAATTATTGTTACCTATGCAGATATTACTTGGGTAAAGATTAATTATTTTTATGCTATTTCATTCTGGGCCCTCAGATGACTTCTCACATATAAAAAGTTGCATGACCCCTAAAGGCAAAACTCTGAGCAATGTACATAAACTCCTGGGGGATGAGTATCAGCAGATTTGGGGAAGTGCTTCCTAAACATCAGAGCCCCTAACAGTTTGGGTAGTGAGTTCACTGTCACTGGGGTTCTCAAGTCAAAGAGATCAAGAAGGAGCTTTCTGCAGGTGACTAGGGAGGCAGCTGGGTCCTTGCTGAGACTCTGTAGCTCTGGGACGCCTTCTGGGGGGCTGCATACAGCTTGGTCTCAGGTGCCTGCATTTTTTTCTGTACTTTTTCCTGTTTTATTTTTGTTTTTGTTTTTGCTTTTTACCTTTTTGATCCCAAAAGAACTCAGAAGGTCAAGAATTCCAATGAAAAAAAAATACCCCTTATAAATTGGACAAGATCAAAACTGGAAAGATGAGGGTCAAAGAGAGCCTTCTTCATATTGAAGGTGAATCACCAGTGGGGTGACCCTGGGGAAGAGAATACACCAGCTGGAACTAGGAGAGTATGGGCATTCACCACCTGGGAACTGCACTTCACTGCTACAAAAGGCAATTGCTACCTGCCAAGCAGGGGCCATGTGAATGGTCAATGACATCAGACTTCCAAAGGCTGAGAACCTAGGATATCTTCTGCTCTGACTGAGACTTCTACACCAAGGGTCAGCTTGGCCAACTGTGACTCATGGGCCAAATCTGGCCCACTGCATGTTTTTGTACACCCTGCAAACTAAGAATGGTGTGATATTTTTAAATAGTTGAAAAATATCAAGAGAAAAATAAAATACATCATGACACATAAAAATTATCTCAAATTTAAATTTCAGCATCTATAAAATCTATAAAGTTTAGTAAAACAACAGTTAACACAGCATTGCTCATCACTTACATATTGCCTGTGTCTGCTTTTGCTACAACAGCAGGGTTGAGTGGTTTCAACACAAAACCTAAAATATTTATTATCCATCCCTTTATAGAAAAAATTTGCCAAGCCCTGCTCTACACCATAGCTAATATAAATAGCATAGGTTTACCCAGTGGTTTTAGCTCCCAAAGTACTTGTCTCACTTTGTAATTGTTTTCTTGCTTAACAAGCTATAGAAAGAATTTGGAGTCACAGAACTGGAATCAAAGAATTAACAATCATAGAATGTAAACAGGCCATCATTTACAGGACCTCCTCATTCCCCAATTTTACATCTGAAAAACATGGAGCCTGGAGAAAGTGCCTCTACAGCACCTTGCACTCAGGTCATTGCTTTGGGGCTCATGCTGTGTGCCACCAAATCCCTCTCAAGCTCCCTCCCAGCAGGGGGTTCAGAAGGGGAACTTCTGGGTCAGAGTTCAGGCACCAGAACTTCGGGCCATGCCATAGATACGACAAAATGGTCTACCTCAACTCATCAAAGTGCCAACTTACTGAATTCATGGAGGTATTGTTGAGGGGAAATTATAATTGGCTTCTAATCCTATTGTTTCTGTAAACGAGTGAGTTTTCCCTCAAGCACACCAGGTCTTCTCTATTGAAAAAAAAAAATGCTGTTTTGATTTTTGGTGGGAAAACAGTAAAGGAAGAACTGGAGTCCTCAGGTCTGTCCATCACTGGAGCCCTAAGGGGTGGTGATGATGAGCCAGAGGGGCAGCAGGCAGGTTATTTGTTTGGCCAGTCCAAATGACTTATTATACCAGCCCCTAGCAAGGGAGTAGAAAGGAAGAAGATAAAAAATCATAGCATCGATTTTTCTAGCACGTGAACCCAGCGATGTTATTTCCAGATCCATCCTTTCTGAAATTAAATTAAATAAAGTTTAGCTCAGTTTGTCAATTTGCTGAAAACCATCTCCATCTGACTTTCTGCTTTGTAGTGAAGGGGCTCATGGAGGATGTTTTTTTTCCAGGGAAGCATTATCGCATTAGAAGAAGTGAGAGCTTTTGATGATGTTCCAGAATTTTAAGAGCTTTTCAACCCAATGAGGCGTCAATTTGCAAGTGTGTTTTCCATAACCATTAGGTGGACATTTTAACAAACAGGGGCTGTGGTGTGAGTTTTCCAGAAGTGAGTTATAGCTGCAGAATTCTACATTCTTATTCAGAAATACAGTCCCTGAGGTGGGAAAATTGTCTCCCTGCCTCTTAGATACACTTTTAAAAAACCCAAAGTATATTCCTCTTTTACTTCAATTATGAGGTTTTTCTTTCCTTCAAAAACAATAAATGTTCCAGTTATTTCAGGTGAGAAAACATAATCTTGAGACTGCCTCAAGGAGAGGTATTTTCCAAGCCCAAGTTCACCCAGGTAGGGGGCTAATAAAAGCCTCCAGAAGGGCCAGGCAGGGGCAGACAGGAGTAATAAGTGACCTGTCAATCATCCTAACCAGCCAGAACCAATCAGAAGGACTTGGGGAGAGATCATACACAGTTAACAGGCTGGGAGTGGGATGGGGTTAATAAAAACCTGTTCTATATCCCCTGGTTCACTGTGAGGAAGGTTCAATAATTACCTCCATGCTGCTCAGGGTTTTAATTTCCCCCAAGATCCTTGTTCACTGGAAGGTCAGGATCATGGTTTTCAGAAAGAGGTAAAGATGGCCAAGGGACTGTGGTCCAAGGACTTGAGCTCTTCCACGCGGCCTGAGTTGCTTGAGTTAGGTCCTAGGTTTGGTGGGATCTCCAGAGCAGCTTCAACAGGGCCAGCAGTTGAATTAGTCTTCCAAAACTGTGTTCTCACTTATTCTTCAAAGCCTGAATTGAGTGCCCCTGACTGTATGAAACCATTCTCAACCTTTTTGATACAGACCTAGCCAGTATTCCCTCCCTGCTCACAGATCACTTCACATATACCTCAGTGAGTACCCTCCAGGACCCACCACTGCAAATTATTGTGGATCTACAGCAGTGCCTGGCACAAAGAGAGATGCTCAGGAAATGTTAGCCAATTTCACGAAGAAAGGGATACCAAGGAAATCTCTTCAAAAGATAATGACAATGGTTGGTCAGAAATTTTGGCTGGAGTTCATTATAATGTGGTTTGTACTTGGGACAATTTTGGAAAAATTTGGGAATAAAAGGACAGCTTAAGTAAATCATGGCATATCCATTCAATAGACTATTAGGCAGCCATTAGCAATGATAGAGCAGATGTACATTTACTGCTTTAAAAAGATGTTTGTGATATGTGGTAAAGTGGGACAAAAGTAGGTTACAAAACAGTGTGTACAGCATGATTCCATTTTTAATGGGGAAAACATACATGCTCATCAATACACAATGCACACATGTTACATCAATTGAGATGAGGTACCAGACCATAAGATCTACATTAAAATACCAGCTTTCAGAAAAACATGACAAGAGAATCTTCATCCAGAAGCGGGGGACTAAAATGGGGAAAACCTAAAACAATGTCATTTGAACTGCCAGAACTGAGAGTTTTCCTAAGTGGGATAAAACAAAACAGAACAAAACAAAAACCCTCAGATTTAGGCTGAAGGATATAGAGCCAATGATAATACTCACATTGTGAGCTAAATGTTCTTAAGACACAGAGGGAGAGGTGGCCAGAGGGAAAGATATCTGGGAAACCTTCGGAAATGAGGTGCCATTTAAACTTGGCTCTAAACTGTAAAAGCTGAAGGCAGTGCTTCCCCACCTTCAGCTATTGGCTTCCCAAGTTCACAATTATGGCATTTCCTTGTACCACCTGTGCAATTATCTACTTCATATTTTTCTGTTAAGTGGTCTTGTTTTAAATAAATTTGTTTCCAAAGATAACTTTGGAATTATATGGAAATTATATGGAAAAACTGATATTGCAGGCCACAAACAAACAAAAAGGCAATCATAAAAATATATTTTTAACACTCCAAAATTGTTAAATTGTTAAATGTTGGTGGCCAAAAGCTCTGCACCTAAGATCTGCTTCCTCTTTGTAGTAAAGAAGAGATTAACAAGTATTTTCAAGGCATTAAAGACATGGTTATCCCCCAAGGAACTCTGTCCTGACTAGAGACGCGTGAGAGAGGGTAGGCTTTCCCTCCCAACAAGGGACTTGAGGACTCCAGGACTGGGAAAGAGCATAGCAAAGGGGGTGCAGGCTTGCTGGAGGCTATAGGGAGATGGGGGTCATGGAGCAGGAGAGACCATTGGCACTAGTGGTATAGGTATGTCTAGAAACAATACAGACCTTTTTCACTGCAATCTTGTTATACTGTTTTGATTGTTGTGCCATGTGAATATATTACCCATTCAAACAAAAGGTTATATATTTAATTCTTTCTTTCTTTCTTTCTTTCTTTCTTTCTCTCTCTCTCTCTCTCTCACACACACACACACACACACACACACACACACAATCTCTTGGACAACAATATTCAAAACAACCAAGTGGTCCATACATGGTACAGAGCAAAGGCCTTGGGGTTGAGCTGCCTGGGGTTGGATCACACCCTTCCATTTCTTAACACTGTGGTCTTTTTTTTTAATGTTTATTTATTTTTGAGACAGAGAGTGAACAGGGGAGGGGCAGAGAGAGAGGGAGACACAGAATCCGAAGCAGGCTCCAGGCTCTGAGATGTCAGCACAGAGCCTGACACCGGGCTCGAACCCACAAACTGTGAGATCATGACCTGAGCCGAAGTCGGACACTTAACTGACTGAGCCACCCAGGTGCCCCACTAACACTGTGGTCTTGAGTAGACATCTTAACCTTTCCAAACCTCATTGTCCCAATCTGTACAAAGGGGGGATATGAATAGTACCTGCCCCTGGGTCAGGAGACACATTAACAAGGTGAGTCATTTAAAGCCCCTTCCCCTCCACAAGCATTTGATGAATCATTGTGTTACTTCGGCCACACCTGTCTCTGGAGTCCTTTGTTTATTTTAAATGCATCTCTGTGTATCTTTTCCTATCTGTCTCTGTCACCCTTATTTGTTTCAGTTCTAAAATAAAACTGAAGCATATTTTGTGTCATTTATTATGTGTAGTTAATAGACTGTTCTTTTCCCTGCTTTTAATTTTAATAAGCTAACAAGGAGAACATTCCCATTTCTAGAAGCACATATGCTGGCTACATTAAATTGCTTCTTACATCCTTGGGCTTCCAATTGATTTCAGGAGTGCAGATCGGTGACTTTTGACAGCAAAACTGTTCAGCAGCTCTGGTGAACACTGTAGGTCTGTCTGTTCATGTGTTGGTACCAAGAATGTGGGCACATGTGCACACATGCGTGCACACACACACACACACACTCACACACAATGTATACTGGC
This sequence comes from Lynx rufus, assembly GCF_022079265.1. Lineage (NCBI taxonomy): Eukaryota > Metazoa > Chordata > Mammalia > Carnivora > Felidae > Lynx > Lynx rufus. The sequence continues at coordinate 23,071,182 of NW_025814830.1, read as the reverse complement.
ACAAATGGGCCTTTCCCATCAAGTATCCTCCAAACCACAATAGCAGGTGAAGAGCCCCAGAGAGATTGAAATGATTCTGTTGAGTTCCATTTCTTTGAATATTGCTGCTGCAACTCTTTATAGAAGTCCGTAAATCTCAGTTTAACTGCCGCTATTGATTGGGGAGGGCACAAACAAAGGTGCAAACGAGTTTTGGCTGGTTTCTGAAGTGTCCATTGCAGACGGTGTGGAAGACATGATGTATTTGTTTTCTAGTTTGCAGACACGCGTATAGCTCCATCACCTTCCACCCCTCCATCATCCAGGTCTGCTTTCTAAAGATAGACAGAAGGTTCCTGCAGGACCCTCATTCCTCACTCATTAACAGTGATCAGTAAACCCTGTGGTATTCATTAAAATGTTTCTGTGCTGCTCAGCAACAACATTTTTTTTTGGAAGGCCAACTTTAGCTGCTGCGAGGTCAAAGAAATATATAACAATTATGATGAACGTAATGTCCACCATACTTTTTTTATTTTGAGTACATCCTGGGGGCAAGCAAGCAGTTGTGATTTATTTCCACTCAGACCCACAAGCCTCATTTGAATATTTACTGGGATTGTGCTCACATCCAGTGGGGCCATGCAAATGTGCAGCAGGGTGAAGAGCCAAAAAGTGACAGCCCTCCACCCAGAGGAGCCGGTGACTTCTGACCCTACCTGGGCTTGCTTTTATGACTTTCATATCCTTGAAGTTATTTAAAAGAAGATGAAATATGACAGGTGCTGGGGTTAGCAAAAGCAGCAAGTTGATTGCATTCCAGGCTGCCAGTGGGAACCCCCTCCCAGAACACCGTCAGCACATTTAAAAGTGTGCAGTTCGTTGCTGTCCTTTGCACTTCTCCCCTGACCTGCAGAGCAAACCTGACATGGAGGCAGGTGGAGCTAGCCATTTTTTTTTCTGGCCAACTTCTCTTTCAGGTATATCTCCATCCCGCAATTTCAGTGCATGAGGTTCAGGTGAGTCTGACTCCGTCCCACTCCTCAACATCCAGGAATAGGCATGTGGCCAAGTCTAGACAATCAGAGAGCATCTCCTGGCCAGAGTGATTACTTCAGTGATAGTTGTGTGACTTACACTGGGCCAGCAAGAGCCTTCCCTAGGGCTTCTGAAGGAACTATGAGAAAGAGGTTCTCTCTTTCCTCTGTGGTTATGATCAGACATGATGTAAGCCTGGAGCCAAAATGTGGGGAGGGTCTGAGTCATGGGAGAACTAGACATGACAACAACCAAGATCAGAGATGGAAACAGAACTCTGAGGACACTGTTTGACCACTGGATGCAGCCTTGCCTGAAGCTACTCTTGGAATTTTTTGTTAAACAGAGGCAATAAACTCCTCTAGATCAAACCATATTGACTTGGGTCTGTGACACAATCAAAAGATGCCTGACTAATGGAGATGCCTTTTTACTATAACCTGAGAAACATAGAGAACATACTTTCCCCACCAACTCCCTAAAACTAAATTATACCCCAGAGTTTACTATTCCCTTACTGCCTCTCCTGAGAGCAGTCTCTTAAAATATCACTTGCACATAAATCCTCATTTCAGGGTCTTGGGACCCCAAACTAAGAGTATAAGACTTGAATGAAATAATTTGTAGAAAGTATTTAACACAATGCTTGAGTCATTATGTATCCTTGATAAATGTTGAATATTATTCTTATTGTTGCTTTTGTGATGTTGATAAAGGAGCTTGAACCAGGATACAATTTTTTGACATCCAATCCTGTACTTTTCCAAATATGCCAGTGTTCCCTAAGATGCCACACATATACCACAGTTGTCCACAAAATGATTTTAATTGTCAGGCATTTTAATAGTTTTTCAAGTTATATGGTTAATAATAAGTGAGTACTATTTTCTACTTATGGTAGTCGTCTTAAAGTTTCTTTATAAATTAAATGTCTTTAGGTTCTAAATATGAATCAGTTTTTAAGTAAATAAAGGATACCCCAAGTTTTATGAAGAGATGGCAAAATTTGTAGGGTTAGTATACTAATAAAACTCAGGCTACCCCTGACTGCCCACCAGCCCAACCCTTCCATGCCAATGGCTTTACGGTCAGAGCTAAGGTCTTGGAGGGCCCTGGTGGAAATGAGCCATGAGCCAGAGATCCCACTGTAGCCATTATCATGCACCTTACATGCTGACGCTGGGCTCTGCAGTTGCTGGAGGGAGGAAGGGGGATGAGCAATGGGCAGAGAAGAGAAATGTGGCATCTGTGGAAGCTGGAAAGAAATGTAATTTTGGTGCCTCAGCCTGAGAGGAAGATGAATAAGAACACGGTGAGAAACTGCAGCCTGGAATGCTTTACAGACGGGATGGAGATGCCCCAACCCAAGGCCAGCCCCAAAGAACGTCACTAAAGGAGACTGCTCTTCCTTCTTGCCTTTTCCTAGCCCCACTCCTTTAGACACAGGCATGGTCCAGACACAGAGTCCATCAAATCCAAGTTCTGGTTCTCCCACCAACTAACTGATTATATGACTTGAAGCAAGCCACATAACCTTCCATTACCCCATCTGTAAAATGGGGAGAATGATCCTCACACTGTAGCTGACTGGCCAAAAACACAAATGAGCTCACTTGCAGAGTTTTCAGCACAGGTCATGGCCCAGAATGGGCACCTTCAGATTGCCCATTTTCTTTATTCCAGTGTTAACTAGGGCGGTATTCCCCAGTTCACCAATGGGTAGTGTCCAGAGATTGGCTGGCCTCTGCAGTCAGGGTCTGGACTATCTCTTCCATATCAGCCTGGGTCTTTGGTCCAGCTTCAAGCTTCCTTCTAAGGAAATATCCCATGCCCTTTATACAAGGTGCTGTTGGTGCCCCACCCAAGTTCCCATCACTGGACTTGTTACAAATCATGTACATGCACATTTGGGTGGCCAAGGGCTCACAGCTGACCCTCATCCAGAGAATTGCCCTTGACTAATGAGAACCACCTTGCCCAGAGACACTTGGGAGCCTGCAGGCAGTAACTACACAGGGTATAAAAGCCTGGTCACCTTGCCTCAAGATGATTCAACTCTGTGGAGCCATTCATGCTCTGAGAACTTCTGAGGAATCTGGCTGAGGCTACATGTCAACTGAAACCCCACCTTTGCTTATTGCTTCACCATACCTTGCCTTCCTCACTTCATCACAAGTTTCTTCTGAGTACACTCCCTCAACAGATCACTTGAACAAGAACTCCCATCCCAGGCTCTGGTTTTAGGGAAGCTGACCAAAGGTAAACTATACCCTCGTGCAGTAGACAAAATGCTTTGAGCAGAAGGAAGGATAAGCAGAATCCTGCAGAAGCCAGGCCTGGCTGACATTTTTCCTAAATGAAAATAGTGTGGCAGAGGATGTTGAGAGGCAGGTGAGGGGCCTGGGTCAGTCTGGCAGGCAGTGCTGAGGAGCCAAACTTCTGGGAGGGCAGGACAATGGCCAGCTCCAGGGATCTCAACATAATGGGAGCTCTTCTCTGTAGGTCTCTGGCCTTAAAAGGCAACAGGGTATGTTAACTATACCTTAATTTAAAAAGGGTGGGGACTCAACTGCAATTGTTTTCAGTATGTAGGACTAAAGCCAAGCTCTCTACTATGGTTGCCAAGGCCTTACCTGACTCAGACCTAACCTACTCTCCAGACTTCCTCCCCCTCCCTCGGCACCCTCCAAGCCACACCAGCCTTCCTTCTGACCCCATATAATGACAACTTTTTTTCTCCCTCAGGGTATTTTCTGTCCTTCCTTCTAGGAATCCCCTTCCCCACATCTTCCCAAGAATAAGTTCTCATTCAGGACTCAGCTTCAATGATCCTTCTCGGAGAAGCGTTCCCTGATTACCTAGTCATTATTTGTCACATTTCCCTGTTTTATTTTCTTTATAGCAGTTATCATTTGAAATTATCTTTATATATGTGTGTGTGTGTGTGTGTGCGCTTATAAATCTCTGTTGTAAAATCTATGTTGACATGGAATGCTCTGAATCCCCAGTACTTAGGACAATATCAGGCATTTAGTAGGTGCTCAATAAAATTTTACAAGTAAAAGAATGACCATGCCCAAGCTTCTGAGTCTCTGTCCTGATGTTGTATTACCAGGAGAGAAAAATCGATTATCTTAGCTTGGCCACGTATGCCCTTCCCCAGACCAATTAGCATCATGTCATACAGATATACCCACTGAAGGCTTCCCCATGAGGATTGAGTACAAGTTCTGGAGAAGGAAGATCCTAACCCAAGGAACCCCCAACTAGTGTTTGCCATACAAAGGAGGCATAACTCAAATTCACAGGTGCTGCCACACCCTCACTGCCATGCCTCCCGCTACAAGCTTGTTCCATGGGTGCTGGTTCCTGACTCTCTGGCTGGAATGAAATAGTCCTTGGGTTTTGTGTGCTGGAACCTCAAGTATGATCTCCGCAGCTGGACCTATCCTCATATTGTTAATCCCTCCCCTCTCCAATGAAAGGAGAAGCATTTAAACTCTCATTAGCTAACATGACCACCAAAAACATTGATGTTTATGTTCTCATTTTTGCCATAATCACATTCACACACATTATTTCACCCAGTTCTTAACACTGCCCTTTGAGGTGGGCAGGATGAAAACACATCCCTACTAGGGCACTAAACTGGTGGATGAAGTTTTTGCTTCCCTAATGCAAGAGGCTGCCTAAGATCGAAGCCAACACAGATGAAAGGAGACTGAAGTGATGGGGAGCCAATGTCCTCAGGATTTGTCTGGGCCCTTGGTTCTTGAGCCAATTCTACCCATAGACTATTTAGACATATGCACCTGCCCCAATATATATATATCTTCAATTTGCATTGAGCATCTGATGATGAAGTCCCTGTCAACCTGACATTCTGGATCCTTACTCCCAAAGACACTCAGAATTTTAGAAAGAGCTTTTGATTCTGCCCCTTAAGTTCCAACTTAAGTATATATGCCATATACCAGAGTGGGAAGGACAGGCAAACTCTGAAGCCGGAGCATCTGGGTTCAAACCCTGGCTTTTCCACTTATTAGCTGTGTGACCTTGAGAAACTAACTTAACCTCTTTGCCTGTGTCAATCAGGACAGGGTAGGTTATACTATGATAAAAAAAAAAAATCCCAGGAGCATAGTGGTTAAAGATAGTACAATCTGGGGCATCTGGGTGGCTCAGTCAGTTGTGTCTGGCTTTTGATTTTGGATCAGGTAATGATCTCATGGTTCGTGGCACTGAGCCCCAGTGTGGGAATCACAGTGTGGGGCCTGCTTGGAATTCTCTCTCTCTCTTCCCCTCTCCCCGATTTGTGCTCTCTCTCTCTCTCAGCAAAATAAATTAAAAAATAAAATAAAATAAAAAATATATAATTTATTTTGTACTTATACTTCTCATCTATCATAGATTGCCTGAGGGTTTTTCTATATATTATTTTCATTTTGGGCCCCCGACTGACAGAGTACCTGACATACAGAGCATTGCCAGTCTCTGTGACAGCCAGGAAGGGACCAATCACATGCTGGTTCTTAAAGCTTCTACCTGGAAGAGATTCATGATGCTTGTGTTCACATTTTTCTTTAATCAAAACAATTCACATGGCCACACCTAACTTCAAAGTGGGCTGGCAAATGCAAACTCATCATATATTTACAAGAGAAACTAAAAATACCATCTGAACAGTGCCAATAACCACTACAGTTTCCTTATATGTAAAATATAAATAATAATTGCACCTACACTAGGTTTGTTCTAAGAATTAAATAAATTAAATCACAGAAAGCACTTAAAACAGTGTTGGCACACATACACCTACACACACACACACACACACACACGCATACACAGTATCCACACACAGTAAGTGTTCAATGAATGTTATTTGTAGTTAATATGTGCTGTGCCCCCTGCTCCTGGGTCTCACACATATGCACACACCCTGTGTGAGAAGAGACTTACACTGCTACTGAGTGACCTGTCTACGAAACAACTAGAGAAAGTATGTCCAGGTCACATCTTACTGCCAGACATAAGCAACAAGGGGCACACAGGCCAATTTGTAACTTGATTAAAAACCACGGGATGGGTTTGCAATTCAGCCACCACCAGCACTTAGATCCTTCCAAGTCTAAAGTAGAGGACCAGAAATCAACTTACATCATAAAAATGGCCAACTCTTTGGGTTGACCACACCATTTCTGCTTCTGCATCTCTAGTCCCACTGCAAGCATTTCCTCACAACACAAGATATGACCACAACTCTTGGCCCACCCCCTCAACAGGCCACTTTGTCTCCAACAAAACATTTCCTGATCTTGAGAGTAAACACAGAAGCATGTGATAAAGGAAATTCATTTTTTTAATCCCCATGTGGAACTTTAAAATAAGATTATCTCTAGGAATATATCCTAAGGATATGTTGCTTTCCAGGATGCATGTTCAAAATGTTCATCACAGCATTGTTTGTGCAGCCAAAAGCTGGAACTGCAGTCAAGAGCTATATGGTTAAATAAGGCATAATGGATTCGTTAAAAAGAATTAGGATCAAATGGAAAAAATTAAGTCATTTCAAAATTAATGGTAGTCATTACAAGAATTAGAATTAATACTATGTACATCAAAATAAATCAGGGGCACCTGGGTGGCTTAGTTGGCTGGCTCAGGTCATGATCTCACGGTTTGTGTGTCCAAGCCCCATGTCCAGCTCTGTGCTGAACAACACAGAACCTGCTTGGGATTCTCTCTCTCCCTCCTGCTCTCTCCCTTTCTCAAAATAAATTTAAAAACTTAAAAAAACAGACCAAATAGCTCTAATATGTTTCCTCCATCAAATATTATTAAGTGAAGGGACACAAGGCAGAGCTGTACCTGTAGTATAACCCCATTTGTATACATCTTAAGAATGTATGCATATGTGGGCTGGTACAGAGTGTGGGGAATTAACAATTTCCCTGGAGAATCTAATTCCAAAGGGGTGGGTTTGCGTGGTAAGGGAAGGAGGGAGAAGATGATTCACCATCTCCTGCCATCTGCATTTTTATCATATGTCTGTGTTACATTTAATGTTTATTTATTTTTGAGAGGGAAAGGAGAGAGAGACAGACCTGGAGCAGGGGAGGGCAGAGAGAGAGAGAGAGGGAGACATAGAATCTGAAACAGGCTCCAGGCTCTGAGCTGTCAGCACAGAGCCCAATGCGGAGCTCAAACCTACAAACTGCGAGATCATGACCCAAGCTGGAGTCAGATACTTAACCAACTGAGCCACCCAGGAGCCCCAGTGTGCATCTATATTTAGAATGTATTTCAAAATTTTAGGGAGTGGTAATTTCTTGACCACACAGGAGCAGCTGTTAACAACTTGGAGAGTCTAGGAACTGGATCTCAAGCATCTTCCTGGGATGGGGTGAGGGAACACATCTGGCCAAGGAGAGCCCCCAGCCCTGCCAAAACTGGCTTCTCCCCGGGCGTAGGGGACACCCCCAGTGATGAGGGGCAGCCAGAGGCCTTGTGCATGAGAACATGAGGGGTTTTATCCGGGCCACCGAGCTGCGGTGGTGTGGTGATGCATGAGCGGCTCTGCTCGGGGATTGAGGCATTGGTTGGCGGAACTTCTAGACTCCCCAGGGCAAGCAGCCCCTGAGGATAGGATAGATTCATCATAGGTTTTGTCACCATGAGCACCTCCAGTGGGGGTAGATTTCTGAGTGTTTACCCCACAGGGGTGTTTTAAGGACTGAATGAGGTAAAGTGCATGAATGTGGATTGGAAAGGAAATAGAAAGTAAGTACTGCTACCATTTTACAGATCAGGAAAATGAGGCAGGGTGAGGGGAGCATGCCCCTGCTCTCATGGTATCATGATGGGGGAACCAGGATTCAAACTTAGGAATCTGGCCCCCAACCCGGGCTTTGTTTGAGGCCATATAATTTGCTGCCTCTCTAGGGTGCCCTACAGAATTCTAGCCCCATGGAGCACCTGGGTGGCTCAGTCGGTTAAGCATCCAACCCTGGCTCAGGTCATGATTTCACTGTTCATGAGTTCAGGCCCCATATTGGGCTGTCTGCTGTCAGCACAGATCCTGCTTCAGATCCTCTGTCCCCCTCTCTCTCTGCCCCTCCCCTGCTCACATGTGTACATGCTCTGTCTCTCTCTCAAAAATAAATAAACATTTAAAAGCAAAACAAAACTCTAGCCTCATGTAGGCAGGCACCTCCTCATCTGCCTCATTCACTGCTATGTCCCCAGTACCATATAAAATGTTTGCCAGTAAACTAAGGATCAAACTGCTCATTGACCTCCCCTGCTCCATCCCCAGTTTCTTGAGGAAGCTCCTGTGGGGTGGGATTGGCAAGCAGTCTGCTGTCAGTGCCTTGGCCTGATGGCACCAGGACTTATGCCTCCTGGGTAGGCTCCATTCCCTCATTCTTTCCAGGTGGCTCACCAGAGGCTGGAAGAGATCTCATTCTCACCTGAAGGAAGCCCTGCTCTCTGCTGCAGACTCCCGGGGCACAGCTCAGCTTCTCCATTTTCTCTGGCCCTACACCCTGACTCTTTTGGACAGAATTCTCAGGCTATGCCTCAGGCAGTAGACAATATGGGTATTGTGGCTTCTTGTGCTGGGATTGCTACCATGATTCTTAAACAAACACATTCTCTGTGACCTGGAAAAAGTCACATAGGTGACTCTATCCCTCAGTTTCACCATCTGTGAAATGGATCCTTTTCAATGTGCTCTAAATCATTGCTTTGTTGCTAGGTACATGTGCATTATTACAGGGTTAGTAGATGCTGTGATGCACTTCCCAGATCCTTCCTTTTGAACCAAAGTACTCCTTCTCTCAGCTGCCAGAGCATTGGCTCCTGCTGACTCAGAGCTGAGTCCCTTCCCAGAAACTCCCTGCAGCTAAGAGAAGCTGCCTTTCCCAAGGTTGCACCTTCTCCATTGGGGCAGTCCCCATCTAATTCCTGTCCTTGTGAGATAAGCTATCTCAATTACAGTCATCATAAAGCCCATCCCAGCTGTGGAGCTTCCATGGGATCAGTTGAGAACTTAACTGTGACTGCACTGCAGCCCAATGTCCCCCTCTGCCCAATCCTGCCTCCCTTGCCCCACCCAGGTTTTGGTCCTCAGAGCTGTTCCCATCAAACTTCTGCATGTAAATTTCTCACTCAAAGTATGTTTTGAAGAAACAGTGACCTAAGACAATAGGTGAAACCACTTGTTCAAAATTAAAACTTAATTAAAAAAACAATATCAGCACATTACGAAATATTTGGGGGGAACGGAATCAAGAAGGAGAAATATGTACCATGATCCCACTATAATAGAGCACATTTAATCTTGTATCACTAAATATGTGGGAAATAGGTGATGAGCCCTCATGTGGCAATTTGCTGTTTCTTCCAGTCTTCTTTTCTATACACACATTTTTCATGAAATTATAAACAACTTTGTATACACCATTTTTATCCTGCCTTTTTAAATTCAACATAATAGGAGTATTATCTATATTATTTTATTCTTTTTGAGAGAGAGAGAGAGAGAGAGAAGGATCACGAATTGGGCAGAGGGGCTGAGGGAGAGAGAATCTCAAGCAGGTTCCACACTTAGTGTGGAGCCTGACGCAGAGCTCATTCTCATGACCATGAGATCATGACCTGAGCTGAAACCAAGAGTCGGATGCCCAATGGACTGAGCCACATAGATGTTCTTTATTTGAGTCTTTTGAACATTTTTGATGGTGGTATAATAACTTATTGAGTAATGGGTGACTGTTAGTGAACTGTTTCCCTAATGATATACATATCCTTATTCAGAAGTTTGAATTATGAATTATACTGTGATGAATATTTCAGGATATGGTTTTTTACATATTTAGAATGGCTTCCTTGGACTAGACTTCCAGAAGTAGAATGATTGTATGTAAACCTATAAAGGCACATTTAAAACTGTTTTTACGGAGCACCTGGGTGGCTCAGTCAGTTAAGCAGCCGACTCTTGATTGCAACTCAGGTCACGATCTTGCAGTCATAAGATAGAGCCCCCACATGGGGCTCTTCACTGACAGTGTGGAGCCTACTTGGGATTCTCTCTCTCTCCCTCTCTCCCTCTTCCCCTCCCCAACTCATAGGCACATGATCACTCTCTATAAATAAATAAACACTTAGAAAATCTGTCCTTGAGATGGATGAACCCCTTGACACAAAATCAGGAGAGCTGAGTTACTAGGTTTCCTTCTTTTTAGCTTTGTGATCTTGGACAACTCATACAACCTCTTTGGGCTCCAATTATCCTATGTAGAAAGTGTGGAAGGACAGGGAAGGATTGAGACAAGAGCTCTTGTAAGTGGGCTTTGAGAATGACCTTCTGAGAGACAGAGGGGGCTCTGGCCCCCAGAGCCTCACCTGCTGGTATGTGAGAGGAAGGATTTGCTGCTTAGAGATGAGCTATAATGAATTCTCCTCTCTCTTTTCAAGTCATCAGAAGGTTTATGGTTGGATTAATAGTGTTATGAATTGAGTTAAACAAGGCTTTCCTTCCCCTAGGACTTCAAATAGCAGAAATCAGATGAACCCATAATCCTCTTCCACATGTAGCAACTTTATTAAAATCTGTCTTAGTATAAAGAGAGGAGCGGAGCTGAGTGGGTGGAGGGCTGAGGCAGGGGTGGTCATGGCCTGGAAGGAGCTTCTGGGGTCCAGAACAGAATATAATACAAGGTGGGGCATCAGGTGTTTATAATTGCCTAATAAACAATTATTTTAATTAGAACATTCAGATAAAGTCTCCTTTGTCATCCTTCCAAGCATAGGTCCCACTGTCCATGAAAATAAATAGTTGGAATCAGAGAGTGAGGTGACAAAAGGGACTTTGTAAAATTCTCATGCTCTTAAGCCATTAATTTGATGTGTTTTTCTGGACTCATTTTATCCTTTACCCAAATACAAATATATAGATGATGGCTTGATTGAGTGATATATATATATATATATATATATACACTTTTCCATAGAAAATGTGTAACATTATTTTGTATTGATTTCTTAGCATAAATGAGATCCTACTATATATATTGTTTAGCCATTTGCCATTATCCATATGGACATAGAGATCTAGGCCAGTCCTTGTACCTGCCTGGTAGTATTTCATCACCTGAACATACGACATTTTATATTGATGTTCCCCTATTCTTGGACACTGAGGTATCTGCTGCTCATTGATGATAAATGCCATGGTGCAAAGGGCATCCTGGAGCCTGTATCTGTGAGTATATGTGCAGTGAGCATGAAGCAGGGAAGTCTCTGGGTTCTAAGGGATGGCATCCTCCCAACTCTCTCAGGGGTTGGGAGCAAACCAAACAGCCAATAGTTCTAAATTCCTGGTCTAAAGTTTCCAGGCATCCAGCCAGCCTCTCACATGGGAGCAGGAAGAGTAAATGATTCCATTTTACAGATAGGGTCCAGAGAAGTAAGATGATTTGCCCACATTCTTAGAGCCTGCAAGAGATGAAGGACAGATAAATCAGAAGGTGATGCAGTCAGAATCAGAATGGAACCAGCTAGCTAGCTGGGCAGGAGGAGGGGGAAATGGAGTACGTCCTCCCTAGAGGTAGCCTGGCCTCGGCAGCACCTGTGTTGTCTAAACACACTCAGAACCCCGACAGAAAGAACTCCAACAAGCCCTCATTAATTGATATCATCTGAATGAAGTGATTCATACTCCTTTGCCTGTGCATAATTAGCTAATAAATTACAAATGAGTCATCATCTCTCAGGAGGCAGTAGGAAGGAGAGGAGCCATAATACCCTAGTTTTCCTTTGGGACTATCGCTAAATCATGACTCCCTTGGAATCTCAAGCAATTTTTCCCCTTTATTATTACAAGGCTATTCTTGGCTTTGACAAATCAGAACTTCCGAAATCACCAAGCCAAGCACTTGTTCCCCCAAACTACCTCTTTCATCAGGGAAGAACTCCATCTGTTATGATACACATCCAGTTTGTGACATGACCTTCAACAGCCCTTCTATAAGAAAAAGACAAGAAAATTCTATGGGAATAGTATGCTGGGTGTTCTCAAAGCCGTCCTTTTCCTGGCCTGTGAAGTCTATGAGGGGTATCAGTGGTTCCTATCTCAAAGGCAAACATTCGCTTCAACCTCTGAATTGGGGGATTATTTACCTGGACCTGAGGCACATCCTTGAAGAATCTCCCATCCTGAGAGAAGAGGCAAGGCCTGGGCACTGATGTTTTGAACTAGTGCCCCAGGGGTGGCTAAATTTGGAGTGTGGCTAAGAATGAACATTTGTTTCTGTTAGACAAAAACACAGTTCTTCATGACAGTCAGGGAAGACCGATCTAGGTATGTGACCTATCCTCACTATCTGAGCATGCTGGCTTCTCATCCTTCCTTCCAAGGATTTGAGGAAGAACCTCAAGGTGTCTTCCCCAAGTTCTCAGGAGCATTGTCACCCTGTCTCAGAAATTCTAGGGCAATGTTTTCTCCTGCCATCCTAACATCCACCCACTGATACAAACCAAGAATGGTCTGACATGTTGATGAACCAGGGAACTGGGATGCACCATACTAGGGGTATATAAATTAGGGCTTTTTCACCACAAGCAATAGAAAAAAAACAACCCTAATGGTTGAAGCCCTTTGCAAGATGAGAAAGTTCTGGAGATTTGTTGCACAATAATGTGAATATACTTAGTACTACTGAACTGTACACTCAGAAATGGTTAAGATGGAGTGAGGATGGGGAGAAAGTGGACACCTGTGCACCATTGGTAGGAATGTAAAATGGCACAGCTGCAATGGAAAACAGGTTCCATGAAAATCGAGCTTCCTCAAAAATCGAGGTTCCTTAACCAAATAAAAAAATGGAACTACCTTATGATTCTGCAATCCTACTTCTGGGAATATATCCAAAAGAATTGAAAACAGGATCTTGAAGAAATATTTGCATCCTTGCATTCATTGAAACATTAATCACAATAGCCAAGAGGTGGAAGCAAACTAAATGTCTATCCACAGATGAATAGATGTAAATAAAATGTGATATATACACACAATGGAATATTATTCAGCCTTAAAAAGTAAGGAAGTCCTGTCGTCTGCTACAACATGGGTGAAACTTGAGGACATGATGCTAAGTGCAATAACTCAGTCACAAAAAGACAAATGCTGTATGATTCCATTTATATGAAGTATCTAAAGTAGTCAAACTTATAGAGCAGAAAGAAGGATAGTGGTTGCCAGGGGCTGGGGGAGAGAAATATGGGGAAATGTTCTTTAGCGGGTGTACAGTTCCAGTCATGTGAGGTGGGTAGGAGGTGTCCTGGGGGTCTGTGGCACAATGATGCCTGTGGTTGACAATATTAAGCTGTGTACTTGGGAAATTGTTGGGAAAGTGAATTTTATTTGTTTTATAGCCACAATAAAAAGAATATATTGTGTAAATATTCCCATGTCAATAAATACTACATCATCTCCCAAAATGATTACGATGATAAATTTTGTTATGCTTATTCTATCACAATTAAACTTTTTTTGTTGTTGTTTAAGCCAAAAGAAGACTTTAAAGCCTGATGTAGTTAAAAAGAATGATCTTGGGTAATAGATTTGAAGAACAGATCATGTAAAAACACCACCTGCTAAGAAATTGTTTGACTCTTAGAAGGATCTAGAAACACAAAACCATAGATTGCTATCCTGTCCTGTCAGGAAATCAATCCCAAGAGGAAAATCCCAGGAGGAAACAGGAACCAAAGGTCATGCTTCTCCAGGGGACTGTGCTAGACTCTTGGCTTCTCCTTCTACCTTTGTTTGGACCTGAGCATGCCCCCCTTGACTCTCTGTGCCTCAGTTTCTCCATCCAGGCCATGTCAGGGCTAGAGCAGTTTGCTGATGTTTATGAGTCTTTAATCATTAACCTTGTATGATCCCATCTTTCACTTTTCTTTTCCTGTCTCCTTTTTTCTTTTTTTACTTCTTTTGTTTTGGTAAGGTCTTGAAAAAAATTAAAACCTCACACACTTTCCATATGGTGCCCTTCCTGGAGGCCGGCCAAGTCCCCAGCTCCCTAGGGCTGGCATGATGCATATGCATGGGCCAAGAAGACTGTCCAACCACCCGCAGTGTGATCACAGCCTGTTGCCAAAAGTGTCTGCGCGAGCCTGCCCCAGCACCACGCTCCCTTCCCACCTGTCCCTGATCTCCCCTACACTGTCAGGCCTCTGGATTAGTGGCACTCGAGGCAGCTCCACGAGCCCAGTCCACACACAGCTGATCTTGGGAGATGTGGATGGGAGAAGAAGGGGTGGCCACATAGTACAGAAGGCCTCAAGCCTAGATCCCAGACTGTCACCAAATGACGTTATAAATAAAGTCACAGGAATGTACAACAGCATTGATTGAAGACCCTCATCCTCCAGCTTTAAACGTGGGTCCCCTCAATGGACCCCACCACCTGGTGGGCACTGCGAATTAAGTTCTTAAAAATAAATCCTGTAATTATCTTGTGAATAGCAAATTGCATTGTAGAACATTGCCACCTGTGGTAGAACACTGAAGACAGAATTAAGTCCGGGATTAGGAGTGACATGTAGCTGTCATTCAGATCTTAATTGGTGTAATGCTGCCTGCCATATCAAAATTTCTGAAGTGTCATTATTTTCCCATAAATGTTTTGACATTTTGCATTAGTCAAAATTATTCAGTCATGTATTTTATGGGAGCAGAGTAGTAAATTATTCTGTTGCATTTGCTTTAGTGTGAAAGAATTAATTTGTTCAAAGAAAGTATTTAAAATACACAATTTTCATTACCCTGTTTTGACATTTCTTCACTGTTTAATATAGAAGAAGAATAAAAATATGGACAGTACCCCAGGTCTCTCTACTTCTCAAAGTATTGTGAGCACCTGTTATGTGTGAGGTGTTGTCTGGGAATCAGGGATGAATCACACATGATCCTACCCTCAAGGAACTCATGGGGTAGAAGGAAGATGAAATGGATACAGAATAGCCATGACTCAAGGCAAAATCAGACCTGGGCAGGTGGGAGACATACTGGAAGCCTGCTTGGAGGAGGCAGCACTTCAGTTGAGCCCCGAAGGAAGAAGCTAAGATTAGTATTGAAGGGGCTGGAAGAAGTCATGCAGCTGAACTATTCTAATCCCTCTTTTTTGCATAAGCTGAGGCATGGAACAAGAAAAGATCTCTCCAAGTAGCATACTGGCATCAGATTAACAACTAACTGGACATGAGGAGGTAGGAAGTGAAGGGCAGGGATGCAGAGCAGAGAAGATGGGTGATTTGCTTCATGTAGAAAAAAATGGTATTAGCAAAAGACAGCTGGAAAGTTCAAAAGTCTGCAATGACTCCTCTAATGGGCATTAGTTTTACTCCCCCGCCTGTATCCCACTCTGAATTCACATGTCTTCACCTGACATTGACCCAACTCCAGGATTAAGCACATGACCTGGCTTTGGCCAATCAGCTTGTTGCTGCCCAGTGATTGGTGCAGGAATGGGCACTGGCCCAGATTTTTCAGTCTCCAGAATTTCTTCATAGCAACTAAGAAAGTGGTGTAAATCAGGGACTGCTGGTGGCACCACTTGGGACCAGCTCGCTTGAGAAGAGTGAACCCAGAGGAAAAGAATGCTGAGAGATAGAGAGGGACCAAGTTCCAAAATCAGTGTTTGAGCCCTGAGTTCTGCTGTTTGGTCCCACAATTGCTTTTTGGTTGCAGGGGACAATCAATTCTTTTGGATCCAATCAACCTGGTTGGGCTTTCTGTTATTTGCTTTCAAAGAAGCCTGACTGTCTCACCCCAATTAAAGGACATCCCAGTTCTCTGGGAGGAGAAGGACACCTCATCATCTTCCCCCCACTGGTACATCTGAGTGGGCTAATTCGCCAGAAAATTTGACCACTCCCTGTAATATCCCATGGGGAAGACACACAGGAGAGTGAAACCCCCACCAGCCAGACTTACCCTCCAAAGGGCCTGATGGCCAGAGTGCTTTGTACCTATCTCCTAGCACCAGTCTAGAGTTCACTTGGGGCAAAGGAGGCCAGGTGATGTGAGTATACATAGGGCCAGTGTGGAAGCCACTGGGCAGTGTGAGAGCCCTTTCAAGGGGAGCTGTTTATAGAGCCCTTTCTGTCTCCTTTACAGCTCTCTCTGCTCTTCCTAATCCTTGGTGTTTCCAGTGACTAAAATCCCATATGACTGAAAATTTCTACTCAAATTTAATGAAAAGCAGGTGGAAAGCACAAAGCATGACAGACTGTTGAAGGCCAACCTTCAAGACAAACTTCCAAACAGTCCATAGCCCCACAGATTCAATATCACAAGAGCTCAACTCTGCAAAGGAGTGAGTCTGTCTGAAACAGCTCATAGGCAGGGAAGAACAAAGAGTTTCGCAAATTACAAGATCCAAAAGCCACCATCCAGTAGGCAGGGCCCAAAGTTCACAAGTAACAAGGCCGTCTGAACAAAGGTTGGCAGATGGGTCCTGCATGCTGAGAAGTGACACCTCTTCAGTGATGCCTCCCAAGACTATGTTTACTTGAGGTGTGGGGCCCCAGGGCTTAGCTGATATAGGAAGACATGAGGTGAGCCTGAGAGCACAGGGGGACTAATGAGAAATACAGGGAGCTGAGGAGCCATTAAATGTCATGGTGGACATCACAGAACAAGTAAGTATGCACAGTGAGGGGAGCAGGGATCAGGAAGAGGGATGAGATGAACCCTTGGGGCTATCTGTTTCAGGAATGGAGGGGCCATGACAAGGGTGGAGAGTCTCTGAAAGGCCTCACAACCTCAGCAGGATGAGGTTTTCTCCTTTTCATCTGTCCTGAAGACCAGCATTTACTGACTGACCTGGTCCCTACCTGGACAGAGGAGGCAATTCCCAGACTCAGAGGAAGGGCAAGAGATAAGCTGTCCCTCACTCCTGCCTCCTTGAGGGCTGTTTTAGCTCAAGAGGACTAGCTGTGCCTTGAAATCCATGTGTTGTATGTGGTTTCTCAGCTGGGACCCAGCCACATGGGCTTATAGGCCTTGGTTCAAGTGCAATGTGACTACTGTCTTGGCCTGGCTTTGCCCCAGGGAGACACACTCTCAGATGACTGAGCCTTAAAAAAGTGGGGAGTTCTAGGGACCCACAGGGTCATGGTGGAAAAAAGTCCAGGCCTTGGTTTCCAAACCAGCAGGTCAGCTGGCTAGGCATTCTGCACCCTATCACCCAGAGCATTCCTCTACTACCAGAGACAGTTCTCCACAACCTAAGTCAGTCCTCTACCACCTGGGCAGTCTACCACCACTGGGCACTTCTCTACCACATGGTGCCACCAACCCAGGCACCCATCTACCACTTGGGGAAATCTTCCATCACCATGGCAATGCTCCACCACCCAAGGCAGTCCTCTACCAGCTGGGGTAGTCCTCAACAACCTAGGACAATCTTCCACCAACCAGAGCAGCCATCTACCTCCTAGGGCAATCCTCTATCATCAGGGCAGTGCTCTACCACCTGGGATAGTCCTCCACCACCTGACACAGTCACCTACCACCTGTGGCAATCCTCCACCAACGGATCTCTCCTCCACCACTGGGCACTCCTCCAACATCCAGGGTACTCCTCTACCCACAAGGGGCACTTCTCCTCTATCTGGGGCAGTCCTACGTGGTGGGACACTCCTCTACCTCCCAGGGCACTACTCCACCATATATGGCACTCCTCCACTAACTGGGCAGTCCTTGACTACTTGGGGCACCTCACCACCAGAGGCAATTTTCCACCACCTGGGACAGTCCTCCACTTCCAAGGGCAGTCCTCTACCATCCAGGGGCTCTTCTCCCCACCCAGGGTATTCTTCCATCACTTGGGTACTCTTCTACCACCTGGGCACTTCTCTACCACCCAGGGAAGTCCTCCATCAAGTCAGTCCTCCATAGTTTGGAGAAATACCTTGGAGAAGGCGTGTTACTGACTGTGGGTCTATCTGAATCAAACCTGTATTCCCAGCCCCAATATTATGGATTTCCAGATGATAAGTGCTCACAAAGGATATGCCCAATCTGTAGCCATCACTGAGCATTAAGAAATAACCCCCACCTTCTTCATATCAAGGGGCCATCCCAAAACATCCATGGCAGGTATTTGGGGTTTGAAGCAAGTTGGTGATGACTATGGGCTTTGGAATCAGATTCAAGTTCTGCCAGACCTGGCCAAGCCCTGCATAGCCACTTGTGAGCTGCACCACTAAATGGTAAAACCATTTAACCTAAGACTTGGTGTCCTTCCCTATCAAGTGGGGATTCTTGGCATGATAGTACCTCAGAGCATTAAACATTGAGAACTCAGCATGATGCTAATGATCAAAATATGTTTGGTGCTTTAGTATCTTTCATTTCCAAGAGAACCATTTAAGGCAGATCTTAATATTTATCCCCATCTTATGGATGAGAGCACTGAGGCTCAGAGAGGTGAAATCACTTGCCCAAGCTGAAAAGTGGCAGAGTCATGACTTGAAGCCAGGTCTGTCTGGCTTCTGCCCTCTCTGGTGTCTGCCATGGCCTGTTCTGCTCTACCTGGCACATGGAAGAGGTTCAGAGAAGGGTGCTAAACTGTCTTGAGGATAAGTTCAAGGTACTTGGAGGTCAAGCTATTAGAAGGTCTGAGATATAACACCTACAGATGGAATTTAGGAAGATGGAGGATTACTACACCATGGTCCAGAGCAGGGCAGCTTCTGCAATCCCCACAGCTCCCTGGCAAAGTCAGTGTGTTGGTCAGTCATGCTTGGGTGGCATTAATGGGGTGGGGTGGAGTTTGAGTTGATGGATGGCTTCATTCATTCACTGATCCACTCAACACACATTTATCTACAATGTGCCAGGCACAGAGCAGCAGTGTGAGGGTGATGGAGCAGTGATGTAAGAGTGGCTGTGGGGGCCCCAAGTATGTCCAGACTTTCTCCTCACCACAGGAAGGAGGTAGAGAGAGGGCAAGACCACCCCTACGAAGGGCTCTTGGGGCTCCCACTCTCCCAGCCTCCTCATAGGGGTACAGCCTTAGAGCACTAGAGAGTACTTCAATACCTTCAAAATCAACCACCTGTTGGCAAGTTCCCAAGTCAAACCTGAAATCAGCCCCACTCGCCCAGTTTTGGCAAGTGCCCGTAGCCATCTGGCAGAATTGTCAAGCTGGCTGGTGACCTTTGACTAGCATTGATAGTGGTTGAGGGGATGCAATGAATACTGCATCAGTATTTATTATACATCTGCTATGTGCCTGACACAGTGAGGCAGTGGTAGGCAGGGCTGTGGAAGCCCCAATCCAGGATGGGGCAGAGAGAATGAATGGTGTCCTCTGGGAAGGACTGAGGCTGACCCCAGCTTCCTTCACACCTCATACCTTGCACCTCTGACTGCCCCAGGGTTCTCGTGGAAGGCCCATGGCAGGGAAGAAGCTGAGGGTACTTCATGCCTAAAGTAGCATCCATCTGTTGGGAAGTTCCCAGGTAGAACATAAAATAAATGCCCTCCCAAATCTCTGCAGATGTCTATAGCCCCTCCAGCACAGTCCGTGTACTGTCACCCTGGGCTGGCCCTGGAGACAGAGGCCCCCCTTTACCAATATGCTTCAATAAACCATGGGCTCATTCCCAGTGCCAGGAGCTGCCCCACCTGCTGGGCTACAGCACCCTTGCCTTCCTCACAGAGCTCTTCTCTGTGGGTGTTCCTCTGTGGGTGTTGCCCTGTTGAGTGAACTTTGAGGAACCTTAGGATCAGCGGTAATGGGCTGGGGGATGTAGTCCAGTCCCGTCATTTGACAGATGGAAAAACCGAGGTCAAGTCCTAACCTGCTCTGCACCCCATAAGCAGCACCCTTAAGCAGGTCTCCTACAAACAAACCACAACCCTGCCTACAGCCTCTGGTGCTAGAACTTTCCTGGATGGAAGCAGGAATGCCTTTTCCAGAAGTTGATGTACTTCTTGGTGTTGCTGCTGACAAGAAAAGCAGCCCTGCTCACCAATGATGTCCCGGGGCCACCTTACAGATGACAAATCAAACCCACCCACTCCAGCATTCACTAGCCCCTCCACCTTTCTCTGTAAACCTGGGAGAGAAATTGAGACCTAACCCCTGGCAAACCAAATTAACCCTGCAAATTAGCCACCCAGTTCCTCCCTCCTCGTTCCTCCTTCATCCAGAGCCCCAGCAAGGAGGAAGCTCAGCCAGACAGGCAGCTCCGGTGCAGACAAGCGCCTACAGGGCTTGCTCATATTTAAAACTTCCTTTCATATATTTTTAATAAAACAACTGATACAAATTTAAAACCAACTTCATAAATCAAACATTATTCAATGTTGGCGGCTTCAAGGTTTCCCTGGCGCTTGGCTGGGAGCGCGCAGTTCTCCCAGACGGGGGCTTTGCACTCCAGCGCTTGAGGTTTTGTGAAAGGTTTATTGGATTTCATAGTCCCTTAAGGGGAAACCCTTTAAATGTCTTTGCAATTATAAGTCTAATAACACTTTCAGCCCTTGGACACAGCCTTGACTTGACAGAGATAAGGAACTCAAAGTTGCTCAGTCAATACCAAGCTATTAA
Organism: Lynx rufus; assembly: GCF_022079265.1. Lineage (NCBI taxonomy): Eukaryota > Metazoa > Chordata > Mammalia > Carnivora > Felidae > Lynx > Lynx rufus. Next base: position 23,050,534 of record NW_025814830.1, on the reverse strand, counting down.
TCTCTGTCACCTCGCTGTCACCGCGGCTCAGGAAAACAATGTCGTTTCTTGACCTAGGTGAAGGCATGGAGTGATTTTATTCAGAACGTCAGCATTCATCAACCCAGATTTTGTCACCCCCTCACTCCCTAGAAGAACTCCCAGTTCTTCATCCTGCCTGTGTTGACACTCTTCCAGTGGAAAGAGTTTCTTTCAGTCTTGGCCTATTATTATTATTTAGCACTTATTCAAGTGTAAAAAGCCTTTAAGAATAAAGTTTTTCCTGCCGCGAAGAGACCTGGCAGATGAATCACTTTATGCTGTTCCTCAGCGACCCAAGCCAAGGACGACTGGAAGTTACCAAACACTGTGTTTGTTTACATATTCAAATGAAGGTTAATTTTTATCCTGTCTCCACTCAAATTTGATTAGGGTGGGGTTCTCCCCCCTTCCCTCAGTGGCATCCTCCTCCTCGACCTTGAAAGAAACCCAAACAACCCAAGAAGTTGTTTAAAAGAGAAGCCAACAAAAATCCTAGTGAAAAGCTGACAAGGAAGAATGCAATGGTGTCTGCCAGCCGTATGCCCTACCACAGGCAAAGAAAAAGGAAATGCCCACTTTTGTTCAGCTGGGACCTGGCCTCTCCAGCACAGAGTGGGATGGAGCAGTGCAGGTGGACATCGCCCTAAAGCTCAGGGTCCCATCAAGGCCAGAAAAATGCCATGCAAGCTTCCAAAGGCCTGGCTCTGTCTTCTGGCAGGACCAGGGTGGAGAGTTCACTCCAGCGTCTTTGTGGCCCCAGAATATTCCGGGAATTGAGGGTAGGGGGAAAGGATCAGACAGGGCTCCAGGTTCCTAGACCCTCAGTTGTAACTGTGCTATAAGGTGTACCTCTACACCCAGAGTTTATTGAGATCTGTTTGAGCCCTCAGAGGATGTCAAACCCAGACCATCTTAACTTAGACCCTTTCTGGGTCACTCTCCTGACTTGTGCTGCAGCAGGATGCTCTGGCTTGGATGAAGGGCTGTTATAAAGAGCAGCCATGGAAACATGCTTGTGCCTTCACAGGAAGCTAGCATTAAGCACCTTCTCCTAGGAAGTAGTCCCTATCTAAAGACCTTGAACAGATAATAATACAGTTAAGGGAAAAATAAAAATTTATATCTCCTCTGAGAAAACTCTGAAGGCTTTCCTTTTTTGCTAGGAGTACCAGGAAGCTCAAGCCCAAGTTATCTATTAAAGCTGGAGTAGTTGTATTAAAATTTGGTCCTGATTTTCTTCTGCTGTCTGTATCTTGTTGTCATGCCTTTTCCTATAGGTTACTTTGAATCCTTTTCCATAAAGATGGGGTTTAAGTGAATAAAGAAATATCCAGGAACCCATAGACTGAGCAGAGGCTGGGATGTGGTAGACTGACCAAGCCCTGTGTTTGGCTTCCCTGAGGTCTGGGTGAGAATTAGCCAGGTCTCAGCTCTCTCCTCTATATAATGAGGGTATGGGGCAAAGTTAACTCTGATCCACTAGTCCTTTTCCAGGTGCCCTCAGTACCCACAACTGAGCAGACAGCATGGAGATTAAGAGCCAGAATTGCGAAGCTTAACTTCCCCAGGGTATATAGGATGACCAACGTCCTGGTTTACCTGGGACTTTCCTGATTTTAGCACTGAAATTCCCATGACCCAGGCAACGCCTCAGTCCCAGGATGGTTGGTTACCTTACAGGTTCACCTACAAGCTTGCCACTTACTAGCTTGTCACCTTAGACAAGGTTCATGTGTCTTCTTGATTTAACTGCCTGGAACACTATGGTAAAAAGGATTCTGAGGCCACGTGCAGGCATTACCTTGGAGAATATTGTGGGTTTGGTTCCACACCACTGCAGTAAAGTGAGTCAAACGAGTTTTTGTTTCCTAGTGCAAAAGTGTAGGTTACACTGTACTGTGGTCTGTTAAATGTGCAACAGGATTACATGCAAAAAAAAAAATTGTACATACCTTAACTAGAAAATACTTTATTGCTAAAATTGCTATCCACTTTACCTTTCTGTTGGTGGCTGCTGACTGATGAGGTGGTGGTTGCTGAAGGTTGGGTGGCTGTGGTAATTTCTTAAAATAAGACAACAGTAATTTCTTAAAATAAGCCTAGGTGGTTCAGTTGGTTGAGTGTCTGACTTTGGCTCAGGTCATGATCTCATGGTCTGTGGGTTCAAGCCTCTCATTGGGCTGTGTGCTGACAGCTCAGAGCCTGCTTAGGATTCTATGTCTCTCTCTCTCTCTGTCCCTCCCCTGCTTGCACTTTGTCTCTCTCTCAGAATAAACAAACACTAAAAATAAATACATAAGACAACCAACCAAGTTGATTGCCCAACCAACCAGGACACCAGCTTGTCACCTTGGGCAAGTTATTTAAGTTACATGTGCCTCAGCTTCTTCAGTGTTTAAAACAGGAGTTTCCTCCTAGCATTGTTGTTAATTTGAAGCACATTCATATTTGTAATGCACATTGAACAATCTTGGCACATAGAAAGCACCATGAGTGTTTATTAAATAAATGCTACTGTCATTTGTTCCCTGCTCAAGTTGGGAAAATTTCTCAAAATAATTATTTACAAAAAAAAAAAATCTACCATGACATTCTTTGGGCAATAGACAGTGTCCTGAGTGAGAGAGGAGACTATCTCCAAGCTACTTTGGGTGAAAGCGGAAGGATGCACAGCTCCCAGAGAAAGACAGAGCTGTGTGTGACTCAGGGAAACCACTTATTCCAGACAGAACCCACCTGCCCTGCACAGAAATTCAGCAAGCTAGCTGTCCCCAGTGTTTTCATCATGTATTCAGCTGTCAGACAAGGAGGCTAGGGTGTACCCTTGGTCTCTGCCAGAGATTTCGACCAGATCATCCTTCCAGAAAGTCATGAGAAGCAACTAAGTTTGGATGTTACTTATCATTCCTGAGAACCAGAACTGGTACACCTGGGTGGGGTGGAGGGGGAAGCCCTGGAGTTTTTCCTGAGGATTATCCAGTATCTCTGCAGAGCTCTGTCTTTTCCCCTGAGACAGGACCAAGGAATTCGTACCTTCCACACACCCTCAGCCATGCCAAGCTGCCCCGACAGTACTGAGTGGGCACCTGACTAAAGAATGTATCTGTTTGGGGCGCCTGGGTGGCGCAGTCAGTTAAGCGTCCGACTTCAGCCAGGTCACGATCTCGCGGTCCGGGAGTTCGAGCCCCGCGTCAGGCTCTGGGCTGATGGCTCAGAGCCTGGAGCCTGTTTCCGATTCTGTGTCTCCCTCTCTCTCTGCCCCTCCCCCGTTCATGCTCTGTCTCTCTCTGTCCCAAAAATAAATAAACGTTGAAAAAAAAAATTTTTTTTTAAGAAGAATGTATCTGTTAACACATCTGTCCTTATCAATACAACCACCATGCACCCAGCCCTGACCAAGCCAGAAAATTGTTCTCCTTGGTGGATAAGACTAATGGCACCTGCAGATCCTTTGCCCAGCACTTGCTTCTGCCTTCAATTTTTTTCACCAACGTCTCCCCTCCCAAGTGAGAAGTGGAACTTTTCCAAAGCTAAGCTCTCTCTTCTCATGTGTGCCTTATGAGCCTGGCACAGGGGCTGGCACCTCAGAGATCCTCAAGTAATTCCTCTCAGGCAAATATTCCTCCATAAAGTAAAGGAGAGACTGTGGAGGGCTGTGTTGTCCAATATGGTAGCCACTAGGCACAGTGTGGCTATTTAAATGAATACAAATTAAATTAAAAATTCTGTTCCTCCATCACATGAGGCATGTGTGCTCAATAGACACTTGTGACTAGTGGTTACTATATTGCATGGCACCAATATGAAGCATTTCCATCATTGCAGAAAGTTTATTGGGTTGTGCTAATCTAGAGCATATAAAAAGAAAGGGGGTAATTAGACCAGGACCCATCCTCTTGAAGCTGTAACAGCAGGACCTTGGGTTCCTGAGCCTGAGATATAGGGCACAACTGGCCCAGAAGAATCTTAGGAGATGATATTGATCCAGAATGCCTTCCACGCCTTAGGAGTTACCTAAATGTCACAGGTAAGGACTGATTCGGGGACCAGGGTTTACACAAAGATGTTGTAATTTCCTAATCTAGTTCCCCCTCAGTGTGACATGTTAAGATGGGAGATGGCAGGAAGAAGAGGAAGAAGAAGGGAATTCCATAAAGAGGGCCAGTATGAGTGACTCCCGCTGTATTTCTCCCTTTGCCCCCATAACCTTTTCCTCCTTTCCTGGGAGCTCGAGGCATATACACTTGTTAGCATCCCCCACAACACTAAAGATATAGAGTTTAGTAGCATCCAGCATCATTCAGTCAGTAACCAAATACCAGAACAGAGCCTAGATTTCAGCTGAGAGAAAAGCCAGGAGACCACATAAAGGAAATAAGGTAGGAAGTTCCCTTCATCTTAAACTTGGAGTAGTCAAGATTCCAGACTCTGACCATTAAGTTCAGAGTCCCTATAAGCCCCTAAAATATGCTGAAGTCATTTGAACCAAGGAGAGACCCTGACTCAACTCCTGTAGAATCCATTTTGGGGGAGGCATCCAGGCAGGGGAGGAGACTCATTCTGTCCCTGTCACCCAAAAGTTCCAGGCATCTGGAAGAGAGGCAAAAAGCCCCTGGGTGATGTTAGGCAGCAGGAGGTTTGTGTGTGTCTCTACTCTGAAATAGATCTGCCTGAAAAACAAACATAGACCCTGTTTATAAAACAATGAAAATACCCAGCCTTTATTCAGGGACTTAGCTTTTACAAGAAACATCTACACATAGTGTTTCATTTCTTTCAAGAGCCCTGGAGAAGTAGTTGCTATCCCTATTTCATGGTTATAAAATATGAGGATCAATTTGAATAAAATACCCATCAGCTTCCAAATTAACAGAGGAAATTTAGTTCTGAAAGACAATAATAATATTTCAAATATTACTATTAAAAGGCAACATTTCTTGGGGCGCCTGGGTGGCGCAGTCGGTTAAGCGTCCGACTTCAGCCAGGTCACGATCTCGCGGTCCGTGAGTTCGAGCCCCGCGTCGGGCTCTGGGCTGATGGCTCAGAGCCTGGAGCCTGTTTCCGATTCTGTGTCTCCCTCTCTCTCTGCCCCTCCCCCGTTCATGCTCTGTCTCTCTCTGTCCCAAAAATAAATAAAAAAAAACGTTAAAAAAAAAAAAAGAGAATAAAAGGCAACATTTCTTGAGCATTCATTATGCACCCAATGCAGAACTAAGCAGTCTCCATTCATTACCTCATTTAATCCTCACCATGCCCTTATGAGACAGACATAAAGAGCCACCCATTTTACAGATGTGGAAACTAAGGCTCAGATAATTTCAACAACTTTCCCATAGTCACATAGCAAGTAAGGAGGAAAGATAAAGATTTGGTCCAATTGTAGTCATAATGTGGGTTTACAGGCCACATTATGGGGGTCATAATGTTTTCAATTTTGAATGAGGGAACTGAAAATTCAATAGAAAATGTCAAAGAAGAAATTAGCTTCTATAACTTTGAAATGGCCCAACTCAGCAGCTTTTTGAAAATTCAGATGATTAAAGACATAGTCTAGTGTTTCCTTTGGCAGTAGGAAATTGCCTTTGCTTGAGAAACATTTTCTGTCCCTCCTGCTCACTGGGGTGAGGTCAGGGTTGGAGGCCTGGTGGGAGAGACTCCATGCAGGCATGAGATGGAAGCAGATGAGGCATCTTTGGATAACATGTCAGCACCTATCCCCTCTATCCCCAAATGGCAGCCTACAGGGAGGTAGGCCAGACAGCATCACATTCTGCCAGCTGCAGCTACGGCAGGGGCATCAGCCTGGCTCCTGTGGCACACAGCCCATAAATCAGCCCCCGAGCCTGCTGCACAATTGCCATGCGTCTCTTTCAAGCAGCTCTGAGGAAAAATGGCTCCATCTGCTCACTGCTAGGTAATAAATAAAACGGAATTGGAGCAAAATGGATGGAAAGCAATTTTTGGAAGATGAATTTCTGAAAGAATTGGCCACCATTTGTGCACCTCTCCTGGTGCTGGAAATTGCTGCCTGAGACCCTGCCAGGCCCAAGGGCTGCAGGAAGCACTAGTGGACAAAAAAGAAAGAAGGGTATCCTGGTGATGAGCTGGTTAGGTAAGGGTTCTTTACAAAGGACTTCCCACTGCTGACCCCCCTTCTTCTCTTTGTCCTTCTACTTCGTCTTCTCCATCACCATTATCACCATCATCATCCCCATCATTACCACCATCATCACCATCACCATCATCATCATTATCATTATCACCATCACTAGCATCATCATTATCACCATCATCACCATCACCATCATCATCATTATCATCATCACCATCAATGCAATCATCATCTTCACTATCACCACCATCATCATTATCATAATCATTATCATCCATCACCACAACCATCATCATCATCATTATTATCGTCATCAACATCAGCGCTGCCATCACAGCCATCATCATTGTTACTTGACTAATTGGCTCACTGAGGCCTTACTCTGTACCAGCACTACACGAAAATCTGTATATCTTTTCAGGAACTACTTCCTTTAAGTCTCACTCAGGCCTGTGCTGGCCCCACACTATGTTAGATTGCAAACCTTCTCCCCATGGCATTTTCCATGCTCTCTCCTTTGTCTTATTTTTCTCCATAGCTTTTATCACCTTCTAACATACTCAATAATTCACTTATCCTGATTACTGTTTTATCATCTGTCTTACCCATCTAGAATAGAGCCTCTTTTTTTCCAGTGTTATTGAGATATAATTGACATACATCACTGTATGAGTTTCAGGTGTACAGCATAAAGGTTTGACTTACATATATTTTGAAATGATTACAATAGGTTTTTAGTTAGCATCCATCATCTCATATAGATACAATAGAAAGAAATAGAAAAAAGAAAAGAAAAAAAACATTTTCTCCTTGTAATGAGAACTCTTAGGATTTACTCCCTTAACAACCTTCCTATACTTCATACAGCAATGCTATCTATAGTCATCATGTTGTACATTACAGCCCTAGTAGAACAGATGCTCTTAAGGGCAGGGAATTTGTCTGTTTCTCTACCACTGTATCCCCACTGCTGAGAATAATTCTTAAACTATAGAAGGCACTCAATAAATAACTTGTTGAATAAATGAATGACTGAATGATCTCCTGTAATCCTCACAATGCTATGAAACATATCTGGCCTGTGCCTGTCTCTCCACACTCACCTCTTGCCTCTGGCCCCATGACATTCCATATACATTTGACATCTGGTCACAGTTGCTCTGATGCTGGAGCTCCTAGCTTCCTTCCTTGATTCACCTTCCCAGGCAGGCTCCAGCAATTCCTTCCAATCTTCTCTGATGATCCAGAAGAGTCACCCTTGTTATTCTTCTACTCTTTTTTAGTTCTTACAGAGCACGTGCTCATTTGTTTACTTGGAGGGATGGGCATCTTCTTAAGGTCTAACAAAGCCAGTAGATTTCTCTAGATTACCACTGTAGTCCAAACCCCAGCATAGGGCCTGGCACAGAGAAATTGAGAGGAGGAGCTGGGATTTGATACCAGGTATAATTCAAGGTCCAAAAGCTTAGGCACCACTCCATGCTGTTCTCAGAGTTCCTTTGGTTTCTTGCTAAGGTCAGCCACGTCCACAGCCATGTCCATTATCTGCCTTGATTCCCAGGACCCCTGAGCACCCCCATTTAAGTGATCACTTCTTTGTACTTTCAGTGAATATCTATCAGACACCTCTGGGTCAGGCACAGAAGACATAGTCAAGGGAGACCAGGTTCCTGCTCTCATGGGGCTTACGTTTTAGTGAGAAGACAGATAACAAGTATGAAAACAATGAAAAAGAAATGTGAGCAGGAAAGTGCTGTGAAAACAAAGTAATTAGAGTGATGTGGCAGAGTGGTAAAGGTGAAATGTCTCTTATCAATAAGGTCTTTGCACATCATTGTGCTATCTTTGCCTTCCCTATGGCCAGAAAAATCCTCTTAAGCACCTCTCCTGCTTCACAGCCAACTTTTAAGCCACTCCTTCTGCTTAAATTTATCCTTTGCAATAGCCCAATAGACCAGACTATACCCATCAGAGCAAGGAATTGAACGAAAAAATATGATCCCTGCCAGCCTTGGTCAGGGTCATGGTTGGACCTTGGGTCTGTTTCATGCACTTTAAATTTCTAGTGTATCTGAAATACTTGTGATAGATGCAAGGCCAGAAAATGCCCACAGCAGATATGGGGACCCAAGTGATCTGCCCCTTCTACTGTCCAGGCCACATGTGGGTAATTTAAAAATAATTAAGGATTTACCTGTAATTTCAAAGTCCTATATCAGAGCTAAGGATTTTCCCTCCAGTGGAAGTAGGAGGGGCTTAAAGTGCACCCATGTGTGGCTAAATAGTCAATTTGTCTGAAAGTTCACAGAATTAGGCTGCTATTAAGATATAGCATAAGACAACCCAACTTTAGGACAGAAGAAATGTACCAAAGGTTCCTCTGGAAGCAGAAAGCCAACAGTCTGCTCCCAATGTCTTTCCCAACTTAAACTCACCCATTCAGGTTGATGCTTTGGAACACTGGAGACCTGGGTTCTGAACTGGCCACAGCACTCACTTGCTCTGTGACATTGACACATCTTCATCTTCCTTCAGCTTCATTTTTTCTTCATATAATAAGAGAAAACTACCTTTATCTTACCTTCCTCATAGGATGACTGTGAGACTGTGAATATTGGCAACTATTTCATACAACTATTTCAACACTTCCTCTACACTAACCTACCCAATATAGCAAGATGTGTGCATAGCAAAGACCCCAGTAGCCATTATTAAATAGATTGGATGGATGAATGGATGGATGGATGGAGCTTAATAAACTCAAAATGTTTTAAGGTGGCTTCCTAAAGGCAGAAAATTTAAGGGAAGGGTCTTAAGAGAAACTAGGAGAAATTAGAGAGATGCCCTACTTAGGCCAAGAAGCTAGAGTAGGTCATTTTCCTTCTTAATGTTGTCCTTCCCATGTGAAAAGGACACAGAGTGACTGGTATGGGGCTTTGATAGCAAGAGTAAGGATTATAATAACAGTAGGAATCATGGCTCCTCTCCTTTCCCTGAGGTGAGGGATAGGGACAATTTTGGGATATTGAAGATTTAAAATAATTTTTGAGAGGTGTGGAGACTTCTGCACTGCAGTGGCTTCTCTCATTATGTCTCTTTGTCTCTCTATCTCTCTCTCCCTCACAGTGTCTTTTTGGGTTGGGTCTAGCATCTCCCCTAGATGGACTTTTGAGTTGATGGTTCCATATAAATATCAGGCATAATGGTAATGGCCCTCTTGGACCACAGTCCCTCTGCTCATTGGCCCCACCACATTCTGCAAAGCAGGAGAGGATGAAGCAGGCAGAGGAAATGAGGTCAGCAGAAACAAAGCCAGAATGGAAATTGCGACAAAAATATAAGATGTTTATTTCAAGCCTAATGAGGCAAACCACACTTCGGGAAAATGGCAATTATAACTTGACGGTAACAGATTGGAGGTGCCATTGCTGCTGCTGCACCCCTACAAACAGTGTTGCTTCCTGGGCCTACCTTCTCCAGGAGCCTCGCAGCCTCCTGGACACCAGACTCGGGCAGCAGGTGGAAAGCCTTGGGGTAAGTGGATCAAAGTCACCTGCCCAGGGCCTGTACTGACTCTGCCACCTCCACCATCACCATCTCCTCCCTCCCCAGCTCCTCACTCCTCTGTAAGGTCTGGAGTTTTCCAAATGTCACTCACCTACATGGCATCTTCACATGTTTTGCTACATCCACTTAGCATCTGTGCCTATTAGTTATTTAAATTTTTGTCCCAATTTGATTTATCATAATTCATTAAAATAAGCACATTGTTATTAAAGCTCATTCCTCATGTACCACCTAAAATCTTGCACATTCACAGTGACCCCCATCCCACCTTGAGGTTCTATGGTGAAAACTGGTCCTGGATTAACCTGAACTCACCTCACTATGACTTTCAAGGCCTGAGATCCTTTTGGAACTGAGATCTTCCCTATCATAATCTCACCACACTGTATTGCTTTTGGTTCATTTATTCATTCTACAGATAAATATCAAGAAACTACCATTGTTAGCACACTATAGTGAGTGAAACAGACTAAAACATTTCTGACTTCCTGGAGCTTAAATTTTAATGGGAAAAACAGACAAATAAACATAATAAATAAGGAAATGATATAGTATAAGAAAGTAAGAACTGCTATAGGATTACAAGATTCTGAAAGAGAGAATGGAAACCTAAATAGATGGTCAGAGTGGGCCTCATTGAGAAGGTGAGATGGGGAGGAAGTGAGAGAAGGAGGCATGTGGCCTCTGGGAGAAGAGGATTCCAGGCATGGAGAACAGCCATTGAAAAGGTCCTAGGTGAAGGAAAAGCAAGGATTCCAGTATGCATATTATTGAGAATATCAGGAAAAGAGATGAGAGAGGTGGTGGGGACAAGACTAGAAGGACTTTATGGGCCAGTGAGAGAATTTGGGCTTTACTTTGTGGTAAATTGGGGTTCATTAAGCAGTTTCAAGAAGAGGCAAGAAATGATCTACCTTACATTTGAAAAGAATGACTAGGGCTGCTCTGCTCAAGATAGACTAAGGTAGGGGTGGTCAGAAATGGAAGCAGGGGGGGCGAGTCTGTCACCAAGAGACTGCCAAAGCAATCCAGTAGTGAGATGGTGGTGGGTGGATAGAGTGTTTGGGACCCAGAGGTCAGATTCTGGATATATTGTGAAAATGTGGTGTGAAATGTGTGGTGTGGTGTGAATGGGATCTAAAACAGAGAAGTCAAGAATGACACCAAGATTTTAGCCTAAGTAACTAAAAGTATTGAGTTGACATCAACTGAGATGTAAAAGACTGAGAAGAGCAGGTTGGTGGGAGAAGGAGTTCAGTTTGAGATAAGATGGATTTGAGATGTCCATTGGGCATATCTGACAGACTGTGCTATTCATGACAAATGTTTGCTATATTTCCCCCACTTCATTCATGTTAGGATTGACCTTAGGACTTGATTTGGCCAATAAAATGTGAGTAAAAGTTTTAAGAACCAGTTTACGGTTTGCTATGCTTTCTATTTTCCCCTTGCACTGTGATCAGCAATGTTCCAGACGAGAGCTGCTCCATCAGCCCAAGTCCTGGAGTGATGATGACACAGTGCAGAGCATCAGAGGCATATAGTGTGAATGAGAAACAAACCTTTTTGCGATATGCTGCTGAGATTTGAGGTCGTCTTTAGCAAAGCATAACTGAGTCTCTCCTGTCTGATACAGCATTCCTAGTGGAATGTCAAGTAGGCAACTAGGTATACTGGCCTTGAGTGAAAGGGAGAGGTCCAAGCTGGAGATATAAATTGGGAAAACATTGACATATAGATGGCAATTGGATCCATAAGACTTGGTAAAGCTAGGGGAAAACAGATAAGAAAAGAGCACCAAGACCTGAGTCCTGGGGCCTCCAATATTCAACGATGGTGAGGGGAGGAGTAGGAAGAAAAGAAAACTGTGAAGGAATTAACATGAGAAGGAGAAAAACCAAGTGTGTGGGGTCCTGAGAAGAGAGGGAAGAAAAGGTACCAAATAGGAGGAGAGACTGTGACTGATGCTGCTGACAATTCAACCAGGATGAGGACCAAGAGTTGACTCTCAGATTTGGCAACATGGAATTCATTGATGACCCTGCCAGTGCAAATTTGGTGAAGTAGTGGGAGCACAAGTCAGACTGGGCTTGGTTTAATGGGAAGGGGGGAAAGGAACTGGAGACAGCAAACATAGATAACTCCATGAGCAGTTGTGATCCACAAGTGAGAAGAGAAATGCAGTTGTAGCTAGCACAGTAAATGGGGTCAAGACACCATTTTGAATGAGGAGAAATTACAGCATTGTTTGTGCATTTTAGGGAAAGTTCAGATGCAACAAGAGATAAAGGGGATAATTGCTGCAGTGATGTCTCTACAAAGGCAAGAAGGGATGGGATCTAGTGCACACCTGGAGGAATTGGTTTCTTGCAGGTGATTCTCCACAGTAATGGGTAAAAAGATAGAGTATATAGACATTGAATCTTTCACATTCTGAATTCAGAGAGGCACCAATGGTATCTTGGTCCATTTCCATAACTTTTCAGCCGTTCCAGTTACTCATATAATGTTCTAGTAGTGTAGGGACACACAGTGATTTTATTCCCTTCAATCTCAAAATTAATCCAAAGCTTCTCTTCTTCACTCCCCCAGCCAGCCTCAAGGCTACTTAGAGAGGAGAAGGGAGTGCAAGATCTTAGATTTGTACTCTTCTTTCCTCTTCTAGATCTTCTATTCTTTGGGGGACAAAGAATAAACATGATAGCAGGTATTTTCCCCCTCACAGGTGTGCTGATATATGGGTGTAGGGGAGGAGTCCTGTTCAAGCCAGTTTTATCTGGCTGTGGATTCTATATAAGTGTTCATAGAATTGTGTTCAACTCTACCCTAGCCTCTAGACAATAGATGATCTCCCTCAAAGAAACTGCAACATCTCCCTGTGGCCTTGTCAGTAGAAACACCCTCAAATCCTTTTTGGGGGTTAGGCATTCCACTGCTTGGGCCAACATTTCCCAGAGGACCTCAGGGTCCTTTCCCTTCTGCCAACTTCATGCTCTCCTGGAATCTTTCTCTACAACTTCCAGACCCAGGGAGCCGAGACTCCACATCTTCCTCTACCTTATTCTTGTGTACAGTCCTAATCACCATATGACTATATTGTGTTTATTCATTTTGTTTATTGTCTGACTCCCCAGCCACATAGTAAGGTCCATAAGGGCAGAGATGTTTTTCTGGTTTACTATGAAATTCCCTGTACCTGTGAGTGCCTGCCATCTATCTCATTGATGCTTAATAAATATTTGTTAAAAATGGATGGATGGATGAATGAGTGAATGAATGAATGAAGGAAGGAAGGAAGGAAGGAAGGAAGGAAGTAGGAATTGAACCCAACTTTTTCCTGAAAACATTGTAGTGGATTATTATAGTAATGGTCCCAATGAAACATGTCTCACTGTATTCTCAACCTTGAATAGGCCCCTCCCACTTTGAATCTGGGCTTGACCACGTGACTTGCCTTGGCTGACGGGACAGTAGCAAGAATGACCCAAGCATAAGCTTATATGTTGGAGCTATCTTCTTTCTTGCTGCTCTTGGAATACAGCCATTAAATTAAAAAGTTCAGGATAACTTGCTGTGAAAGTGTGACTCAGCTGACAGCTAGTACATCACCAGATACATGATGAGGACATCTCAGATTATCCAGCCCCAGCCAAGCTACTAGCTGATGGGAGCTACAGGGGAAACCCATATCAAATTGGCAAAGTGCAGAATTATAAGCAAATAAATGGCTATAGTTTTAAGCCACTGAGTAGTTTCTTATGCAGCAAGAGATAACTGTTACAGCACATAACACTTTTGTTCCTTCCATCCTCCCGGTATAAGATATTCCACAAAATAATTACCAAATAATATTTCTCTCTTATTCTTCTCAATATTCAGGCTCAAGAGTCCAGAGGAATCGACAAAGCCCACATTCCCCTTTGTGAGTCCCCAACCCCACAAGTCCTTGTGCCAGGTAAAGCAAATTATTTCCCAGAAACCACATCTACTACCCAATCTGACCTTTGGAAAATAACCAGGGTTGCTTCACATTCACTCTGCCCACCTAGAACAGTAATGGGGGAGGGATTTTCTCCTGGACTCTCTCAGGAGACCCTAGCCAGGAAATCCATATGTCTTTTCCAAGAGGGAGTAAAAGAGGCCCAGGGCAGGGTTGGGGAGGAAGGCAGCTTCAGCAGCATGAGCCCCTGGCCTGTATGCTCTGAGACTGACTCAGCCTTCAATGTGTTCTATGGCTTCCAAAGCCCCCACCCAGAGGGCACTGCTGTGTTTTGTTAAGACCTGCCTTGCATTTCTCCCTCAGTCCCCTAGATTCATGCTGCTCCCTTCTTCCAAAGAGAAATCTGCTGACAGTACTCACAAGGGAAATCATACTCTAGCATCCTGACTCCATGGAATTAAAAACCTAAACCTTAGCAAGGGTGAGTGGACAGAACCTGAGATGCTGCCTCAAACACATGCAATCCTGGCTGCACCAGCCACAAATTAAAAGTTAAGGTACACAGGAGCAAATGTGGCCTCATTTTGCACAGTCCACTGATTCCAAAGCCTTAGAAGCCAAGCATCTGGGGACCCAACAGGGACTGAATTCCTCTTTTGAGACTGGTTAACTTCCAAAGCAAGCACCCAAGCTTCCGACCTCAATCACATGTATTGAATGGGAAATACCTGGAGGTGGCAGATGTGCACAGCAGGGAAACCTTATGCCCCTTTGAGGCCCTTCCCAGACATTTCCCCCACCCAAGAGCTCCCCAGGTCTGTGAGATGGCCCTGGACTCACCCAGAGAAACCTCAAGCTTTCTCTTGGACTTAGGACTATCCAGGATGAATGCTAGCCCATATGTCAACCAGGGGCATTCAAAGATGTTATAACTGGTTAACTACAATGGTGGCTTAAGAACCAGACATGGGGGGTGGGAGGGAGGGGAGGGTGGGTGATGGGTATTGAGGAGGGCACCTTTTGGGATGAGCACTGGGTGTTGTATGGAAACCAATTTGACAATAAATTTCATATATTGAAAAAAAAAACTTGAAATGTCCAGAGTCTTTTGAATTTGGGTAACAATATGCCTCCTTGGCACAAGTCAACTGGAGTTGAGTAGTGGTTGATCCCAGGTCACCACAGTCCCCACTACTCCACATTGATCTTACTCAGCCTATCTCATTCATTGGCATTATCTGTCTGGAGCCTAAAGACATTTTAGTTTGGATCCTAAAGGAGATACGGAGATGTGCTGCCCAGATGTCCCCACAAGAAGGGACTTGTTGCCCAACTGCAGAGTGGCCAGTAGACAGCCTCAACCTGTCGCTTCTTCAGCATCTGCCTCAGCTATGGGGAGCTGCCTCACACTCCAGGGCTGGCCATATCTAGTGATTAAGTGATGCGGGGGTCAGAAAGGCCAGACAAGTGTGAAAGGCAACACGTGCCTCTTGGGTGGAGTTGGCCTCTGCTTAAGCCTCTAATACAATTTGAATTCTTCCCTTGCTCAACCCTGCTTTTCCCCCTTCACTTCCAAGGGATTGGTCCCTAATTAATATTTTACCCCAAAACTCCATCTCAGTATCAGCTTCTGGAAAACCTAACCTGAAATACAGAACTAAACTGATGCTTAGAAAGGGGCAGGTTTTTCCATCTTCTACTAAACAGAAAGGGGTGAAACCATGATCTCCTGATTCTGAGAATAGAACCTTGGGAAGTTTCCTCTTGCAAATCACTCCAGACCCACCCTCCCCTCTACCCTTGCGATACAAAAGAAGGTATGTTGACAGAAAAGATGTCATAGGGAAAAAAAAGTATATTTTATTGATTTCTCTCAAAAGTAGAGCCCAGTCCAAGAGAAAGACAAGGATTTGAGTGCAAATGATTAATTTGGGAAGTGATCCGAGGAAGCAGGAGTGAGGGAACAGGGAGAATGGCACAGTAGAGGAATAAAAACCAATAAAATGATATATTGTTACAACTGCTACCATAGACAACCAGGACTAGAGTCCATCAGGATCTCTGAGTAGTGTCCAGACTGTCTCCCAGAACTATCCACCTGAAGGATGTCTTCTGCCTCCAGTAAATGAGGTTGCCCCCAAATGGTAACCACACACTGCTGGGCTCTGCTTGAGCATGGGCCAAGCTCATTCCCACCTTCTCAAAGAAGGTCCTAGGGACAAAAGTGTAAAGCCATGCCTTGCACAGAGAAACTGGCAATAGGCCATTATAATGAAGTATAACACTCAATAATTAAATTATTTGCTAGACACAGAAGTACTATAGATAAGAGAGAGATTTTAAGTCTGGTAGTAGAAAGAAATCAGAAAGAAAGCTACACAAAGGAGGCTAGCTCTGAGCAAAGTTTTGAAGGATGAATAAGAATTCACTACATCAGTAAGGTAGAAGGCTCAACCTGGAGGCAAGGTTGCACAGTGTGTTTGGAGTGCTGTAAGCATTTTAATGTCTCTTGGCATAAATATCAGGAAGAGAGGGACCAAAGACAGACTCGTGAGGGAGGCAGGAGCTAGATATGCTCTAATACCACTCCAAAAATTTTCATTTTTGCCCAAAGGATTTTCTTAATTTTATTTTTAAAACATCATATGGTAAAATTGATTTTTTTTCCTTGGTTGTACAGTTCTATGTATTTTAACACATGTAGAGATTCATGTAACCGCCACCATAATCTAGGATACAAAATAGTTTCATGGCTTCAAAAATCTCCCTTCATGGTCAGATCCTCACCCTGATTCTTACCCCTGGCAATCTCATATCTGTTCTCCATATATTTCTCTCTTTCTGCAAATAAATGGAATTATATCATATGTAATCTTTGAGACTGGCTGCCTTCACTCAACCAAGACTCATCCAAGTAGTTTTTCCTGTATCATAGTTTACCTGTTTTGTTACTGCTGAGTAGTATTCCATCATATAGATGTCTATTCACTTGTTGAGGGTCATTTGGGTCATTTCTAATTTGGGGCAATTATGAATGGAGCCATTATAAACATTTGTGCACAAGTCTTTGTAGAACATAAGCTTTTATGTCTCTAGGGAAAATACCTAGGAGTGGGATCATTGTGTTATATGTTAAGAGTATGTTTAACTTTTCAAGAAATTCCCAAACTGCTTTCCAAAATTGTATACTTTGCATTCTCACCAATAGCATATAAGAGTTCCGGTTGCTCCACCTCACCATCAGCTCTTGAATGTGTTTTTTGTATCAGCAATTCTAATAAGAATCTAGTGGTTTGCCCAAGATATATTAAGCAAAAGAGTGACATGATCAAATCAGGGAGAAAAATTAAAGGCAAGGAAACCATTTAGGGTAGTGATGCAGTGATATAGACAAGAGACATTGGTGGCCTGGACAAGGTGATGGCTATAAAAATGAAGTGTAGGGAGAGAGATTCTGGAGAAGAATCATCAGGACTTGGGGTTGTGGAAAGGAATCTAGAATGACTCCTCAAGACCCCAAAACCCCACACAGAGAGGAAGTGGGAATTTCACTGTGAAGGGCTGGGGTGGGTCAGTGGGGAGAGGAGCAGCCTCCCTTCCCTGCTGGGGAGAAGCCTTGTGCAGATAATTGCACCAAACAGCTTGGCTCCATTTATGCAGGAAGATTTACATCCCACTCTGTGGGGGAAAACGTGTCTATTTGCCAGCCTGTGTTGGCAGAATTATAAACCAGCCAACAGCCCTCATTCTGGGAGTGACCTGTGCCGGTTGTAAACATGAATGCATATGTCCTGATAGTGAATCAGACAAAGAACCCCAAATGTGGAACAGTAGGGAAGCAGAAAACCTCACCAAACATCCAAATGCTGCCTCCTTCTTGGGGATAAATTAACTTCTTTTTTTCTAAATTACTGATGAGTTTGGAAAGTTGTCTTGTGTTGATTCCAGTTGTTCTTAGAACTCAAGGTGAAGTGGCCAGTTTTGAAGCACCAGATAAAATAATGAATACCAAGAAATGGGAATGCTAATTAGAAGCTGCCATTTTGCATCATATTTGAGGCTTGTGTTTAGTATGTTCTTGGGTGGGCTGTGTGCCAAGGCACTGGCTTCTGAAAAAAAAATTAGAGAAAATACTTCAAGTCTTCCCCCTGAAAAGGGGGTTCCAGTGTATCCTGACCAGCCCAGTGTCAGCTCCCAAGATCTTGAGGCCATGAAAGAACTGGCTGCCACTATGGGGAAGAATTCCTGCAGATTTCTCTGGTAATTTCCCTTCCTCTCATCTCTGTAGCATCCACCTTCCCTGAAGGCCTCAAATACTATACCTGACTTCAGGATTCTCAAAGCCTCTTCTTATCCTTGCTTTTTTCTGAACTTTACAAAAACCCTGGTATTGTTATTTCACCTTTTCACTGAAGATCTAGAGAGGATAAATGACTTGTCTGGGTCATGTATTAGGTCAGTGGTAGACTTGGGATCAAAAATCAGGTCTCTGGATTCCACATCCAGAATAACCTTTCCACATGCCTCATCACTATTTTTTTTTAAGTTTATTCATTTATTTTTAGACAGAGAGAGAGAGCACCAGCAGGGGAGGGGCAGAGAGAGAGAGGGAGAGAGAATCCCAAGCAGGCTCTGCCCTCTCATTGCAGACCCCAACTCAGGGTTGAACTCACAAACAATGAGATCATGACCTGAGCCAAAGTCAAGAATCAGACACTTAACTAACTGAGGCACCCAGGCACCCCATCACTATTTTTTATTTGGAAATTGACTTCAAACTCCAAAGCAAATTTGATCCAAGAACTTCTCCATTAATCACAGTCTGTCTAATCTGTCTCCTGGATCGGCAGCTCCCCCCACCACCCCACTTTCTGCAAACTCCTTCTGGCTTCTTTCCATATAGTTACAGCAGCCATGTTTGTGCAACAGCATACACATTGCTCACCCTATAGCTGATTGGTCCATCATAGGCACCTGACCCAAGCAAACCAATCCCCCAAGTCCTGCCCTGGGAATTTAGGATTGTGACTGAGAAAGGAAGGACAGGTTCTTTCTGGAGGGATGTAGCATGTGACCTTCACCATATCTTCTACAAGGAATGGGAAACAGAATCCCCAAGAAAAGGGAAGATCAAAGCTAAAGTACAGGGCAGACCAAAGGAAAGAGATGGTGGGGTGAGCTGTTAGGAGCTTTCCAGAAAGGAAGCTCCATAGAATCTAGCTGTGGGGTTCCAGAGCTTGTCTGATTCTTATGTTTCCTGAGGTTTGAGTGTTCAGCTTTTTGGAGTTTGTGAGAACCCATAATAGAGCCAATGCACACCTGTCCCTGACTTTTTTTTTTGTCCTTAAACTTGTCAGAGTTGGTTCTTATATCTTGTGGAGGAAGAAGACAAAAGCTTGCTTTTCTTTATGGAACTGATCACCATCTGAAAATATCTCACTTACTTGTTTATCATATGATCCTTTACTGGAATGTTAGCCCTCTTAGAGCAGAGACTTTGTTTCTTCAAGCTGTATCTCCAGTGCCTAGCACTGCCCTGGCACACAGTAGGCTCTCTAAACATAAATACTGAGCAAATCAATAAAAAGATAAATAGGATACGGAAGCCCTTAGAAAGCATCCAGTTCTACTACTACCTTTTATAAAGGGAAGAATTGAGGCTTGAAGGAGGAGCTTATTGATGAAGGATCCACATTGAGTTAGTCAATGACTCTGGACTGGAATGCAGTCCTCTCAAGTCTTTGTCCAGTGTTGGGTCAATAAGCTGCCCATAACAGTTGCAATAAGAGCCACCATGTGCTGGCCAGAGCCTGCCCGCCTGATATTGCACTAAGAGCTTTCTGTGTGTTGGCTCATTTAAGCCTGACATGTGCCAGAAGGGCGGCCTCATGAGTTCCGTTTTGCAGATGAGGAAATGGAGAACTTGGAGGCATTGTACAACTTTCTCACACATCAGACGTAGTAAAGCATCAGTATTGGACATAAGAATATGTCCCTTTGCCCATAATTTCTAACCTTTGTGTTTCAAAATCTTATATGTACCATGCCCTTGGGCAGACCCTAGCAACTCGGGACCCTGACTCCATTGGGCCACAGACCCAGATGATTATACAATCTGACTTGCCAAGACCTATCTGTCCCTTGGATCCTTGTAGTTTGTGCTGTCCTCTAAAAAGTGAATCTGGGCTAGGGCAATAATTACTGGGAGAGGTTGATGGTGACTGCTTTAAGAGACCTTTGCATTTTAACACAGGACTCAACCCTATATCCGTCCCTTCCTGAGTGAGGAGGGGTAGCTCTCTGCGAGCGGAGTCAGGCACTGGCAAACCAGGGTGGTGATGCTCTGAAGCTGGAGGACTTGTGGATCCCATCATTCCCCATGCCTATTTGGTTCCACCTTTGCAGACAGCCTTGGTTGGGTCCTGCACACAGCAAAGAGCCTGACATGGAGAAAAAGCATTGAACCTGGGACAGAAGACCTGAATTCAAGACCCAACTCCACTCCTTGCTAGCTTTGCGACTGGACTAATTTATTGTACTTCTATGAATGCTATGTAGCTTTAAAAAGAATTGGAGGTGGTAGATGAGTAATAATATTATCTTCCATGAATATCATCCAGCAAAATTCTTATAATACAAAATGGGAAATAACTGCTGTAGACTCTTTGGATGTGTATTGAGGCATCTGTCATGAGCTCCCAATATGCTCCACGCCCATGCTCAGTGCCGAAGCCAGCCTAGAGCTGCTGTCCCTTCTGACTTTGAGTTTGAAAAGACGAAGACCAAAGCTTTCCTGACAAGTGCTGCTGGACTCCAGGAATTAAAGAATATCCCAGCAAAGGTTAATTGGTTAAATTTATTAGCCACTAGAAGAGGAATTTCCACTTGGCAATTAAGTTTGCAAATATTGTGCAACCTTGTAGAGTGTACTTCTCCAAATTGACATGTTCATTTTCATGTAATAATCAATTAGTGGGTGTTTCAGTTGCTTAATTAGCTCTGCATGTAAATTAATCTCTGCATATTGAAATTGCAAGCCCAGCCTTGTAATGTTGGCCTGTTTCTGGGATAAATCAAATTACTGCGTCCCCAGCAAAGATTCTTGGTTTTCAGAGTCACCAAAAGCCAGCAGGTTCCTTTTGCTGCCTGAGCATGTGGGCTTAGGGAGGATTTGGAGTATAATAGCCAGGCTAATTATATTTACCCATAAAGAGGACTCTGCATCAGTTCTTATTTCTGCTCTTAGGTAAAGCTGCCTGTTGAATGATTAAAATCTCTGAGCCATTCAGGTCTCATGCCTGGGTCTCAAAATCACTGAGGAATAAAAGTTTTCCATTCCCCAGAGGTTGGAGTCAGCAGGTGAATTCCATTCCCTGTTTCATTAAAGAGGCTGGGAGGTAACAGGAAAGATAAATTCATGACCAGTGCTAACTCCTCAACCTAAGGAAAATGCCCGCCCTCCAAGAGGCCTCCCCTGACTACACCTAGCTGCAATGACCTCTCCTTTCTCCAAATTCCCCTAAGAAGGCTATGCCCCTGCTCTCAACTGTTACATACACACTGTGGTGTGGGCTCATGGCACAGACACAAACAAGCCTGGGTTCAAATTGTGACTCTGCCATCTAGCTGTGTGAGTTTGCATAATCCAAGTACTCTCCTCACATGTAGGGTGAAAATAATATTCCACCTCCTGATACAGCCCAAGTGAAGCTCAAATGAGAACAATGATCTTAAAAGCTTTTGGTAAATAATAAAGCACTTTGTACACAGTATATAGGCATGGGTTATGTTTGTGTTTCATGTTATTTTCCTGCATCTTTTAAGAGGAAGGGCTGAATTGTTGCTTCTCTAGTAGGTCCCCCATGATGGTCAGCCTAGGACTGGTTTGTAGCACAGCTGAGTGCTCAGCAGGGCACAAAGAAATGGGACACCTGGCCTTGGCCCACCTGCCTTGGAATTCTGATGCCTGGTCTCTGAGTTCCCACTTGGTTTGGTTCCCTGTATTTTGAGAAATGTGAGAGAAGTAAAATACTATCTCTGGAGCCTTTGGATTCTTTGGGCTGTGCAGACACGCAAAGGAGGCCTGGGCCACCCATATAATTAGATCCTATCATTACTTTGTAAACATGGCCAATAAACCCAAGAAATGGAAACCTGGCCTTCTCCACACAACTCAGCCAAGAGAAAATCCATTTTGGGGCCAGGACAACCTTACTGGTTACTTTCCAGGGCCCAATCCCCAGAGGCACATTCAAAAGGCCCATGGACTGTACTGAGGCTCCCCATGACTCTGGGAGCATCCAGAAGTCCTCTATGGATCTCTGGTGACCAATGTTCCCAAGTGGGCATGGTCTAACATCCGCCACCAGAACTCTGACCTTGGATTAGGGTTATGAGGTTATGAGGGATCTATCTATCACCCCAGGGAGAAGCAGAGTGCCCTGAGACAGCAACCCCTTCTGACCCAGAACCCCCAGCACAACTGTGAACACATAGTAAGTGCTCAGTAAAAACTTACAAGAAGGGGATGTGAAGAGCACAAATGAAAAAGTGTAGCCATGAATATGGAGCAATAAAGGAACTAATAAATGAATGAATGGACAGAAATGAAAGAATGAAGAAAGGAGTGGATTTTTTAAAGTTTATTTATTTATTTTGAGAAAGAGTTCAGGGGTGGAGAAGGGACAGAGAGAAAGGGAGAATCCCAAGGAGGCTCCTTGTTGTCACTGCAGAGCCGGATGTAGGGCTCGATCCCACAATCTATGAGATCATGACCTGAGCTGAGATCAGGAGTCGGATGTTTAACCAACTGAGCCAACCAGGTCCTCCAAGAGTGGATTTTAATGAGCAAAGATGAGTGAGGGATTCCAGTCAGGTGGAGCGCTCTACCTTCCTGTCCATGCCCACCCATTAGAAAACATTCTCCCTTGCCTCCTGGTTTCCCTGAGAACCACACAAGAATGGGATCAATTTTCATTATATGTAAGAATACCCCTCATCCTTAAGGACTCAGGATGTTTTTCAAGTCATTGAGAAATTCATTTTCACACTTCTTTATCTGCTGCCTGAAAGCATGGAATGTTTCTGCACCCAACCATTACAGGTGTCTAGAATTTTCATTCAGAACCAAACAACCCTCACCTGCCAGTGCCATGATGTGAATGAACAGAACTTCCCCCAAGGGACCACAAGTTCCAGAAACACCACCTAGAGCCCCCAGGAATGCTTTGATGACCAAAAGCAACATCTTTTTGGGTCAAGTAACTGACAGGTGAGGCTTTCCACACAAAACACAGGGGAATAAACACACCGCTTCCCCAAAGGCCAATTCCTCTCCCCAGTCTTGGAAATGAGGCCTCCCTGGCTCTGCATTCCCAAAGCCTGGTGACTATGCTGCACTATGGTACTCAGCACACACTACTGAGCACCTCTCAGAAGGGAAATGCTGAGGAGCTGGCTAACTTAGGTGAGGGTACTGATGAAGGACCCAGAGTGGCCCACCACATTCACTGCTCAGGTTTTCTGCAGAAATGCTAAACAATTAAAATTGTTTTCTTTAATATCCCTCTCTGTCCTGCTCAAGGACGGGATGCCCAGCCTGGCCTCTTTTCTACCTGCTAACTAACCCATTTACTACTTCCTTCCCCTGACACAAACACCCCCTGCCAAATGCAAAGAAGATTCACTGTTCCCAAACCCACAGTTTTTTTTTTCTCTCTCTCTCTCCTCTCTCCCTTCTCTGTTATAAATCCTATTTTGCTGGCAACAGTCCAGTGACTATTTTCCCTCACTAGGTTGACCGACCGTCTTGTTTTGCCTGAACCTGAGGTGCTCCCTAGGAGGCTGGACTTTCAGTTTTAAAAATGAGGCAGTCATGGACAAATGAGAACAAGTCAGTCATCTTATCACTTACACATGAGAATATCTGTGTGCAAAATAGCTGTCTCTAACTTATTCCTTGAAACCACTTAACAGGTGATACCTGTGAAACACTTACACACTAAGCACTCAATAAATACCAGCTACAATAATCACTTTTGTTGTTACACTCAGGCGTTCATGAGCAATGTTACCTCTACTCCAATAATATTCCTTCTACCCTCCTGTGCTCACAACTCGGCAGTGTGGCACAGACAGTGTTTGTGGTGAGTCCAATGGCATCTTTAATTTAACAAAATTCACTGGGTCTGTAAACACTATGCTAGGCTACTGTAAGCTCCAAATATACTGGCTTTACCTGCATGAGGCTTGCGGCTGAATGTAGGAGACAAAAATGAGTGAATGAACACCAGAGTTGATACAGACTTACGGATGGTGGTAAGATCGAAAAGGAGATGCGTAGGTGCTGTTGGAGAGATTAATAGGGGAACCCTAATTCCAACTGGGAATCCAGCTAGGCCTTTCCAAGAGAGTCATGATTACATTAAGATTAAAAGGGTAGTGGGCAGGTAGTTAGGAAAAGGTGAAGGGCCCTTGAGAGCCATAAGCACGCAGTCCTGCAAATTTTGATTATTCTTTGAGTTCTGAAGAATAATGAACCAGAAAGTCTATTTATTTAAAGGGAGCCCGTGGTGAAAATTGTAAAGATAAGGACATTCACATGACATACATAATTATTCCACATTCAGTAGCTTTGTGAGAATTGTCATACACACAGGCACCATAATTGGAGCAACCCACAATCAGGTCCAATATTAGAGCAGGGTTACAAACAGGGTGCTCTAGGCCTTAGAAAGGACTCTCCACCCTTCTCAAAAGCTCCTGTGTACATCACAATGGTGGGGGATAGAAGAAAGAATATGAGATTCTGAGTCAGAGGCCCTGGGGTCAAGATCTCATTTTGCCTTTTGCTGACCATTCATAACCTCTGAATATCACTCTCCGTGTCTGTAAATGGGTACAATCATGGTGCCCTTCCCCACCCCCAGCTGCTTCGCAAGGTTTGTGTGAGGAACAAAGGAGTAAAGCCCTGGAAAAAATGGTATTTCTCATCATCTGTCTTTCCCTCCAAATTGTAAGCTACGTCAGGACAAGAACCACATGTCCCAAGAACAACAGGAGAATGGGGAATGTCTGAGAAGTATCTGGGTGAAGTCACATAGTAATGAGAGGTAGAATGACCACATGGGTTCTAGATTCAGGAAAACTCAGGCTTGACTCCAAACCCTGCCCCTTTCTAGCTGTGTGAATTTAGACTGGTGACTGCACCTCATTGTGCCTCAGTCTCCCCAGCAATGTGGCAGGGAAGATACTGTCCACTTTCAAGGTGGAGCTGAGAAAGAAAGATAGTGAAAAATAAAGGGGTTAGTTTAACATCCAGGCACTACTTTGTTACCAAAGCTCTGAAAATAATCTAAGCCCTTTCCTGCCTAAGAGCCTTTGCACATGCTGTTCCCTCTGCCTGGAATGCTATTCTTCCAGCTCCTCGTATGGCTGGTGCTCCCTATCCTTCAATTCTTACCTTAAATGTGATGTCTTCAGAGCAGCCTTTCCTGTTCATCCCACTTCAATAGGACTTCCTCTATAAATCGCTATTCCAAAACTCTACTAGATAGTATTGCTGGGTAAAACATCACACCAAAACTTAGTGGCTTAAAACAACAGATATTCAGTATCTCATAGCTTGTGTGGTTCAGAGATCCGGCCGTGCTTAGGTGGGTCCTCTGGCTCAGGGTCTCTCACAGGCTGACATCAAGGTGTTGACTGAGGTCATGATCATCTCAAGGGTTGACTAGAGAAGGAACAACCTCCAGGCTCACTCACAAGGCTGTTGAGGGGACATGGATCCTCACTGGCTGTTGGCCACAGATGTCAGTTCCCTACCATGTGGGCTCCACTCACAAGGCAGCTGGTCCTATCAGAGTTCAGGCTCAGAGAGGGAGAGAGATTGGTGACAAGCATGACAGAAGTCATGGTCATTTTATAATCTTTGAAGTGACATCACTTCACTTTGAAGTGAGTCACTAGGCCCAGGCCATGCTTGAGGGGAGGGTATTAGAGAAGGCAGGATCATTGGGTTCCATTTTGGAGGCTACCTACAAGAATAACCTTATTAACACTCTACCAATTCCTTATCTTTCATTTATGTCGTTCTCCTCCTTAGAGTGTGACACCTTCCACAAGATGGCAAGCTCAATGAAGGTAGGAATCATGTGCTCAGTGCCAGATGAATAGTAGTTTAATAGTCAATAAACAAATTAACAAAAGCCACCACTGTGCTATGGGCTTGTGGAGAACAAGAGTCAGGCCCCCTTGCAGGTGTGTGAGATGGACAAGTAAATGGACAGGCACAGCAGGTGATGTCTTCGCTTTTCTGCCTTTTTAAACCTCACAAGGGACCGTGGCTCTTGCCTTGCAAAATGACTGAGAAAGTTTCCCAATTTCTGCAGAAGGATTTGTTTTGCCTTCTGGGTCCCTGTCATAATTTCCGATATTGTGCCAACTCATCCCTCTGTGTTGGGGGGCCGGCAGGGGAAGCACAGACAGTGGAAGGAGAAAAGTTCTACAGGGCACAATAATCCTCTGAAAGGTTTTGACGAGTCGACCGGCCAGGGGCCTGTGAGCTGGCTGTCTGCTGCCTGCCGCCCTGTTTGACGAATCGTTTGCCAAAGAGCCTGGCCAGCGGGAGCTTTGACCTTGGAGAGAGAGCGATCTGTCTTCATGGAAACACACTGTCATAAGCACATGTCTCAATTTTGCTTGGGCAGGCTCTGGGGCTGCGTGAGAAGAGAGCCTTGGACATGGCTAAGGAGGAAAAATGTGTGGTCCATCCAGGGGCATGGAAGCAGCTAAAATTAACCCAGAGTGACCCTGGAGAGTGGGGCTGGAAATCAGCATGTTTCCCTTCAATGGCAGCAAGTCCCCCGCAAGGCCAGCAAGTCCCCCACAAGGCCAGCAAAGTATTTCCTTCCTTGCTGAGCTAAAGAGCCCCTCACCTCCCATCTTCCATGAACCAGGCTCTTCATTTGTCACCAAGGACAAGTGCGGAGGGCATTTTTGGAGGCAGTGCCTTTGGCATCTAGGTCCTTGCAGCAGAAAACACACTCTGGCCCCCACTTTATACTGAAGGTCAAGGAGGTCACTCCCTAGGGGACAGAATGGGTGATAAATCTGGCATCTCCACAGTCACCTCTCTGAGGGCCTGGCTGAGCCGCTTCCCTCCATCTGCACCGACAGGTCTGGGGGAGATTTATCTGCCAGGATGTAGGGCCCACTGCAGAATCAGCCAACTCATGAATCTGGAGGAAAGGCATTGACTAAAGCCCGGGGTGTGCTTATTAAAGCAGAGAAAGGACAGGAAGAAGAGCTCAGAGCTCCTGCAGGGCTCCTGTTTTGAGTGACACAGGTTGGAGGTATTATGGGATGGCTGGGCTGGGCTATTTTGGGATGAATTGGACAAATAGACAATGCTCATGGGGAGAAAATAAAAGCCAGAGGTGCTCTGAGAAGCTGATCATGGACAACTGATAAAGAGACATTTGCCAGGGAGGGAGAAGCAGGAGAGGGGCTTCTGAGGGACTAGTCCTGCAACTCATAGCCTAAAGGCAAACCACAGGGCTTTGCTGTCAGAAGGATGTGTTACCCCATGACCTCTGAGGGCACTGGTAGAGGAGGCAGGGGTCCAGGCCAAGTGAAGTGGGAAGGTTTCTACCATTCTGAGGTGGGGCCAGGGCCAATCTGTCTGTAGACAGAAGGCTGGACAAGATGACCTCTAAAGAGATTCTTCCAAGAGAGCTGTGCTCCCAAATTTTTGTGGTAGTTGTCTTTCCTTGTTTTCTGGGTGTGTGAGTCTTTGCCAGGGTGTTTTGGGGCACAAAATGTCAGGGAGCCAAAGATCTAGTCCTGAGTTTTTAAAAGGATGATGTTCTCTGTATTTGTTCTTGTTTTGTCTTCCCATTTCATGAGGTAGGGTGGATACTGTAAGGCACAAGCCTGGCCTCAGTGTAAAACAATTTGCTCAGCCCTGACTCTGGCCAGAGACATGATGGAGCTCAAACCACTCCATCCCACAAAGGTGTCTCTAGCCTTATGGGACCCACACCCACAAAGGTGTCTCTAGCCTTACAGGACCAAGGGAGCCTGAGAAAGAGAGAGTCTCAAGACTAAGGAATCAGGATTTGTTAAGACACAAAGGAAAATTGAGAAAATCTCCAAAGTCAATATGAATGGCATAGCAAACAATTACCAAGTATCACCCAATGCCAACAGGAGAACAAAAGCACCATGAGACTGACCCATGGCAGCTTTTCTGAGT
This sequence comes from Lynx rufus, assembly GCF_022079265.1. Classification (NCBI taxonomy): domain Eukaryota; kingdom Metazoa; phylum Chordata; class Mammalia; order Carnivora; family Felidae; genus Lynx; species Lynx rufus. Next base: position 23,022,640 of record NW_025814830.1, on the reverse strand, counting down.
AGATACGTCTGCTTCACACCACACCTTTCCTCAGTTTGACTTTACCCCCTCTGATGGTTAATTTTATGTGCACTGGGTACCCAGATACTTGAATAAACATTATTCCAGGTGAGTCTGTGAGAGTGCTTCCAGATGAGATTTGTATTTGAATCAGTAGATTGCATAAAGCAGATTGCCATTGCCAGTATGGCTGGGTCTCATCCAATCTGTTGAGTGCCTGAATAGAGCAAAAGGAGAAGGAAGAATTTGCCCTGCCTGGCCACTTGACCTTTGGTTTTCCCTTGCATTTGCTCCAGGGCTGACACTATTGGCTTCCCCAGTTCTCAGGCCTTCGGGCTTGAATTGATATTATACCACTGGCTTTCCTGGGCCTCCAGCTCGCAAGCAGCAGATCATGGAGCTTTTCAGCTACCATAACTATGCAAGCTAATTCCTTATAATAAATATTTTTAGTCTGTTGGTTCTGTTTCTCTGGATAACCCTGACTAATACGCTCCTCACTCCAGGATGACATTGATCTAGATCTGGAAAATATTTTTATTCTTTGGGTTGTGATATTCTTATCTCCTATAGAGGTTTAAAATTGAGTAATTTAAGGTCTATGAACAATGGTTAACCAGCTATTAATATTTCAAAAGGAAATAACACTTTGAAGACAACCACCTCAAGAGACAGTATTGTATGAATTCCCTTTATATTTATGGAAAACCCCACCAAGTTCTTCTGCCTTCCTTTTGGTTTTGGGAAATGATGGGTGCTAGTTAAGCAGTTTTCTAAAGTTGCATACATTGCCAATGTTCAAAGAACTGGAAAAAAAGTAAAACATACTGACATTAAGTTTTATTATCAGATAATCTGATATTGCAGGAGAAACCATCCCTCTAGATCATTATGTGATATTCCTAACTTTAAAATACATTCAACTACAGGTGATATGTTCAATCCTGAAAGAGGTTACTTGATTACCTTATTTGAAGAAATAAAATATGACTGAGTGCCAGATTCATTCCATTATGTGTAGCAAAATCTGCTACACATGATTCGGGGTCCTGGAGTCTTTGGGTGAATGATGGTAGTTTTAGTTTTCTGGTTTTTGGATTTGGGATCTTAAAAAAAATGGGGGCACTCATTTGGTTAAGCATCTGACTTCGGCTCAGGTCATGATCTCACAGTTCATGAGTTCGAGCCCCGCATCAGGCTCTGTGCTGACAGTTCAGAGCCTGGAGCCTGCTTCGGATTCTGTGTTTCCCTTTCTCTCTGCCCCTCCCCTACTCATTCTCTCTCTCTCTCTCTCTCTCTCTCTCAAATAAATAAACTTTTAAAAAATAATAAAAATTTTTTAAAAATTAACATCAAAGGGTCATGAAGAGATAGTAGAGGGGAAAGAAGGGAACAGTAAAAAGAAAGCAACAGAACTCTAACCTGAGTCCCTTCTCCTCCTATAAAAGTGCTTATATGAGTCTCAGATGAGTCCTAGGATGCTGTGAAAGGGCACAGTTCAGACGGTGAGGGTTCAGTGACAGGTAAATTGAGAGAGAGGGGCAGAGAGAACAATGAAGATTTTTCAGACTAGACCAGGGCTGCTTGGCCTCCAGACACCCACCACCCCCCCTCCAGAAGCCATCTTTGAAGTGACAGTAGCTTGTTCTGTAAAGGTTCCTCTTCCACCTGCTGACCATGAGCAGTTGCTGACCAGCTGAAAGAAGGGTCTCAGGTCACTTTAATCTATGTACTACACACCGATCAATAACACGGAGTTACGCCCCCCAACCACAAATGTATAACTCAATCAGTGCTGTGAAGGTGGGAGCAGAATTTGCCCCCGAAACCCTGCTGTGAACAGCAGAAAATGTGGGTGATTTCATTATCTGAGATTGCTTTGTCATATTTCTGCTGAACCAAAGGATAACTGAAATGAACATTAATAATTCAGCACCACAGCCAGGGTTGCAGAACCTCTGGGCCCTGGCCGTCCCAGGCTTGGGCTCCTCCAGTGTTTGGCTCTGGAAACAGTCTGGACCCCCACAGCCATGAGTAGCTCCAAAGACAGGGTCTGTGCCATTTCCCAAGGTTAGTCAAATCTGAGGGGGTTGTGTGACCCCCAAGGGAGAAGAAGTCCTTGTGCAGCAGAAATGAGTGGATCCCCCAAACCCAACCTATGGTCAGACCCCCTGGGTAGTGTCTGAGAGCTTGGGGAATGGAGGTCTCTCCCACTCCAGAATTTGCTTGTTTCTTTTGATGCCTTTTCCTTCTGAGCCTTGGGTTTTCTTTTGACCCAAGGGACAGGTTGGGGGAAGTATTGAACAGAACTTCCTTCCCATCTACCTCCACTTCAGATTTCTCCTCCCCCAACCCACTTTCTCCTTTTTCTTCTCTCTCTCTCCCTGTCTCTCCCTCTGCCCCCCATCTTTTCTGCTTTACTCCATTTGCTGTCCCTCTTATTTTAATAGAATTCTAGCATGCCAAAGCAAAAATGCCTTAGGGGCTCCTGGCACCAAGGGTAGCAAACTCAGATGCCCTTGGGGACCAAGCAGGTCACATAAACATGTAAAGCAGGCAAGGCATCAAGTACTACTGTGGACAGGGGGAGAGCATGTGTCCCATACCTAAATGCACACAAGTTTCATATTTTAAAAATCCAAATGCTGGAAACAGAACACATTAAGTACCTGAAGGCACCGTGAGTCCCCAGTTTGTGACCCAGTCTAGGCTGGTTCCCTTCTTTATGGAGAATGAAATCAATAATCAGAGGAAGAGAAGTAATTGACTTGGGTCATGCAGAATGCAGAGTCTCCCAACTTCCAGGCTATGGATTCTCCCAGAACACACAAGTTCTTTTCCTCCACATACCTTTCTATGCAGTTAGTAATTCACTGACTTATTTCCACATTCAGCACTGACTCACTCTTGCCCCAGGCATCAGGAACACAGATGAACCAACATACCATGTTCCCCCAGGACCATTGGTGTAACTATGGGAGGTGGTGTTCAGTGTGACCAGGTCTGGGCAGGATCACAGGCCTTCTTCCTGGGATTCCAGAGGCACTGGAGACCTCTTTCAGGCTTTTTGGGACACCCTCCCTTTTGACCTTGGACTGTCACTTGGAAATCTCAGGTTCTCATGTACTGGGTAACTAGTTAAAGCAGATATCACCATCAAAACATCCACCTGAGCAGGTGAACACACCCTGATCCGACTGAGAATGGCCTTGGCATCTGGTTAGCCAGAATGACTCCCTTCCTCTCTGCCCAGGAGCAGGAGTGGATGAAATTCTCTGGTTCACCCACTGCCTTCTGGAATAGGGGCTCAGACAGCCACAAGCTCACTGCCAGAATGAAAATCATGGTGTGCCCTCAATAAGGCAGGAATAAACCTGAGTCCAGACTAGAAAGCCTACAGTCCAGGTCTTTATTTCTCAGCAGTCTGTAAGCTTCCAGGGATGTGTTTGTCCTGGGTGGGCCATAGGTACTTGGAAAATGTACAACCTCACTCACTCGGACATTCACTCAACAAGCATCGGCCAAGGGCTTCCTGCATTCTAGGTCCAGAAATGGGTGAGATACAGCCTTTACTTCAAGCAGCCACCATCCTGATGGAGAGATGGTAGACATCACCACTCTTTCTGGGGACCAGGATGAGATGACCAGGACCCATACAAACTGGGGGTCTTCTTCCGTGCTTCCTGTCTCCCTGCTTCAGGCTCCCCCTGACCTCTGGCCTCCTTTTCCAATTTTGCTAATGCCATTTCAGAGTCTCAGAGAACCTCTTAGTCCTCTTCAAATGCTCACCCTGTAAGTCTCACCAGAATCCCTGGAGGAATATCAGGCTGCTAGTCCTAACTCACAGATGAGGACACTGAAGTCTGGAAAGGAGAATGATATACCCAAGTCACAGGGGTAAGCAACAGCCCTTGGATGAGACCCTAGTTTCTCCTAATATCCATGGACAATGTAAAGGGGGTGTTCTAGAAGGGGACAGCAACCCAGGGACACAGGTACATCCTCATCTCTGTGAAAAACTTATGAGTTTGAGACAAAGATCACCTCTGGAGGGGAGGCCTGTATTCTATCATCAGAGCCTTGGCAATAGGCAAACATTCAGGGGAAGATCTGTTAAAGCCACAATAATCTCTAACACTTATGGAGTATTTACTGATTATTTAGTATTTACTAAGTACTACATACTGAGTTCTAAGAGATTTACATTTAATTTTTATAATGACCCTACGGAGATAGGTATGATTTTCACCCTATTTTGTAATTCCGAAACTGAGATACCGAGAAGGTGTCTCAGGAGGGACATGAGTGACCAAAGCAAGGAATACAGCTCCAAAGATCATCCTCCTAACTGCTCTAGCATGTGGTTTTTCCCAAGCGTTCCTTTCCATTTTAAAGAAGGAGGAGTATTGATGGATGAGGAAAAGAGGGAGAGGTCATGGATTAGCAAATGCCAAACAACTGAGCGGGGAGCATTCGAATCCCTGTCAGCACGAAAACCCAAGAAGGCAGATCACATCTGCCTCTGTAGAATGGCATGGTGGACATTGGTCCAATCGGAGAGGCCTTCATCAGAAGAGAAAAATAAAGAAACAGAGATTCCATACAACTGAGTGAAGTGGTTCTCTTTCAGCAAACCTCAAAAACAAGCTCCAGAAACTCCCATAATCTCTCCCTGTCAGTATTCCATGGACTATCCAACCTGCCGCCACCATGCCTCACCATCAGAGATGTACACCTGTGGTTAAGGTGCCTGTTGACATATACTCTAGCTCAGTACAGGTACATGTGTCAGTTGTACAGTTCTCTATTGCTATACAATAAATTACCACAAATTTAGTAGCTTTAAAAAGACACACATTTCTTATCTCACAGTTTCTATGGGTCAAGAATCTGGGCACAGCTTAGCAGGGTCCTCTGTTCAGGGTCTCACAAGTCTATAGTCAAGATGTTGTCCATGGGTAGGATCTCATTTGGAAGCTCAGCTGGGGAAGGATCCACTTCCAAACTCAAACGGTTATTGTTAGGCTTCAGTTCTCTGTGGGTTGTTGGACTGGGAGCTTATATTTGCTGCTGAGTATTATCCAGAAACCATCCTCAGTTCCTTGTCCAATGGGCTTCTTCAACATGACATCTTGTTCTACCAAAAGTTTGCCAGCTGAGAAAGCAACAGAGAGAGTCTTCTAGTCAGACAGAAGTTACAGCAATCTTTTCTAATCTAATCATGGAACTGGCATCCCCTCAACATTGGTTCTATTGGCTAGCAGTGACATACTCCAAGGAACAGGATTACACCAGCTGTGAATACCAGCAAGCAAGGATCATTAGGGCCATCTTAATAGCTACTTACTACATAAGTCATTACTACATTAGTATGAATTAGTTTTTAGCTCTTTGCAGCAAAATGGTTAGGTGATAGCAAGGAGATTTTTTTAAAAGAGGGAGGAGGGATAATTTTGGAGTCTAGACTCTACCCTAGCAGGGTAGTTCTGGTGAACAAGCTGTGAACAAGTTAATAAACCAAATGTGGGCTTCCCAGAGCCTTGCATCCCCATTTGTAGACAGGTGGAGACAGAAAGAACTGGACCAGTACATGTGGTTTTTCTCCATTTGTTTCTGGGCCATGGCTTTGCCACTAAGTGATAACTGAATGTCCCATAGTGGTAAAGCTGGCACTAAGCCTGTGTTGTCCCATTGTCCCAGTCACCAAAGCATCCATACTCTCCTATGGCCTAAAGGACACCCAACTCTAGTTTCCTGTGCATGTTGCCTCTGAATATTGTGCCACAAATTTTGAGTTATTCCCAGGCCTAGACTGTAGGGATTAGCCTTATTGCTTGCAGTTTCAACATTGTGGCTCTCTGTATTTCCAAAGCCACAGCATTCTCCCTGGAGAGGTTATATAAAGGAACACTTACTTTATTAAAAAGACCTCTGATGGAAACACATCATTATCTAAGATTGGTTTAACAAAGGCTTAATAAAGACAACAATGAGAAGATATTAACTCATTTGGTTCATGTTTTAGAAACTGACAGATCTAAGAGGTAGAGCTTTTTTTCAACCACAGTGATGGATCAAATCTTTTTGCATTGGAAATGGCTAATGTGCTGATGCTCCAGAAATCTGCTAAAGCCAAGAATACATTGAACCTGTTTTAATGCATGAACCACCTCCCCACACGCAAAGCTCACCACCACCCAAGCCAGACCCTTCAGAGGCTGAGACATGTTGCATATGAAGCAAGGATTCTATTTCATTCTCCTTACATAGCAACTTACCACTCTCATCCATTTATTTTAAGCAAATTATTCAGCCAAGTTGACAAGCATGAAAAAAACATGACCTACCCTGGGCTTTTCAAAAGAGATTTTCTCCTAAATATGATTCATTGTGCTCTGATCTCTCACTGTATTTTTATCAAATGTTCCATGCCAGCTCTTAAAAGGACACTGTCAACTCTGCTGGTTATGGCTGATTTCTTTGACTCTATTGTCAGATGAATCCCTTATCAACTTGCAATAGAAAATTCCACCTTCCAGAAGCTCTGGGAGATGCCCAAAGGAGCCTCTGGGAGTCTGGAGACAGACTATAAAAACATTTAGTCACAAACATGTATAAAATAACCATGATACACCAGGTTCCATTCTAAGTGTAATTGTACCAACTATTAAAAGGACATTTATTTTCCCCCCACCTTACAGAATTATATTATAGAAAAGGAGACAGACTATAAACATATAAAGAATTAAATGAATAAAATAATGTTGGACATTGAACTCTATGAAGAAAATAAAACAGGGTGATGCACATAGTGACTGGGTAGAGGGGACTGGGAATGCAGAGTCTTCCCCAGGAAGCATCATTTGAGTGGAATTCTAAGTGAAGAGGAGTGAGCCAAACAAGGTTCTAGGGAAATAGCATTTCAGCAGGAAGAACAGTGGCTCTCCATCTTCCCTGTTGTGGATGCCACCAATCAAGCTGGTCAAGTTTCTGCCATTATAGATCGTGTAACAGAAAGATTAGATCTTCCCATGACCAGAGAAAAGGGGAAAGATCTAGAAGGGAAGATCCTGGGATGGGGGTATGTAGTCTCTGCAGGAAGCATCAAGGATGCTACCATCAGGGAATACTCTGCCTTGTTTACTATTACTTTCCCAGAATCTAGCTCAGAGTATGGCACAAAGTAGATACTCTGTATAGTTGGTTAAATAAGAAAATGAATGGTCAACAGGAGGAAAGACGCTTAGGAGAACACAATTACCTAACCAAAAGGTCATAATTAATGATCCTTAATATGCAGGGCCAACAGGCATCTTGTCATACCTTGCTTCTTGATAATAATTATTAACTATCATTCATTAAGCATTTAAAACACTCAATGCATTCACTGAGCACTATGGTAAGCAATTTGTATGTATTAACTCTTTTAATCCTCCCCAAACTCTTTGGGAAAGGTATTATTTCCTTGTTACACATGAAGACATTGAATCACATTGATCCAGCACAAATATTCTTCACTTCTAAGTAGATATGGGAAATTATGGAGGATAAAATCTGGGAAATTTCATGACAATCCTGTATCCCACCCAACATGACTCCATAATACGAGAAGTCTTAGGAGAATTTGCTTTCAATGGCTTGTGGTATTTATAGCCCTGGGTTGATGATTCTGGGACTTTTTTTAGGTTCTTTGCACCTCCTTTATTCATTCAATTCATTCAAATACATTCAATTCATTCAAATACATTTATTGAGTACCTACTGTGGGTTAGTCACTATACTATATATAATATATAGTATATATAGTATACTATACTATAGTATATATAGTATATAGTATATATAGTATATAGTGTGTGTGTATATATATATATATATATATAGATATATATATAGTGTATCTATCTATCTATATATATATACTATATAGATAGATAGATATACTATGTATATAAAACAGATAAAAGAGTCTAGAACTGTTGGCATCCCACCAAGAAATAATCCTTGACATGTGGAACAAGAAGAATACAGCAGAGAGACTAGCAAAACAATAATTCCTGTCTATTTTCTGCTCAATCCCCATTTCCATGGTCTAGGTACTTCTAAAACATATGCCAATCTCCTAACCACGAGAACATGGCAGGGAGACAAGTGGGTAAGAAACAGCAGTGAGGAGCATTGAACACAAATATCATAAGACAAAAATCAAGGTCTTAGCCAGCACCAGGGCTGGCCCCTTTGTCCATAGGAGGTAGGATACTCCAGTAGTCAATCTCTGTGGCCAAAGTTGGTGACTAGACTCTATAACTGGTTTTTGGAACAGTTCAGGTTCAAAGCATTCTTACCCCCTTTGCAACCATGCGAACCTAAAGCATCCCTTTGTTCCATCCTCCAGCCACTTTCCATCACATTCTGTCCCAACCCATTTCCTGGGCCACACATCAGCCTTCCTTCTCCCAACTTGTGTCATCTCCGTGTTGCCATTGGATGCTTCTCTTTTGGATCATAATAGCAGGAAAAGGAGGACTTCTTCCCCAGTAGGGTAGAGGAAGAAAAGTGTTACCTATCTGACAAAAATCAGCTCTCTTGGAAGTAGAGATGGTGGACACTGGGCTGGAACAAAGTGGCTGGTAGCTTTCTCTTTAGGCATCTCTCCAGTTCTTGGGTAAGCTTTGCTTCATGGAAATAAGTCAGGCAGAGAAAGACAAATACCATATATTTTCACTCTTATATGGATCCTAAGAAACTTTACAGAAGACCATGGGGGAGGGGAAGGAAAAAAAAAGAGAGGGAGGGAGCCAAACCATAAGAGACTCTTTAGAACTGAGAATAAACTGAGGGTTGATGGGGGGTGGGGGTGGAGGCAGGGGAAAGTGGATGATAGGCATTGAGGAGGGCACCTGTTGGGATGAACACTGGGTGTTGTATGAAAACCAATTTGACAATAAATTTCATATTAAAAAAAAAGAAACCAGGTAAAATCCCTTGCTTTATACTGAGCCAAAAGCACAATGTATATTTTCATTGTGCTGGGTATGTGCCCTTTCACAGAGGACTTTCACACCTACCTCTGGCAAAGAAAAACGCTGCCACTCACCAGTTTCTGCCATCAGTTTTTATGCTGTCTCAACTCCTCTGGCTTTTAATCCTCCAACTATTCAAACACATACCTAAATACAGCACTTTAGAGTATCTAATCCTATTAACCTGTCAGCACCACCTGTTAGCTGGTTGATCTTGGGTAAGTTTCTAAACCCTTCTGGGCATCATTTCTCTGTCTGTAAAATGGGAATAATAATACTTCAAGTTCTTGTGAGTATGTGCAAAGCTCTTCACATAGTTCCTGGCATGTTGGAGGCATGCAATCGGTGGTTCTCAACCCTGGGTGTTCATTAGAATCACCAGGCAGCTTTTAAAAATATTGATGTCTGAACCCTAACTCAGACCCATGAAATTGTAACCTCTCAGGGTGGGAGCCTGGGCATCAGTACTTTTTAGGACTCCCTAGGTGATTCTAATTTGCAGCTAGAAAGACAGCCACTACGCTAGATAAATGGTAGCTATTAACGTTGTTGCTGCTGCTGTTTTTAATCCACATTGTCCAAATGCAAACCTAAAGCTACAAGACATCTAAGAAAAAAAAGCACTTGCTTGTATCTGAAAATGGTGGAGTGCTTGTGGTTCTCAGCCAAGCCCCTATCATCTTTCAGCAGGAACTAAATGAACCTCAGAAGTCCATAGCCCATGGCACAGTGTCTTAGGTAAAAGGCACCTAATCAAAAATTTCAGGGATAATTGGCAAATTGGCTCTTCATAAGAGGGAAGTAATCTGAATTAAGCACCATGAGTTAGCGAGGAGAGGTGCCTATGGCTCTGGGCTCTGGGCATATGCCACATCTGCATAAATGAGTCAGTGTCAGGGACACAGGCTCCCTCCCCCTGTGACCCTGCAGCACCACTTCATATCTGAGATCAGTGGTTGAAGGCATTCAGAGAAGGGAGCCCATTTGGCAAATTTGAATTCCAAAGCCATAGCTGTTTGATCTGGAGTAAGAACCTTGGCACCCTCACAAACCCAAACAGGCAAAAATGTGAGAGTGAATCCTGGGAAACAAAACAGGCTCATGTTCCATTTGTGGTCTGACTGGAACAAGCTGCCCATTTTGTAACATTGCTGCCTTGTGGTGGAATTTATGACATCAATGTCTTCAAAGGCAATTTTTTACAAAGGCGGGGGTAAGAAATTTTAAAAAGAAATAATTTCCTTTCCCCGTGTCCCTATACCTGAATTGGAGTCAAAGCTCTCATTATTTCATTAGCTGGTCTCATTCCCTCGATGGCAACTGGGTTCATGAGCATTTGATTTAAGCTGCAATTAAAAGCCCCAATCACAGAAATACATTTTCAGAAGATAATTGGGTGCATCATGCCAGCTTGTTGGCCTGTTAGCCATCTCTAATTGTTGGCCAGTAAATTAAAAGCAAGTACAAGTAAATAGTTCATCCAAAGACACATCAAATAGAAGGAAGTCATGTTCCCATTGATCAAGGACTTGACCTCTGCCCTGACCAGGACTTTTGCCTTTGCTCAGAACTACAAATCCATCACTCTGGTCTAAGAAATCTATGAGGGTGGCAGGGCATTGTCACTGTTTTGCATTATATTATAAAGAGCTCTTAAGAGAATGGTTTCTATCTTGCTTTTCTCCTTCAACATCTTGCTTTTCTCCTTCAACACCCTGCTTTTTTTTCCTTGCCCCTAAAATGAGTCATACAGAAGTCTTTATTTTTCCATCTTTCTCCCCACCCTCCTCTCATATAAGCCCACAGTAGTAGTTTGAGCTAAAGAAAGGGTTTTTTTTCCCCCTGGAGGAATGGCAGAGTGGTCAAAATATAGACTAGGTTTCCTCTGCAGGTTACAAGTTGAGTTCCTCTTTCTTGGGGGAGTGGTACCTTGTGTGGTACTTCAGGCAGTAGAGAAACATCAAGGATTAGATGGGGGGATTATAATATATCAAAGGAAGGTGACTAATCTTTACTATTCTCCTAGAAAAGTTGCACCCTGGTTTTTCTGTAGGAAAGCTCCTGTTCCCCTCTCAGCCTGTAGAGGTTGGGAGTTATGGTAGATCCTAATACTGTTTGCAAGTACTCACCCACCTTTCTTTCCATGGGAAGAGCATACCTCCCAGCCGCAATGGTACCATCTTAGCCATGTGACTGACTTTGGTCAATATAAATGATCATGACATATCACATCTGAACGGAAGCTTCAAATTGATCGTATGGTTCAGCTCAGTTTTCTGCTCTTCCCCTCTGCCTCAAAAAAAATGGTCTTATACATACAGGGGCTGTCTCTGCAGCCTGAATGAGAAGACATGGTGGGGGCTCACAACAACCAAGAAGAACCACACAGCAGTTGCAGCCAACCCACAGCCACCAACATTTAACAAGAGAGGGAAATGCTTAGCAAAGCCAGTGTGGTGTGGTACACCTTCTCCTGGGGGCCTAAGAGAGAAAGCGGAAACCTTCCCCCACAGTATGAAGCTAGTTCAAACAAGATGGAGTTACTGCTCTTTACTTGCCACAACAAAGCTAGAAAATAAGGCCCAGATGTCTAGAAAAAACAACCTAACATACAGAGAGGCCAGACCTATGGCACCACTTGAGCTTGGAACGAACTACTTTGCAAGCGGATGGATCCTTCCCTGGACATTTCAGTTATGAGAGTCAGATTCCTCTTTGCTCAGGTTTGTTTGCATTGGTTTTTCTGTCACTTGCAACTAAAAGAATTCTCAATGAAACAGATTCAAAATCTGAAGTTCTTATTCTCCCAGACCTTCCCCATTACTCCCTCAAGAGATGAAGGAGGCCAGACATCAGGAGCAAAGGTACTGTTGCTTTTTAGACAGAAAAGCTCCTGAGGACCTGAAAACTTACAAATGTTAGAATAAGCCCTGCTTTGGAGCTATCTACTGACCAGAATGGATTCCAGAAGACCGAGCTGGAGAAAAGACTTTATAAAAGCCCAAAGGGGACTTGATATTTCACCTGTAGCCTTGGAACTGCACGCTGAAGCCTTCCCCTCAGCCAACATCATAAATCATCATAGCAACCAACATTAGCCAGTAAGAGACTCAGCTAGGCTTATGATAGACTTTTATTTCTAAAAGCATCGATGACAATTTGATTTAGATGATTAATTTCTTCACCAATAGCCATTTCTTCCTGATTTAAGTCAGAAACTAAATAATACAAACTGACTAAAATATCATTGCAGAATCAATAAAACATCCTCAACAGATAATTATGGCATTAATGCACTTATTCTCTGGTTGGTGCATCAATCATAGTTAATGGGGATAAGTTGAAATGACTTTAATTAAAGGCATTTAGATTCTGTTGCCCTGAATCATAGAATGCTGAAGCATAGGGCCCTAAGAACTAAGAGACCAAGAGTTTGCATACTCAAGGTTAGCTGAAACCCCGCGGATCTTTAGAAGTGCTGTTCAGACCACTGTAGGAAATGGGGAGACAGAGAGCTGATTGTCAGGGGCACCAGGTTTTCCAATCTCACTTCAAACAGAACATGTCTGAATATGAATTGATTTTAAAATGGGTTAGGCTACAATAGGAATAGGAAGAAGATAAAGAGGAGAACAAATAAAAGAACAGAGAAAGAAGCTAAGTTTAAAACCTATGGATTTCATCCAATTTCCTCATTCTTCCAATGGGGAAACTGAGGCTCAGAAGGTGGGAAAGATTTGCCCCATGTCACACAAATGCTGTACAAAACAGAGCCTGTATTGAAATCTCGACATTCTGACTCCTAAACTAAAGCTTTCTAATTGCATCAGCTTTACACATTTTAGATTTTTAAAATAAATATTTACTTCATAGTGGCAAGGAGAATTTGGGTCAGTCTGTCTGAAAAAAAAAATCACAAAGGACTCCTACTTTTGGTCCCTACTTCTAACCAGTTCCACATGACATCCATTAATCATGGCCCAAGATTTCAGCCAAAATGTTCTGTTCAATACTTTTCCCATGTTAGCTAGAGTCCATACCAAACAATTCTTGGTGGGGAAAGCTCCAGCCTACATTGGTGACTGATTCTGTTTTTAGTCATGTTTTATTTGTTGATATACCAATTACTAAGCATGAAATACACAAAACTTTCAGGAGAATATATGCCTTCATAGTCTAGGAAATAAGGTGAAATCAATAGACCAACCATCACAATATAGGGTTCAATTTGTGTTACTCACCTGTCAGAATGGAAGCAACATTAGGCAAGGATGCCCTCTGTCATTCACTATATATTTCTGTTGCCTTACCTGATACCTAGTAGATGAACACATAGTAGGTGCTCAATAACTGTTTGTTGGGTACTTTAAAATAGCAATAGTAAAACATCATACTTATTATGTACCAGAATCTATTGGAAGCCCACATGTCATGAAGCATTTAATTCTTACCACAACCTATGAAGTGATTATATATTATTATATCCCATTTTCTAGCTAAGGCACAGAAGAGTTAAGAATACTGTCCAAGGTCGCACAGCAACTAAGTGATGGAACTGGTGTTTTATTCTAAGCCATTTCCAAAGACTTATCCCTTAACCATATTCTTTAAAATTTTTTTAATGTTTATTTTTAAGAGAAAGAAACAGAGTGTGAGTGGGGGAGGGGCAGAGAGAGAGAGACACAGAAACCAAAGCAGGCTCTAGGCTCTGAGCTGTCAGCACAGAGCCTGATGCAGGGCTCGAACCCACGAACCATGAGGTTATGACCTGAGCTGAAGTCGGACACCTAACTGACTCAGCCACCTACGCGCCCTTCCCCCCTTAATCATATTCTTAATACCCCTGAAATGTCTTAGGAGCTCAGAGGAGGAAGTGATCACTTCTAGAAAGAGATCCAGGAAAACTTCGTGGAAGAAGTGGAAACTAATCTATGTTTTAACAAATGGATAGAATCTGGACTTAAGTTTATAGAAAGGAACATTTCCTTTTCCAAGGAAAGCAAATAGAATGAGTAGAAGTATGGCAAGGAGAAACCATGGGCATATATAAAAGGGAAGTTCAATTAGGCTGGAGCATGTTCTATATAAAGGAAGCATGAGGAAATGTGGCCAAAGAAAAGGATCTGGGCCAACTATAAGGATGCAACAGAGCACTGGTGAAATGACCTGATTAGAGCTTAGTTTGGGACAAACTTTCTCCCAGGCCCAGCTTATATGTCAGAAAGTAGGGGTGGGTTGACAAAGGAAGACAAAACCTTAAAGGCCAAGTATAGGCCTCCAAAACAAATAGATCAGAGTTAGATGCTGGACCCAGATCCTAGACAACATACCATAGCTGATGCCATTGCTCAAGCAAGTAGCTTGATCAGTTTCACTCCTTACTGACTTAGCCTGACTCTCTTGGCTTAAAAGTGACTTTAGATTTGACTGTAATAACAATGCATTGTCATTGAATTTCCATCATCATGCACCAAACACCTTCTACTTGCTTAATCATGAATCCAAATGCTGATTCTATTGACAACACCTCTCTCCCCAAAGGACCCATGTGTTTCAAGTCTAGATATAAACATGCATTCAGATACCTGGATCTTTTGGAAATCTCCTCAACTGAAACCCATAAATGCTTCAGATTCCTAGGTTCCTATTGGAGAATGCACACAGCCTAAATTTTAGCAAATACATTGAGGCCACATATAGCGTAAAAAAGAGACAAACAAACAAACAAACCAAAAAAAAAAAAAAAAGAAAAGAAACACGCGCGCGCACGCACATACACACACACACACACACTTTTGACTCTGCAAAAGTATCTTTGCCAATCAATTTTAAAATAATTGGTAGCTAAGCCTATAATTTCTGGAGACTTAAAATCCATGATTGTATTTAGCAGTCCTGGTCACCACACTGATTCCATTGCCCTTGACTTTAGACTATACCCAGTTCACTCCAACTAGTGCAGTACTGGCAAAATTGTGTAGGAACAATGAAATGGAGATGGGAAAAAAGCCTTTTTGAGATGACTTTAAGATAACTGTCTATCCATTCATCAGTTGATGGACATTTAGGCTCTTTCCATAATTTGGCTATTGTTGAGAGTGCTGCTATAAACATTGGGGTACAAGTGCCCCTATGCATCAGTACTCCTGTATCCCTTGGGTAAATTCTTAGCAGTGCTATTGCTGGGTCATAGGGTAGGTCTATTTTTAATTTTTTGAGGAACCTCCTAACAGAAACCCATGGGGGAGGGGAAAGAAAAAAAAAGATGTTAGAGTGGAAGAGAGCCAAAGCATAAGAGACTCTTAAAAACTGAGAACAGGGGCGCCTGGGTGGCGCAGTCGGTTAAGCGTCCGACTTCAGCCAGGTCACGATCTCGCGGTCCCTGAGTTCGAGCCCCGCGTCGGGCTCTGGGCTGATGGCTCAGAGCCTGGAGCCTGTTTCTGATTCTGTGTCTCCCTCTCTCTCTGCCCCTCCCCCGTTCATGCTCTGTCTCTCTCTGTCCCAAAAATGAATAAACGTTGAAAAAAAAAATTAAAAAAAAAAAAAAACTGAGAACAAACTGAGGGTTGATGGGGGGTGGGAGGGAGGGGAGGGTGGGTGATGGGTATCGAGGAGGGCACCTTTTGGGATGAGCACTGGGTGTTGTATGGAAACCAATTTGACAATAAACTTCATATATTGAAAAAAAACTGAGAGGGGCGCCTGGGTGGCTCAGTGGGTTGAGCGACCGACTTCGGCTCAGGTCATGATCTCACGGTTTGTGAGTTCGAGCCCCGCGTCAGGCTCTGTGCTGACAGCTCAGAGCCTGGAGCCTGCTTCTGATTCTGCGTCTCCCTCTCTCTCTGACCCTCGTGCTCTGTCTCTCTCTGCCTCAGAAATAAACATTAAAAAAAAAATAAAAAAAAAAACAAACAGAACAAACTGAGGGTTGATGGGGGGTGGGAGGGAGGGGAGGGGGAAGGTGGGTGATGGGTATCGAGGAGGGCACCTTTTGGGAGGAGCACTGGGTGTTGTATGGAAACCAATTTGACAATAAACTTCATATATTGAAAAAAAAGATAACTGGCTATCAGGTTGATGGGAGAAAATCATGAAGCTAAGGGATCTAAACTTCAGTTGAAGTTTATAAAAATCTTAGTTGTATAAGCAAGTCCAATTGAGACAAGCTCAGCACAACTGCCAACAAACTCTGTGAAGCTTTAGGTTCACCCTGCTGATGGAGGGTCTGAAATACCCTTCTGTCAATTGATTGCACTGAGATCTTGCTTTTTCCCTCTCCTTGTATTGATAATCTGTGTAATGTGATTTTGCAATTTCTCTCATTAGAAGGCAAAGTCTGTTTCTTCATCCCTTAAATCTGAGCTGGTCTTGTGACAAAGGGTGAAGCCAGAAAGGTGTCTAGGACTCCAAATTTAAGGAGGCACTTGCTATCAGGGTCATGTGAGTATTACCTATAGTGAGTGCCTCTTTAAAAGTTATGTCCCAGGTGCCTTGCTTCCCTCACCCTGGTCTCAGTCCTAGTTGAGACTTGTTTTGGCCAGTAGAATGTGGCAGAAGTGACATCATGCCAATTCTGAGCCTTGGCCTCAACTTGGAAACTGCCATTGCCACAAGAGCAAGCCTGGGCCAACCTGCTCTGCTCTCACCCTGGGAGAGTGAGAGACACATGAAGGTGAGACACACTATCTCAGCTGAGGTTATCCTGAACTGGCTAGCCCCCAACTGTTCTGCTGACTGACCATAAAGCATGAGCAAGCCCAGTGGAGATCAGCTCAGCCCAGCCCAGCCCAGGAGAACTGCCAACAGACCTACAGACTCATGTGAAATAATAAATGGTCATTGTTTCAAGATGTTTTGTGGTGGTTTGCTCTTCAGTGGTAGATAACTAATACACCTTCTTACCTTTCCATTCATTACACCATAGGTGTTTTCTTCTCCTAAGGAGCTTGTGAAAACTTAATAAGCAAATGACTCTGGATTCAGTGGTATGTATGAAGACAAATTTAGAAGACACTGGAGTTCCCAGGATGTCAAGTAAGAGAGTTCTTCCGGCTCTAACTTGCCGGTAATGTCAAACAAATCTCTTTCCATCTCTGGGACTTGAAACCCCGTTCTTAAAAATTAACAGTTTACTCCAGAGCAGTGGCATCTGAGTTTCTTTACTCATGACAGTTCTAGTTGAAGATTTCTGCCCAGTCTGAAGAATTGAAGGGTTCTGTGGCTCAACAACAAAGGTTGCTGTTATTGATTAGGATGTCCGCCATGATCAAAGACGGAGAGAAAGGTGGGGTGAGATGTATGAGCAGCACATATGCTCCACAGCTGTAAAACCAGTCTAGGTCTACTCTAAGCATCTCTCAGTGCTATAAATCTCTCATGCTCCCTGTTTAGAGGGGTTAATCTCACCAAACCAAACTAAGCTCCGAAGACCTCTTGCTACCACAGTCTTCCTTTATTTCTTGCCCTCTGCCCTTCAGCCTAAATCTAGCAGTTCTTTTAAGTTGTAAAACAAGGATGCAAAGCCTGAGACAGGCTGGGTTGCTGTCCTGGGACAGTGGACACTGTAGAGGTTCTGGACAGTTTTCGTCCAGTTTGACTCATCCCACCCAGTTGGCCTCGTTGTCTTGTCTTTAGAACTGGAAGGTATAGTGCTAAGCAGAAACACAACTCTGATTTCCATGCATTCAAATTGGGGGGTGGGGGAGGAGGTTTATTTCTACAATCATTATAGAAATCTACTTTCAAGAATACCTCTTCTGTGCAACACAGAACAGTCACATTAACAAGGTCATAAGTAGGGCCCTTGGAGTGAGGGTGCTCTCCAGAACTGACATCCTCACACCAGCTTTGGGCCACCTCCCTTGCCACCCCTCACCCAGACCCATACACACCCACTTGCTCAGTTGGACAGTGAATCTCCACTTACATAAAGACTCAAGGCTTTAGGTCTTAAAGTTCTGGATGGCCTCATTCACTAGAGAAGCTTAAAAATAGTCTTTGCATATGGAAATCTCTTCACAGCTTACAAATTGCTTTCACAACCTTAATTTCATTTGAGCCTCAAAACAGCCCTGTGATGAGAAAACTGAGGTCCAGACAGGTTAGGTGATAAGCCTAAGGGCAAACCAAAGGTAAGAGGAAGAGCTAGGACCAGAATGCAGGTCTACTCATGAAGATCCTGTCCTTTGCATAGCACAGAATTGCCTTTTCGTATCCACCCACCCACTGTGGATAGATAACCACAACCAACAACATTGCCACACCACCACCTGCTCCACTAACAGCCAGGAAAACACACTTGTCAGCTCTCCATAACTTTGGTTTACCCATCTCCACCGTTTACCAAGCAAAGTGAGTTCCACAAATCTACCAGTGGTGCAAGTCTAGCTAAATTTCTTTTGACACAAGGGAGGCAGTACAGGAAAGTGACATGAGCATAAGCTTTTGAAGCAGGCAGACTTGAGCACATACCTTCCTGCCACTTCCTTATGGGTAATGTGAGCAAGTCACTTAACTTCTCTGACTCAGTGTTCCTTTCCATAAAATGGGAATAGCAATCCCCAAATCATAAGGTTTCTGCCTTCAGAAGAAATCATAAGAAATAAGTAATACATCTACGAACAAAATAATGGGCTTAAAAGGGTTTAACACAGTGGCTGATACATAGTGAACACAACAAATGGTGGTAGTAGTCACTAAATGATAGCAATAATAACAGTAATGCCTAGAAACTAAGCCAAACAAGCAGGGGCTAACCTGGTACTTCAGGAGGCCTGAGCATCTCTTTCCTGGTGTGTGACTACTCTCTAAAGGTCTTTCCAATTGTGGGAGCACCAGAGCACACACCCAACAAATATCCCCTTGCTCCATTCATCAGGCCTTATAAGAGCTGCATCAATGCTGGATTTATTGGGTGTAGGATCCAGGAAATACACTAGGGGAGGAGGGGCGGTTTGTCTAATCAGGTGTGTGATTAGTCATGCTAATGGCATTTATTATACTACAAGTAAAACTAATTTACAATAATCTAATCATCAACAAACAACTATGCGGAGAGAAGAAGCTGAGTTGTCGGATTTTCAAATATGGGCTCTTGGCTAAGAGTTTCAGTGTGACCCTCAGCTTCTGTAACTCTGGGGGAAATGATTGGAGCCAAGTCTCACTGCAAGAAAGATGAGTAACCTTTGCAGAGATGCTCTAGAACTAACAAAGTACCTACATGTGTGGAATCTCATTTGACTCCTGGGACAACCTTCCACAGTAGTGCATTTTTTCATGTGATTCAAGATGACAAACTGAGGTGAGGTGAGAAGGGGTGCTAGATAACTCAAAACCAGGACTTCTGATTCCAGATGTAGTGTCCTTCTTTCTAAACTAGTGGATCTCATTCAGAGGTGTGCATCAGAAGCTCTTGTGACATCTTACAAGGAAATACAAAGCTGAAACCCAGCATATTGTTATTATGATTCAGGAACGCTGGGATGAATGACAGGAACCTGATTCAGACACATACTCCAGGTGAAAAGAGAGGAGACAGCCCAGGATGGTTGGAGGACATGGATTAGAATCTTCTCTACGTGTATTGAAAGCTTGACTCCATCCTCTTTCCGACTATGTGACCTGGTTCAAGTTACTTAATCTCTCTGGGCCTCAGTTTTCTCATCTGCAAATGGGGATAATTATATCTACATCTTGAGAAAATATAACTCACATGAAAAATGTACGAAAGCAAACGAGAAAACAGGACTTAAACCCTAATAGCAGAGTACACAAATGTCAGTTACCCTCTGTTCCCTTGGATAACAGATATTTGAAACAAGAAGTCCAGGATGTGATAGATATTTCCTTTGTTACCAATAGCTATTGTTTTCCTGAATCAAACCTATTACAAAATGTTTTTAATTTAATGCTTTAAAAGAAAAAGAAAGTACAAAACAGCCTGCTCCCCAAGAACTGAGCGCTCAGCTTTTCCTGCCAAAAGATCAGCCACAAAGCCCAGGCGGTTCTCTTAACACCCAATTACTGCAGCAGCTGCCCCTGCAGCTTAAATGATACTGCCCGGCACAAACTCTTCCCCGAGCCAGGAGGAGAGCTCCAGTACTGTTTTCGATTTTGCTATCTGAGAAAAATAAAAGGGTCAAATAAATGGCATTCTCCTTATACTGGGGAGTCCCCAGGAAAAGAGAATCAGTGGTTTCCTTGTATCTGGGGTAAATGGCAGATATTCCAAATCTCTTTTCCTTCGGGGCTCAGGAAAAGCCCTTGTGATGTCTCCTCAACCTTAATCCAACTTGCTGAGGTTTCTGCTGTCCCCATTCATGGTTCTCCCTCCCCGGGTGATGATCTAGGCATGCCTATTGGTCACAGCCCAGGCAGCGCTCACAGCAGTGAAAGTGGAGACTTGCCACAAGAAGGCCTTGGCAGCTATGGCTCCTCTAACACAGGCATGGGGGCTTCTTCCCTTTCCAAACAAAGCCATTCTGACCTCTTAACCCATGTCTCTGTTGTCCTTATCCCCTGGCCAGACCAGTTCTCCAGATGGAAGGAGATGCTCAGAATCAGTCCAAAACCCCAGGAGCCCATGACTCAGCCCTCCCTGCCCTCTCAGAGCAGGTCAGAGAACTTTGTTACCAAATCTTAGGTGCTCTCATTTGGCTCTGGAGGAAAAACGCTGGCTTTGGCCAGCCTTGGGAATGCTTCAGCTGTCAAAGCAGAAAGCTTAATGAGCTGGTGATGGAGAGAAAAGTGCCCCATCTTTTTAAACCTGAGCTTAATCCTGGCTGCCTAATTGTACCCAGTTGTTGCAAGACTCTGTCCCAGCCTGGTCTTGAGTGTCCGGTGAGAGGGCCTGACTGGCTGGCCACATAGACACGGTGCAGGGAAGGCCAATTACTGGCCAAATTAGACCCCGGACTCAACACAGAGAAACCCATGTCAGCTGGCTAGGTGGCCCACAGATGCTGGCCCAAAACCCAGAAGTCCCATACAGGAAGCAGGCAGCTATGTTGGGCTGGGAGAAGTGCATTGCATGAAAAAAAAAAATTCTGCAGTTTTACCTAATTATGTAATTCCAGGTAGTTAAAAACATTTCTTTCTGAAGATTTCCCCTAAAAAAATTTAGATTTCTGTTTCTCTTACAAAATATAATTATACTAGGCCCCGTTCTGTGTTTGTGCTCTGCTAAAAGTCAGTAGCAGATGCTGCTGTGAAGGTAGTGTGTGAGTGCTAGCCCACCTCTGCCCCCACCACTCCCTACTGCAACCTCAATACAGGGGTCCTTTGTGTTTATCACACCCTTTTTTAATTTGAAAGAGAGAGAGAGGGAGAGAGCAAGTGGGGGCAGGGTCAGAGAGAGAGAGAATCTTAAGCAGGCTCCATGCTCAACATGGAGTCTGATGTAGGGCTCAATTCCATGACCTTGGGATCATGATCTGAGCCAAAACCAAGAGTCAGACACTCAACCAACTGAGCCATCCAGGTGCCCCAAGTGTTTGTCCTGTTGATGACTGTTTCCTGACTTGGGCTTTTGAGTTTTTTTCTTTTTATTCGTACAATGACAGGGTTAGCCAGAATCTAACCCAAAATCTGTAGTCCTTAAGAAACCCTACCTGATCTCACAACCCCTCAGAAGTCTGTGGGCTGGGGTCAGAGTTACTGGGACAGTTATGTAAATCACAAGCTATCACTCTAGAGGTGCTTAGGGAGAGGCACATGTTCTCCTCCCTGGGGCACACAGCCATCATCAGAGCCTACCCAGCACTGCCCACTGGCCTCCCTCAGCATCCAGCAGGGAAGCCATTGCCATGAACAGCTCCAACCTGGGGGACCTGACACACTGCAGCACTCAGAAGGGCTGTTAACTTCTTCACATTCCACGCTCTCCAGCAGTACTGCCACCCAACCCTTTCCCAGAGCCAGATTTAATAAAGGACAGGCAAGAAGAAATATGGCAGGACTCCAAAGGGAAAGGGTTTGAGGATGGGCCAGTGGGGTGCTTGCCGAGAGCTCGTTAGGGCAAGAATGCCCAGCCAGGACAAGGTGCACTCCTGCCTGCCTCTAATTGCACACCCCATTTTGCCCCCTCCACTCAGCCAACCCGCAGAGTATCCCGACGTTTAAAGATTACCAAGGCGAGTTTGTAACGAAGCCTCTCCCTCTTTGTCTGTCCTTGCACCAACAGCAGCAGAAGGGATACTAATTAGAGGGTGAATTATTAGCTTCCCATGGTGCACTGCAGGGACATTAAAAATGAGGGGGCTTTGCTGCTTGCCTTTTAGATGGTTAGTCTTGGTTTAATATATTCGTGTTTCTAGGTGAGCAGCAGGGGACAGTTTTTATGATTATAATTGTTGCATAATTACTGGCCTAAGGTTGCCTATTGTTAAATAAAAATGCTGAGATACTAATGTTTTATTGAACAGTACAAGGAGATAAAATTGTAATATCTTTTCCCAAGCAATCGAAACTGCTCATTTGCAGCCTAGTGACAACCCTTAGTTTTCTTCTGGAAGAGGTGGATGGGTTCCTCCTTGCCTGGAAGTCAAATGTGAAATATTTGCTTGGGGGAAGAAAGGAGCAGAGAAAGAAAAGAGAAGCCAGGGAGCTCCTGCATACACCTTCACAATCTCTGCATGTTGTGGGGAAGCAGAGGGGTTAAGACCTGGGTCAACACACATGCAATCAACATGAAGGCTAATCCTCAGCCAGCTGGTTCTTGGGAAACAAAATGTCACAAAGCCTTTCCCATGAAGGACATCCCTTCCTGCAAAAGAAACCAGAGGGACACTGAGGCAGAGACACCAAAGACTGCCAAGTTAGGGATGTGGCCACCATCAGGTGGACCAGTGGGGTCCAACATTCTTCCCCTGGGCAACTCTTAAACACTCAATCCTTCTAGTCCCTAGGAAGTTACCTGGAATCAGCCAGGTGACACATCTTTACTGTTTCCCAAATCTACTGCTTTCTCCTTACCCCTCAACTCATTACACCCCAAGCAGCCATCCCCAAGACCTCACAAGGTCTCCCTGCCTATAGGTCTCCTACTTGAAACCCATCGTTCCCATTCTGTCAAGATTTCTGCAGCCAGGCAAGGGACGATTCCTACCAGGAGCTGACCAGATAGATGGGGGGAAAAAAGACTCATCTGAGTCAGGTCTGCTGCCTCATGAAGCCAGAGAAGCATAAAGAAGGGTGGGAAATGCATTCAATTTGGGCAAGAAGTAAACACCTGATCCATTTGGTCTGGCTCCTCATGTGCTTCATCCCTCAGAAAGATGGCATGAAATACATCACTGATTTTTTTTAAACGTTTTTAAGTTCTTTTTAAATTTATTTTGAGAGAGACAGAGAAAGCATGAGCAAGAGAGGGGCAGAGAGAGAGAGGGAGAATTCCAAGAAGGCTCTGCACATATGCACTGCAGAGCCTGTCACGGGATTTGAACCCATGGAACCATGAGGTCACAACCTGAGCCAAAACCAAGAATTGGACACTCAACCAACTGATCCACTCAGCACCCCAGCAGATCACTGATTTTACTGCTCATCCAGGTGTGTACCGCTAGGAAGATGGAGGCAGAGAATGAGCAGAGCAAACCTGAATTTCAGAAAGTCAGAGTGAGTGGCAGCTCCCTCCCCAGAAGACCCCTGTGGCTTCCCTAGACCTGGCTCAGCAGAAGTTCCTGGTTCTTGGCCAAGATTTTCACAGCAGGCATAAAATAAAAACCAATTTTCCTCTCTACAGGTTTCCACATGGTTCTTCCAGGGCTAACCTCAGTCTTGTGAAAAAAGCCATGGGCTAGGAGTCAGTTAGCCTGAGTTTTGTTTCTGGCTCAGCCATGCCTCTGCAATTCTTAGACAAGTCACTTCAACCCCTATCTTTGGAGCAGAAATCACATCACCACTCTGCCTACTTCACACAATTCATGTGAGGCCTGAGTGGACTTCAAAGAACCAAAATCGGTTGGTCAGCTGGTTGGAAGGAGCTCATCTGGTCCAAGTTCTTTCCAAATTCAGGAAATGAATTTGGAAATGCTTTCCAGAACATTCCTGACAGATGTTCATCCTCCCTCTGCTCCAAAAGGAAGACTCCAGAGAGCTCAGAGCAATTCCTCGTTTTGCTTGACAGCTCTGATTTTGCTTCCTCATGTGAGCTAAGACCTGATCAGCCCTGGTCCCCAGGGCTTCCCTGAGCTGTATT
This sequence comes from Lynx rufus, assembly GCF_022079265.1. Lineage (NCBI taxonomy): Eukaryota > Metazoa > Chordata > Mammalia > Carnivora > Felidae > Lynx > Lynx rufus. Next base: position 22,998,421 of record NW_025814830.1, on the reverse strand, counting down.
TCCTCCACAGAGTGGCTCCACAGGTATCCAAAGATAGTGATTTTTCTACCCTTGGTCTGTTCTTCTCTAGGACAACTATCCCAGATTTCTCAGCCATTCTTTGTGCTTCAAATACTTTATTATCTTCCTCCTACACCAGAAAAGAAAACAACTCCATATGCAACCTGACTGGTCTGGAACACAATGACCTCCCTCAGTCTAGTTACTATATACTCCTGTTAATGCAGCCTACAACTGTGTGAGCTTTTTAGCAGACACATCACACAATTGGCTCATATTGAGCCTGTGCTCAACTAACTCCTCTGGATCTTCCTTACATAAATGGCTTTCATTTGGAAAATGAAAGGTCTCACCCTTCCTTTACACAATTGATTATTCTAAAACTAAATGTATGATTATATATTTCTTTCTGTTTTGTTTCAATATGTTGGTTTAGATGTCTCTTTCAAAGCTATGATAAATTATAAATTTTGATTCTGACACCCCAGTTTGAATTGGAAAGCTCTGCTTTGCACCTTTGTATCATCTGTGGATTTGTTAAGCAAACCTTCACTTTCTTTGATGAAAAGTGTTAACAGTAGTGATCCATAGGGAATCTATTGCATCAGGTAAAGAAAGTTATCAAGGGTAATAGAAATAAAATAAATTAAATTAGCAAACTTAGGGGAAAGTGTACAGGTCAACAAAACCTTGCGTATAAAAATAAACATAAAAGGGGAGGAAATGCCTAATGTTTGCCAATAATGAGGACATCCAAGACCCAGGGATCACAGTTGGATATGATCAAGTAAAGTTAAGGTTCTAAACCACTCTTACATCACTGAATTTCCTGGAAATAGGGTTCCTGGTTTATGATGAGTATCGTGTTTGTTTAGAACTCTTAGACATCATAATGGAGAGATCATAGGGTATGTTTCATTTATGATCACATTAAAAAATAAAATAATTTAGAATAAATTTAATAAAAGGAATACAAAATTTATACTCTGAAAACTACAAAACGTTGAAAAATTTTAAAGAAGACCTAAATAAGTGGAAAGACATCCTATACTCATGGATCAGAAGACAATATTAAGATGTTTAGATTGTCCAAAGCAATATACAGATTCAATATAACCTCTATCAAAATTCCAAGGTCCTTTTTTGTAGAAATGGAAAAGCCAATCCTCACATTCATATGGAATTACAAGGGTCTCCAAATAGCCAAAACAATCTTGAAAAAGAATAAACTTGGAGGACCCACACTCCTGATTCCAAAACTTACTACAAAGTTACAGTAATCAAAACAGTGTGGTACTAACATAAGAGTAGATACACAGACCAATGGAATAGAATTGAAAGTCATATAGAATTCTCATATGGAATTCATATACATAGAATTGAAAGAACCCATACATCTATGGCCAACTGATTTTTGACAAGGGTGCCAAGACAATTCAACGAGGAAAAAAGAGTCTCCAACAGATGGTGCTGGGACAACTGGATATCCACATGCAAAAGAATGAGGTTAAACCCAGGGCATCTGGGTGGCTCAGTTGGTTGCACATCTGACTTTGGCTCAGGTCATGACCTAATGGTTTGGGAGTTTGAGCACCACATCAGGCTCTGTGCTGACAGCTTGGAGCCTGGAGCCTGCTTCAGAGTATGTGTCTCCCGCTGTCTCTGCCCCTGCCCCAATCATACTCTGTCTGTCTCTCTGTCTCTCCAAAATAAATAAACATTAAAAAAAATAATAATGACGTTAAACCCTTAGATCACTCCTTATTCAAAAGCCAACTCTAAATGGGTCAAGACCTAAATAGAAGGGTTTAACTATAAAAGTCTTAGAAGAAAGCATAGGTAAAAATTATAGTGACCTCAGATTAGGCAATGGTTTCTTATATGACAACAAAAGTGTAAGAAAAATAGATAAGTTGGACTTCTTCAAAATTAAAAGCTTTTGAGCTTTCTGAGGACACAACTAAGAAAGTGGAAGGAACCCATGGAATGAGAGAAAGTGTTTATAAATCATATAGATGATAAAGAATTTGTGTCTAGAATATACAAGGAACTATTACAACTTCAAAAAAAGGACAAACAACCTAATTGAAAATGGGGAAAGAATCTGAATAGACATTTCTCCAAATAAAATATGCAAATGACCAAAAAACACATGAAAATATGCTCAACATCGTTAGCCATTGGAGAAATGAAAATCAAAACCACAATGAAATACTTCACATCCACTAGAAAGGCTGTAATCAAAAAGATATAAAATAGCAAGTGTTGATGAAAATGTGGACAAATGTGAACCCTCATACCCTGATGATAGAAATGAAAAATGTTATAGCCACTTGGAAAACAGTGTGACATTTCCTCAAAAGGTTAAACACAGAGTTACCATATGACCTCACAATTCCACTCCCAAGTATACATCCAACAGAAATTAAAATATATATCTATGTCCACAAGAAAATTTATACACAAGTATTCATAGCAGCACCATTTTTAATAGTCAAATAATGAAACCAACTCAAATGTCCCTCAGCTGATGAATGGATAAATAAACTCTGGTCTTTCTATACAATGGGAAATTATTTGGCAAAAAGGAGGGAAATGTTAATACATGCTACAGTGTTGGTAAGCCTTAAAAACATTATGCCAACTCAAAGCTAGACAGAAAAAGCCACATACTTTTGACTCCATTTATATGAAATATCTGGAATAGGCAAATCCGTAGAGATGGCAAATAGATTAGTGGCTATCTAGGGCTGTGGGAAGGAGCAGAGAGGTGCTAAGAGGTACAGGGTTTCTTTTGGGGGTAATGAAAATGTTCTAAAATTGATCATGGTGATTGCATAAATCTTGGAATGTACTAAAAACCATTGAATCATACACTTTAAATGGGTGAATTGAACGGTGTATGAATTATATCTCAGTTAAGCTGTCATTATAAAAAACATTTATTAGGTACCTATAATATTCTAAATCAATTATTCTATAGATGGGGAGGCACTGGGGTTGTTAAACACCTGGTGGGATGTGATATACACACACCAGCCAAAAGTCCTACAAACGTATCTCCATCATCTCCTGAGCTGATTAAACAATATTCTCAAATCTGTCCACTTCTATCTCCACAGACACATGTAGTCCAAGCCACAATCATTCCAGCCTGGACTTGTACTGGCCTCCTACACACTCTGCTGTCTTGCCTCTCCTACTCTCTCTCCCACTGCAACCAGAGTGATCTTTGTAAAAATGCATCATGTCAAAACTTTTCAATGACTTCCTGTTGCCCCCAAGATGAATCCCACATTCCCTCCAGGGGCCACTCGACCTGCTTCTGCAGTCCTCAGCTCTCACCACACCTCAACCACACTGCCCTTTGCTCAGTTCCTCTCCCTTCCCACCAAGGCTTTGGCCCACCCTGTTCTCTCTGACTGCGGAACCCTTGCTAGCCCGTACTCCTACTTTCTACTTAACCTTTTACTCTCAGTTGGGGGAAAAAGCACCTCTTGGGGAAGTTATCTTTGGTCCCCTACCCTCTGGCAGAGATCATGTCACCTCATTACATGTTCTTATAATGCCTATAAGTCTCCTTCCAACACTGATAACATTGTCCCTATATCCTGATTTAATTTCCTGCTATCCTATAAGCTCCATGGGAACAGGAGTTATGTCCATCTTGTTCATCTTTTTTATCCACAAAACCTAACATTGTACCCATTATGGAGAAAGTACCAAATAAATATTTGGTGAGTGAATGAATGAGTAAATAAATGGAGTGTCTGACAGGTGCTGTGTGAGTCATACAGGAAATACTATGATCATATATACAAGGAAAGAAGCTGTTGGGATAGACAACTTGGAAGGCTTCCTGGAAGAGAGGGGACCTAGAAAACAAAGCTTAGGATCACAGAGGGGGATGGAACCTTCAAAGTCATCTTGTCCACATTCCTACATTTTTGAGCTGGATTCTGAAGGTCAGTTTGGAAAATTGTATTACCCACCCAACCCCTATTGCTTCCAAACAGGATCTGTGGGATAAAATTCCAGACTTCTTGGCATGGCATAAAGGATGAATAATCTGGCCACAGCCTGAGTTTTCTACCATAATTAACACCAAGCACAGCAAATGACATGCCATTTCCCAAATAAGTCAATATGTTTCCGTCTCAGGCCTTTGAACACAGCGGTCCCTCTGCTTGGGATGTCTCTCTCCTGCATTCTCACTTGCATGCCTAAGACTCTGAAAAATTTCTACTTATACCCTTCAGAAATTTTACATCCTCTGTACATCTTTTCCCAACACTCCTACAAAGGAAAAGGCAGTGTCTGACTTATCTCAGTACATCCAGCACAGACGCTGTGCCTAGCCCAGAGTAGATACTCAGGAAACAATCATTACATGAGGGTCAAAGCAAAAGCTATGGAAATTACTCTGATATAAATGAAAATGTCTATGTGTTGCCTTTCCCCTTCCTTTCCTTAGCAGGAAATTACACAAATAAGGATGTAGGAACTGACTTTCTCGATAATTCTCTCCAGGCCCAGGCTGAGACTGGGACAAGGATCTGGGAGCAGCTGGAAAGAAGCAGCATGAAGTGGGGTGACAGTCTCAGATGCAGCTTCCAGCCCGAAGTTGGGTGTCTATGACCCCAGCCGAGCCACTGTGTCCTTCCTTTGACCAGTCTGGTTCAGCAGCCAGATGGTAATGACTTTCCCATCCCCTTAGCCCAGGCAGGCTGTGAACAGGCACCGTCAAGTATGGTCCTCATCGGCCTGGCCCCAGGGCCCAAAGCTGCCTTGTTCCAGCAGATGATGACTTTTTAATTTCAAGCTTTTTGGTCCCTGGTGAGAGAGGTGGAGATAGGGGCGAAGAAGGCATCTGGATCCTGCAGAATCAGAGAGACCTTGGGCAGGGAGCAACCTTGAGAGGTCACCCACCCTGTGCCTGGCCAGATTCTCTCCTTTGCCCAGGGCCCAGGAGCGGTCCACTCCTTCAATAAGCCTGCCTGGACTACCCCTGCCCTGAGGCACTCTCTCTACCCTCCAAACACCTCCAACAACATGTATCATTCACAAAATATCCAGGGGAAGCACTGATCCTTGGAAGCAGCCACTGGTTGAATTTGGAACCAGACAAATACATTTGAGTCTCAGCTTCAATTCCTGCGTTGAATATATGACCTTGGAAAGATCAGTTGGCCTCTCTGACCTTCAGTTTCCTGAAATGGGGATAAAGTCTTCCCATGATGACTCCCTGAGTTATTGAGAGGTTGAATGAAGTAATGAGGGGGAAAAATACCCTTTGTAAAGTTGGCATAAAAGAAAGAGGATGCCATCCTACTTTCCTGCTTATCAACTGCTCCTCCTTTACAAAGTTAGCTTCCAAGTGTGGGCCTCCCACTCCTGACTCTTCAGGAATCTGTTCAACTGAGAGCTCATTCAAGGAAAAGTTTCCTTTGTCCCAGCAACAAGAAGCCGAGGACTCACCCAGAAGGTGCCTAGGGGGAGTTGTCTTGGTGACAACAAGGGTCTAGGACTGTGACTCAGAGCCCATAGGAATCCCACACACTAGCCTGGGTCTAGATGAGAAGGTCTGACATCTTAGGGAATTTCAAATGAGTAGCCACTTCAGTTTGCTCTCTTTTGCTCCATTTTTGGAGGGTGAGTATTTGGGGTGAGTGCTCTAGAAACAAATAAGCAAAGATGATGAGTAGGGGCAACTGGAAGACAGCAGGGTGGGCCCCTGGGTTTGAAGGCAGGTTTGTCAGCCCTGAACTCTTCATTCAACATGGGAAAATAAATTGCTAGGTCTCTGGATGTGAGCCAGAAGGAGAAAGGAATTTGTTGCCAATGTAAAGTCCTGATTTGATGGGGGCCTTAAACTAGGTGCCTCAGGAGCTGCTCAGAGCAGCAGATGCAAACAAAGGCTAAGGTAATTATTCAAAATATATTCCTGGCATCTTTCCAGGGCAGCTTTGGAACCAACCACTGGCCCCCAGGATCATGGTCACTGCTCTACTTGTTCAATTGGAGTTGATCGCTGCCCTGACAAGGAAGCAGTTTGAGGCCAGGCTCTGATGGTTAAGCCAGCCCCCAAGAAGACCACCCATCCACCTGGCCCACGACAAGATCCAGGTGATGGGGAACATCTGAACAGTGCTTATCAACCAGGAACCAAGGATCTCATTCCCCTCCTCCATTATAGGTCCAAGATGGGACTCAGCCCATGAACTTGGAAAGGTGCCTGTCAGAAGGTCTGAAGGCAGGTTCTGCTGCAGAAATGTTGTTACTGTTCCTGAAGGTGGCAGGGGATGGGGGAGAATGGGAGTCAAGTTTTGAAAGCGGAATCACCACTTTTTATGCAGTGGATTAGAGGATACAAATTCTAGAGAAGGAAGTTTCCAAGCATCCACCACCCCTTCTTCAGTCCTGGATTTGGACTTCCAAACCCAAGCCTTGGCTGGTGCTCCAGGTCACAATTATGGTGGCCAACAGGGCGTGGGCTATTAGGAAGATGTTGGTAAGATTCTAAATACCTCAGTCATGTTCCTCATGCTGCCAACACTCCTTTGCTACCACTCTATCCATGTGCTATCCAGTTCATTCCTCATAACCACCTGGTGAGGGAGGCAGGACCTAGAACATTATACCCGTTCCACAGATGAGGGCACTAAGGACCAGAGAGAGGGCAAGAGCTAACAAAAACAGTTCTGATTACAATTCACTAACAGGAAACATGGTATAAATAGCATAAAGAGCACTATACTATAAGTTGATTAACTCTCAGGATCAAATTTCAGCTCAGCCATTTTCTACACTGCAAACCCTGGGTCAAATCACTGACCATTTTGGAGCCTCATCTAAAAAAGTAGAGACCATAGTGCCTATCTTATCAGGCTGTTTGTGAATATTAAATGGAAGAAAAAATTATGGAAGTGTCTAGCACATTTCTTGGCACTCACTGTAAGCACTCTAATATTTTGTCTGTGCTAGGTTTGTAAATTGCTCATATCCAAATGGAATTACAAGGTGACGTACGAAATTTAGCACAAAGAAATCAGAACACCGTGTGTGTCAGGGATGGAGATAGGGGAAGTCATTTGGAATCACTTATGTTTTCTGTGCCTTTTTATTAAATTATTTCTCATTTCATATATATTTTTAAACAAAGAAAATTACTTAAAATGTAAGACAGGGATGCAAAACAATTTAAGGGGAATAGCAAAACGAACATGCCCAGACGTCACAGGACAGAAAGCATTTGAGTATGGAACCTAGCTCTGAGTTTACCCTGGCTGTGGGCTGAGTTCTAACTTACCAGTAACAGGCAGCAGGCACATTTGTCCACAAAGTCTCCCCAGCCCAGTTGCAAGGAGTCACTCTTGCAAGGACCCTTACATAAGCCACACCAGGTCACAGAGTGAACAGTGATTTTGCAAAAGGCAGAACTCTTGTTTAGGAATGTTTCTCATTATAGAGGTCACCCTGGACTCTGGCTGCCTGTCCCCAGGGCATGCTGGCCGAGAGAGAGCTCACTCCACCTAGGGAGCAGGGCCAAGCTCTCAGCCCCCTGAGTGTCCCTCCATCATTGCCCACACCTGGACTCCCCATAAGGGCTGCTCCTTCCCCAGACCCCAGCTCTGGGTCTCTAATTGCTGTGGCATTTAGGAGTCTCCGGGAGGGTCCGGGGCCCTCCTACCCACCCTCTTCTTCCCTTCTCGCCTTTCTTTAGCATCTCCTGCCTCACTAATGATGACATTTTCACCAAGTGGCAATGACAGAAGAAATTAGTTCACAGCCTTTGGCAACTGAACATTGAGCATTCAGATTAAACTTTCAAAGGGAAAATATAATCTGCGCATGCAGAGAAATCATTTGGTATTTGGGAAAGACTTCAGGGTGGAACAGTCAGCACAAGCCACAGACCCTCCATCAGGGGGGCGGGGGGGCAGAAGGGGACGACACCAGGGGACCTGAGAGAAACAGGCAGACCTGCACACGGAGGAGCACACGACGGGACACATATGCAAGGCAGAGGGTCCACGTCTGCTCTTGACTACGACCAAAAACTGACAAGGAGCTCTGTGGCTTAATGAGCCCATCAGGCTGGGGCTGCGCTGACTGCAACATTTCAGCTAATTGGCCACAGCATTTCTCTTCCACCAGTTCCCCTCTGGCTTCCCCACTCACCATCCCCCTCTTCCAATCACCGAAAATTATTAAGAAAGCTTGGCATTAAGCAGGGCATGAGCTAGCTTTTCCTCATGTGCCCCTGGCACTCTTATCATTGTTTTTAAAGTCAGGGAATTAGAGCTTATGAAGGGCTCTCCTTGCGAGTGGACTATACAGACAGATGCCCATGTGGTAGACCAAACTCCTACAGGGCACGGCACAGTCTCATTTTTTTCTGCATCCCCATATATGGGGCTGACAACATTCAGGGATAACTATTTATGCCCCCCACACACCAGAGCTGCCATACTGTTGTGCACTGCATGACGCTAGGGTGTCTATAGGGTGTCTATTGATGTTCCTCGTGTTAGGCAGTGTATTACCTGCACAGCCCTTTCCAGCAGCCCAGGAGCCCCTGTACCTAAGTCTATTTGGACACTCACAATGCCTAGCACAGTGCCTGGCACTGTATGAACATAAGAGCTGCTCAAAACAAAACAAAACAAAATGTCTGATGGGTTTAGTTTAATTAAAAGTCTGAATTTCAGTTTTTACCACACTCTGCTTTTTCTCCACCATGTCCATCAGGTCAGACTTCCTGTGTACAAAGGAACAGGAGCACTGGATTCTCAGGCTGGCTCTGACTCATTCCAGCTTCCTGGTCTTTAGGCCTTGGTTCCCCCTTCTGTAAGATGAGACTATTGAACTCTGACTTCTAAATCCCCTTCCAGCACTCCCATTCAAGCTAGAAGGGCAGTTCCCCAGCTTAAATCCACAGCAGGAATTGATGAGGGAGCAGGGGGCAAGCTGAGGGCAAAGTACATATTAACAGCACCCCCCACCCCAGCCAGGTGGGATATGTGTGATATTCCTCAGACACTCCTAGCTGCCCAAGAACAGGGAAAGGAAAGAAAGCAAATGGCTGACTGATAGACATCACAGTCATGCAGGACAGGAGTCTCCTTCAGTTTACAGATAACTTAGTAAACTGCAAGAAAAAGGCAATCTTATCCATAGCCTAATCTCCAGTGCCTGGCACCTATAGACTCCATTTCCTGGAGCCCTAATATCACCCTCATCAAGATGTAAGGGGTTTTAAGTGCTTGCCATGGTGATGTGGGAAACAAAGGCAAATGAAAAATTAAATTCCTTTACTGCCTACATCCTTGAAACAGGCAGAGTTACCTCCCTCTAGGAGCTTGGCTGCCTTGATGATGACACTTTGCTAGGGGCAAAAGGAATCTTGGCCTAACATTATCCTGACACCCCACCCCCAGGATCCTGTAAGTCTACTTTAACATATAAAAATTCCTTTGGAAACTTCCTTTATCTCAATTCCTCCAAGATACATGCTGGTAGTCATACTCTAAACTTATGGCCCCCTGATGTATATCTGAAGGGTCTCATGACTGAGGTTTTACTAAATGGTAGTAAATGGCATTTTCCTGACAAGAGCTAGCCCATCAAAGTCCTGAAAACCTTGCTTCCAAAATTCCTTAGAAACTTGCGCTGCCCCTAATCCCCTCCCAACCTGAGGGTATATAATCAGTTACCCATCACAGCCCCAGTAGAGCCCTCTCTGACCACAGGTCCTGTCCCCGTGCTTGAATAAAATCACCTTTTTGCACCAAAGACTTGGTGCAATAATTCTTTCTTGGCCTTCGGCTCCAAACCTCCCACCATCACTCCTAAACCCTATCAGGAATGACTGATACTTCTCCCTCTCCACCCCTTGATCTTCTGTGTTGGATCTATTCTCAGCCTGGCTTTTGCTTCATGGTGACAAAATGGCTGCCAGGAACCCAAGGCCTTAACAGCCCACAGCCCAGAAGAACACAGTAGAGAGTCTCCTATAGCAGTCTGAAACAAAGCTCCGAAATTCTATCTCGATGAGAAAATTCTGTCACATGTTCTCCCAAGGGGAATCTGATATTCTGATTGGCTAACTAGTCCACACGCACTCCAGGCAGAACTTCCTGGGCTAAGATTTGGGGAAAAGTGGCTTCCCAACAAAAATACTGGAGGGGAGATGGATGCTAGGCTTCTCTAAAATAAGGAACCATGAGAGACCAGAAGAGGTCAGGTTAAGTCCATATGTGAGAGTTCTGGTATATTGAACTAAATGAATAAATGCCAAAAGACAATTATAAAAATAATGAGATATTCTCCATGTATATTTTCAAGAAGCAAATGTTTTCACACAAAGGAACCTAATACAGTATAATGATGTTAATCACAAGATAAATACAGACTTGATTTAAAACATTAATTCATACAGCACTGCCAGCTGTGCGCTCCAAGAACGGTGCACACATTTCCTCCTGAGGGATGAGTGTGTTTTCACAGTGCTCTGGGTGGGCCTCTGACTGTAAGCTGGCCGGCCTCCGGGGGGCACCCTTCTCCTCACAGCTACTGTGGACTTGTATGGTTTTCATGACAATTTGCGGGCAGCTGGCAGTCAAGTGCCATGTGGAACACAGGCCTTTCTGCAATTGACACTAAGTTACTATGTGAATTTACAACAGACTCCATCAGTAGATGACATCAAAAGTCTAATTGTGGCTTTTTTGTAAAAGTGAGGCAGAAGGCTAATGGCTCACTGCTCCCATCCTTACACAAACTCAAGTCCAACTAGATAGAACTCAGGGAGGAAACGGGGGGAAGAAGAGGGCGATGTCTGGGAAGTTCACCTATTGCAGTTCTTATTTTTAACTACTTTTTGTTTAATGTTTATTTAATTTTTGAGAGATAGAGAGAATGTGAGTGGGGGAGGGGCAGAGAGAGAGAGGGAGATACAGAATCTGAAGCAGACTGTCAGCACAGAGCCAGATGCGGCTGGAACTCACAAACCGCAAGGTCACGACCTGAGCCGAAGTCACCCGCTCAACCAACTGAGCCACCCAGTCACCCCTTTAACTACGTTCTTTTAACCACAAAAATTGTGGTTCTTTTTTTTTTTTTTTTTTTGCTAATTTTTCAACGTATCAGAAATAACCCAGGGCGGGTAAGGAAGCAGCAGGCACAGGTGGTTCTGAACACAGTAGAGGACTCTAATCTGAAGTGTCCTTCCTGCTTCTCTGAATCTGAAAGGTTTGAAGGTAATGGAGCAGCTTGCTGTGAGGCTGAGGACGCCTTGTAGCCACTCCTCTCCAGGACTAAGAGAAAGGCAGCTTTAGCTACTGCTTTAAGGTTTTATAAGGGGGCATCTTAGGAGCTGAGGATTTAATTGTCTGAATGAATGTGAGCAGAAAACCCCATTGTAACAGACAGTATCTTTCTGATGGGAGCAGACAGAACCCTTTGGAAGATAATGCTGAGAATCAGGTATTGCTTCTCAGGTAGGAGAGTGAGCTGGCCTATTCTGGTGCCCCTTCTACGCATTGGAAGACCTCATTTTATGAACTTAAGAAGAAAGAGAATTGAGGAGTGGGGGAAGACAGCCATGGGGTAATTTGTCAAAGGTTTGGGGGCTCTAAACCAAAAATCTCTCTGCTGTCCTGTGGTTTCTTTGTATTTCTGTGGCTGCCTGCAGATGGGTGTTGCTGATTTTCTCTGACAAAGACTCATTCACCATGATGAGCTCAAATGAAAACATTAATAGTGAGCCGAGGGGGTAATTAGAGGGCCCGAGTTTAATTCTGCTAACATCCTGATTCTACTTGAAGGGTTGAGAGGGTCTTCCCGCCCTCTAGTAAGCAATTACCCAGTGCCTGGGACCCGCACCTGCCTGGGGGCCGGCTAAGGCCTTCAAATCTATCTGTCTGCATTAAAATGAGACGGGGGGAGGGGAGGAAGATGGGGACAGGGGGAATAAAGAAATGTATTTGCAGGGGAGCCGGTGACAGAGAGACCGCCATGGGTTGTGGAAGGGACCACAAGCAAATAGAAAGCAGAGGAAGGGGAAGGGGCGGGGAAGAAAGTGAGGGCAGGTGGTAGAGAAACAAACAAGAGGAGTGCTATTAAGATGGAATGAGAAGAGGGGAGGGCGCATAGTGAGGTGGCCAGAGAGGTGAGAAGAAATGTGGGGAAGAGGAAGACTGGGAGAAGTGAGGGACAGGAGTGGCCGGGCACCCAGGGCGCGAAGAGCAGGAAAGGGAGGGGACAGGGCAGAGACCGTGAGGGCAGCTCTCGAAGCAGTGGGAGCCCTGTCCTTCGCCCCATCCACAGCCCCCCGCAGCCCGAGGGCTGCCGCCGAGTCCCGCGGAGCTGGCCTGGGAGGAGGGGCACCGCTCGGCCTCTGCCCCACGGGAGCGCCCAGGGAGGCCGCGGGGACCCGCGAGGACCGGGTTCCCGGCGCTCGAGACGCATTGACCCGTCCGGTGTGCACAGCTGCGGCTAGGAGGCAATGGCGGGGGTGGGTGCCAATTGATCGCGGGCGGGGGCGAGTCGCGGGGGCTCCATCGATCCGGCCACCCCGCGGCTCCGCCGGCTGACAGAGGCGCTTCCTGGAGGCGCGCTCCCCACCCGGCCGGCGACGCCGGGATAAGTGGGAGCAATTGGACCGGGCGGCGCCGAGGCACATCTGCCCCGCGTGGATGCGGTGGCCGGAGCTCGCCGCAATTAGGACTGAGTGTCTAAATCGGCCAAGTTCACCGCCGAGCATGTCCGGCGCCTCGTTTACCGCAGAGACGTGCTCCGCCGGCTCCCCGCAGCAGCCTTGGAGGCGCTGTGCCGGCTGGCGCTGGGCCTCGGGGCGCGCACAGGGGGCTTCGAGGCGCGGGGCGCTATCCCCAGCCCAGGTCCGCGGGGAGGAGAGGCGACAGCTCAGTACGCACGCCTTTGCCCGCGCCAGCCCTTCCTGGGCCCCAGCACCTGAACTGTTCAAGGATCCTTCCACTGGCTCTGTGACCCCGAGTGGGAGCTGCGCAGGCGAGAGCCTGTTTCTCTGCACCTCCGGGACAGCGATCCCGGCTGGGCCCATCGGTTGTTGAAGGATTGAATGGGATCTTAGCGCTTGGGTCATCAGCCCTGTGCTCTCCCTGAAGGCAGGACGTAGGTGGTGAAGTTCACCGCTGAATGCCGGTGTCACGTAGACTCAGAGAGTTAGTAGGTGCTATACGTGAAGGAACAGGAACCACTAATAATGCTAATATAAGATAGCTCTCATTAGTGGAGCAGTCCTGTGTGCGAGCACATGGTAGTGCCACACAATATTTAATACCTACTTGGGGACAGGTGGTGGTCTGCCTCTTTCACAACTGAGAAGATTGAGATCCAGGCAGTTAAGGACCTTGCTCCAAGGTCTCCAGCTAGTAAGGGAAGAATCAGGGCTTGAACACAGGCCCTCTGGCTGCACTCCCAATTCCCCTATTCCAGCCACCAAGCTCACAGCTGGGTTTACACACCCAACTGCGAGTTACCCTTTAGCCTATTAAGTGTCTTGGCTAAAGCCTGCTTATTCGTTTATTTTACCGACATCAGTCTTCTGGCTGTATTTTCTTTCATTCATGCCACCATAACCTATAAGGAGGAATATGTGTGGTGTGTGTAGGTGCATGCATGCACCTGGGGACACCCTAAATAGACTGAATGTAGTGCCCACAGGCTTCTGGAAGCAGGCAGACTGGGAAAGCAGGTATAGTCTGTTCTGGCTGCCATGACAGAATCCCATATACTAGGGGGCTTAAACAATAAAAATTTATTTTCTTACAGTTCTGGAGACCGGAAAGGGCCATTCAGGGTAGGTTTCTGATGACAGCCCTTTCCTTAGGTTCTGGATGGTTGCTTTCTCTGTGCATGCAGAGAGAGAGACAGAGACAGAGAGAGAGACAGAGAGACAGAGGGAGAGATCTGCTGTCTCTTCCTCTTCTTATAAAAACAAATCTATGGAACTAGGGTCCCACCCTATGACTTCATTGAACCTTAATTACCTCCCTAAAGGCCCTACCTCTAAACACAGTCAGTCACTTTAGGGCATACGGCTTCAACATAGGAATTTGGGTGGGGGGACACAACTCAGTCTATAACAGTAGGGCAGGGAGAGACAGAGGGACAATTAGAGCTCATGCCTTTAATAAATGCTAGCACAGATGACCAGCAAAGCACTATGGAAGCCAGAGAAGGGAGGAATGGACTTCCTGCAATGAGAGCTTTGAAGCGAAATCCTAGAATCATAGCATAGCAGGGTAAAGTTAGAAGAGACAATATAATCCCACTGTCCCATTTGTCAGATGGGAGAACTGAGGCCTAGGGACAGGAAATCAAGATTGTAATACTGGAACAGAATGACAGATGGCCACCATCTTCTTGTACCATTGGACATCAACTGCTATACCTCTGAGAGTTGAGGCTCCTCCATCCACTGTGTTGGGTTTCTCCAGGGAGGGTGACTGAGGAAGGAGGGTTGGTGGGCTGGATCCTGAGTATGGAGCCTGCTGTAAGTAGGGAGGAGCAGGGAGGGGGAGGAATCTGGCCCTGAGGGAAAAGACTGAGCTAGGCCTGGGAGCTTCCCTCTCCTTCTTTTTCCCTTCACATTCCCTTTCTCTACATCACACCTCCCTCCTGATTTACTTAATATCCCCCTGTTCATCTCCCCCCTGTCCTCCAATCATACTCCTGGAAGCAGATGGATGGCTGTGGCATCCAGAGATGACCATGGAACCCACAAATAGCTGCTCTATCTATCCCATGATAGCCTGTAAAGTAAGATGCCCTGGAAGGATTTTAAACAGGGAGAGAGGAGTGTGGTTAGAAAGCCATCTTTACCTGCTAATTCATCAAATCATTATTTATTAAGTGAATACTCTGTGCCACACAATAAATAGTAGCAAGAATGACATATATTTTGAGTATTGACTGTGTGCCAGACACTGTAATAAGTATTTTATATGAATTTTCTTATTTCCCCATTTAACCGAAGAGGGAACTGAGGCTCCAGCTTCAGTGTGTTAACTTGTGTTAACTTGTCCAAGGTTGCACAGGTAATAAGTGGGGCAAACCAGAATTCCCATCCAGGTGAGTGTGGCTACGGGCTCTGCACTCTTCACCATTAACCTGTCCAGCCTCCCAAGGTTCCTAACAGCAACTTCCTCAGTGGGGACAAGTACAGATGAACTGCAGAGGTGTGAATATATGCACCTCTTGGATCATCATATAAATTAATTCAAGGTGTCATTATTCTGTCCACTGGTGACAAGCTGGAATGGCTCACTAACCACCCACGATGCAGACTATTTCTGACAGAGTCAGACCAAGTGGGAGCTGATGTCAGCAACCGTGGTCATGTTTATTCTGGATTCTGAGGCCCCTTCTATCACCTGCGTGTGCTGTGGGTAAATGTCTATATCACTTCACTTAGTGGCTTCTGAAGGCATAAATTGTTCATGGAACTGAGCGGTCTTGACATCACTGGGAGAGAGAAGTGGAACATTTGCAAATGGACTTGGATCCTATCTCCCAGTAGCATATGGTTCCTGACCATCTCTCAAGAGCCATGCTTTATGTCAGGTGGATCTAGCATACAGGCTTGGAGGGAAGAAGGATAAAGGAGCCAGTTCTTGCCTTCAAGTGGTTTCTGGGCTAATGATGGAATTCAGAATTGTATACAGACATAGCCTGTTTATTAAACCAGGAAGTTGAAAGGGTATAAGCAGGAACCAACCTCATTTTATCTCAGTCACTTCAGGATCTCTCTTTGTGCTCTGATTCATTCTCTTCTACATCACAATAAAATCTCAAACAGGACTCATGGTTTTTGGGGCTTTTTCAATCACAACATCATTTTGTTTCCATAATTTAAAATTAGCATCTAGTACACCTCTTCCCCGACTTGCCAGATGAAATTTTGGCCCTTCCAGATATGTGTTCAAGGAGACAGAAGGTTATGGAAAAGGGGCACTTTGTATGTCTTACTGTTGTCACTTGAGTTCCGTGCCCTTAGAGTGACCAAAGTACAGTTATCAACAAGTGCCTTCCCTCCTCCCCCACCCTCTCTTTCTGGGGCACTTCTGTAGATGCCTCCTTTGGCTTAGGCAGTGCCTCTCCTCCAGACAGCTAACTGAACCTCAACCCCAGACTGGTTTGCAATAGTCTGCGTATAGCAGGCTGACTGATAGCTCCCCAAAGATGTTCACATTTTTGCAGGTTGCCCTGCAACCTGTGAACATGTTCCCTTACATAGCGTGATTAAGGTAAGGACCTTGAGATGGAGAGATTATCTCAGACTATTTGAGTGGGCCCAGTATTATTGTAAGAGTCATTATAAAAAGGATACATGAAGGTCACAGCTGGAGAAAAGATGTGGGGACAAAAGCAGAGGTCAGAGAGGAGAAAAATGCTGTTATTGGCTTTGAAGGTGGAGGAAAGGGGCCACGAGCCATGGATGGAGGTGGCCCCTAGAAAATGAAACAAACAAGAAAATGAATTCTCCCCCAGATCTTGTAGAAGGAACTCAGTCCTGAGGACCCATTTGACACTTCTGACCTCTAGAACTATAAGAAAAAAAAAATTTGTATGTTGTTTTAAGCCACTAAGTTTGTAGTCATTTGTTACAGAAGCAGTAGGAAAAACACATTGCTCTTCTGCTAGGATCCCTTAACCCTTCCAGGAATCCCCCTTGACAGACTTCTTTTAAGAGTCTGTCTCCAAAGAGTCCACATTTGGTTTCTACTACACTCACTCTTTGACCCCAACCTGCTGAAAGTATAGCTTGCAACCAGTGTGGACCACTCTCTCCTCTCTGCCACAGGGGGCAGCATGAGCCACCACAGCCTCTCACTTTTTTTTTCCACTTTTTTTTTTCTTTCTTTGGTAGAAGGCAGATTTAATAAGCAAGGATACTTATATATGAGGGTTTGCCTTGGGCAGTCACAAGGACAAGTAAATTCCCGCCCACCAAGATCTTAAAAGTTTATAAAGTCACATATTTAGTCCAGATGGTCTCAATACCTTACTCTCCCAAGGCTATGTCCTTGGAACAGCTCCTAGAGTAGGAATGGTGGGTGGAATGTAAATTCCAAGGACAGGGGAGGGGATGAAGAGCTTCCAATTGCCTGGGTCCAGCTCTAGGGCCAACCTGTGGTCACACCCTTGCCCTTTTGATGACCTTGACCTCTTCCAACAAAGTTTCATTGTCCTGAACTGCACTACATGTTCACTTTTACTGCAAATGATGATGGACAACTGAGTATCTGCCAAAAGGGAACAAGATTATCCTGATTGTATTCAATTCATCTTTATTCAGAGTAGGCCATCTCTGTGTAGAACACTGAAATGGAAATTGGGGGACCATCCAGAGATCTCATGCCAGGCCAGGTATCTAAATTATTAACATTGGCTTTCATGAGGCTCCTACTAGTAGTTTACAGGCATCAGACATTGCACAGGTCCCCAGGGGCACCCAGAGCAAAGTAAACATGGCTGGCAATGAGTGATGACTGTCGCCACAGGCAGGTTTGAGTCTCCTCTTCAGGAACTCCCAGGTATTAGAGCAAGAAGATTTTACAGAATAGATAGAGATTCTGTGTGAGTAAATGAAGGAAAGAATAGCAATGGTGGGCTAACATGAATGTTGCTTTGCAGGCTGCTGAGACCTGGTGACATCTGGGTCATGGTGAGTAGGATCTGTGGGCCTGTGGTTATGAAGCCATGGAGATGAGGGATGAAGGTGGGAGGCTCCAGGGAATTTTAAGAGGAAGACTGGCAGTTCCCTTTGATGGATGGCCCTGATGGGTAGCATGTTGGTGGATAAGATGACCTCACCTTGATAAATTTCCAAGTCTAAAATTGAAGCAAAAAAAAAAAAATCTCATTTCCTCCTATAGATAATAGCTGCTAATCTCAACTTTGCTCTACTTGATTTCACTTAAGACTAGATTTTTTTTTCTGATTTTTCCCAGGCAAGTTTCATTCATTTATTCATTTGTTGAAAAAGTCTTTATTATTATTATTATTATTCAAGTATGTATGTAATTAGCATATAGTGTTATAATAGTTTCAGGTATACAAAATGATTCAATAATTCTATAAATTTCTCAGTGCTCATCAAGAAAAGTGTACTTTTAATTTCCTTTATTTCACCCATCCCCCCACCGATCTCCCCTCTGGCAACCACCAATTTGTTCTCTGTATTTAAGAGTCTGTATTTTTTGTTTGCTTATCTCTTTTTTCCTTTGTTCATTTGTTTTGTTCCTTAAACTTCAAATGTGAATGAAATCATACAGTATTTGTCTTCCTCTTACTGACTTATTTCACTTAACATTATTCCCTCTAGGTCCATCCATATTGCAAATGGCAAAATTTTGTTTTTTTATGGTTGGGTACTATTCCAGTATGTGTGTGTGTGTGTGTGTGTGTGTGTGTGTGTGTGTGTGTGTGTATACCACATCTTTTCTATCCATTCATCTATGGATGGACACTTGTGCTGCTTCCATATCTCAGCTATTATAAATAACATTGCAATAAACATACGGGTACAGATATCTTTTCAAATTTGTGTTTTCATCATCTTTGAGTAAATACCCAGTAGTTACTGAATCATATGGTAATTCTATGTTTAACATTTGGAGGAACCTCCATACTATTTTCCACAGTGGCTGCACCTGTTTGCATTCCCACCAACAATGCATGAGGGTTCCTTTTCTTCACATCCTCACCAACACTTGTTAATTCTTGTGTTTTTTATTTTAGCCATTCTGACAGGTGTAAGGTAATATCTCATTGTTGTTTTAATTTCTGTTTCCCTGATAATTAATGATGTTGAGCATCTTTTCATGTGTCTTTAGGCAATCTGTATGTCTTCTTTGGAAAAATGTTTATTCAGGTCCTCTGCCCATTTTTAAATTGGATCATTTGTTTTTTGGTTGGGATGTGACCTGCATAAGTTCTTTACAGATTTTGGGTATTAACCCCTTATCAGATATATCGTTTGCAAATATATTCTCCCATTAAGTACATTGCCTTTTTGTTTTGTTGGTGGTTTCTTTCACAGTGTAAAAGTTTTTCATTTTGGTGTAGTCCCAATAGTTTAATTTTGCTTTTGTTTCCCTTGCCTGAGGAGACATAGCTAGAAAAATGTTTCTACAGCTAATGTCAAAGAAATTACTGCCTATGTTTACTTCTAGGAATTTTATGGTTTCAGGTCTCATATTTTGAGTTTATTTTTGTGTATGGTGTTAGAAAGTGGTCCAGTTTCATTCTTTTCCATGTAGCTGTCCAGTTTTCCCAACACCATTTGTTGAAGAGACTATCTTTCCCCCCATTGTATATTCTTGCATTCTTTTTGTAGGTTGGTTGGCCATATAAGCATGAGTTTATTTCTGGACTCTCTATTCTGTTCCATTGATCTATGTGTCTATTTTTGTACCAGTACCATACTTCTTTGATTATTACAGCTTTGTAGTATATCTTGAAATCTGGGATTGGGAAACTCCCATCTTGGTTCTTTTTCAAGATTGTTTTGGCTATTTGGGGTCTTATGTGCTTCCACACAAATTTTAGGATTATTTGTTCTAGTTCTGTGAAATATGTTGTTGGTATTTTGATAAGGATTGCATTACATTTGTAGATTGCTTTGGGTAGTATGGACATTTGAACAATATTGGCTCTTTCAATCCATGACACAGCCTCTCACCTTTAGATTCTTCAAATACAAGTCAAAATATAGATCCTATTTCCCCAGTTTTAGTAGACACATGCCATGCTGCTAAATGGTGCACTCAAATTTCCTCTTACATGGTCTGAGGTGAGGAGGAAGCATCTCCTCCCCCACTCTGAGTAGTCAACAGAAACCTCTTAGCTGAGGTACATTCTCCAAATATTCCCTCTCCCACCTTTCCCACTTCCTAACCTTTCCTTATGTAGCCCAGAGGTGGTAGAGATCTCTGCTGACAAAGCCAGTTTCACAATCTGTTGTCCTATCTTACACAATGGCTTGGTTCCCCCACTTAGGCTATAAGACTCCTGGCACCAGCTGTTCAATTCTCAACCTTTGGAGTCTCTGCTGGATTCATAGACAAAAAAGAATGGTTACAGAAGCAGGACTGGCTCTGGTGGCCTAAGAGAGGGAAGAACAAAGTTCTGTGAAAACTGATGTTTATGAGTGCTTATTGTATGGAAACCATTATACTAAGCTCTTCATATGACTTACTTCAGTTAATCCTCACACCAAGATACTATCATCCCGATTTTACAGATGAAGGAATTAAGGCCAAGAGAGATTAAGTAATTTGCTCAGGGTCACATAGTAAATGGCAGGGTTTTGATTCAAATTAAAACAGTCCACTCTGTAGTTGGAATCTGTGGGTATGATCCCAGGCTGAATTGTTCTGTGTATTAGAAGAGAGAGAAATCTGGAGTGGGGAGGGAAAGGGGGAGAAAGTGCCAATGAAGCCAGGAACTATGGTGAGGAGAAATTTCTAAGAAGGAAATTTAGTTGAATTTACACATGTGTAGTGTAAATCCCCTCTTCTCTTGCCCCTGTGAGGACTTCAGCAAAGTGAAGATTGCTTTCTGAGGGCAAGCACTGAGTCTGTATTTGGACTGCTCCAAGGTGAGAAAGAGAGGCGGCTTCAGGCAAAAAGTCAGAGAAGAAAGGGGCTGCTGGCGTCGTCTTTTGTTTTAGCTTAAAGTCATAGTTTCCTGATATGCAATTTTAGTCATACAGACTTGGGGTTTTAGAAATTTTGTATTCATTCTTTTTTAATGTGCTTTTTAAATTTATCACTCAGTAATAACAGTTCGTCAGAGAAAGTCAAAAGGATGAAAACAAAAATTATACTTGATCACACTACCCAGAGATAATCACTCTAAGCTTGTGCCCTCATCCTCTCATGCTTTATCTACACAAATATATTCTTTCTTCAGTTTTATTTAAAAATAGGATCACACTGTCATATCTTTTTTTTATCTACTTTTTAATCTTAAGCAACTTTATGGGCATCACTTTAATAAATACTCTCCTTCAACATTTTAATATCTGCATAACAGCCATTTAAAGAAAGAAGAAAGAAATATGGTTAATGAAACTCCTATTATTATTTATGTCTAGTTTCCAATATTTTTCCCTTTCAAACAATGCACTGATGAGCATTGTCATGGCTAATTCTCTGTATATGGCCTAAATTGTTTTCTTGGGGGGGCATTCCTAAAATGGGATTTCCAAGTCAAAGGACATGAACACTTTTAATTCAAAGGACATGAACACTTTGATACAAATTTCTTTGGCTAATTCTTGACTCTCCTTGCTAATAATTTTCTATCTAAAAAGGTAAATAGAAAGAGAAGAAAAAATTTTCTGATTCTGATTCTTAACAGTAAGGAAACACTAGTTAGTGATAGAGAAGTAATAGAATCTTAGGATAAAGGGCCAGATCATGTTAGCAATAGGACAGCTTAGAGGAAGGGTCATACATGTAGTCAGCTGTCTGCATTAGACTTCAGAAAGGCAGAAGGAAAAGAGAATGTGGGAAAATTACATTTCCTTGGATGGAGATGTGAGAAAGTGTATATTTTATAGAATAATTTATAATTATAGTCCCTTGGATAAAGATTGTGAGAGGTTGTATACTTTATTAAATGATTTTTTTAAAGTGATTGTCTACTTACAAATAACCCCAAGAGAATAGCGTTGTAGCAGAAAACAGATGGTAAACCTGTCCAGGAAACTTCTTATAAGGACTTTTAAGAGGAATGTTTAGGGAATTTTTAAAGTTCATTTGATTATTTCATTCTAAGAGATGAGGAAAAGAGAAAGCTTATTCATGCAAATCAAGGAGTGTTGTAGAAAAATATGAGTAACAATTTTTGTTAATCATTGCCTAAATAATGGTTTAGTCTTGATGTTGTACTGGGTTAAATAGTGTGCCCTCCCCCGCCAAATTCATATCCCCCTGAAACCTCAGAACAATGATGTTGAAGCACCTGGATGGCTCAGTCAGTTAAGCATCTGGCTTCAGCTCAGGTCATGATCTCATGGTTCGTGGGTTCAAGCCCCACTTCAGGTTCTGTGCTGACACAGCACAGATCCTGAAGCCTGCTTCACATTCTGTTTGCTTCTCTCTCTCTCTCTCTCTCTCTCTCTCTCTGCCCCTATCCCATTCATGATCTGTCTCTCTCTGTCTCTCAAAAACACACACACACACACACACACACACACACACACACACACACATTAGAGCATACAATGATGTTGTGATATAATAAGAAGTATATATTTGGTCTTTGTTCCTTGTTCTTGCCACAGAGCTCCTAAAACCCTTGGTATTTTCTGAGTGATAGGGTGAGAGGAGCATCTCTTGTTATTTACAATAAACATCATTCGACCATACCTGAGCTTATGCTGATAAGGTGACTCAGTGGGTCCCTAGATAGCTTCAAAATGGGGACTGCTTGCCAGAGGAACCAACCATGTGATTATGGAGCTGGAACTTCAAGCCCACACCCCAGACCTCCAGGAAGGGAAAAGGGGCTGAGACTGAGTTCAGTCGCCAATGACCAATAATTTAATCAATTATGCCTATGTAATGGAGCCTCTTTAAAAAAACATAGACAAAGGGGCTTGGGAATTTCTGGGTTGGTGAACACATAGAGGTGCTAGGGATGGAGTGAGTAGAGACAGCATGTTAGTTCTACACCCCTTTCCCATACTCCGCCCTCTGCAACTCTTGCATTTAGCTGTTCCTGAATTGTAGCCTTTATAATAAAACAGTAATAGCAAATAAAGTGTTTTTCTGAGTTCTGGAGCCATTCCAGCAAATTATTCATGCTAGTTAGAAAACTAGGCCAGCTACCTGGAGGGTAGGGAAAGACCAAAGAAAGAGGCAGGCCAATCCAGATTGGTAGGTTTTAAAAAGCAAGGAAACTTACTTACAAGGTTTATTTTGTTCATCTGCAAGAGGAGTAGGTCTCCACACCTACCTATAAGAATCTTAAATGTTTTTAAAAAAATAAATAAAAATCATCTAAAGAGAAAAAAAATCTTAAATGTTTATGTAGAGGCCTTGCCTGGATTTAGTCACGTACTCAGTCTAGAGAGTCTCAACAACACCTTGCTTTCTCAAGGCTATGTCCTTGGAACAGCTTCCACTGTGGGAACAGTAGGCAGAATATACACTCCAAGGACAGGGGAGGGGGTAAGGGGCCTCTGATAGCACAAGTCCAGCCTGAGGGTCAACCAGTGGTCATATCCTCTTGATTATGTCCTCTGATAATTGAACCCAAGCAGGGCATTGTGGGAACCCCTGATGTATAGCCAGTTGGTCAGATATGGGAGACACAGAATTACAAATGGCTTCTGAAGTGGGGGAGAGGGGAGTCTTATGAGACTGAGCCCTCAATCTATAGGGTCCACACTAATTCCAGGTAGTTAGCATCAAACTGAACTAAATTGTAGGACATTCAGTTGGTGTCCACAAAGAATTGGAAAATTGCTTGGTGTGGAAACATTTGGTGTCAGAAGTGTTGTGAGTAGAGAAAGTTTTTCCTTTAGTGACCTTATTTGGACATAAGGTCTTCACAGATATAATTAGTTTAGATGTGGTCATACTATATCACAATGGACTCTAAATCCAGTGACCAGTACCCTTATAAGAAGGCCCTATGGGGGTGCCTGGGTAGCTCAGATGATTAAGTATCTGACTCTTGATTTCGGCTCAGGTCATGATCTCATGGTTTGGGCTGTGTGCTACCAACATGGAGCCTGTTTGGGACTCTCTCTTTTTCCCTCTGTCTCTGCCCCTACCACACCCTCTCTCAAAATAAATAAATAAACGTTAAAAAATATAAGAAGGTGCTATGAAGAAACAGCCATAGAGGAAAGAGGGTCATGGGACAGTGATGGCAGAGACTGGAGTGATATGTCTATAAGCCAAGGAACACCAGAGTGCCAGAAAACCCAAGCAGTGAGGAGAAGGCATGGAAGAGGTTCTCAGAGCCTCCAGAAGGAAACAACCTTGCTGACACTTTAATTTGGGTTTTTAGCCTCCAAAACACTGAGAATAAATTTCTGTTGTTTTAAGCCACCCAGTTTGTGGTTATTTGCTGCAGCATCTGCAGGAACTAATACAGATGTTAATGAATTTTCCCCCTAAGCAAGATAAAAATGTCGAGTCAATAATTATTTGGCCCCCACAAATGATGAGTTGATTTTTAAAGTAAATAAGCCATAAGAGCCAAGCTCCTACCTCTGATGGGAAAGATACATCAGCAAATAGCTGACCCTATTTCTTTTTTTTAATTTTCTTTTTTTTAATTTTTATTTATTTATTTTGAGAGGGAGAGAGAATGAACAGGGGAGGTACAGAGAGAGAGGGAGAGAAGAATCCCAAGCAGGCTCCACACTCAGCATGAAGCTCAATGCAGGGCTCAATCTCACAACTCTGAGATCATGACTGAACAGAAATCAAGAATCAGATGCTTAACGAACTGAGCCACCCAGGCACCCCAAGCTGACCCTATTTCTGATGGATTGGGGAAATTCTTTAAGAAGATCAGCCTAGGGGCGCCTGGGTGGCGCAGTCGGTTGAGCGTCCGACTTCAGCCAGGTCACGATCTCGCGGTCCGGTCCGTGAGTTCGAGCCCCGCGTCGGGCTCTGGGCTGATGGCTCAGAGCCTGGAGCCTGTTTCTGATTCTGTGTCTCCCTCTCTCTCTGCCCCTCCCCCGTTCATGCTCTGTCTCTCTCTGTCCCAAAAATAAATAAACGTTGAAAAAAAAAATTAAAAAAAAAAAAAAAAAAGATCAGCCTAGCTATGGATTCCTTGACACCACCCCCCTGCTTGGGCAGGTGATTCTGGGAGACCAAATCAACCTCCTGACTTTCTCCAAAACAAGCAGCCCTAGCAGGAACCCAGCTCAAGGCAAGCCATGGACCGAGAAGAATCACTAATGCTGCAAGCATCTCAAACTCACCCACCCCCAGGAAGAGCATCTGGACCTCAGGGCATCCTACTAAGAACAGGATATATGTGGCATGGATGATGGGTGTCTCTCCCACATTCTTTTTTATTGAGGGGAGAGAGGACAGTTAAGCACAGGGAAGGCTGCCTGAACCATGTCACTTTAAAACTCTGTGACATTCAGCAAAGTAATTTCTTTGTGCCTCAGTTTCCTTGTCAATAGAATGAGGTTAATACTGCTGAATGTTGTTGAAACTTTAAAAGAAATAATACACATAAAGCACTTAGCATGGTGCCTGGTGTAAGTACTCAAAGAATATTAACTATGATGTGTATCAAGCATCCTCTGCATTCAGTAAGTAAGTCCCTGCTTTCTTTTAATGCTTCATGTCAAGTGCCTACTAGCTAATGGGGGGTGGGGGCTGGGGAGGGCTGGGCAAGCCGCTTCCTCCACCATCAATTCATCCAGCTACTCAGGAGGCAAAAAAAAAAGAAAAAGAAAGAAAAAGAAAAAGAAACCTGTAAGAGGTTCACACACACAATGTAAGAGGAAGAACATACAATCAAGAAGAAATACAAAAGAATGGAAAAAACCTTACCAAATAGTATCAGGAAGAGTTCTTCTCATGAACAAAACTTGCACATGAAGAATTAGAGAACAGAAGATTTTGAAAACCATATTTAGAGCAAGATGAACCTGTAAGGAACAAACAGGGGGCTGATGATACAACAAGAAACAGAAGGAAAGGGGACACACTCAACCTTAATTTTACAGGACCCAGGTTTGCTTCCACATGGTTCCACTTAGAACAGTCAGAACACCCACAGTCTGGAAGGAAATGAAGCCTAAATAGCTAAGGAAGTTGTAAGCAATCACTAGGCCTGGAGCAAGGACATCTCAGGGTCACAAGGGAATTTCAGAATTGGCTGAAAAACTTGACAGTAGATGGAGGAATTATGACATTTTGAGGTGCTGATAAATAAGACAGAGAAAAGTGTCCTGATCTTTGATGAGTATGACTGTGAAAGATTCTACAGCCTGGGGAACTGGATGACAAGCCTGCACATTTCAGAATGTGCACATGTGTGTGGTGGGGGAAGAAATGTGATCAGTTGAAGCATGGATTCACCTGTGAATAAGGATACTTTCAGCCCTGGAAGCCCTATTTGGTTAAGCCCATTGTAACTTCCACACCCCTTCCTCTGTATCTCTGCAACCTGAGGTATATTAACTTAGCCTCTATTGTTATCTATTAATGTGATAGGCAAAATAACGACCCCACAAAGATGTCCCCATCCTGATCTCCAGAATCTGTGAATAGGATGTGAGGTGGCAAGAGGGAATTAAGGTTGTAGAAGGATTGAGATTGCCAATCAACCTTCAGATGACCTTAAGATGGGAAGATTATCCTGGATTACCTGGCCCAATGTAATCACAAGGGTCCTTATAAGTGGAAGGCACAAATTTCAGAGAGGAAATGTGATGGCAGAAGTAGAGATGGGAGAGATGCACTTTGAAGATGGAGCAAGGGACCACCAGCCAAGAAATGCGGGCAACTTCTAGAAGCTGGAAAACACAAGGAAATAAATTCTCCCCTAGAGCCTTCAGAAGGAGCACAGCTCTGCCAACACCTTAATTTTAGCCCATAAGACCCATCTCAGACTTCTGACCTTCAGCAATGTGGATAATAAATTCGTGTTGTTTTAAGCCACTGAGTTGTCTGAGTTTGTTACAGCAGCAATAGGAAACTAATACAACTGGTTTCTGCATTGATGCATAATTATTTTCTAATCAATTAACAAGGACTCTCTTTCTGCCTTGGATTCCTCTACCTTGTTTCACCACATGGCTTTCTCTGCCAGACTAGAACAAAATCTGAGGTTATCCCTGAGCTGACATCTCCCCAGTGCTGCTGCCAGAAAGGTGATGATGTCTGTCTCTCACTTCAAATTCAAATTCTCCCACAAAAGTGCTCTGCTTGGAATGCCTGGGGAGGGAAGCTATAACGTACAGTTCTATCAGAACCTCTTGGTTAAAAGTGGGAGTCAGGGAAGTAAAGCAGTTGCCTGAAAAAGAGGAGGTACTAGTATCATAAGAGGGATATGGATGGCCACTTCCTTCCCAGAGCACCAGGGCTTCATGGACAGCTCTTTCAAGAGCCTTTTCCATCCTCATTGCCTGAGGACCCTATGCAGATTCAACTCTCACTGGATGCTCAGCTACAGCTTTAATCAACAGGCCTTGGTGGACTATGCCAATGTGTAAGGTTTGCTCCCAGATAGAGAAGAGGAAAAAGCATTGTCTGCAGTGGGGGGTGGGGAATTGTGATAAAGTCACCATTCATGCTCTTGGGGGTCATGGTCAATTCTGAACCATCAGGAGTTCATAACTGGTACAAGTGAGGCCAATTTAATCTTAGCTGTTATGCCATTCACCACTTTGAAATCAATTAACTAATTAGGGTCATCCCTTGAGCCTGTTATGCCTGGTAGTTGAAACTGCCACAAATGTGTTTTAAAGGGAAAAGAACTAAAATTGCAAAGTGATAGAGATTGCTGTCTGGGGTGGAAGTCCAGGGGATAGTTCTTTAGTGTAAGTATTCTCGTATGTGTCTTCATCACTCGTTTCCATGGACCCACACCGAAGACCATTTAGCTGCTCTCTCAGATGGCCGGCCCCTCTCCCAGAAAGTTTCTCTCATCAAAAAGGAGCTGTTGGGCCTGTGGGCCCTTGAGTGATGTCCGGCTGGTCCTCGGTGTAGCATCTCCCATGAGGCCATGAGTAAATCAACATGAGGGAATATCCCTGTGGAAGAAGCCAACCTGCAGCAGGACCTGAGCTCCCCTGCCAGGCACATGTGAAGCCACAGGGAAGAGACCAGCCACCAAGTACCAGAGGAGTTTCCTAAGCATAAGTCTCTAAGACCATAAGTTCAGAGGTCAGAGTGGTGAACAGCAATGAAAGACAAAGGACAGAGCCAAACTTAAGGTCAAGTCACCATAAGAGAGAGATGGGGAATATGGATCTGGCAAAGGAAGGTCCAGATTAGTTCTGCAGAAGCACTCTGGATACGAGTGGTGGCTTTGGGTGTTGATCCTGGGAACACGTACATGATTGTAACATGTTCTTTTAAGGGTAACAGATATAGAGTTTTCACTGTGCAATTTAATAATTTTTCTTTTCCCCTTTGTTTCTTTCTTTCTTTCTTGTCTTCCATCCCTTCCTCTCTGCCTGCCCCTTCCCTGTTCCTTCCACAAGCATTTACGGAGGGTCTTTCATGCCTGTGTTACAAGATTACAGTTTTGAAAGCTTGGAGTCTTCTTTGAATAGACGCCCAAGAGTGTCACTTATTTAAAATCCAATACCTGTAAACAGCTTGTGAGCATACCATATTTTAGTGCCTGTCTGTATTTAGTCAAATACTGAGAACATATGTCTCTTTGTAAATCTACTCCCAGGACTGTTAAGAGCAATTCAGAAAACACTGAAATGTGCCAGCTTTCCCTTCTAGTGGAAAGGATTCACTCAGAAAGTGCTCACTAATTCATCACTAGACCTGCCCACCTTCCCATCCTCCCTCACCAGTCTCTAGCCCCAAAGACGGAAGTGCTTACAGCTCAGCATTCTTAGCCAAGTGGACAGAAGTGCACATCCACAGCAACTATCCATCTCCGGCATTTAATAACAATGCTTCCAAGAATGAAGCAAAAGGTACCACATGAAACTGCAGAAAAACAAAGCCACTAAAACTTGGGAGTAGAATTTGTTTATGGACCTCACTAAAAAAAGTCACTATATCAAGTCTAGAGACCCATGTAGCTGCTGCTTGGGACTTTTTGAGGGGTGGGGTGATGCCTGTGCTGTAGTTTCTGGGTTGAATAGAAGCTTCTTGTTGTTTTAAGTTTCGCTCAAACCAAAATTTGTTTTCAGCAGACATAATTTAACCAGGTATTTATCAACAACCTAGCAAATCTTAATAATGTAAAGATTGCCTGTATGAACAGGGCATTCTTGGGGCTTTGAGCATGAATTTCATAGAATGCTGTAGTGAGTTTTATGGAATAATTATCATTTATTTAGTGGCTACACTGTTGCAAGCATTTTTCATATATTACTTCCTTTAGGTCAAGGCAGTTATCATTTTCCCCACTTTACAGGTAAGGAAGTTGAGGTTCAGAGAAAATAACTAGCCCTAGTAAGTGGTAGAGCCAGGATTCAGATGTAGATATGTGTAACTTCAGAGCCTGCACTCTCTGTTTACTGCTTTCCAACTGCACTGCTTTGACTGAGCTTTCTGGAATGTTTTACTTTTTTAAATGTTTGTTTATTTTGAGAGAGAGAGCTTGCACCCTGGGTGGGGGGGGGGAGAGGCAGAGAGAGAGGGAAAGAGAGAGAGAAGCAGGTTTCATGTTGTCAGCATAGAACCCAGCGCAGGGCTTGATCTCACACACCGTAAGGTCACTACCTGAGCCAAAATCAAGAGTCAGACACTTAAGCAACTGAGCCACCCAGGAGCCTCTGGAATGTTTTAATGGAGCATTGTGGGAGGGCCCCGAAGGACTGAAGTGCCCTGCTGTGACAAGTAGTTCCCATAAGGTGAATCCTGACTTAATGCAACACTCATTCCTCACAGAAGGTTCACAGAGCTGCCCACCATTGGACCAAAAGAGATGAATTGCTTTGGTCTAAAGTGTAAACATCTACCCAATGACAAGGGCTCCCCAGATATCAACAAGGAGACATATGCAAATATCTAGTTTATCCAATTTGGATCAAGGTACTTTTCTTACCCAGATTTTATCATTCATCTTATCTCAAAATGCTTGTTAATCTTTATTCTTCACTTTGGAAAATGCAGAATCACTTAGCCAATATGAAACTATTTTTCTGCCCTTTCTCTTCTTTTCACATAATTAATATCTACTTAGTGCCAATACTGTCAAGAACTCAAAGAGTTTCTCACTTTTTTCATTCATGTCTTTCGTTTAACAATCCTGTGGAGTAGATATTAGCATATTCTCAGAATACCAAATAAGTTTTATCTTGTGTATCAACTTTTTCTGTATTCCAATAATATTCACTGAGCATTAACTATATGCCAAAAAATGTTCTAGAAACTATTCTAATTTCTCAGAATAAAATAGTAGACAGAGCAGATGTTTGTGGTTATTTGCTTCTATTTAACAAACCTCCCAAAACTTATCAGCTTGATGAAGAAAAATTAAAGAAGACTTAAATAAATGAAAATATGTGCTCATGGACTAAAAGACTTAGTTAAATTATTGTTAAGATGTCAGTTCTCCTCAAATTGATCTATAGATTAAGTTCAATCCCAATTAAAATCCCAAAAGGTGTTTTTATAGAAATTGACAGGTTGATTCTAAATTTAGTGAAAAAGTAAAGACTGTAAGGTAACCAAAACAATCTTGGAAAGGAAGAACAAAGTTGGAGACTCACACTACCTGATTTTAAGACTTACTATAAAGCTACCGTATCAAGACACTGTGGTACTGATGTTAGGACAGACATAAAGATCAATAGAACAGAGTAGAAATTCCAGAAAAAGACAAGTGTGCCAAAACAATTGAATAGAGAAAAGATAGTCTTTGCAACAAAGAGTACTGGAATAACCCAAACACAAAAACGTAAACCTCAATCCATACATACCTGCACCATAGTTGAAAAACCTGAAATGGATCATAGATCTAAATAAAAAACCTAAAACTCTAAAATTTCTAGAAGAAAATATAAAAGAAAATCTTTGCAGTCTTGAGTCGGGCAAAGAGTTCATAGATATATAACACAGTAATCCATAATCAATTTTAAAAATCAAACATCAAAATTAAAATATCTGCTCTTCAAAAGACAGATGAGAAAATGAAAAGAAAAGCCACACACAACTTCTATCCAAAATATAAAAAGAACACTTACAATAGAAGTTTTTTTAAATGGGAAAGAATTTGAATAAGACACTTCAATAAACAAGATATGCAAAAAGAAAATAAGCATGTGAAAAGATGTGCAACATCATTAGTCATTGGAAGAATGCAATTAAAATCACAATTAAATAGAACTACACACTCATTAGAATGGCTAAAAAATGAACTGAGCGCAAAGTGTAGGCAAGGATGAGGAGCAACTGGAACTCTCACACATTGCTGGTGGGAGATGACATGGTCACTTTGGAAAATAGTTTGCCTTTTATAAAGTTAAATATACATAAACTCTCTATGATCCTGCAATCCCCACTCCTAGATATTTGCCCAAAAGAAATCAATCATGTTCACACACCATCACAATACATGCACATTCACATGTATAATACCTGTACACAAATCTTTAGAGCAGCTTTATTAATAACAACCACAATTAAGTGTACATCAGCTGGTAATTGGATAAAAACCCAGGGTACATCCATACAGAGGAAATGTACCCAGAAATAAAAAGTAACAACAAATAAATGCAAAAAAACATGTGCAAAATGAAAAAAAAATCACATAGCAGAGACTACAAACTGTATGATTCCATTTACTTCAATTTCTGGGGGAGGCAGAAAAAGCTATAGAGACAGAAATCAG
This sequence comes from Lynx rufus, assembly GCF_022079265.1. Lineage (NCBI taxonomy): Eukaryota > Metazoa > Chordata > Mammalia > Carnivora > Felidae > Lynx > Lynx rufus. The sequence goes on along the minus strand of NW_025814830.1, from coordinate 22,966,849 downwards.
ATCAGTGATGTTAGAGATTGGGGGTGAAGGTCAGCGATTGAGAGGGTTACGAGAGAAATATGGGGGTGATGGTGGTGGTTATACAACTATATTCATTTGTAAAAATGGTATCTTCTTTAAAATATACATTTCTAGGGGCGCCTGGGTGGCGCAGTCGGTTAAGCGTCCGACTTCAGCCAGGTCACGATCTCGCGGTCCGTGAGTTCGAGCCCCGCGTCAGGCTCTGGGCTGATGGCTCAGAGCCTGGAGCCTGTTTCCGATTCTGTGTCTCCCTCTCTCTCTGCCCCTCCCCTGTTCATGCTCTGTCTTTCCCTGTCCCAAAAATAAATAAACGTTGAAAAAAAAATTAAAAAAAAAAAATACATTTCTAATTTTTGCTAGTACCTAGAAATATAATTGATTTTTACATATTTATCTTAGATCCAGCAAACTTGCTGAACTTTTCTATCGATGTTAATGGTTTTAATCTAGATGCTTTTGGAGTTCTTATGTAGACAATTATATAACTTGCAAATTATAAGAGTAGTGTTACTTCCTTTTAATTCCTCACATTTTTACTTGTTCTTTTTAAATTATGATGGCTAAGCCCTCCAATAAAATGTTATCTCTGACCTAAAGAGGAATGTTTCTAACATTTTTACTATTAATTATGATTTTTTTTCATAAATTTTTAGAATACACTATCAAGTTCAGGTGTTTTCTTATATTCCTAGTGTGCTAGGAACTTATATTTATATTATGCATATTAAATCTTTTATCTCTGTCTATTTAGATGGTCATGAGATTTGTCTCTTTTATTATATTAGTGTGATAAACTACACAAAAGATTTTCTGACATAAAAGCTTCCTTATATTCCTGAAATAAAGTCTTCTTGGTCATGATTTATCATCTAACATAGTTATTGTTGATTCACAAATTCAAAAAGATCAAAGTCACACGGTGCATCTTTTTTGACCACAACACTGTGAAACTATAAATCAACCACAAGAAAAAAATCTGGAAAGAGCACAAATACATGAAGGTTAAATAACATGCTACTAACAATGAAAGGGTCAACTGAGAAATTAAAGAGGAAAATTAAAAAATACATAGTTATTGTTGATTCAAATTGTTTTCAAATTGTTGATTCAAATTTATTTAGAATTTTTGCAGTTGTGTTTATATTTGCTGTCAAACCATAGTTTCTTTTTTTGTACTCTTTTTGGGTATGTTATCAAGATTATAGAAGTCAGGAATCTTTTCATTCTATCATGTGGGACAATTTATATAAAACTTAAATCATGTGTTCCTTAAAATTTGACAAAACTCACATATAAGTCTAACTTGGAGAATTTCTTGAACAGATTTTGTACTTTTATTTCAATTTCTTTAATGGTTAGAAGTCTATTTGGGTTTTCTATTTTATCTTGAGTCAGTTTCTAAAAAGATGTGCATTTCTTGTATACATTTTCAGATGGTATTGGCATCATAGTGTTCTCTTCTGATTTTTTTTTCATTTCTACTGAATCAGTAATTATGCCTCCTTTTTCAGGCCTAATATTTCTTGTGTACTCTATTTTTATCTCGATTGAATTGACCAGAGGCTTTTCTACTTATTAAGCTTCTCAAAAGATTGACTTTTAGTTTTATTTCATTCTCTTATATTGTTTCTTTATGTTCTGCTTAGTGAATTTTTGCTCTTGTCTCTCCCACTTATTTCCATTACTTTATTGGGCTTGTTCTGTGTTCTGCAGTTTCTTTCCTAGATAAATAATATCAATCATTCAATATTTTCCCTTATGATTATACTTATGATTATTTACCTCATACTAGAAATATGTATAAAGAACAATTTAACAAGCACTAAGTTTCTACCACCTAACTTAAAAAATAAGACAGTATGGAGACAATTCTACTTCCCTCCACTCCCATCATACTCAGAAGTAACCGTTATCCTGGTTTTAAAGGTTATCACACATGTATATGTCTTTATATTTTTATTTTGTCTGTATATATCCATAAACAATATATAGTATTATTCTGTGTAGTTTTTAACTAACTGTAAATGGAATCATGCTGCATATATCCTTCTAAAATGTGCTTTTTTACTATTACTAAGCCATAAGAAAGAATGAGATCTTGATATTCACAATAACATGGCTGGACCTAGAGGGTATTACGCTAAATGAAATAAGCCAGACAGAGGCAGACAAATAGTATGATTTCACTCACATGTAGAACCTGAAAACAAAACACCCTAATCTTTATTATTTCCTTTGATTTGATTTTCAGGGCTTTATTTGCTGTTCTTTTTCCAGCTCCTTTAGGTGTAAGGTTACATTGTGTATTTGAGACATTTCTTCTTTCTTTAGGAAGGCCTGCATTGCTATTTACTTCCCTCTTATGACAGCCTTTGCTGTCCCCAGAGGTTTTGGACTGTCATGTTTTCATTTTTCTTTGGCTTACACGAACTTTTTAATTTCTTCTTTAATTTCTTGGTTCACCCACTTATTCTATAGTAGGATGTTCTTTAATCTCCAAGTATTTGTGGTCTTTCAAATTTTTTCTTGTGGTTGATTTCAAGTTTCATAGCATTGTGGTCTAAATATATGCATTATGATATCAATCTTTTTGTACTAGTTGAGGGCTGATTTGAGAAGAATGTGTATTCTGCAGCTTTAGGGTGAAATGTTCTGAATATATCTGTTAAGTCCATCTGGTCCAGTGTGTCATTCAAAGTTATTGCTTCCTTGATAGTTTTCTGCTTTAGACTATCTGTCCATTGCTGTAAGTGTGGTGTTAAATTCCCCTACTATAATGGTATTGTTATCAATGAGTTTCTTTATTTTTGTGATTAATTGATTTTATATTTGGGTACTTCCAAATTGGGGGCATAAATATTTACAATTATTAGATCTTCTTGCTGGATAAACCCCTTAATTATTATATAATGCTCTTGTTACAGTCTTTGTATATAAAACTTTTATATAAAACTCTTGTTACAATCTTTGTTGTAAAATCTAGTTCGTTTGATACAAGTATGGCTACTCTAGCTTTCTTTTGACATCCGTTAGCATGATAGATGGTTCTCTATCCCCTTACTTTCAATCTGCAGGTGTCTTTAGCTCTAAAATGGGTCTATTATAGACAGCATATAGATGGGTCTTATTTTTTATCCCATTCTGATTCCTTATGTCTTTTGATTGGAGCATTTTGTCCATTTACATTTAAAGTGATTATTGAAAGATATGAATTTAGTGCCATTGTATTGCCTGTAGAGTCAAAGTTTCTGGTGATGTTCTCTGGTCCTTTCTAGTCTTTGTCACTTTTGGTTCTTTTTGTTTTCTCTTGTTTTTTCTCCACCCAAAGAGTCCCCCTTAAAATTTCTTGCAAGGCTGGTTTAGTGGTCACAAACTCCTTTAGTTTTTGTTTGTCTGGGAAACTCTTTATCTCTCCTTCTATTTTGAATGACAGCCTCGCTGGATAAAGAATTCTTGGAACAAACAATTCTAAACTTTGTCTGGAACCACAAAAGACCCTGAATAACCAAAGTCATGTTGAAAAAGAAAAAGCTGGAGGCATCACAATTCCAGAACTCAAGCTGTATTACAAAGCTGTAATCATCAAGACAGTACGATATTGGCACAAAAACAGACACATAGATCAATGGAACAGAATAGAGAACCCAGAAATGGACACACAAATATGTGGCAAACTAATCTTCAACAAAGCTGGAAAGAATATCCAATTGAATAAAGACAGTCTCTTCACCAAATGGTGCTGAGAAAACTGGACAGCAACATGCAGAAAAATGAACTTGGACCACTGTCTTACATGGTACACAAAAATAAACTCAAAGTGGATGAAAGATCTAAATGTAAGACAGGAAGCCATCAAAATCCTAGAGGAGAAAGCAGGCAACAACCTCTCTGACCTTGGCCCACAGCCACTTCTTACTAGACATGTCTCCAGAGGCAAGGGAAACAAAAGCAAAAATGAACTATTGGTGCCTCATCAAGATAAAAAGCTTTTGCACAGCAAAGGAAGCAATCAACAAATATAAAAGGCAACCAACAGAATGGGAGAAGATATTTCCAAATGACATACAGAAAAAGGGTTAGTATCCAAAATCTATAAAGAACTTGCCAAACTCAGCACCCAAAAAACAAATAATCCAGTGAAGAAATTTTCCAAAGAATACATCCAGATGGCTAACAGACATGTGAAAAAATGTTCAAATCACTCATCATCAGGGAAATACAAATCCAAACCACAATGAGATACCACCTCACACCTGTCAGAATGGCTCAAATGAACAACTTAGGAAATAACAGATGTTGGTGAGGATGCAGAGAAAGGGTTACCCTCTTGCACTGTTGGTGGGAATGAAAACTGCTGCAACCACTCTGGAAAACAGTATAAAGTTTCCTCAAAAAATTAAAAATAGAGCTACACTTTGACCCAGCAATTGCACTACTAGGTATTTATGCAAAGGATACAAAAGTGCTGATTCAAAAGGGCATATGCACCCCAATGTTTATAGCAGCACTATCAACAATAGCCAAATTATGGGAAAAAAAACAAATGCCCATTGACTGGTGAATAGATAAAGAAGATGTGGTATATATGTTCAATGGAATATGACTCAGTGATCAAAAAGAATGAAATCTTGCCATTTGCAAGAATATGGATGGAACTAGACTGTATTATGCTGAGCAAAATAAGTCATCAGAGGATGATAAGCATCATATGATTTCACTCAAGTGTGGAATTTAAGAAACAAAACAGATGAACAGAGGTGGGCAGCCGGCACATGGTGCAATATGGTGTGGGCATCATGCTAGTCCTGGGCACTGTTGGCAAATTCACCGCCCTTTTTGCTTTGCTCCCTGACCCCATCCTGGAGGCATGTTCTGCACCCTTTTCAGTGAGTGTCTCGTGTGTGCCATGAGTCTCTGCGTGGTCACAGAGTGGTGGAGCCCATCTGGCCTGTGTGGCGCCTTCAGCAGTTCTCCTGTGCCCTCAGGCATGATTACAGATGTGGGCTATCCAATTTGCAGTTCGTGGACATGAACTCCTCTCGCAATCTGTTCGCGTTTGGATTTTCCATGTTCTTCGGGCTAACGCTGCCCAATTACCTGGAGTCCAACCCCGGCATCATCAACACAGGGAGCCCAGAGGCACGAGGTCTAATACAGTGGAAAGCTGGGGCCCATGCCAACAGTGAGATGTCTACCAGCTTCAACAGCTATGACTTCCCCATTGGGATGAGCATGGTAAAGAGGATTGCCTTTCTGAAATACATTCCTATCTGCCCAATTTTCAAAGGATTTTCAAGGTCAAAAGCCCAGCATCCAGTTCCAGAAGACACTCCAGATAATATACAAACTGGGTCTGCATGCACCAAAGTCTGAAAAATTACTCCTCGGAAAGAAAGCAAGGTTTGTCACAGGAAAAGAAAACTACACAGGGAATGAGAAGACCCTAAGATGGAATTCCAGCTCTGCTCTAAACTAACTTCCTATGAAAGCCTGGACAAGTCACTCTCTTTGGAACTCTATTTCTGCATCAGTTAGAGGAAGAATGGGCCAAAGTCTCTAAGAGCCAGGATTCTAGATCTCTAAATCTTGACTTTCCTAAGCAGACATGTCAGACAGAATAGGTGGAAATCTGCTTCCACCATAGTTGATAAAGATGAAGAGAAATCAAGATGTAGTACAGGGCCTGAAATGTCGGAATACTGATAGGCTTTTAGATTTAATCTGATCCCCCTGTCACTTACTTCATGACCAAAGTATATTAAATAACATCTTGAAGCAACAACAACAACAACAAAAAACAGATGAACATAGGTTATGGGAAGGAAATATAAGATACAGAGAGAAAGGCAAACTATAAGAGACTCTTAAACACAGAGAACAAACTGAGGGTTGCTGGAGGGGTGTTGGATGGGGAGTGGGCTATATGGGTCATGAGCATTAAGGAGGGAACTTGTTGGGTTGAGCACTGAGTGTTATATATAGATAATGAATCACTAAATTCTACTCCTATTAATTAACTTGGATTTAAATAAAATTAAAAAAATAAAAACAAAACAAATGAACAAAAACCCAGAAACAGATTCATAAATACAGAGAACAAATTGATGACTTCCAGAGGAGAGGGGGTGGGAGGATGGGCAAAACAGGTGAAGAAGATTAAGAGGTACAAACATCCAGGTATAAAATAAATAAGTCACAGGGATGTAAAGTACAGCAGAGAGAATATAGCAAACAATATTGTAATAGCTTTGTATGGTGATACACTTATTTTGGTGAGTATTGAGTAATATGTAGAATTGTCCAATCACTGTGTTGTACGCTTGAAACTTGTTTAATATAGTATTCCAAGTGTACTTCAGTTAGATTTTAAAATTAATAAAATAAAATTTGCTCCTTTTTGCTCAACAGTACATGGTTGAGATTTAACTAAATAAATTTGATTTTGTTTGTTCATTTTTTAAATAATTTTTTAATGTTTATTTATTTTTGAGAGACAGAGACAGAGTACAAGTGGGGGAGGAGCCAAGACAGTGAGAGGAAGACACAGAATTTGAAGCAGCCTCCAGGCTCTGGGCTGTCACCACAGAGCCTGATGTGGGGCTCAAACTCATGAACTGCAAGATCATGACCTGAAGTTGAAGGCTTAACCGACTGAGCCACCCAGGCACCCCTGATTTTAGTTTGTTCATTTAATTGAAATATAGTATTCTCATTCATTATTTGAATGTGAACAGTTTGTCCATGTTCCCACTGGGGAATATTTTGGTTAAGTTACAATTTTTTTTTGCAATAATAAATGATGCTTCTATGAATTTCTTCTAAATTTTTTGTGCCTATGCATGAATTACTTTTACATCTTTAATAATTTTAAGTATACCACTTTAAAATACTCTATAAATTGATAATGAAAGCTCTTGGGCTTGTAATCCTCCTTTTGTTATTTATTTATTTATCTATCTACCCATTTATCTATCTAAACATTTATGTAACACTATGTCTCAGACATTTACAAATATTAAGTTATTTAATATTGTTTTGTTTCTTGGATTTCTAATGAATGTTGTTTTGTTTCCTTGTGTGTTTTGTAATTGTAGATTGTGTGTTCATCTTCTGTCTCATTTACTCTTTGGAATTCCTAAGACTTGGGAAGTGTTCCTCTGCAGGTGTTTTGTGTTTATATCTGCCAGGTATTCAAGGAGTAACACTGACTTACAATCAATTTATATATTAATTTTTCAGTTTGAGTTTCATGAAGAACATGTGAAGAGTAGATTTGTGTCCTAAATTTACATAAAACACAAAATAGAGATTTTAATTGCTCAAAGATAATGTATTTCACTCAGAGCCAAAGCACAGCCTTGTCTCTTCATTCTGATAGGTGGAAATCTTTTCCAGAGAATCTTGTCTCTACAGATCAACCCTTCAAGCATTCTGGTTCATGTGGTTTTCCATTCCAACTCTCTGTCTCACTCAGACCCAAGACTGCACCACCTATCCATGAATTTGTTTAAAAATTTAATTACTGGACCAAATAACACACTCAACCCCTCATTCACCCCACTACTAGGGCAGCCATGCCATGAGTTCACATGCTTTTCTCTTTTCTTCAGTTTCTTTATGTTCCTGGTACCAGGTGATTTTCCTTTTTTCCCTTTTTCCCTACAGGATCAACCATGTATTTTGTCTTTGCTGCTATAGTTTCTGAGAAGATATATAGCTGTAGGTTTCTTTTATGATCTTAGTTTGCCATCAGGTTGAAATCAAATATTTGGAAGGTTTTAGGCAGAAGACCTATATAATTTAATTTATATTTTCAAAGATCATTCTGATCAATTAGTAGGAGCTGCTCAGAGTACTAGATTTAGAGTAATCAGTCCATGTGTGGGCACAGTGGGAGACTCATGAACAGAATGGCAGCTAGAGCATAGGAAGCAGAGAGGCAGCATACATACCATATATCTCCTAGCCATATGTGGTCTCTCATTTTTCACTTAAATAAGCCAAGGAAGTTCAGTGACTTGCCCAAAGTCACTCAGCTGGGAGGTCTGTTTAGTCCTTTTATCCTACAGAAAGTTCTCATCATTTTTATTCCAGTATTAATGTTATGATTTATCTAGGCTAAAGTCAGATTCTAATTAATTCTAAAGATCTAGACCAGAGACTTTGTTCAATGCTAACAACAGAAAGACAAACAAGAAATGGTCCCTGCCCTTGAGGAGCTCACATTCTAGCAAGCTTTAAATAACTAAAACATAGAATAAGGGCTATAGCAGCTGAATATACATGGTAGTCTGGAAAAAAAACAGAGAAGCTGTAGCTGAACTCATTTGGGGAGGCCAGGAAGGTGACATTTAATCTATGCAAAATCTATTCAGGTTTGTTTGGTCGTACATCTAGTCCAGGAGTAGAATAAGAAAATGTTCTATTTTTAACTCTGTATTCGTTTATGTCATTCCATAAATATTTACTTAAATATTTGCTGAGTCCTCTCCTCATATCAAGTTCCTCATGGCAAAAACCAAAGAAGAATGACTGGGGGAAAAGCCATGACTGGTGAGGAAGGGTGGTACAAGACAGCTCTTCCAAGGTTATAGACACTAGGCAAAGCAAAGCTAATAATGAAAAAATATAAGGTTTGGAAATTTTGACTCATGAAAACATCAGACACCAAGAATAATTGTGGCACATCCTTCTTCCCTATGACAACATTATTTGGGATAAAATACATATTGCACTAGAGTTGTCTAGAGAAACAGAACTACTAGTATATTAGATAAATGGATGATATATGATAGATAAATAGATAAATAGATAGATAATAGGTAACTAATAAGTATATCTGTATCTATATATAAGATCTATATACAGATCTCATCTTAGTATATCTATAGATCTTACTGTTTATATCCTCAGAGGAAAAGTATGTATATATTTACAGAGAATTATTATAAGGAATTGGCTCATGTAATTATGGAAGCTGAGGTCTCAAGATCTGCAATTGGAAAGCTGGAGACTCAGAAGAGCTGATGGTGTTAATTATAGTCTGTTTGAGTCCAGAGGCAGGACAAAACCTGTCCCAATACAAAGACAATCAGGGAGAAAGAGAGGAGAGAGAATTCTTCCTTAGTCTACCTTTTTGTTCTAGTGAGGCTTCCAAAGGTAGGAGGAGGCCACCCACATTGGGGAGGGCAATCTGCTTTACTCAGTCTATCAATTCAAGTGTTACTCTCATCTGGAAACAACCTCACAGATAGATACACCCTGAAATAATATTTAACCAATATCTGGGCACCCCCTAAGACCCAGTAAGGTTGACACATAAAATTAATAATCACACATATATTATAGCTATCATTTATATCTCAGTGTGAATTTACATTTGAACATACAACCCTCTCAGAAGTAACTGCAGTTTAAATTGCATAATAAACAAAATGTATTTAAGGGCACCTGGGTGGTTCAGTCAGTTAAACATCCAACTCATGGTTCGTGAGTTCAAGCTTTGTGTTGGGCTCTGTGCTGACAGCTCAGAGACTAGAGCCTGCTTTGGATTCTGTGTCTCCCTCTCTCTCTACCCCTCCCCTGCTCTCTCTCTCTCTCTCTCTCTCTCTCTCAAAAATAAATAAACATAAAAGATTTTTAAATTAACAAAACAAACAAAATGTATTTATAAACTTAAGATATTTTTATATCATCTGTATCATCCCTGCACCTGACACCCAGAACAGAGTCAATGTGTGCTCATTGTTTGGTAGATGTTTTGGATACCTCTTGTGCCTCTCTTAAGAACCCTCTCATCCCACCTCTATATACAGTCACTGCTGCAGAAACCGGCTTTATCAAGGCTGTTATCAACTCTGTCCTGGTATAAGCAGAAGACCATCACCTCAACTCTTGCTTGAAGCACCTACTTTAAACTTACTTTGTTCTTAACACCTAGGACCTGGAAATGCAAGGCAGCTAATCCCCAAGGGATCATCTTTGGTCAATAGAGACCTGGATCCAATGGGTAAATACTTACCCCTTTGGTCCTTTGAGCAGATAGTTCCTCGGGTGCTTTCCATAAACCTCTTCAGAATGTCCTAGCAGAATCAAACCCATACTGGTAGCCAACTCAGTAATCCATCTTTATGTTGGCTTTCCCTTATTTCCTGTTCATTTCCCTGCCCTGTACTTCTGTTTCCTAAGATAACATTCCCAAATGAGTTAACTTAAAAGGGTAAGCCTTTGGGGCACCTGGGTGGCTCATTCGTTTAAGCTTCCAACTTCAGCTCAGGTCATGATTTCATGGTTCCTGAGTTTGAGCCCCGCATTGAGCTCTCTGCTATTAGCACAGAGCCCACTTCAGATCCTCTGTCCCTCCCCCACTCATGCACACTCTCTCTCTCCCTCTCTCTCTCAAAAATAAATAAACATTTTTTTAAAAGGTAAGCCTTTGTCCCAAGCTCTGATTTCTGGAGAATTCAGACTAAGATTATTGGGCTTTGTTATTTTATTCTGTCCTTAAAAAGCCTTCTAATAAACCAGAAGTTACAGTTGTATTCAGTGACTAATCTAAAAATTCAATAGGAGTCCTAAAATGTCACCATGACTTCTTCCAAAATGCAGCCATTTAAAATTAGCTGGCCAAAGAATCAAAACTGACCCCAAAAATAAACCTGCACTTGCTCTGCAGAAACATTAAAGTTTCTTTCAAGCTATTTTCAAATTTAATTTCTCAAGTTTTCTAATTGCAGATCTGTATGACAGCAAGACTGCCTGTGTCATTAGTGGGGTTTTTTTTTGTCCAAAACACATAACACACCTGGGAAGATTCACCATTGAACTTTTTCAAAGCACTGTTAGGCTTATACACCTGAATTTGGTTTGCATTATTTCAGAGTCCCTGGAACCAAGAATGAAGTTCTTGTACAATTCTATAAAAGACAATACAAAATGGTAAAAGATGGGCAATCCAAAAAGTCTGCCATGTCTGTGCTGGCCTGCCAGTAAATTTGGCACTGCCATTACTCCCTCCTGAGCTGCGAGCAGCATTTTCCGGAATCCCCTTTACAATATGGTTCCAACTAAGTTTGCCAATGAAAGGAACACATGTGGATCTTATATTCACAGCCCATGGAGTTCTGACTGACACACCAACTTCTCATTTAAAATTCTTAAGATGGGCATTGAGGAGGGTACCTGTTGGGATGAACACTGGGTGTTGTATGGAAACCAATTTGACAATAAATTATATATAAATACAATAAAAATAAAATAAAATAAAATAAAGATATCTATTAGAAAATTTTAAAAAATTCTTAAAACCTAATATATACTGAGAGAGGGATGGCAGCATTATATGAATGAACCTTCGGTTACTCAAAAATATTTCTTGTTAACAGCCATCAATTTCCCCACATGGCCTGTTTTTTTTTTTTCATTCAGGTTGGTTTCCTCATTTTGGAGGCTCCCACCAGAGCTTTTGACCCTCTTGCTAGTTCAAGAGTCTCCTTATTAGAATCCCAGTGCTCTTACCATTAGTCCCAAAGACCTGTTTACCACTTCCTCCAGGAGACCCTCACATTCTCACACCAACAGATTTTCTGATGGCTCACCTGCCTAGCTCAGAATTCCTGAAGTGAACACACAGATTAGAGCATAGGATTTATAAGATATGATGCTTGAGGAATGTTCCTGAGCAGTTTTAGTCCTTAAGAAGTCAAACACTGGAACACAAGACATCACCACCAGGTAGTGTGGGAGCCATTATCAGATTCATGGTCAAGAGGGCCAGGGCTTTGACAGTTTGGAGGTGGGGATGGGGGGAGGATGATTATAAGCTAGGGTCATTATGAAGAAGACCTGCTTCAAGGACCTATCCCCAGGGCCTTCCATTTGGGGCTGGTCCCAAAGAAGTTCCTCAGTAAATATTTCCCATAGGTACTGAAGGTGTCAAGTGCTCAGTGATTGTATCCATTAAAATCCGCATTTCCCTGCTGGTGACAGAAACTAGAAAGAAGAATGGCTTGCAGAAGGCTGATGAGGTGGGCAATCTAGGACAAAGTCATCAGAGACCCAGGTCCCCGCCTACTTTCTTCTCCTTTGTATGTAGTGCCATTCTCAAAGTTATCTTATCATCTGAGATGGCCATTAGAATTCTATCACATCCATGATCCAGGGAAGAAGTAATAAGAAATGTAGCAAAGGACACAAGAGGCATGCACTATCTGTCAGCTTGCTTTTTAAGGACTCCCATGGAAGCCCAACCTTAAAGCTTATATCTCAGCGGCCACCCCTGGCTGCAAAGGAGGCTGAAAAATACGGTTGTTTAGCTACACACATTGACAGTTGAAATAAAACCAAGGTTCTGTGACTAAGGAAGAAAGTGGAAATGGGCAGTAGACGGGCAACCAGGAATAGGAGTCTCTGCCACAGTGGCAAAGACATGGGCTCTGGAGGCAAACTGACTCTGCCACCAAGTAGCTGAATGGCTATGGGCAAGTCACTTAGCCTCCCAGAGTGCAGTCCCTCTATCTGTGAGTCAGGGATAATAATAGCAAAGCTGCTTCATGAGGTCCCTGTGTGGATTAAAAGAGATGAGCACTTAGGGTGGCTCTCACAGCACTGGGCATGCACTTAATGCCAGGGAGTTGGAACCTTTCACAGGTGACCTGAAATAGCTTTACTTTTTCTCCTTTTACTGCCTTGGCACACATTCTCCAGAATCTCCCTTATCCACCTGCCTGCTGATCCCACAGCTTCCCAGTCACTCTCAGATATGAAACAATCCATCTTGCTCAGTTCAATGCAATTCTGTTCAAGACTTTAATCTCAAATCCCATGTGAGCCTCCTCCCTTGTGGCAAGAGCCATCAGAGCCCACTTGGGACTCATCATTCTAGCATATGCCAAGGGGCCTCCCACAAGCACGTGTGGCCTGAGGACCTTTGCACCACACACATGAAGCCACTAGATGTAGGGAGGAGAGGTGGCACCCCCGGGGAGCAGCCCTCTGTCAGTGACAGAGGAGACAGCTCAGAGGTGGGATTGAACTGTGTGGTAACCTGCTAAACTTGGCACCTTTTAGTTGCTTCCTTCCTTTGATTATCTTTGTTCCCACTTCGTTACCAGTGCTTCCTGGGACCACCTGCAAAGAAACTACTCATACTGAAATCTCATCTGAGGTCAGCACCTCTGCCTGGTCTTAGCCTCTGCAATGGCAGAGCTACCAGCACTGGGTGCGAACAGCCAACTCTAATTTCTCCCATGTCCTTGTTCCATGCTGCTGCTTTCCCTGTGGATGAACAGGGAAAGGGAGGCAGAGTCCTTCCCCCTCATTGAGGCTGCTGAAGTCCTCCTGTCCCCTCAAACACCAATGGGGGCATCTGAGTATTCAAGGTTCATGGGGAGGACGTCAGAAAGCCTATGCACCGTTCCCTGACATGGGAGATGCTCCCCAGCTCACCTCTTCCAACATCCCCACAGAGTCCCACCCTTGAGCTTCCTCTGCACAGTCCCTTGCTGCCAGTGACCTCACTACAGGCAGTCCCCTTGGATGAGTACTGCTGAAGAAACCCAAGCCTGCCTACCTTCCCCAGCACCCTCTGAGCCCAAAGGAAGCACAGACATCACCACATCAAATGGTGCAAGGCGCCTATAATGCTCCTGCCCTCTTGCCCTGCACTCTGTTAGTACAGGCTGCTCCCATGGGCCTCTCACCTTAAGGATCTCTAGGCAAGGAGCTGGCTCCAGTGTCCACATTACTGTATATTCCCAGATCCCTGAGGATGCTTGCCAGGCTGCCCAGGAATTCCCCTTCCAGTGGCAGCCCTAGAAGGGCCCCAGGCTTTCATCAACTCTGTGTCCTGCAAAGAGTGAGATGCTTACCTCCCTTTCTATATACAGAGTTTGCTTGGTGTTACCCCACTTAGTTTGGGGGTGAAGCCCCCCCCACCACTCAAGAGGGAAAAGGAAATGACACATCACCCACACAGGACTGATGACTCATGGCTCCTACAAATTTTTCAGATCTATCCCTCCACCTAGGGAGGGAAGTGAAGTGGTGAAGGTGGTGGGAGCATTCTTGTCAGCTCATAGTAGGTCCTGGGAAGGAAGGGGTCTTCAGGATACTTTGCTGCTCTGGGGCTGTGAAGTTCTTAGTGCCAACTGTCCTGAGCTTGGGAATCTAACCAGTGTTCTGAGGCAATAGGAGTGCTTGAGGTCGCCCCAAGCAGTGTTCCTCACCTCCATTATTGTGAGTGTTACTGTAACTTTCTCAGCCACACTGACCATGTTTAAATCAGTGCTCCTCTTCCAGGGAGTCCTCCCAGTGAGGCATCTATAGAAACATGGTCACTTCCTCCTTGCCTTAGTGGCCCCACACTCTAATTTCCCAGACTCTCAGTCTTTCTTAGCTTCCAAGCCTGAGGTTCCCAACCCTGACTGGCACAAGAAATGCCCTACAGCCTGGCCAGAAGTGGGGCCTGGAATAGAGAAGTTGCTAGAACGATATTGCCTTGGTGTGGTGTGTGTGTGTGTGTGTGTGTGTGTGTTTACACATATTCATATCCATGTATGTAGAAGATCTCTGAAATCTGCAGTGAGAAGGGAACTGGGTGGTTGGAGGATGGGGTGCAAGATTTATATTACTAAGGATAGCTAACATATGTTTTGCACTTCTTGTGAGCACTTAATATATAGTAGTTCATTTAATTATCAAAGCAACGCTCTGTGGTAGTTGCTATTATTATGTTTATTTTAGGTGAGGAAATTTTGTTTCAATTTTTTACCTTAGGCTTACATTCCTTATTTAAATAGGGCAGATGGAGGAATGGACAGCTGGACAGATTTAAGTTCTCCAAGTGAACCCATTTCACATGCCCAGTTGAAACCCTGTGCTCTAAGGTTACTGTTCCCACCTCGGTAAGTGCCAAGCCTTCCCAGAAGACCCCAGAGGAGAGAGCAGGAGGTAGGAGAGCCTCTTGGCCACGGCCTTTCCCCACTCTGATCAGACCTGCCCTCCAAGGACCTGGGTGCTATTGAGGCCTGGACCAGCTGCTGGAGTGGGCACAGTATGGTCTCTGTCTCCGTGACACACGGCTCAGGAAGAGATCTGTAAGTCACTGTGTGCAGTGCTTGAAGAGGAAGCAAGGCCACCAAACAGGGTTCAGTGGAGTGGGGTGAGCCCACACACATCTGAGTGTGCCGTGGAGGGGTGGAAGGAGGCTGGGGCCATAGGGGATAAGGGAAGCACCTCTGCATCAAGGTGACTTCACTTGATTACAGCTGCAAACAAATGAGATCATGTGTGCAAACTCCTGTGAAGATCTTTGGGATCCTCAAAAGTGTGAAACACCCTTCCAGTTCATGATGAATTCCAAGCTTGCAGGTAGATACAAGCTCTTTTTCCTTCAACCCTAAGCCTTCCTTCGGAGTCACTCATGGAACTAAATGCATGAAGCCAGTGGGTCATGGTTCTTGTCCAAAATAAACATTACTCACCCAAGTTTAATAACTTGTTGATGTACTCAATGTACTTCAAGGGCCACCAGGAATAGCTATGGGACCTTGGGTGGATCAGTTGACAATCTTGACTTGGGCTGTCCACCTCCCTCTCTCCATCTGTCAGCTCCACATCCCTCGGCTTCAACCCAGTTCTGAGTGGCAATGTGACTGCCTGAAGCACCATGCCTACAATCCTAAAACCCTAGCATCCCCTGTCATTTTAATAAATATCATTTATATATGGCTTCTCACTGCCTGGGTTAGGTCATGCACACCTGAACCAACCCACAAAAGGAATGGAAAGATTTCATTAGATCTCATAGACCAGTCATATCCCCAGCCCTAGAGCCCAGGGGGGAGAGAGTGGGTATCTGTCCCACTAAATCACAGGGGCAAGCAGAGTGGGGGAAGTGTCCATTGACAAAAATGCAGTATAGATGCAGGACGGACAACAGAAAGAGATGTCCAAAATAGAGCCTTCCAACTTTGATTCCATAGCCTCAAAGTGAGACAAAATTTAGCTAATAAAAAGACCAGGGCAAACTGTCCTCAGGAGCTGTCATGAGCTATGTATAAAATCACAAAATGGTACAAATAGAAAAAACCTTGGAGACCTTCTTATCCCACCTGCTCATTTTACTGGTGAGGAAGCTGAGTCCCAGGAAGGCCACCCAGGAGCTTCAGCAACAGAGCTGGGTCAGACTCCTGCCTGGTCTCCTGACTCCAAGGCTGCAAGAACAATGCTGGCAGAGCCCAAGGGCAGGGAACATGTGCTCTGCCCTCCAACCTCCCTGACAGCAATTTTTTTAATTCTCTTAGAGGGGCAACTGGGTGGCTCCATCAGTTGAGTATCCAACTCTTGATTTGGGCTCAGGTCATGATCTCATGGTTTGTGGGTTCAAGCTCCACATCAGGCTCTGCACTGACAGTGTAAAGCCTGCTTGGGATTCTCTTTCTCCCTCTCTCTGCTCCTCCCTCACTTACACTGTCTCTCTCTCTCAAAATAAATAAATAAACTTAAAAAATTCTCTTAGAAACTATGAGATAATCAGTATTCTGGTTGTGATATTGTACTATAGTTTTGCAAAATGTTTATTACATTGGGAGAAACTAGATGAAGGGTGCACAGGGGAAATCTACAATTATCTCAATAAAATTTTCAGTTAAAAAACTGTGAGACGATTTTCAAAATGGCACAAAATTGTAAATCCAGCCAAGACAGCTCTTGCTACATCTGGCCCATCAAACCATCCTCTGAACCAAATAGAAAAATATAAAACAATAATAGAAAAAAGTATTAAACATATACCTCTGTGTGTGTGTGCACATGAGTGTGCCATAATCTCACTCAAAACCAAAGCAAACATCTCCCTAGACAAGATCAGAAGTGGAACAGAAACCCTCAGCCAAAGGGGATGAGGTAAAGGCTTTGTTGGAGCCATGGGTATATTGTACTCTGGGACTAGGGTTGGGCAGAGGTGGCTGAGAAGTCAATCCCTACATGGTAACAGGGACCAAATGCTTCATGTGAGGGCAGAGTAAAGAGGGCTGGGGCAGGCTTCTCCCATCTATGATGGGTCATAATTCAACACCCGCAGTGCAAGTATGGGTAACAAAATCCTAACAGGGTAGCTGGAGAAGCAGAGACAACCCATAGGCACTGGTTGAAAATGGCATCCGCAATATCTCTGCAAGATAAGAGGTCAAAGTGACCAATATAAGAGTTGGTTCTGAACTACCCAGCCTGGAGGGATGAACACAGGGGAGGGGAAACACACATACATACATGCGCGCGCACACACACACACACACACTTTACTGTCTTTCCTGCTCCCTCTTCCTCTTGTTTTGACCCTAGTTTCTGTTCTTCACTGAGTCGACAAAATTTAGTCCCTCCAAGACAACTAGCATTGCTGCCCCCAGAGGTTAAAGACAATGTAAGGTTGTTTTGTCACTGCCTTGGACACCTCTATGCCTTTTCCTCTGAGAAATCCATCTTAAAAAGGTGTGTTAAAAGGTCCTCAGAATTTTCAAACTGCTATTTTTCTCTAGGAATTAATTGGCATAGCCCTCCTGCCCCCATGTGCTCAAAGGCCCTGGAATATTTATTAGGAGGGAAGGGCACAAGGAACCATCTTCCAAAGCTTCTTGGATTCAGTGCCTCCTTAAGCGTTTCACCTCTGTAAATGTGCTTCATTTGGATGGTGTGGCCCAAATTCATTTGGCTATAAAGCACCCCTCTAAAGAACCAAACCAGTTCATCCTCATCCCTAATAATAATAATAATAATAAGCATAAGAAGAGAGGTCAATAATTTTCCCTGAAGTCACACAGCAAATCAGAATCAAAGTTTGGGGTTGACCAAAAATCCTCTGGCCAGCCTGTTTTCCCCTTCACCTCAAGACCTTCTTGATATTGAATATAGAATATCAAAGAGAAAGCTGCAACCCATTTTCCTTAAATTCTGGCTAAAGTCAAGGAAATATTAACTTTACAGTATGACATAATTAGAGCATACTGTGGATTCACACTGTTTAGCACAACTCCAAGATTCAGATAAATGTTCAGTTAAAAAAATTTTCATGGATTATAAATTGGGAGTGACCTGGGACATATACTCTAACTCCTTCATTTCTCAGAAAGCAAAACCGAGGTAGACCAAGGAGAAAAGATTTGTTCTAGTCAGAGGCAGAGCCTTGGGCTGACAGCAATAACATCAACATTTACTGAGCACTCACCCATGGCTGGCACTGATCTAGCAGTGTGCATCCAATACCTGACCTAATTCCCACATAGCCTCATGCAGAGGATACTATTAATTTCATCCCCATCTTATAGACCAGGAATTACAGGCTGAGAGAGGTCAGTAACTGGCTCAAGGTGACACAAGTGGTGAGTGGCACTATCCAGAATTGAGGCCAGGTACGGCAGACTTTAAAGGCCACCTCAAGACCACACTCTGCCATCCTTCTCTTACTCCATAGCCATGTGGCTCCAGGACATGTCTTGCTTGAGTCAGATTTTGTTTTGTGCCTTGGCTCTATCTCTATGTACCCAGACAGAGTTTAGCAACTTAACCTCTTTGATGCTCAGTTTTTTCATCTGTGAAATGGGCATTACAACAATACCAATCTTGCAGGACTAATATAAGAACTGAGATAACCTATATAAATCACCTAGTGCAGTTCTTGGCCATAGTAGATAATTTGTTCTCTTATTTACCCTCATGAGGTAACCAATTTTCAAAATAACCCCCAATGATTTCCTGCCTCCTGATATCATATCCTTGTATATTTTCCAAAACTGTACCAAAGTCAGTCTGTGCGACCAACAGGGTATAGCAGAAGTGATACACATCATTTCCAAAAGTAGAATATAAAAGACTATGACTTCCCTTTTGGTCTGTCTGTCATCTATTTATCTTTCATCTTTATCATCTTTAGTTTTAATCTATTGGATCATTTGGGGACACCAACAGCGATGTCACGAATGGCTATAGCGAAAGGAGTACATGGCATGGAATGAAGCTTCTGGCTAACAGCTAGGAAGGAACGGAGGCCCCCCCAACAACCATTTGAGTGAGCTTGGAAGGGAATCCTCCAGCCCCAGTTCAGCATTCGGTTGACAGCAGCCCCAGCCGACAGCATGACTGCAACCTCGTGAGAGACCCTGAGCCAGAACCACCCAAATAAGTCACTCTTAGATTTCTATCAGAAGCCATGTGAAACACTAAATGGTTGTTGACTTAAACTGCTAAGTTTTAGAGCTATTTGTTACACAGAAATAGCTAATATACCTTCACTTGATTTGGGTGGCGGGGCGGGAGGGTCCACAGGGTTGTGCGAGAGATTTTTGGAGCCTTGGGCTGAGCCCAGAGTTATTGCAGGCCAAGCCAAGTTTCTTCAGAGACTCATAACTGCTTGATTAAGACTTGTCCAACTTAACACTCCATGTACATCTTCCCCTTGGTCTGCTTCACTGGGTCTGCATTTAGAAGCTACCTTTAATCGTCTTGAAACAGGATCCTGTTCCAAGCCATCAACCAACAAAAACAAAGGTGTTTGCTGTGGGGAGAAATAAAAGCTTTCTTCCCATTTACATGTCAGCCATGGAGAACAACATGAAAGCATTTTGCAAGTTTTCTTGAATTTAGGCTTCTGTTTTGATTTTTTTAAAAGTGTAAATCAGCATCCAACACCAAACCTTGGGGTGGCAGAGAAATTTAATTAGAATGTGGGATGTTTTACATAAATCTGTTTCTTTCTGTTGTTTTCTTAAGGCTGACAGGATCACCCATCTGCTTAAACTATAATTGAGTGGGGAAGTGAGAAGAGAATAAAAGATATATTCAGAAATTTTAATTCTAAACCAGAAGCTTGAGGGTAGCTGCTGATACTGACCCTGAACTTGGAGTTCTCTGTAAGCCAAAGGTGACTGTATAGTAGTCGGAATCATCAGCCTCCAGGCTGTGATAGTCATGGGGGATATTCACAAATATTCTGGTCCTCCTCCTTTTAGGCACACAGTAAGATTGCAGCTGCCATTCTCCCTCTCCTTGAAGTTATTCAGGGACATGTGACTTGTTCTAGCTAATAAAACACGGGCAGAGATTATGTGTTCCATCATCAAGAGGAAAGTTTAGGAGCTAGCACACAAATCCCTTCTCTCTGCTATAGAGACCATGATAGCACCTGTTGAGATGGCACCATGGTCAGCCTGGCTCTCTGACTCCGGATAAGCAGACCATCCCAGGCAGATTACAATGAACATATAATAAGAATAATAAGTACATTTTTGTTAAGTTACTGAGATTTGGTAGGAATAGGGGGAGGAGTATTTGTTACACAGTTTAATCCAGCCTACCTAACTAATGCATAGACTTAGAAACTAAGTTTGTGACGTGTTCAATCTCTATTCACTCAGTGAGCATTTACCAAGCCATAACTCCATGTCAAACATCTTGCTAGATCCTAGAGGCAGCACCTCGGACAGTACCAGGCACCCAACACTTGTGAAATAAATATTTGTTGAATAAATAAATTATTATTATTATAAGCATAATTCTTGGTATATAGTAAGGGCCAAATAAATGAAATATGCAGTGACTTTTTACAACAACCCTAAGAGATGAATACTACCCCTACATTCATCCTTACATCTAAGAAACACAGGGTTTAAAGTGATTAAGTCACTTACTGTAAAATTACATAATCGATAAGTTGTACAGCTAGCCCTAAACCCAGACCATCTCTTGATCCATGGTTTGTGCTGTTAGCCATTATATTATGCCATCTCTAAACAAGTGAATGAATAAAGGAGAATAAAGAGGAAGTATTTGTCTTTAAAGGTTTTACAACATAGTGGGTATACTGATGTGCATAAACAATTCCAATTCCAAGTAATCTGAGCCTGGTGGAACTGTAAAGGTTTTATGGAGAAAGTGACATTTGAGCTGAATATGGAAGAAGCTCAGACAAGCTAACAGACAAGGGGGAGAGGGCATTCCAGGCTAAGAGAATGGCATTTTCAAGGGCATGATGGACAGTGCCACCACCAGGAAGCAGGCTACATTACAGGCATGAGAAATCCCCCTTTGTCTTCCCTGAACCCTATAACTGGTCTAAGAAAGTCCTCAGTTGTGACACAGTAGCCAATAGTGAAAGAAGGAAAGTAGGCACCCTGCTAGCTGCATGATTTTCATCACCATCCACTCTATGAATGTTTACTGAGACTCTCCACCAAGCCTGGCAATATGCGGGCCCTGGAGGTGCAGCCATGGGTAGCTGAGCATTGCAGACCTGAGCTGTAGGCTTCAGAGGCCAGTCTGCATTAGGATAATCTGCAGAAGCCAGGCAAAGCTCAAGAAGAAATCCTAGCCAAATGACTGACCTTTGGGAGGATTTTGAACAAGTGACCAAATCCCTAGGACAGAAGCACACCATCTTCTCAGTCAGCCTTTGTCCCAGGAGGCAGCCATCCATGTCAAGTACCTTAACTGGACCTCAGAGGGTCCAAGATAACTTAGGTCCATAGATGTTTTATCCAAAGACATCCTCACTTCTTGTCTTTCCTGGTCTCTTGCTACTTTTGTTGTGACTGCAATAGCATGGAAATTTTATAAAAATCCCAGCAGCATACTACAGGAGCTGTGGTGTTTGAGGGCTGGCTGAAAGGGCTTTGGAGGCTTACAAAGTGATCCGGTTTCCCAGAAGTTTATGTCTGTGTGACTCTACTTCAAAGGCCACTAAATTCCCACCAGAATTAAGGAGAAAAATTCCTCAAAATCCTTTTCACTCAGGGTGTGAAAGGCAAGGATTAACTCCATCATGCACAACATATCTTACTATCTATGACTCTCTTTTGTGGGTGTTGAGTTGGCTCAAGGATATTCTGACTGCCTGCAGAGGGACAGACTCTGTGGGCTTAAAATCTGCAATTGGCAGCTTCAAAAGATCAGAGCTTCAGACCTCCAACCGACTGGAATCACCCCTCAGAAACAGACCAACTTGCCAAAAATAAGTTAGTCAAAAGCTAACTTGCAAAATAACCAATTTTCCAAAAGACTAATAAGTAGTAATAATTCACCAAACTAGGAATTTTTTTTTACCTAGGTGCCTCTGCCTCTCACTTTGCCCTGGCCCTTGGTATATTTACCTTAAAGATTGTTTTCAATCAGGGCACCTGGATGGCCCAGTTGGTTAAGCATCCGACTTTAGCTCCATTCATGATCTTGAGGTTCATGAGTTTGAGCCTGGCATCAGGCTTTCTGCTATCAGCATGGAGCCAGTTTCAGATCCTCTGTCCTCCTCTCTCTTTGCCCCTCCCTCACTTGTGCTCTCTCTCTTTCTCTCAAAAATAAAAATAAATAAAAATAAAATTGTTTTCAATCAACAAATTGGGCATTCAGTGAACTGTTTATTCAGTGAATTGATTTGTTACTAATCTTTTGCACATTGGCCTATAACAGCCCCTCACCTAGTGCATACCATGGCTTCCAAACAGCTCCTCCCTCCCACAGCCAGAGTTTGAGAGCACTTGTCAGAAAAGTTTCCATGACCTTAATTGTCCTGGCCATAAGGTCTTTGTGTCTGACTATGGGAGAGTTGTCACCATCCTCCACAGAAATGCACCATCCCTTCCCAGTGTAAGAAGGAGGCTTCAGTGTTGAAAACTTGCCCGCTGTTTGTTTACTTAAGTTTGGGCACTTTCTCTGACCTCGCTGGAAAGTCATTATGAAAGAGCAAGCTCTTGGCGGGTGCGTACGTTACAAGTGACATGCTTTAAAAACACCTCGTGTAAATCAGATATTGCCATAAAATGGAAATTGCAGCCACAAATTGCATACTTATTACAACAGTGTCTGATATATGAGGTGACGTTGACACTATATAACAGGTAGCCTGAGAAGTAGAAAGTTACATGTGAAGCATAAAAGATAATTATTTTTCAATCCACAATAATACAATCTCTCTTATTTTTGACATTACAGAATCCTGCATCAAAGCTGGAAAGGTACTTAAGGCCATTATCCTTCATTTTACAGATAAGAAGGCTGAGGCTGGGGAAGAGCAGATCTGCCCAAGGTCACTTGGAGGAAGCCTGGCAGATCTGCTGCCTTGACACAGACCCACCAGGAGGGGGTTCCATGGCTCTGTCCACTTTCTTTCCTGAGTTTGTGAAGACAAGAAGTCTACTTGAGTCTACTCCACAGCAGGGTTGGGGGCACACTCTGGAGGAGACAAGGTAGGAGACACATGGCCCCTTCCATCAAAACACTCATATTTGGGCACTGTGGAGACACCAAGCTTGTCTTGCCTCTGCAACCTTGGACAAGTCATTTAATCTCACTGAGTTTCAGTTTCTTAGTCTACAATATGAAGTTGATTTCATATACCTATCTCACAAAGATATCATGAAGAATTAAATGAGACATTCTAGTTAAGATGAACAAATGAGACATTTGACCTATCAAGAGTCAAATCCATGCCATTTTGTGCGAAGCTCTATAAAAGAGCCACCATTGCCAAAAGTGAATGCCATCACAGTTCAGAGTGAAACTAATGGGGCAATTGTACTCAATGTCTGTGTCTTCTAGCCATTGCCCCAGAACTTGCACAGATATGCCCCTCCCAGGCACCCACAGTGACATGATCATTCTGTCCCCCAAATTAGAGTTACTTCCAATTTTAAAAGACTTCTGATTCCAGAAGTTAGAATTCTAAGGGAATTCAGTGGTCCACACACACACCTCTGAACTATGCGACCACTAATCCCATCTCCCAGAATATAAACTGTCCAAGGTCTGGGATGTTTCGGTCCTTCATTTCACAGATATTTGTGAAGAGCCTACTTTATGCCAGACTCTGAACTAGGTGCTGCCAATGCCACAATGCACAAAGAACAAAGCAAACTAACTCCTTCTTTAATGGATTGAGACATGCAGTTAAGAAGGAGAAAAGTAGAAAAAGAGTTTTTTAAGCAGAAGAGAAAATCAAGAAATGTCAGAGTGACAGATACTATGAAGGAAACACAAATGG
Source organism: Lynx rufus (assembly GCF_022079265.1). Lineage (NCBI taxonomy): Eukaryota > Metazoa > Chordata > Mammalia > Carnivora > Felidae > Lynx > Lynx rufus. Next base: position 22,942,806 of record NW_025814830.1, on the reverse strand, counting down.
CTAATATATTGACTGGGGATGTGGCACACAGTCAGGGTGGCATTCAGCCAGGAGGCACAGACGCAGCTCTCCCAGTTGTGTATGGCTAGTATCTATTTGTATTAACCAGAAATGGTGCCATCCCTGGTGGTAGAAATGTTTAATGCCACCACTGGTGTGCGGTGCATCATTAGACTGTCAAGGAGGGCACCTTCAAGAGCACCGTATTGAACAAGATCTGAATAATGAGAAGTCGGCCATGAGTAGATGTAAGGGAGGAGGGTTCCAGAAGACAGGGCCAGCATGTGCAAAAGACCTGCAGTAGGAAGAGAAGCTGGGCATAAGAGACAACCAGAAACAAGGTTGCCAGGGTAACTGGAGTGCAGTAATTACCAGGTCGGCAAGGTGGGCAGGAGAAATGTACGGAATTGGGGGGTTATTCTAAGTGTGGTGAAGATGAAGAGCTTTAAGCAAGGGAGTGATAGGATTTGGATTTTCAATTGCAAAAGAGCACCCTGGTTGCTTTTGTAGAGAGGTAAGCATGTATCCTGAGTACCTAGAATCGTGCCTACCAGGTAGCAGGTATTGAATAACCTATTACCAAACCAAAGAATAAACATGCCTGTACTTTTTCAGGTGCTAAATGAGGCCATTCCTGATCTGAGCTTAATATTTTCTAACTTCTCTCTATATTTGCTATGGAGCAAAAGTGAAATATTCTCACAGATTTTAGCTGCTAATGCTGATTGAGCTGTTCCAATGAGTCCTAGCTTAGATGGTGGTCCCTGAGGCAGGCTCAGGGCTTCACATAGGGGGATCTTCAAGGAGCACCTTGGGCAGCTTCCAGGTAGAAATGGTCATCTCACATCTTTCTCACTCACAAACCTTAGTACATAGAAGAGGACATCCTATGTTTCATCCGGTCTCTGCTATAATGGGAAAATTAGAATGTCATTCAAGAAAAGTGCTGTTTAGGATTGCCATTAGCACCTCTGATTTTGTAATCTGGGGTTTGTATGTGATTCTCTTACTTTGACTGTAAATGAAAGGAAAGTTGAAGCTTGGAAGATAATTTTGTTCATTTACTCAACAAATATTTGTTGTACACCTACTATTGTACATTGCTACAGGTGCCAGGAATACAGAACTCTTACAATTTAAAAAACTGTCTTTGTGAGGAGAAACAGACAATACAAAAAAACAAAACAAATCATTATATATAGAATTTTATACATGTAACACTTGATATATATTGAATACTTGAGAGTGGTCAGTGAAACAAGGGAAGTAAAGCAGGAAACAGGAGAGGAAGAGTCCAGGGGCTTTCTCTCTTTTTTTTTATTTGAGAAAGAGAGAGAATGGGAGAGGGGTGAAGGGACAGAGACAATCGTAAGCAGACTCCAGGCTCAGCACAGAACCTGATGTGGGGCTCAATTCCACAACCATGGGATCATGACCTCAGCCAAAATCAAGAGTCAGACGCTCAACCAACTGAGCGACCCAGATGCCTCCAGGGACTGCATTTTTAAATAAGGTCCTCAGGGAAGCCCACTTGAAGGAAGTAGGAGATTAGTCCTAATGATGTCTTCAGGGACAGCACTGCAGGCAAATGGTCCAGAGGTGGAAATGGGCTTAGAGTGCTTGAGGAGCCACCAAGACACCCATGTGACTGGAGTAAAGTAGACAAAGAAGACAAGAGTGGGAGAGGAAGGCAAAGAGGTGTTGCTGGAACAGATCCCGTTGGGGTCTGTGGGTCTAGGTAAGACTTTGGTTCTTACACAGAATGAGATGGGAAACACCAGAGGATTTTGAGCAGAGGATTTTGAGATATTTACAGAATCACTTTGGTTGATGTTTGGGAAACAGACTGAAAGAAAGCCAGGACAAGAGCTGAAAGAGTCCTTCCTCCATCTGCTGGAAGAGCTTCCTAAAGCTCCTTCTCTTGTCCTTTGATGTCATTAGGAGTAGATGTTAAGGGTAATTGCTGCAGCATCTCCATATCCACATGAATATAAAGCCACTCCACAGACAGAACCAAGGAAAATGAATACAGAACTACAGAATTTTGTTAATGGTGAAGCACACCTTGCACCTGAACTTCCAGTTTTAGAAATCAATAAACATCTTGATAATTTTAAAACAAAAAGAATTGGGTTTTCTGTTTCTTGTACCCAAAATATTTCTGGATCATCATCCAATCTCACTATCCATCAATCACTATTTGCTCCTAACATTCATTCTGTGGCTTCCCAGGCAATCTGTACTTAGTTGTGTATAAGGTCTTAATTCAGGAAATGGTACCACTTTTTTCTCTGTGAGATGTCCTTCCATGGAATACTCCAAATTTAGATTCCATGAACTGTCTGATTCATCACCTATTCCTCATCATTTGTATATTAGTTAGCTCAACATTTATTGAATCCTATCCTGGGACTTGCTCTGTCCTAATGAGTAAAATCAACCCCAGCTCTTAAGGAATCAAGAATGTGTGCAAAAAAGAGAGATGTACTGGGTACCTGACATTGTATCAAGTGTTAAAAATGGCTTTCTTTAGTGTAGCCAGTGCATTAGCAAACACTTGACCCTCTCTGGGCTTCAGTTTGACATTCTGTAAACAACTCTTTATAACTTTGGAAGTTCATAGGTCTATGATTGATGGTAACTTTCCTTTGGGGTTAATCTCTAGAGTTAGGTTTTTATAATAGACACTGTATCAGAGATCATGAAGACCTCCCATATTTTTTCAAAACCAGAGTAAAAACCACAGTGACATGGCTCATAACTAGTTGAGATTTGGCAATACCATGAGCCAAGTCACATACTTCCAAATATATACAATAAAAACTTTTTACAATGTAGTTATCCCATAACAAAGATATTAGTCATCTCCCCAATATCAGCCACCAATTTCCAATTTCTCCCTTCTTAACTTCTTGCTTTGAATGATATAGCACTATGATTAGGTCAGCTAATTTGCAATCAGTACATGTAGTGTACTGATTTTTTTACTCCTACATATCAATCAATTGATCCTTCTGATTTCTTCTTCCTTAAAATTCTTTTTGAGATCAGTGAGACTACATTTGGGTGTTTCCCTTATATGTCTGGAAGCTAGCATTTCTAAGCCACCTTGACTGATGCCTTGTTATCCTTTACCAATTATCTGAAAATGTCCATAGATCCTGTCCTTGCCCTCTTCCCCCTCCTTGAGGATCTTCATCTTATGATTAAGATAAATTTCATCTCCTTGAGCATCTTCCATCTTATGATTAAGTCCAAGTCCTGTGTTTTTTATGTGTAGCCCTTTCATCTGTGTATCAAACCCTGTTTCACACATGTCTCCCTCTTTCTTCACTCTACCAGCTAGAATTCACCTTGCAAAATAGAAACCATTCTACACATTTCAAACAGAGAGAATTTAATAAGAGTAATTGGTTACTTGGGGGATGGAAAAGCCAAGAAGTCAAACATGAAACACTGAGACAACCCAGAAATTAACCACATCAGGAACATGCTTCCAAACCTAGAATTAGAGGAACAGTAGGAGGAAGTGGTGTCATCAAGAGCCTAGAAGTGAGAGCATTCCAGGAAAGAGCTATCTGTTGGAGCTAAGCCCATGAAAAGAGAGTCTGTCTGACTTCAGCTGGAATCAGGGGTTAGATGTAGACTACCAGACATGCTGCTAGAAACAGAGAAGAAGAAAAACTCTCCTCTCATTCCCCAATCTTCCATCAGTATCTAATTCCATCAGAATTAGAGATCAAAGGAGCCTGGGAACTGTAGCTCTCTGTGACTTAGAGCTTAACAGAATGACAGGCTAATAGCCACTACACCCACCCAACAAGCTTCATCTCTCAATGTCAACATTCTGTCAGGTAGCTTCATTTCTTTTCACTAGGACGCTCAATGTTATAACCAACCTTTTCTACCTACTTCTACTTGCCTTCACCGAAGAATGTATCCAAATCCTATTATTTCTTCTTCTGAAATAAATTCCTGTTGACTCTTCCTTCACCAGAGACCAAGGGATTTAGTGCTTCTGATTGGTTGAGTTTCTGTTACATGCCCATCCTGGAAATCAAGGGTAGAGTTGTCCCCAAAAAATGTAATGACCAGAAGGTAAGTAAGGAGTAGTTACTCAAAGGAAAATCAGGATTATGTTCATAAAGAGTAGAAAGAATTAATGCTGGAGGTAGAGACAAGCATAGGGGTCTGCTATACACTCCTGTGTGTCCTGTAAAACAAATCAACTTATGTGTGTCCTGTAAAACAAATCAAAGAACTTCTATTTCTTTGTCCTTTTCAAGGCCACATTATAGTGAAAAAATACGAGAAACAACCTAAATGTATACCAATGGAGGAATGGTAGAAATGAACACAGAGACTTGGAAATGTTCTTAAGCTTTATTGTTCAATGCAAGTAGCAAAGTAAAGAACATACCACCATTTTTGAAGGAAAAAAGAAAGGGAGAGCTTGTTTCTTGCATTCTGTGTTGTATTTAATATCTCTGGGAGAATACATAAGAGTCAGATAATAGGGGCCACCTCCTGGAAAGAACAGAGAAACTCGTAGACCAAAACTGGAAAGAACTGGCTTTTCACTATATTCCCCTTTTTTGTACCATTTGATCTTTTTTCCATGTTACTTTTCCAAATAAATAACTTTTTAAAAACATTACACAGAACTTTCCTAAATAACACATAGATCAAAGGATAAATCTCAAAAGAAATTTAAAAGTAGTTTGAACGAAATAAAAATGAAAATACAACTTATCAAAATGTAAGATGCAGAAAAAGCAGAGCTTAGAGGGAAATTGATAGCATTGAATGCATACATTAGAAAAGAAGAAAGATTTAAATCAATAATCTAAACTTCCACATTAGGACACTAAGGGAAAAAGAATAAATTGAATCCAAAATAAGCAGAAGAAAATAAATAATAAAAATTAAAGCAGAAAACAATGAAATTAGAAACAGGAAATCGGTAGAAAGAATCAACAAAACTAAAAGCTGTTTTCTTTGAAAAAAATCAGTAAAACCAATAAGCCTCTAACCAGACCAACTAATTTAAAAAAGAAAAGGATACAACTTACTAATATTAGAAATGAATGAGGGAACATCAGTCACTACAGATCCTATGGGCATTAAAGGATAATAAAGGAATATTACTAATAACTCTATGTCCACAAATTTGATATCCTAGATGAAATGGGCCAATTCCTTGAAAGATATGATTGGATAAAACTTATGAGAGAAGAAATAGAAAATCTGAATAGACCTATATCTATTAAAGAAACTTAATTAATAATTAATAGCCTTAAGGGGCACCTGGGTGGCTCAGTGGGTTAAGCTTCCGGCTTTGGCTCAGGTCATGATCTCACGGTTTGTGAGTTCAAGCCCCGCGTCAGGCTCTGTGCCGACAGCTCGGAGCCTGAAGCCTGCTTCAGATTCTGTGTCCCCTTCTCTCTCTGCCCCTCCCCCACTTGTGCTCTGTCTCTGCCTATCAAAAATAATAATCTATCAAAAATAAATAAATGTAAAAAAATTTTTTTAATAATTAATAATCTTAAATTAATTAATAAACAGGAAGCACAAGACCCAGATGGGTTCACTGGTGAATTCTACCAAACATTTAGGAAGAAATTATACCATTCTTTACCTATCTTCCAGAAAATAGAGGCAGAGGGAATACTTTCTAACTCATCCCATAAGGCCAGCATTATCCTAATTCCAAAACCAGACAGTAGCATAAAAAAACTATAGACCAATATCTTTCATGAACATAGATGCAAAAATCCTCAATGAAATATTAGCAAACTAAATCCAACGATATATTGAAATCAGTATAGAGGTGCCTGGATGACTCAGTGAGTTAAGTATCTGACTCTTGATCTTGGCTCAGGTCATGATTTCATGCTATGTGAGATTGAGCCTCACGTAGGGTGCTGCACTAACAGTGTGGAGCCTGCTTGGGATTCTCTCCCTCACTCTCTCTGTCCCTCCCCTGCTTGTGCACTTGTGCGCACTCCCTCTTTCTCAAAATAAATAAATTTTTTAAAAAGAAGTATATACCACAACCAAGTGGGCATTATCCCAGATATGTAAGAATGGCTCAACATCAGAAAGTCAATTAATGTAATCTATTACACCAATAGGTTAAAAAAGAAAAATCACATGAACATATCAATAGCCATAGAAATTCATCTGAAAAAATCATAAAAACTCTCATAAAACTAGGAATACAAGGGGACTTCCCCAACTTGATAAAGAATATTTACCAAAAAAGCTATAACTAACATAATACTTAACAGTGAGAAACTTGAGGGCCCTGGCTAGCTTAGTCAGTAGAGCATATGACTCTTGATCTTGGTGTCATGAGTTCATGCTCTATGTGAGACATAGAGCTTACTTTAAAAAAAAAATAGTGACAAATTTGAAACTTCGTCACTAATATAAGGAACAAGGCAAAGATGTCCCCCTCTCATAACCACTTTTCAACACTGTACTGGAATTCCTAGCTAATGCAATAAGACAAGAAAAGAAAATGGAATATATACAGAATGGGAAGAAAGAACTACAACTGCCTTTGTTTGCGGATAACAAAGTCATCTATGTAGAAAATCCAAAAGAGCTGATTAAAAAAAAAAAAACACTGCTGGAACTAACAAGTAATTATAACAAGGTTTCAGGACACAAAGTTAACACAGAAAAGTCAATTACTTTCCTATGTATCAGTAATGAACACATGGACTTTGAAATAAAAAAACAAATTGACATTTACATTAGCACCCCCAAAAATAAAATACTTAGGTATAAATCTAACAAAATATGCATAAGATCTATATGAGGAAAACTACAAAACTCTGATGAGTGAAATTGAGGAAAAACTAAATAAATGGAGAAATAGTCCATGTTCATAGAAAGACTCAATATTGTCAAGATGTTGGTTATTCCCACCTTTATCCACATATTTAACGCAATCCCAATCAGTATTCCAGCAACTTGTTTTGTGTATATTTACAAACTGATTCTAAAGTTTATATGGAGAAGTAACTCATTATTGAAGAAGAACATAGTCAAATGACTGACACTATCTGACTTAATGACTTAGTATAAAGCTATGATAATCAGACACTGTGGTGTTGGTAAAAAAAAAAAAAATAGAAAAATAGATCAATGGAACAGAATTGAGATATCAGATGTAGACCCACCTAAATTGATCTTTGACAAAAGAGCAAAGGCAATACAATGGGGAGAAAATAGTCTTTCCAAAAAATGGTGCTGAAACAACTGGGTATCCACATATATAAAAATTAATGCAGACTCAGACGTTACACCCTTCAAAAAATTAACTGAAAATGGATCATAGATATAAATATATTGACATAGACCAAAACTCCTAAAAGGTGACATAAGAAAAAACCTAAATGATCTTGAGTATGGCAATGACATTTTAGATACAAAACCAAAGGCAAGATCCATGAAAGAAACAACTGAAAAGCCAGACCTCATTAAAATTAAAAACTTTCTGTGAAAGACATGTCAGAAAAATGAGAGAAGACAAGCTATAGTCTGGGAGAAAATATTTGCAAAGACACATCTGTCATTGTGGACTGTTATCCACAATATACAAAGATCTTTTAAAACACAATAATAAGAAAATGAACAACCCATTTAAAAAAATGAGCCAAAGGCCTTAGCAGACATCTTACCAAAGATATACAGATAGAAATTAAGCATATGTAGAGATGTTCAACACCACATGTCATTAGAAAATAGAAAATTTCAAAAATAGTGAGATATTACTACACACTTATTAGAATGACCAAAATGCAAAACACTAGCAACACCAGATGGATGTGAAGCAATGGGAACTATCATTCACTGCTGGTGGAAATTCAAGATGATATAGCTACTCTAGAAGGCAGTTTGATAGTTTCCTACAAAACTAAATATACTCTTACCATAAGACCTACCAATCATGCTCCTTGGCATTTACCCAAATATGCTGAAAATATGTCCACACAAAAAACTGCACATGGAAGTGTATAGCAACATTATTCATAATTGCCAAACTTGGAAGCAACCAAGATGTCCTTCAGTAGGTGAATGTCTAAGTAAACTGCAGTACACCCAGACAATGGAATATTATTCAGTGCTAGAAAAGAAATGAGCTATTAAGCCATGAAAAGACATGGAAGACACTTAAATGCATATTACTAAGTGAAAGAATACAATCTGAAAATGTTACATGCTGTATGATTCCAACTACATGATATCCTGGAAAGGGCAAAACTATGGAGACAGTTGCCAAAGGCTGAGGAGAGAGAGGAAGAAATGAATAGGCAGGGCAGAGAAGTTTTTTAGGGCAGGGAAACTATTTTGTACAATATGACAATGGTGGACACATGTCATTATACATTTTTCCAAATCCATAGAATGTACACCACCAAAAGTGAAACTTCACATAAACTGCAGACTTGGGGTGATAATGATGTGTCAATGCAGGTTCAATTTTTTTTATTTATTTATTTATTTATTTATTTATTTATTTATTTATTTATTTTATATGAAGTTTATTGACAAATTGGTTTCCATACAACACCCAGTGCTCATCCCAAAAGGTGCCCTCCTCAATACCCATCACCCACCCGCCCCTCCCTCCCACCCCCCATCAACCCTCAGTTTGTTCTCAGTTTTTAACAGTCTCTTATGCTTTGGCTCTCTCCCACTCTAACGTCCTTTTTTTTTTTTTTTTTTTTTTTTTTCCTTCCCCTCCCCCATGGGTTCCTGTTAAGTTTCTCAGGATCCACATAAGAGTGAAAACATATGGTATCTGTCTTTCTCTGTATGGCTTATTTCACTTAGCATCACACTCTCCAGTTCCATCCACGTTGCTACAAAAGGCCATATTTCATTTTTTCTCATTGCCACGTAGTATTCCATTGTGTATATAAACCACAATTTCTTTATCCATTCATCAGTTGATGGACATTTAGGCTCTTTCCATAATTTGGCTATTGTTGAGAGTGCTGCTATGAACATTGGGGTACAAGTGCCCCTATGCATCAGTACTCCTGTATCCCTTGGGTAGATTCCTAGCAGTGCTATTGCTGGGTCATAGGGTAGGTCTATTTTTAATTTTCTGAGGAACCTCCACACTGCTTTCCAGAGCGGCTGCACCAATTTGCATTCCCACCAACAGTGCAAGAGGGTTCCCGTTTCTCCACATCCTCTCCAGCATCTATAGTCTCCTGATTTGTTCATTTTGGCCACTCTGACTGGCGTGAGGTGATACCTGAGTGTGGTTTTGATTTGTATTTCCCTGATAAGGAGCGACGCTGAACATCTTTTCATGTGCCTGTTGGCCATCTGGATGTCTTCTTTAGAGAAGTGCCTATTCATGTTTTCTGCCCATTTCTTCACTGGGTTATTTGTTTTTCGGGTGTGGAGTTTGGTGAGCTCTTTATAGATTTTAGATACTAGACCTTTGTCCGATATGTCATTTGCAAATATCTTTTCCCATTCCGTTGGCTGCCTTTTAGTTTTGTTGGTTGTTTCCTTTGCTGTGCAGAAGCTTTTTATCTTCATAAGGTCCCAGTAATTCACTTTTGCTTTTAATTCCCTTGCCTTTGGGGATGTGTCGAGTAAGAGATTGCTACGGCTGAGGTCAGAGAGGTCTTTTCCTGCTTTCTCCTCTAAGGTTCTGATGGTTTCCTGTCTCACATTTAGGTCCTTTATCCATTTTGAGTTTATTTTTGTAAATGGTGTGAGAAAGTGGTCTAGTTTCAACCTTCTGCATGTTGCTGTCCAGTTCTCCCAGCACCATTTGTTAAAGAGGCTGTCTTTTTTCCATTGGATGTTCTTTCCTGCTTTGTCAAAGATGAGTTGGCCATATGTTTGTGGGTCTAGTTCTGGGGTTTCTATTCTATTCCATTGGTCTGTGTGTCTGTTTTTGTGCCAATACCATGCTGTCTTGATGATGACAGCTTTGTAGTAGAGGCTGAAGTCTGGGATTGTGATGCCTCCTGCTTTGGTCTTCTTCTTCAAAATTCCTTTGGCTATTCGGGGCCTTTTGTGGTTCCATATGAATTTTAGGATTGCTTGTTCTAGGTTCGAGAAGAATGCTGGTGCAATTTTGATTGGGATTGCATTGAATGTGTAGATAGCTTTGGGTAGTATTGACATTTTGACAATATTTATTTTTCCAATCCATGAGCAGGGAATGTCTTTCCATTTCTTTAAATCTTCTTCAATTATCTTCATAAGCTTTCTATAGTTTTCAGCATACAGATCCTTTACATCTTTGGTTAGATTTATTCCTAGGTATTTTATGCTTCTTGGTGCAATTGTGAATGGGATCAGTTTCTTTATTTGTCTTTCTGTTGCTTCATTGTTAGTGTATAAGAATGCAACTGATTTCTGTACATTGATTTTGTATCCTCAATGCAGGTTCAATTCTATCAAGGTACCACTCTGTAGGAATAGGAGGTATATGGAAACTCTTAGTAGTTTGCACTTGATTTTGCTGTGAATTTGAAACTGCTCTAAAAAATAGTTTGTTAACTTAAAAAACCTAATAGGGACACAAAGAGAACAGCTTTGGTAGCTAGGGGTCCTGAATGCCACTCCTTACTGTGATCCCCACCTACCCAGACCCTTGTGCAGAGGCCCAGGTCCAAAAGGGCCAATCTACTTTGGCCCAGGATACAATGACTGAGCAGAGCTTGTTCCTCATGTGGCATCAGGCCTTTTGTTCTGTTTTCCCACTATTTAGCACACTTCCAGACCATTTTGCTTATGTCTAAGTCTATAAAACACAAGCATTAAGATAATGGGGCTATGTTAGGAAAATATAACAGCTCCTTAAAATGAGGTAGTCTCTCAGAAATGGTCATAATAGCACATTTTTTTTTATTTTTTTTTTTTATTTTTTTTATTTTTTTTATTTTTTTTTTTATGAAGTTTATTGACAAATTGGTTTCCATACAACACCCAGTGCTCATCCCAAAAGGTGCCCTCCTCAATACCCATCACCCACCCGCCCCTCCCTCCCACCCCCCATCAACCCTCAGTTTGTTCTCAGTTTTTAACAGTCTCTTATGCTTTGGCTCTCTCCCACTCTAACGTCTTTTTTTTTTTCTCCCTTCCCCTCCCCCATGGGTTCCTGTTGAGTTTCTCAGGATCCACATAGGAGTGAAACCATATGGTATCTGTCTTTCTCTGTATGGCTTATTTCACTTAGCATCACACTCTCCAGTTCCATCCACGTTGCTACAAAAGGCCATATTTCATTTTTTCTCATTGCCACGTAGTATTCCATTGTGTATATAAACCACAATTTCTTTATCCATTCATCAGTTGATGGACATTTAGGCTCTTTCCATAATTTGGCTATTGTTGAGAGTGCTAATAGCACATTTTTTTAAATTAAAATTAACTTCAATGCTCCAGAGCATCAGAGTTTATCTGGATTTTACAGCAATAAACTTGCCATCTTGTCTTGCCTAGAACATAAAGGTTCAATAAAAGAACCTCATGTTATTCAATCACCATCATCATTGTCATTGTCATCAGCAACATAATTATTCCTAACATTTCGGAGCACTTACTGTGTGCCAGGTGCAATGTCAAGCACTTTGCTTATATTATCTCAATTAACCCTCCTAACAGCTTTATAATCTAGGTGCTACTATTTTAAGTAACTAGCCTACAGTCACACCACTTGTGGGAAAGTAGATGAAGCTAGAATCAGAACCCAATCAATCCAATTCCAGAATCAATATTCTTAACCATAGAATCCTCCTGCCTTTAAATAAGTAAGGGATAGTTTATGGTTTATGAGCCTAGGCCAGACTGAGAGCTGCAATATCTGCCTTCTGAGAGCCTGTGGAAGGTCCTGCTGACAGCTCATCTGGGACCCTTCAGTATGAGAACTCCTTAACATTTCCACAAAAGTTCTCAAATATTTGGGAACACACAGGCTGAATCACTGCACATGACCTCGAGCTCACTGATGCCTGTTGGAGGTGAGACCTGTCCGTGTCAGCTAAACAGAGAGAAGATGGAAGACTTATCTGTTTATTTTGATAAATGTAAATGAATTCTATTCCTTGTCAAAATGTTATCAAGACCCCAATGAAATGAGCTCTGCTTTTTTTTTTTTCCTTTTCAGGGTGAAGGGAGTGAAGGGGGAGAGAAATGAATGCTCAAGACAGATTGCTTTGATTTGAAATGAAAACAAACAACTTTAGAAAAAAAAAAAAGGCTTTCATTATTTTGGAGACCTTGGCATTCTTGCAGATACATTCATGAATTAATCATTAAAATTCTGAAATGTGGAATAAATCATGTGGTTTTCAATGCCAGCCCACGATAAAGGGGGCCTCAAACAGTTATTAAGACACAGCACTCTAAGCTGTTTCTGCCTAGAATGACTTTTCTCCAGGAATAAAGTGGATGAGGTGAGTGTGCATGTGTGTGTGTGTGTGTGTGTGTGTGTGTGCGCGCACGCATGTGTCTAAGTCAGCCCTGAGGTCCCAGCCTGGAACTGCATGCAGGCCAACTCCTACCGTGTGTCACCGCATATTAGCACTATTTAATACCTGCTAATGGAATGGCTCTGTCTGCCGTCGACAGCAGGATCAAAAGAGGGCCATGCAGCTTTTAAATTATTAGCACTAATTAGGCAAATCAAAGAGGAGGAAGGCAACAAGACCAGAGAATGCATTAGAAGGAAAGCAAGGGGATCACTACCTACCTCACACTGTCAAGATCTAGCTACCAAACAGCCAATTCGTGCCAAAGACCCTTCCAGAGCAATGAGAGAATGAACAGGTCTGCCCCAGTAGAAGCAGGATGGCTTCATTACAGTGACTCCCTAATTAAAATGTAAAGGTTGCTGATCATTGCATAATTAAATAAGGTGGCAGGCTGTAGGAGCCAGCTATCCAGGAGTTTCTAGGCCTTGTGTTATTAAAGCCACCTCCATGGCCTCACCTTTGGCCTTCCCACAAGGCTGGCCTGGAGCTGCCCAGAGTTCTGACAAACATTCTGACTTCCAAAAGCCCAGAGAGAGCAGAAGTGCTTCAAGGGGGCTTTTCTCCTAACCACCCGTTACCCCATATACCAGTTCTGAGAATCACTCTGATTTTCTTTAGAACCCATTTTCAAACTAATTAGTCAAGAGAAAGAAGATGGGGCAATGGAGAGTGGAAAAACCACCAAGCCTAATTAACTCCCAGCCACTGCAATCTAAAGCCAATTTGAAGGGGGAGGTTGTCTCTTGTTGATGTAACCTTTATCCCTCTTCTGTTTCACATGCCAGAAGGAAATTTTGTGTCCTTAAGAGCTTGATTGGGATCTAATCCCAGGTTTGACAGAGAACCAAAGGTTGCTGAGCACGATACCATATCTATTCAGAATATGTGCCGTGTGAGAGGGTGACAGGCAGTGGACCAGATATATAGTCTCGGACCAGAAAAGAAGCACCTTTTAATACCAAGGTTAAGTGTAATGAGGTCCTGGGGAATTCACGCCAGGAAAGCCTTATCTTCTCAGAACTTAAGGAGAAAAGTGATTTTAATCTTACCCCCTTAGGCTTTTTTATTTACTCTTTTCTTCTCTGTATCCTCTCCTCTCTCCTTTCCTTTCTTCCCTATTATCTCCCTCATCCCTTTGCTCCCTCTTTTCTTCCTTCCTCCAGCTGTCTTCTTTCCCTGTCTTTATTTCCCCCTTCTTTCATGCCCCATCTCCTACTATCATGTTACTACTATAACCAGAACAAAGTTTTCATTCACTCACTACTTGATTTTTATCCATAGACTCCTTGACTTAGCTCATTTTTATTAGACGGGTCCAAAATACCATTGACTTTGCCAGAAACCTTGAACAAAGGCTGGAATAATGTTTGAGAGGAGATTTTTTTAACTTGTTTTATTTTTTTATTTTTTTAAATTTACATCCAAATTAGTTAGCATATAGTGCAACAATGATTTCAGGAGTAGATTCCTTAGTGCCCCTTACCCATTTAGCCCACCCCCCTCCCACAACCCCTCCCATAACCCTCAGTTTGTTCTCCATACTTATGAGTCTGTTCTGTTTTGTCCCCCTCCCTTTTTTTATATTATTTTTCTTCGCCTTCCCTTATGTTCATCTGTTTTGTCTCTTAAAGTCCTCATATGAATGAAGTCATATGAGAGGAGATTTTGATCTTCAGGAGCCAAGACAGAAAGTAGGTATATGAACTACTGTGGATCTGGCTGTAAGAACAAATAGATTCAATCATGTAATGATTCAGCACAATAGAATTATATTCCTACTGAATAAAAGAAATAGGCTCTATATTCTTTTTCTGATAAATAAAATATCACTGTCCATATAACAGTCCAAGGTAGATTCAGGTCAAGGATTGAGCTCTTGTATTCAAAGACACAAGCTAAGAGTGTCCCTGACATTTTCAACAGTGGATCCCAAGACATTCAAAAAAAGAAATAAGTGAAAACTATGAGTGAGATTTGGGGGTCAGACATGGAAGTGGCACACACCATTTCCACTCATGCTACATTGGTTAGAATTCAGTCATATGCCCATGTAAAAGATGCTAGAAATCTTTAAACTATGTGCAAGAGCAGAAATGGATATTGGTGACCATTTAGCAATCTCTGCTGAATTAGAGATGGGACAGATAGTAAGGAAAGAGTCATAGGCAGACAAGTAAAGACTGAATCTAGAGCTGTGTCCACACAACAGCAGACTAGCAAGTCTTTCCAGAGAACTTGTGCTGGGAAAGAGGGACAGGGTTAAACAGCCAGAGGGCCACTTCTGCCCAACCAAGATGCTCTTCAATGCATAAGACTCAGTTTTAGAATTAGGCAGACATGGGATTAAATCCAGATCCCACTCCTTCAAGATATGTGACCTTGAACAAGATGCTTCCGTGAGCCTCAGTTTTATCACCTATAAAATGAAAGGAAAATAATGCTTATTTTATATGGTATCCCTGAAGATTATAAAACATAAAAAATGCAAAATTCTCAGCAGGATGCCTGGCATGCAGTAAGTACTCAATTGATGGTAACTGTTGACACTGTTACCATGCCCATCACTACTGCCATATTATTTTCCAATTTCTTCTCTCTGTCATGGGTTCTCCCTACTTATTTCCCCACCTAATCCAAGTCCCACTTTCTCTATGAAGTCTTTCCCTTCTGTGTACTTTCCAATGACTTGCTTAAAACCCATATCAGCCAATTAAACACTTCACTTTTTTGATGTTTATTTATTTATTTTGAGAAAGAGAGAGAGACAGAGAGAGGGTGGGAGAGGGGCAGATAGAGAGGGAGAGAGAGAATCCCAAGCAGACTTCACACTGTCAGCACAGAGCCCCATATGGGGCTTGATCCCAGGAACCATGAGATCATGACCTGAGCCAAAATCAAAAGGTGGACACTTAACCGAGCCACCCAAATGCCCACCAATTGGCTCTTTATTAAAGTTTGCCCAATATGAATATAAGCTCCATGAGGTCCAGACTATTATTTATCTTGTTCAATTTGCTGTGTCCCAAAACCTAGTACAATGTCTGGCATAGGATAGGTGCTACTGACTATTATTAGTAGTTAATGAGTATTCAGTGAACATGAGATACATTCATGTCAAAGAGCCTGATGCCTGCTCTCTATTGGCACAGAATCATATTGCTTTGAGGTTATTCTCTAATTTTCCGTGTCAGTTAGTCTTGTCTTCCTGATGAAATTGAATTCACGGTAGCCAGAGTGATCTTTTTAAAATGTAAATTGGATCCTTTAATTCTCCTGCTTGACCCCCTCCAATGACTTCTCATTACCCTTAGAATAAAACCCAAACTCATAACTGTGGCCTATAAGGCCTGGCCCTGTCATCGTCTGTCTCCATTTATTCCACTTTCCTTCCCCATCACTACCCTTGAGCCCCACAGGTCTTTAATACACCAAGATTGTTCCCACCTCAACAGACTTTATGTTAATCGTCCCCTAGTCCTGAGATACTTTCCCCAAGTGTATTCTCACAGCTGGGTCCTCCCCTCATTCAGGACTCAGCTCAAACATTACCCTTTTAGAGAGGTCTTCTCTTGGCAACACTACATAAATTAATTCTTCCATCAGTCACTTACTGTCTTGAGTTGGATTCTCCAGGAAAGAGACCCGTTTGCGGAAAGTTTAGAGGGTCTGCACTTAGGACCCACACTTTGGGGAGTAGGAGGTGAAGGAAGCAACAGTAAGCAGAAGAAAGGGTTAAGCTGACATATGTTCACAACTAAAACCTGAATTGATCCCACTGGGAGCCCTGAGTGGTGGTGGCCCTTTAGATCTGCCCTAGTTTGAGCCAAGGGGGCTGGGCCTTATACCCCTGTACCGACTACTCTTTGAGTATAGGCTGCTTATGTGAAGAGGACCCTGCCTTTGGAAAGACAACTGCTCATTGAGTGAAGTTTTCAGAGAGTGATTTACTTCAGAGCTGTCAGCCACCAACAGTCCAAGTAATGGGAAATATGAGTGCCAGTATCCTAAAGAGGGATATTTTGCTGGACCATCATGCCATGTGCTACATTCTGCCCCTTGTGCTACTGAGACCTTCTTCCTCATTTGCTCAGTTCTGTGAAAATGTCTTTGGGAATTCTTGAGATCTTTTTCTGGGCAAATTTACAGGAAGAAAATTAGTGGAATAAATCCAGCCCCCACCACCAGGGCTGCCCTCATGATCACCCTCCTCTCCTACCCATTCTGGATTCCCCACCCCTCAAGATAAGCATGCTGGTTCATGGCTTACCGGAGGAGGGGCCCGAGCTATGGTCACCATGCTTTTCTCGGGCCACAGCTGCTGCATTTACCCATTTGCTGACAAATTGGGCAAGAAATGCCTCTATGGATCATTTGGGTGACAAATATATTCTTCCCTGCTCCCATTGTTCAATAGCAGCTTACTTCCTGCTGATGATCAGAGGCAATTGCCAGGAGCCTGCAGTGACCAGGTGGTGCCATAGCTTAGGTATATGTGCCTCTTGCTGGGGCCCTCTGTTAGCACTACCACCCCAACCACCTGGGAACCACAGAGCCCAGAGGTGCTAGATGCTTAGCCCTGAAAGGAATGATCTGGATAGCACACAAGTAACCCCACCACACTGTCCCACAAAACCCTGCTTCATTTTCCCACATGGTGCACTTCCCGTGTTCTGCAATTATCTCGGTAGTATTTCTTATATGTTTTCTGTCCCTAGTTCTAGTATATAAGGGCTTATTCAATTCCATATCCCAGTGCCTAACACAGTGCCTGTCTCAGAGAAGATGCTCACTCAGTATTGCTGAATGAATGGTTGAGAGATTAAACTGAACATAGTTGTAAAGTCCTCAAGGGAGGGCTCTGCTCCCTGCTGTTCTCAGAGCACAGAGCAGTGACTCAAAGAATACTTGATTGATCCACCTTTCCCCTCTCACAGGTCACTTATGACTCTCCAAATGTGAGAGACCTCCCTAACACAATCACAGGCTATTTTTAGTCAGTTTCTTCCTCTCTGTTATTATGGTGGTAAGAAAAGGCTGACTACCTGGAGTTTGCACTAGCTCTAAAGAAAACCAATCTTCTTCTCTCTGGAAAACCCTAGGGGGTGTCCTCTATACCAGGCTCTGGGGTGACAACCATCCAGGCTGTGCTAGCTGAGAGCTGTGTGATTACATTTTTTAGTTTTCTTGCTGGAGGTACCCATGGAAGTGATTATTGAGGTATACACAGGAGCTGGAGCCTCTCCTCCCTCCCACAGACACAGAAACACAAGCTTCTCCCTCTCCTTCTATGGTTCCATCTTCTCTCATTAGATGACATTCTGGTGCCTTAGAAGATTTCTCTGATGCAGACTCTAAGGGGCCTCTTCTAGCTAATTAGATTGTGAGCTGGAAGGCTGACTGTGGACTGTGTTAATAATCTATTCAGGGCTTAACATGCTCATCTAGTTTGACTATTGGAGAGGAAATTCTTTTCTTCTTTGAAAGAGAGAGAGACACACAGCAAGGAAGAGCACATAAGGAAACAGGTTTTCTCCTTGAGACTCTATAAGCACGAAGGACAGATGTAATGATGCTCTTCCCACGGAGGTTTTAGAGGGCTCTGCATGTGGCTTGGAAAGACAATTGTAAATCACTGGTTGTAACCCTTCTCAATTATGAGTCACTGTCACGATTCCCTTGGGAGGGAAGGAAGGAGGGAAAATCATCCTTTTTATAGGTGAGAAGTCTTGGAAAGACATGCTAGTGCAATGGCTCTGAAATCACCCTTTCCTATCTGTGTGACCCGTCTTGCCAATATGTGGAGCAGGGATTTGAAACATCCTGGATTTGAATCCTGGCTCTACCACTTACAGCTCTGTAGCCTTGAACAATTTCCCTATTCTGTAAACCTCAGTGCCCTCATCTGTAAAATGGAGATGATGATAATAATACCGTTTGGGTAACCATAAAAAACTCTTAAAAACTAAGAACAATCTGAAGGTCGATGGGGGGTGGGAGGGAGGGTGGGTGATGGGTATTGAGGAGGGCACCTGTTGGGATGAACACTGGGTGTTGTATGAAACCAATTTGACAATAAATTTCATATTAAAAAAATAATACTGTTTGGGTGTGTTCAGAGCATTCAGTTAGAAAATAAATGTAGGGGCACCTGTGTGGTTCAGTGAGCTGAGCATCTATCTGACTCCTGATTTTGGCTCAGGTCATGATCCCAGGGTCATGGGATCAAGCCAGGCATCAGACTCCATACTGACCATGGAGTCTGCTTGGGGTTCTCTCTCTCTCTCTCTCTCTCTCTCTCTCTCTCTCTCTCTCCTTCTGCCACTCACCCTGTGATCTCTCTCTCTCTCTTTCTAAACTAAATGTCTTTTTAATTATAGAAGAAAAGAAACTTAAAGTGTTAAGTGAAGTGCCAGGAATATGATAAGTGCTCAAACATGGTAGCTACTTTTGTTATATTCCTAATATGTAAAATGGGGTATTAATAGAATCTGCCACTTGGTGTTTGTTGTAAGGTTTAAATGAGATAATATACAGGGTGATTTAAACAGTGCCTGGCATGATAGGTGTCTTAGCTCAAGTCACCATCACAAAATGCCGAGATTGGTACAGAAATGTATTTCTCACAGTTCTCGAGGCTGGGAAGTCCAAGATTGAGGTTACAGTAGTTTAATTCCTAGTGAAAGCCCATCTCCTGGCTTGCAGGTGACTGCTTTCTTGCTATTTCCTCACTTGATGAAGAGAGAGAGATTGAACGCTCTGATGTCTCTTCTTCTAAGTATATTAACCTGTAAAGATCAGGGACCCACTCTAATGAATTCAGTTCACCTTAATTACCTCCTAAAGACCCTATGTCCAGATGTAGTCTCAACAGGGGTTAGAGTTTCAACATATAAACATAGGGGGAAGGACAGGGCACGATTCAGTCCATAGCAGTATGTACTCAATAAATTTTAGTTGCTGCAATAACAATACTTATTATTATTGCCCTGGTGCTGGGATCAAACTGACATCTTAAGTCTGCCATGTCAGTATTCTCCCCACAAAATTTTCTGGATTGCTGACTAACTTCCAGAAAACACTCTGAAACTCTTCCGAGCCATTCTTGTGCTCTTCAGCTGAGGCTAACTGTATTGCATCTCTGTCCAAATCCCCTCAAGCCATTTCTGCATACCCCTCTCTGCTTTTAATTGCCCTCACCTGCACCTTCTCTTTGAAGGTGAGTCCTTGGGCTACTGGAGGCGTTTTGTGTGCTCAGGCATGCAGGTGTGAGTTTCTGGGGTCCTACTCCCCTGTGGCAAGACAACTTTGAGATATAACTTAAAACCCTGGGCTCTCCTGTGGGATCAGGCTGAAGCCACACATCGTAAGACTTTGTCTACAATCACACTCTTGTTGGCAGCTTCTCCTACCCAGACTCACCTCCCCCAACATTTACCTGTTCTTCTTGAGTGCACTTCCTTGGTAAATCCCTTGCACACAGGTCCTCATCTCAGAGTCTTTTCTGGAAAACCCCACCAAGACATCAGCTCAACCCTCAGGACCTCTGTGATAGTGTCCCTGGCCCTCTAAGCACTTTTACATGTATTAACCTAGCAATGCTTCACAATGTGCCCACATTGATTCCCACGGCAACAATGATCCCCTTTCTGCAGATAAGGAAACGTGATATAAAAAATGGTTGAGTACCTTGCCCAACATCACACAACTGAAGAGTAGCCCAGCCATTTATTGACATTATCTCTTTTTCTGCCATTCTCTTCATCTACTTCTTGCCTATATGTGAACTATTCAGGGCAGAAACTCCTTTTGGCACCACACCAGATTCCTTAGAAGGTGGTGTCCAGCAGGGACTTGGGAAATACTGAATGAATGAATGAATGAATGAATATCCCGAACATCTGTTCAGCAGCTGCCTGGATCTTCCAGATAAGGCAGGTCAATTTATTCACCTGCCCAGGTGTCCTTCTCTTATTCTCTGTTGGTCTCAAAGATGTCCATAACAGATGACATTTATCCTCTCAGCAAAATCTTTAGAGCTTTTCAAACCAACTTGATCATAACCACCAGCTGCTAGTCTCAGAGCTCCACATGACCAGTTCTATGCACAGATCCATGCTCCAAGCTGACAGGTAGGAGGTAATCGTAATCAGCAGCAGCAATGATAATGATATCTACCACTTATTGTTTACTATATCCTAACGACACCTTACTACAACCCTGTGTAGCGTGTTCTATCGTTGTCCCCATTAATAAAGGAGGAAATTGAGGATCAGAAAACTCAGATTCTCTTCCCAATGTCACAAGTGGGTAAGAAAAGGAGCTGGGATTTGGACTTAGTTTCACTTGGCTCCAAGGCTCATTCTGTTCACCCAAAGTCTTTAAATTGAGGCTACAGGCCTAAAACACCACCAGCTATATTTTGTTTTACCTGGACAGTGGTTTTCTTTAATTTGTAACTAATTGGCAACATTTTTAAATGTCTGTTTCACCAAATAAAATCTGGAGTTTTAGATTCTTTTGAAAATAAACAGATCTGGTAACTCAGAACCCACATTCTGGCACAGACATAGTTGATGGATCTGAATAGAGGCTGCTCCCCATTAAAGAGACCTTATTTATCAAAGGGAAGCCCAGAAGCAACTTAAACATCCATCCATAGTGAAATGGTTAAGGGAATTGTCTCATGAAACTCAGCAGGAATGCTGTGCAGTCTTCAAAACGTAAAAAATGACTCATTTGTAATTTTATTCTTTACAGAATTATTTGAAAGACAGTATTGAGAAAAAACTAAAATACAGAGTAGCTAACTTACTTGCCCGAGACTGCACAGCAAGAAAGGAACAGAGCTGGCATTTGTTTGTTTGTTTGTTTGTTTTTGTTTTTGTTTTTGTTTATTTACTTATTTTTAATACAACTTATTGTCAAGTTGGCTACCATATAGTGTATACAGTGCGCTCTTGGTTTTGGGGGTAGATTCCCATGATTCATTGCTTACATACAACAGAACTGGCATTTGAACTCCACTAATCTAACTCTAGAGCATGAGTTCATAATGTCTATGCTCTTCTTTGAATACTGTTCATTGATGGTCAGGTTTTATAATGAAAATGATTTTGTTTTTGGTAAGAATCAAGCATTACTCAAAAGCTATGTTATATATTTAGTGATAGATGGATTATAGGTAGATATACAGACATGAATCTGGTGAACAAAGCAAGGTATAAATCCAGTTACTATAATTGTGGTGAAATCCAAGTGTCATGGGATATATGAAAAGTGGTTGTTTCATGAGTTTCATCAACTGGGAATATGAAAGCAGTTTGAATTTCAGAACTGTAATCAGACATTCCCAACAGAACTCCTCTAAAAATGCTGCCAAATACTTATCCCATCCAGTGGCCAGATGCTCATTGCACTTTGGGGCAGCCCACGCTAACTCTGGACATCTCTTGACTGTGAAAACCTATTATTTTGGGGTCTCCCAAGGAGATTGCTTCTTAAAGAAATCCTCATTTGGGGAACATAAGTCTTGGTTTGTTTTTTGAAACAAGGGTACCATTGGTTTGTGTTTGTTCCAGATGTCCTGCTCAGCAGAGGTCACACTCTGAATAGAGTATGGTCTCAGGTCTCTATTCCCTCCCATTGCAGTCAGATCTTGGAAAATATACATGTACATTTTCAGAAGGCCTTGAGGATGGTGGTTTGGCAGCCCCTGGTGATTTCAGCTTGAGGCCTTGTCCCGGGTCCCTTCTCTACCTCACCTGTGTCTCCCATTTCACTTTGAGGGCATTCTCTCAGTGTGAGCTTGTCAGCAGCTGTTGCGGTCACTGGGCTGGTCTTGCACTTCATTTTTTAGCCTGTTAAGTTTAATGCCCCTGTGCTTGGTGAAGTATTGGGAACAGCTTCTCCTTGTGGCTATAATGGTGGTTTTAATCTTCTCTCAGAGATTCTACCCAGATACATACATTTTATATTTATTTACCGCATGCTGTAGATTCCTGGATCAGCTAGCATGACTTAGTTAAATTTGGGGAACTATGAAGGCAGGAAAGCTCTTTCTAATCATTGGCTTCCTGAGTGCCTTTTGTGGCAAAACAACCCAGCTCCCTCAATCCACACTGGGAATCAAGTAATCACTGTGTCACCCTTGATTCTCCTTTGCTCCCCCCATAGTCCATCTACCATTAAGACCTCATACCTATCCATGTGCCTTCATTTGTACCACCACCCCTTAGCTACCACCAGCTCCTCCCTGGAATGCTGCAAACAGCTTTATAACTGGTCCCCTGCTTCTACACCTGCTCCTATATGATCCATTACACAATTTGCAACCTGAAGAACTTTTTGAATTATAAAAGGATCCTGTAATATCTCTTCCCTGCTTAAGCTCTTCAGTAACTCCTTAAGTCCTCTTGGACTTAGACTAAAGTCAAGTTTCTTACCATGGTCAACGAAGTCCTGCCTGATCTTCCCTGCACAGCTATCTGACCTCCAATGCCATCATTTGCCTTTTGTGCATTATAGTTCAGCCTTGCTCTCTACTCGGGTTTTCCCAAAAGCAGTCCTTGAAATAAGCATTCTGTTTCAAGTAGATAATTTGAGAGAAGATCCCAGGAAGCATGGTGAAGGAGTAGAAAAGTATAATAGGGCACATTAATGAGTCGATTACCTCTGTGAACAACTGGGGCTCAGCTCTGCCAGGAGCCCTCTGCATGGACATGCCTCAGGGTCATCCCAGCTCAGAGTGAGGAAGGTGGAGAGTTTATCAACCATGGTCCATCCCTTACTGTTGGGTATCATTCTGGGGACATAACCTCCCAGTTCTCTGTCAGGTGCTCACCCAAGACTGGAGACTACTCTTAGACAGGAAGACACAGGAAGCCATGACTGCCTGGGTAGACTAAGGGGATCTGATTGGAATACTACCAGTATCTGGTACTTCAGAACTATTCAGTGTGTGGTCTGCAGACCAGCTACCATCCACAAAATGTAAACAGTCTGTGATGAGATGAGAAGCTTAGGCCAGAATGTTAATCAACTACATCATTAAAACATACTGCTAGATTCTACTGACATTTTATTCATAGTCAGACTTTCTCAATGAATGAAGCAGTACATTACCTCATACTCTGGTATAACTCCCTACCACACCATATCCCAACACAGAGTCACAATCTGGCACTTTAAATAGCCTTGTATATTATCCTTTGTGTGTTGCTAGAATACTTGGGTTTATTCCTACCATATGATCTCTATCCTCACTATTTGCACTGCCTGTTATTTTCTCCTGACTCCTTCCCAGCCTTCATGTGGTTTACATGGCCCCACCTCAGGAAGGCCTCCCTGACTCCCCTTGTAAAATATTCACCAACCTGTTATCCTCTGTCACAGCACCCTGTGTATCTTCTTCAAGGTGCTAATTACTATCTGTTGAATCTATATGTTTGTTGGTCAGAATATTGTCAATCTCCTCACTTGAAAATATATGCAATGAGGGCAGGAAACTGTCCTGTCTCTTTTGCCATATCACTAGCACAGGGTCAATGCTTGAAAAACACAGAATGGAAGCACCTAGATGGCTCTGTCGGTTAAGCGTCCGACTTCATCTCAGGTCATGATCTCACCGTTGGTAGGTCTGAGCCCCATATCAGGCTCTGTGCTGACAGCTCAGAGCCTGGAGCATGCTTTGGATTCTGTGTCTCCATCTCTCTCTGCTCCTCCCCACTCATGCTCTATCTCTCTTTCAAAAATAAATAAACATTAAAAATTAAAAAACAATAAAAATACAGGATGGATGGATGAATGAATGAAAGAATTTGCAATCAAATCCATTTCAACTTCCTTATGGGCTGTCCTCCCCCTGTCAGAAGGTGTTTAGTGCTGACGGGCCCTCCCCTTGGTGTCAAGCAGGAGCACAGTTCCCCACACTCAGCATTGTTCTCCCATGTGAGACTCCAAGTTGCAACTCACCCATTGTGATATCCACATCTTGATAACAGTGCTCCAGCATCTGA
Organism: Lynx rufus; assembly: GCF_022079265.1. Classification (NCBI taxonomy): domain Eukaryota; kingdom Metazoa; phylum Chordata; class Mammalia; order Carnivora; family Felidae; genus Lynx; species Lynx rufus. The sequence continues at coordinate 22,918,271 of NW_025814830.1, read as the reverse complement.
CTTCCTAAGCCTAAGTATCTTCTCCATCCCTGAAATGTAGTATGCCAATGTCTTTGGAGCAATCTATCTGTATGGCATAGAACACTGGCTTAGGAATTAGATACACACAACTTCAAACCCCAGCCCTGCCCCTGACCAGTTGAGAACTTGGGCAGACGAGTTCATCCCTGTGAGCCTCAATTTTCTCACCAGGGTTGTTGTAAGGATTAAGGTAGATCATTTGTATACGGCAGGGTTTTTCAACCTGGGCACTGCTGACATTTTAAGCTGAGAAATTCTCTGTCAAGGGCAAAACCAGGGTGCTATCCTGTACATCGTAGAATGTTTAGCAGCATCCTTGGTCTCTAACCACTAGATGTTGGTAACAACCCTCCCAACATCGTGTGACAACTGAAAAGTGTCTCCCGATATTATCAAATGTCGCCCAGGAGAAAAGGGACACAAAATCCCTGCTGGCTGATAGCCACTGGTATGGAGTCTTTAACACAGTGTCTGGCAAGTTTATTGCATTATGTACCTCAGTTTCCTTACCTGTAAGATAGGCATAAGAATTGTGCCTAATTCATAGATTGGTGTGAGAAGTACATGAGATAACATAAAGGATGGAAATGGGTGAAATAATACAAAGGAGTAAATAAGATAATACATATAGAGGGCTTAGCAGAATACCTTGCACATGCTAGAGCTTTTAAAACAAAAGGCTACCATGGGAGGTGAGGGATGTGTTAATCAACTTGATTGTGATAATCATTTCACAATGTATATATGTGTTAAATTGCCACATTATATGCTTTTTATAAATCCCATTGTACAACCTAAATATATACAATGTTTATTTGTCCATAATACCTCAATAAAGCAGGGGAAACAAAAAACAAAAGCATGCTGTTTCCTATTAAAAAAAATAGAACAAAAAGCTATTTTTATCGTTAAAGTTCAATGTTTGGTTGCAATTATTGCTATTTGTATGAAAGCCTTCCTCTAATTACTCTACTGAGTTCAATTCAATCACCCACATAGTTTTCCCATAAGGCCTTACTATTCACACTGCATTCCCTAGACCTGGAGCCGTCCTCCTAATTGCTAGCTATTCCAGGGCTTCCCAGATGTCAAGATACCAGTTCACCTTTGAAACCTAATAGGCCTGGCTGGGTATGGAGCCTCATGGTTATGTTCCACTCAACTTTGGAGCATTTGGTTATTTCACCCTGGCCACCTAGACTGACAACTTCAACTGAGTCAGAATATGAAAGATTGGTGGGTGAATACTATGACCAGTTGAACCTTTTTCATTAGTAAGACCTGCATTGGCCATTATATCCAGGTCCAGGAAATCAGCTCAATAAAGCATTTGAGGATGCTGAACTCTTCTTTACATCCTCCTAACAGCCTAGAGAATGAGACATAGGCTCCTAATAAAACAAAAGACTGTGGTCAGTCATAAGGAAGAGTCATCAGGGAAATGTAACTTTTAGAAAGAAAAGGAGAAAACTGTGGTTCTTTGGAGACCTTTAAAAATTGGGCAGTGTCAGATGTCCATGTGCTCAAAGCTAGAACTGGTACCACTGATCTATGCAGGGTCTTCCCACTTCTGAGGTTCTGAGCAGCTTCTCTCCAACCACCCTGCTTCCCTCAGGCTCTGTGCATAGGCTAAACCATGCTTCCAGTCATCCAGCCCTTTCAGGCACCCAGTCCATCTTCCTATCTTACCCCTGTTTCAACTGATTCTTCTACAGAGTTGATCCCCACCCCAGCCCCAACTATGGGTTACTGCTGCCATGCCCATGGAAAGGATAGGAATAACATTCCTCCCAAATACAAAATTCCAGATCCATTCACTCAACCAAGCAATATCTCCTAAATGCCTATGCCTTGTCTGGTGCCTTGCAGACACCAGGTTTCCAGGATGAATGCTCCATTAATCTTGCCTTCAAAGATTCAAAATCTAGTATATTTAGAGATCTCACTGTTTTCACGCCAAAATGAGACAATGAGTTTATATATGTATTTTTTAAATCATTCTCAGTGATTGGAAGCCTTTTTAAGATTATAGATGTCACTGTGTCTTTGAAACAGGTAGGCAAAGTCTACCTTTTGCCTACAGCTCTAAGGCTATGACTGAGAGCTCCAGATGCTGTGTGGCTCTGTGTTGCAGGGTGACCCTCCACACTCGTTCTTATTGTTCCTTTCTCTGTCACTATCCTCTTCTACCCACCTGCAGCAAGATTCTGCCTGCTGTTAACAAACCACCATGTTCAGCAAGCACACGTAATGGAGCAACTGCTTGACAGGAATTCTTCCTCACCCTCTGGCTCTCCAGATATTCCCTGCATATTGTCCTCCATCCATTAACTCTGGGCTATGAGTACTATAATTACACCCATTTTACAGATGAGGAATTGAGTCTCAGGTTAAACAACTTACCTAAAGTCACAATACTGGAGCCAGAACTGAAACCCAGACTGACCAGTTCCCAAAATCTAATCCCTATCCACCCTCAGGATATACTATACTACTAGTGAGAGTTTGTCACCCTAGCTGGGATGATCAGAGAGCTGCTTGAGTCTATCCAAATCTAGATGTTTATGAGTTTTAAAATAATCGTGTCTCAATAACCACAGGTATTTTCTGAGCACCTAGTGCTGTCAGAGATATGAAAGAGCATATCAAGTCCTTGAGAAGCTCAGTCTCCCTGGGAGCATGAGCAGTAAACAGCCAAGGGACATCACCAGTCAGCCCTAAAGAAGATGCTGGAAGGGCTCAGAATAAATGTTTCAGCAGAACTGAGCAACTTCAACTCAAGGTTCTGCTTTCCACCATGGATGTGCATTCATCCTTGAATCACAATGCCTGAAACAGGAATGGGAGGTATAAGTTCCCTGTCACTGAGGCTGTTCTAGCAGGGACAAGGGTCAGAGGTGCCGTGCTATGCAGAGACAGGATATGTGACTCCAAAGATTCTTGCATGCATTTAATAAATGGTAATTGAACCCTTATAGCATGCAAGGCACAGTGCTACACACATGGAACAGAACAGGCAAAGTCTCAGGGAGCTTGCATTCTAGTGGGAGAGGCAGCCAACAACTAAATAAGCTAGAAAATTAGAGATAGTGAGAGGCAAATGAGAAAGGAGCTAATTCAGATGTTGAGGAAGAAGTCCGGGACAGTCTTCCCAAAGAGGTGACATGCGAATTAGGACAGAAAAGGGTGAGGAGGAGCCATGTAAAAAGATTGTCCAAACAGCTGGAAGAGTACTTGAGAAGGCTCCAAGGTCCCTCAAGGCCCACGTGGATGAAAGCTCTCTTCCGGCCTGCAGGCTTTGCGGATGGAGCTGCCCACAGGAAAGAAGCACCACAAAGAGGGCTGATAGAAAGCAAGTAGGCAGCTGTCTCCCGTGTGGCTATGGTATTAAGAGGGAAGATGAAAGGAACAGAAGCTCCAAATGACCTGCTATGACTGGATGACTCTGAATACTTGGTAATGTGTATTGATATAATAATGATAAAAATAAGAAAGATACAAGGCAGTCAGGAGGCAATGCTGCTTCTGGAAAAAGTATGTGGTCTTTTTCAGCTTCAAAAAGGGACAAGGAGAGAGCAGAATTCTTCTTTCTTTCTCCTCCCTGTCACATGCCTGAGAAGCCCAAGGATCTGTCTCACTGCCCACAGCAAGTCTGTCCCTCACCAGTGAAGGCATTCCTGCTGATTCCAAGTCCCTGTTGGGACCCCAGACATCATGGGGCTCACAGGCTTCCCCATTGCTGGAAACATACACTACTATCAACCCTCATGGCAGGTGGATAACAGGTCTGGGCTGCCCCTTGACTGTGAGTCTCTTGAGGACAGAACCAGGTCTTAACCAACCTGTGACACTAGCACCTCCCCTGGGATCTGATGCATAGCACATGCTCCATAAATACCAACCAGAAGGAGGAAGACAAAATAGAAGAATGGATGGATAGAGAAATAGATCAACTGTCCACCTCCAACCAGGGCAAGGTACTTACAGCCGTTCAGTAAATAACTGATTGACATTGACAAGCAGATAGTAGACCTCAATAAAATACTCATTGTTGCTGGTAGTAGTGGTCTAGACTTTGAATAACAGTTTCTTTTTTTTTTTTAACGTTTATTTACTTTTGAGACAGAGAGAGACAAAGCATGAACGGGGGAGGGTCAGAGAGAGGGAGACACAGAATCTGAAACAGGCTCCAGGCTCTGAGCTGTCAGCACAGAGCCCGACGCAGGGCTTGAACTCACGGACCGCGAGATCATGACCTGAGCCGAAGTCGGCCGCTTAACCGACTGAGCCACCCAGGTGCCCCAAATAACAGTTTTTTAAAATACTGATTCGGAGTATTCCCAGAACACCTCCTCTAATATGCAGATCAAATAAAAGGACATTGTATTATAGCACAAAAACAAAAAGCATAAGGACCTGAGGTGAGGCCCTGGTTCTAACACTACCAGGTTTGTGATCCTAAGCATATTTTCATAAGTCTCTGTTTTTTACTACGGAAAGTGGGGATGGAATGCCCATCTCAAAGAGGTGTAGTAGGAATAAAATGGGACACTATTTTTAAAAATATTTTGGGGTTTTTATTTTGTTGTATTGTTTGTTTTTTCAAATCAATATGCATTTATTGAGTACCTACTATATATCTATCACTAAGAGAATGCTGGAGAGACACATAAAAGACAGTGCCTAGCCTGGGGATTTCACAATCTAGCAATTAAGATAGACTCTGGAATGGGGATGTGATGGCTAATTTTGTGTGTCAGCGTGGCTGGGCCATGGTGCTTGGCTACTTGGTCAAACACTATTCTGGATGTTTCTTGGATGAGATTAAATCAGTGGACTTTGAGTAAAGCAGATTGCCCTCTGTCACTGGGGGGACCTCATCCAATCAGTTGAAGGCCTGAATAGAATAAAGACTGGTCTCTCTTGATCAAAAGGGAATTCTGCCAGCAGAGGACCCTCAGACTCAAACCACAACTTTTCCCTAAGTCTCTAGCTCATCTGACTGCCTCATCAGATTTTGGACTTGACAAGCCTCCACAGTCATGTGAAGCAATTCCTTAAAATACATATACACATTTCTCTGGAGAACCCTGACTAATGCAGGGAGCAATAGTACAATAGTGATTTGGATGATTTAAGAATTATTCTTATGGACTTCTAATAGTGATGGCTTCAACTGAAGGAGTATAAAGAAAGACTTTGAATATTGGAGTGGTGCCCTGGAGGCTAGTTTCTGTTAAGAGGCAAGAAAAGATCTCCCAAGCATCACTCAATGGGATCCTGTTCACTCCATCCATTACCTTAGTGGTTGTATGGATTTTTACCTGGTCTTTTCTTGAATCTTCTCTTTTTCCCAGGCCTTTTGAGCCTATTGTCTTGTTCAAGCACCCAGCTGTGTGACCTAAGTAAATCCTCTAATTTCTCTGAACCTCAGTTTATTCCTTGCTAAAAGCCTATTTCATGGGGTCCAGGAAGGTACCTTGTACATTTGAGGACCTTATTTTTTATTGTATAAGTATTTTTTTTACTTATAAGTATTAGGTCCATACATTCCATAAGGAACATCAGTGAGTTTCTTTAGATGTCTATCCAAAGAAGCAATGAGAAATAGGTTGACATTATAGCATGAACTATTTAAGTTAACTGTAAGGGAAGACATATATTTAACAAATTTAAGTAATCAAATGGCTTTATAGAAGAGAGTAGAATCTTATATCTTGGAGTTTCATTAAAAACAGAGAAGCTCAGGGGCGCCTGGGTGGCGCAGTCGGTTAAGCGTCCGACTTCAGCCAGGTCACGATCTCGCGGTCCGTGAGTTCGAGCCCCGCGTCAGGCTCTGGGCTGATGGTTCAGAGCCTGGAGCCTGTTTCCGATTCTGTGTCTCCCTCTCTCTCTGCCCCTCCCCCGTTCATGCTCTGTCTCTCTCTGTCAAAAATAAATAAACGTTGAAAAAAAATTTTTAAAAATAAAAAAAAAAAAAAAAAACAGAGAAGCTCAGGGGCACCTGGGTGGCTCAGTCAGTTAAGCATCCGACTTTGGCCCAGGTCATGATCTCATGGTTCGTGAGCTCAAGCCCCATATCTGGCTTTTTGCTGACAGCTTGGAGCCTGGAGTCTGCTTCAGTTTCTGTCTCCCTCTCTATCTCTACCCTTCCCCCACTCGTTCTCTCTCTCTTTCTCTCTCTCAAAAATAAACATTTTAAAAAATTTAAAAAATAGAGACGCTCTCATGACATTAAAGTGTAAGAGGCAGGTGAATAGAAGAGATGGCATCTTGCATCCTTCCGAGGGTATAGTTGGATACAAACCTAGATGTCTGTACCTAAAATTGGCACCAAAGGGAGGACAGCTAGGCTGGCTGCTTTCTGACATGGGGAAAGCATTGACCATGGGAGGATGGGAGGCCTCTGACCCACTCTCCCCACTAAGCAGAAAAGCAGGAGTTAATGCAGTAGCATCTTCCTGGCCAAAGGCAAGATCATCCTGGGATACCATGGATGGCCCTGCAGAAAGCCCCACGCAGTCATTAAATCTATAGAAACTTCCCCCAGATTCTTCAGAACAAGGTTGATCCAGTGAAGGGCACTAACTGGGGACCCACCAGTAGCCTGATGCAGGCTGGTCATTCAAGGCATAAACTTCCCTACTTGGGACTCTTCACTCATCCAGACCCTGCGGGACCAAGTTCCCTTTCAATAGCCAGTTTTATTGTTCAAAGATGAGGGGAGAAACCAAATCCCTACAGAATTCAATTGGCTGCTGCATCCATTTAGAAGATTAAAAATATACCAGCACATATTGTTTCCCTCTTATGAGGAAGCAAACTACTAACTAGACTACCCCAGGGATGTTCCTTAAGTTTCAGGCCAAATTAAAGTCCAGACACACATTAGGGACTTGAAAAGTTCATACATCCAGAGCCTCAAGCTAGAAAACAAGAAAAACAAACCAAAAGAAAAAAAAAAGATGAAAAGGCTAGACATTCATGCAAGTATTCAGAGCCCAAAGTAGTATTGTGGCCTTTTGAGCCTCTGAGACCTGGGTTCAAATCTTGGTTCTGTCCCCCTTAGTTTTGTCCCCTTGCTTTCCCTGTTTAACCTCTTGTTGCCTATCAAACCTAGTGATACCTACTCCAGGTATCTGGATCAAATCTAATGATACCTACTTTCTACTCTTTAACACTGTGACCATTAGAGAATAGAGAATATCAGTAGCTTCAGGAGTACTAGGGGCTTTCAGTAAACAGTAACAGTGACTGTTAATTCATGAGAAATAGTTCTTTATTTTTTCATAAAAACACATTCGATAATTGTTTCACAATCCAAACATACAGCAATGAGATTGTAAGCAAAAGAACAACAACACAGCATGCACTGCATAGAACCTCTAATTCTGTGCTACCATTGGTTCAGAATCCAACATTTTCATCTTTATTTTATGCCCAATGCAGAAATGCCTCAAGTTTATTTACCAACTAGACACTAATGTGCATTCTAAGGGAAATTACCCTCCCCAGGATCCAACTGTGGTTGTAAAACATTAAATAACAAATCACTTAGTGAAAAAAAATTTTTTTTGTTTTATAACTGGAAGTTTGTACCTCTTTAAATAAAGATGAGAGGGATAGTGGAGTTCATAAAATAAGTCAGTCAGATCTGTACTTTGCTCTCTTCAACACATCACTGCAACCAAGGGTCTGCCTGTATCCATTTATCTTAAACTCAACAGAGGCTCCCAGTTCTTGGAAGGGAGATCACAAGTGATCAATTACTTCTTAGTGCACAAAGTCAAAGGTTAAACGTATTATTGCTCACCACAGGCTGACCCTAACCTCAGAATTAATGCCATAAACAAAAAAGGAAAAATATAGTTAGGCCTGTGAAGGTATGTACCAGCTTTAGTCTCTAAAGAATTACAAAAGGGAAATGATGACCCCTACTGGTCAGAACTCAAACAGTCACCCTACCCTGGGCATCCAGAGAGCTGAGGACCCAGGAGTTCCCATAGGAGCTTGTTTTCATACTGAGGCCCACACTGAGCAGGAGAATCTCTGTGAGGAACAAAGGATTGGATTTTCCCATGTACAGCTGCATTTGTATTTGTGAAACAGAGAGACTGAGAGGGAATGTTTTGGCCCTAGGTGTGAAGCCCCAGGGTAGTCTCCTTAGGGACAGAGAGGCATCTCCACCTGCAATTCTGTGGCCTGCCAAGGCTGTTGGGCTGTGGGTAGTGCTAACACTCCCCATCCCCTTCCCTTACTAGTTGGCCACTCCTGATCTCAAAGACCATACACTTTCCAGCTTGGAGGATTGAGGTCCCAGTTGCAGATCCACTATAATGAGTTTCTTCATGGACAATTGAGAGGGACACATCATCCCTTAAAGTGCCTTCTTACAGAAGGTGAAATCTGTGTTGTGATGAACCAGTGTCTGAACAACTGTGGAAAAGGCATCTGGAGCAGACGGAGTGGACAAAGCTGACAGTAATCATCACCAGAGCCACTCAAAGAAACCACCTGTGGTAGTCCATAGTGCTGTTTGCCAAATAGTTGTGCTCTCTACTGCCTGAATACACACTGGGATTACTATTTCTGCCCCCTTGTTGTTGTATGGGGCCATGTGAATAGTTCTAGGCAATGCTTTTTGGGCAGTAGTCATGGATGTGAGACCTTCCAGGGTTCTTTTTTCTACAGTCAGCAGAGTTCCCCAGCCCCCAACGGGCTTATATAAACAGTGTGTGTGTGTGTGTGTGTGTGTGTGTGTGTGTGTGATACATACCATAGTAGAAAAATAAAACTTGAGATTTGGGGGTTGTTCATTATGCAGCATAATGTAGTTCATTACTGACTTGTCATCCAAGCTCACAGGGTGAAGAACCTTCCACTCAGAAGAATGTTGAAACCCAAAGAGGATTTGTGAATCTACATCAGGTAAGTCAGGGCTTAGCTGCTTCTTGAATTGAGAACTGCAGTCAGGCTTGGTCCAGTAGGGCACATCCCTGCTGTTGTCACATCATGGCACATGTAGAAGATGTCAGTATGTGCATGGCATCCCAGAGGTAGACTGAAGAGAAATTGGGGGATATCCATATAGGATTTGATGAAAATTTAATTTTACTTTCTTAACATCATGTAATTATAATATGCCCAAAAAACCCACAATGTTTCAGGGAACATACTAACTTTTGAATTTGACAAACCCTCCCTTTAAAATCTTTGTAATGTTTTCACCACAAAACGTGGGCTTACTTTGGTACATAGAACTTTTTTGCATTACATTTTATGCTTGAAATGATCACACACAATTCATGATAAAGACTTGTTAATGAGGCACACCTGCAGGGTTCAGTCAGTTAAGCATCTGACTCTTTGTTTCCACTCAGAGCATGGTCTCACGGTTCATGGGATCGAACCCTATGGCTGCTCTGTGCTGACAGCATGGAGCCCACTTGGGATTCTCTCTCTACCTCTCTCTCTGTCCCTCCCCTGCTTCTCAACCTGCGCTCTCTCTCTCTCTCTCTCTAAGTAAATAAACTTTTTTTTAAAAGGCTTGTTAATAATAATCTCTTCAAATTCTTGATAGTCACAACCCATGAGAAAACTTGTATGCATGGGTGGTGATGAAATTTTAAAATTGTCTTTACAATTCTAAAGTTGTCAAAAATTATACTTAAAGAAACTAATGGCTCTTTTGAATGTTGGAATTTCTTGAAATAATGCAAATGTTTTTTAATTCAAGTCAACCATTTCATATTGAATATTTTAAAGGGTTTTTAAATTTCTTTTTTAACATTTTATTTTTGAGAGACAGAGACAGAGCGTGAACAGGGGAGGGGCAGAGAAAGAGACAGAATCTGAAGCAGGCTCCAGGCTCTGAACTGTCAGCACAGAGCCCGATGCTGGGCTGGAACTCATGAACTGGGAAATCATGACCTGAGCTGAAGTCAGAGGCTTAACTGAGCCACCCAGGCACCCCTCATACTGAGTATTTTAAAAGTGATGAAACACCAATCTGCAAAACACAGAAGATATATGAATTGATGTTGAAACGGTCACCCTGTGGTTAGCTATGACACCACTGAGACAGTCATCAGCCACAAAGAACAGAAATATCATGCTAGGTTGTATCTGTGGCCTGTTAATATCAGGGCTTCCTCCTGGAGCTGTGCTCTCATAGCAGCCCCTTCTGAAACTCCTCATTGCTACCCTATTTTTCTTCCCACTGCAGATGACAAGGCCCTGCGTTCCCCACCCTACCGCTGTCCTCAATATCTAGTCCTCTCCATGTACCACCAGCACCAGCCAACTTTGACTTACTCTACTGCCCCAAGCTCTTTCTTGCCCCAGGACCTCCACACTAGCTATTTGTTACCTCTGTCCAGTATATTCTTACCCAGCTAACTCCTACACATTCATCCATCCCTCAGAATGCCTTCTCTGACCCCTAATCAAAATAATGTGACACCATACTTATTGTTTCGCATTTGGTTCCTCATTTGTAACAAATGGAAATAAAAATAAGGTTGTTTTACATGAAGACAATAGCTACCACTGCTGTGTGGTATATAGAAATGTTATCAAGGGAGTAGGTCCTAAGACTTCTCATTATAGGAAATGTTTTCCCTTTTTTAAAAAATTTATTTTCTTTTTATTGTATCTATATGAGAAGATGGACATTGGCTGAACCTGTTGTGGTAAGCATTTCACAACACATGTAAGTCAAACCATCATGCTTCATGTCTCAAACTTTTACAGTAATGTATGTCAATTATTTCTCAATAAAACTGGAAAGATAGTATAAATAGTTATTAACATGGGCTTCTCTTGAGGAGCAAATGAGATATAACACATGTAAGCACCTGAAATAGTGCCTGGCTTTAATAAGTGTTCAATAAATCATCATCGTACCTTTTCCTTTTCCTTTGTGGCTTGTTTTACAATATAAATAGTATTTATGTATGTATGTTTCCCACTAGACTGCAGATTCCATAATCCCAGACAGCATGTCTTTTTTTTTTTTTTTTTTTTTTTTTTTTTTTGTCTACTGCTGTATACCCAAGACCTGGAACAGTCCCTTTATCAATATATGTTTGTTGAATGAATAAATGAATTCATCCAATGAGAATGCACTTGGTCATGGAAATTCTACCCATTAGAGAATCCACATGAAGCAATTAGACAGTGAATCTGAAAAATCTTAAAATGCTAATGTAAAAATAAATTTGGCCTTCTTCCTCTTGCTACTGACCCAACCTCCCTAGTCCCACTCTGCCATTCTGCCTTCCCTTATTTACCTTTATCCCTTTCTACTCCTGAATCTAGCTCTCTGGCATCCTGTTTCACTACTCTGTGTACCATTCACATATGGCATCTGGTTCATAGTAAGCACTCAATAAATATATGTTGAATAAATGCTACGAAGGCTGGAAGAGTGGATGGATCAATGGACCAATGGACAGATCATCCAACTGAGTAAATGAAAGGATGGATGTGGTACTCCCTCCCTCTTAGCATGGAGGAAATTTCTTGTGATTTCAAAGACCCCCCCCCAAATCTCCACCCTAATGCTCCCCTCCCCAATCCAGTGGAAACAGAAGTGGGCACTCTTCTTGTAGTTAATTTAAAACCTAAACATGAATCTGGTTTGATGGGCCTGTGTCACTCGAGGCTCCGTCTGGGCAGCCTCTCCATTACTACTAATGGCTAGCCTTGAGATGGAATTACTTCATTCTTCAGAGTAGAGTCGGGCAGTTTTTCCCTCTCTGAACAGCGAGCACATACTGCAAAGACATTCTGCTTCTATAAATATGCTTTTCTAAATGTTAAAGGGTTAGAGCAATTTCCAAAGGTCTCTGCCTCGAAGGAGCCCTCAGATGATATTTAATTGAACTACTTTTGCTTTCAGAAGTGGGGGAACTAAAATGTAAGAAGTGGAAATGCTTCTTGGTTTTATGTCAAAATATATAGGCTTCTACATTAAATAATGGAAAGAGAATTTTCTGTTATTTAACTCAGGAAAATGAACATAAACAGCTCAACCAAGGAGAGCAAAGTATATGATTTTTTAGAGCGGTCGGAGGAAAAACAATCTCCTTTTAAACTCTATTTTCAAACCCTTAAAAACTGTTGAAGGCACATTTGCTGATAAAATCATTAGAAATCTCTTTCCCTCCTTTGGCATTCAAAATTGAACATTAAATATAAGCACGTCTGCTGCAAGTTTAAATATTAACTTCTTTCATAATATCCATATGGTGTTTCCAGAGCAAATTCTTTTGAACAAAAGAAACTGAATTTTGTAAAGGTCTGAGAAAGATCACCTCCGTGAAGCAAACTCTCTGAAGACGGCAAATGATCAATTTGTCATTTTGTATTTGTGAAAACATTTGAATGACGATGGGCATATTTTCCACCCAAGTCACATCAAGGAGCCAGCAATTAAATCCTGCTCCTGTTCAATGTATTCAAAATGTTCGTGTAATTCCGAATTTGATGTGATGTTCTCTGAAGACAAAGAGAACCAGGGGCTGCTGGGTCAGCATTCACAGAATGCTGAAAAGAGAAGGTGAATGTGTGAGCTGGTTTTGATTATTGCACAAAGCTGCTGTGCACTGCAGAAGAACCCTGGTGGGCACCCTTCACTTAAACACCGTGTGAATGGCGCCCCCTAGAGTGCTGCAGTGAACAACCTGCACACCTGCCTTTGGAACAGTTTGTAGTCACATATTGCCTTTTGTTTGGCTACTTGATGTGGAAATATCCCCCCAATTTGAGGGGAACCCAAACTACAGGAAGACAGACCCCAATTCTCACGATGGTCGCCAAAAGAGATGCGTATTTCCCCTTCCCCACAGCTTGGATGTGGACAAGGCTTAGTCAAAGTAAACCAAACCAGTGCTCTCGCCCAGAACTCTATATCTAAATACAGTGACATGAAAATGCAGGCTAAGTGGAGATCATCAGAAACAGCAGTAGTGGGGTTGAGTGTCAGGGAGTGTTGGGGCAGGACAGGGCGCCACTGACCACTGCTCTAAGGTGCCTGGGTAAGGACATGTGGAGGGCTGAGTCCAGTCCACTCTACTCACCAAGGTGATCCTCCAAGCATGCATTGGCAAAGCATGACCCTTTTTCTAATCCACACAAATTAATAGTGGTTGTCCTTAGTGGGGATTCAGGTAGGGGCACCAGCCATCTATTCCAGGGCATGATGCTGGCTGTGTCCTCAGCTACCCAGCCTCTCTCTGTCCCTCTTCTCCAGCCTTCTTGTCAATGCTGTGGGCTCCTTACCTCTCAAAGTGTCATTTTTCTGCTTAAGTTTGAAGGAGTCAGTTTCTGTTGTTTGCACATCTGTGTCTGTCCAGCAGAGCCCTGACCACACACCCCTTCTTGCCAGCTTATCCCACCTTGCTTTGTCACATAAGGGCCACTGGCAAAGGCCAGACTTACAAGGGTATGCAGAATTAGAAAGGAAAAAACATGTTGGAAGAGACTATTTTTCTACTACCCAGATAATAAGAATCAGTGTCCATATAGTGAATTTTTTTTAATTTTTTTTAAGTTTATTTATTTTTGAGACAGAGAGAGACAGAGCATGAACGGGGGAGGGTCAGAGAGAGAGGGCGACACAGAATCGGAAGCAGGCTCCAGGCTCTGAACCATCAGCCCAGAGCCCGAGGCGGGGCTCAAACTCACGGACCGCAAGATTGTGACCTGAGCTGAAGTCGGACGCTTAACCAACTGAGCCACCCAGGCGCCCCCATATAGTGAACTTTTTAAACAGACAGGCATGTTAGCATCTATCCCAAGCCCTTCATTTGGCAGGCAAAATCCAGAGGAGGCAGGTGAGTAGATGAAGGTCACCTAGCTAGTTAAGAGCAGTTTCTATGAGCCGCTCTATCTCAGCTGCTTAATTGAATTATTTATGTGGGCACCATGATGTGGCTGGAGTTAAACAAAGAAGGGCATCAATTCTGCTCACCACACTGTGCCTAAACGCTCAGAAGATGCTTTGCTAAAATCAATTTGCCTTCAAACTTTAATCCTGGCCCAGAAGCAGAACTCTGATTTATGAAGTCTTAAGAACAATGTTGTGAGATGTTTTGAACATTAAAAAATTAAGATTTACAGGGGTGCCTGGCTGGCTCAGTCAGTTGAACATCCAACTCTTGATCTCAACTCAGGTCTTGATCTCAAGGTCATGAGTTCAAGCCTCACGTTGGGTTCTGTGCTGGGCATGAAGCCTACATTAAAAAAATTAAAAATTAAGACTTACAGTATAAAGATGCCTCCACTTGTATTTCCTGTAATATAACAATAAGGACCCTGAAGGTAGAATTGGAGGTACCTGGAAGAAGCAATGAATGACTGCCCTTGGGACAGTCGTGTGTGTGCATCTTTTCTCCTAAGATAGAAGAGTCTCTTTGTCCTGTAAATGCTACAAAAGATGTGGGAGAGGAGCAGTAATGGCAAACAGAGGGGCTGATGCAAGTAATGTTTTGTTTCAGTGTCTCACTTGTCTTAATCTTGGTTCACAGAATAGAGAACATCAAGGAAAGAATAAAAAGGTATCTTCCATTTTCTCCATTACTGAATACATGCTTCTCAGTGATAAAATACAAAAATTCATTGGGAAATTTTTGAACTATTTATCTCACACAGCATCTAAGACACAAAGGGTAGGAACTTTGGCCCCAGTTTAGACATCTGGAAACAGAGGCCTGAAAAGAAGACTACAGAAGGCACAGTCCCTCTCCCTGAGCTTTATCCAGTAGACCACAATGTCCCAATGATTCAGAGGTCAGCAAACTTTTTCTATAAAGGGCCAGAGGGTAAATATTTTAGGCTGTGAAGGCCATACAGTCACAACTATTCAACTCTGCCAATGTGACAAAAACAGCCACAAATGTGAACACATGGGAATGGATGTGTTCCAATAAAAACTTTATTTAAAAAAGAGTAGGCCTGGGGCACCTGAGTGACTCAGTCAGTTAAGTGTCCAACACTTCATTTCAGCTCAGTTCATGATCTCACGGTTCAGTTCATGAGATCGATCGAGCCCTGTGCCAGACTCTGCACTGACAGATGCTTGGGATTCTCTCTCTCTCTCTCTCTCTCTCTGCTCCTCCCCCACTCACCCTTTCTCTCCCTCTCTCTCAAAATAAATACATAAACACTTTAAAAAACACTGGGCAAAGTTTGGCCCATGGGCCATAGTTTGCAGACCACCGCTATAGTTGATCAGAGTGCAACCTCCAACACACACACATTCTATCATCACAGACTCTTTAAACTCAGCCTTGAACACCTTTCAAACAGTAACATCATCTGTCAGATCCAGGGCAGGAGGCAACGTCCCCAGTTTTTCATGAACAATAGCAGGCAGAAAGCCATGTTTACATTGCCAAGACAATCCTTAGTTACAAAGAAGACAAAGGTCCCTCCTGTCCCCCCTATATAACATATATAACGTTGCAACTCAATCCGCAGAATTAGTATGCAACATCTCATCTCCCCTTGCAAGCATCTTTGCCTGAAAAACCAGGCGGCAGCCTCATAGTGACAGCACGAGAATAACTTGTCATCCTGGTAATGGTCTAACTGCATATAAGTGTCTGTCATAATGAAAATTGGTGTCTTCCATTTCAATTTATTTTGTCAACAATCCAAATGGAGCCCGAATATATCTTCCAACACCAGTGCACGCAGACCAAATAGGGAAGAGAACTTTAAAATGAACCTCATCATCATACGACTAAATATTTACATTAAAAAAGATTCTCTCTTCTGGAAGACATCCCAGATCTACTGTTCTCCCCTGCCAGTACACCTGCAGCTTTTTGTAACTAATTAAGGAACTCCAGAAAACACATTCAAAAGGGCCTCAGCAAACAGATGCACACTCCATTAATTAAACAAGCCGGAGCAATCACCCAGGCTGTAATTGGAAAATGTGCTTCTTTCCTCCATTTTAAGGCAATCATAGTTATTTGCAAATGTTTTTTGATAGTTTCTCAAAAGAGAAAGTCGGCTAGCAGCAGGTTCTGGCTTCCTCTAGCAGGGAGGGGTAGGGGGCAGATGTTTGGGAAAGGTTGGAGGTATGAGGCAGTCACCCAGGTTCACTAATTAGCTCTTCTGCCCCTTTCTCTCCCTCCAGAAGACTGTGCTAATGAGAAAAGAAAGTTTACGTGCTAAAAAAAGAAAGGAAGCCTGCTTACGCTACTCAAAAGCACAAAAATGTTCCCCTGCAGTACACTCTTCAGAGCTCTAATTAGGGGGCACAGTGGTTGGGGTAACCACAAATGAGTCCCCCGCCCTTAACTGAGCTCACACTATCTGCAGGGGCAGAGTTGGGAGCAGGAGGAAGGAGACAAAATAGTATGGAATCTCTCCTATACTCTTGTCTTTGGGTTCCAGGCACTGTTTTAGGGGAGCCCTAGTCTTAAGTAAAATTCCCCTAGTTGGGGGGGTTATCCTAGGACTTCAGCATCCCAATCAGGCCTCACAGATGCCACAGTCTCTAGGAGCCAGTATTCAGGTTATTACACTATTATTCTCAACCACATACCCACCCTTCTATACTCTTCTCTGTGATGTGGGGCTAGGACTCTCCAACCTAATCTCTCTTTTGCCAGCTGGCTTCCTGCTTGGTGCTGCTGAGACAGGGCATGAGAGAGGGACTGAAAAGCTGGAGAAGGGAAAAGAGACTGACTCTTTCCTGTTTAGCTGTTTCCTGTTGGCATCACCCCAGCCATGGCCCTCATCCCAACAGCAACAGTTGGTCCCATCTTCCTGCTTCTCCCAGCACTCCCAGAAATAACCGCACTGCATCTTCCAGATGTACCAGCACCAGCTAGCAGCACACCCCTCTCAGGGTCCCAGTCCTAGAGGGCCCCTCCTCCAAGAATCTAGGTTTCAATGACCCCATCATCTTCACTTTGTTTCTGAAGCCCTAAGAGTAATCTATGCTTTCTGCAGTTACTACCTTTTGACACCTCAGTGTTCCCCTTTTGTCTTGTAAGTCCTTTTAAAGAGATAATTTAATGTAAAGAAAATTAGTGAGCTTTTTTCCCTGACTTGACTTTGACTGATCCAATATTTGATATCAGGACTGATCCTAGGAAACTGATACTCAGCAATGGGATTCTGGGATTGGTTGTCATGTCCTTGGACTTAAATGCCATCCTGAGGTCCCATTGAGAAATGAGATGTTAGTAATAGTAAGCTATAGTAGGCAGTGACGTCATGATGAATCAAATTATAACCTGTAATTAATTGCGATGGGGTGCCTACTGAAGCAAGTGCCTTGGGGACCAAGTGGTTGCTGCACTTGCCTCTTAGAGAAGTGACAAGCACTTCAAAGATCATATTGTGAGACGGTTGCTTCTAATTGCCCTGAAGAGATTAAGAAAGAAAATGACAAACTAAGGGCCTTAAATGCTGACCTTAAGTCGTGGTCAGAGAACCAGAGTGCTTTGATGGTAGCCCTAAAATTAATTCTTATTTCTTGTACTGCAGGTCCCACCTCAACAAAAAAACAAACCCAAAACTTAACTATGTGAATTGCAGAATTACAACTTAGGTTTAATTCTCAGTTTCACCAAGTCTCACATAAAAGTTAAGGCACTTATTGGGAAGGAGTGGGACCCTGGAGTTAAAATAGGGCTATATGGGTGGATCTAGATGAAGCAGAGGATACTAAGCCTAAGGTATTTCTGAAGCTCTTTTTCATTTAAGGGCCAGCACCTCCTCCTGTATCTAGAAGACTAATATTCCTTGCTTGAAGACCTTGCAATAATCTCACCTGCTGTGCTGCAAGGGTGTGCCTATTTTCCTCAAGACTCACTCAGTATTAGCTAACTATTGCAGCACAATAAATTTCTATGAAACTTACTGGCCTAAGGAAATAATAAACTTATCACGTCTCACAGTTTCTGTGAGTCAGAAATTCAGGAGCAGCTTAACTGAGCAATTCTTATGAAATCACAGTCAAGATGTTAACTAAGGGTAAATCAACTGAAGGCTTGACTATGCACTGGCAGATCTTCTTCTAAGAAGGTGCACCCTCATGGCTGGCAAATTAGTGCTGGCTGTTGGCAGGAGGCCTCTGTTCCTCATCACATGGACCTCTCCACAAGGCTGCTTGAGTGTCCTCACAACATGGTGGCTGGCTTTTCCAAGCATGAGTGGTCCAAGACAGAGTTCAATGAAGCCACAGCACCATCCCCTAGCTATGTACAGGTGATTGGACCATGGATAGACACTGACCCATGAGGTATCCTGAAGGGAAATGCTCTGCTAAAAGAGAGAGGTGGGGAGGGAAGGAGGGAGGGAGGGAGAGAGAGAGAGAGAGAGAGAGAATAAAGATAAAGAAGCCTGTCAGATTCTAACCCTCAGAAATTTGATCTGGTATCTTTTGTGGCCAAAGCCTAAGTCCTAAGCATACACACAGAGGGGTTCCCTGATGTAGCAGGGACTATCAATGAGTTGAAGGTTTCAGAAGCAGGAGCCATCAGTACAAGAAAGACATGAGGGTGGGTAGTGGCACTCAGGAAACAGACAGAGGAAGAATATCAGTAATAGCAGGAATGGTAAAGGCAAATATGAGGAAATGTTATATTACCTAAGATGGCATATCTGGAAATTCCAGCGTAAGGACCAAAATAGCCCCATCAGTAGAAAGATCTTGAAACTCTTCTAGTCCCTGAACTACACATCATTCTGACTTTCTGATAGCTCCTGGGGCAAGTCTGAGTTTCATCTCCCTGTTTGGCTTATGTATCCTCTTAGAAAAACCTCACTGCTGCAGTAATCTTTACAAGGTTCTGTTTCTTACAAATAAAGCAACCAAAGGAGCCAGGGCTTGTAACAATACAAATAATGCAAGTAACTCTAAAGTGCAAATAAGGCACCAGAGAGGGAGGGGCAGTAGAGATGAAAGGAAATGGCCAAGTTCACCCAACTAGCAAGGTAAGTCAAGGCAGACTTACCACATCCAGTTCTCCTTCCCAGCCCAGTGCTCTTCCCCTTGTCATCATATAACTACTACTATACTGTATATTGTATACACAGAAGAACTGTGGGGGAGACTCTGAGCCACTGAGTACCCTCCATGTGAAAAGCACCTTGCTGGCAGCTCAGAAACAGCAGGGAATAAAAGAAAGATGTCTGCCTCACAGAGCTCCCCTTCATGTGTGTATTCATGGGAGGAAAACCACAGGTATAAGGTGAATCCTAGAAGCCCATTATGAAGTGTGCCCATTATTCTGCAACTTCAGCACTTCAGGGTATGTATATGATTATTAAACACATACACACACACACACACACACACACACACCGTTTTATTTATTTATGCACGTTAAGTGCTATAATTGTGAGTATGCCATTATTATTATCCAGACAGCCTGTACAATTCAAACCAGGATCCACTTACTAGATATAAAACTTCAAGCTTCAGTTACCTCATCTGAAGAATAAGGATAGTAATGGTGCCTGCCTTAGAGAGCTGTTATAGAGATTCAATGAAAGGAACATGTAAAGTGCCCAGGACAGCACCTGACACATGACAAGTATATATTTTATTAGTAGTGGAATAAGTATGATTGGGATCATGATTATTAAAATTTTATTATTGAAACTTAAAATGCTATCCTCTTTTACATAAATTTGAACTCTTACTGCTATTCCTCAAAATAATGTTTTCCGTGGGCGACTGGGTGGCTCAGTCAGTTAAGCATCCAACTTTGGCTCAGGTCATAATCTTGCGGTTGATGGGTTCATGCCCTGTGTTGGGCTCTGTGGTGACAGCCCAGAGCCTGGAGCCTGCTTCAATTCTGTGTCTCCCTCTCTCTTTGTTCCTCCCCCACTCACACTCTGTCTCTCTTTCTCACTAAAAAGTAAATAAATAAAATAATAATAATAATAATAATAATAATATTTTTCTCAAGGGGGCAAGAGAAAAAACTGAAACTGTTATCCCAGGAAGAATTTAATTCAAATCTGGCCCTGGCTGTCACTTGCTGTGTGTCTTTAGATCAGCCTGTTTGCTTCTCTGAACTCCAGTCAACTTACCTACAAAATAGAGCGTAATAACATCCACATCCTCTGGTTTGTTGTGAGAATTGAGTGGTGCATTGCATTTAATACTGAGACTGGTACATACACTGAATAAACAATACCTACTGCTGTCCTAGTCATCATCATCACTGTTGTCTTCTGCAAACTTTACTAGGTGGCATCCAAGCAGATTTAATTTTGTAAATATGCTGATTTTATTAGGAAAATAAAAATTACTCCCTGTTATATCATTAGATATATACTATTTGCCCCCAGTCCTGATATGGGCATGTTTGGCCCATAGGAAATGTGCAATAACAATTTTTTAATGTAATTAATATGTTGCCTTGAATTAATTAACATTCAAGACTTCTTGGAAAGGAGGAAAGGAGTCTTGAATGTTAATTAATTCAATGGAATACTACTTGGCAATGAGAAAGAATGAAATATGGCCTTTTATAGCAACGTGGATGGAACTGGAGAGTGTTATGCTAAGTGAAATAAGTCATACAGAGAAAGACAGATACCATATGTTTTCACTCTTATGTGGATCCTGAGAAACTTAACAGAAGACCATGGGGGAGGGGAAGGGGGAAAAAAATTAGAGAAGGAAGGAACCAAACCATAAGAGACTCTTAAGAACTGAGAATAAACTGAGGGTTGATGGGGGGTGGGAGGGAGGGAAAAGTGGGTGATGGGTATTGAGGAGGGCACCTGTTGGGATGAGCACTGGGTGTTGTATGGAAACCAACTTGACAATAAATTTCATATTAAAAAAAAGATTTGTGAACATGGATTGGGTTGAAGAATGGAGACACCTTATATCATCAGATTTGTGCACATGGGTTGAGGAGGTAAGGAGACCAAGGCTGAGCCACCCCTTCTCATCTCTTGCTTCCTGTCCCACATGGCACCAGCCGTGAAACAGGCCTGGGTCAGCCCAGGACCAGGCCCTGGAGATTAGAGCTTTATATAACCTCAGTCCCTGATTAGAATTTTCTGGCTCTGGGAGGAGTGTAATGGACCAGCCTTTCCCCTTGATAATAAGAATAGAGCCTTGAGTCTTGACAGTGAAGGACCACATAGGCAGAGCAGGACCCATACTGTACTACCTTTTCATGGTAGTCTAAGTGAAAAAGTTGGTCCATGTTGCCCAGTCCAGCTTGCCAGAGTTCTCTGCACTTAGATGTAAGCACCAGTTTCCCATTTGCCATTCCTCATTGCCCTCAGGGTTCTGGTAAGAAACAACAAGCAGAATTTGGGTCTTTCTGTGTTCTTGGCCAAACTTCACTTCAATACCATCTTCACACAGATTTCTGACAAAATGAACAAATAGATAAATACAATACACAGTCCCTGTCCTCAGGGAACTTACACTCTGATTAGGGGAGCAGATCTAGCTCCTAGGTAGTGGCCTGTTTTGCCTTAGAGATTGAGAAGACCACATGGTCCATTTGGTGCAGCTACAAAATGGGGATGACTGGTTCCCCGAGTGTCTGTATGCACACCCAAGTTGCCCACTTAAAATAAGCAACAAACAAACAACAGAAATACTTTTGTTTTGTTGAGCCACCTAGATTTCAGGATCCTTTGTTAATACAGCATGACCCAGACCATCTTGACTCTGTGTTCTAGCTACGAAATGGCTTAGTTCTAAAGACATGCTGTATGTTGAATATCAATAAAATCTCATGAGAATCTAGCTACTTAGTCTCTGATTTAACCTCTTATATTACATTATTTCAGGATCCTAAGGGTCATAGCTCCTAAATAGACAGGTCCTAATAATCAAAACACAGCAGCTATATTCAAAAGTAATTAAGTATACAACCCTGTAAGCTACCAAAACAGAAAAGCATTGCTATGAAAACCACATATTTGGAAGATCCTTCTTGTTCTGATATGAAGATATATTGGAGGATATAGGGACTAGACAGGTAGACAACAATTCAGAGGCTAGAAAGGATAAAGATACAGAAAAGGAGAGGCCACAAAATGATGCTAGATTCATACTGAGAATCATGGTAGATGGTGGGAGGGGGGGCCCTGGAGACTACAGGCATCTATGAGAACCTTGACCTTATATTTGCCCATATTTCTAGAGTCCCCAAATCATTTAGCTTTTCTGTATCTGTCCTTTCCTTGTCATCCCCACAACCCTAACTAAGCCTAATCATTTTAGCACCATCTTTACTAGCTAATAAGAAATTTGCAACTCATCACAGCTGCTACTGTCACATAGTCTTTAATCATATCTCTTCCTGTTTATTGGAAACTCAGAGAGTATCCAACTCTGTTTAGGCAGATTCTACTAACTACAGTGAACAATAGGAGAAAATGAAGACAAAATTTGTCTGAAGACAAAATTTCCAACACAGAAAAATGACCATCCAGGTCCCCTAATTAACTCTTCATGTACCTGGGTGGAAAGAACATATTAATTATGTATCGTAGGTCCTGTTGACTTCAACAAAGAGAAATACCCTTTGAATTGAGCCATATGTTAGGATGATAGAGCAAAAATGTAGAAAAAGTGGCTGCCTGATGACTTTGTGAAGCCTGAGTGTTTACTTCCAGACTTAATTTATATGAGAAAGAAGTTTCTATATGTTCAAAGTATTTTCTTACCTTGGGTTTTCAGTTGTATGTGGTTAAATCCAATTCTTACTAGTATCATGGGACTTCCTACTTCTTCCACTCTTTACTGGGGAAGGAAGTAAAATATATGCACTGACCTTTCAGATCACACAGCTAATAGGCAGCAAAAAAGTTCCAAACCAGGTCTCTCTGACTCTGAAACTTGAGGTCTTTCCACAGTACCACAGAGCTGCTGGGACTAGCATTATGATAAGCATTAGAGTGGCACGCCTGATAGGAATGCCAGCACAAATCACCAAAAGTAGGGAAATCTTTTGGTGTTAGTGAGTAGCTTTCCTACAGCTACATCTTATTCCATAAACAGAGAAAACTCTTTTAACTCAATTTTATTCAGAAGCAAGTAAGAATCTCAACCCAAACTAGATTAATCAAAAAGGAAATTAATTGGTTCAAAGAACTGAGATGTATGGGGGATTTGCTGGCTTCATGCACGTATGGATCCAGGGAGCTAAGAGTATTACCTTTCATTTCCTTTCATATCTCTCTCTCCCCATCCCCCTCTCTCAAATATATATTTACATAAATATATATATTTATAAACATATATATTTAACATCTTTAAAAGCTGCTATATATATATGTGTGTGTGTGTGTGTGTGTGTGTGTGTGTGTGTATATATATATATATATATATATATATATTTGCCCTTCTTCACTCAGTGTGATTACATCATTCTCTCCTATAGCAGGAAAATCTTTTTCCATGAGGAAGAGGAATATGGTCTTTGACAGTCCCAAATTCACATTCTCCCAGCCCTACACACTCAACCAGAAGAGCATCCCTTTTTCTCATTGTCTATATATCAGTTCCAGAGAAGTCTACGATTGGCACTATATACCCCTGGAACAATCAGTATTGTTATGAAACAAAGTGCCAAGATTAGGTAGACCGGGTTGAGTGTGTAAAATTAGGTCAGGGGGTAGAGATTGGCATTACTACTACAATAAAATGAGGGAAGGATAGTTTCCAAAGGAGAGAAGAACAGGAGAAACAACATAAATTACTCCAGAAGTCACTAAATATTTTTGAGTAAGGGAGTAACAAGATGAAATGTAGTGAAACAAGGGAGAAACAAGATAAAAATAAACATAGAGCACTGGGAAGATGCGTTGATGGGGAAAAGAAGGCAACTTTTAGAATAATTAAGAGGAGAGTGATGAAGGTCTTAACCTGAGGGATAGTAGTACACAACAAAGAAGGGAGGAGTCAAAAGTATTCGCCCCATTTCCACTTCCAACCATGAGAGAGCAAAAGTGTTTAAACTTGCCTCCCCATTTCCACTTCCAACCATGAGAGAGCAAAAGTGTTTAGACTTGCCTTTCTACCATAAACAATTGAAAAAGTGTACAAAATATATTTTCAAATATTTTACAACAGAAACAAAAGATTGTGATCCCTGAGAGAAGGGAAATAAGCAAAGTGAATTCCATGATTATCCCAGTTTTCTGCCTGGAGGCAATTTCTGGATTGTGGTACAGGAAAGGGAAACCTGACTAGATTACAGTACTGCTAAATCGAGAAGATAGAGATCAGAGTTTGGGGGAACTGAAATAGTTAAAATTTGTGGGTCAGAATATCAAAAAGGAAGAATTATAAAATAAGCTCTAAATCTGCACAGGCATTCCCTGTGCGGGGAATTCCTTAGGCTAAATACTAAACTGTGCATGGTGGAAGTTTATAAAGTTGGGCAAAGGAAAAACTCTGGGGAAAAAGAAAACAATTACTGAAGAGCTGTAAACTCAATAATTCCCAGAGTTCACCCTGGACCTGTCATCATCCAAGTTCCCACCACTGAATGTAGACAGTCCTCACCAAATTCACAGGGTCTTTAGAAGAAGGCCAAAAGGATAGGGTCTTAGTAGTGGCTCTAAACTAATCCTAGAGGAAAGGCTAATTTAGAGTCACCCTTAAAAAGTTTAAAAACAAGCCTTAAAATAATCAAGCTGGCTTGCAAGTAACTTAATTGCCTTCCAGAACAAAGTCCAACACTCTTTAACAGATAACAGCATTGCAACACACAATGATGCAAAATTTACAATGTCAGGCATTCAATAAAAAATTAGTAGACTATGTAGATGCATGAAAACCTGATCCATAACAGGAAGAAAAATTAGTCAGTAAAAAGGCCTAGCAGTTTTTCGTTCAAGATAGTAATATAGGAGAATCCTGAACCCACCTCCTTTCATGGACACACTGAATCTACAGGTATATATGGAACAACTTCTTCTTAATAAAACCCAAAACTATCTCAGCAATTCCTACACATTGGGCAAATGAGGAAAAAACACATTGAAGTGGATAGAAAAGGCTGAGACATAATTTTGCCACACTCAGTGTGGTGACCCACTATCAGGAGGGAACTCATAAACCTGACCTTCTTCTCCCTGAGAGGTGAAGGGCTTGAACTCTACATCTGATACACCAACTTCTAAAACCTGCACCTGTGAGATGAGCCTGCAAAACATTTAACTTAAAAAATTTTTTTAAACATTTATTTATTTTTGAGACAGAGAGAGACAGAGCATGAACAGGGGAGGGGCAGAGAGAGAGGGAGACACAGAATCTGAAGCAGGCTCCAGGCTCTGAGCTGTCAGCACAGAGCCTGACGTGGGGCTCAAACTCACAGACCGCGAGATCATGACCTGAGTCGAAGTCGGCCTCTTAACCGACTGAGACACCCAGGTGCCCCAAAACATTTAACTTTAAAGGCCAATGGGCCCAGCAATAGCACTGCTAGGAATTTACCCAAGGGATACAGGAGTGCTGATGCATAGGGGCACTTGTACCCCAATGTTTATAGCAGCACTTTCAACAATAGCCAAATTATGGAAAGAGCCTAAATGTCCATCAACTGATGAATGGATAAAGAAAGTGTGGTTTATATACACAACGGAATACTACATGGCAATGAGAAAGAACGAAATATAGCCTTTTGTAGCAATGTGGATGGAAATGGAGAGTGTTATGCTAAGTGAAATAAGTCATACAGAGAAAGACAGATACCATATGTTTTCACTCTTATGTGGATCCTGAGAAACTTAACAGAAGACCATGGGGGAGGGGAAGGAAAAAAAAAGAGGTTAGAGAGGGAGGGAGCCAAAACATAAGAGACTCCTAAGAACTGAGAACAAACTGAGGGTTGATGGGGGTGCGAGGGAGGGGAGGGTGGGTGATGGGTATTGAGAAGGGCACCTGTTGGGATGAGCACTGGGTGTTGTATGGAAACCAATTTGACAATAAATTTCATATTTAAAAATATATAAATAAATAAATGAATAAATAAATAAATAAAGACCAATGGGGCTTGTGTCCATGAGACCTACAAGACTACAGAGGACTGAAAAACAGTTCTTAAAGGGTTCATGCATGCACACTCATCTACCTCAGGGCCCAGCACATAGGTTGACTGAAAAGTGCCCAGACTTTTGGGGAAAGAGAATTATTTCCTTACCTAAAAGCACCAGCCTAAGAGGCAGGCATCCAATTTAACACATATCTAGAGGCATCCTAAAATATTCTTATAAATGTAGGCTGGCAGGTGCCATCTTTGTGCTCTCCCTCTGCCTCACTCTAGCTCACTGGTATCTCCAGAAAGTACTTGTACACTTGTCTGGATTTTGTGGCTTCTGCCTAAAGTACAATTTTTGTGGCTCCTGCTTAAAGGACAACTCTAGATTTCCTAGCTGTGATAGCCAATTGGTTTTTGTTTGTGGAGCATGCAGAACTGTAAAAGAGAGTTCATAACCAACTACCATCCCCAGGACACAGCAGAGAGACAAGAGACTGAAGTGCCAGTCTTTCTCTGAGTGAGGCCTATTGCCTTATCTTCATAACTGCAGCCTGAGGAGCAGTCTTCTCACTAAACATACATCTAAGGGGCACCTGGCTTGTTCAGTCAGTTAAGCATCTGACTTCAGCTCAGGTCATATCTCATAGTTTGTGAGTTTGAGCCCCACATCAGGCTCTGTGCTGACAGCTCAGAGCCTGGAGCCTGCTTCAGCTTCTGTGTCTCCCTTTTTCTGCCCCTCATGCTCATAGTGTCTCTCTCTCTCTCTCTCGAAAATAAATACACATTTAAAAAAACACATCTAAGTGATGACTATAATCCTCTCGAGAGACCTCAGAAGGTGGGCACTATCTTTACACCCTTCCCCTGAACACTATAGGACACTAGTATATCCCAAACAGGAGCTTGTACATGCATCTGGTACCCCAGTTTTTACATCTGATGCCCAGTTCTTATACCTGTGGCCCAGAACCCCTTGATTTCCTGGCTCTGGTGGCCAGTGGATTTTGTGTTCATGGGTGCCAAGGAACTGAAACAAATGTAAAGACAGTTCATGACACAAGATACAGCACAGACAGCAGACTGAAACACTCCCTCAGTCTTTCTATGAAAGTAGCCTATTTG
The DNA here is from genome assembly GCF_022079265.1 of Lynx rufus. Lineage (NCBI taxonomy): Eukaryota > Metazoa > Chordata > Mammalia > Carnivora > Felidae > Lynx > Lynx rufus. Next base: position 22,891,128 of record NW_025814830.1, on the reverse strand, counting down.
TTTGTCCTGGAGCTTTGGCCTGAGGGACAGACATCTAACTAAACACAGATCTAAGAGCCAACTGTGATTCTTTCCCTGAGACCTCAGAGGACCAACACTATCTTTGCACTCTTTTCTACCACACTCCAGAGTGCTTGTATATCCCAGAGGGAGGCTTGTACATGTACCTGGTGCCTGGTTTTTATGTCCAGTGCCTTGGTTTTTGTTACTGCCAACCAGGGAATGTCCCTTGATCACCTGGCTTTGGTGGCCAGTGGCATTTGTGTTCGTGAGCTTAATGGGATAGTAGAAATATAAAAATAAAAAAAGTTCTCAACTGGCTATCACTGCAGAGCTCAGCACATAGGGAATAACAGAAACACCCATTTCCCAGTATTTTACTGAAAGAGGCATATTTAACATATTTTAAAAGCTGTTACCTGAGGGTTTGGCCTCCAATCAGCTTTAAACAGGTGCTGACTGAAATCCTCCCCTTTGGAACACTGACAGGTTTTGGCACACCCTCAACTATAGGGAACCACAAAAATTAAAGTAAGCTACTTAGGCAATCACAGAGGATTGAGAGACAACCAAGAGCTATGGCAGAGTTGAATGATAAGGCTCTTCTCCCATATAAGGCCACTCCATCAAGAGTGGGAGAAGTGGCTGTTTTATGTAATGCATGGAAACCAAGAGTCTAGGAAAATTAAGAAACAGAGGAATATGTTCTAAACTAGAGGACAAGATAAAACATTAGAAAAATACCTCAATGAAACAAAAATAAGTGATTTACCTGATAAAGATTTCAAAATAAGTCATAAAGATTCTCACCAAGCTCACAAGAAGAATGGATGAACAAAGTGAGAATTTCAACAAAGAGATAGGAAAATATTTTAAAGTACCAGATAAAGTCACAGAGATGAAGAATACAGTAACTGAACTAAGAAATACAACAGAGAAGTTCAACACCAGATTACATGAAGCAGAAGAAGGCATCAGTGAACTTGAATACAGGGCAATGGAATTCATCCAATCATCAGCAAAAAGAAAAAAGAATGGAAAAGAGGTAAACTAGTTTAAGGGACATGTAGGACAACATCAAGCAGACCAACATTCATATTATAGGGATCTCAGAACGACATGAGAGAGAGAGAACAAGGGCAGAAAATTATTTGAAGAAATAATGGTTGAAAACTTCCCTCACCTAGAAAAGGAAACAGACATCCAGACCCAGGATGCTCAGAAAGTTCCAAATAAGATTAACCCAAAGAGACCAACACTAAGACATATTATAATTAAAGTGACAAATTTTAAAGATAAGAAGAGAATCTTAAAAGCAGCAACAGAAAATTTGCCACATACAAGACAACCCCCATAAAACTATCAGCAAATTTTTCAGTAGAAACTTTACAGACCAGAAAGAAGTGACATGACATAATCAAAGTGCTGAAAGAAAAAACACCTTCCAACCAAGAATACTTCACTGGCAAAGTTGTTCTTCAGAATTAATGGAGAGATAGTTTCCCAGAGAAACAAAGCTAAGTTTATCACCACTAGACTATCCTTACAAGAAATGTTAAAGGGACTTCTTTAAGCTGAAATGAAAGTGCTAATTAGTAGCAAGAAAATATATTAAACAGTAAATCTCAATGGTAAAGGTAAAACTATAAAAATATATATTTATAATAATCTAATATAAAGGTTGTGGGTTAATCACATATAAAGCTAGCATTAAGGCTAAAAAAAAAAACAAAAGTAGTCAGGGGTGCCTGGGTGGCTCAGTCGGTTGAGCGTCCAACTTCGGCTCATGTCATGATCTCACCTTTTGTGAGCAGCTCAGGCCCTGCATTGTGCTCTGTGCAGACAGCTCAGAACCTGGAGCCTGCTTCAGATTCTGTGTCTTCCTCTCTCTCTTTCCCTCCCCCACTTTCACTCTGTCTCTCTCTGCCTCTCAGAAATAAAGAAAAAAAAAAAGTAGTCAATATCACTATAACTACAATGATTTGTTACGGTATACACCAGATAAAAAGTTGTAAACTATGACATCAAAAACAAAACATAGGGGCAGGGAGTAAAAATGTAGTTTTCAAATGCATTCAAGCTTCATTTGTTATCAACCTATAATAGACTGCTAAAAATATAAATTATTTTATGTAGGCCTCATGGTAAAGCAAAAATCGATCAAAGATACACAAAAAATATAGATAAAGGAATGTAAGCACATCACTACAAAAAAATCATCAAATCATAAAAGGAAGAGAACAAGGGAAGATGAAACAGAGGAATTACAAAACATACAGAAAACAATAAAATGGTGACAAGTACACACCTATCAATAATTACTTTAAATGTAAATGGACTATTCTCATATCAAAAGACTCAGTGGCTGAATGGGAACACAAACACACATACACACACACACACAAGACCCATCTATATGCTGCCTACAAGAGATGTACTTCATATATAAAGACACACATAAACTCAAAGTGAGGGGATGGAAAAAGATGTTCCATGCAAATGGAAACAAACAAAAAAACTGGGGTAACTATACTTATATCAAAAAATTTAAGACAAAGACTGTAATAAGAGACAAATATTATTATATAATGATAAAAGGGCCAATCCAACAAGAAGATATTACATTTGAAAATATTTGTGCACCCAACCTAAGAACAAATGAATATATATAGCAAATATTAACAGACCTAAGGGGAGAAATAGACAGCAATACAATAAGAGTAGGGAACTTTAACACCCCACTTTCACCAATGGATTGATCATCCACACAGAAAGTCAAGAAGAAAAGAATGTATTTAAATGACATGCTCATTAATGAAGTATAAATAAAGAAAATAAAAATAAAATAAGTGACATGTTCAACCAGACAGACCTACCAGACATGTGCAGAACATTCCATCCAACAGCGTACATATTCTTCTCAAGTGCACATGGTATATTCTCCTGGCTGGATCATATTTTAGGCCACAAAACAACTCTTAAGTTTAAGAAGATTGAGCACCCCAGCTAATATGCCAGATCCCCAGCACCACAAGCCTGGCAGTGTGCAGGTAGCCCAGACAGGCCACGTCACCTATCCTCTGATAACCATCAGTTCATTCTCTATAGGAAGAGTCTGTTTCTTGGTTTGCCTCTCTTTTTTCCCCTATGATCATTGTTTTATTTGTTAAAGTCCACATATGAGTGAAATCATACGATATTTACATTCTCTTACTGACTTATTTCACTCTCCAGTTCTATCCATGTCATTGCAAATGGCAAGATATCATTCTTTTTATGGTTGATTAATATTCCATTGTATATATATACCACCTCTTTTTCATCCATTCATCAGTTGATGGACACTTGGGCTGTTTCCATAGTTAGATTATTGTAGATAATGCTGTTATAAACATTGATGTGCATGTATTCCTTTGAATATTTGTATTCTTTGGGTAAATACCTAGTAGTGCAATTGATGAATCATAGTGTAGCTCTACTTTTAACTTTTTTTAATGTTTGTTTATTTATTTATTTATTTATTTATTTATTTTGAGAGAAAGAGAAAGAGACAGAGAGAGAGAATCCCAATCAGGCTATGTGCTGTCAGCCCTCAGTCCAGGGCTCCATCTCACAAACCATGAGATCATGACCTGAGCCAAAATCAAGAGTTGTATGCCACCCAGGCCCCCCTATTTTTAACTTTTTTGAGGCACCTTAATATTGTTTCCCAGAGTGGCTGCACCAGTTTGCACTCCCATCAGTAGGGCAGGAGTGTTTCCCTTTCTCCACATCCTTGCCAACACCTGTTGCTTCTTGTGTTGTTGATTTTAGCCATTCTGACAGTTGTGAGGTGATATCTCATTGTAGTTTTGATTTGTATTTCTCTGATGATGAGTGAGGTTGAGCATCTTTTCTTGGTTGTTCATCTATATGTCTTCCTTGGAAAAATGTCTATTCTTGTCTTCTGCTCATTTTTTTGAGTGTTGAGTTTTATAAGTTCTTTATATATTTTGAATACTAACACTTTACCAAATATGTTATTTGCAAGTATCTTCTCCAATTCTATGGGTTGCCTTTTAGTTGTGTTGGTTGTTTCCTTCACTGTGCAGAACCTTTTTTTTTTTTTTTGGTGTTTATTTATTTTTGAGGAAGAGAGACAGACAGACAGAGTGTGAGCCAGGGAGGAGCAGAGAACGAGGGAGACACAGAATCTGAAGCAGGCTCCAGGCTCTGAGCTGTTAGCACAGAGCCCAACGCAGGGCTTGAACCCACAGACCACAAGATCATGACCTGAGCCACAGTCAGACGCCTAACCAACTGAGCCACCCAGGTGCCCCAGAAGCTTTTTATTTTGATGACATCCCAATAGCTTATTTTTGCTCATTTCCCTTGCATCAGGAGATATACCTAGTAAGAAGTTGCTATGACCAGTGTCAAAAAGATTACTGCCTGTGTTCTCCTCTAGAATTTGAATGGTTTTGTGTATCACATTTAGGTCTTTAATCCATTTTGAATTGATTTTCGTGTATGGTGTAAGAAAGTGATCTTTTGCATGTTGCTGTCCAGTTTTCCCAGCATCATTTGAAGAGACTGTCTTTTTCCCATTGGATATGCTTTCCTGCTTTGTCGAAGATTAATTGACCATATAGTTGTTGGTTAATTTCTGGGTTTTATATTCTGTTCCATTGATCTATGTGTCTGTTTTTGTACCAGGACCATATTGTTTTATCAGTACAGCTTTGTAACATAACTTGAAGACCAGAATTGTGATGCCACCAGTTCTACTTTTCTTTTTCAAGGTTGCTTTGGCTACTCAGAGTCTTTTGCGGTTCATAACATTTTAGGATTGTTTGTTCTAACTCTATGAAAAATGCTATTGGTATTTTGATACAGATTTAATTAAATTTTGACAGGGATTTCTTTGGGTAGTATAGACATTTTAACAATATTTGTTCTTTCAATCTATGAGCATGGAATATCGTTCCATTCTTTGTGTCCTCTTCAATTTCTTTCGTCAGTTTTTATAGTTTTCAGAGTACAGGTCTTTCACCTCTTTGAGTTGCTTTATTCCTAGGTATCTTATGGTTTTTGATGAAATTGTAAATGGAATTGATTCCTTAATTTCTCTTTCTGCTGCTTCATTATTGGTGTATAGAAATGCAACAGATTTCTGTACATTGATTTTGTATCCTATGATTTTATTAAACTCATGTTTCAGTTCTGGAAGTTTCTTGGTGGAGTATTTCAGGTTTTCTATATAGAGCATCATGTCATCTGCAAATAGTGAAAGTCTTACTTCTTCATTGCCAATTTGGATGTCTTTTATTTCTTTTTGTCCTGTTGCTGTGGCTAGCAATTCCAGTACTATGTTAAATAACAGCGGTGAGAGTGGACATCCTTGTCTTGTTCCTGACCTTAGAGGAAAAGCTCTCAATTTTTCCCCATTGAGCATGATATTAGCTATGGGTTTTTGTATATGGTCTTTATGGTGTTGAGGTATGTTCTCTCTAAACCTACTTTGTTGAGGGTTTTATCATGAATGGATGTTGTACTTTGTCTAATGATTTTTCTGCATCTATTGAAGTGATCATATGGTTCTCCCCCTTCCTTTTATTAATGTGGTGTATCACATTGATTTGCAAATATTTTTAAGTGTTTTTAATGCTTATTTATTATTGAGAGACAGAGGGAGACAGAGCATGAGCATGTAAAGGGCAGAGAGAGGGGGAGACACAGAATCCAAAGCAGGCTCCAGGCTCTAAGCTGTCAACACAGAGCCCAACACAGGGCTCGAACTCCCAAACCGCGAGATCATGACCTGAGCTGAAGTCTGACTCTTAACCCACTGAGCCACCCAGGCACCCCAATTGATTTGCAAATATTGAATGTCCCTGGCAACCCAGGGTGCAATTAAATACTACTTGATCATGATGAATGATTCTTTTAATGTATTGTTGGATCCAGTTTGCTAGTATTTTATTGAGAATTTTTACATCCATGTTCATCAGGGATATTGGCCTGTAGTTCTCTTTTTTTTAGTGGATCTTTATCTGGTTTTGGTATCAGGGTAATGTTGGCCCCATAGTGAATTTGGAAGTTTTCCTTCCTTCTCTATTTTTGGTAATAGTTTGAGAAGAATAGGTATTAACTCATCTTTAAATGTTTGGTAGAATTTGCCTATGAAGCCATCTATCCCTGGGCTACCTGGACTGTTGTTTGTTTGAAGATTTTTTAAATTATTAATTCAATTATTTTGCTGGTTATCAGTCTGGTGAACTTTTCTATTTCTTCATACCTCAGTTTTAATAGTTTATGTGTTTCTAAGAATTTATCCACTTCTTCTAGGTTGTCCAATTTGTTGGAATATCATGTTTCATCATATTCTCTTATAATTGTTTGTATTTCTGTGGTGTTGGTTGTTATTTCTCCTCTCTCATTTGTGATTTTTTTATTTGGGTTCTTTCTCTGTCCTTTGTGATAAATCTGGCTAAGGTATTATCAATTTTATTAAACCAACTCATGGTTTCACTAATCTGTTCTTTTTTTTTTTTTCTGTATCATTTATTTCTGCTCTAATCTTTATTATTTCCTTCCTTCTGCTGGTTTTAGATTTTGTTTGTTGTTTTTTTTCTAGCTCCTTTAGATGTAAGATTAGGTTGTTTATTTGAGGTTTTTCCTGCTTCTTAAGGAAGGCCTGTATTGCTATACACTTCTCTCTTAGGACTGCTTTTGCTGCATCTCAAAGGTTTTGGACCACTGTGTTTTCACTTTCACTTGTTTCCATGTATCTTTTTTACATCTTCTTTGACTTCCTGGTTGACCCATTCATTGTTTAGTAGCATGTTGTTTAACCTCCATGTATTTGTGGTTTTTTCAACTGTGTGTGTGTGTGTGTGTGTGTGTGTGTGTGTGTGGTTGACTTCAAGTTTCATAGTGTTGTGGCCAAAAAAGATGCATGGCATGGTCTCAATCTTTTTGTATTTTTTGAGGCCTGATTTGTGACCTAATAACTGATCTGTTCTGGAGAATGTTCCATGTGCACTTGAAAAGAATATGTATTCTGCTGAAGAAACCTACTTTATTTTATTTTTTTTTTAATTTTTTTCAACGTTTTTATTTATTTTTGGGACAGAGAGAGACAGAGCATGAACGGGGGAGGGGCAGAGAGAGAGGGAGACACAGAATCGGAAACAGGCTCCAGGCTCTGAGCCATCAGCCCAGAGCCTGACGCGGGGCTTGAACTCACGGAGGGCGAGATCGTGACCTGGCTGAAGTCGGACGCTTAACCGACTGCGCCACCCAGGCGCCCCAAAACCTACCTTAAATATAAAGACACTTATAGATGAAAAACTAAATGGATGGAGAAAAATATACCATGCCAACATTAATCAAAAGAAAGCAGAAGTAGCTATATTAATTTCAGATAGAGCAGACTTGAGAGCAAGGGAAGTTATCAGGGATAAAGATGGTCGTTATGAAACAATAAGGGCATCAATTTTCCAAGAAGGCAAGCAATCCTTACTGTGTATGCACCTAATAACAGACCATCAAACTACCTGAGGCAAAACCTGAGAACTAGAAGGAGAAACAGATAATCCACTATCATAGTTTGAGACTTCAACACCCCTCTATCAGGAATGGACAGATCCAAAAGGCAGAGATTCAGTAAGGACATAGTTGAACTCAACAACATCGTCAATCAACTACTATAATTTACATCTATAAACTATTTCATCCAACAACAGCAGAAAATATGTTTCTCCTAAGCTCACATGGAACATTCACCAAGGCAGACCACCTTCTGGACTGTGAAACATACCTTAAGAAATGTAAAAGAATTCAAATCATACAATGCCTATCTACTCTCAGGCCACAATGGAATTAAATTAGAAATCTAAAAAAGAAGGATAACTAGAAAACCCCGAAGTACATGGAGATTAAACAAAACATTTGTAAAATAATTCATAGCTAAAGAAGAAACTCAAGAGACATTTTCAAGCATTTTGAATTAAATGAAAATGAAAACACACTTATCTATGTTCGTGGAATGAAGTAAAAGCAGTGATTAGAGGAAAATTTTCAGCAATGAATGTGTGTACTAGAAAAGGAGAAAGATCTAAAATCAATAATCTAAGTTTCTGCCTTAGGAACCTAAAAAAAGAAGAACGAAGTAAATTCAAAGTAAGCATATGAGGGGACACCTGGGTGGCTCAGTTGGTTGAGCATCTGACTCTTGATTTAGGCTCAGATCATGATCCCATGGTTGTGGGATCAAGCCCTGTGTTGGGCTCCACACTGAGTGTGAAGCCTGCTTATGATTCTCTCCCTCTCCCTCTCCCCTCTCATAATAATAATAATAATTATTATTATTTTATTTAATTTAAAAAACAAAGTAAGCATAAGAAAAGAAATAATAAGCACCCAAAGCCACTGACAGATTCAGTGCAATCCCTATCAAAATTCCAACAGCATTTTTCACAGAAATGGAAAAAACAATTCTAAGATTTCTACTGAATCAGAAAAGACCCTGAATAGCCAGAGCAATGTTGAGAAAGAAGAACAAAGCTAGAGGCATCACACTTTCTGATTTCAAACTATATTGCAAAACTATTCTAGTCAAAACGGTATGGTACTGTCATGAAAGCAAGCACATAGACTAATGGAACAGAATGAGGAGTCCAGAAATAAGGCCATGCATATACGGTCATCACCTTTGACAAGGACACCAAGAATATACAATGAGGGAAGGATAGTCTCTTCAATAAGTGGTGCTGGGGAAACTGTATATCCACATGCAAAAGAAGGAAATTGGACCTTTGTATTACACCATACACAAAAGTTAACTCAAAATGAATTAAATATTTAAATGTAAAACCTGAGACAATAAAACTCCTAGAAGAAAACATAAGAGAAAAGCCCCTTGTTGTTGATTCTGGCACTGGTTTCTTAGATACGGCACCAAAAACACAGCCAACCCAAGCAAAACCAAGCAAGTGGGATTATATCAAACTAAGAAGCAAAGGAAACAATCAAAATAAAAAGGCAAATAATAATAATAATAATAATAATAATAATAATAATAAATAAAAAGGCAATCTTATGCCATTCACAAAAATTAAGAAATGGATCATAGGTCTAAATGTAAAAGTTAGCTCTAAAAGAAAACAAAAGATTTTGGAGTGGGCCAAAAATTTTTTTAATAGGACACAAAAGTAAAAATCATAAAAGAAAAAAATTGATAAATTGAACCTTATCAAAATTTTAAAAACTCTTCAAGAGTCTGTAAAAACTAGATGTGCCTTCCAGTCCCACACCTTAAGCTCTTTTGGGTTACTTGAGGTTAACCAGCCCAGAAAGCCTCAGCATCAGTCCCAGTCACTTAAGGTGAAACTTGAGGATGACACACACACTAAAATACACAGCAGTACATTCTAAGGAAGTGTATAATGTACTACAAGAACTACTATTTAATGGGATTGCTTTGAAAAGAATGAAGATTTCTTTTGGAATATGTGTAGGTCTCCAGGCTTATATTTATTGTCCTAACAGTTGAACTTGTCTCCTGGAGAGTCTTTGAGGTCTTGTCCCACATCTTATAGCTAGAAAGAAGAAAGCAGGAAGGAGGCAGAGTACGGGAAAGATGGACAAAAGAAAGGGGACAGAGGACAGGAGAGAGGGGCAAATGGGTACCATGCAGCCCCTCGTGGCATCACCTGACAGATCAGTAGGGGATCCAAAGAGGGAAGAGGATAAAGACAAAAACTAGTGTTTTCTAAGGCCAGGACCCCAGGCCCATGGCCAAGAGGTAGTGCTCTCCCTACCTCATGCCAGAAGAGAACTACTGGGCTTGCTCTGGTCCAGGGAGTGAGCACCATGAGGGAGTCTTCTCTGCCAAGAGTCAGGACTCCTTGTGGACCCTGGGATTAGGAACTGTCTGCCCTCTTCCCACAGTGCTGGACAAGTAAGGCTCTGAAAGTCAAATTCAGCAAATACCCAAACATTAAAACAGACATGGTCCTGCCCTCAGAGACAGGCAGGTGGAAAGCCATATATAAACCCACCGAGATAAAATTACAAACCAGCATCATAAGTGCAACAGAGAAAAAAAAAAAAGGATGTTTCTAATTTAGATTCACAGTATCAGACGTAGCCAACACAGAGCCCCAGAAGGGACACAAGCCTACCCTGCTTACCCACCTATGATTCAGCTCTGCACCCTCTCTCTGGCAGCCCCCCGGCTGGAACTTGGGGCCAAGGCATCTCCTAGCTTCCATCACTAACTGAGACAGGGGGACAGATGGATCCCTCCCACACAGTGTGGCAAAATACTTACAGTAAAAAGGATTTGGTCAGAGGAAGATTGGGGTCTACGGCATGTTATATAAACTTCTCATCACTAAAAGAACATGTGAAAATAAAATCTTAAACTTTCACTTAGCAAAGAAAAGAAAATTAAACTCCTATTCTTCTAAAAATATCATTAAGAAAATGAAAGGGCAAGTCACAAGATGGGAGAAAATATTTACAATAATATATTTGAAAAAGAAGTTGTGTATGGATAGATTTTTTTAAAGAAAAAAAACTCTTACAACTCAGACAATGCACAATCTAATAATGAGCAAAAAAAAAGTGTGGACACTCCACAGAAGATTTATAAAATGGACAATAAGTACATGGAAAGATAGCCATCATCACCAGTCATTAGGAAAGTGTGAATTGAAATCAAAATGAGGAGGTATCATTGCAGACCCAATAGCATAGCTCATATTAAGAAGACTGACAATATCAAGCATTGGTATGGATGAGGAGGAACTGGAACTCTCAAAAATTGCTAATGGGGGGGCGCCTGGGTGGCGCAGTCGGTTAAGCGTCCGACTTCAGCCAGGTCACGATCTCGCGGTCCGGGAGTTCGAGCCCCGCGTCGGGCTCTGGGCTGATGGCTCAGAGCCTGGAGCCTGTTTCCGATTCTGTGTCTCCCTCTCTCTCTGCCCCTCCCCTGTTCATGCTCTGTCTCTCTCTGTCCCAAAAATAAATAAACGTTGAAAAAAAAAATTAAAAAAAAAAATTGCTAATGGGGATGTAAAATGGCAAAACTACTTTGAAAAATTATTTGGCCTTTTCTTTAAAGGTTACTTATTATAATATGACTCAGCAGTCACACTCTTAGGTTTCTAGCTAAGAGAAATGAAGGTATAGGTCCACACAAAATCTTCCATAAGAAATGTTCATGACAGCTTTACTCACCTTAGCCAAACAACCCAAATGTCCACCAACAGATAAATGAATAAGCAAGTTGGGGTATATACATACAATGGAAACTAGTCAGGAAAGAGAAATTAATACACGTGACCTGGACAAATCTCAAAAACATTACGCTAAGAGAGAAAAGCCAGACGTAAAAGAACACTTAGTGCATGATTCTACTTGCAGGAAGCTTTGGAAATGGCAGATCTCATCAGTAGTGGCAGAAAGGAGATCAGTGGGCACAAGGAAACATCTAGAATGGAAGTAGTCTGTCTATATTTGAATGTGGTAGCAATGTACACCTGGGTGTAAATATTTGTCAACACTCATGGACCTGCAAAGAAAGAAACATGCATTTCACTCTATGCATATTATACTTCAAAAAAGTTGTTTGGAAAAAAATCTCTTGGGGCGCCTGGGTGGCTCAGGTAAGTGTCCGACTTTGGCGCAGGTCATGATCTCACAGTTTGTGAGTTTGAGCCCCACGTCAGGCTCTGTGCTGACAGCTCTGAGCCTGGAGTCTGCTTCAGATTCTGTGTCTCCCTCTCTCTCTCTGCCCCTCCTCTGCTCATGTTCTCTCTCTCTCTCTCTGTGTCTCTCAAAAATTAATAAACATTAAAAAAATTTTTTTAATCCCAGGTCTGGTGACTTAAGGCATGACACTGCTAGAATATGGAAGTCAGGATAATTTTCTTCATGAGATAATAGAGCTAAAAATTGCCTACTATCTACTCCAAAGCCCACCCTCTGTGAGCATCTTCTCCCAGTGAGGCCCTGGTTTATTTTCTTGAGCTGCCTACACAAAATTATGGTACTTTTGTACAACAGTCTTTAAAATATGTAAAGAAAGGGAAATATATGTTGTAACAAGGCCTAGACTGAGGAATAAAAGCCCCTCAGTGTTGCCCCTGACCAGGCAGGCAGCCTTAGTCAAGGAAGTGTCTTCACATCGGTGACCCTTGGACTCCTTATCCACAAAACCGGGGTAACCATTGAGAGCCCTGGTGACTTTTGAGAGGGCAGCATGCTGGAATGATGAAGCAGAAGCCACACCAAAGGGGATTTTGAAGGGGGTTTCTGAAAAATAAAGTGCTTAGTGTTTCTGATGTTTCATCCAGCTTGACTGGAGCCCTTAACTTACAGGATATGGTTTGACTTAAGAAAACAGGCATGTGAGCCCATTGACAATTAATTGTTAAGGGCAGAGCACTTATAAAGGATTGACACTGTGTCCCCCTCCTATATTTTCTCCCTTCTCCCATTTCCTCACCTGATCTTGACAAGAGAGTTTTCTCCCCGTATCTGTGCTGCACACCAGATAGGGCCCAAGGGCTGTCTCACTAAGTAGCAATTTGCCTTCTTCAAGTCCATTCCTTTCTTCCAGGCCTGCTCCCTCTTTCCGGTATGATGTCAAGAACTTTTTGCTGCAGCTACAACCACATTGTATCAAATTATTTTCAAATTCGATTTTGTTCCCATAAACAGGACTGTAGCACTCTGTGGGGGGTGGGGGTACATGCCAGGGACCCATCTCAGCACACCCTCATTTCCCAGACAAATGTCCCCTGCTTAGCACTTCCCCAGTGGCCATCATTTGAATATATTTTGGCAGAATAGGTTGCTGTATTTATTATCACCCAACTAATTTTCTTTAAATCAACTTCAAATCAGTTTGTTATTCTTTAACTTAGCCCATTCTAAATCATGATAACTGTGAAATAATGGGTGTGAGTGCTAACAATACATTTTTATAATTAAACTATATATATATGTGTGTATATATATATATATATATATATATATATATATATATGTATAGTTCACCCATATATCCCTTAACCTTTCACATCCTACCGGGGTTCCACATATCACTTTGGGTAACACCTCCTGAAGTCACCACTGCAATCCAAGTCTACACCTCAACATTGCAATAACACTCGTCAATCAAGACCCATTCTATTCTATCCTATCCTATCCTATCCTATCCTATCTTATCCTTTTCTATTGTATATTTTGAGAGAGAGAGAGAGAGAGAGAGAGAGAGCACATACAAGCAGGGGAGAGAGGTAGAGGGAGAGAGAGAGGGAACCTCAAGCGGGGCTCCATGCTCAGTGCAGAGACTGACACAGGGCTCCATCCCACAACCCTGGTATCGTGACCTGAACCAAAATCAAGAGTGGGATGCTCCACCAACTGATCCCCCAGGTGCCCCCAGACCCCATTTTTAAAATAAAGCTTCATGGAGGGGCGCTTGGGTGGCTCAGTCGGTTAAGCGTCGGACTTTGGCTCAGGTCATGATCTCACGGTTCGTGGGTTCGAGCCCCACACAGGGCTCTGTGCTGACACCTCAGAGCCCAGAGCCTGTTTCAGATTCTGTGTATCCCTCTCTCTATGCCCCTCCCCCACTCACACTCTGTCTCCCTCTGTCTCAAAAATAAACAAACATTTATAAATACATACATACATACATACATAAAGCAAAGCTTCATGGGGCACCTGAGTGGCTCAGTTGGTTGAGTTTCTGACTTCCACTCAGGTCAGGATCCCAGGGTCCACGCTGAGCGTGACACTTGCTTGGGATTCTCTCTCTCTCTCTCTCTCTCTCTCTCTCTCTCCCTCTGTCCCTCTCCCGTTCTTTTCCTCCCTCTTTAAAATAAAAAATAAAATGCATAAATAAATAAATAATGAAATCATAAAATAATAAAATAAAATAAAATAAAATAAAATAAAATAAAATAAAATAAAATAAAAAAGAGTTTCAGCTGTGTATGTTCAGTCTAGATTGAGGTTGCAGGGGGTTGAGGGGGCGGCTATCTTAGTTTCCTAGGACTGCCATAACCAAGTACCACAGACTGGTTGGCTTAAAGAATAGGAACTTATTTCTTCATGGTTCTGTTGGCTGGAAGTCCAAGATCAAGGTGTCAGCAGTGTTAGTTTCTTCTGCAGCCTCATCTCCTTAATTTGTAAATCTGCTTTGTTACTGTGTCCTCCTAAGGTTTCTCCTCTCTGCAAGTCTGTGTCCTAATCTCTTGTTATAAGGACACCAGTCATACTGGATTAGGGCCCACCCATATGACCTGAATTAACTTGTATTACCTCTTTATTAGTTTTTTGTTGAAGTTTTTATTTTAATTCCAGTTAGGTAACATATAGTGTAATATTAGTTTCAGGTGTAAACTCCTTCACAGTGACTCAACACTTCCATTCATTACCTGGTGTTCATCACAAGTGCACTACTTAATCCCCATCACCAATTTAACCCATTACCTAACCACCTCCTTTCTTGTAACCATCAGTTTGTTCTCTATAGATAAGAGTCTGTTTCTTGGTTTCTCTCTCTCTCTTACTTTTTCCCTTTGTTTGTTTGTTTTGTTTCTGAAATTCTACATATGAGTGAAATCACGTGGTCCTTGTTTTTCTCTGACTTATCTCACTTAACATTATACTGTCTAGCTCCATCCACGTCATTGCAAATGGTGAGATTTCATTCTTTTTATGGCTAAATAATATTCCATTGTATATACCACATCTTTATCCATTCATCACTTGATGGACACTTGGACTGCTACTATATCTTGGCTATTGTAATTTTTTAATGTTTATTTTTTACAGACAGACAAGAGTATAAGCAAGGAAGAGGCAGAGAGAGAGGGAGACACAGAATTCAAAGTAGGCTCCAGGCTCTGAGCTGTCAGCATAGAACCCAACACAGGACCCAAATCCACAAACTGTGAGATCATGACCTGAGCTGAAGTCAGACACTTAACTGATTGAGCCACCCAGGTGCCCCTTGGCTATTGTAAATAAAGCTGCTCTAAACATAGGGATGTGTGTATCCCTTTGAATTAGTGTTTTTGTATTCTTTGGGTAAATACCTAGTAGTTCAATTGCTGGATCATAGGGTAGTCCTATTTTTAACTTTTTGAGGAAATGCCACACTGTTTTCTAGAGTGGCTGCACCAGTTTGCATTCCTACCAATAGGGCACAAGGGTTCCTTTTTCTCCACATTCTCATCAACACCTGTTGTTTCTTGTGTTGTTGATTTTAGCCATTCTGACAGGTGTGAGGTTTTGATTTTTATGTCCCTGATTGTAAGTGGTGTAACTTTTATTACCTCTTTAAAGGCCCAATTTCCAAATATAGTCACATTTTGAAGTACTGGGAATTAGGGCTTCAATGTATGAATTTGGGGGGATAAAATTCAGCCCATAACAAGGCTTATGTAGGTTGGTAAGAATCATGACTTAGATCTGAGGAAGATGGCAGGGGGAGTCATACTGCAGGGGATTTCAAAACGAAAGTTAAACTTTGAAAATGAAATGAGAAAGAAAAAAAAACAGCAACAAATAAAAAAAAGGTTCAAACAACAACAAAAACAAACAAAACAAAAAACAGATCCAAACATGTGAAGACATTATTCATGCCCAAAAAGTGTTTATATACCAAAGGACCGATGAGTTCATAGAACATTCCAAATGCAGTCAAAACTACCCAATAGTTAGTCCAATGCCTGGAACGAGGAAGGCATAAACAACAGATCAAATGGTCCTTGTCCAAAGAGAATGTGTGTTCCAGAAACACAAGTCCTGGAAAATGAGATGAAAGTAGAAATATGTTGTGGGCTTCCAGGAAGGCTGTTTAAAGGAAAATGTCTCCACCAGAAACGTGTGCACTGCCAACCTTTCCTCCTCCCTCGGTCCAGCCTGTAGAACATGAAATGTGTCCTCTCTCACCTCCACATCCCTTCGAGAATGCCACCTCTAAGTGAGAACTTCTCTAACCATTCTATCTAAAATATTGAGCCCTCTCCCTTCCATCACTCCTGACCACCCTTTCCCTATCCTTTCCTCACATGGCACGAACTTTTTAATATACTATCTAGTTTATAAACATATTTATTGCCTGCTCTTCCATTAGACTGTAAGCCTCATGAGGGTCAGGAAATTGTGATTTTTTTTTTCCCCCACGGGGTATCTGAAGCACCTAGAACAGGCCTGTGACAGACATTAATATATATCTTGAATGAATAAATCGTATCCATTTTGTGCAATTTGAAACTCAGGCATTTTTAAAGGTTTGGCATTACCCCACTTTCAGTTTAAACCAAGTCCTGTAGACTATGCCTGTGTATAACCTCTCAGATGTGCCCATCCTCCCTCTGCCCGGACTCCCCATCACCTCCTTCTATGTATTACAATAGCACCCTAACCATCTTTCTACTCCCAACTCTTCCTCCTCCCACCCACCCTGAAGAGGACTTCCCACATCACTGCCATGCTTAAAACCTTTTTATGGCTCCATTGCCTCACGTAAAGTGCAAACTCTGCAACTGTCCACAGACCTATATAATCTGGTCCCAACTCCTACCATGCCTCCTTATCCACTCGTCCACCTCCGACATACCTCAGACCTAGAGAACCCCTCACTGAGCCCAAAGAGCCCTCCTGTGCACCAAATATCTTCTGCCTATCTTCTGTTGAAAATGCTCTTCCCTGCCTCTTTCACCAGACTTATTCTGGCTCGTCCTTTGGAACTTTTGTACCGCCTCATCAGGAAGCCTTCCCTAACTACTCCTCAGGCTGACCGAGCTGCCCCTTCTCTGTGCTCACATATCCCCCCATAATTATCCCTGTCAGCTTTCTGACTTCACCATGAGACCACGTGGGCCTTGAGATGGAATGTTGTCTTATCCATAACCCCCCTGTGAAGAACAACACCACAGGTAGCAGGCACTCAGTAAACAAGAAGGGAGGGAAGGCAGGAAGAAAGGGAAGGAGGAAAGAAGGAAGGAAGGAAATCACTGGGTCACAAATATTCACCTGTCTTCTGAGCCCTAGAGTTCATGCATGGCCATGTGATCTGAAGGGGCAGTTGGTGGTCTCCAGGCTCTTTTTGCTGCCTGTTGAGATACCTCTGCCAGCCTGGGTCCTGAGGGACTAAGAGGAGTGGAGCCCTGTGTGCTTACATCATTGATGAGAGAGACACTCTGTTCTTTTCAACTGCTGAGATGTTGGGGTTTATTATTAACCCAGCATAATTGTCTGTTCTGACTAATGCAGCTGGTTTGAAGTACTGGGGGGAAAAATCATACATTTTTAACCTTTTATTCCCTGAGAATATCAGACACCACTTTGCCTTTCCCACTGCCATGTAATTTTCAGTCCAATTTTCTGTTACCCAGGGGCTTCCTTGCATTGTTGCAAAGACACTATAAGGTAAACCGCTCAAATATTATTATCCCCTCTCCTACAAACTCAGAAAAAAGTACGCCAATGAGCCTGAGACTTCTTGGGAGGGAGGGGAGTTCATGCTAGCACCAAGTCTCCAACACCTGGCCCAGCACTCGCTGCCTGCTCCCGGAAACAAAATAGCACACGCTTAAATATAGTCTAAACCCAAAGGGTCTACGCCAGAAAGGGCTCCTTCTCTTGGCTACAAGGAAATATATCAAAACTAATGTACAATGGTGGGCTCTGGAGCCAGGCTGCCCTGAGTACCCTCCCAGCTCCAGTGTTGAGTACCCAGAGCCCCTGAGCAAGTCAGTACATTTATCCCAACCTCTGCTCCCCCGGCCCTGCAATATGGAGAAAAACGTACCTACTTCATTCTCTCATTGTGAGTTTTACATAAATGAATCCGTGGGGGGGGGGGATCCAGGCATGGTATCTGGCACATAACAAAAGCTCAATACAATTTAGCTATTACTGTCCCTATTATCGCAGATGGAAGTCACTGTGTCCTTAACTTTACCAACAGTATTCTGAGTGGTAATGCCAGGATCTTGCCACAGGGTGGCACTCTTGTCTCTGACCACCCTTCCTGAGTCACTAAAGCTCTGTTTCTCAAAATGTTAAAATGCAAGGATGGAAGGGGGACCCAGAAAAAGATGCCAAACGTTGGGCACTCCAACCAAAAAGATGTCCTCTCTGTCACATCAAAAGTGCAGAAACGGCTTCATTCATTCATCTCCACTGCCTCTCATAGCTGGGTCTCCAAGCCTGGCTTATCGCCAACCTTCAGAAGAGGCTAAATGAGCTAGCAAAAGTGTGTTGTCTGCCACCAACACACACACCATCCTCGGGGGTCAGAAGTTGCACCTGGGAGTCTGATGGAAGCGGGTGATTGGAAGCCACTGCTGTAGAGCAGGGCTTTCTAGGACTTTACAGCATACATAAACCACCTGGGCACCTCACTAAAATGCAGATTCTGATTCAGCTGGTCTGCGGTGAGGCCTTTCTGCATTCTGCATTTCTCACAAGTGTTCAGATGATGCCCACGCTGCTGATCCACGCACCATGAACATGGAGGATCTGGCCCATGCCTTGGTACATGATAGCAGCATGCTGCATGCTGACTACCGAGACTAGCGTAAGCCCCCTCTGTAGACTTATTCATCTCAGCCTCACAATAGCCCCTTGCAATCAGTACTATTGTCCCTGTGTTATGGGTGAGAAACAAAAACATTAAGTAACTGTTCCAAAATTGTAACAGCTAATTAGTAACAGAACCAGGACTCACAATACACTTTTGCTCAACCGAATGTTACTGTTTTAGGTTGAATTAAAGTAAACACCATCCCCTTTCCTCCCAAACTTTCCAAGACAGAGAGAAAAGATCACTGAAGCAGCATAGCAGAGCAGTGAAGAAGGCAGATTCTGGAGCCAAACTGCCCAGATTCACAATCTCAGCGTTGCCAATTAGGAGCTGTGTGACTTTGATGGGTGGTTCGACCTCTCTGTGCCTCCTTTTCTTCATCTCAAAACTGGGAATAACGATAGCACCTCATTCTGGGAGTTGTTAGGAGGATTAAGTGAGGTAATTGAATATAGTGCTCTACGGGCACCTGGTAGGTGGTAAATACTCAGGCATTGCCTGCACCCAGGTCAGACTTCCAAGGCTGTGAGAACTGCAGGGACAAATGAGTCCCCGCTTTGGGCTTTAAGCAACTCACAGTTTAATGAGGGAGAGGGAGAGAAAACGCTAATGGGAAGGCCATCAGAGCACCCATGGGGGGTAATTATCACCATGTAGTACAGCAAGAGGCAGCCCTCCACATGCAACTCACATTAATTCACCTGTATGCACCTCCCTGTCAACAAAAAGCTTAATATCTTGAGTGACGCCACCCACCATCCCACCCAACAAGTCCAAAAAGGGCATGAGATGGGGGACTGTAGACCTGCTGGGCCCTCTGTTCCAAAAGCCTCTCACAGTGTGAGCTGACCACAACGTGGGTGACTGCAATGTGTGAAGACACTTGATTTGTACCACAGGGCCCTGAAATGCACACCTACTACTTCATATGGCACTGTGATCCATCCCAATGCTGGAGGAAAAACAGCGCGGCGTTTACAGAGAAAAGGTGGCCAGTCTTGAATGTGGGCCTGTCTATTCTCGGGGACAAGTCTAAATAACACATTTTGCTTTGCAGTTATAGTTTACTCTCTGGGTAAGGTGAGCTGGCTCCTCGGTGGGAATTCACAGTGTGTCTTCAAGAGACTGGAAACAAGCTCAGCACCCACCAGCTGGGAAGTGGTGGAAGCAATTACAGTCTCGAGCAATGAGCTGCTATAGCAGTTAAAGAAAGGAAGGAGATGCAGCATTATTTACAATAGCTGAGATGTGGAAACAACCTAAGTGTCCACCAATGGATGAATGGATAAAGAAAATGTGATGTGTGTGTGTGTGTGTGTGTGTGTGTGTGTGTGTGTGTATATCTCACATCTCACCCCACATATCAAACCCACCCCACCACAGTCTGCTAGAGTGGGGCCTGAGCACTCCTATTCTAAAACACCCCTCCACAGATAGACCAAAGCTAGGGAACAACTGAGGTGGAAAGCTTCCATGCTCCTGGACCACACCTCCTGGCCTCCAACTGAAAACCTAGATAGACTTTGTGGAAGAGCTGGGCGCTGGAGAGGCAGCATCCCAGGCAGACCCGCATGCAGAGTTGCATTCTGGACACAGAGTAATTCCAGCCCCATCACTGACACTGCTAAGAAAGAGAGCTTTGGGGAGAAATTTCCCCACATGTGGGACTAGATGGAGGATGTTGCCCTCTGCACACAGACACCTTGCAACACCTTCTTCTCCACTCAAAACAAACACAGAGTGAAAAGTCCCCCCAAAATTAATTTATCAATCCATTTTATTGCGCCTCTGATGCAGCTCCTCAGCTGCTCTCTCCACACCCAGGATCTCAACGGGGAGCAGACCCAGTCCCTTTTTGTTGCCTGGAGGTGCTGGTTGTAAGCCTTTCTGCCCGAGAAAAGCATGGCTAAATGCAGCTGTTGCTGCTTGCCCACTTTCTTTGGGTTCCCTCTGAGGCCTTTCCATCTGTGGGAGGCATTTCTGCCAATCACACAGATCCATTTACCTTGCATCCCCGTTTGGCCTTGCCACCTGTTCCCAAAAGAGCTGCCTCCCCAATTTCTTCAGGGGATTGCTTCGCGGTGAGGGAGACTTCAATTCAAGCCTTCTCCTTCATTCTCGGAAGCTGCACTCAGGGCAGCAGGTGGCGCTCCGGGCTTCGGTGGTCGAGGCCGGGAGCCTGTGGCAAACAAGCTTTCTGGGAGTTAGAGGTCCCTTGCACGGAGGGGCGCAGTAAATATGTGATAAGCGAGCGAGTGCGAGCCTGAAACGTGAAATCGTTTCTCCTGACGGTGTCCGCTGGTCTAAGCTCCAACGCTGGTAGGAGGGGGAAGGAATGAGAATATGTCAGCTGGCGGGGCTGCAACCTCCTCATTGCAGAAATGGGAAACGGCCCAGAGCAGAGAGGCTCGCCCAGGCACCACGGAAAAGGGCAGAGTCAAAACTCCTGCCCTGACGGTTCTTTGGTCGGCCTAGTGCCAGCTCTTACACCCTCAGACGTGGGCCTTCCGAAAGGGTTGCCACTCTTAGCACATGTCCCTGCATAAAGAGACAGAATACACGGTCCTAAAGCACCAACTCCCATGAGTATTTCCCACACATGGGTCCCTTACATCCCCTTTCGTGATTCTGACCATTTCTACACACCACCACAGTTGAGAATCTGGTTAATACATTCTTTGAAATCAACTCACCTTCTAAAGTTAAATATAATTACAAGAGAAATGTTTCATTGCTACAGCTGCAAGTCCAGTATTTCTCGCCAAAAACAGAACTGTAAAAATAAATATGTAACAATTACAGTTTCTTAGAAGTCTGGCTGTTTACCAATGAAACTCATCTGCCATTCCGTCAGTGGTGTGTTTTCCACACTTTAGGAAAAACTGGGATTCCAGTACTACCTCTGGCGGGAATGCGGAATGAGACGTAGCGAGAGGTGGCGATGGAGAGCCAGAGAGAGAGGCAGCCACACTGCTGACTCCACTGCAGAACAAAGGGAACCCTGACATATTCCATGACCTTCCTGCAATACACACAAACTTCCGGAAACTGTACGTTCTTTTTACTCTGGAAAGCTGGAGGGGAAGGGTGGAGACCTGGCTTCCTGTGAGCCTTGTCACACCTTGGGCCTCTTGAGAATGCATAAAATAGCATCTCAGGGTGAGGAGGTCCTTAGAGGTCTTCCAGCCAGCCCCCTGTAGCTGGACTGATCTCCTCTCCCTCACCCTGGGCGGCAGGGGTCCTCTGGCTGTGGAGGCAGCATATTGCTGTGGGGCAAGGGCAAGGACCACCGGAAAGATGACTGTGATCTGCAGATGGGGTTGGAGGAAGAGGATACCGTCCTGTAGACAAGGGTGAGCCTTGTTGTTGAAGAGGTTTGTCCACTCTGGATTGAGTTGTGGGGAAAGACAGTCATTGGTATGGATAATTCACTTGCCCTCTCTGAATCTTGGTTTCCTCATCTGTACAACAAAGAGGGTGGATTAGATGGGGCCTTAAGTTAGGGCCAGCTCCAAGCGCCACTCCAGGCTGCAGTTTGGGACTGTTGGGAAGAGATGCCTCCTGGCCAAATCTGACTCCCAGAGCATGCAGAAGTTTTATAACAGGACATCCAGAAGTGTCTTCCATGTCTGCGAGAGACTGGTCAAGTTAAGAGAAAGATCTTCCTGCTGTCTGTGTCCTGCAGTCCTGGAATGTGCAAAAGTCATTTGTACCCTCTTGTCCTGGAGATCTTTAGGTCAATAAAACTCAATTACCAGTCCTGGGCAGTCACTGAACTAGCCTGGTACTTGTTTGGGTGTGGGAGAGTTCAAGGGGAACCAGGGCACGTCTCCACCCTTCTGGAGAAGTCTTCAATACTACAGATCTGTCATGCCAGTTCTGTCTCTACCCCTTCCTAGTGGTAGAGACTTCAGAAAAGTTACTTGACCTTCCTAAGTCTCATTTTCCTCATCTTTAAAATGAGCATAATAGGGGTGCCTGGGTAGCCCAGTCGGTTAAGCATCTGACTCTTGATTTGGGCTCAGGTCATGATCTCATGGTTTGTGAGATCAAACCCCATGTCGAGCTCTGCACTGACAGTGCAGAGCCTGCTTAGGACATTCTGTCTCCCTCTCTCTCTGCCTCTTCCCTTCTCTCTCTCTCTCAAAACAAATAAATAAACTTAAAAAAAATAAAAAATAAGATGGGCATAATACTTCACGGAGTTGTCTGTGGGGTTGGACAAATGAGATCATTTGTGTAGAATCAGCCAATCAATAATTTGAGGAACACATACTGTTCTAAATGCTGGGTACATAGCCCAGTTCCTTGTATTGGGTCAAGCATGTAAGGGGCATCTGGAAAAGCAATACACACACACACACACACACACACACACACACACTCACACATACATATGTTTAGATAGCATGTGTTCCATGCCATAGCAGTTCCATCCAATTCCTTCCTCATTTGTGGTCTCTGCATCTTCTGACTGCCCCTCACCACTTGATTTCTGTCCCATGTGGTGGTGACAGCATTCTATCTGTCACTATGTAGCCATTACTTTCCTTCTCCTGCTCTTCCAGGAAAATAAGCATACTACCTTAGTCTGTTACCCCTACCTCCCACCACCACCAGTGACTTTAGAATGCCCCACACAGGGGCACCTGGGTGGCTCAGTTGATTGAGCGTCTGACTTAGGCTCAGGTCATGATCTCATGGCTCTTGAGTTTGAGCCCCACGTCAGGCTTGCTGCTGTCAGCGCAGAGCCTGGAGCCTGCTTCAGATCCTCTGTCTTCCTCTCTCTTTGCCCCCCCCCCAACTCTTATGTGCTCTATCTCTCTCTCTCAAAAACGAACATTTAAAAATAAATAAATTAATAAATTAATTAATAAGAATGTCCCATACATTATGGGCACTCATATCAAGTTTGTCTGAAGTTCTACTGCCCAGATAGCCCTAGAAGCATCAGTAAGCAGCCGGGTCTTAGACCTGATTGCAGTACATGCAGCTGAGCACCTGGAGTCTCATGCCCAGGGTGGTGACCTCATCCAAGTATGGGAACCCTACAGCCCTTCCACACTGACTCCAACATGGTTTCACCAACAAGAAACTTGATGGCAAGAGTGCTGAAGCCCTTGCAGCCCTGAGTTGGAGAATCTATTGATCAAGAAGCATTAATCACCTTCTAGTGACTTCCCATCACATGTAAAATAAGTTCTAACATTTTCCCAGGACCATAAGTCTCCATGCTCTGGCCAAGTCTCAACCTCAACCCCTTCTCCTCCTCTCCATGCTCCAGGCACACAGTCCCCCTGCTGCTCTGCAAACACACTAACCACCGTCTGCCTAGAAGCTCTTCTCCACATATCCCCATGGCTCCTCAACTCCATTCAAATGTCAGTTCCTCAGAGAGCCTTTCCTTGTCCAGCCCACCTAAAAGATTACAAATGCATCTTCTCCATTTCAGAATCCTCATCACTGTTGGCGTACCCTTTTTCCCTATTCTTCATATTTCCATGAGAAGGAAACAAGACAGACCACTTTTCTTGGCCTATGTCCCTACCTATCACTCCTCCTCTCTATGGGAGGATTGAGTTGTCTGATTGATGAGTTTTGGAGGATATACTGAGCATGTGCATCCCAGCTCTCTTCTCTTGGAGATCCAGCCTATCTGCAGAGACAGCACGTTTGTGTCTGCTCTCTGTCTCACAGAAACGGGCCTCCCCACCAACCCAGCAGGTATGGGAAGAAGAGAAGCCCAGAGAGTGTCCAGCTGTGCCAGTCACTGGACTCTGTCCAGTTCATGAGTAGGGCAATAACCAGCCATATCCTCCATTCAACATTATCAGTTATAAGTTTGCCTATCTGTCTAGCTCTTATGTTGGTCTGTCAGTTACGAATTTAGATGTGTTTCTTTTATGTAGTGTTGCATCACAAATCACCCAAAACTCAGTAGTTGAATTAACAATTTATTATTTCACATACATTTGTGGGTTGACTAGATGGTACTTTTGTTTCACAGGTTGTCTGTTGTCTGGAATGCTGAACCAGCTGGAAGTCCAAATGGCCTCACTCACGTGACTGGTATTTGGTATTCTTGCTGGGAGCTCATCTGGGGCTGTCAGCTGGGAACATGGGGACCTTGGCCCGCCTCCACATAGTTGTTTGGGCTTCCTCTTGGCACAGGAATTAGGTTCCAAGTAGGACTGTTGCACAAGCAAGTATTCCAAGAGGAAGGAAGTAGAAGCTAACAGTCTTCTTAAGAATTGATCTTAGAAATCCTGGAATATCATTTCTACAGATGCTATCAGTGTGCAGTCACAGGGCAGCCCAGATTCCTGATGCAAAGAGCAGTACGTCCACACAAGGAGGAAAAGCATTATTGAGGGCCATTTTTGGAGACTACCTACCACAGGTGGGAGTAGAATATTGAGGCCTCTAAATTTCCACCACCATTGCCTGGCCTATATCATTCACTCATTCATTGTGTCTTCCCTTCTAGTAAGATCGTGAAAGCAGACACTTTGCTTTGTTCATTGATATGTTTTCAGGACTTTCTCACTGCCTGGCACATAGTAAGTATTCTGTAAATATTTGTTGAATGAATGAATGAATTAAACAACCAGTCATTCAATTGCCCTAACCAGTCACAGGAAGTTGAACAGGCCAGTACATTTTCTTGGAAAAAGTGAGACTTAAGCTAGGCTTTAAATACAGGTAGGCAGCCTGGCAAGAACATATTCTATAGATAAGCTGATGAGAAGCAGCAATGGGTAATAGGTGGTCAGTTACCCAGTCACTTGCTTGGTGGACACACATCTGACTCTGACCAGGACCCTCTTAATCCATGTTGTTACATTCTCAATTTAGACAGGACAGCATATCAGAGGGAACCTAGAGAACTCTCATTAGATTTGTTCTGAGTGTGTGTGTGTGTGTGTGTGTGTGTGTGTGTGTGTTTCATGCAGAAGAGAGGAGGAGACAGAATTCCCACAAGCTCAGCCCCAGAGATAGGGCTTTCCCCGAACTGCTGTGTAGATCAGTGGTTCTAAATACGGGTGGGTATTTTACACCTCCCTCCCCCCACCAGACATTACACACTCTCTGGGGAATTTTGGGTGTTGTCACACCTGGGGTAGGAGGGTGCTACTGGCATCTAGAGAGGGAGGCCAGGAATGCTGTCCAACATCCTATAATTCATAGGGTAGGCCACCACAACAAAGAATTATCTGGCCCCAAATGTCAATTGTGTTATTATTGAGAAACCCTGCTATAAAGGGTGATGGGAAAATACTGTGGATTCAGGGCATCTGGGAGCTGGTAGATTGCACGCAGTCATGTAGTAACACTTGGCCCAGACACTGTGTTCCCACCTGAGATGACTGAGTTTTATAAACAACTCTCAATGCTGTAGCAGCTTAGCAGTGTGAATTAATGTCAGAGGAGTTCCAGTAATGTGAGTAATAATGACACAGAAGGATTATAAAGGGAAAGAAACACAAGACTGGAAGCAGCAGAAGCACCAGGGCTTTTCCACAGCTAAGGAGAACAAGCCCCCTGCACTTTAATGTTGAGGATTTACCACCAAAATACCTCTCAGATTCCTCCTCTCTGTGTCCACTCCAACCTCCCTGGTCCAATCCACCACTATCTCTCTCTTAAGTGCTCTTTCCAGGTCCACTCTAGGCCTCCAGGCTTTCTCCACCAAGGGACAGAGGGAGATCTCAGAGCACACGTTAAATGGTGCATTTGCTGCTTAAAAACCTAGGAAGGCTTCCCAGTATACTTAAAACACAAAATCTAACTGGTCCACCATGTTCTGGAGGATAAAGCTTTATTCTACCTGTGGGTGCCCTCCCCTCCCACCTGCCTCAGCATTCTGCAGCCATAAAGGGCCACGTGCTGGCCTGTTTTCCATTTCTGAAATACTTTGAGCTCATTCCAGCCTCAGGTGACAGCCCCCATGGAGCTGACAGTCTGATGACATCTGAAGATAGACATGAATCATTCATATCACGGGCGCCTTGGTGGCTCAGTCATTAAGCATCTGACAGTTCCTGAGTTCGAGTCCCACATTGGATGAACTCAAGCCTCACTTTGGTAAAACATGAGCCCTGGGTGGGCTCCGCTTCTCTCTCTCTCTCTCTCTCTCTCTGCCTCTTGTGGGATTCTCTCCCTCTCTTTCTCTCCCCCTCGCTCATTTGTGCCCTCTCTCAAAAAAAAAAAAAAAAAACAACAAATCACACAAGCATATATAAAACTGATCCCAGTGTTATGAGCAAAAGGGCCACAGTGCCCTCAAGAGCTTGTGACAAGAGGATTTGACCCATCAGAAAAGCCAGTGAATGAATTCTTGAACAAGTGGATCTTGAGCTGAGATCTGATGGAAGAGCAGGAGTTAACTAACTGAAAAGCTGGAGGGGAAAACATCCTCGTGCAAATGCCCTGAGGCAGTGTCTGTTAGGCTAAGTGGAGAGTGGAGTAGAGGTGGAGTAAGCAGGAGACAGATCTTACAAAGCCTGAAACCTATAATATGGAGTTTGAATTTTATTCTGAGCCTAAGGGGAAGCTCTTGAGGGATCTTAAGAGATTGACTGATGAAATTTGCAATTTGAGAATATTACTCTGGCTGCAGCATCGATATCTGTAAATAATTTCTCCCAACCTTATAGCAGTTGTAGCTCCTGAAATTTGAAGAGAGGTCAGGAAGAATGTGGGGGACACCCCAACAGCTGTCAAAGGCAGAGATGATGTTAGTTTGGACTATTGATGAGGGAGAGGAAAAACTGCTCAGTTTGAAAATATATTAAAATGCGTGTGTCTGAAACACAATTGTATTCCTGTTTCTTACTCTATAGCCCTAGATGTCATTATACCATAAATAAATAAATAAATAAATAAATAAATAAATAACCAACCAACCAACCAACCAACCCAGGAAGACTCACCACCCAGAGACCTCCAGTTGGAGGGCATTTTGAGCATCAGCTTGGTTGGCTAGTTGGCTGGTTGGCTATGCTAAGCAACGTTACATATGCAAGTCTGTCTGTTTTTGAAAGCATCCCAAGGCAAGTAGGACCTAAGCATTAGGAGGTTGGTCATGAGAACATGTCATCTCCCCTTGCTTACTTTTGCAGGAGGGCAGAAACGGCTGTTGGTTGCAGATAAAGGCTTGTTGTCATTATGGCATAGCACGTATGAGCACCCCAGCACAGAGTCAGACTGCCTGGATTCAAATTCCTATTCCCACCACCTCACTTACCAGCTCTGTGAAACATTTTGAGATCTCTACATTGCTTCTATGTCCTCACTTTTAAAACAGGAGTGATAGGGGCACCTGGGTGGCTCAGTCGGTTAAGCGTCCGACTTCGGTTCAGGTCATGATCTCACGGTCCGTGAGTTGAAGCCCCGCGTCGGGCTCTGTGCTGGCAGCTCAGAGCCTGGAGCCTGCTTCAGATTCTGTGTCTCCCTCTCTCTCTGGCCCTCCCCCGTTCATGCTCTGTCTCTCTCTGTCTCAAAAATAAACATTAAAAAAAATTTTAAATAGGAGTGATAATAATAGCAACCACCGGTGGCATTTTAGAAGGTCAATAAATACTTTCTGCCCCTCCTGCATTCAGAACTGAGAAATAAAAGCAGGCGTCAGACAGGTAGAGATCAAAATGTCATCTTTATTACTGACAAAGCTGGACTGGAGGATGTGGCTGAAGTGGAAACACTTTACCCAGTCACTGACACAGTGAGCAACCGCAGACGGCAGACAGCAGACAATTACGTGTACCCTCTCTGAAAGCCACTGGTCTGTGGCATCAGATAAGTCCTCCTCCTGCCCTGGGGAAGAGTAAGGGAGAATTAGATGGAAGCTGGATGTGTTCCTACATGCTTGGCCCTGCTGGGGAGGGAATAGAGTAGGAATTCACCCCCCCCCCCACCTCCAAGAAAATAGGTGAAGGGGAAATAAGTGATTCCCTCAATCACTTATTGAGGGATTCATGGGATTGTTATGGATATTAAAGAAAAACAATAGGTAAAGTGTTCAGAATATAGACTCCATAAAGGTCTCATCCTTGGCATCAATTGTCCTGAGCTGGTCAGACTAGCCAAGATAGGCAAGGCTGATCAACTGAGGAAAGTTGTGGTTCAGAAATTGCAGGACGCAAGGGAGTTTCTTAAAAAGGGGATTTCTCTCTCTCCCTCTCTCCTAGTTCCCTACACTCAGGAAACCTTGAGAGTTCCCTAAAGGGAAATGCTGACTAGATATGAACTGGCAAGTCTTTTAAACAGGGGGAAAAACCCAACAGCTGTATCTCTGGTAATACACCAATCCAGTGACTTATGAACACAGTATAATGGCCTAGCTTTCTTTTATGGTTGGGTGCGTGTGCACTACTTTTGCTGGTGTAGGACGAGTTTTTGTTGGGGGAGGAAAAGGAGCTTTGTGTACTTCTCCAGGCAGCCTCTCCTCACCACTTATAATTAAGCAATTAAGAATCACTGGCCAGGAAGTCACTGGGAGCAAACAGGAACAACCCTGGGGAAAGCCTTGTCCAATCAATGAACAATAGCAATTCCATTTAAGGTGAGTGCAACAAAAAGACAGGAAATAACACGTGTTGACTCTAGCTTTGGGTGCAGTCCATCAGCAAGGCCATCCTCACCACCTGATCTGCCTCAGCCAATCTCAGGTCACCTACCTGATGCAGGAAGGCTGCAGGTTGTGTAGACACCAAGGGAAAAGCCCAGGAAAGAAGGAAGTTGTTGGTCTGTGAGCCTAGTGGTTCTCTTCCCTGTGCTGAGTCATCTCTTATCAGGGCACCAGGGAACCACACCTGCCTAAATTTCTGAGACAGACGGAAAACCCCAGCAGCCTGGATCCCTAAGAGGTTTTACCTTGGGTAATCCCTCTTACCAAGGCCGTTCACCTTTGGCATTTCCAACTGTAACATCTTTAGATCCCCTTCTTTCTCAAGGGGAAATCTACAAAGATGGAGGGGGCTCCCAGGCCCACAGGTTCAACATGGCTGTATAATCCATACAAAGCTTTTCCATGAAAATGGAACCTTAAATGTGTTGCTAATTTATCAATAGTAATAGCTAATACTTAGTGATCACTTACCATGTCCATGTACTGTAGTAATTTTCACAACGAGGTACTATTGTTGTCCACATTTCACAGATAAGGAATTAAGACACAGAGAAGTTAAGTAATATTCCCATGACCCTTATCTATCTACTATATTCAGGACATCTAGCCCAGAGCAAGGAAACCAAAGTTTTATCTTACACAATCTGTTTTTATGGACTCAGAGAATGTAAGATCTGGAAAAGCCTTTGAAGATAACTGAGCGCAACCCCTGATGATATGAGAAAACAGAGCTGGAGAGGGGTTAGGGTGTGTTTGTTCAAGTCCCACAGTAAAATGGATGAACCCCTAATCCCCTCTACTATAACACACTCTCCTCCTTCACTCCCAGAAGAAATCACTCTCCTGAAATTTTAAAATCATTTCTTTGTTCTTCAATTCTCCATACTTTTTATTGTTACCATTTTAACTGAAAGAACAATAAATAGGAAAGAAAAGATGGAAGGCAATGTAAAGGAAGAGAGAAGATGAGTACGAAGATTAAGATAGAAAGAAGAGCGGGTGGGACAAATGGGGAGAAGGATGAGGGAGAAAGGAAGGAAGGAAGAAAAGAAAAAAGGAAGGAAGGGAGGGAGGGAGGAAGGAAGCTCTAAAGAAGGAAAACCATCTGCCTATTAATTACTGAGAAGCTTGAAAACTCAATTGCTAGAGCCTTAGTTTGGGGTTCAAGATGTCTAAAGACAAACCAAATCCCTTGTGACACTGATTCAATACCAACAACTAGCTCAGAGCCTCAATTTCCCCATCTAGCAAACCAAAGATTCACTATCCACCTAGTCCCCGAAAGCGTTGGGCCTCACCAAAGAAGGCCGCCCATGCCCTTCTCCGCAGCCGTCGCTCTGCCCTCAATAATCATGGCAACCGCGCGTGACGTAGAGTTCCGTCGCCTCCGCCTTCCCTCCCTCTACTGGGGGGTGGCGACCATCAATGACGGAGGTTGGCAGGGCGCATGCGCGGCAGCGGGGCCCGGCCCGCGGCGGCGGTGGCGAAGGGGCGGCGGGGTTCACTACCCGCAGTAGCCAAGCTGCGGCGGCTGTGTCGGTATGGTGTAGCTGGGCCTGCGGGCAGGCGGCGGGCCGCGGGCGGGGGCGAGGCGGCCGCAAGGGCCGACGCCGCCTGACTGGCTCGGGTGTAGCGGCAGCACGCTGAGGGGGCGTCGCCGCCGCCGGCCCCCGGCGCCGCCGCGGGAGGCCGCGCCCGCCATGGCGGCCCGGGCGGTGCTGGACGAATTCACGGCGCCCGCGGAGAAGGCGGCGCTGCTGGAGCGGAGCCGCGGCCGCATCGAGGGCCTGTTCGGCGTGAGCCTGGCGGTGCTCGGCGCGCTCGGGGCCGAGGAACCGCTGCCCGCGCGCATCTGGCTGCAGCTCCGCGGGGCGCAGGAGGCGGTGCACAGCGCCAAGGTGAGTCCCGCTGCCGCCCCCGCCCTCCTTCCGCGGCCCAGCCCCTGGGGCCTCGCCTCGGCCGGGCTCCCTGGGCGCCCCCACCCCTTTTCTCCCTGCTCCGTGTGGGTACGCAGCGAAGCGCCGTGGTTAAGAGCGCAGTTTCCAGAGTCCATGGACCCGCGTTCTCAGCTCTCGATCCATGTGACCTTGGGCTAGCGGTTCAATCCCGGAGCGCCTCAGTTTCCCCATTTGTAAAGTGGCGAGGGCGAAAGTACCTCTCTCCGGAGGGCTGTCGCGAGGTTTGGAGTAGGTGTTATTGCAAAGCGCAGAGCGCAGTGGCTGGCCCAGAGTGAGCGCGCTGCGAATGTTGCCTGTTGTTATCCGCCCCCTGGCCCTCGGGATGGTGCGCGCAGGGCCTGGTAGCTAGGCCCGCAGCCTCCTTGTCCACCACTTCAGCCACCTCTCTCTTCCCAGGCCTCCAGTACAGGGGTTCTGAACTTTTTGGGATTTCAGCCCCTTTTGAGAATCTGACAAAACTATAATAGTAAAATACGCAGAATATCAAGAAGAGATAGGGATATTTAACAATAGTGTTAAAAAGTATTGTTTCTTGTATTGAGGAACACATTTAATGGTTATAGGTCGTAGGACGAGCATAAGCTGAACACTTCATAAGGATTACCTAATGCAGCCCTTAAAAAATCCAGTGAGGTAGATTTTATTATCTTCCTCTCTCTAAATTAACAGCTGGAGAAACTGAAACTCTGCAAGTGGTGACTCACCTTCTCTCAAAATCAGCACTTCAGACTTATACCTACGCAACACCTTCAACTACTCCCCTTCCTCCCCGAGCCAGGAAACTAGCAAAGCGCAGCCCCCCTTCTCACGTATCCAAGTTTCTCCAGGTCTTTCTGTCCAGTAGGTGCGGGAGCCAGGATTCAGACTTAGGGCCCTTGTTCTTGCTACCTGTCTCCCAAATGATGAGCCCTCTGGCTGGGAACAAAATGATCCTCTTTCTGGCATCCTACTTCAGGAATTTCACAGTGCTCTCAGAATTGGATCTGCTGTGACTCCTGACTCCCTCTTAGATTAAAAAAAAAAAAAAAAAAGCGCCTAAATGCTTTTTGTTTTAATATCTTTGGAGGAGAGGGGACACTTAACTGTGTGATCTTTCTCCATAGCATAACTTACTACATTCTAGATGTTGAATCAAGTTTGCTTTCCTGTGCTTAATTTTTTTCCTAACTTGTAATTTTTAACTTCTGAGTCCCCTCTTGTTTTTCTCCCAGCTGCCAAATTTCTTCACACTCCCCGGGGTAAAAGGTGTGACATAACTAAGTCTTATTAATGCTTCTGTGAAATCTCTTACATGCACTCATTCCTCTTCATTGCCTTTGCTGCTGTTAAGACCTTCATTCTAGGTATGTGCGCCTCCCTTACTTCATTGCCCTCACTCCAGTCCCTCCTCCCCCACCTCCCTCCTTGCATTAGACTGAACTGTCCAGGGAAAATTCTTTTCCTGCCCTGGGACCTGCTAGGGCCTCCTGTTGCCTATCTCATTCACTCCAAACTCCTGGAGATTTACAAAACGTTTACTAATCCAGTCCCACCTTATTTTCCCAATTCTCTGCCGTAGCAACCCTCAAGCTTAAACCACTACTGTTGTCTGACTAGTCTCACTGCTTTTACTGTGTGCTTCACCTGCTCCCAGTTCAGCTTTACTCAAGACTCACCCCAAGTGTAGAAAGTACTTATTTTGCTGTACAGAAAAACCTGGCATGTTCTGCTAGACCCTCCCAACTCCAGTTCTGTTGCCTGTCCTGCCACACAGTTTAGGATAAGCTATTTGGAAAAGGTGTGTCTTACAGTATCTCGGTAGTGGGTGTCACCCACCCATTTTGTGTTTGCTAGGTGTGTTACTCATAATCCAATCCTCCCGCTTGTAAGAAATTCTTTTTCTTTTCCCTTGAGACTCATGGGTAAGAGTTGAATGCCACAGTTACATTCTTTTGAGTAAGAGGAAACCATTAACTTAAGAATAGGAAAGCAGACTTCAACATCAACAATATTTTAAGTTGTGGAGGAGAAGGTTTGGGGGAAGGAAGATTTTTTTTTTTTTTTTTTTTTTTAAAGAGAGAGAGTGCAAGCAGGGGAGAGGGGCAGAGGGAGAAAGAATCTTAAGCAGGCTCCACACTAAGTGCAGAGCCTGACAAGGGACTTGATCCCACAACTCTGAGATCATGACCTGAGCAGAAATCGAAAGTCTAGGAGGCTCTACTGGCTGAGTCATCCAGGCGCCCCAGGAAGATTAAGAGTAAATAAGAATTTTTTTTTAACTAGCTGGTAGAGCTTCTGATTAAGATGAGGACAACTATTCTGGGTCTCTTCAGGCAGGTTACTTTGTTTTCCTGCTTTTAAAATGTTAAATCATGGGGCTCATGGGTGGCTCAGTTGGTTAAGCGACCGACTCTCAGTTTCTGTATAGGTCACAATTTCATGGTCGTGAGATTGAGCCCCACATTGGGTTCCATGTTGGGTCTGGAGCCTGTTTGGGATTCTCTCTCCCCCCTTCTCTCTGCCTCTTCCTGCATGTGCACTCTCTCTCTCAAAAATAAATATTTTAAAATGTTAAATCACTACATTTAGCTTATGTGAGAGTAGGGGAGAAAATGAGGTTTAGTTAGTTAGGGTTCTATTGGCTAGAGAGAAAGGGGGCTACAGGTAGAAACTGACAACATCCTGGGAGGTTAAAAAAAAAAAAAAAAGGCACATCCTCTGTAAAAGTGGCCACTTTTGTGAGAGGAGAAATTTGTTGGCAGAAGCAGCACCTGAGCTGGGCTTTGAAGCGTCATCAAGATTCCCAGATGGAGGTAATTGTGAGCAAAGGCTAGAAGCCCCAAAACATGTGGAGTGTCTTGGTAGGAAGTGTCAGAGCCTCAAGGGACCCAAATGCCAGGTTAAGGCATTGGGCCTTAGAGTCAGTGAGGATTTTTGAGAGAAGGACTTGTCTGAAACTCTACTTGGAGGCAGGAAGACCCACCTGTGGAAGAGACTTTGTTTCAAGCTGGACATGGATGGGTGACAAAAGTTTTCCTTGGGATTTGGCAACTGAGTGTATGTAGGGATTAAGAGAGAGGTTTTAAGCCTTGATGTTAGGAAGGATGGTGGATAAAGTTTGACCTGTTGGTGAGGCCAGGTAGCCAACATTTGAAGAAAACTTATGTGCCAAGAAGTACAGTAACAGTTGCCTCTAGACCTCAAGTAATTCACAGCCTAGTAGGGGACACAAACATGGAAACAAATAGTATAGTATGATACATGTTAACTATTGAAGTATGTGCCAGGTGTTAACAGTAATACAGGAGAAAAAGGGTTGCTCTGCTAAATTGTGTGTAAAGGATGAACAAGAGTTTTCCAGAGGGAAGAGCATGTATAAAATCACAGGGATATGAAATAGTGCCAGTTTATCACTGATTTCCCAAGTGTAGGAGGCAATTGGAGGGAGATGGGCAGAGGTGGAAAGGGGCCAAGTCACAAGGCACTTGGGGAACTGTTGAAGAACATGGATTTTACCAAGCAGGCGGGTAGTAGAGACTCCTGGAAGGGTTGTGAGAACATGAGTGATGCCATCAGATTTACATTTCTAAGAAATGTCTTCACTGAGAGTGTTTATACCCCCAGGTTTGTTCTCCTCAGCGTGGTCCATTGCTGGTTTGTGATGATACAAGGACAGATTGGGGGTGGTTAGCAACTTTTGTAGCAATGTGATATTACCAGTAGGGCCAGGTTGTCTGAAAGAGACAAAAACCAGTAGAGGTCATTGTACGTAGGGGCCCAACAGGACGGGGTTGAGGTAAGTGGTGGCA
Organism: Lynx rufus; assembly: GCF_022079265.1. Taxonomy (NCBI): domain Eukaryota; kingdom Metazoa; phylum Chordata; class Mammalia; order Carnivora; family Felidae; genus Lynx; species Lynx rufus. The sequence goes on along the minus strand of NW_025814830.1, from coordinate 22,856,151 downwards.
GAAGTTAGGAATCAAAGAAGGCTGAGGACTGAATTTCAGAGAGATAGTGGAAGTACTGACTAGATGCTGCCTCATTCACAGATCAAGGATGCAATGCCTGGTGAGATCCATGGAGTCAGGCAATGGAGGCCAAAGAGATCTCAGCCCTGAAAGTGAGAAATTAGAACATTCCTTTAGCTCTAGGAGCTACAAATTCCATGCTCCCTGAGTCCAGGCAGGGAGACTGTACATGGAAGTGGCTGGTTGGTAGGGAGGAACTGGTGAATAAGGTGCTTGTGCCCTGTGGGAGAGGGTAACTGCCAGTGCTTAGTATTAGCCACTTACATAGTATGGGCCCAGTGATGTCTGAGCTCATTATCCAAGAAAAGCCAGGGGCCTGGGTTTTATAATGTGAAATCTGTTTTGGTTTTTTATGAGGCAACTAATTTATGTTTTAAAAACCATGCATGGGGGCGCCTGGGTGGCGCAATCGGTTAAGCGTCCGACTTCAGCCAGGTCACGATCTCGCGGTCCGGGAGTTCGAGCCCCGCGTCGGGCTCTGGGCTGATGGCTCAGAGCCTGGAGCCTGTTTCCGATTCTGTGTCTCCCTCTCTCTCTGCCCCTCCCCCGTTCATGCTCTGTCTCTCTCTGTCCCAAAAATAAATAAACATTGAAAAAAAAAATTTAAAAACCATGCATGCTGTGAATTATATCTCAATAAAAATCTTGCATTAATATATTCTTTTTAAAGTATATATTCTAAAAGGCAACCATGTGTGCTAAACAAAACATGTCAGTGGACCAAATTCAGCTTTTTAGAACCTCTTGTTTAGATACAAGAGACAGGATGAGTGAAGATACGCTTTCTCCACTCCCCCCCTCCCCCCAATTTGGGGAAGAGGGTAGTTGAACACCTTAATGGCCTTTAATAATTGTCTCAGTGAAGTAGAATACCAATTCCTGCCTCGAGAGGGAGGGTGAGAGCTTGAAGACAGTGGTGTATGTTAGGGTGGACGCAGCAGAATTTTTGGAAGTGCATTGGAGAAGAACAAAAAAGGATTGGAACTGAAGTAAGAGTCAGGGAAAGTTAGATGGCCTGAATTTATAGTATCACTTGGTGCAGGAATTCTCCAGCAGGTGATGATTTCCCCACTCTGGGTGTTGGTGAAGCCAACACACCAAGCACTAAAGTAATCTAAGGTGTAATTGAACAAGGCAGGATAGGACCCCCGAAATGTTTCTGAATGGTCAGCATTAGCTACGACAATCCAGACATAATACAAGACTTACCTTCTACTTTTAGTGAACTGCCAGCCAGAGAGGTTCTGGCAGGTGAAGGTAGAAGGGGCATAATGAACTGTGTGAACAGTGTAAGGAATAAGACCTTAGGCCCTGTCCTCTCCTAGACTCATGGAATCATGTAAATAGGGCAAGTTCAGGGAGTATTGGAAAATTTTAAAAGTTGTCATTAGGGAGGAATTGCAGAGATCAGAATCTTGGATACGGAGGAATTCCGAGAAACCAAGGAGAAGTGCCTCAGTGGTCTGTGTATGAAGTAGAAGTATTCCCTTCAGCTTGGAAAAGTGAGAAGATAAAGGGGATGGAAGTGTGAAGCATCGGGAGATAATACATTGATGCGGTCAGCAAGGTCCATAGCAGGGATTTGAGTGCTAAAGTTAGTTGGTTGATTCAGGAGCCTGTCCTGGAGGTTATTAAACAAAAGAAGAGTAATGGAGACAATGGCATGGCTACTTATACAGTTTCTCCATGAACGTTTAGGGTGGTAAATTTGCTAACCACAACTGCCCATCAGTTGCTGGGATTTCAGGCATTACCTCATAGCAGTTAGTGGCCACCACAAGCCGTTGCCAGAACACCAATCTGATGGACTTCTAAGAAGAATAATTTGGAGGACTGATAAATCTTACACATTGAAATTACAGTACACCCAAGAAACTATGCTAAGGTAGACTAACATCTGACCCATTTTAATTTATGAGGGAGAGAAAAAGAAGGGGTAAGAGTGTCATATGAAAAGTTGGTGATTATCCTTTATCCAACTTTGAGTTTTAACTTAATGTATTTGTAGCATAAGAGAGGAGAAAGGGTAAAGAAAATGGAAATCCAGTAGAAGTGGCCTATTACTTCCTATATTGACTCATAGGGTTAAAATGGACACTGTATGGTTTCATTTCCTTTTCTGTTAAGAGAGATTGGTACCTGGTTTCATGAATGAATTCTTGAACAGTAGATTTGTTCATGGAGGAAATAATTTGTAGATGTAATAATACTGGGTAGTGACTTGGAGTTTTTGTTTTGATTTTACCAGAAAGGAGAGGGTGGTGGCCTCTTTGCATTTCCTAGAATGATTTTTTTTAATGGTGTTTTTCACTATGGTTGTGAAAATCATCTTAAGAAACGGTGGTTTGTTCAGTTTCTTTTTATGGTTAATATTTTGGGGTTATACCAGAATGTCGAAATAAGGGATACTCACACTGGTTATACTGGGGTCAAAGTGACTGCTTATGACTGTAGTTTCCTCTTCCCTCTCTACCAGTAGTATTGTAGGGTTTTAATTAAATCAAGGACAACATCATGTTCTGTGTTGGCTTTTTACTAAATTAATATATAATTGCATAAAGTATGCAGTCTTGCATTTGAAAAACAAAATTATGGGGGAGGGGAATCCTTACAGTAATTGATTAAAGAACTGTTTTTTAAAAAATAAGTTATGTTATTTGGAAACAACATAGGAAACTTCTTTGTTGAAAGAAACTGAATTATTTGTATTTGTTATTTTAAGAGGTTCAACTTAGAGAAGGTGTTTTGTTCAGTCTCAGTGCTGAGAGAATTAGTAATTTACTTTAGTTGATGAATAAGGAGATACATAGTAAATATTTTAGACCTTGTGGACTATACAGGGAATCTGTCTTATACTCTTCTCTTTTTTTTTTTTTTTTTTTTTTTTTTTTTTTTGCCTTTTTTACAACCTTTTTGAAGATGAAAACAATTCTCACCCTACAGGCTGTACAAAAATAGTTTGGAAGCCGGGTTTACATTGTCCAGAATGTAGCCACTACCACATGTGGCTGTGTAGATTAGTCAAAGTTCAATGAAATTAAATATTCACTTCCTCAGTTGCATTTCAGGTACTTGTTGGCCACATATATCTAGTGTCTACCAGCATGGACAGTGCAGTTACAGAACATTTCTTCATTTTGTCTAAAAGTTATATTGGACATCACTGCCCTAGATGTGAAATAATCCTTGATTGGGTCTCCTAAACAATTCTCTGGTATGACAATGAAAAAATATGCAGCCATTCTTTTACCTTATTTCCTGAGTTTCTGTAATTTTTGTTGTGTCCTTCGTAATCTTAAATAACTTCCAAGGTTTACTTTCTTATTTTTAAGTTTATTTATTGTGAGAGATGAGAGAAAGCACAAGTGCGAGGGGGCAGAGAGGGGGAGAGAGAGTCCCAAGCAGGCTCTGCATTGTCTTGTCAGCACAGAGCCTGATGCGGGGCTGGATCTCACAAACCCTGAGATCATGATTTGACACAACTTAATGGTGTTAAACTACTTAAGATATACATAGTACCCCCAAAGAAGTGAGCTAATTTTAGCATCCTTCTTGTTAGAAGATAAAAGACAAATCTTTGTGACTGATTGCCCAGGGATCTTCGGAAAACCCCAGTGATAGTTTATGGGTAAAATGCTTTCAGAGTGGTGTACTGCACAGCAATAGAAAAGAACACATAATTGATACATGTACTACCATGGATGAATCTCAAAGGTATGTTGAAAGAAGACTTCTATAAGAGTATATATATTGTATGATTCTATACATGTGAAATACTAGACAAGGTAAAACATTTTTATAATTATGGTAAAAAATCAGAATAATTAGAACAGAACAACTGGAAGGGGACATTAAACATAGATTGAGAATTAGTGATACTAAGGAATTTCTGTTCATTTTGTTGGGTGCCATAATGACATCTTGGTTATATTAGAAAGCCTATATGTGTATGTGTTTAAACTGCACTTGGTGGCTGACTCATTTGGAAATTAATGATGTATCTAAGGAGTATCCCTTAGTTAACCATTTACTATTAGTTCAATCAAGGTCTTAAAGTTAACTAAGGCTATTGGAAATTATGCTTAATCTGACAACTGAACAGCATATAACTTCTGATATTACAAGTTGAATATGTAAGCTTGTATTTTTCATAATCATAAATATGACTAATCATGAGTAATATTACCTTATCTGACCAGCAAAGTTTAGGAAGTTCAGATGTGTCTCTTCATAGAAAAAAAATCTTATTTTTAAAAACCATATATGCATGCATTGTACACTACACTGATGAAATAGGAAAGGGACACTTGTTTTTAAGTTAGCATTAAAATTATCAAATCAAACTGACCTAAGGATTATTTTTATTACATTCTTGGAATTCTAGGAATACAGATTTATGTAAAAGTTTGTTACTCTCTATAATTATAATTCTCTATAATTAGAACAGAGGTTCTTTAAGAATCTTTTTCATCTAGGGGCGCCTGGGTGGGTTGGTTAAACTCCCGACTCTTGCTTGATCTGGGCTCAGGTCATGATCTCATGGTTCATGAGTTCGAGCTCTGCATAGGGCTCTGCCCTGACAGCACAGAGCCTGCTTGGGATTCTCTTCCCCTCTCTCTGCCCCTCCCCTTGCACACATGCACTCTTTCTCTCTCTCAAAAATAAATAAACTAAAAAAAGAAACTTTAAAATCTAATTATCTACCCCTGGAGGTAGGAATATATTTCACACTCACACCATGAGAAATAAAGGCTTTTTTCATTTTCTAGATACAAACATTCAGAGAGCTTTCAGTTATGTTCCGTAATCTTAGCTACAGGTCAAAAGTAATCCAAAAACACAAAACTGGTCCAGATTTCAAAAAGGCTGTTCTTTCAGTGGTGCAGAGACGTGTACTTACACAAACAGAAAAACAGAAGACTAAAACCAGATTTTTTTCTAGCCTCTCATCCAACAGAAAATAGATCTATTATCTACTGACAGATCACCACATGGTCACAGTGTAAAATCAGATTCCTGTAGTCTAGGTACATATATACTAAGGGTATAGTTGAAACTGACCTGGTAGTGTGTACCCACCGGTGCAGGTGTAAAAAGGGACATGTAGCCAAGAACTGTAAAGCAAAGACAAAATCAGAGGACTAAAGAACAAAGAAATACCACTGGTAAAATTCTCTTCCTGCTTGGGATTCATGCTGGAACCCAAAATGAAACATGGTTGGTTTTACACAACTTATGTGGTCCTCTTTTTGAGCCACTCACGGCTCCAAGCAGGTGAGTCCACTTGGATATCTCCATGGGTCCTATAAGCTGGCAAAGTGTAAATTAACAAAACAAACAAACAAACAAACAAAACAACTATAAATGTGACTTTCAGACAGGTAACTCATGAATGAAGGAACCAGCAGGAATGTAAAACTGGTTCAGAGAGCATTTGAAGATCTGAGTATTTATCTACACTAAAAACAGAATAGTGGAGTAAAATTGTTTGATTAGATACAAATTGGCTTGTATGTTTCAGAATAGTATAATCATATTTTTTCTACCAAATGAAGGTAATTGACATCTCTGGTAGACCACAAAAATCTGCATTTTAACATGTAACATCACGGTTCGGGCCCCAATGAATAATGAATAATGTGCCAGACAAAGGTGAATTTCCCAGAAGATTTAAATACTCTTTGGGGAGGGCCAAAGAGAGTGCTCCATTATGATTAAAAGGCCATCCTTTTTGCCTTATTTAGAAATATTTAAACTGGGTGCTTGGTGGCTCAATCAGTTCAGCATCTGACTCTTGATTTCTGCGAGTCCCACGTCAGGCTCTGCACTGATGGCTCAGAGCCTGCTTGGGATTTTGTCTCTGCCTCTCCCATGCTGGCTGGCGTGCGTATTCTCTCTCTCTCAAAATAAGTAAATAAGCATTTTTTTTTTTAAGTATTTAAAACTTTTCTTAACATATGCAGACTATTAAAATGGAACCCTACCCCCGCTTTTGGTCATTTTGGCCACTTTTCTCTTACAGTGTTACCCACATCGTTGATACTAGGCTGGATGTCAACCTGTGTTCTCAAACTTCGTGATTTGTTTGAACGTGTATTTGTTTTGACATTTATTGATTAGTTCTGGGTTTCTCAACAGTGGCACTATTGATATTTTGGGCAGAGAATATTTTGTTGTGGGGGGTTGTACTCTGCATTGTAGGATGTTTAGCAGCATCCCTGACCTCTGCCTCCAAGATGCCAGGAGCACCCCATCAGTTCTAAAAACCAGAATGTCTCCTGACATTGCCAGTGCCCCCAGGAAGAGCAAAATCATCCCTGGTTGAGAACTGCTATGTTAAATAACCAAGGCCAGTCCCCGCACCGTCTAGTAGAATTGTGATAAATGATGTAGTTCAAGTAATGAGATAACTGTTGTGTGTAGGAAACATTAACATCTCCCCCACCCCATTTTTGGAATGTGATTTTTGGATGAGTGTAAGGAAGGAAATGTTAAATAAGGCTGCAAAAATTAGAAAATGTACCAAAATCCAAGCCACAGAGGACTTTGGATATGGTTATGAGGATCTTGAATGATTAGTTGTATGCAGTGAGGACCTTTAGAAAGTTTTTGAGTAAGGAAGTGAAACCGGTGTGCTTTCACACGTCACTGGGGTGTTATGTGATAGAGGGTGTCCTAAGGGGTGTAGTGTGATAAGTAAGACTGGCAACAGAAAGAAGGGTTTAGAGTTGGTTGCAGTAATATTCATATGAGACAAGATTTGTCAAAAATTGCATGTGATGAGAAGAAAAGAACGTTTTGAATCTAGGCAACTGTGTTTCAATTTCAAGGGACCTTGGACCAAAGACAAGTGGAGGAGAGCTGTGGGCTCTGATTCAGATAATTAAGTTTGAGACACTTGTGGGATAGTCCAGTAGAAGTGCCCAGGAGGGGATGGATTGTCTGCAGCCTTTCCAGTATTAAGGGCTAGAGATGGAAATTTGGAATTATCACCATAGATGTAAAAGTTACGGTTGGAACCTAAAGAGTGTGTGAGTATAATTGAGGGGAGTGTACCAGGATGGAACCTTGGGGAAGGCATACATTTAAGGTGCAGTAGGAGATAGCAAAGGATTTAGGGAAGTAGTGAAAGATAAGAAGTAGACAGCTAGTGGTATCTTCAAAGCTTGGAGAGGAAATAACTTGTCAAGGAGAAGCTGGTCAATGATACGGTGCTACAGAGATTCCTAGTAGGAGATTGCAGAGAAGGGCCCTTTGCATTTGACATTAATTGTTATTGTTGGCATTTGAGAAAATGATTTCAGTTTGAATGGGAGCAGAATCCAGATTTCAAGGGGTTGGCAGTGAAATGGAGTTTAAGCTACTTTTTTCAAAAAAGTGTGAAGATGAAGACAGAGATGAAGCAGTCCCAAGCATAGGCAGTGGGGCTACAGGAAGTATTCTGTAGGGTCAGGGAAACCAACACAGGTTTGTAGGTGGGCAGGGATGAGTAAAAAGGGAGTGATGAATGAAGACCTAGGAAAGGGGCATAGCTTTGAAACAGAAGGAAGGAGAATGAATTCATGAAAGGTAGAATTTTTTAGGTGAAAAAGGAGAAGCAGTTGAAGGGCTTCACAAATGTTGGCCTTTGAGCTCTGATGAAATAATTTCTTTTACTGAGAGTGAGAAGAGTGACAGAAATGAAGTTTTGGGACGTGAAGACATTATTTGGGTAAGAATGAAGAATAAATTCATCAGGAATGCTGAAAGTTTGGAAGCTGTAGAATTTCAGAGATTTACAGGTGTAATGGGGATGAAGTCTAGGGTAGATACTGAGTGTGGCCTCTGGTCCTGTTTCCAGAAGTATACTCAGAGTGAGTGTGCAGAAAGTCCTTCCCTTCGGAGTTGTTAGGTCACCCCTCCTGGGAAAGAACTTGGTAGACATTTTAGAAATGAGATTGAAGAGAAAGATGGGACAAAAAGCAGATGTTAGAAGTGCATTGGGAAAATGGTTAATATGGTTATTAATAATTTTATAGCAATATTGTTAATATAGATAGCCAGATAGAGACCTAAATGGACTTGTTACAGATTTGTAGATTAATGATATTAAAAACGCTTGTTTTTTCAGGGTGCCTGGGTGGCTCAGTCGGTTAAGTGTCCAACTTTGGCTCAGGTCATGATCTCATGGTCTGTGGGTTTGGGCCCCGTGTCAGGCTCTGCTGACAGCTTGGAGCCTGTTTCAGATTCTCTCTCTCTCTCAAAAATAAATAAATGCTTAAAATGCTTTAAAAAGAAAGCTTGTTTTTTCTAAGGCTTGTAAGGTGTTTCTAACTTATACATAGTCTGTAGGACTCAAGTATCATTGTCTAAAAATCATATTACTCCTACTTTCTTTTCTCTTAGAGATGATATACAGCACCATTTATTCAAGAGTCTCCTAAATATAAGAAATCTTTAGAATCCAGAAGTATGCAACTAGAGATGAGAACTACTAGTCTGAACCGTTTTGGAAATCTCTCTATAATGTATCAAGAGCTTCCTTGCCTGTATGGTTTCTTTTTCTTCCATGATTTGTGGTCCACTTGAGTATCTTCTGTTATGTTGTGCCAGGGTGCAGTTATGCTCCTGGCAGCTGCCAGAATGTGTTAGAGCCGTGCTCATCCTAGCTGATCTTGAGTTGCTATGGCTTTTAGCCATTATGTCTTCCTTAAATTTGTTTTTGCACCTGTGCTGTCAGTTGTCATTTGCTGTTACGTGCTCTGCAGGTATGTTATTCCTTCTACACTTTGAATCAGCTGCTTCAAACCATATGTGACCTGGAGACAAGCTGACAAAGCCCCTTACATGTGTGCCTGTAATAAGAGATAGTAGGTGGTGAACTGTGGTGTCGAGAAACCTTTCCCCAAACCTGTGGACTCTTGAATAGCCACTTTGATCTTTTCTGTGTTTTTTTTGTTTTTGTTTTTTAATCTACGTTCTCAATGGCACAGGTTGCCAGCAGCTTCTGTGTGGATTCTTGAAATGTTACAGTAGAGTTGAGAAGAGCTGAGTTTGTAGAAGGTAGAATAATAGAAAGCATTTTGCTATATGAAAGGGAAGTTATTATTGTATGTATCATATGCTTCCCCCACCCTTTTTTTCCCTGAAAAGCCTGAATAAAGTAAAACAGAATATGAACATTGCAGGATAGGGGAGACAGTTTTTGATTAACATTTAAATGTTCCAATACCGAATACAGCCAAATGCAAAGGATGGGTATTTGGGTCCACAGATGCTTATCAGTGCAACTGATGGCCAGACATCTAGAATGTAGTAATACTATACACTTGTATACTTCATTGTTCACTTCTGAACTTGAAAATAAAAATCAATTGTTGCTACTTAGTAATTCACAAGAGTAAATTATTAATGAAAAAATGAGTCTGGATCTCAGGGGATAATTATTCATTTCTTTTGGGAGTACACACATGCACAAAGTTTTGTGCGTGTGAAGTTTTGTGCCTGTTAGTACAATTCTCCCCCAAAACAGTGCAGTTAGTCTTGCAATAGTAGTTTTAGTTATTTGGGGGATAATGTCAGCTCTGCTTGTATTGGGCATTTCTCTGCCAGTCTTCCTGGTGCTTACAAACTGAAAGCCACAAGAACTCTCCTGAGGCCCTCTATGATCTCAGAAGATCCAATTTTTACTTGATTTTTTTTTCTCTGAAAAATAGTAATCCAAATAATATCTGGATGTATCCCTGAGTATATCACTTGCTGTGAAACGATTGTGTAAGCAATGAAAAAGTATATTGATTTGTTTGTAAATAACACATCAGGTTCACAATTTTATTTTGTGTAGGTTCAAATGTATAAAATTAAGTTTATAAAAACATATGGGCTTTTATGATTATCATTAAACAAATTACATATTGGAAATCTCTACCTTCTCAATTTTGCTGTGAACCTATAACTGCTTGAAAAAATAAAGTCTTTTAAAAAATTGAAATCAGTGGGGGGTGGGAGGGAGGGAAGGGTGGGTGATGGGTATTGAAGAGGGCATTTTTTGGGATGAGCACTGGGTGTTGTATGGAAACCAATTTGACAATAAATTTCATAAAAAAAATAAAAAATTGAAATCAGGATTATCACTAGTCTTGCAGCCACCTGTCTGTCTCAGCATCCAGTTTAATTTAAATTTTTTAGTTGCATAGGTTTGAGAACATCCTATATCATACAGTTAATTAGTTATAGCTCTTCTTGCAGATTATACCACTCCAGAAAAGTAACAGAAATAATGGAAAATGTTTGTTTCAAAGATAAATCACTCATAATATTTCATAACTGCTAACATTCTTATATGTCAGAAAAGAATCAAGCTACAAATTAGGGCCAGGGCACCTGGGGGGCTCAGTCTGTTAAGCGTCAGACTTTGGCTTCAGGACACGCAGGATCTTGCAGTTCATGAGTTCCAGCCCCGCGTCAGGTTCTCTGCTGTCAGCACAGAGCCCACTTTGGATCTTCTGTCCCCCTCTCTATCTGCCCTTCCATGGCTCGTGCACACCCTCTCTCTTTCTCAAAAATATATAAACATTTAAAAAATAAAAATTAGGACCAAAGCTCTCACTAATGGCATCACAGCATGGTATGCATCTACTTTAAAATTTTTTATTAAAATTAGGAAGTAAGGAGTATACCAAAATAATACATGCACATGATTAAAACAAAAAATCAAGAAGTACTGAGGGTTTTTTTAAGAAAGAATAGCAGTCCCTTGCTTCTGTCCCTTCCCAACTTCCTAAAAGCAATTACTTTTTACTGTTTTAGGTGTTTGTTTTGATGGTTATGTAAATAATTATAAAATACTGCTATTTCTTATTTTAGACACTATTCACTTTCTTTAAGATAGATGAGCTGAAACTACCCCCATTTTCCCATTTGCTATGGTCTGAATATTTGTGTTCTATCAAAATTTGGGTAGTGAAATCCCAGTGCCCGATATAATGGTATTAGGAGGTGGGGCCTTTGGGAGATGATTAGGTCGTGAAGGCAGAGCCCTCATGATGACATTAATGCCCTTGTAAAAGAGGCCCAAGAGAACTCCTTTGCTTCTTACACCACGTGAAAATACAAGGAGTCTGCACCCTAGAAGAGAGCCCTCACGGGACCACACTGGCACTCTGATCTTAGACTCCTAGCCTCCAGAACTGTGAGAAATAAATTTCTGTTGTTTCTAAGCCACCCAGTCTGGTATTTTGTTATAGCAGCCTGAATGGACTAAAACACCAATATAATCATCTTGTTTTTAGCTAAACCAAGAAATGGCGTTTATATAATTACGACTTATGTAAATATTACTGCAAAGCCCAGTACTGTATTACATTATGTTTTCCTTCTGATACAGCTTATAATTTTTCCTGTAATTTATCTGCCCTGTTTTTCATCTACTTGTGAAATAAATACATCCCTAATATTATACAAATACTCCTTTATATCTGCTATTCATTGAGCCTCCTTTTCTGGGAGAACGCCACTTGAGCCACTTTTCTTCCTCCACTCAGCTAGTTTCTCAGTTTGTTTGCTGCACAACTATAGTCTTTGGACTTCTATTTGCCAGTCTTGGATTGAATTTACTAATTACTTCATCTCCCTTATTTCTGGTGGCCTTCATCTTCAAATATTTTTTTTTTCAACGTTTTATTTATTTTTGGGACAGAGAGAGACAGAGCATGAATAGGGGAGGGGCAGAGAGAGAGGGAGACACAGAATCGGAAACAGGCTCCAGGCTCTGAGCCATCAGCCCAGAGCCCGACGCGGGGCTCAAACTCGCGGACCGCGAGATCGTGACCTGGCTGAAGTCGGACGCTTAACCGACTGCACCACCCAGGCGCCCCTCAAATATTTTTTAAGAAAGCAATGCATGGGACTAATTTTCTCAGCTTTTAGCATGTCTAGAAATGTCTTTAATGTGGATGGTACAGAATTATAGATTGAAAATCATTTTCCCTTATAATTTGAATGCACTGCTATCCTTTTCCCCCCAGTCATCCAGATTTCCTGTTGAGAATTTCTCACATTTTGATGGTCATTCTTTTATACATGCCCTGTTCTCATCCTGCCCCCAGGATTTTTTTCTTATGGGCCTTTAAAAAGTAATCATGCTTGAGGAGCCTTGGTGGCTCAGTTGGTTGAGCATCTGACTCTCAATTTTGGTTCAGGTTATGATCTCACAGTTCATGAAGTCAAGCCCTGTGTTGGGCTCTGTGCTGACAACATGGAACCTGCTTGGGAGTCTCTCTCTCTCCCTCTCCCACTGTCTTCCCGGCCCCCAATCTCTCTAAATAGATAAATAAACTGTTCAGAAAAAGTAATCATGCTTGGATATTCTGTGGACCCTTCAAGGTGGGATCTGTGTGCTTTAGTTCCCAAACAAGATTTGATGTAATCTTTTCACTAATTATACATAAGGTCTTGTGTATTTTAGCTCCAAGAAGTTATTTTTTGTTGTTTCTTTATTAAGTGCCATTCTGATTTTTTTGGAATGTCAGTTATTTGGATTTCTGATATCCTGGATGGACCCTTAAAAGTTTCTTTTCCCTCACAGTTTTCACTTCCTTGATTGTGGTACTTTTGGAGAGATTTCTTCCACTTTGTCTTTCACTTCTTCCGTTGACTTTTAATTTGGTCATGATATCCTTAATTTACTAGTACCCTTATTTTGATTATTTGTCTCCTTTTTTAGCATCTTGATTCCTGTTACATGAATTCATTATCATCTCATATCTTTTTGAAACCACTAATTAAAATTTTGTTGAAGTTTTCTTTCCTACCCTGTGTTATCTAGTTTCCTCCAGTTTTCCTCTATTTTATGTTCTACTTTATTGTTTTCTTTCATATTTGAGATTTTATCCTGATGTGGGTGTTTTTTTGTTTCATATGGAATCTGAAAAAACAGTTGGAGGCCTTGTGTGTGGGCAGGATTTGTTGTTAATAGGTGGGCTTTACCTTGAATCAATTCAGGAGTTAGCCCTTGTTTGAGAGGATATTTGTTCTAGAAGCCTGGAGAAACCTCTTCTTTCCAGGTTGGCTAATAGTTGCTGGCATTCCACTGAGTGGGTATGATCAACATTTTCTCAACTAGTGGCTGCTCAGAAGTCTAAACGGTATTTGACTCATGTGAATTTAGCCATGTGCTCACTTATGCTAAACAAGCAGCATTACTTAAATATTAACAGACAACAAGGAGGTTCTGATTCTGAGTAAGATAGAGCAAGTGTACTCTACCCTGTCACTCCTACTAAATTAGTTATAAAACCTGGACAGATGCATGGAGTAGCTATATGAGGATGCTTGAAAAGTAAAAAATACGACTAAGGAAGAAAACCATAACTCGGAGCACCACAAAATCGGTGGTGAGGTTGCAATTTTTTCCTGTCTTTTGTCCCCAGCCTGAATTCAGTGCAGCTCAGTCTGCAAATGGAAATAAGCACCAGGGCCTAGAGAGAGCAGTAGGAGAAGCCGGCTAGCTTGGACTCCAGGGGCAAAAGAGGGAGCGCCTAATAGAAAGCAAAGGCCATTTTTTTCATTCTAAGGCACACCAGCTTCCAAACAATCCAGTGATGGTGGCAGTGGGAGCTGGTAGGAACCAAAGTTCTAAGGGAGAACTTTCCTCTTCAATTGGTGATGTTGTGGTCCTAAGAGGGTGGAGCCAGCCTTAATACTTTTACTTTCTGTGTCCTTCAGATGACCCAGGCACAGCTGCAAAACTACAGGGCAAAGGGGGGTAATCAAAGTCCCAGCTTTCTGACTGGAGGATTGAAAAAAGAACCTCAGGGAACCAGAAAGCACTAGAAAGAGGGAAGAGGGAGCAGAGAGGGAGGAGCTCAGATAAGTGACTCCATAAAATTTGTTGATGACCTCCTGGGTTTAATCCCTAAACAGCGCATGTGGATCTACTTTTTATCAACATAACAAGGACTTTTGATAACTGAACTAACAGAAAAACCACCATCTAGGCCCCTGGCTGGCCTCTGGTAGCACTCAAGTGGACTGGTACAGGTAACACTGCAAAGACTTTACAAACTGAATTGATGCTACAATCATAACTTACTGAGCACTGGTTACAGCTTGCAGCCTAAATCTAACTAGGTCAGTTACCTGCTAGAACAGAGGTATCAACATTCATCATAGGATTTAAATAAGACTCAGAATCTCATAATATTCAAAATGGATACAGCACAAAATTACTTGGCATGTGAAGAACAAGGAAAATATCAACTGTCACGAGAAAGGAAAATATCAGCTCTCATGAGAAAAGACCACAGACACCAATGCCAAGATAGCAAAGATGTTAGAATTATCTAACAAACACTTTAAAACATCTATTATAAAAATGCTCCAACAATCACAAATACTTTTAAAACTAATTAAAAAATAGATTCAGCAGAGAAATAGAAGATACAAATAGAAGAACCAAATTGGAAAGGTTAGCGCTGAAAAATACAATAACCTAAATAAAATTTCACTGGATAGGCTTGATTTTAAAATGGAGGTGACAGAAGAGTCAGTGAACTTGAAGATAGAAGACAGAAGTTATCTAATTTGAATGAGAGGAGACAAAAGAGTGTGGCACTAAAAAAAAATTTGGAGAAACAATGGCCGAAGACTTCCAATATTTTATTTTAAACGTAAAACTTAAAAAGCTCAGTGAACACGAACAGAATAAGCTCAAAGAATTTCACACCTAGACATGATAACCACAGTGCTGAAACTGAAGACAAAAACTATGAAAGCATCTAGAGAAAAACACATGTAGGGTAGCAGCAATTAGAATGAGTATAGGTTTCTCATAAAAAACGATAGAGGCCAGAAGTGGCACCTTATTTTTCAAGTGGTGAAAAAAAGAACCAAAAATTCCCTATCCAGTGAAGTTATTCTTCGAGAATGAAAGTGAAATAAAACATAATAAAAATTCTTGGTTGAAGAAAAACTAAAGTTGTGAAATCATTGCCAGTAGCCTTCGCCAAAAGAATTGGTAAAGGAAGTTCTTCAGACAGAAATGATAACTATCTGGGTAAATATAATAGATTACTTTCTCCTCTTGAGTTCTTTAAAATGAGTTAAAAACAATTTATAGTATTGAAAACAATTTATAGGCTGAAAACAATTTATAGTATTGTCTGATGGGATTTCAAATGTATATTCATATAATTTGTGAGATAGCTATAACATACAAGGGAAAGCAGAGAGACTAGAGACCAAGGGTAAAGGATGATGGTGGTATTCTAAAATTTGTACCCGCAGGATTTTAAGTTAGGGAAGTGACTGATGGCCCAGAGAAATCAATGCAACTGAAAGAAGATTTTGATTATTTACATTTCCCAAGAGAAGGGGGCATACATCACCACACTGGGCTACAGGTAAAGCACTCAGAGTTTGGTCAGGAGACAGAAACAGGAGCAAGGGGGAAAGAAAGGCAAGGCAGGACAGGATAAACAGTTTAAGATTGGCTTGTTTGGATAATTTCAGTGGGCTTTCAGACATAGGGTCTGCTCTTAGTTGTCTGGTTCCTGGCCCAGGCTTGATACAAGGTAGAGGAAATATTGGCTTAGTATGTGAGTTAGATAAGGAGATGGGCATGGGGGCGCAACACTGGATCAGGCAGTCTGCAAAGGAAAGGCATGCTCCAAGCAAGTGGTCCACCACTGCTAGAAATGAGTTAGCGCCTGGAGATTAAGTCTCTATTCAGGTCTGAAAGTCCTCCTACGATGTCAAAACATTATAAGATATAAAAAAATATAAAACATGAATAGTGCAGATGGTAAGGTTTATACATTCTCGAAATAATAAAATATTGACTTTGAAGTGGATCAGTTATGTTATAATTGATAGCATAACTACTTTAAAAACTATATAAAGAGATACAGTAAAAAATTTCAATAAATAGGGGTGCCTGGGTGGCTCAGTCATTAAGCATCTGACTCTTAATTTTGGCTCAGGTCACGATCTCACAGTTTGTAAGATCGAGGCCCACATCAGGCTCTGTGCTGACAGCAAGGAACCTGGTTGGGATTCTTTCTCTCCCTCCCTCTCTGGCCCTCCCCCATTCACATTCACATTCTCAAAATAAATAAACATTAAAAATTTTCAATCAGTAAATTGTAATACTAAAAAATGTTTGTATAATGCAAAAGAAGGCCAGATTGGGGGAAAAGGAATTAAAAATAGGGAACAAACAGAAAACAAGTAAATGGTGGACTTAAATCCAAGCAACAATAATTTCATTAAAAGTGAATTGTGCAGGGCCCCTGGGTAGCGGTTGAGCATCTGACTCTTGGTTTTTGGCTCAAGTTATGATATCACTGTTTATGGGATCAAGTCCTACATAAGGCTCTGTGCTGACAGTGTAGAGCCTGTTCAGCCTATTCTCTTTGTGTCTCTCTCTCTCAAAATAAATAAACTTAAAAAAGGTAAAGTCCCAAACGTTTAACAACAACAACAGAAATGTGAATAGTGTAAACACACCAATTAAAAGACAGATTGTCAGAATGGATTTAAAAAATATATAACCAAACTATATGATATCTTCATGAAAGTTATTTTATATATAATGATACAGGTAAGTAAAAAGGAGGGTAAAACATACTGTGCAGTTACTAATCAGAACAAAGCTGGAGTGGTAATATTACTGTCAGACAAAACCTTCAGAGCAGAGAGGAATATGTACATAATGATAAGAGGATCCATTCACCAAGAAGACATAAGAGTGCTTAAATGTGTATATTCCTAACAGTGGAGCTGCAATATATGTGAAGCAAAACCTGGGAGAACTGACAGAAGAAATGGACACAGTTATAATTGGAAACTTCAGCATTCTGTCTCAACAATTGATAGAACCATCAAGAATATAGAAAAACTCGACAGCATCATCAACTGGGCTCAAATAGATGTTTTTTTAACACTCTGCCCAGCAGCAGCAGAATACATGTTCAAGTGTCCACAGAACATCTATCAAGATAGACCATATCCCAGGCCATAAAACAAATCTCAACCAATTTAAAAGAATTGAAGTCAGGGGCACATGGGTGGCACAGTCCGTTAAGTGTCCAACTCTGCTCAGATTATGATCTCACAATTCGTGGGTTCAAGCCCTGCATCGGGCTCCCTGCTGTCAGCACAGAGTTCGCTTTGGATCCTCTGTCCCCCTCTCACTCTGCCCCTACCCCACTCTTGCACACACATGCGCTCGCTCACTCGCTCTCAAAAATAAACATTTTTTAAAAACTTGAAGTGTGTTCTCTGATTACAAAGGAATCAAACTAGATAGAAATCAGTAACAAAGATAACCAGAAAGTCTTCACATATTTGAAAAGTAAACAACACTCTTGGATATTGAATAATTTCAAGAGAAATTTCAAAAATAAAATAAAAACTTGGGGCGCCTGGGTGGCTGTTGGTTAAGTGTCTGACTTCAGCTCAAGTCATGATATTGCGGTTTGTGAGTTCGAGCCCCACATCAGGCTCTGTGCTGACAGCTCAGCCTAGAGCCTGCTTCCAATTCTGTGTCTCCCTCTCTCTCTGCTTCTCCCCTGCTCATGCTCTGTCTCTCTCTCTCAAAAATAAATAAACATTAAAAAAAATAATAAAAATAAAAGTGAATATACAACACATCAGCATTTGTGGGATGTAGCTTAATGTAGAGCTGAAAGAGAACTTTTTTTTCTTAAAGTATGTTTATTAGAAAGCGCGAATGGGAGTGGCAGAGAGAGAATCCCAAGCAGGCTCCACAGTGTGAGTGCTGAGCCGGATGTGGGGCTTGAACCCATAAACTATGAGATCATGAGCTGAGCCCAAGTTGGACACTTAACCAACCTAGCCACCCAGGCACCCCCTGAAAGAGAAATTTATAACATATTATTTTAGAAAAGAATGAAGTCTTAATCAGTAGGCTTCCACCTCTTGGAACTCGACAGAGAAGAGCAAAATAAGTGCAAAACAACAGGAGGCATAATAGAAGTCCACAAATTTGAAAACACAGAATGATAGAGAAAAATCAAGGAAATAACAAGCTTGTTCTTTGAAAAAAAAATCAATAAAATTACCCTCTTATCAACCCTGAAGAGAGAAGACATAAATTACTAATATCAGGAATGAAACAGGGTATCAACTGTAGACCCTGCAGACATCAAAAAGATAGGGAAAACCAACAGCTTTACACATATAAACTTGACAACTTAGATGAAATTGGCCAATTCCTCAAAAAGTACAAACTACCCTAATGTACCCAGCATGAAATAGATAATTTGTATGGACCTAACAGCTCTTAAGGAAATTAAATTAATGACTTGAAAATTCTTGTAGAAGAACTCTCCAGGCCCAGACTGCTTAACTGGGAAGGTCTACAAAATGTTTTAAAAAGAATTGAGGCACCTAGGTGGTTCAGTCGGCTAAGCGTCTGACTTTAGCGCAGGTCATGATCTCACCGTTCATGAGTTCCAGTCCCACATCGGGCTCTGTGCTGACTGAACTCAGAGCCTGGAGCCTGCTTCAGATTTTGTGTCTCCCTTTCTTTCTGCCCTTCCCCCTTTTTTTCTCTTTCTCTTTCTCTCTCTCTCTCTCCCTCCCCCTCCCCCCAAAATAAAACATTTAAAAAAATAAAAAAAGAAAAAGAACATCTGGGGCCCCTAGGTAGATCAGTTGGTTGAATGTCCGACTCTTGATTTTGGTTCAGGTCATGATCCCAGGGTTGTGGATTTGGAGCCCCACACTGGACTCTGCACTGAGCTTGGAGCCTGCTTAAAATTCTCTCCCTCTGACTCCCTGCCATATGTGTGCACACGTGTGCGCGCACGTGCTCTAATAAAAAAAAAAAAACAGTTCTATACGTCTCTTGAAGGGAAATGCAAGAGAACACTTTGTTCACTCATTCATTACTATCTTCTTGCTAAAACCAGGCAAAGGTAGTACAAAAATGGAAAACTACAGACTGAAGTCTCTCATGAATATGGTTATAAAAGATGCAAAAAATGTTAATAAAACATTATCAAGTAGAATTAATCAATTATAAAAGATGTATACATCACGAGCAAGCGGCAATTATTCCAGGGATACAAGGCTTGTTCAGTATTCAAAAATCAGTCAGTGCAACCTACCATATTAACAGGCTAAAGAAGTAGTTGATACAGTAAAGCATTTCACAAGTTTTAATACCTGTTCATGTTCCTAGATGAATGGAATGCAGGATAACTTCCTCAATGTGATAAAAAAAAAAGTATATTAAAAAATCTAACATCATATTCAAAGGTAAGACTGTTTTCTGCCTGTGATTGTGAACAAGGCAAGAGTGTCAGCTGTCACCACTGCTCATCACAGTGCTGGGAGTTATAGCTAGTTCGATACAGCAAGAAAATAGAAGGCATAAAAGGTATTTGTAGATGACATACTTGTCTGCATAGAAAATCCGAAAGAGTCTATGAGAAAAAAATCCTGGAACTGGAAATAGACTCAGCAGGGTTTCAGGACACATGATCAAAATCAATTTATTTCTGTTTACTTAGCAGTGAACACATAGAAGTAAAATTTTAAATAGAGTGCCCTGTTCAGTCACTCAAAAAATAGAATATTTGGGTGTACAGGATTTGTATGCTCAAAACTATAAAACACTCATGAAAAAAAGCAAAAATCTAGACAAACAATTTGTTCTTGCAGAAGACTCAGCAGATGTCTGTTCGCTTCAAGTCAGTGTGCAAGTTCAACAAGATTGCTAAACAAAATTATTCTAAAATTTATATGGAAAGGCAAAGGAACTAGAATGGCTAAGAGCAATTTTTAATAGGAGCAATTACTATAAGACATTATGTAGTTAAGGCTGTGTGGCATTGGTGAAGGGCTGGATACCTAAATCAATGCAACAAAATAGGGAACTCATAAATATAGCCCCACATAAGTATGGCCAACTGATTTTTGACATCTGCAAAAGGAATTAAATAGAGAAAAAACAGTCTTTTCAAGAAGCAGTGTTAGAGCAATTAGATATCCATAAGCAAAAACATGAACCTCAACCTGAATCTCACATCTTATATAAAAACCAACTCACAATAGGTTGTAGATTTAGACATAAAACTTTTGGAAGATAACATAGGAGAAGTCTCTGGTTCCTGTGGCTTGATGAAGAAAAAAGCCAATAAACCTTAAAATTATAAACTTCTGTCACAAAAGACAAGAATGAAAAAAACTATAGGAAAAAAATACTTGTAAGCCACATATCTGAGAATGGACTTCTATCTAGAATGTGTCAAGAGCTCCCAAAACTCAACAGTAAAACTCAAACAATCCAGTTAGAAAATGGACCAAAAAATTGAGCAGTTCATCCAGGAGGGAGTGTAGATGGCAAGCAGCACATGCAAAAGATGTTCAACATCACTTGCCATTAGGGAAATGTAAACTAAGACCATGAGGAGATACACTACGTTCTTATTTTTTTTTCTTTTTTTTTTAAGGGGGGGGGGCAGAGAGAAATCCCAAGCAGGCTCTGAGCTGTCAGTGTGGAGCCCAATGGGGGGGCTCAATCTCATGAACCACAAGATCATGACCTGAGCCGAAATCAAGAGTCGGAAGCTTAACCGACTAAGCCACCCAGGAGCCCCACACTCTACTCTTAATATAACAGCTCCAGTAAAAAATAGTAGCAATGTCAAGTGCTGACAAGGATGAGGAGAAACTGGATCTTCTGGATCTCATATGTTGCAGGTGGGAATGTAAAGTGGTACAGCTATTCTGGAACACAGTTGGGCTGTTCCTTGAAATCTAAACGTTCACTTACCATATGGCCCACATTGCACACTGCTGGGCATTTATCCCAGAGAAATGACAAGTTCACATGAAAACCTGTACGTAATTGTCCATAGTTTCATTTGTAATAGCTCCAAATAGGAACAACCAAAATGTCATTCAGTAGATAGGTGATTAAAAATGTTGGGGCGCCTGGGTGGCGCAGTCGGTTAAGCGTCCGACTTCAGCCAGGTCACGATCTCGCGGTCCGTGAGTTCGAGCCCCGCGTCAGGCTCTGGGCTGATGGCTCAGAGCCTGGAGCCTGTTTCTGATTCTGTGTCTCCCTCTCTCTCTGCCCCTCCCCCGTTCATGCTCTGTCTCTCTCTGTCCCAAAAATAAATAAACGTTGAAAAAAAAAATTTAAAAATGTGTAGTTTGTCCATATCATGGAATAGTACTCAGCAATAAAAAGGAATGAACTATTGATACACTCACACCTTGGATGGGTTTCAAGAGCATCTTGTTGAGTGAAAAAGGTCAATCTCAAGAGGCACAAACTGTCTAATCCTATTTATATAACATTCTTGAAGTTACAACATTGTGAGAGACAAAAACAGCAGTTGTCAGCAGCTTAGGGATGGTGTGGGTGGAAGTAGGGGTAAATATGGCGAAAGGGTAGCATGAAGGTAATCTTTGTGGTGATGGAATAATTCTGTATCTTGATTGAAGTGGTATTTTCTTGAGTCTATACATGTGATAAAATGGCATAGACTAGATACACACTGTATCAGTGTGAGTGCCCTGGTTTTGATACTGTGCTGTAATTAGGTAAAGTATAAGTGATTGGAGAGAACTGGGAGAGCACACAGAACTCTGTCCTATCTTTGCAGCTTCCTGGAAACCTATAATTATTTCAAATTAAAATACTAAAAAAAACAACCTTGAGCCACAACCTAAATGCAGCATAAGTTCAAACAAGTAGCAAAATGTCCATTTGGAGGGGTTCAGGGATGCGGACTTCAATATTTAGCACTCTGCTTGCATATCTAGGAAGAAAGGATGTTCAGTTGCTGTGCTTTGTGTTTTAACGCAATTACAGTGTTACAAAATTAGCAAACTGCTCTAATAAACAGCGCTCCTCTATCCAGCACCAGTTACCTCTAATCTTTACCACTAAGTCCACAGACAGTCCAGGTTTGTACAGAGGACATAGGTCTCATGATTGAACATTATACTGCTTCGGTCAGATTTTTCCTGTGACATTTTCCTCATATTTCTGGAGTTTCATCTATTCACATGGATGTCATAGTTCTTTTTTTTTAATGTTTACTTATTTTTGAGAGAGAGACAGCACAAGCAGGGGAGGGGCAGAGAGAGAGGGAGACGCAGAATCCTAAGCAGGCTCCAGGCTCTGAGCTGTCAGCACAGAGCCCAACATGGGGCTTGAACTCATGAACCATGAGATCATGACCTGAGCCAAAGTTGGACACTTAACTGACTGAGCCACCCAGGTGCCTCTGGGATGTTGTAGTTCTAAATATGTAAACAAGGAATGTGTGTCCATTGGTATATAAATTTTAACTGAAGCCCCGTGGTCACTAGAAAAACATGTATGTAGTAGGTACATTTTGCAAAGCCTCATTGTCTCCAGTGTGGCGCAGGCTGAGCTTTTCAATAGCACCATTTCAATAACACTACTGTAATTTTAGTGTAAAGTACGGGTCAGGCTCATTTCTTACAAATGTCTTTCCAGAAAATTTTCACTGATAATTAAAGTGTTGTTACTATTTAGTAAGCACTAACTAGATGCAAGACAGTGTTGTTGGAGCTTTATTATCGAATCAGATTTCCTGAAAACACCTGGGATTGCACTATCCTCTCTCTTTTACAGTTGAGGACATGAGGTAGAGGGGCTGTGTAATTAGAGAAGACCCCCAGTCTCATGGCTGGGATTTGAGCCCAGAAACAGGCTCCAGTGCCCACATTCTTAACAAGTGTATCCACCATTCCTGTGCATGTGCATGCGAGTTTACTTCGTTCTTTAGGCCTCCAGTAGCAACCTAATTGCTAGAGAACCCAGTCCCTTTCTTACTTTATTGAGGCCTTGTTTAATAGCAACTTTGCTAGAAACTCTAGAAAAACTCAGTTTTCTGAGAGTGACAATACTGTCCAACATTCTCTGGTTCTGTATTTTTATTTATGTATTTATTTTTATTTATTTTTAATTTTTTTAATGTTTTTATTTTTGAGAGAGAGAGAGAGAGTGCAAGCAGGGGAGGGACACAGAGAGAGGGAGACACAGAATCCGAAGCAGGCTCCAGGCTCTGAGCCTAACACAGGGCTCAAACTCACAAACCGCGAGATCAGGACCTGAGTCAAAATCAGACGCTTAACCGACTGAGCCACCCAGGTGCCCCTGGTTCTTTATTTTTGAAAAACTAAACAGTTTGGCTTTTCTATTTAAAAAATTTAAAAAAAGGGGGGGGCATAAAATTATGTAGGGTATGCATTGTTCCAGTTGTCTGGAACATGTTGTTTTTTTTGTTTTTTGATGCCTTCAAAAAAATCAATTTATCTGGAAACTAAGGGGCAGTAGTAGCAAAGCAAAAGTGAAAGTTTGTTCTAGAGTAAATTGTTTGACTTTATTTTCTTATCTCTTAATTAGGTCATAGTACCAATAAATGCCTAGTAGCAAGCAAAAATGTTTGTTACTTATAGATGTAAATAAGTCCAGTCTTGTCCACGGTGCAGCTGGGCAGACCCCAAAGATCCTATTGCAAGATACATTATTGAGAATGTTACAGATACCTGCCTTTTAGACTAGCAAAGTTTTCAAGTCCAATGAAAACGAGTAAGCAACTTATATCTGTTATCTTAAATCTTTTTTTAGAACATGGCATTTTCCCCACATTATTACCATGCTTTTGATTTTTGTACAGCTTGACATTTGTAATTACATGTGTAACATGATATGTGCTGTAAAGAGCTTTTGTAAATTGATCTCATCTTCTGTTTACAGGAATATATTAAAGGAATCTGTGAACCTGAACTAGAAGAAAGAGAATGTTATCCCAAGGCCATGCACTGTATTTTTGTTGGGGCACAGAGCCTGTTTCTGAAGAGCTTGATTCAGGACACATGTGCTGATCTCTGCATTCTGGACATTGGTCTTCTTGGCATCAGAGGAAGTGCTGAGGCTGTGGTCATGGCTAGGAGTCACATTCAGCAGTTCGTAAAGCTCTTTGAGAATAATGAGAACCTACCCAACAGTCAGAAAGAATCCGAGGTAAAAAGGGAATTTAAACAATTTGTTGAAGCTCGTGCAGACAATTATACAATGGACTTGTTAATTTTGCCCACTTCCTTGAAAAAAGAGCTTTTGACACTTACACAAGGTGAGGAGAATTTATTTGAAACAGGAAATGATGATGTTACTGAAATTGGAGATTCTAAACGAACAGAGTTTACACAGAATGCTGCCACAGGGCTGAATATTTCCAGAGATGAAATTGTTTTGCAGGAAGATGCAAGAAATAAAGCTGGCACTCCTGTTTCTGAGCTTACAAAACAAATGGACACAATCTTTTCTAGTTCACAAGATGTACTTTTTGTTCCAATAAATGGTCTAACCCCAGATGAAGAGGCACTTTCCAAAGACAGAATTTGTCATAAAAGGAGATTTTCTGATTCTGAAGAAAGGCATACGAAGAAACAGTTTTCTTTGGAAAACGTTCAAGAGGGGGAGCTTTTACATGATGGTAAGACATTAGCTGGAAATGTAATCATTGACCTATCTGATTCTTCGGCGGATCCTGAAAATTTAAGTCCAGATGTAAAGGACACCACTGAGGAAATGGAATACAATATCCTTGTGAACTTTTTTAAAACCATGGGCTATTCCCAAGAAATTGTTGAAAAGGTCATTAGGGAGTATGGGCCATCTACTGAACCATTATTGCTCTTAGAAGAAATTGAAAAAGAAAATAAGAGATTCCAAGAAGACAGAGAATCTTCACCTGGTACTATGTGTCCGGAGACCAACAGAACCAAAAATAAAGGTGTTTGTAGCAGCATAAATGAGCTTACAACAGATTCTACTCCAAAGAAAATACAAACTCACACACAGCAAAATATGGTAGAAAAATTTTCTCAGTTACCATTCAAAGAATCAAAACCATGTACCTCAAATTGCAAAATTAACGCTTTCAAAACAGTGCCGATAGAACAGAAACAAGAAATCTGGAGTTCAAACCAGAATTATATGTGTAACATGGACCTTGAAACTGATGGCCTTTCACCCTCTGTTGTCCCTTCAAGTCCCAAAGAAGTTGTCAGTTTTGTTTCCAGAGGCGCTTCAAGTCACCAGCCCAGAATTCCAGTTTTTCCTGAAAATGGTTTGCAGCAGCAAGCAGAGCCCTTGCTTCCAAGTAATGTGAAGTCTGCCTGTGAAAACCGTTCCGGGTGTTGTAGCTCTCCACAGTCTAAGTCAAATTGTCCACCCCTTTCTCCACCAATGCCACTGCCCCAGCTCCTACCTTCAGTTACTGATGCAAGGTTGGCGGGACCGTCTGATCATATTGATTCCTCAGTTACGGGCGTTCAAAGGTTTCGAGATACTCTGAAAATACCCTACAAGCTCGAATTAAAAAATGAGCCAGGGAGAACGGATTTGAAGCACATTGTTATAGACGGGAGCAATGTCGCAATTACGTAAGTCCACTCTCTGCAAATCCTGTTACAGTTGTAAATAGGGCCCTATGCAGTGTCTCACAATTACATGCAGTTACAGGCACTACCCTGTGCATCTTTCTAGTTGATCTATAGTCTTACTGGAAAAAAACAAATACAAAAACCACGAAACAACTGTTTGGAAGGCTGGGTTATTCCATCTTCTAGAGTTGTAAACTTTGCTTCACCCTGCTGAACCTGTATTTCTGAGGACAGGAGATAGAAAATTTGTCTTTTCACTTTGCATTGCCTAGTCAGTGATAAACAACATAGTGACTTTTAAATCATTAGGTGTCTTTTTTTCTCTCTTTTAATCATTAGGTTCTTAACACCATGAATATCATTAGTTTTTGAGTACAAGGATGAAGCTTAAATCCAAAAAGATTTTTCTGACTCTATGTACTACAGTATGCTAGGGCTCTAGCCAAGATGCAGTGATAATGGATGCAGTGTACTTCTGTTATAATTTGTTGATAGAGTGATGGCAACTTCCTTTTCTAAGGAAGTTCATCAGTTTGAGCTTCATTTTGGTCTTCTGTTCTTACTAAAAGCTTGTGTATTTGTTTTTAGTAAAAAGAGTTAAATGATCATTTCTATCTCACCTGTCTTGGAACGCTTTGAAGAGTCTGATTTTATATGTATGTCCGGTACAGGATTGGGCTTCTTCTCTAAGAGGCAGTTTGATACAGTGACTAAGAAGAGGAGGGAGGTCGAGTAAGAGTCTCTGCCCCACTGTGGATCTGCTGCTTGACCTTGTGCAGGTTTCTGCCTGCTGAGTTTCACTTGCTGCAGTCTATTGCCTTTTGCCCTGTCCTGAGGTCATCTTTATCATGCCATTTCAACAACTGCTAGGTAAAGACTCTGCAGTTTTCAAAGTCAGTCACTCCATTGATTTTGAAGAAGTTTGCAAAGGTTTGGCACTTTAAGTAGCTATCACTCACGAAAAGGGGCACCTGGACTGGAATGAAGATGTTGAAATACTCTTCTGAATTTTGGCGAATGTGTGTGTGGCCTCTTTCCTAGGAGTTCTATGTTTGTTATGTATTTATTTTTTGTTTTGTTAATTTTTTATTAGAATTTTCAAACAAATACATAAAAAGGTAATAGAATGATTCCCTTTTTGGATATGTTTGGGATTCCCGTGTGTCCTTCCCCCACCTTCAGTAGTTCTCAGCTCTTGGCCAGGCTCCCTTCGTCTGTACCCCCACCTACTACCTTTCACCCGTGTAATTTTGAAGTAAATGTCAGATATGTTATTTTATCTATAAGTACTTTAATATCTTTCTAAAATAAGGATTCTTTTTATTTTTTGAATGAATTGTTGATGTATTTTGCTGTCAAAAGAAGAAAAAAAAAATCCCAGAATTTCACATGTTAAAGTTTGAAGATGGGCTGGAAAAATACATAATATACTTGTCTTCATTTCTAAATAATACTGTTTGTTGTTATTTCACTTTGCTTTTTGCCAGTTCTTTTGGGGGAAACCCAGCAAATGGCCCACAGCTGCATAGCATTATCTAAGTAAAATTGTAAAGTGCAATTTCAGTCACCCACAGTCCAAGCCCAGTACCAGTTCCTCATTGTGATGATTTCTTGAGCCAAATTATGATATGAAATTTAGGTCATGATTGTGAATAATATTAATCCTTTTTCATTTTTTATGAGTGGAAAGATTTCCCAAATAGGTGTTCAGAGACCTAAGAAATGCAAATTAATGTAGAATGAGCAGTGATAATGACATTATTTTAAAATCTTTTTGGAGTAGTAACCAGTGTATTTCTCAGAGGGGTCACTATTGGAGTTGTGTATAGTCCATCCATGATAGGATGTTTTGCATATCTAGTCCCTCCTACTTTGCCCATAGTACTGCTCCCCCACCCCCGCCGTCATTGTGACACCCCGAAACACTCCCACATATTTCCTAACACCCTTGGGTACAGTGCCATCTCTTTTGAAAACCACTGAATTAGGGGGCGCCTGGGTGGCGCAGTCGGTTAAGCGTCCGACTTCAGCCAGGTCACGATCTTGCGGTCCGTGAGTTCGAGCCCCGCGTCAGGCTCTGGGCTGATGGCTCAGAGCCTGGAGCCTGCTTCCGATTCTGTGTCTCCCTCTCTCTCTGCCCCTCCCCCGTTCATGCTCTGTCTCTCTCTGTCCCCAAAATAAATAAACGTTGGAAAAAAAAAGAAAACCACTGAATTAGTGCACTAAGGGAAACCATGAGTAGACTTTCATTAATTTTTCTTTTGAAAGCTGATTATTTGGGGAGGATTCCAGTTTTCTTTGAATTCACAGATGTCTTAGTTTAAAAGCAACATTTTTGTAAGGATGTATTATCTTAAAAAGTCAGACTTAATTTGATAAAGATTGATCTGAAAATATCAGTAACTAAAATTAACCTTTATTCTGGGGGTAGATTGCTTAATGCGCACAGGATTTTATTTTGGAATAACAGAAATGTTTTAGAGCAAAGTATAAGTGGTAATTGTGCAACATTGTGAATGTACTAAATGCCACTGAATTGTTCACTTTAAAATGATTATTTTAAATGTTATGTGAAATTCAACTCAGGTTTTTCTAAAAGTTGGGAAAAAATTAACCCTTGTTTATAATCAGTCGCTTCAGTATTAAGTGTGAATTATAGATTGTACGTTCCGTGAAGGAAGTGATTTGTATGTCCTGTTCACTAAAATACTCCCAGGTCCATGGTGCTAGTACATGGTAAGCACTCAGTAATATTTTGTTGAATGAAAGAATTAATGACTTAGGAAAGATTAGAATTTTTTAAATGATTTTTCACCATCTTTTTATAACTTGTTATTCGATTGTTATTATAGTGATCAGTTTAGATTAAATTTTAACTGAGACATTTTTCAACAAATATTTGGAATTTTCAGGCTGAAACACCTGTTATGTGTCAGGTACTATATCTTTTAAAACATAATATTCACACCAATTTTGTGAGGTAAAAATGATCTATTCTTTATATAACATGAAATGGCTTAAAAATTTTGTCCAAGATTATACTGGAGATGTGAGCTCATAGGCTCCCAGAGCCATTGTGTACCTTGTCTTCTCCCATAGAGAGTGAGGTTGGAATTTTCAGGCCTTGGCAACATAGGATACTTAAGTCTTGAGTTGCTTTAAGCAGTGCTGACTAAACCTTACTTTTTTGACCCACCTAGTTGGGGAAGTAGTTAAAAAAGAAATTTGAGCCCTTAATAGCATTTGTTGGTGTGATCCCCACTCTGAGGCAGCTCAGGCCTAGCTGTCCCTCGGTTTCTGCAAAGCCTTTGTTTATTAGTTTATCCAGCGTGCTGTCTGCAGTTCATACACTCTGTGAGAAATTCCAAAATACCGACTTCATGCTGCTAATTATGCGTATCTCTACTTGGTTTTTCCCCTTTGTCACAATGAGTCAAATGTGATGAGTAAATGGAAATTGTTTGCGGTGCACGGCTAGACATCACAGTGGTGGCTAGATAACACTCAGGCTTGGTCAGTCTGAAACTTCAGCATTAGGACACCTGACTTAACTTGGCAGCTAATTTTCCATGTAGGTGAGGTTTGCCCCTTCACTTGTCAGAGCTATATATTTTAACCATTTTTTCATGTGGTAGTCTTCTATATCCGGGTCTCATGGCTATTTTTATTAAGTGGAAACTATAGAAGGAAATTATTCTTCCCTGGGTAACTCCAAAAGGGTGTTTTGGGTTTTTTTTGATTTTTTGTTTTGTTTTGTTTTTTGTTTTTTTACTATTCCCCCACACTGCTGGGTCTGGTTCCATCACTGCCATGAGTTTTTACCAGGTGTCTGTCACCCATCTCCTCTCTTCTTGAGACACTCTTCCTTCCAGTTTACTGCCTCCTATAACAGGGAAAACAACCGGATGATGTGACTTGTTTCCAATTACAAGGAACAGGAGTTTACATCTCCCTTGCATACCCTGGCCTCTTGGCCCTAATATCTGCTCATTCTGCATTTGGAGCTGGGAGCCCCAGAGCTTGACCTTTTCAGAAGTAAAGGAGGAGTTAATGGTATATAAACCCTTTGAGTCAAAACAGACAGTTGATCTGGGTCTACATGTCAGCAAGCACCTGTGGCTTGACCGCAGGGATGTGAGGAGACTCAGTGGTTTCTGCCTAGGGCTGTAGGAGTTGAAGTGGGAAGTGGTAGGGATCTTCCATATTATTTTGAAGACACTAATTTGACTCCACTTAATTTTCTTCTGTAGTTCTGTTTTCTGGCTGAATCTATCTGTTTCCGCCAGAATTTCGAACTGCTGTTTTTATTCCTAAAACTACTCCGGAGATTTTTCAGGGTATCCAAAGTGATTTGATCTTATCACTGAGGATAACACTTTGGGAATTACTATAGAGCTCATGTTTCTGGAAATTCCATTTCTTCTTCTCTAAGCTTGGGCCCACTACAGAGCCACAACATTACATCTACTCGTATATCCCTTCATTCATTTCCTCAGTGACGCAGTGGAACAGAACTGGGGTCCACCTGCTTTCTACTATTGTCATCTAAAGAAGCTTTTGGGGTCCCTGGATGGCTCAGTTAAGCATCCAACTTCAGCTCAGGTCATGATCTCATATTCTGTGAGTTTGAGCCCTGCATCGGGCTCTGTGCTGACAGCTCAGAGCCTGGAGCCTGCTTTGGATTCTGGGTCTCCCTCTCTCTGTGCCCCTCCCCTCCCCCCAGGCTTTGTCTCAAAAATGAATAAACATTAAAAAAATTTTTAAAAAGCTTTTCAGGAAGAGAAAAAATTAGTACATGTTTGTATCTGATGAATAAGCCAAACTTTACAAGCTTTTTTAATGCATTTCTCTCGAGGATTGTTTTTTTCAGGACTTAACGTACATATCCCTTGGTTTTTCTAAGAACCAGTAGGCTGTGTTGTATTTTGGATTTTCATATTCAGGCTGTGGTTGACATGAACTCTATATCTGTTCTTGCTGTTAAGCAATTAGAATGATTTTTTTCTTTTCTTTTTTTTGTCATGCATAATTATTTTTGGGCTTTGAATTTTTTTTAATATTTAAAAAAAAATTTTAATTTACATCCAAGTTAGTTAGCATATAGTGCAATAATGATTTCAGGAGTGGAATCCAGTGATTTATCCCCTACATATAATACCCAGTGCTCATCTCAACAATGCCTCTTGCCCATTTAGCCCATCCCCCTACCCCAAATCTCTCCAGCAGCCTTCAGTTTGTTCTCTGTATTTAAGAGTCTCTTATGTTTTGTCCCCCTCAAGTGATTTTTAAAGATTTTTTTTAAAAGATCACATCTATAAAAATTGTCTCCAGCCTTTCTCCAGTAACAGATGTCCTGTTGCTACATTCTTGCCATATTTTGAATGCTTTTAGATAAACTATACTGAATTATTTCATCAAGAATGGGTTTGTTTACTTGTTTATGTTTTCTTGGGTAAAGCTGATGTCATTGTAGTCTCTTATTTATGGTTCACTGAGAAGAGAGTGGGTGTTAGCCTCTAAAAGGAGTTTCTGAGCTGCTCTTCTGGGTGTTAGAAGTTTATTGTGTGTCTAGCCTATTCCTGCTTTTGTGAGAATACAGATTTAGTTGGAGACAGTACCACTGTGGGGTGGTAGGAAGGCACTGGCCCAGGAGTAAGGAAGCCTGAGTAGTCCCAGCACAATCACCCTCTGGCAGTGCAGCCTGGGGAAGTTGCTCTGTCTTTCAGGGGTTTCGTTCTTTTTTCTAACAGGAATCTAACTCTGTTCTGTCTCCTAATTCTGTCATTCCAGTGTACAGTACAGGAAAGCAAGACAGGAAAGAAGAGGGATGATTGAGGACCTATCTCTAGAGATGGCCTCCTAGAAGAGGGTCTGGAATTGAGTCCCAAGGGCATTGGAGGAAAGGAATGGGCAAAGGTCTAAGAGTTGGTCTACAAAGAAAGCAGCAAAAAAACAAAAAACAAAAACAAAAACAAAAAACCTCACTGCCCAGGAAGAGGGAGATAGCAAGCCTACCCAGCCAGAAACGAGTGTGGTGATGCATGATGGTTTCTAGATCACTTCTGACTGATCAGGTATAGAGGGGATCTTGAAGCCATGCTCTGGGTTTTTCTGGAGGGATAGTGCCATTGAAAACCCTGAGCAGGATCAAAGACCTCGTGGCTGCATTTCAGGGTCTAAATGGAGTTTGAGGAGGGATTGGAATTAGGAGTCTGGAGTTGACTTGGAACACATTGTACCTGAGGTGGCAGGACTTCTAAGTGAAGGAATTAATCCACCAAGTGGTTTTGACATGGAAACACTTGACATGAAGAGAAGCCAGGACTGAAGATGCTGGATTTCCTGTCACTGGAATATAAGTGTCCGTTAAGATTAGTGAACATAGGTTATGCTCATTTCATAAACTGCAGCTTCACAGGGGTTTTGATTTTTTTTCTAATATTCATGGCTAGACAAATGGATTACCACCTACAAAATTTCAGACTTTAAAATACACTTAAAAAAATGTCCACTTTTACTTAGGTACTGCAGGCCACAACTAAATATTTTTTCTGGTTTCTTTTGAAATTTGTTACCACATTTTTGGGTGGGGTCACTTTTTAATCCACTATAATGTGGGGTTGTGCCCTGTGGGCCAAATCTGGCCACCACCTGTTTTTTGCAAATAGGGAACACAGCCACCCTCATTCATTTGCAGTTGGCAGAGTTGAGTAGTTCAGCAGAGACCATATGGCCTACAAAGCTTATCTGGCCCTTTACAGAAAATTGTATACTGACTCATATTCTGTACAGTTCCTTGTTCATTTGCATCTACTCCCAGTACTTTCTGCTTCCTTCAGCAAAATCATCTGCCATGGCCCCTAGTTAGTGTCACTGGAATCCTGCCCTCATCTTATTTCCTAGAAGCTGCAAACTGAGTAGGTTCCACGGTTCCCTAGAAAGGGTATGGAGCCCCAGAGCCAGGGTTACCCACAGCCTTTGGAAGTTGTAAGGACCATGTCCTGGAAGAGTCATCACGTCTACTTCTGCTTTAGCAACAAATTTCTTAATAAAATTCATAGAATATTCTTAGAGGCCATTGACTAGGCAGGGCTCTCTAGAATGGGCTCTTTATCTAAAAATAATAATAAAATAAAGTAAAAAATAGAAAGTGCAATAAACAAGTATTACCATGAAATTCAAGCTGCCTTCTATCTCAATATCACATTCAATTAAATGAACCAAACAAAATACAAGAAAAATCATAAAGCTATTAAGAATCACATTTCATGCAATAGGTTCTTTCTTGGCTTTGCAAGGTCACAGACTATGGAACTTAATGCCAAAAAATGTAAAAGGGAATGTAAAATGTAAAGGGAATTTCATTGCCATTGTTTTTGTTATGTATAGAGTTTACCTTTTCACATTTTCATGGTGAAATTTCACATACGTTAAGCTGAAATAAATTTTGTTTTCTTATAGCCACGGTCTGAAAAAGTTCTTTTCTTGTCGTGGAATTGCAATTGCGGTTGAATATTTTTGGAAGCTTGGCAACAGAAACATCACTGTATTTGTCCCACAGTGGAGAACAAGACGTGATCCTAATGTCACAGGTGAGGCAAACTGATCCTTCCAGATTTCTCCTTTTCTAGATGTTTAATGAGTTTGCTTACAGTGGCAACTCATACTCCTTAGAGCAGAGCCACATGCTACAGTGGCAGCAGCTTGAAAAACAAAATTGTAAATCTTTTGGACCCTGTGAAACATCAGTTGAAGAGAGTGTTACAGCATAAGAAGTGCTTAGGGGAAGGATGGAAAGTTTTAACATAGTTGTTTACGTGGAAAGTTATATTAGAGTTCCTTATACATCACAAAAATTTTCCTGACTTTCTAAAAAGTAGTTTAAATATGTCTTTCCATTAGTCTGGACTTTTGCCTCATTAAATAGTCTTTTCTAAAATGGTCACTTGATAAATTTGGAAACCCTCAAAGACAATGTTTTCTGAACAGTCTGTTTTTAATAGTTTAATGTAAATTATGTCTGTTAATTGTGTGATACTGCATGGCTGACTGCAGGCCACACACGGGATGTTTAAACTTACCGTGAATCATGCAGTATTCTAGAGAAACCTATTCTTACAGTTCATGATAGGGGAGTGGTGGCACGGTGTCAGGCAGCTTAGCCCACTGGTGTGCCTAGACACAAGAGGTGGATGGGAGAAGGGAGGGGGAACAAAGCTCACCCAGCATTTAAACAGGAAGTGAAACTTAGTCACTGTTGAGATGGAAATGGTAAGACCACACATTTCTCAAGTATCCCAACTTCCCTCATTTGGAGAGCGTATTTGTCTTAACAGAGAGTGCTTGAGGAATGAGGCAGAGCCACTAATTTTTGCAATAGGATCCTTGAAAGGGTCTTGCAAGCCTTCCTGTGCTGTGCATTTCTAGGACAATAAAACACGGTGTGTGCATGTTGCAGTTTAAGCCAGTGGTGAGTAATCATTGTAGGGGATGCGGGTGTGGGAATCTTAGACCCTGAGCTTTTAGCTGCTCTTTGCCCATTGACTGATTTTCTGTAATTTGGCTTTGACCCTCTTTTCTTCTGTGTCATGACCCACTCCCATGAAATATCAGTAAATGTGCAGATAACTGAGAGAGGTTGGATAAGATGCCAGCTAGAAAGATATTTTGACAGCCTCTTGGAAGGGGGACCACATCGGCCTACCTTGGGATAGGGCAGAGCCCTGTGTCCCTGCCTCTGCCTCCAGCAATGTTCCCTGCTCTACCCCACCCTCTCTCTGGGACTTAGGTCATCAGTCCCTGTCCTACTGCTTGTGATATGGCTGTGAAAATGTTCTTGATGGTAGGATTATGGTTTACTCAATTCTAGGAGCAAATGAGTTGAACTTTTTTATATTTAAAAAATAGCTAAGGTCAGTTTTTATGTTGTATTTGCCTTAGTATGTGTGTTGCTTAATTTTTTTTTTCTTCCCAATGAGTTAGTATAATTGAGTCTTGTTGAGTCAGCAGAAAAAAGGTTTTCCATAATTCTCCAAGTGAAACATTTGAGGGTGCTTTCATTTATTTAAACATATGGGAAGATAGCCTTTTTCTGAATGTGTATTCAACTTATTCCATGAACAGAACAGCACTTCTTAACCCAGCTCCAGGAGCTTGGAATATTATCTTTAACTCCTGCCCGGATGGTCTTTGGAGAAAGAATTGCTTCTCATGATGACAGGTACGAAAGGCTGTTTTCCTTACTGAGGTGGGTGTGGGATGGTGAGGAGCCCACCACCTGCTCCACTGAACCAAC
This sequence comes from Lynx rufus, assembly GCF_022079265.1. Classification (NCBI taxonomy): domain Eukaryota; kingdom Metazoa; phylum Chordata; class Mammalia; order Carnivora; family Felidae; genus Lynx; species Lynx rufus. Next base: position 22,821,356 of record NW_025814830.1, on the reverse strand, counting down.
CATTCATGGTGCCCCTGGATCCACATACCTAGAGGACTCACTAGATTAAGGGGTTTGGAGATTTTAGTATTTATGGTCATTAAGGTTATATACTCAGTGGGGTTTTTTTGGTTTTGTTTTTTTTGTTTGTTTTTTCTGCTATACGGGTTTAAGAGCATTACATAAAATCTGTTCGGTTAGAATGTTTTTTGTTTGTATGTTTCTTAAATAAAACATGACCGAGAATCATAAGAGCGAGCAGACATTGAGTTCTCTTTTTTGGTGCATACTGAAAGTAATGTTTGTCTTGTCTTATGTGGTGACCCCAAGGATGCTTTTCAAACATTATCCATCTCCTTCTGGTTAATTTTGGCCAGTGACTTACTTTGTCATTATGCCTGAGCCCTCAGCGTTTCTTCCACATAATGAAAGATGGTCTCAGCTGACCCTAAGTGTGACAGGAGTATGTTGCATTTCTTCGGTTGGCGTGTCACTCAGAAAGCAGGTGTTAATGCATTGGAGACAACAGGCTTTAATCTGCACCTTTTACATTTTTTTCTAAAAGCTTTACTGAGCACCAACCAAGTGCAATGCACAGAGCGGGGCTTTGGGAACACACGTGATTCAGACACATTTCCTGCTGTAAGGAGTTTGTGATCTAAAGAGAAGGCACACAAATAAGTAATAGAGGGGAGTTTTGTTGTGGTTGAATAAGAGAAGGTCCTAAATATGACCAGTGGCATTAAAAACAGTTTTTCAAACTGTCCTCTTGTGGAGTGAAGTCAGTACTATTAACCCTACCAGTATCTGGAAACCTAAGTAGTGGCCGCTTGTTCTTTCCCCACCTGCATACACCCCCTTTATTTTCTTCTGGCCTGAAGCACTTAGAATGCCCTGGTGGTTTTGCCTCAGAATTCTACCAGAATAGCTCCTCACATTGAAGACAGTGTTTGGCTTGTAACGCCAACTAGTGAATGACAGTCAGATGGGTGAGAGATGAAAAGAGGGGCTCGGCAGTGGGGAAGGGGACTTGAGAAGACAGCAGGTGTTCATTCAGGAAAAGGTCTAGAGGGCCTTCTCATTGACAACCCCTTGCCCTTCTCCAGGCTGGGATGAGAGACCAGATCAGATGGGGAGAATCAGAGGTGATGTGAAGGAACAGCGTGAGAGGAAGCGAAAGGAGAATAGCTTATTGAGGCAGGGTAGGGGTGAGGAAGTGCTGGGAGACCATGTTCTGCTCCGGCTCCGTTATACTGGGCTCAGACCCTGTAGTGCTCGGGTGGAGGGGCACGTAGGCTGCTGGGCTCCTGAAGAACCTTCACCTCTCTCACACTCTGCAGCTGCACGCTTGCAGAATTTGAAGGCATATGCAAGTATGCAGACTCAATAAGCCTTTGCTTAATTTGTATGATTCTGGGTTTTTAGTGGACATGAGTCTATATATAGCATATATTTAGTACATGCACTCCGAAGCCTTACTCTTGATATTAATATCTCTGGGCAGACATCACCATTTACCATTCATGCCCACTAGGAATAATTGATAAGATATTCATTAATAAATTGAAGATTTTAAGTCCTACTTTCCAAGATGTCCTAAGCCTCTGAAACTAACAAGACTTGTTTTTTCATTCCTTTTAAGTATTCACTATCATTAATAAAAGCATTTGTTTGCACCTTCAATTCTAGTGATTCTCTTAATTTATTGTTGCATTGTCTTTGTCTGCATTGCCTTAAACAAATGTGATCACCCTGACTAAGGGATAAAACTCATCATTAGTGTCCTCACAAATCTCTCATTAAGAGATTTGACCACGAATAATCTCCAGCAGTGAAATAGAATTCTCAATACTGATTTCTTACCCTTTGTTATCACAATTTCAACTTATAAATGGCATCTGAGTGAATCTATAACTTGAACTAAACAGAATGGTGCTTCTAGACATCTAAAGTCCAAGCAGCAAGTGTGAACCTATGGATTTATTTTTTAAAAATGCAAGGCTGACTGTACCAAGCAGCTAATCTTAGAACCAGAGCACTCTAGCCTAGCAACTAAAACTTAAATTGTGATTTAGTGATTTCACAGGCTTGTCAACTCAAATTCATTCTCGACTCTAGTCCTCATGCATCATCTGATAACCACTGTCTTCTGATAATACAACTTTTCCAGAAAAATGTGTAAATTATGGTTGATCTTTTTTTTTTTTTTTTTTTTTTTTTTTTTTTTTTTTAAGATTTTAAGTAATCTCCACACACCGAGATCAAGAGTTGCATGCCTTGGGGCACCTGGATGGCTCAGTTGGTTAAGTGTCCAACTCTTGATTTTGGCGCAGGTCATGATCTCACAGTTCATGGGATCGAGCCCCACATCAGTCTCTGCACAGACAGCACAGAGCCTGCTTGGGATTCTCTCTCTCTCTCTCTCTCTCTCTCTCTCTCTCTTTCTCTCTCTCCCTCTCCCTCTCTCCCTCCCTCCTTCCCCGCTTGCACTCACTCTGTCTCAAAATAAATAAACTTAAAAAAAACAAAACAAAAAAGAGTTGCATGCTCTTCTGACTGAGCCAGCCAGGCATCCCTGGTTGAGAACATTTTTAAAAAGAGATAATAATGTATGAAAATCAAACCTTCATTTATAATCACACTAATAATTTCAGAGGTATTTGATATTTCAGACTGATCTTCAGCTGACAAGGGCTTAACTTTTCTACTTCCTAGCCATAGTTAAATTCTTTGGTGATTTTCATATGAAGAGGAAATCCTTTTGTTTTCTTATAGCGTAGCTTCTATAAGCCAGGAATGCCTGCTTGCCCATTTTAACCTCTTATATTACTATAGGTTTCTACTACACTTAGCGGACAAAACTGGTGGCATAATTGTAACAAATGATAACTTCAGAGAATTTGTGACTGAGTCAGTCTCTTGGAGAGAAATTATTACAAAAAGGTAATAATATTTTCTTTGTCTTTGGTTAAGTGTTTTTTGTTGTTTATTGTTTGGTTTGGTTTTGTGTACACCTTGGCCCTGCAGAAGGCAGTATAGGAAACCAAAGTATCATAAGACTGTGCTCCCTGTCCAAGACCATGGCTGGCCCCTCTAGGTAAGTGGGGCTCCCAGTACGAAGCAGCAAAACCAGTGGGTGACATAATGGGCATGCTGTGGTGGCTGCAGAGTGTCTTTGAGAGATCAGTGTTCCCTGGCAGAAGGCAAGAGGCACATGATTATGGCACAGTTAACTCTTGTTAACAGTGTAATCGAGCAGAAATGGCCTCCTAACTTGGCCTTGCCCTGATGCCAAGGGAGACTTTGGCAACTCAGTGGGTGTCCCTACTTGATTCAACCATGAAATACGAAGGTTGGATTTAATGACAGCTGTGATTCCAGTAAGAGGATGAGACCAAAATCCACATACTGATGAGTTTTCACTTCTTAGGAGTGGGAAGAGTATTTCTGCTTTTCAATATCTGGTGCTTTCCTTGAGCATTTACCGTCATAGTTTAATCGTCTATATTGAAAACATGTGTGAATATCATCCAAAATAACAAAGTCAAGAGTTGAGCATTCACTGATACAAGTTTTTTAGTTGTGATGATGTTCTGAATGTGTCCACCTGCCTTAAGATCAGTGAACACTGGCTTCCAGGACTTCTTGTTAACAAGCATCATCTGACTGAGTTCTGTAAAAGGCAGTAGTCTGTGATGGTGCCAGGGATGAGTCCTATATGCCACAAATCTAAAAGCATAAATCAACATACCTCAGGCTGTGTTATAACTAGTACATAACAGGTACAATTAGATATTTATTTCTGTTGGGGTTTCATAGTTGCCCCTTGTCTGATATGTGTTATTTTGCTAACTCGTTAGAGGATTTTAGAAAATAATCCTTTGCTATAAATACCCAGGTGTGAGTTAATTACTGTATGTATTTTGACCCACATGGTGTTGGAAAGCTGTTGTTGAGAGCTGAACTGAGAATTGGTCTTTGACCTTCTAGGCACAGTTAACAAGCCATTAATCTTCTAGGACATGTTTCTGTTGGACCTTTGCCCTAGACTCATTGTCAGTATTTATTGGACACTCCTCTGTGTGTAGAAGGTCTAAATGCAGTCAGGACTCAATGTTTGTACACCAGCCCATTGCTTTCAAAACTCACAAAACAAGGCAGAAACCGAGGTCTGGACAGCAAACACAAGCACTTGGCCTTTTTTCTTTATCACATCTTCCCCAGACTTGATAAATCATGATGAGATCTCAGATTTTCTTTGTTCAGATATCCTATTGTTTTGGGTTTTTTTTCTTTTCTTTCTCTTCTCTTTTCTTTTCTTTCTTTCTTTTTTTTTTTTTTTTTTTAGTTTTTTTATTTTGAGAGAAAGTGAGTGAGTGGGGGGAGGGGCAGAAAAAGAGGGAGAGAGAGAATCCCAAGCAGGCCCTGAGCTTCAGTGCAGAGCCCAATGCAGGGCTCAATCCCACGAACTGCGAGATCGTGACCTGAGCCGAAATCAAGAGTCAGATGCTTTAACCAACTGAACCACCCAGGCGCCCTGTACTGTTTTGTTTTTTTAAGAAGTTATCTTCAGTGGTTTGCCTATAGACACAACTATTCAAAAGTAAAACCTTTTTTGAGCACCTAAGCAGTGTGTCCTAAGCAGTCAGTCTTAAATCTTGTTTTCAAAGTTAGGAGAAGAAGCTGCCTCCAAAGCCCAGATAAAAATCTGAAAGTCTCGATAAGAATTGTGAGGGCCAATGATAAAAGTTTATTACTTTACTGTATTTGTATCCAAAAGAGAAATTCAGATGGCTTAACTTGGATGTGTTAGTTTTTTCCATTAGGCATGTAAGCAGCCTTACAATTTTATAGGTGACTCTTGCTTTGGAATTAGGTGGACACTTCTACTTTCTTCTCAGCTCCTGCAACAATAAAAGCTTCATGTTTTCTCCAGCATTGTAATCATTCTCTGTGTTATAGATTGCTTCAGTATACCTTCGTCGGGGATATATTTATGGTTCCTGATGACCCTCTGGGAAGAAGCGGACCTCGATTAGAAGACTTTCTTAGGAAAGAAGTCTTCCTTAGGTATTTGCTTTTTCACATTGTTTTCTGTTTACAAACTTGTTTCAGTTCTTTGTGCTTTTGTGTAAGTGATGTCTCTGAATAACTGAAGACAACACTTTTAAATTTTGTATTAGCCTTAGATTTATTGCTGGTATAATATATTTGAAAGGTAATCAAGCACACACCCCAAAGACCATGTCTTCATTTATGGTCCTTTGGTTTTAATCCTAGGAGAGGGTGGGGAGCCAAGCTTTGTATAGGTCTAAAAAGACAAAGCAGATTTTGCTGACTGCCACTTATGAGCAAACGCCACTTAGGTTCATTATGTATACGTGAATATCCTCTTATATTCACTTTCCAAGGTTATTTGCTTTAAATTTGTGATGTTCCTGTTAATTTATTTACTATTCAGGAATCACTACCCGGGGAACTTTCTGTCTCCACTAAATGGAGAAGCCAGTATTTCATATTGATCTGAAATTGATTTGATAGTTGACATTTTCTTTGTTTTAGTTGGGTTTTTAAAGATAAGTTGCTGGTGGTTATATCTGTTTTCAGAATTCTTGGGTAATGGACACTGTTAACTAAAGTATCGTATGTGCCTAACTGACAGATAGTATAACCTGGTGACAGGCAGCTGATCTTTTTTATTTATAACCAGATCCCTTGGGGATTCTAGATTTGGATTTGGGGTAGTTCACACAGAGGTATCTTCCACAGAGGAGACGAGTGCAGTTTCAGCTCCCTGGGTCTTAGGAATCATTTCTCTTCTGAGCCTTTGGGTTTTATTACATAGAATGAGGGCTTAGTTCCCAAAGGTTCTGCTTCTCTGCCTACGCTCAGAGAATGGCAGCCATTTTAACATCTGCTGGGTGTCAGTGCATCTCCACTGGGCATTTAAGATCTGGCACCTGTGTGCAAGCATCAAGGCCTGCGGGTCAGGCTTAATGGGAAAGAGAGTTCTCTGGCTCCTTCTTCACCTCAGCAGCCTGGCAGCAGGGTCTGCCCTGCCCGTGCACTTAATCACTCTTTACAATGTGTTAACAAATTGAGTGAGGAGTTAATAATAACTCCACTCACCAAGGAACTAACTTTTGAAGTTAGTTGAGCTTTTGAAATTGGAAAAAGTGTTCGGCCAGCCCCATTTCTCAGCTGCAAGCCCAAGTCACCTGGGAAACTTCTTTAAAAAGACAGATGCCCTTTACACACACTCACACATACTCATGAGTGTATGGGTTGTGGGCACCGACACCTCGCCCAGACTGGTGAGGGCGGAGGGGGGGGGGGGCAACAGGTATCCGTAGTGGCTGCCTCTGCCCAAAGGAGTCCCTTTTTCTAATCCCTATCAACCAGGGCCCCACACAGAATTAGTCTCCAGAAGAGTAAGACCCTGTTGTCTGTGTCTTTTGAAAGCTCTCAGGTGATTCTGGCACATCCTGGCTTAGAGCCAACAGTTGGCTGGGGTCCATTCTTGCAGCTGCAAACCTAGGAGGGTGGTGTAGCTCATGATGAGCTGTCATTTCCCATCATGACTGGTCTGGAGATGGTGTAGTTGTCATCCCTGTGGACCCCTCTGTAGCCAGCTTGCCTTCAGAAGTCATGGAGCAGCACGGCCTCAAGGTCAGCAGCAGGTCTCTCATTCATTTATCTTACAGCCTGACTCACCAGACTCATTCCATTCACAGAGATATGCAGCCCCTGCTCAATGCCTTGCCAAATGTGGGCATATTTGACGCCAGCTTCAGAGTCCCTGGGGCCCAGGCAGCCAGCACCAGCCACCAGCCTCCAGCCCGGATTCAGGGTGCCCCACCTAGCCACTGGCTCCCTCAGCAGCCCCGCTTCCCAGTTCTGTCGAACCTTCCCAGTATGCAGCAGAACGTGCCCATGCCAGCACAGAGGTCTCCTGCAGAAACCAGCGAGCTGAGGGAAGCCCTTCTGAAGATCTTCCCTGATTCCGAGCAGAGACTGAAAATCGACCAGATATTGGTGGCCCACCCATACATGAAAGACCTGAACGCACTGTCTGCCATGGTGTTGGACTGAAGGCCACACTCGAGCTAGTGTCTGCACGTGGCAGCAGGAAGCGACATAATGTGAAGAGACCGATTTCCCAGTGGAAATGCTATTGTAGTATATAGAAAAGAAAACAGATGTTTTGTGTATAAAAAAATCTGGGTTTTCAAAACCAGCTTTTTCTATATATAAATTATGCTGCTATTACAGATTTAACATTTTCTGTAAAAGGAAAGTACATTTTCTGCCTGTTCAGAACTGTTTAATAGCAGTTACTCTTGAGTGTATTTACATTTTTATGTTTTTTAAACTATTTTCCTTAAAGCTGAAAATATTGACAAATGGATATGAGTAGCCTTTCTAAATAAAAAAAAAAAAAAAAAGTTGCTTTCTTAGGGAAAGCAAGACCTCTTAAAGTATATTTTCTTGAGATGACTATGTAACGTCCACTAACATGAAGTGTGCTCATCCCTCCCGGTCTCCTCTGCCCTCACCCCTGGAATTAGAGTCGTAGGAGTTGGGTTTGCTCCTGTGGGTCTTTTGTTGGAGCCATTTGTGAGAGTGGGCAGGTGGTGCCACTAGATGGCACCTGTGCCTAGCCATTGTTAATGACCAGGGCACAGTTAGACTCCCAGAATGTCAGGGCAAGAAGAAACTTCAGAACTCATGTAGTCCCACCCTACTTCCCCTCCCACCCTGAAGAAGAGGGAACTGAGGCTCAGTGTGCTCATGTCTGCACATGCCCAGGTCCACAGCCGTAGAGCAGCTGGGCAGGGACCAGACTCCTTGTCCAGTGCTCTGACATGCTCACCAGGCTGAGGCCTCGCTATACCTGACCTGACTCTAGAAGTCATGTCTTAGCCTCTGAAAATAATAGTGGGATGTGAAGAAATTTAACAAAGAGCCCCATCGTTACAGTAATCTTGTGTCCACATCATGGGAGATACAACCCATGTGAAGTTTATACAGCTTTGCCAAAAGTGGTTTTCTATTCTCAAGAATGACCCTAAGCCAATAAATAGCATTAGTAGCTGCCATGAGGGCTCAGAGCCCCTTATTTATTTTTCCTGTGTTTGTCTTTTTAGTGTTCTTCTAAGCTGCCCTTCCTGTGAGTGAGTCTATCTCAGAATTGGTATCTTAGTATTGTGTTTTCAGTGTTGTTCAAATTCTGTGTCAGTGAAGTTCTTTTCCTGGATAATTATTCTTAACATCTTTACTGTTCTCTGGACTTTCAAAGGGCTTTGTATTTTATACCTGTTCTCTTCCCAGGCTGCTCACGGTCAGTTTTTTATCTGCCCTGTGGGTCACGTCTCTCCCAGACCCCAGAAACAGCTGCTGAGGACTCAGTGCTGGTTTGTTTTTCATAGTGAAGGGACTTTTTTGGCCATGAGCAGAGCTGGTGACTCCCCAGGAGGCTCCCTCCAGGTGTGTTTGACCTCTGTATCCCTCCAGGGATGAATCCAGAGTCCTCCAGGTGGCTGGACTTACACTTCAATCATGTTTTCTCCCCGATGCCTTTAAGATGCTTCCTGACGAGGAACTGGTTGTCCACTGCCTTTTGGGGGCAGGTTGCCAGAGTCACCCACCCAGTTGTGGATGGAGACTGGAGGTGGCCAGGAAGTGACTCAGTCACAGCCCTTGTGCCTCATCTTCAGAACTGGTGGTTTGTAAAAGTGTGGCAGACGTGTGAGGGCTAGGGCTGTCTCGTAGTTACTCTGACCTTCTGGGTTGAGGTTTGGTCTGACAGTGTTGCCAATCCAGTATTTCTCTAATGTTCAGAAAAGGACCCGGGGGTAAGCCTTGATGGCTGAGGCTTAGCCACACAGGTCTTCCTGAAAGGGGACTAAGCCTCCACTGATGCCGGGTGGGGCTGGCTAGGCCTGGGGTTCCAGAGTTTCCTAGGCTCTAGACGTGACTTGACCTTTGAGCTTTGTATCATGTAAGCCTCTGTATTCTCAGTATTGTTTCTGAGGGCTCTACCTGCCCCTTTCCTCTTTCTGGGCGTGGGAAGGAAGGATGCAGGAGACTAAGTGGGTTAATTCCTTCCTTTGATAAATTACAACATCAAACATAAGTCACAGTTCTTTCTGAAAATCATCAGCTTTAGTTAAATTTAGTATTTAAAAGCTCAATTTTCAGACCATTAAAAAAAGTCCTTCAGCCTTCTGTTAATATTAAGCTCAGTGTTGATGCTACTCAAATGTTTCTTGATGGTCTGCCCCCAGCAGTGGATTTTTGAGCCACCTTGGCAGTGTCAGCAATGCATCATCATTTTGTAACTCCTCAGGGGGTTACAGAGTGTGGTGCCTCTGCGTCCTGTATTTCCCGGCATTCCCGTGAAGGAGGTGGCCTGGCAAGGATGCACCTTATTTGGTACACTGGCATCTGGTGCTCAGAGAGGTTGTCCGGGGTCAGAGAATAAGTAGATAGTGATGCGGGATGATTCCCAGGCCTGCATTCTTCCCAGGCCCCGGCTCCCCGCTCTGGGAGAAGAAAGCCTTGTTTGACCTTTCTGTCAAGTACCCTGTGTTTGAGACCCAGTAGGCTGCTGGCTAGAAAACAGTGGGAAGGCGTCTCAGCCATCCCGGATGACAGGTCAGCTTTGTCTGGCAGACTCAGCTGTGGTGTGGAGGTGTTGCTGGGGACTCAGGCCTGTTGCAGCTTTTGGTCTCTGAGAGGAGGGATGGGGTCTTGCTTAGGTTTGTCGTGGCACATGTGGAGTATGAGTCACAGAGAAAGCTGTGCTCTCTGTGATTGCTCCTAGCACCCTCCCCCACCACAGGAGATGCCCCAGGCACAGGGCCCCCTGAATTTGGGCCTTGGCACCATTCTCCCTCAGCTTCCAGCTGTCCACCAGCACTCCCAGGTCCTCCCCTGTCCTTCCTTCCCATGTCCCTCTCCTCTCCTCTCCTCACTGTGGTCTGTTTGGTCAGTCACTGACTCCTGCCATTTGTTTCTTCATTATCTACCTCCCCATCATTCTCCATTATTACAGCTTGGCTCCTGTAGTAAAATCACCCGATTTCCCCTAAGAATCCTCTCCATGCATTGCTGCTCTCCCTCACCTTCCCACTCTTCACTTCCTTATTTGCAAACTTGACCTTCATCCCACCCACTGCCTGAAATAGTCTAGGAGAAGTCATCAGGGACCAGTAATTGCCGAATTAGAGGCCTTTTCTCAATACTTAATCTTCGTGTCCACCCTCAGTGACCAGAATACTTGACATTGTGGCCCTTACTTTCCTCCTTTTCTGAAATTTCCCTCCCAAATGTTCCTCATTCTTTTCTATTCTTTTACCTAAAGGCCAGTCCTCAAGACCCTTTTCTTTCTTGACAGGTAGTCAAACTTCAGACCAGCCATGGACTTGTGATGGGGAGGGCGGCTCTTGCTAAAAATGCGGATTACTAGGCACAACCCCCAGGGCTCTTTATTCAGTGGCCCTGGAGTAAAGCCCAGAAATTGGAGACATCAGCAAGCTCCTTGGGTGTTTCCCACACAGGCTGTCCAGGGACCACGTTGTGAGAAACTGTACTCACCCTTAATGGTCATTAACTCCAGCTTCCTTCCTCCCTCCCTAACTTCCCTGCCTCCACATGTCCCCTCTGGGCAGTGACTTCCAGTCCCACCTCTAGGCCTGCCATTCAGAAATGCGTTTCTAGCATGACTGGAAACCCTGTGACATCCTCAGACTCGCTCCCCAGACCCTCAGCCTGCTTCTGTTCCTTGCTGTCCTTTCCCACCCCACCCTGCCACAGCGTTCCCTCATCCACCTTGTCCTTGTCCTGCCAGTGCCCAGCAGTCATTCTCTCATGCTCTCAGGCAGCCCCTGATCAGTCAGCCCACCCCACCCTCCCAGACCCCAGCGTGCTCCCAGATTTATCTTCCAGAAATGCATTGCTGGTCACAAACCATCCTATTCAGTGATCTTCAGTGCCTCTTGGCCAGAGCACCAAGCTCAGCCCTCCCTGAGCGTAGTATCCGTGCTGTCCTCGTGGCCACGTGTGACTGCCCACTTTGAATAGCCCTTCCCCAGATGCTCACTGCAGCCCACACACGTTTCCTCAGTTTCCTGTGGGCTCCTGCCTCTGTGTGCACCTCTTTTTCTCTGCTAGAGATGCCCTTTCTCCCAAATGGCTTCCCCCTCAATGACCCAGTCTCCTGCCTTCTCTTTGTGCCCTTGCCTGTGCTTCTGGCCAGAAACAACCCTGTGGCACTCTGTGACCCACAGCGCTTGTGTCTCGCTTTTGGCACCTGCCGCACTGGCCGGTATCATTGCAGCTGATTGTGTACTGTGTCTCACCTCCCTTTCTAGACTGTGAGCTCCTCGCGGGCAGGGACCGTCTATGTTCACTCTTTGTATTTCCCATGGCACCTAGCACAGTGCCTTGCACTTAATAGGTGCTCAATAAACGTCTGCTCAACTGAACTGGACGACATTGCCTTCTTGACTGTGGTGTCTGGCAGCCGATAAAACCTTAAGAAGTCACATTGTCCACGTTTGCATCCGGGAACCCACCACTATGCTGCGGTCTACTGCAGATGGGGTGTCTGCCTGGCTTTCCCCTTCTCTACAAGGCCCCAACACACCATGCGGTCCAGGGCTGAGCTGTGGACAAGCCGAGCCAAGCAGTGTGCTCTGACTTCCTGCCCGCAGCCTGGCCAGGGGCAGACACCTGGCCCAAGCGAGTCCAGTCAAAGCCACTCCTTGGTCTTCTCCCCTCTGCTGGTGGATCCAAGGAATTTCACGCCCAGATCTGTTAGAGGCCACTTCCTGCCATGGGGGAATCTGTCTCTCGTAGACCCAAGATTCCTGGGGCGGGAGTGCCAGGTTCCTGTTGTCATAGGAGCCTGGTGGCACCCATGCCCTTCCTCAGATGTTGAGATGCCCCATTATTCTAATGCACCTCCCTTTGCTTAATTTCAAGTTGGATTTATGGCCCTTAAAGTCCAGAGTCTTGAGTAAAATAGTTACCACTGCCCCTACACTCAGCAGATTAAATGGGAGAGGCTTCTCATACCTTTAGAAAGATCCCGAAGACTGGTGCAAAGTGAACTTTGGGAGTGTTCACCCCCATCAGAAAATGGTAAGAGGCTGACAGGTCCTGACTTACTTGAAACTTTCCCTTCCTTCAACCTCCAAGAGAGCTCCACCCCCACCTTCAAGCAGGCTGTTTCCTGCTGCTGCTTTTCCTCTTCAGCATCCCCACTTCCTCTTGAGGCTGTCTGAAAAATTCCCTGACGTGAATTTCTTTGCTCAGTTCCCCAGCTGGGCAGAGACTAGGCGTGTCCAGAGTTAGGCCCTCCCGTACCCTTCCATATCCCCTGGGTAAAACAGGCGTGATGGAATCATGCTTCCTACTCCAGGGGCATTGTGCAGAATAGGTGTATTCAGACCCGGGAAGCGTCCAGGACAGTGCCTGACGCAGCCCCATTCAGTAACTGCTAAGACTGTGGCTCTGATGGGCAGCAACCCCTCTAGGGCACCCATAGTGTTCACACCCTTACAGTTTGTCCCACATCTCCTAAGAGAGGTCCAAGAGCTTGTCTCCAGTTGCTCAGAGAGCCCATCTTCCAGATTCTGAATGCTCTCCTGTCCCTGCCGACTCACTAGGAGTGTGGACCGGACTTCCTTGGAGCCTCCACAGGGCCATGGACACCCAGCTGTGACCTAGAGAGGGCACTGCTGCTAAAAGGCACCCAGGAGGACCCTTCCACTGTCCCCACGAGGAGGGAAGAGAGGGAAGTGGGCAGAACTGTGCCTGGCCACAGAGTGCATGAGAAGGCAGACCCTGCGCTCACCATGCCTGGTTCTGTCTTGTGGCCCTCACGACCCTCTGGGGCCTCTGGGGGAGGGGGGGGAGCTAGAGCACAGGGCTAGCAAGAGATTTCACAATTCTCCAGGTCAGCGTGTCCGGGATTCAGGATTTGAACAACAGGCCATTGCACCTTCCCCAGAGGTGATGTGGCAGCCAGAATGGCTCTTGAGATGGACGCCCTGCCCCCACCCAGTGAACAGAATCAGGCTGTGACCTGGGTCAAGATTGTCAGTCTGCTTAGCAGAGAGACTGTGGAAGGAAGCTTCTGCCTCCCGCCTTCCTGCGCAGTGGGCCCATGTCCAGCGCTGGTCCTGAGGGAGGGTGCTGAGAGCAGAGTTTTAAAAAGGAAAAGCTGACCAGCTCTGTCCAGAGTGAGCTCATGTGTGCGTCCTACCCACCTTCCATTTAGGGGATGCAGGTCAGTAAAAGGACCTGTGATAGTTTTTGAAAGCAGCAGCATTTTTCACAGCTCCAGTTCCTGTCCTCTGACGTCTGTAGCTCCAGATGGGTGACGGTCATTGGCAAGCAGGGTTTTCCAGGATCAGGGCAAAGGTGCCCACAGCCAGTGCTGGCCCAGGGGCCTCGGGACATCTTGAATTGGCCCCTCCCACTGGACTCTGTCCCCTCCCACTGGGCTTTCCTTCTCATCCCCACCAGGGCCCCAGGGAGCCCTGCTGGGCCTCAGCCTGAAACCCAGTCTGGGGTCAGCCTGAGCAGGCCCTGCCCTTCCCAGTCCCTTCCCAGAGAGGAGGCCGCCCTGAACAGAATGCGTTTGTCTGCCGGCCTGTCTGGCTGTGGTGTCCTTCTAGGGTTTCATCCACCAAAACAGGCCGCAGGAAGAAGCCCTCCGTCAGTCACCAGCAAGGAGCTGTGGATGCTGCTGGGCTCCCATGCCTTCCCCAGACCAGAGTCTCTCCACACTAGCCAGCCTCTCCCCTTGCCAACCCTGCACATGCCACTGTCTCTCCAGGATGGGCGGGGAGCCATGCTTCCTCCCCGCAGGTCTCCTAGGGCTAAGGGACCTGCCGCCCAGCCAGTATGGGGTGGGGGTGGAGCAGGAGCCCCTGACACCCACATCCTTCTCTGCCTGCTTCTGCTTCCCACCCCTGTGTGATTCCTCCATCTGCCCTGTTCACCAGCGGTCCTTGAGTGGCTGCTGTGTGCAGGGCACAGTGCTGGGGGGAAGGGAACGGCCAGATGGCCCCTTTTCTTTTGTTTTTTTTTGTTTGTTTATTTGTTTTTTAATGTCTATTTTTGAGAGAGAGCATGAATGGGGGAGGAACAGAGGGAGAGGCACAGAATCCAAAGCAGGCTCCAGGCTCTGAGCTGTCAGCACAGACCCTGACTCAGGGCTCAAACTCACTGACCTGAGCCAAAGTCAGATGCTTAACCAACTGAGTCACCCACGCACCCCCAGATGGCCCCCTTTCTGATCCAGCCCTGGCCTTGAGGGCGAGGGGCCTGCTCTGGCACTTCCTACTGTGTGACCTTCACAAGGCTACTCAACCTCAAGGCTACTCAACCTGAATAGAAGTGATGATGCCTGGAGCCGGTGGTTTGCAGCCCTGGCTGCACATTTGAATCACCTGTAGGGAGAGCTTCTAAAAGTCTTGTGCCCAGGCCACACCCCAGACTACTGAGATAAGAAGTTCCATAATTCCCCAATTGCCCCCGTGTGCCCTCGTTGCAAACCAACACCTCACCAGAGAGTTGTTGCAACCAGGATGTAATCCTAAGTAACAGCCTGACCCCTGGGAGAGTTCTTCCCTTTCCTGACACCACCCCCTCCAATGTTATGAACGTGTGCTGAAGGCCTGTCAGTGCCCCTTACACTGTACACAGGTCCCGTAATTCTTCCTCCTCAAGGCCTCATCTTACCTTTGGTGTTTTTCAAACCCAAGACACCACAAAGGCAGGACCCTCCTGTTTCTGGGTCTGACCTTGATTTTCCCCCACCCTCAGCCCAGCTGTATGTCCACTTGCTGGCAGAAGCTGGCTCTGATTACATCCCAGGACAGTTTTGAAGGAGAACGAAGGGAGGGGTGCACCTGGCACCCACTGAGCGTGCAAGTTTCTTCACGATGCCCATCACACATACCCCCAAATACCCTAGTCACTGTCCAACACAGCCCAGACAGGGCCTGGCAGTCCAGAGGGGTCAGCACACACTGTCAAGGACAGAACTTGTCCAACCCGGGAGAACTATTCACAGTGTGTACAGAGGCCGCTGGCCTGGGTTCCCACAAACATCAGCCATTAGGTGAGGCAAGATAGTATTAGATCTTATTCCAGCACTGGTTCTCTCTACTGCCTCCCTGGAAAAGTGCTTTCTAGTTGTCTGACATGTGCAGGTGCAGCCCCAGACCAGGAGCGTTGGCATGGAGGACCGGCCTGAGCACCATGTACCCAGGAATGTTCCATTGAGGCAGGGATGGTGGAGAGTGACTGCTGGAGTCACGTGGTTCCTTGATCCCAGATTCCTGGCCCTGAGAAGG
This sequence comes from Lynx rufus, assembly GCF_022079265.1. Taxonomy (NCBI): domain Eukaryota; kingdom Metazoa; phylum Chordata; class Mammalia; order Carnivora; family Felidae; genus Lynx; species Lynx rufus. The sequence continues at coordinate 22,806,003 of NW_025814830.1, read as the reverse complement.
CACTGGGGATAGCTGGTAGGAAGAGGTTCTCCTCCACCACAGAGATGGCCTCTGTAGACGTGGTGGTCTGGACTTGAGCCAGGACCCAAGGGACCAATCAGTCCTATCACCTGGGACCAGAATTCCATGCACTTCCCCAGTATCAGGAAAACACATTTGTTCCTCTTTGGGGAAAAGTCAGGTTGGGTTTGGGGAAGCAAAGATTTATCCATAATCATGACTTAATGTATTACCTCCACTCAAGAGAGTTCCTTAACTCTTCTGAGCCTCAGTTTCCCCTATCGTAACTGGATTTTGTAAGACAATACCTGTCATCAGCTTCCATCTGGTAAGGCCTGTATTAATTAGTGTGGGCTAGCTGACGTACAGAACAATATGCAAATCATAAATAGGCAGCTCACTGAACCGAGTGCACCACATCGCCAGTACCTAGCTGGAGAAACAGAAATTTTCAGCCCTCCAGAGACCTCCCCACCACCACCAAGGTAACCACAGCCTTGACTTTGAACAGGCTGTAGGAAGGTTCCACTCACCTTCTTCCTCCTGTGCAGGGCAGACCAGGACGTAAAAAGAGAAAGAGCAGAAAGGCCGGGTTGCAGGCCCCCTGTGGGTGATACCTGATTCAGGGAGCCCATGGCCATTGGCATTTCCAGAATGTCCTCCAGGGCTTCACCAGCTGGCCCCTGACGAGGGGACCCAGGTGGGACCCCTGGAAAGCAAATCTACAAAAACCACTTGTGCATGGCTTTTCAAGAAAATTTTTTTTCTTTTCTTTAAAAATTGTGTGCAGTTTTCAGGATAACATGCCCATTTGGTGGGCCAGAGAAAGGTAGCAAAAGGAAGGCTGTTTCATATTTTTAAAGTTGGAACATGTGAGACTAGCCGTCCAGCTGGCCTGGGCTCCAGGGTCTTTCTCGGTGCCCTGCCTTCCCTCGCCCCCTCTGTGCAGGGGGGGCACTCCCGTCCTGTGCTCTCCTAGTTATTGCATCCAACTGTCTGAGCAGAAACTGACTTCCAGATTCGTGCAGCTGCTCTCTGGATGCCTGTCATTGGGGACGAAGGTGGAAGTCTTCGCCCCTGCCACCCCAAACCCAACTTATCTCAAGTCAAAGGCACCCCTGTTCTGGTCCCAGCTCTGCTGTGGCCGCAGCAAGGTCACCAAGGTCAGTGATTGCACCGCTGATGACTGGTCGGCCGTGAGACCCATGGAAGTATGAATACTGAGATTTGGGAGAGGTGATTGTCCAGGCATCAGCTCCCAGCCCACTCCTCCAAGAAGCCTCCCGGAGAGCCCCTGCCCCCAGCTCAACAGCCCTGGACTGCTTGCATGGGCGGGCACAGGGAGCACAGTGTGAACAAGGCAGCACGGTCTCCATCCTCATGGAGCTTGTGGCCCTGGTCACCTGGGCAGCCTGGGTCCCTTCCTGGCCAGCATCTCCCATTACTCCCTTGGAGGCAAGGGGCGTGGGTAGTAAGCAGGGCTAAATGTTGCACTTCTCCTATATGTTTCTATCCAGAAACTTGGTTGCAAGAACAGACGCCCTCTCAACCTGCTGAAACAGAAGCAGATTTCTCAGGAGTGGGGTCTGGAACCAGGAGGTGGACTTTTGTCACTGCGGACCACATGCCCCCCTCCCTCTCTCCTGTCTCCTTCCCCCAGTGGGTTTGCTTATTTGCCTCTTTCCGCAGCAGACCCAGCTTCCCTGCTTCTCTGTGCTTGTAGCAAAAATGTCTGTGCCAAGCCACTCAGGCCTCACTCACACTTCCAAACTCTGCACCAGGACTATGTAAAATCACCACTTCCTCCCTACAGGAGGTAGAATCTGAGGAGCCAGCTTGCATCAAGCAGTCCATTCCTCGCCAACCAGTGTATGGCCCAGGTATGGAGGGGCAACCACAGAATTATAACAATCACAACTCACCTTCCCTGAGCTCCTGCTATGTGCCCAGCACTGTGGGAAACCCAGTACGCACCAGTGGACTCTCTGAACCAAAGTAACTATGCTCCTATGTTACAAAGGTTACCCCAGCTCTGAGTCCAGAACCAAGTCCCATACCTGGCTGGGGCCGCACGAGACCAGAGCTGTCCCTGCTCTGAGCATGATGGATGCACCACAAGCAATGACAAGGCCCCAGGGAGGTGAGACACTGAGATGACAAGGGGTGACAGCTAAGTGCTCCCAGAGCAAGAGTCAGGTGAGACCAAGACAACCCAAGGAGGTGCCTAATAGCAAGCTTCACAGGGATATTTGGGACAGTGGTTTATTGAAGGAGTTTCTCAGAAGGAGGAGAGGGAGGGAGGTGGGATAGGCCAGGGGACAAAGATCAGCAAGGACACGGTCTCAGCAGAGGTGGCTTCACCTGACTCCACAGGAAGCCGTGGGGCATGAGATGCAGTAGTTAGTCCCACCTTGAGATAGGAGGACAGCCATGCACCATGAAGAGTCAGTCATGGAGTGTAGCCATCCACACAGGCATCCCCTCTGTGGTCATCAGCCAGCACTTGCATCAACGGGTGGACACCCCAGCCCAGGAACAAGGCTGTGGCACCACCACATCCCCTTGAATGTAGCTCCAGCAGCTCTCAGCACCCACTGCTTCTGGCATTGAGTTCACTCCAGTGGGCACAACACCTCCAGAACTCTGCGGTCCTGATGTCGGAGTGGGGGAGGTGGGTGTTTCAAGGGAGGTCGGTGGGACAAACTGCTGCAGCTCCTCCAGAGGCCATAACTGGTTCTCATTACCTCACTCTTGCATGACCCATGCCGACTATCTCATCCCTCTGCTGGCCTAGGTGGCTCATCTGCTGGGGTAACCCAGCCCAAAGTGACCAGATGGAGGCCCTAGCTTGAAGTTGGTGGGGCTCTTACTGTGTCCCTGATGGCAGCACCACTTCCATGGGAGCCAGTATCTCCAGGTACAAGAGTAGAAAGTTGTGGGGACAGGAAGCACCAAGTCCTCAGGTGGCTCATCGGAAGAAACGGGGATGTAACTACCTCCATCCCTTGGCTCCTAGACCCGTCTCCTCCACCTGTGGAGCAGCTGTTGGTTTAAGAAGCATACCGCATCCTACAGGACAGCTCCCCATCCTGGCAGGGTGACATTGCCAAGCTGGCATCTGACCTGTGCTTTTACGAGTCGATGGAGCTTCTGGTGGAGCAGAAGTGGCAGGACAGTGGCAGCCATGGTCACGTGCCCACTGCTGCTCCTTCTTTGCTGCCGAGTGAGTCCCTTGGTCTGTAGGAAGTCTTTATTGAGAGATCTCTGACCCTGGGATGGTGGTGCTAGCTGAGGCCCTGTGGGCAGGAAGGCAGACCCTCACCTCCCATAGCACAGTCTGCGTGGGAGCGGACACCTGAGACCATCAATCTCTCCGTGTCTGATCCCTCTCACACCACCTGAAGAGAGTCTCTTTGATGTCTTAAATGGGGGAAAGGAAGAATAAAGCCAGGTTTAGCCTCTGATAAGGTATTCTGCTACACATGATATTTGGGAATACAGTTCAAACCAACGGGGCCAGGGCCAGGTTGTATTCCAAGTAAATGGGGCAACTTTTTCCTCTTGGGAAAACACGGTGCCTCTGCCTTGCAAGCACTAGGCCAGAGTCTAGACACCAGGCCCAGTTCTGGCTCTTTCAGGTCTCATAGAGGTTCCTTGCATGAACCCTACCCTCCCTGGGCCTGGGCTGGAGCCTCATATCAGGATGAGGGGTGGAGAGCTGACCTCTGAAAACTCTTCTGGCTCCAACCTCTCCTGATTCCTGGAACCTCTTTTTCTCATCAAGAGCAGAGGAGGCCAAGAGCAGGGAGAACAAGCTGAGTCTTCCTTAGAAAACAAAGCAGAAGTTTCTTACAAAGTGAGAAACATATCTACCCTATGACCCAGCAATTCCACTCCTAGGTAATTACCAAAGAAGATGAACACATATGCCCACAAAAAGGCTTGTAGAAGAATGTTTACAGCAGCTTTATTCCTAACAGCAAACTGGAACCAACCCAAGTGCCCAAGAGTGAATGGATACACTAATGTGGAGCGTTCACACAATGGGATTACTCAGCAGATACTCAAACCACACTATTCCAACTGTGCAGACAGACACAACAGCACAGACAGATGAGTGAAAAGAGCCAGACATGAGTACACACTGTATGATTCCATTTCTATGAAGGTCTAGAACAGGCAAAACTGCTCTATGGGAATAGCAATCAGAAAGCAGTGGGTAAGGGGAGAGGCTTGTGGGAACTTTCTGGGTTGATGAAAATGTCCTACATCTTATTTGAGTGCTGGTTATATAGGGGTATACAGTTGTCAAAACACTGACTGAACAATTAGCATCTGATCTTTTTAATGCATGTAAATAATACCTTAATTTTAAAAAGTTAATTTAAACTAAAAAAGAAAACAAAAAATAGCCAAAGCCCCAAGGGCCATACGGGGAAGCTGGTCCTGGGTTTCCCACCAAGGCCGTTGTCTTGTTAGTGTTCTACTTGGCCACTTGCACAAGTCTGTCATCAAGGGAGGAGATTGTGGGGTCGAGAAGAGGTGGGAGGGAGGACATGAGAAGCAGGTTACAGGTTCATCAGCTACAGACTGGGAGAAGGGCTCATTTATTCTTTGAGCATTCACTGAACATCTACTATGTCCCTGATACTGTGGTAGACACTGGAGTTACAGCAATGACCAAGAGATGTGGTCCCTGCACTCATGGAGCTCTCTGGCAGACATTGAACAATTAATCACACCAACAGGCACCTCACCCCTGGGCAGAGGTCTGAGAAGGAGAAGCACAGGGAGTGTCAAGATCATACGCCTGATGTTCTCCCTCACTTGGGTCCAAGAAGGCCTGAGTACAGAACTGAGCTCTGAATGATCAGAAGATATTAACCAGGTGAAGGGTAGAAGTGGGAACCTCCTACCCCAAAAGCCAGAGCAGAGAGAAGTTGACACAGGAATCGCAAAATCAAGTGTCTAGGAAAAGCCAGGTGAGCAACAGCAATGGTGGAGAGGAACAGCATTGGGCACCCAAGTCATGGTGGGGGTGGGGACCTCAGGTACACTGAGCACACAGGGCGCGTGTGCGGGGAAGGGAGGTGATTGCTCCCTGCATGACTGTTGGCCTAGTGTTTCCCTGTCATCTTGCTTTTCAAGAAAACCTAGAAATCTGGAGTTTTTAAAATACAAACTCAAATCAGTTTTTAAATCCTGATTCAATTTTTTTTATCACTTCTATAGATTCAAAGCAATTTAAATTCAAAATCCCAGCAGGAGCTTTAAATTTTGCAACCTGGTTATAATATTCATACAGAAAAGCAAAGGACCTAGAATATCCAAAAGCAATTTTGAAAAAGAACAATAAAGTTAGAAGACTCACAGTACCAGGGTGCCCGGATGGCTCAGTCAGTTAGGTGTCTGACTTTTTTTTTTTAATATTTATTTATTTTTGAGATAGAGAGAGACAGAGCTTGAATGGGGGTGGGTCAGAAAGAGAGGGAGACACAGAATCCAAAGCAGGCTCCAGGCTCTGAGCTGTCAGCACAGAGGCTGACGTGGGGCTCAAACCCATGGGGCTCAAATCCACGGACCATGAAATCATGACCTGAGCTGAAATCGGACACTTAACCAACTAAGCCACCCAGGCGCTCCTGGTATCTGACTCTTGATTTCAGCTCAGGTTATGATTTCACAGTTTGTGAGTTCAACCCCCACATTGGGCTCTGTGCTGACATTGTGGAGCCCACTTGGGATTCTCTCCCTCACTCTCTCTCTTCTGCCTGTACCCTGTGCATGTGCACATCTCTGTGTCTCTGTCTGTCTCTCTCAAAATAAATAAACTTAAAAAACAAAAGGACTCACACTACCCGATTTCCAGATTTAGTATAAAAAATACAGAATTAGGACATTACAGTACTGGGAAAAGGACAGAATACAGATCAATGTAATAGAAGAGAGTGTGCAGAAATAGGCTTCACATATGTATAATCCATTGATTTTTTGCAAAAGTGCAAAGACAATTCAATGAAGAAAGGATATTCTTTTCAGAAATGTTATGTCTATGTGACAGGCCCCCATGACCCTCACCTCCTGGTCACATAACTCTCTCTCCCTGAGTGTGGGTGGGACACATGACCTGCTTCTAACCAACAGAATATGGCAAAGTGATGGGATGTTTCTCCTGTGACTGTTAGGTTGTATAAGACTCCACACTGCTAGCCACCTGCTCCAGAGACTCTCCCTGCTGACTTGATGGAATAAGCAGTTGTATTTGGAAAATCCATGTGACAAGGATCTGTGGGTGGCCTCTATTTGCTGAAGGTGGTCAGCAAAAATCCAGGTCCCTCAGTACTCCAGCTGCAAGGAATTGAATCCTACCAACAACTTGAATGAACTTGGAAGCAGATTCTTTCTGGTCGAGCCTTCAGATGAAAACACAGCCCAACAAACACCCAGATTGCAGACCAGGAAGACCCTAAAAAGATAGCCCAGCTTAGCTGTGCCCAGACTCCTGACAGAAACTATAAGATAATAAAATGTGTGTTGTTTTAAGCCACTATGTTTGGGGCAACTTATGATGCAACATTGAAAAGTAATAAAATCCATAAACCAAAAATGAGCTGCCACCTATACCTCACACACCATACACAACAATTAACTCAAAATGATCATAGGCCTTGGGGTGCCTTGGTGGCTCAGTCTAAGCATATGACTTCAGCTCAGGTCATGATCTCACGGTTCATGAGTCCGAGCCCCGTGTTGGGCTCTGCACTGACTGCTCGAAGCCTAGAACCTGCTTGGGATTCTGTCTCCCTTTCTCTCTGCCCCTCCCCTGCTCACACTCTGTCTCTCTCAAAAACAAATACTTAAAAATTTAATAAAAAATTGTCATAGGTCTAAATGTAAAACCATAAAACTTATAATAAAGAAAAAAACACCACTCAGTATGGGTCTATTTGGACAGGGAGTGACCAAGATGGGAGCCATGGGGTAGGTGGGAACAGTGATGGAGAGAGAGAACAGTTGAGGTCCACTATGACCTGAGGTCAGAGCAGCCTAAAGTAGCAGGGGGACAGCCTCAGCTCCAGGATCTCTGGTGGCCTCTCTGTCCCCTCTGGTCTCTTGTTCCTGATAGCCCAGTCACTCTGTTTTCTCTAGTCTGGTCCAAACCTGACTGGTTTAGCTAATGCCACCCCCATGGATTAGAGTCCTTTGCCCCAAGCCCTTTTGTAGGCGGCTGAACAGCTTATGGGTGCCCAGTCCTGGGTCAGTGCCCACCCCAAGTCTCATTAGTTCCCACTCCTCTGCATGGTCAGCTGTCACCACCTCCTGGAGGGGCTATGGGAGGGACATCATATAGGTGCAGTGATGGACACATCTGAAAGTTGGTCTCTCTGGGCCTCCATGTCCTATGCTGCCCACAAGGGCCCAGCCCCTTCCATGCCTACACTGCATGGTTCCCTGTGGCCCCCTGATGCCTCCCATGCTTTCATTGCCTCCACCAGCTCCTGCCAGGCTGCTGGGGCCACAAGCCCAAGCCAGCTGCAGATGCCCTGAAGCCCCAGCTGGGGAGGTTGGAAAGCAGCCCTGCAAAGACAGGTGTGGGGTGGGTGCAGAAAGCTACCTGGGAAGTGCAGGGCCCGACCCTTTTTAAGAAGGGCCTCCAGGGAAATAGGCAGCTCTTAGTCACCGCTGACAACTGGCGCCAAGGGGCCTCTGGGTGGCGGAAATTCACAGGCACTTATGTATGCCAGAGCCACGCAGGGACCAGGAGACAGGAAGACTTTCAAGTAAACAAACAGGATGGCTCGTGATCCAAGCACGTGTCAGCAGGGCTTCCTAGCAGCCTCTGTGGGGGAAGGTGCAAAGGGGTCCTTCGAAACCGGAGCTCAATGGAGTGTGTTGGGCACCCAAATTAAAGGACAGCTGAGTTTTACGCTGCCTTGGCTGACCTCCAGATCAGTCCCTGGCACAGCCCCCAGCACCCCCTCCTGCGTTCTTTCATCTGTGCACAGAGCCACCAGGGACTGTGGGTGGGGGCAGGGCAGGGTGGGGACTGTGACTGTGGAATGTCCAAAGGACATCAAAGCTGTTTCAAGAATTGCGAAATGTAAATCTCAGTTCCTTTTTGTCCTGCATCCTATAAACATGCCAAGGTCTTCAGCAAGCTAGAAAAGTAAAGGAAAGGAAACTGGGTCTGTGAAGAGAAGGAGGGCTGTGCCAGGCAGCTGACCAGTTTGTGCCCACAAGTGGAGCAGATCGCAGCGGCAAGGGACAGGGTGAAAATCTCCCAGGACAGAAGGAGGTCCCGTGCCTCTGTGGCGCCTCTGTTGCTTGTCACCAGAAGTAGGTGCTGCCACCATGGGGAGGGAAGATCCAGCTGAGTAGACCATGAAAATGTCTTGGAGAGGAAGAAGTTGCGAGGGGCTATTTCCTTGTTCTGTTGTGCAGCCCACAAGCTTTTGTCAATGTATATTCATTTGAGGTGCTTTGAGGATGCCATGCTGCCTCACCCTAGTGCTGACCAGGGGCCACCAGATGGCTGAGTCCTAATGCGACAGGTGACAAAGGTGACCCAAGATAGAGGGGGCTTCATCCTGGGAGGCTCCCTAGGGGAGAAACATATGGGAGGGGATCTGAAAGGATGCAGCGACCATAGATCATGGGGCATGAGGCAGGACTGAGCACTCCTGATGTGGTGGGACCAAGGCTCCTGCAGCAATTAGCAGGCCGTGTCCAATGGAAGGGGAAGAAACTGAAGGATCCTCCAGCTAGCTGAGAGAGTTGCTGAGTGGCCCAGAGTCAGGCAGAGAACCAGAGTCTGAAGTTCATCCTGCTCCAGTGACCATTGGTATCTGCTCTCAGCTGCCACCCACCCTGCCCCCTGCCGTCCCGGTGCACCACCTCCCTCTGTGTCACCTGCCAGTGCCCAGCTGCACACCCAGCAGGAGGACTTGCCCCAGCAGGAGCAAATGAGATATTCCTGCAAGTGTCAGAATTCTGCCTTGAAATTGCCGGGGGAGGCGCCTGCCACTCATTGGGTTCATTCACGGCTTGTGTTTTGAACACAGAGCCAGGTACTCTAGTCACTACTAGGGACAAAACAGTGGACACAACAGACAGGGTCCCGGCCCTCATGGAGCTTTCTTACCAGTAGTGAATAAGACATTACTCAAATAAACATACAGACAGACATAATGGTGATGGCAATAAATGCAAAGAAGAAATGTATAGGGTGTTGTGAACATAACAGGGGAAGGCAAGAGTAGGGGTGTTGGTCAGGGTATCTATTTTAAAATAACCAATTACTCCCCAAAATAGTGGCATAAGCAACAATAATATTTTACCATCTTTCTGTTTCTTAGGGTCACAAATTTAGAAAGGACCCATCGGGGATGACCGATCTCTGTTCCATGATGTATGGGAACTCAGCTGGGAAACTGGAAGGCTGGATGCTGGAACCAACTGGAAGCTCACTGACTCCCATGGGGTCTAGCTGGGACGGTCCTCCAGGACAGTCTCATGTGGCCTCTCTGTGTGGCCTGGGCTTCCTCACAACATGGTAGCTGAGTTCTAATGACAAGCAACCCAAGAAGGAAAGAGCAAGGAGGAAACCATATTGCTTTCTTTAGGCTTCAGACATCACAGAGTCACTTCAGCCATTGTCTGTTGGTCGAGGCAGTTATAAAGATTGAGCAGGTCCACATATAGGAAACATAAGCCTCTACCTCTCGGAATAGGAACATTGATGCCATCTTGCGAAAGCATAGGAGATGGAATATAGATATTGTGCAACCATCTTTGGAAAATAGTGACTACCTCCCAGAAGCAAGCAAAATTTATTTAAGTCTTGAAGGATGAACTGGACTTAGCCAGGTTATGGGAAGGAGCATTCCAGGCAGAGAGAAGAGCACAGGAGTCAGCTCTGAGGTGGGAAGGAAGTGCATATTTGATCACCAGAGAGAAAACCTGTGCTCCTAGAATGAGGGTTCCCAGGACTAGAAAGTGAGGTTGGAAAGGTAGGCAGGCCCAAGGCCATGAGTGAGTTTAAGTTTTGAGCCTTTGTGAAACGGCAAAGTGACTTGATCAAGTGGGTATTCTAAAACACTTAATGTGCTGCCATGTGGAGAATGGTTTGGAAGGAGTAAGAGTGGATGAATGAAGAGAGATGGGTCTGAGAAGCCAAGTGCCTGGGAACAAAGGAGAGAGGATGATCGCCTCTGGGGGCATGGAAAAGGCAAGGTGGGAGAAGGCAGGGTGAACTGGCAAAGAGAGAGAGGTGTCCCAGAGGGGGACTCAAGCCAAAGTGAGCAAAAAGCTGGCCTTGAGAAGTCTTCTGACCTGCTGCTGGAACCTTATAAATTGTCTCTAACAGGTACCAATCCTCCTGAAGCCCTCAAGTTAAATGTCATGTTTCTTGGCACTTCTAAATGGGATGTCTCAATCCTTCTAAATAAAATGCAATCCATTTGGAAACCCTGTTTGCAAAGATTGCAAAGATCCAATACCAGCTGTGTTTCATGGCTTCTTCCCCTGCCTGGGGTCACCCGAGGACTCCAGGACTCAGCTACCCAGGATCTAGCAGGCAAGGCCCACTTTTCAGGTGGGGTGTCCTATGCTGGGGATCCTGGTTCACAATGGAGTGGCCCATTTGAAGACAGATATCCCTAGGCCCAGAGCCGCCACAGGAGTGTGGTTGGTGTTGCCAAAACCAGGACATCCCAACACGCCTGGTACTCAAAGACCAGTCACTTCTTGGCACTCAGTCCCCACCATGTGCAAAACTACTATTTTCCCAGAGCCCAGCTTCTTGTGTTGGGCCACTCCCTCTTCCTCAAGGCCCATAGCCCATCCTCTGCCCATCTGAGCTATCCAGTGAAGTCCTGCCCATGGGCCCCTGTCTTCTTAAGTAAAGCCGCTAGGAGATCTCCTGGGTGTAAGTCTGACTTGCACATTCTGGGGCATGTTGGGACATTCTGCAGTGTTGACAGCCATGCAAAGCAGACCCCAGGTACGTGTTTAAGCAAGTCTGCTGTGCTGTCCTCAGGTAATAGTGCATCAAGGCCTGGTTTCCCCACCAGTGGAGGGAAGGGTCAGCCCAACTTGCCTCTGAGGGCCCCTGCAGCCCCACTACTCCAAGATTCCAGGTGAACAGAGCCAAATTCAGCAGCAATCACATCAGCATCAAGGGAGCCCCTCTTCCCCAGGCCTGCCTGGCAGGGCCTGACAGCCCCACCAGCTACTCCCAAAACAGCAGACAGCCATGGCCCAGGGAGACCACAGAGTCCACCTTTTCTTGCCTCCCCACGTGTGCCTCTAAAATAAAACCCAACATGCTCTTCACAGTTACCTGGTCACTGCTGCAAATCACCTGATAGACACCAGATGAGGGTGTCTTCCCTGGAAACCTTAAGGATCCCAGACCTTAGGTCTGCTTGGCTCTGGAATGTGCAGGGGGTGGGTTTAACACCCTAGGTGCTCTATGTCACCTGGCTCTGACATGGTGGGAGCCAGGACAGCATATGACTTCACCAAAGCTGGGTGAATTTTGGTGGCAGGAGTAGGGGCTTCCCAGTTAGAATTCTGCTCCTGACTTCCAGCCAAGCCTTGTTGCTGGGACTGATTCGTGGGGCCCTGAGCCTGCTCTGAGGTTCTGAGTGGCCTCTACCTTTAGAGCCAGAGGTGTCTCTCTCCTCCTGACCTCCCGTCCATCACTGTAGCCTCTTCTAGTCAACCGCTTTCTCCTATATGTGCTCCTACTCCATCCTTCACACAAAGGTCACACACTCCCCTTAGCATGGTTGCCTGTGGCTGGGACTGGGCTGTGAGGTTGTGGGGCTCTGAGGCCTTTCCAGAGCCTGCAGGCTCAGACTCTGTCTTGGAACCAAATAACAGCTCCCCACTTATCAAGTTCCTGCATGTGTCTGATGGTCAATAAGATAATGGCCACATATGTCTCACAGATTTCCCATTTCACCAAGGCCAAAACCCAGGCTCAGGGTGTGGAGCACTTTACCCAAGGATACACAGTCAGGATTCAACTCAAGCCTGTCTGAACCCAAAGCCTACACACTCTCTCTACCACACCCCTAACGTTCATCTCCACCACTGAATTGTGAACTTCCTCAGGGCTTCTCATTTGTCCCCTCCTTGGTGGGACAGGATGGGTGGGAGGCATTGGAGTTTGTCTCTTCCCCTGGGTTGGTTAGGCTCTGATAAAATCCCAATCGTTTAGGCTCTGGTAAGAGTTTCTGCTGGCCTTTTGAGAACACAGTGTTCTGGCAGATTTCAAAATGGTTCCTTTTCCCATTCATCTGCCGGGAGCATGAGGGGATTTTTTCCCTGATAGTCACTGTGAGAACCTGGTAGAGCTTCTGGAAGTAAGACTCAGAAAAACCTTGGGAACCCCCATAGTGATGCCCCCCTTGAGTTTTTAATTCCCAGACTTGTGCTCATGAGGCCTCCAGTGGTTCCTCAAGTGCCCTGGCACTGACTCCTGCTCTGGGTTTCTGCTCCAGTTCACTCACCCCTGTATCCAGCCCACCTGTCTCCCCAGTTTGGGGGCATCATTTTGCTTTGTGACCTTACCTCTCTGACAGATGTAAGAAGAGTTGATTTTTAGTTTGTTCAACGGTTTGTTTGTTGTTGATGGAGTGGTGACTTATAAGCTCCTTACATGCTGGACCCAAGACAAGAAGCCCCTTCCCCTGCCTTCCAATGCCCACTAACCAGCAATTTCTCCCCACTCACAGACAGGCACGCACAGACACGCACGTGACTGTCTGGGGCCCCAAAGGCAGGAAGTGAGGCGTATCCACCGGGAGGTTACATTTGACTGGGGAAATGGACTAGCACGTGGCATAGGGAGCCACGGCTACCCCCACTTCTCTCTACTTCCTGGCCTTTGGCTCTACTGCCTTCTTGTTAGAGGCACCACTTGGAGGTTCCAGGATGTGTACATGCTCAGTCTAAAGCATTCTCTGGACCCACCACCTCTCCCGGGCTCCCTCCTAACTTTCCTGGTTAATTCTGACCCATTCTCCAGAATGCCTCCAGCAACCTGACCCCCAATCTAGTTTGGGATTTTCTGAAACACTGTCATGGAACAGAGCCTGGCACATAGAAAGTCTTCAATAAATGTTCATGGCAGAAATGAGTGCATGGAACCATGTCTTCTTCCTTTAGTGTGTAGTTCCTGCTGTAATCCAATATTCACTGGGATGCTGTATATAATGTCCATCTCCTCATCCACCTTCTAAGTCACAAGAACCTGTATTTTCATAACTATCCCCTACATTTAGCACAATGTGGCATACAGTAGGAGCACAATAAATGTTTAGTGGATGACTGAAAGAATGATGAGGGGTGAGTGGGCTTTCAGCCAGCAGAGGATTTAGATGTGTGCAGGAAGCCATGTCACATATGTGGCAGCCGTGGTGGGAAAAAACTGACCGAGAAGGATGAACTCACTGGGCTTCCAGGGAGACTGTCAGCAAAACAATCTTGCACCTGGAGGCCAAATTCCTTGTGGATTATGCAAAGGCATGTTTTTTGGTGGGTGCACTGGGGTGGCAGGGAAAGGAGGCTTTTGCTGCAGTCTGCAGCTCATGTCAAAAGTAAGCAGGAAGACAGTGGGCAGGCCCAGTGGGAGGACCAGACGCCCAGCTTGTCCTGACCAGTTTGTTGGGGCCAGACACCCAGAAACCAGTCAGCATTTCTGGTAGCTCCTGACTCATGCAACAGCCTCTGGGCAGGGGGCAGAAACAGCCCCTCTAACCCAGAGTATGGGGCAGGGCGGAATCCTAGAGAGCAGCCTGTAGGAAGCTAAGCAGGATGATGGAAGCTCCTGGGGCTCTAAGTGAGGTGAGGATGGGATCCTCGCAGGGGATGTCAGGAGCAGGTCCTCCCTGGGTGGTCAGAGCCCTCAGTGGGAGGGATGGAGGACAGGCCCTTACAGAGCTAACCTTAGACTTCCACCATCCCCTGGATGGAGCCCCATGCTGGCAACTGGAAGGCTCTGGCTCTTCCCAGTCATGGGACCTCAGATTTGCCATGGGAACTCAGAAGGTCAGAGCTGAAAGGACCTACAGGCTTACTGTACAGATGGGAAAAAGGGCCCAGAGTGGGTGAGACAATGTCCAGGGTGCCATAGGAGGCCAATAGGTAATCTAAACCTGGGGCCAGATGTCCCAGGGCTCCAGGGCCACTCATTTACTATCTTTAATAGGTGACTTTCACCTCTGAGCCCCATCTATAAAATGGGGATAATAACACCTACCTCAGAGTGGTGTCATGAGGATTAAATAGGACCTTTCCTCTATTCAATAAATATTTATTGAGGGTTATGGCAGATACTGCTAGTCATTCTCCCTTTTCTGGAAACAGAACCCCAACTTTTATTCTAGGAATACGCAGAATAGAGTACTCCTAGAATAGAGTACATTCCCCCCATTTCCTTTGCATATGTGATGATGGGACTTGGGAATATAAGGTAAACTGGTATATGCATCTCCTGGGAAGCATCCTTACAGTGAGGAAGCAGGATGGGCATTCCCTCCCTCTTGTTCTGTGGAATTTGGCAGTGATGGCTAGAATACTCATCATGGACCATGACATTGAAGCCAAAGCTAGACCATACAGAGCAACAAAGTAAAAGACACCTGGGATCTTGATCATCATGGGGCCCCCATTCCATAATCATGGGGTAACCAATTGTTTTCCTTACCTCTGAACCTTGTTTATATGAGACAAACATAAATGTGTACCTCTGTAAGTCATTGTTATTTATTTTATTTTATTTTATTTATTTTATTTTATTTTATTTTATTTTATTTTATTTTATTATTTATTTTAATTTAAATCCAAGTTAGTTCACATACAGTGTAATAATAATTTCAGGAATAGAATTTAGTGATTCATCACTCACACGTATCACCCATTGCTCATCCCAACAAGTGTTGGGATGAATGCCCTTTGCCCATTTAGCCCATCCCCCGACCCAACACCCCACCAGAAACCCTCAGTTTGTTCTCTGTATTTAAGAGCTTCTTATGGGTTGCCTCCCTCTCTGTTTTTATATTATCTTTGCTTCCATTCCCTATGTTCATCTTTTTGTATCTTAATTTCCACATATAAGTAAAATCATATGATATTTGTCTTTCTCTGACTGACTTACTTCACTTAGCAAAATACACTCTCGTTCCATCCACATTGTTACAAATGGCAAAATTCCATTCTTTTTGATTGCCAAGTAATATTCCATATATACCACATCCTCTTTATTCATTCATCAGTCGATGGAGATTTGGGCTCTTTTCATACTTTGATTATTGTCAATAATGCTGCTATAAATGTTAGGGTGTATGTGCTGCTTTGAATCAGCACTCCTGTATCCTTTGGATAAATACCTAGTAGTGTAATTGCTGGGTCATAGGGTAGTTCTATTTTTAATTTTTCAAGGAACCTCCATACTGTTTTCCAGAGTGGCTGCACCAGTTTGCATTCCCACCAGCAGTGCAAGAGTTCCTCTTTCTCTGCATCCTCGCCAACATCTGTTGTTACCTAAGTTGTTAATGTTAGCCATTCTGACAGGTGTGAGGTGGTATCTCATTGTGGTTTTGATTTGTATTTCCCTGATGATGAGTGATGTGGAGCATTTTTTCATATGTCTTTTAGCCATCTGGATGTCTTCTTTGGAAAATTGTCTATTCGTGTCTTTTTCCCATTTCCTCACTGGATTATTTGTTTTCTGGGTGTTGAGTTTGCTCAGTTTTTTCTAGATTTTAAATACTAACTCTTATCTGATATGTCATTTGCAAATATGTTCTCCCATTCTGTCGGTTGCTTTTTAGTTGTGTTGATTGTTTCCTTCACTATGCAGAAGCTTTTTATATTGATGTCCCAATAGTTCATTTTTGCTTGTTTCCCTTGCCTCTGGAGACATGTCAAATAAGAAGTTGCTGGGAGCAAGGTCAAAGAGGTTGTTGCCTGTTTTCTCCTCCAAGATTTTGATGGCTTTCTGTCTTACATTTAGGTCTTTCATCCATTTTGAGTTTATATTTATGTATAGTTTAAGAAAGTGGTCCAGGTTCATTCTTCTACATGTTGTGGTCAGTTTTCCCAACAGCATTTGCTGAAGAGAGTGTCTTTTTTCCATTGAATATTCTTTCCTGCTTTGTCAAAGATTAGTTGCCCATACATTTGTGGGTCCAATTCTGGGTCCTCTATTCTGTTCCATTGATCTATGTGTCTGTTTTTGTGCCAGTATCGTATTGTCTTGATGATTACAGCTTTGTAATACAGCTTAAAGCCTGGAATTGTGATGCCTCCTGCTTTGGTTTTCTTTCTCAGGATTGCTTTGGCTATTCGGGGTCTTTTATGTTTCCATACAAACTTTAGAATTGTATGTTCTAGCTCTGTGAAGAATGCTGGTGTTATTTTGATACGGATTGCATTGAATATGTAGATTGCTTTGGGTAGTATTGACATGTTAACAATATTTGTTCTTTCAATCCATGAGCAGGGAATGTTTTTCCATTTTTTGTATCTTCTTCATTTTCTTTCATAAGCTTTCTATAGTTTTCAGTGTATAGAAACTGAAACCTCTTTGGTTAGGTTTATTCCTAGGTATTTTTATGGGTTTTGGTGCAATTGTAAATGGGTCAATCCCTTGATTTCTCTTTCTGCTGCTTCATTATTGGTGTATAGAAATGCAAGAGATTTCTTTACATTGATTTTGTATCCTGTCAGTTCTAGCAGTTTTTTGGTGGAGTCTTTTGGGTTTTCCACATAGAGTTTCATGTACTCTGTGAAGAGTGAAAGTTTGACTTCCTCCTTGATTTGGATACCTTTTATTTCTTTGTCTTGTCCGATTGTTGAGGTAAGACTTCCAACACCATGTTGAATAACAGTGCTGAGAATGGATGTCTTTGTCCCGTTCCTGACCTTAGTTGGAAAGCTCTCAGTTTTTCTCCATTGAGGATGATATTAGCAGTGGGTCTTTTATATATGACCTTTATGATTTTGAGGTATGATCTATCTCTTTCTTCAGGGTTTTTAACAAGAAAGGAGACTGCGTTTTGTTAAATGCTTTCTCTGCATCTATTGAAAGTATCATGTGGTTCTTCTCCTTTCTTTTATTAATGTGATGTATTACATTGATTGATTTGTAGATATTGAATGAGCCCTGCATCCCAGGAATAAATCCCACTTGACTGTGATGAATAATTCTTTTAATGTATTGTTGGATCCAGTTTGCTAGTATCTTGTTGAGAATTTTTGCATCCATGTTCATTAGGGAAACTGGTCTGTAGTTCTCCTTTTAAGTGGGGTCTTTGTCTGGTTTGGAATCAAGGTAATGCTGGCCTGGTAGAATGAGTTTGGAAGTTTTCCTTCCATTTGCATTTTTGGGAACAGGTTCAAAATAATACGTGTTAACTTTACATGTTTGGTAGAATTCCTCTGGAAAGCCATCCAGCCCTGGACTCTTGTTCGTTGGGAAGTTTTTGATTACTGATTTAATTTCTTTACTGGTTATGGGTCTGTTTATATTTTCTATTTTTTCCTGTTTCAGTGTTGGTAGTTTATATGTTTCTAGGAATTTGTCCATTTATTCCAGATTGCCCAATTTGTTGGCATATAATTGCTTATAATATTCTCTTATTATTGTTTATTTCTGTGGTGTTGGTTGTGATCTCTCCTCTTTCATTCATGATTTTATTTATTTGGGTCCTTTCCTTTTTCTTTTTGATCAATATAGCTAGTGGTTTATCAATTTCGTTAGTTCTTTCAAAGAACCAGCTTATGGTTTCATTGGTGTGTTTTACCATTTTTTTTATTTAGATATTAGATTTCTTCTCTAATCTTTAGTATTTTCTTCTTCTACTGGTTTGGAGTCTAGTTGCTATTCTTTTTCCAGCTCTTTTAGGTGTAAGGTTAAGTTGTGTATGTGAGACCTTTCTTCCCTCTTTAGGAACACCTGGATTGCTATATACTTCCCTCTTATGACCACCTTTGCTGCATCCCAGAGGTTTTGGGATGTCATGTTTTCCTTTTTATTGGCTTCCATGTACTTTTTAACTTCCTCTTTAATTTCTTGGTTAACCCATTCATTCTTTAGTAGGATGTTCTTTAACCTCCAAGTATTCATGGACTTTCCAAATTTTTTCTTGTGGTTGATTTAGAATTTCATAGTGTTGTGGTATGAAAATATGCAAGGTATGATCTCAATCTTTTTGTACTTGTTGAGGGCTGATTAGTCATTGTTCTTTTTTGTCACTCACTGCTATACCAAATCCTAGTTGATACAAGAACTGTTTCTGTGCCAGGCTCTAGACTAGATAAAATAGCAAAACCAGAGGCAGCCTCTGCCCTCCTAAAGCTTCTGGTCTGGTGGAGACAAGAGACAATTAGAAAAGCATGTGCAGGATTGAAAAGTTACAAATATGCCAGGAAGGTAGACAATACAGGGACTTGATCTCTTCAGGGCATGGAAGAGTCCCAAGGAAGCCATGTGTGAGCATCAGTCTGAAGGATGAGCAGATTTTCAAGAATGTGGACAAGTGAAGCCTGTTCCAGGATAAGGAAAGAGCCTGTGACAGGAGGGATGGTGGCAGAAAGGAATAGTAGAAGAGAAGCAGGAAGGATGAGCTGGGACAGCATGGGACAGGGAGGTGAGACAGGGCCAAAGCATGCGGGCTATGGTGAGTTCAGTCTTGCTCTTCTTGTCCATATAGAGACACTAATCCATGGAAAGTGCCAAGCACAGTGCCTGCTCATGATTAGTGCTCACTCTGGGGTTCTTGTCATTGTGTTGTTTAAAACCAAAAATTGTATTTGCTGCTTAAAGCCCCAGATATCAGCATTTCCATAAAAGCCAAAACATGGAAACAACCTAAGTGCCCACTTATGGATGGATGGATAAAGAAAATGTGGCTCATATATATGACAACATGGATGGATGTTGAGGACATTATGCTAAGTGAAATAAGTCAGGGAAGGAGAAATACTGCATGATATCACTTATATGTGGAATCTAAAAAAAGAAAAACCAAACTCATAGGCACAGAAAACAGGTTATTGGTTGCCAAAGGCAGGGGGTGGTGGGTGACATGAGTGAAGGTGAAAAGGTGTTAAAAGGAAAACATTTTTTTCAAACACACCACAGCTATATCTAACAGAGGGGCTAAAATGAAAAAGAAAATACCAAGTGTTGGTGAGGATGTGGAGCAACTGGAACTCTCCACTGTAAACTGATGGCAGGAGTATAGATGGTTGCAACCACTTGGGAAGACTGGAAAGAGGTTCTCTATTCCAGATCCCCTGACCCGGCTCTTCCACTCCCAGTAGAAATCCATGCATGTGGCCACCAAAAGACCAAAAGACATATGCACGATATGTAAATAACAGCCCTAAACTGGGAACAACCCCAATGCCCATTAGGAGTAGAATGGATAAACTAGGATAGAGGCATAAAATGGAATGCCACAGAGCAACAAGAACAAAGATATGCAGCTGCACACAACACGATGAGCTGCACAACACAGTGAGGTGAAGAGGCCAGACACAAAGGAGCACATGTGCTGTGAGCCCGCTGATGGGAAGACAGAACCAGGCAAATTCAATCTATGCCGTGAGAAGTCGGGATGGTGACTATCCTTGGGGAATGAAGTCAGGAGCAGGGTTTCTGGGTACTGGCTGACCTCTATTGTTTTGGTCAGTGTGCTAGTAACATAAATTCATCATATTATACATTCATTATAAATTATAAATTCATCAAAGTATACACATATGACATGTGCCCTATTCATTCTGTATGTCACATTCAATACAAATGGTTAAATAAAATGCAGGTGCCTCCATCAGAAAGTGGCTCTGGTTGAACCAGCAGCTGGGCCGTTTGCTGTGAAGCATTTCGAGAGGTTTAGATGGCAAATAGGAGAGCCCTCTGGCCAGCGGAGTAAGGGAGCAGGTGGGGAGCTCTGAAATGGCAGGTTTCAGGGCAAGGAAAGGAGGGATGTGGAGGCAGCACAGGGGAGGAGCAGGGAGGCCTGGGAGACCTGGGAAGGCCATTGGTTATTTTACAGGCTTGGTGAAAAATCTGGTGTGGAGTCCACAGTGTGACCTTTTTTCATGATGCAGATGAGCCCTCACTTGTGAACCTGAGAATGGCTTAAAAAAAAAAAAAAAAAAGAAACCCAGGGAGCCTGGCAGTCTCAGCTGGTAAAGCATATGACTCTTGACCTCGGGGTTGTGAGTTCAAGCCCCACATTAGGTGCAAAGATTACTTAAAAAAATAAAATCTTAAAAACAAAAAAGAAAGAAAGAAAGAAAGAAACTGACCAAGGTGCTGAGCTTCTCCAGGGATCCCCAAAGTACAGAATAAACAGCAGACAAGGAAGAAAGAGTCAAGGCCAAGACCAACCATGAGAAAGTGAGGTCTCTGGGAATCGGCCCAAACCTTGGGAAGAACTTGTCCTTGTGTGGACTTCAGAGACCAGATGCCCCATCCCCACAGTAGGTGACACAGCTTTGAGAGATTAGAGGTGAGTCACTGGTTGGGAGAGGGCTCAGGAGAAACTTGAAAAGTCCCGGGCCAAGGCAACGGGATGTTTTTGGTCCTTTCAGTGCCTCTGAAAGGCACTTCAGTGCTTCAGTGTCACCTGCCCCTAGCCAGACCACCCCCTCTGGCTACCGGGGCTGTAGCATTCCCAGGTGACATAGAGGTCCAGGATGGTACCGCAAATGGGAGTTCAGGCCCCTCATCATGCCCTTGGGCAAACCTGCACTGGGTCTGAGAAGAACCCAGGCAACAGGGGGAAGGCTGACGCACCCCTGACCTCCGGAAGACTCCTTTAGCAAGAAGGGCCGCAGGCCTCCCTGCATCCCACCCTTAACCAACCGATGGCGGCCCTGCTGGGTGTTTGTTTGTCCAATGTGTGTTAGACTTTTTTCCTTCCGTCTTTTCTCTTCACCTTTTCTTCTTTGTCTTTTTTCATTTCCTTCCTTTCTTCTGTTCTTCCTCTCTGTCTCTCTCTCCTTGTTCTGCTTCCTTTGTTCCCTCCCACTCTTTCTCTCTCTCTCTCTCTCTTTCTCTCTTTCAATTTAGAAGTTTTATCATAGGGCAGCTGGGTGGCTTAGTCAGTTAAGCATCTGACTCTTGGTTTCAGCTCTGGTCATGATCTCATGGTTTCGTGGGTTCAAGCCCCATGTTAGGCTCTGTGCTGACAGTGCGGAGCCTGCTTGGGATTCTCTCTCTCTCTCCTTCTCTCTATGCCCCTCCCTCACTTATGCTGTCTCTGTCTTTCTCAAAATAAATAAATAAACTTAAAAATATTTTAAAGTTTTATCATAATAAATACCAAAAACTACCCAAAAGAATAAGGAAGAAAATAAAAACATCTAAACTCCCACACTCCCTGAGATAATTACTGTTTTAGTGACAATTTTCTTCTTTTGAAACAGGCATTTTTTAAAGCAAACTCTTTATTTTAGAGTAGATTTGCATTTGCACAATATGTACAAAGGAAGTACAGAGAGTCCCCATATACTCCCCTGTCTTAGTCAGTTTGGATTGCTATAAACAAAAATACCACAGCCTTGGGGGCATAAACAACAGACTTTTACTTCTGACAGTGTAGGGGGCTGGGAAATCTCAGATCAAGGGGTCAGAAGATCCAATGACCACTGACAATCTGCTTCCTGGTTTGCAAATGACCACCTTCTCCGTGTAGCCTCACATGTAAGAAGGCAGAGATGTAAGGCAGCATGTAAGAGCTTTGTCTCCTCTTGTAAGGGCACTAACCCCATTTGGGAGGGCCCTCCCTTCATGACCTGCTTGCCCCCCAAAGGCCCCACCTCTTAATGCCTCACAAGGGGGGTTAGCATTTCAACATAGGAATTTGGGAATGGGACACAAACATTCAGTTTCTAACACCCCCACAAGCAATTTCTCCTGTTATTAACATCTTAGGTATGTAGGATACATTCGTTACTGCTAATGAACCAATACTGAAACATTATTGTTAGCTGCAGCCTATATCCACTCAGATTTCCTTAGTTTAACCTAATGTCCTGTTCCTGTTCCAGGACCCCACCCAGGATATCGCTTTACATTTGGTTGTCATGTCTACTTGGGCTCCTCTTGGCTATATCAGTTCCCCTGTTTTTGACGACCTTGAAAGTTTTGAAAACTGGTCATATATTTTATACAATGTCCCTCATTTGGGATTTGTCTGATGCTTTCCTCATGATTAGACTGAGGTTATGAGGTAGGGTTGGGCCTCTCTGGAAGAGGTGGCATCTAGGAGGGGCTGGTCTGATCCTTACGGGCCCCCCTGGCCTGCGACTGATTCCCAGGCCGGCAAAGATGAAGAAAGAGGATGCAGCCAGACTGGGAGTCCCCCGAGGTAATGTCCACCCCCAGACTTCCTTCCTAAAGACTCCAGCTAAGAGCCTGAAGTTGATTATTAACAAACTATGACTTGCATGTCTGCAGCCCTTCAGAGTTTACAAAAGACTATTATTAAAAACAAAATGAATCACTAGAATAGCTGCCCCAGTGCCAAGTTATTGTTAGTAGTCTGCGGAGGGGGAGATATCGTGCCCATTTCACAGATGGGAAACAGGTTCACTGAGGTTAAGTGACTGGCCCCATCGCAAGGTTGAGAAGTGAGAAAAAAGAGATGTAACCCCAGATCTGTCCTGACTCAGTTCTAGTGTTCCTCTATTACCCCGCAGTCCACCTGCATTGATGCATGGCCCTGCTCTTCCTTACACAGGTGAAGAAACTGAGGGTCATAGAGGAGCAGTGCCTCGGTGCTCAGAGGCCCAGCCCATCGTTGCTAACAGACCCACGTGTCCTTATCTGCCCAGGGCCAGCCTGGGGACAGGGCTGGTGTTGGGGCCCTGGGGTGCAGCCTGAGGAGCACTTTGCAAGCAGCCCAGCCAGGTGGCATTTCAGGAGGAAGGGGCCCTGCTGGGTTGGCATCCAGTGCCTCAACTCCCCACCCCCAGACCTTAGCAGGAGGACAGGCACCAGAAGGGACTTCCAGGATGGCCACTCACCAGACACTGGACAGCCTGAGGGCTTCAGGCCACAGCCGTCCCTCAGTGTATCTCTGAGCCTGGCCTAAGGCAGTTGCTCACATGATAGTGAAGGAATGAAGAAGTTAGTCCAGAGCAACGCCCCCATCCCTGGGGCTGAAATGCCATCTGCACTGGCCCTGGGGGGCTACCAGTGTGGCCATCTGACATGTGCTAGCCTTTCTCCCAGAGCTCACTCACTTCCCACTCCGGGAGCACCTCACTTCTGCTTTTGGATGGTCCTATCTCTTAACATTCAAGTTTCCCTTCAACTGAACCCTAACCTCCTCCCTTTGGCTCTAGTTCAACTTTCTGGGACACACAGAACAGGACTTTCCTCACTTCTTCTGATGTTCAACTGGGTGCCCCACCACACCCCAAACAACTGCAGATACATCTGCAGCCCCTTCCCCCAGGCCCTGCCCTTGCCCTACCATCTCATCCCAGCTGCCCTCCCAACCTCCCTCTTTCCCCTCCTGTTCCCCCTGTGATGGGTTGAATTATGTCCCATCCCCAGATTCTTATGTAGAAGTCCTAACCCCCCTACCTCAGAATGCGACCTTGTTTGGAAATAGGGTGATCACAGATGTAATGAGTTAAGGAGAGGTCGGTAGGGTGGGTCCTAATGGATTAGGAGTATACTGGAGTATGGCTGGTGTCCTTATCAAAAAGGGGAAATTTGGACACAGAAGTAGACGCACACAGAGGGAAGACAGTATAAAGACAGAGGGAGAACATGGCCATCTGGAAACCAAGGAGAGAGGCTTGATCCTTTCTCCCAGACTTTAGAAGGGACCAGTCCTGCTGACAGCATGACCTTGGACTTTCAGCTTCCAGAACCGTGAGACAAAACATTTCTGTCGTGTAAGTCTCCCAGTCTCTTGCTTGCAGCCCTAGCAAATGAATACATCCTCCTTCATCCATTCATTCAAAAATACTGAACCTTCCTGGGGCTTATACTTGTGGGGAGAAAGGCAAATAATGAACACCTGAAGGTAAGAGAACTCCACACTGTTGTAAGAGCTCAGAAGAAAACAGACATGGATTCCTTTGACTCTTCCACAATTCTCTGTCCCCATCAGCCCTCCCCCATCTTCCTAGACAAGGGCTGAGGCCACTGTCCTAAAAAGGTCTTTGTCCAGCCCTGCTGTGCTCTCCCTGCCTGTCCACCTGTCCTCCATTTTATCACCTGAGAAACCTTTGAAAGACTTCCCACCACCCTTCCCTTCCTCAGCTCTCCTGCACCCCCTAACCTCAGACTAGCAGTGTCCTCCCCAGCGCCCCCTAAACTGCTCTTCAGCCACCCCTATTTCCTTGCCAACCCTCACCTTCCTGCAGTCTCTGCTTTCTTCCTGGACTCATGTCCCCTCTCGGCTGGCAGGACCCTGCCCTCTCCCCTCCTCTTCTCCTTTGCTGCCTCCTCCCCTTGCTGCCACGTATTTTCTTCAACCTTTCACTGGAAAGAATTTCAAGCCTACAGAACAAATGCAAGAACAGTGCAATAAACACTCTCATATCTTTCATCTAAATTCACCAATTGTTAGCATTTTGCCATGTTGCTTTATCTCCGTGTGTATATACTGACTATTTTAGTTGCTGACCCATCAGATAGGAAGCTGGAGCCATCATGATCCATCGCCCTGAAATATTTCAGCTGTATCTCCCAAGAGCAGAACATTCTCTTACATGACTAGTTTAAATATTCAGGAAATTTTACATTGATACACTACTACTACTATTATGTAAAATACAGTCCATATTCAAATTTCATCAATTGCCCTAGTTAATGTCCTTTGAAACATTGTTTTTTTTTTTCCTGATCCAAGAGCCAACCTGGGATCTCACACTGCATTTACTTGCCATTATCCCCTCCTTCAGGGAGGTATCTTTTCCAAGGGCCCCCGACCTCAGGCCATCACCTCTCTGTGGATGGCTAGGGCGTTTGCGGCTGCATCACCATTTCCGGCCCTGATTTGTCCCCTTCTTGTTGTTATTTCCTCTTCCCTGAACTGCCAGCTCCTCTGGAGCAGAGACTCTGGTCCATCTCTTTACCCTCTGTGCCTGGCCCAGTGCATGGTGAGTCCACCATGTGGGGAAGACACTCAGCCAGAGACAGCTAGACCTGGATTCAACTTGTGGCTCCACTAGCCTCTGCTGTTGGGACTTCCTCAGCTTATTTCACTGTTGCTCTGTGCAGATAATACAACCTACCTTACAGGGCTACCATAAGAATCTGCTTAGGTACTGTTTTTGAATGCCTGGCACACAGTATGCCTGGAAGGAGGAAGGGAGCAGGGGAGAGGAAGAATTGTGATGTCCAGCAGAGCTCAAAAGGGAGGAGGGCAAAGGAGCACCGTCCCTGAGTTCCTAGACTCTCCCGGCTCCCTGGCTCTAAGCAGTCTCATCCTCCCAAGCTTGGTTAAAAGAGAACCTCATGCAGATGAAAGCACATTTAATACATGAACATTCATGTAGCTGGCTCCCAGGATGGAGAGGCGAGATTCAAGCACCTTGGTAAGAGATCCAGCCCATCCTCTTGACCAGACATTTCATGAATAGGATAGCCTGGCCATAATTTAGCCCTATTAGGGAACACCCCTTATCCCCCAACAGAAGAAATGATTGGGGATCCCATCAGCCTAGGACCCCTCCAAAACCTCCGACTGGGCAGCGATGGGGGTCTGAGGCTTCCTGCAGTAGGAAGGGCCGGCTGCCCCAGGAACACATTTGTTAATATCAGATTCCACAGCAACAGCTGGATCCAATTTAGCTGTGGAGCATTGACAGCAAGCTCTGGCCACCAGCCAGCACCCCTCAGGAGGCTCTGAGCCTGCCATTCCCTTTTCCACGGAGATAGAGTTGCTAAGGACTCCCTGGGCTCTTTGAGCCCCCTAGTGCCTTCTGAGCAGCTGGGGAGAGAGAGGAAGTGACCAGCACTCATCGGCAACCCAAACTTTGTTCCTTGCAGACTGGTGTCTCTGCCTGCCTCTCAGGTTCTCCCAAACATTAAGTGATTGCCACAGGGGCCTGGTGGCAGGAGGCTGAAGCCTCTCTGTCAGCAGTGATATTTGGGTTCTGGGGTAACATTTCCATTTCATTTAATGCAAAGGGACACGTGTATACATATTCATGCTCCCCGCCCCCCAAACACACACACACACACACACACACACACACACACACACACAGGTGTGTGCCCACACACCATGCCACTTTCTGGCATCAGACTTCCATCATGCCTTCTGCTTGGAAATCACAGGTTCTTAGAGCAAGTAGAATATCGAATCCAACCCTCCTTGTCCAGAGGGGCAAGGACTTGGCAAAGAGGTCAGCCAGCAAAGCAAGTTTCTGATCCCAATGCATTTCACTGCAAACAAATAAACCTTATTAATGATAATAGTAGCAATATCATGTCTACTGGTGCCTAATTTAAACCAGATTCTTCTAATGCGTATTTGATATACAGTTGTTCTTTGAAATTAGTGGTCAATATAAGTGGAAGCTTGGCAAGGTGAAGTATTTTGCCCAAAGCCACATACTCAACATGCAGCAAAGCTGGGAATCATACTCAGGTTGGCCTGGTATCAAACGATAGGATTTCATCCACTGCAGGTGGGCTCAGCCATCCCAGGCCCGGTCATTAAAAATGTAGATGGCTTTGGTAAGGTCTTGCCTTAAGCCTTCCCAACCAACAACTGAGGGAAGCAAGAGGGAAAGACACCAGAAGGAGGTGTGGGGTCTCCCACAAGGAGATGAAAGGGTACGAGGGAAACATTTTCCAGCCTTTCCAAATTGTCAGCCTCCAAGCCAGAGTTGGAGGTTGAAGCCCCCTGAAAATGCCCTCCTGGGAAGAGACCCCTTTTGTGTGGGAGGACAGTTTTCTGGGTAGGGCATAGGGAAGCAGGGCTCACAGAACCGTGCGTGGGGCACATAGATGAAATCCTCCTGGGGATAGTTTGGTCATTTATATTAAGAGTTTTTCAAATGTGTTTACATTTTTGACCTACTCTTACTGTACAAACGTCTGTGCTGAGCCCTCGACCATGTCTCTATGATATTCATTTCCTTCCTTTTGATAACTACAACACCAGTCCTCCTCCCCAACAATCAGTCCACCTATTCCAGGCAGAGTGAACATATGACAGAGACCTGGCCAATCAGAATCCTCCTACCCAGCCACAGTGATTGGTTCTGGGGATGAGCATATGAATCGAACCAGGCCAATGGGATTCAGTTCTGAGACTTTTATTGGAACTATTGAGAACTCTCTTCCTGGGATGTTGTGAAGCTACCAGGAGGTGAGCTTATTGGCAGCCATCCTGCCCCTCAACTCGGGGGTGGGATGGGGTGCACCCTTCCTCATTATGGGGGATGCTGTGTGAAGTGGGAGCTGAAGTCCTCCTGCCCCTCAACCACGGCATCTGAAATTCCACAATGATTGTTCCTTTGGCCCATGTAGGCCTTCCAGATTCGACATGGCAATGCCCTTTGGGATGCATTGTATGAGTTAATGGTTAAAATCAATTCCAATCCTCCTATTTGGGCCCACTTACTGTGGGGCTTGATGAAAATAACATTGAGGTAGGAGTTAAAAATCCAGTGAGGTTGGCAAGATCAGGCACCAATGGACAGCATCCAAGTGCTTCTGTCCATCCCAGTAACTCCTTGAGCATATGCAAATTTTACATGGGTGCATGGGTGGGGTGGTTTAAGGTACCTGTGGATCAGGACACTTTAAGAAAGTAGACAGAAAATGTGAGTTGGTGGTCTATAAAAGGCAGGTTGAATGAGAGAAGATCTGAAGACTGAAAAATGCACTAATTGATTCAAAGGAGTCTTTGTGCAATATAACAGGACATCAAAAATAACATTTTGGGGGGTTGGTCAACTCCCAAAAGTAGCCAGGAGAAGTTAACTGTGCTTCAGATTCCATTTGTTTTAAATTCTGCTAATGAATCTGGTGGCAATCACAGGGGGATTGAAGCCAAGTGCAGGCTTGGAGAGAAACAGGTTCCCACCCACCTCCATATTCACCCTCAGCCATCAGACATTCAACCAGGTGCTGAAATCATAGGGCGACTAATGAAAACGGGTCTTCCAAGAAAGAGTTCCATCTTATAAGAAGTTGGAGTTGTAGGTCCATTAAAGATCTGTTGGTTAAGTCTGGAATTACAGTCTTTTCATAGTCTTTTGCAGGGGAAAGTGCCTTTCCCAGAAAAAGATTGCCTACCTGGGGCCATAAACTTCTGCTTTGATATGTGCAGAGTTCTGTCTGTAATGACCACTACATGGGTCCCACTAGCTTGGAACTGAGATCTAGATTGATGTGACAGGTTATTGCTATTGAACATGCTCCTTTCATATTCTTGTTGAAAAGCTCTTGGGACACCTGGGTGTTTCAGTTGGTTAAGCGTCCAACTCTTGGTTTTGGCTCAGGTCATGATCTCGCAGTTCATGAGTTCCAGCTCCACATCGGGCTCGGTGCTGACAGTGAAGAGTCTGCTTGGGGTTCTGTCTCACTCTGCCCCTTCTGCTCTCTCTCTTAAAATAAATAAATAAACTTAAAAAAAAGGAAAGAAATAAAGAAAGAGAAAGAAAAAGAAAAGAAAAAAAGCTTTTAAAGGTACTGGGGGTTTATTTTGACTTAGGAAACTCCTCATTTTTTCTCTCTCATGAAAAACATTGTGCTAGTCATGGGCCCAAATAATTATAAATGTGTGATTTTAGTTAAGAATGTGCTTTTTTATTTTTCTTAGAGTCTTTCTTACTTAGAAGCCAGTTCTCAGTGTCTGACACCACATTGGCAGAGGCCAGCAGGAAAGGAAGGGGATTTAAATTGGCAACCTGCCTGGAAATGAGAGAGAATAAGTTCTTCCTTACTAGAGCTGCTAGCTTAGCCAAAGCCACAAAGAAAGAAATATTCTTATGTCACTTTTTTTTCCACTTTAAGTTTTCTTTAAAAATTCACCATTGTAAGTAATACAAATATGTTAAGAAAATCAAGGGATACAGAAGGACTAATAATGAAAAGCAATTATTTCTTTTTCTTACTGCTGCTCCTAAGAAGGAATCACTTTCAACTCTGCCCTTTGGTGGATCCTTCTATATCTCTAATACTCTGGATACATAGCTGTTTTCTGTTGTTGTTTTGCTTTTTATTGAGGTATAATTCAATGGAACAAAATTCATCCTTTTAAAGTGCAACTCAGTGGTTTTTTGTATATTCATAAAGTTGTGTGACCATCACCACTATCTACTTCAAGAATATTGCCATCACCCCAAAAGGAAACCTCATAGTCAATAGCCATTATTCCCCATTGCTCCTCTCCCTGACTCTTGGCAACTAATCTACTTTATGTTTCTGTGGATTTGTCCATTCTGGACATTTCATATAAATGGAATCACACACAATATGTGACCTTTTGTTATCTGGCTTTTTTCTCTTAGCAAAGTGTTTTTAAGGTGCATCCATGTTGTAATGGCAAGAAACTGGAACTATGTTGGTTGTCTTTTATCAAAAAAAAAAAAAGCATAGCTTTCTTAAACTTCTACCAACAAACTTCTACTTAAATCTCATTGGCCAGAACTAAGTCACATGGCCACTCCTAACTACCAGGGAGCTGGAGAAACCTAGAAGAATAGGATTGACATCATCGGCTTAGACTGGTGGTTCTCATCCTTGGGTACATGTTAGAATCTTCTGGAGATATTAAAACGTACTGATGTGTACATGGTATTACCCTAATTTAGTGGTTCTCAACCAGGGGTAGTTCTGTTCCCCCATGGGACATTTGACAATATCTGGAGACATTATTTATAGTGAATGTGGTGGGGTGTTCCTGGCATCCACTGGGTACAGGCTGGGAAACTGCCAAACATCCTAAAATGCACAGGACAGCCCCCCACAACAAAGACTTATCCAGTCCAAAAGAATAGTGTCAAGACAGAAACTATGCCCTAGACCAATTAAATCATAATCTTCACCAGGTACTTCCAATGTGCAACCAGTGTTGAGAAGCACTGGTTTAATGAATGATCCATTGCTTGTGGTTAGACACATTGATACCTTGAACACAACTGGGGTTCTGTCACTAGGACATACAGCAAAGTGGATATCAGTTAGGAAGTATGTCTGTCCCAGTAACTGCCATACACTGATACTTTTACTTCTAATTCCATTCATTGTTCAGTACCTTTTGGCTTTCCTTTTATGAGATGAAATTAGTCCCCTCACTTTGAATTCTTTTTCTCCCTTCTACCTTTCAACTTCTATAATTTGAACGTTTACATTGACAAAGTTAATAGCATTTATTTTCTGTCACATAATCAAAGTTATATCTGTATATTGTCTAACTATACATTTTAAAATTTGGAATTTAATAAACAGCATTTATATTTTGACCACAAAAATGTTTACTGCAGAGCCAAGAAACATCTTTTAATTACTTTTTTCTTTATCAGCTTTTTGTTTTTCCTGGAATTTGTAATTTCATTTTTTGCCCTCGCACTATTTAACTTAGATCATTTTATTTAAAAAAATTTTTTTTCAACGTTTCTTTATTTTTGGGACAGAGAGAGACAGAGCATGAACGGGGGAGGGGCAGAGAGAGAGGGAGACACAGAATCGGAAACAGGCTCCAGGCTCTGAGCCATCAGCCCAGAGCCTGACGCGGGGCTCGAACTCACGGACCGCGAGATCGTGACCTGGCTGAAGTCGGACGCTTAACCGACTGCGCCACCCAGGCGCCCCTAACTTAGATCATTTTAAAGAGTTGTTCATATAATCCCATTTCTATCTGGTATGAAAGAATGAACAAGGAAGAGATAAGTACTAAGCCTGACCAAGTTCCTTGTGAACCAGAAACTTTCACAATCACCTTTCTAAAGAGGTGATTTTTAAAAATCTGACTTTAAAAACCTGATTTTTAAAAAACTGAGGAATCTAATTAATGTAAAGTTGGGAATGCAGAATTAAGTGCTAATATTTCAATCCTATGTATCTTATGTTCAATAAATATTTGGTGAATGTTGTTAAATACCTGCACCTGTTTAAGAATAGTCTTATTGGGGGTGCCTGGGTGGCTCAGTCGGTTGGGCATCCGACTTTGGCTCAGGTCATGATGTCACGGTCCATGGGTTCTAGCCCCGTGTCGGGCTCTGTGCTGATAGCTCAGAGCCTGGAGCCTGCTACAGATTCTGTGTCTCCCTCTCTCTCTGACCATCCCCCGTTCATGCTCTGTCTCTGTCTCAAAAATGGATAAGCATTGAAAAAAATTTTTTTTGAATAAAGTTTTTTTTAAAAGAATAGTCTTATTGGATGCTTTTAATTTAAATAGGAGAAAAATATTTCATTGATGTGTTTGTCAGATACACATGATAACATATAATTTTATATGCCAGGCAATGGTGATGTAAAGATATAGTGATAGATTAGCCAATCATGTAACAATTCTAAACATTTTTACCTGCAATGGATATTTGTCATTATTGACTGCTCTACAGCCAACTAACTTTAATGCGAAATTATATTCAGACTTCCCATGACCAAGAAGCAAGTTCCCCACTGTTGTGAACATCTGTAACAGCAACATGCTGTGACCTCCAGGCTGCTGAACACCTGCCCTGATTGCAATTCCACACATGAATCCCTTCTAAGACCTCAGTGGTAATTCAAGTAACTTTATGCTATGCTTCCTAGAGCTCTACACGGCAGTATAGATGACTGTAAGAATTCCCAGGAGTTTTGTAATTCAACCTATCCTATAGGTAGTACAATATCACGTTTCCATAGATTATTTTTGTATGTAGTGTAGGTGTATTTTCTGTTACTCTTGCTTGGCTAATTTTTATTAGGGTAAAATTTACAGATGTTAAAAACAATTCAAGGAGTTTTGACAAATGCATACACCCATGTAACCAGCATCTTCATTGGTTAGCTTTCTCTTTGAGGAATTTAAGGTACATATTTATTTGAGATAATGCCCAAAGATATCTGAAAAAGATTTTTTTTTGTTTTTTGCTTTCTAAGAAAGCTTTTTTTAATTGTGGTAGAATACATGTAACATAAAATTTACTATTAGTGACATTTAGTCCATTCACAGTGTTGTGCAACCATCACTGCTACCTAGAAATAAAACATTTTCATCAAACTTTTCAACAGTTTCCCAAATGGAAACTCTGTACCCATTAAGTGGTCACTTCCTATTCTCCACCCACCCTGCACCCCCAGCCCCTAGCAACCAGTAATCTGCTTTCTGTCCCTATAGATTTACTTATTCTGGATATTTCATAAAATCACACAGCATGTGGCTTTTTGTGTCTGGCCTTTTTTTTTCCTTAGCATAATGTTTTCAAGGTTCACCCATTTTGTAACAAGTATCAGCACTTCATTTCTGTTTATTCCTGAATAATATTCCATTGTATGTATCTACCATGCTGTGTTTATCCATCCATCTCTTGATGGACATTTGGGCTGTTTCCACCTTTTGGCTACCATGAATGGTGCTGCTATGGACATTCATGTACAAGTTTTGTTTGAACATTTGTTTTCGATTCCAAAAAATGTATTTTTTTAATTTGCCACCCAAGTAGTCCAAATCTGATCATTGTGTCTTCAAAATAAGAGTTGCTTTGGGACCTGCTATTTTGTTTCCTTGCTGCCTCTTACTTACTCTAAAACAAAAGAAACTAATGAAAGACAAGCAAGTCAGTGGTGAAACCACCAAAGAAGAAAAAGTCAGCAATGGTGATGCTGTTTTGCATCATTTTTGACAACACCCTTGGCCAGTGTGCAGGCATGTGAAAATCACAGAAATGGAGAATAGAAAGGAGGCACTGATATGTTGGTTTTTTATTTTAAGTTTATTTATTTTGAGAGAGAGAGAGAGAGAGAGTAGGAGGGGCAGAGAGAGAGAGAGAGAGAGAGAGAATTCCAAGTAGGATGCTCGCTGTCAACACAGAGCCCTACATGGGGCTTGAACCCACGAACTGTGAGATCATGACCTGAGCTGAAACCAAGAGTCAGACGCTTAACCCACTGAACCACCCAGGTGCCCCTGGCATGTTTTTAGTTAGCAAAATCACAAGCTTTTCTAGCGTTTTGTGTGAAAGGGTTGGATTCCTGTCTATATCCAAAGCAGACTGTTGTTTAACCCATAGTAGCTTCTTAGTGACTAGTTGCAAACCAGGTTGAGGTATGTGAAAATGGTAAAAGTGATAGTTATTCAGCAAGCAGCTCTGGCAATGGCTAACAAACCCTGAACGGAAGGAGGGACAGAGGGTTACAATGAAAACTTGACCCACCAGTAATTGTATTACCCAGCGAGCCTTGAGAATGCCACATAGTTGCCACTGCCCTCCTCGTGACTTCCCCCCCAAAGTGACTGCCCACCCTTGGAATCCAAGCAATTCTACAACTCAGGAAGTGTAATGTCCCTGTTTGGCCAATACGAACTTCAGCCTGGGATTGAGGAGCAGGAGCATTTGAGCCCAGTGTTCCCAAGGTTGAAAGGCCTGGGAATGTGGTTACAGACATGGCCAAGTATTTCCTTCCCTCCTGAACAGTGAGCTCACCAGAAACAGTCTGTCTTCACCTGCCACTGCCTGGGGATAGACCAATTCCTTTACACTCTGCAACTAGCCATATGATCTTGGACAAGTTATTTAACACACCTCAGCTTTAGTTTCCTTGACTGTAAAATGGTGTGAATAAATGGCTTACCGCTTAGGGTTAACAAGAGCACTGAGTTTCTCTGTAGAAAGCACTCAGTGTGAGTGTCAGTGTAATTACTGTTTTGCTGAAAGTGAGGAGAGCACAGGACTACAGACGTGGCATTAACTGCCTGAGCACCTGAGTGACCACTAAGGGCCCACAGATGGAGAGAGGTGGTGAGAAGGAACCGTGTATCCAGTTCCCCAAATATCAGGGATCACTACCAAGAGAAGCCAGTCTCTGTACCTTATCTCCTAGCTGTACATCTATGGCCTGTCCTGAAAAGTCCCTGTGGTTCAGCCTGGGTAAGTGTTTCAGCTGATTAAATGCTTTGCCATTGTTGGGGCATCTGGCTGGCTCAGTTGGTAGAGCATGTGACTCTTGATCTTGGGGTCATGAGTTCAAGCCCCTTGTTGTGGGTAGACATAATACAAAAAAAAGCCTTTTGATTGTACTAATTCTGCGGTAAATATACAAAAATTTAAATATACAAAAAATTTTTAATTTTTTAAATTTTTAAAAATGTAAATATACAAAAATTTATCTAATACAATCATTCATTCAATAACTATTGATTACTTACTCTGTGCCAGCCACTGTTCTAGAACCTGGGAATAGAGCAACAAATAAGGCTGATAAGCATTTATGCTCTCATGGAGCTTTTGTTCCGGAGGCATTATGCCACATAATGCCTGTGTCCTTAACCTCCTGCTACTGAACCTCTCTATGCCTCAATTTTCTAATCTGTAAAATGGAGATAATAATAATACCTTTCTCATAAAGTTGTCATGCTTTTTGGGGGGTTTTTGTTTTAATTTTTTTAAGTTTATTTTTATTTTTTTTGAGAAACAGAGCATGAGCAGGGGAGGGGCAGAGAGAGGGAGGGAGAGAGAGAGACTCCTAAGCAGGCTCCACACTGTCAACACAGAGCTCCATGCAGGGATTGAATTCATGAACTGCACTCATGAACTGCAAAATCATGACCTGAGCCAGAATCAAGAGTCTGGTGCTCAACGAACTGAGCCACCCAGGTGCTCCGGTTTTTGTTTTTATTGAGGTATACATGACATAACATTGTATTTGTTCCAGGTGCCCAACACAATGATTCGATATTTGTGTACATTGTGAAATGACCACAATAGGTCTAGTTAACATCATCACCATCCATAGTTATACATTTTTTCTTGTGGTAAGAACTTTTAAGATCTGCTCTGTTAACAACTTTCAAATATGCAGTATGGTACTATTAGCTATCATCACCATGCCATACATTACATCCCTATAGCTTATTTATTTTATAACTGGAATTTTGTACCTTTTGACCCCCTTCTCCCATTGTGCCCACCCCCACCTCTGCCTCTGGCAATGATGAGTGTGGGTGTTTTGTTGTTTTTATGGTTTAGATTCCACGTAGAAGTGAGATCATAAAATATTTCTCTTCTTCTGACTTATTTCATTTAACATAATGTTCTCAGGGTCCATTCATGTTGTTGCAAATGACAAGATTTCCTTCTTTTCTATGGCTGAATAATACTCTCTCTCTCTCTCTCTCTATATATATATATATATATACAAGGTATATATATATATATATACAAGGTATATATATATATATATATCCATCAATGGACACTTAGGTTGTTTCCATATCTTGGCTATTGTAAATAATACTGCAATAAACACAGGAGTGCATTTATCTTTTTGAATCAGTGTTTTCATTTTCTTTGGATAATTTCCCTGAGGTGAAATTTTGGAATCATATGGTAATGTTATTTTTAATTTTTAAAGGAAGCTTCATATTGTGTTCCAAAATGCACCAATTTACATTTCCACCACCAGTGCACAAGAGTTTCCTTTTTCCACATCCTTGCCAACACTTTATTTCTTGACTTTTTGATAATCATCATTTCAGTGATTAGGAGGTGATATCTCATTGTGGTTTTAATCTACATGTTCCTGGTGATTAGTGATGTTGAGCATCTTTCATGTACCTGTTGACCACCTGTATGCCTTCTTTGGAAAAAATGTCTGCTTAGCTCCTCTGCCCATTTTTAATTTAATTGGATTGTTTATTTTTTTTAATGAGCTAATCTCATAAAACAGAACAGGGAAAATCACAGAGTATGTACTGTGTATGTGATAGCTATTATTATTTGGGGAGAGTTTGAATGAGAAGCACATCTGGGGAGAAGATCAGGAGTTTCTTTTGGATGCATGTTAACTCTGAGATGTCTGTTAAACACTCCAGGGAAGATCCTTGATCAGGAGCTCAGAGACACAAGTCTGGAGGTCAAAGGACAGGTGTGACTGGGGATGTAAATCTGGGGGTAACTGGCATATGGTTAGTATTTATTAAAGTCGTGAAACTGATGTCACCAAGAGAGTGAGTGTGAAGAAGAGAAACATCCCGAGGCCTGAGTCCTGGTGCACCCCAACATTTAAGAGTTGTGATCTGAGCAGGAATAAGCAAAGGAGACAAGGAAGGGGCTGCCAGAGAGGTGGGTGGACAACTTGAAGGGTATGGAGTCTTAGAGGCTGAGTGAAGAAAGTTTTCCAAAACAAAGGGAAGGTCCACAGTCTAATGACCCTGATCGGTCAAGTGACTGAGAAGTGGTGGTTGAATGTGGCCACAGGAAGATCACTTGCAGCAGTCCTGGGGAATGGAGGAGGCAAACGTCATTTTGGGGTATGTTTCAAAGATAATAGGAGGGCACGAATTCTTCATTTCCATAAAGTACAGGCATCACTTTTGAAGTTATTTCTATAAAGAAGAACAAAGAAAGGAGAGAGAGAAGAGAATATGAGGTCAATGGCATTTTCTTGTTTGTTTATTTTATTTTATTTTATTATTTTTGAGAGAGAGAGAGAGAGAAAGAGAGAGAGAGAGGAAGGGGCTGACAGAGAGGAAGCAAGAGAGCCCCAAGAGGATCCATGCTCAGCACAGAGCCCAACATGGGCTTGATCTCACAACCGTGAGATCATGACCTGAGCCAAAATCAGGTCAGTCACTTAAATGAGCCACACAGGCACCCCATCTTTATTTTTATAAGATGGGCTTTATTTCCACATATTTACAGTGATTTGCACATGTATTCAAAGTGTTCCTTTACAGGACTTTTGAGTAAGGTAGTCTTATCAAAGAGTGGTATAGAACTCTAGGAGAAATTGTAACTGTCCTAGATCCTACTGCTCCATGAGGTTGGAAGCCATTTACAATATGTTGAGTCAAGTTAACTCAAGGGCCTAATAATATGGGTTATTGGTGTCTAATAGCTGATGTTACAGAAGCATCAGTGAGCCTTGTAAACTGAACACATACGTGTAGTTTGGTGTGATACAGAATGTAGTATCAAGAAGAGAAGAAGAAAGCTGGTAACTCAAAAGGAAGAGGTAAAAATTGAAAAATTCTTATATAAAGTATGATGGGCTTTAGTGAGGCTCTTAGACTGTCAATGGAACGAAACTGAGTGGTCTCCCTGGGGTCACCCGGTGACAACAGTAAGCATAACATGTTGGGCACACACATGCCCCCGAGTTCAGGCTTCTGCTGCCATGTTTCCCAAAAAGGACCCAGAGCTTCCCTGATGGGGCCAAGGGGCTGGGAGACTGGGGGAGTCAAGACAGCAGCAAAGGCCTGAGATACCTAGTGGAGAAGAAGCAAAGATGCCGTCAAAGACTTGAAGGCTCTGTGGAGCTGGAGTAGGAGGCCAGCCGTGGAGAAGACTCCCACTTGGAAGAGTGGCCAATAAATGAGGAGTTGAGAAGGAAAATCTACAGTCTCAGCCTTTTTGAAAAAGCTGAATCTGTAAAAATTCTTAAGTCCTGAAAAGGGAATGTTAAGATGGTATATGCTATAAGGTCATTACAATGCTTATGTGAATTTTCAGTGTTGTTTTCCAGAGAAAATGCAATATATTAATTAAACCAAAGTATGAGAGTATTCTATTAAGATGTTGTTCAGCAAGCAAAATGACAAATGTATGTATTTATTTGCCCTATGTCTTCAGCAGTTTAGGTTGTTATAACAAGAATACCACAGACAGGGTGGCTTGTAAACAATAGGAATTTATTTCTCCCAGTTCTGGAAGCTGAGAAGTCTGAGATCAAGGTGCCAGCTGATTCAATGTCTGGTGAGGCCTGCTTCACGGTTTTTAAGGATAGTAGTCTTCTCCCTGTGTCCTCATATGGCAGCAGGGGTGAGCAGGTCCTCTGGGGTCCCTTTTTTAAGGGCACTAACCTGTTCATGAGAGTTCTACCCTCATGACCTAATCACCCCCAAAGGCCTCACTTCCTAATACCATCATATTGGAATCAGGTTTTAACACATGAATTTTGGGAAGATACGAACACCCTACAAGCCTTCAGATCTATTCAGGTTGTTTGATTAGACACTCAAAATTTCCAAAGCTTCTGTCTCTTCCAGGTAGTTTTGATTGGAATGTAGTGTTGATCAATGTGTTAAACCAAAGGTATTGTTGATAGTCTGAAAGAACTGTTTTAAACCCTTAATGTCCACACTTGCCAGTATAAATCGCCAGAATGACATGTGTGTCTGCCTTTGTCATAAGGAAGACAGACCTTGGTCTTAGTCTAAAGAAATATTGGGGAAATATTTTAAGCAAAGATCAAGGACAGAAATACGTTGTTCTCCTGACCTGCTTGTGTTTTTTATTTGAAACTTTCATTTTATCACCTGCTCCCTGTGGCCGCTTCTGGCCTCACGAAGTTAAAGAAGCTCTTCCTGCTGTCTGAATTCCACCAAAATCTGCTACCACCCACTTCACACTCACTGCAGTTAAAGGGACAATCATCCTCACACTTGGACTGACCCACCAGTAAGTATCCAGGGGCTTGAGACACTTGGCTCTGCGATCTCAGAGTCATGAGTTCAAGCCCAATGTTGGGCATGGAGCCTATTTAAAAAAAAAAAAAAAAAAAACTCAGGAAACATTTCTGGAGAAACTAGAAAATGGGCACAAATAAGGAAGCATAAAATCAGGGACCTAAACTGCCTAGGTTTCCTCACCTTCAGAGCCCCAGTCTCTGCCACCCTTTCTGGCTGACTGGGAGAACCCAACCGTGATATCATAAAAACTACATATTTGATTTCTGTCCCCGTTTCCTGGCTTTCAGCTCCTAAAACCCTTGGAATTTCCAGAGTGATAAGAGCCTTTTGTATGATAACAACATGACTAGTGGCTGAGGGCATGGGGCTGGTCACCAGAAAGACCAAGGCATGATTAGAGGTAGGGAATTTTCAGCCCCAAACCCAGTCCTCTGGGAAGGGGGATGGGTTGGATATCACCAAAAGTCAATGATTTAAATAATTGTGCCTCTGTAATGGAACTTCCATCAGTTTGGAAAGCTGCCAGGTTGGTGAGCACCCTGAGGTGCTGGGAGGGTGACACCGTAACCACATTCAAGGGGTTTGCCACTTGGAATGCATCAGATAAACACAACCCAAGGAAGTGTTAAAAGCAAAAAACGTTTGATTATTTGTTACAAGAAAGGAGACAGGAAGATATCTCTCAAAGCACTGTCTCCTTGTGGGGGGCATACAGGAATCTTTTATTTAGTGTATTAGAGGACAGGCACAGGGAGGTTACACAGGCACTTTTGATTCAATGGCACAGGCCTAGCATATCAACATGCTAGTGTGTACATTGTGTATTCCAAAAACAGGAGAAGACTCCATCCATAAAAGGAGACCTTAGTATTATAATGAGCTAAAGACAACTTCAGGTCCACTCAGGGGCGCTTCAGCATAGGTCCTTAGTTCCAATCCAGCTCAAACTGGCTCACGTCAGGAACCATCAGGTGAAACACCTAGTTGAGTGTCTCCTTGGATGGAACTGTTGGTTCTGCAAAACAAAACCCATTCCTTCCCTGCTTTTGCCCCTTCCCCTCCTCCCTTGTGCAGATAGCTTTCTGCTCTCTTATTTGAATAACTTTCTCTTGCATCCTAGCTAACCGTGCACCATACCTTGCCCTGTGCATCTCTTCCAACTGGCTGTTTCTGAGTTGAATCCTTTATAACAAACTGGTAACCATAAGTAAAGTGCTTTCCTAAGTTCCGTGAGTTGTTTTAGTGAATTATTAAACTGGGGAGGAGGGTGTGGGAACCCCCTGAATTTATAGCCAAGCAGTCAGAAGTACTGGCGACAACCTAGGATTTACAAGTGACATCTGAAGTGGGGGCACTCTCGTGGGGCTGACCCCTTAACTTGTTGGATCTGACACTGACTCCAGGTAGACAGTATCAGAGCTGAACTGAATCGTAGGACACACAGGTGGAGAAGTGATGTTGGACCAGACACTGCGCATTTGGCATCAGAAGCGTCGTTGTGAGTAAAAACAGCCTCACCAACCACAGAGCGCTGCAGCAAGGGGAGGAGAGGAGGGGAGGAGCAGGATCCATGTTGTGGGCTAGCAGTGTGTTCATGCTCAACAAGCAATCTTTTGGTTTAAAAACCTCATATTTAAGGGACAGATGTTGTTGATTACTACTTTTACTTTCTATAATGTCACAAGAGAAAAAGCAAACCCATGCCTTCAGGAGGAGTCTATAATTGGATACATGTCACAATCACTGAGCAGCCAGGCTGAGGACTGGTACAAAATAATGGTGACCTTGCCGATTTGGAGGGGAAGGAAATGAGGTCGTGGATATAAAACTCTTAGCACAATGCCTAGAACACAACAGATTTGTCTACAGTCATCACAGGCAGAGAGAAAAAAAACCCAGGCTTCCTGACTTCCAGTCAACATTCAGTTTTCCTTAAATTTTGTAGCCTGAAAACTTGTTTGTTTGGATAAAACCCTGGGTCTAGAATCCAGCAAAAAGGGAAAAAGATGTTTCATGATAATGAGATGCTGCTGAGGAAATCGAAAATTATCAAATTTCAACCCACTACTTGGAAATGCAAACACATTTCATTTATTCACGGCCACTGATGTCTTTATTGGAGCTGGAACGTCTAACACATCCAAACAACACATGATTAGTCTCCATAATAGGAACGAAACAGGCTCCCAGTGAACTAATCAGCTAATCACGTTGCAGAGGGTGTTCAGTGCTTTTCCACAACAAATGTGGTGTTCAGTTGGTCCCCTGATGCCTTGTGCTAATGCCACGTGGGGCGTCATCTGTCC
Source organism: Lynx rufus (assembly GCF_022079265.1). Taxonomy (NCBI): domain Eukaryota; kingdom Metazoa; phylum Chordata; class Mammalia; order Carnivora; family Felidae; genus Lynx; species Lynx rufus. The sequence goes on along the minus strand of NW_025814830.1, from coordinate 22,765,067 downwards.
CAGCACCTGCTGATTTCAGATGCGTCAGCATCCTCAGTCACCACAGCCTGACACCCTCCAGGTACTGGGCTCGGCTCCAGGCCCTTAAAGCGGGGCCGGGAAGGGGGGGAGGTAGACCTGTTTCCAGACTAGGAGAGATCACGGTGGGCCTGAAGAATGCCGGCTGGCTTGTTTATTTAATTAAAAAAAGAAAAAGCTCCACTGTTACAAAACAAAGAGTCTAAAGCAAGCCTCTGGGCCTGGACCTGTTCCTGACTCCATTATTTTACTTACATGTTTTATAATGCTTAGTCAATATGGAACATTGCTCTACTGCTTAGTAACCTAAATTATAGAGAAAATTAGATCTGAAAGATTCATGACAATAAGCAGGATTCTAAAGGGAGATACAGTAAAGAGAAGTGTCCAGAATGACTAAGCTCAAGGCTGACTCCCCTCTGAACCTGTACTGGGTCCTTAATAATAATCACAGTTAACAGGAATTGAGCACTTTGTGAGCGAGGCACTATGCAAAGTGTTATATACTTTCACTCTCACATTTATTCCTCACAGCAACCCTAGAGGTAGATATAAGGATTGCCTCCTTTTCCTCACAAGAAAACAAAGGAATAGAGAGATGAGTATCAAAGTCATTCAGCCAGTATGGGGCAATATCAGAATTTGAACTCCAGACCCTTGGGTTTTACCCATCATGCATACTGACTGCAGAGTGCAGTTCCTTGTGCCTCAAACATCCAAACAGTGCAGTTCACAGGAAAAGATGTATTTGGGAGGCTAAATAATCTAGGGTGAACTCGGTTTTTTCCTTCACTGAGAGACATAATCATAGATCACTGGAGCAGAGATGAAGGCCCCTGTTTCATTCTGTTATTTTTACAAAACAGATAAAGCATCATTGTTTTTACCGGCTGTAAAATAAAATACATGCTTATTGGAAAATATGCAAATGATATAGGACTGTAGAAAGTGAAACCCCCCATACACATAGCCATATATAATCCCATTTGTCACAGATGGCAGAGATAATCACTATTAATAATTTTTTCTGAACATGGATATTTCAAGAATAAATACTATAGACTTCTGTTTCCAGCCACAACAAACTAGCTTGCAATGAGAACAAGTAGACACACGGTTTATGAAAAACAAAAGTAAAAACATGTTTGGGGGTGGCAGGCACCTGAGTGATTCAGTCAGTTAAGCTTCCAACTCTTGGTTTCAGCTCAGGTCATGGTCTCATGGTTGGTGGGTTCGAACCTCACATCAGGCCCTATGCTGACAGCGAGGAGCCTGCTTGGGATTTCCTCTCTCCCTCTGTCTCGGCCCCTCCCCTACTCTGTCAAAATAAATAAATAAACCTAATTAATTAATTAATTAATTAATTTTAAAAACAAAACCATTTGAGGGACAAATCATCCATACAAGAGAATCTCAAATTAGATAAGTAGATACTTGTCTCCCCTGCTGTGGGTGGAGCTTAATTCTCCATGAGTGTGGGCTGTTCTCAGAGACTCACTTCCAAAAAATATAGTGCTGCAAGAGAAAAACAGTAACTTTTAACATAGTTCTGAAAGACACTGCTTGAAGTGATCAAGGGTAACATCGCTGGTGTAAGTCATGTTGACATTGTGCACAGTCTGTCTGTTTGGGTTGCTATAACAAAATACCACAGACTGTGTGTAGAGGCTGCTTTTAGTAACACGCTTGAGCAATGGAAACTTGAGCAAGGCAAAAGGGCCCACAGCGACCACCCAGCTGAGTGCAAGCAGACTCATTAAGTGACCCATCTCAAATTGGCCATAGGCCCCAACTGACCAATGGGCTACTTACAACCAGGCAGTTACCAAAAAAAGGGGAAATTCCATACAATCCCAGACTTCCTCACTCCAGCCTATTACTATAGCCCCTCACCATTGCTTCATCCAGACAGTTGCCTGAAAGGGTGGGGGATTTCCCCCCTTGCCCTTTGGAGGGAGCTTCCCTCCCTCTCCTTTCTCTTTTAGGCCCTTGGTGGCCTCACTTTAGTACTCCTCACAATGAAGGTTCCTGGCCAGGGCAGCTTCCAGGTGTGGTCTGAAAGTCTGAGCGTGAACAGGTTGGGCTGTCCATACCTGTGAGTGTGATGGCCTCCTTTCCTCGCCTCTCCCAATCCATCTCCTCTGAGGTCTCTGTTCCCAATGTGGCAGTTGGCAGCAGCAGCTAGTCCAGGGAGAAGCTGTACACATTTTGGACTCAGTTGAGACCCTTTCCTGACACTGGCTGACTCTCAGTCACCTTGCTTCTTTTGGGCCTCGCCTTTGTTCCTTTGTTCCCCTAGATCCAGCCACCACCTTGATCTACAGACATCTGAGTGGTAAGTCTTCCCCTCTGCTTTCTCTCACCTGGTTTGACCACCCAGTGTTGGGCTTTCTCTTCTCTTTGGTGGGACACCCCAGTAGAGTCAGTCACCCCACATAAGGTCTGGCCTTTTTGAGATCTGTCGGACAACCTGACTGAAATTGTGACCACTAGTCAAAGCTCCATTCCCCTTGGTTAGACGCCCCTTTGGGAACTGGCAGTTGGTCTTTCCCACTATGGGACAAACCTCCTCTATTCCTTTGACACCATTGGGCTGTATTCTTAAAAAACTGGAACAAATTTGACTCCCAAGTCCTGAGGAAAAATGCCTCTTTTTATGTAGTGTTTCCTGGCCTCAGTACAAACTCCCAGATCAAGAGGTATGGCCCCTCCCCAGAATCCTTTCTTATAATACTATTTTCCAGCTTGACCTCTTTTGCCAGGACTCCTCCAAATGGTCAGAGATCCCACGTATGCAAGCCTTCATGGCATTGTCTCCAAAATCCCAGCCTCCACAAAAGTTGTAGAATGTGTTTTGCTCAGTTTCACAGCCCATCTGACACCACAGACACTCTAGATAATTCCTCTTTTATCCACCTTAACTTTCCCTCCCCCTGAAGGCTCAGGGGCTCCCTTGGGCTTAAACTGCCCACTTTAGATTCTCCCACAGGTGGGGAACAAATTGACTCTTAGTGGACACAGATGCAACATATTCAACATTAAAGATAATTTAAGTTTGTTGGGGCACCAGGGTAGCTCAGTCAGCTGAGTGTCCAACTCTTGATTTCAGCTCAGGTCATGATCTCACAGTTGGAGGATCGTTCCCCGAGTTGGGCTCTGTGCTGAGTATGGAGCCTGCTTGGGATTCTTTCTCTTTCCCTGCTTGCATACACATGCTCGTCTCGCTCTCCCTCTCTCTCTCTTTCAAAATAAATGAATAAACATTAAAAAATAAAATAAAGGGGTGCCTGGGTGGCTCAGTTGGTTAAGCATCCAACTTCGGCTGTCATGATCTCACCGTTTGTGAGTTCAAGCCGCATGTTGGGTTCCATGCTTATAGCTCAGAGCCTGGATCCTGCTTCATATTCTGTGTCTCCTTCTCTCTCTGCCTCGCCCCTGCTTGTGCTCTCTCTCTCTGTCTCAAAAATAAACATTAAAAAAAATAAAAATAAAATAAAATAATAAAAAAATAAAATAAAAATATACAATTTAAGTTTGTTGAGGTAATTAAAATAGACATGTTTCTAGAGTTATCCACATCAAATATAAAACGTTTATTCTACCAAGGTTTACTAAAGGACAAAAAACTTGTGTTATTTCTGCTGCAATTTGTCAGCAAAAGAAGGCTTAAAATGATGATTTATTTTGTCTGTCTCATTAAGTTCTCACGGGTAATTGTTAAGATAGCTTTAAAAATCTTTGGTAACCTGAAACTTTGAAGTTTCCCTAAGCTAAATGATAAATCATGTTGAATTCATTGACTATCTAAGTCTTTTCCAAATAAAATACTGAAACATGAATTACTAAATATAATTCATCATAATTGATCTGCTTTTGACTTCTTACTGCCGAGACACTAAAGATACTTGGGTCTGATGGAAAACATGCTTTGTGTCTTATTAAAAGTTTGTACTATGAAAATGCATGTTCCTAAAACTTATGAAATGTATTCATAAATTTGCCATATAAAGAATCCTGGTGAGGAAAGAAAGAAAGAAAGAAAGAGAAAGAAAGAAAGAGAAAAAGAAAAAGAAAGAAAGAAAGAAAAAGAAAGAAAGGAAGAAAGAAGAAAGAAAAAGAATGTCGGTGTTAGTATGTAGTTTTCACTGGAGACTAAGGTTTCTAAGAGTTAAAATTCTGCTAAATGTAATTAAGACTGATAGAAATAAGGAAAGCAACTCTGTAGGAAAGTAAGAGATGTGCAAGAAACGGAATAAGAAATGAGAATACATTTTTGTTGAGGTAGTACAAAGAAATTTTTATCCTAAAATGAAACTATTTATTTAGAGAGAAAAGGCTTAAGACAAAATATGAATGCAAAAGAAAGTTGTAGAAGGTTTATGAAGGGAAAGCTTTAGAAAATAATTTTATGTATAGTTAGGACCATGCATTTGAAATGAATTTGAAATTCACTTGAAATGAATGGGTACTAAAAGTACAATGATATTAGATAGAATTCTGCTCTACTCTCTTAAAAAGGACAAAGTTTTCTTGGGCTATTGGTCTGCTCTTGATAAGAAAGTGTAAACAAAGGTTCTTTTTTTCTTTATCTTCCCAGAAAACCAGTTTCTATTATATATATATATATATATATATATATATATATATTTTTTTTTTTTTTTTTTTTACTTATTTATTTTTGAAAGAAAGAGAGAACGAGCTGAGGAAGGGCAGAGAGACAAGGAGATACAGAATCTGAAGCAGGCTCCAGGCTCTGGACTGTCAGCACAGAGCCCGACTGGGGCTTAAATTCATGAACTATGAGATCATGACCTGAGCCGAAGTCGGATGTTCAACTGCCTGAGCCACCCAGGCACCCCTAGGCTTATATACTTGATATGTTAAGTTACTTGGGAAGTTCTGTCAAATAAATAATGATAAGCCTTAGGCTGTATTGTGTGAGTAAATGTCATAACTGTTGCAAAAAATATAGAAAATTTATATGTATGTAGTTTTAATATGTCTTGATATAAGTTCATCACTTGATAATCTGATTATTGAAGTGTTATGAACCACAGAAACAACCGGATTCCCTGTCAGATACATTATAATGAACTCTCATATCACATCTTTAACCATGACTATTTTTGAGTCTTTTGTCATTTATAGTTATCGTCCTGATGCTCTTGCAGAATGAGTTTTGCCCACAAGAAGATTCATGAAAAGGACTTTTGGCAAATACAGTTTTTTGATATCTTTAAAATCATGAAACTAAAGAATTTCCAGGACTAACAGAAAAGGCTGCATCCAAACAACTAGAATTAGTAATTTGGCACTGAATGAATTGAGGAAGATGATTATAATTTTTGTGACTCTTATTTAAAATATTGCTGGTTCTCTAATGTTTGCTCTTCTAGATTTGAGAAAGTTTTCTCTTAAAATATCTATGACTTACAGAAATGTGACAAAGTATTCCTTTCTGAACAAAGTTAAACATTCAACTTTTCTCCCTATCTGAACCCTCTGAAATTCAGAAACCTTCAGTGAGTATTCTTATAATTATTTGCATAAGTTCAATGAGAATCTGTTCTTATAACAGGACATCACCAGAAACATTGATTATTTTACCAAGGCTTTGACTGGAATGTCCTATTTGAGAAAGACATGCATCGACTCAGATATGACCAAACAGCTTTAAGAAACTAAGGTTGACTTAATGGAGCCAACGAAGCACCTTGAAAATGTTAGCCTGATACCTTGCTTACAGAGTTCCAAGCAACCTTACCAGGTGAATAAAGAATGTCACTTACCGGAAGGTGCAGGAAATCTCAAGATATTTTGGGGACCTTTAGAGGAGGAATTCACCCAAATCTACAGGTATTGCAGGCAAGTCTGATGCCAAGTATTTGGCTTGCCTTTTGGCCTCGAGAATGTATTAAAAGTTCAATCTAGAGATTCCTTATGAAAAGTTTCAACAAAACAAGTTTTAAAGAATCTATATGGGGGGCGCCTGGGTGGCTTAGTCGGTTAAGCGTCCGACTTCAACTCAGGTCACGATCTCACAGTCTGTGAGTTCGAGCCCCGCGTCAGGCTCTGGGCTGATGGCTCAGAGCCTGGAGCCTGCTTCGGATTCTGTGTCTCCCTCTCTCTCTGCCCATCCCCCATTCATGCTCTCTCTCTGTCTCAAAAATAAATAAACGTTAAAAAAATTTTTTTTAAAGTATCTATATGGTCAATCACTATTCTTGCTGAGCTTATGTAAACAATTAGGCCAAATTTGTTAAAAATGGACTTGTTTTTCAATGAATTAGTCTTGATTTGGCTATCATTGGAAATTAGGGTGATTTTAGAGAGAAAAATTATGTTTCATAATTTGTGGATTTAAATTCCAGTTTTGATTATCTTTGAATGCTTGTTGTCAAGCTAGACAACTTGAGGTATACTTCAGAGAAATTGCCACAATAGCTCATGTATGGACTATCTTCATGCTTGTTACTCTGTGGGGATAATAACAAGACCCCATAAGCATATGATTCTTTAGACAGCTGGAAAATGGGATGGATTCCCCAACAATTGTGTAACTCAATTATCACCTTGACCAATTCTGGGTGGCTGGGATGACCAAATCAATCCTTAAAAGCTGGAGCATACCCCATTCCATGGGATTAACTAGGGACTTAATGGAAATACTGGATGGCCCCACATTCTTTCTTATTGGATTGGTTGATACACTTGGGGATATCCTTATCTCCTGGGACAGGTCATCTCCCACTTGCCAATGATTCCTCATAACTGGAATATTGTTAAGACTAGACATCAAAGAGGGCTTCTTTATGGCTTTATCCCTTAGCTGTATTTGTCCTAAAAGCCACATCTATTGATGTAAAATTGCAAGTAGAGGCTTTAGCCAAGCATACAGCAGACACCTTTAACTAAGCCCAACACATAGTCACCCACAAATTCAAAAGGTGGCCCTCCAAAACCAGCCTTTGATATCCTGACTGCAGCTCAAGGAGAAACCTATACTTTATTAAAACAGAATGTTATGTATATATTCCAGATTACCACAAAAATGTGACAGGGTTACCAGAAGAAATGAATACTCAAATTGACACTTTAAAGGATCCCTTCCTCTCCTTTAATGATTGGTTAAACTCCTGGACTGGAGGAGAATTTTGGACAACTATCAAAGATCTTTTGGGACTCCTGGGTGGCTTAGTCTGCTAAGGGTCCAGCTCTTGACTTCAGCTCAGGTCATGATCTCATGGTTCATGGGATTGAGCCCTATGTCAGGCTGTGTGCTGACAGCACTGAGCCTGCTTGGGATTCTCTCTCTCTCTCTCTCTCTTTCTCTCTCTCTCTCTGCTCCTCCCATGCTCTTGTTCTACCTCTCTCTCCAAATAAATAAACTTTAAAAAAATGAAATTTAAAAAAATATCTTTTATTGGTGTCTGGGTGGCTCAGTCGAGTGAGTATTCAACTTTGGCTTAGATCATGATCTCATGGCTTGTGAGTTTGAGCCCCACATTGGGATTGTTGCTGTCAGTGCAGAGCCTGCTTCAGATCCTCTGTCCCTCTCTCTCTGCTCTTCCCCTGTGTGTGCTCTCTCAAAAATAAATTTAAAAAAATACATTTTTTAAAAAAAGCTCTTTTATTCAGGTTGCTATTTCTCATAATAATAATAATAATTTTATTTTGTTGTTTTATCTGATGTCTCTCTGTCTGATGCCAAGATTCCTTCACTGCTATTAACTTCAAGCCAACAGATGATCCTTTCTATTCAGGGAAATTCATATTTGTTGTCTACCTTGGATTCAGTGCTCTGCCTTTCAGTTTCTACATATAAATTCCCACTGACTAATGTTGACCCACAGGTGAGAACATCTCCACACCTCTCATTCAGCAGGAAGAAGCTACTGAAGATGAGACCTCCACCCAAATGCCAAGGATTTGTTGTTGGTTTGTCAGGTGGGGGATTTATAGGCTGCTTTGAGGAAATGGCTTAAGCAATGGAAACTTGAGCAAGGCAAAAGGGCCCACAGCAACCACCCAGCCAAGTACAAGCAGGCTCATTAAGCCACCCACCTCAAATTGGCCGTAGGCCCCAACTGACCAATGGGCTACTTACAACCAGTTACCAAAAAAGGGGAAATTCCATACAATCCCAGACTTCCTCACTCCACCCTACAACTATAGCCCCTCACCACTGCTTCATCCAGACAGTCTCTCCTTTGCTGTCTTGTTCTCTGCTTCCTTGCAGTGTATTCAATAAACTTCTATCTCCTTTGTTCTGCCTCAGGTGAATTCTTTCACCTCCAGCCCCTATCCAATCGGAATGCACCACACTGTGTGAATTAAGCAATAGACATTTATTTCTCACAGTTCTGGAGGCTGGAAATCTGAGATCAAAGGGATGAGAAATTCAGTTTCTGGTGAGAGCTGTCTTCCTGGTTCTTCCAGATAACCACCTTCTCTTTCTCACTGTGTGTTCACATGGCAAAGAGAGGGAGAAGAAGCAAGATTTCTGTTATCTAATCTTAAATAGGCATTAATCCTATTTTGAGGGCCCCACTCTCATGACCTCATCTAAACCTAATTACCTCCCAAAGGCCTTACCTCCAAATACCATCACATTGGGGGTAGGGCTTCAAATTTTGTCCAACACAAGCCTCCAGTCCATAATATGTACCCCTTGATATGTATGTATTATGTAATGAGAAGGGTACTTTTTATCTATGGCATTCTTTCCCCAAATCAATAATCCAATCTAATCTATGAGAAAACATCAGACAAACCCAAATTGAGAGACAGGCTACAAAATCTCTGACAAGTACTCCTCAAAAGTATCAAGGTCATGAAGAACAAATAATAAAGATTGATAAAATTGTTACAGACCATGTTATAGACCTGGCAACTAAAGGCGGTACCTGGATTATAGGAACAGAAAAAGGACATCATGAAAAACCTGGTGAAATCTGAATAAAGTATGTTGATTACTTAATAGCATTGTATTGATGTTAATGTATTATTTTTGACAGACCTAAAAAGGTTAGGTAAGACATTAACATCAGGGGAAACTGGATAAAGGCTATACTATTTTGCAACTTTCTGTAATTAAAAAATCATTCCCCCCAAAATTTATTTAAACATCTTTGTTATTTGAAGATAGCTGGGACTTAAAAAGCCAAAATCTCTGAGAAAAGTGCATTGAAGTGAGCTTGGCCTTATGCCCAGTTTCCCTTTGAAGCATTAGCCATAGGGCTAATAAGTGCCATAGGGCTGAGAAGCTCAGAAGCCTTCCCACTGGGTCTTTGATGATTCATAAGCAGTGTTGAGCCTGAAGTCTTGGGAACTGAGCAGGTTCTCAGCAGTCCCACATGACTGGGAATAACAAAGCTGAAGTCCAGGGCTCACCAAAGAGTTGCAAGGACCTCAGAACTCCAACTGGTATCCCAGAACAGCTACACCTGAGGAATGAAGGTGAAATGGAAATAGTCTGATCCTTCTATAGACTAAAACTTGGTTTCAAACCAACTCAGGCTCAGACTGGACTAAGGTGATCTGCACTTATTCAAACTGCTTCAAGAGGCAGAAGTAAATCCTCTCTGGAGAAAATAACATCATGAGAGTTTCAAATTATTTCTACAGTTTTTTATACACAAAGACTGGCATTCAGTAAAAAGATCTAAGTGATGTGGGATATGGTGAAAAAGCTAAACATATACAGAATTGGAATTTCAGAATGAGAGAAAAAGGAGAATGGAAAAGCAGTTCTATTTGAAGAGAATATGGCTGAGTGGTAAAAGATATCAAATCTTGGGGCGCCTGGGCGGCTCAGTCAGTTAAGCATCTGACTGCGGCTCAGGTCATGATCTTGTGGTTTGTGAGTTCGAGCCCTATGTCGGGCTCTGTGCTGACAGCTCAGAGCCTGGAACCTGCTTTAGATTCTGTTCTCCTTCTCTCTCTGCCCCTCCCCAACTTGTGCTCTGTCTCTATCAAAAATAAATAAATGTAAAAAAATTTTTTTAAAAATATCAAGTCTTTGGGGCGCCTGGGTGGCACAGTCGGTTAAGCGTCCGACTTCAGCCAGGTCACGATCTCGCGGTCCGTGAGTTCGAGTCCCGCGTCGGGCTCTGGGCTGATGGCTCGGAGCCTGGAGCCTGTTTCCGATTCTGTGTCTCCCTCTCTCTCTGCCCCTCCCCCGTTCATGCTCTGTCTCTCTCTGTCCCAAAAATAAATAAAAAACGTTGAAAAAAAAATTTATAAAAAAAAAAAAAAATATCAAGTCTTTGATATCTTAGATTCAAAAAGCTTTTTGAGTGTCAAGAAGAATAAATATAAAGAAAAACACATCTGGTTACACCATACTAAAACTGCTGAAACTCAAAGACAAAGAACACTCTTGAAAAACAACCAGAGGGAAAAAGACACCTACTTTCAAAAGCACAATGATAAGATTGGCAGTTTTTCAACAGAAATTATGAAAGCCTGGAGGACAATTCAACAGAATCTTTACGGAGCTCAAACAAAATAATTCCCAACCTAGTCTTCTATTTTCAATGAATATATCCTTCCAAAATGAAGGTAAAATAAAAATATTTCCAAACAAAAACTGAGAATGCATTTCTAGCAGATGAGAATGAAAGAAATGTTAATGAGAGCTACATTAAGATTAACAGCTGACTTGTCATCAGAAACCACGAAGGCTAGGGACATCTGGGTGACTCAGTCCATTAAGTGTCCGACTTCAGCTCAGGTCATGAGTGAGTTTGAGGCCCGCGTTGGGCTCTGTGCTGACAGCTGCAGAGCCTGGAGCCCATTTTGGATTCTGTGTCTCCCTCTCTCTCTGTCCCTCCCAGGCTCATGCTCTGTCTCTCACTTCTTCAAAAATAAATAAACATTAAAAAAATATTTAAAAAAAAAGAAACCACAAAGGCTAGAATGCAGTGTAATGATATATTCAATATGCTGGGGGTTGAGGGAGATTATCAACCAAGAATTCTATATCCAGCAAAAGTATGCTTCAAAAATTTAGACATTCACAGAAAATTAATCTCTAGGAGACCTTATCTTTAAGAAATACTAATAAGAATGCTTCAAGCTGAAATGAAAGAACATTAGACAATAACTTGGATACACCCAAAGAAAGAGTACCATTGAGAGGAGCCTGGGTGGCTCAGTTGGTTAAGCGTCCAACTTCGGCTCATGTTGACTTTGGCTCAGGTCATGATCTTGGGGTTCGTGGGTTAAGCCCCACATCAGGCTATGTGTTGACAGCTCAGAGCCTGGAGCCTGCTTCAGATTCTGTGTCTCCTTCTCTCTCTGCCTCTCTCTCTCTGCCCCTTCTTCCCACTCACACTCTGTCTCTCTCTCTCTCTCAAAAATAAACGTTTTTAAAAAATTTTAAAAGGGGCACTCAGGTGGCTCAGTTGGTTAAGCATCCAACTTCGGCTCAGGTCATGATCTTGCAGTTTGTGAGTTCCAGCCGTGTCAGCTCTGTGCTGACAGCTCAGAGCCTGGAGCCTGCTTCTGATTCTGTGTCTCCATATCTCTCTGCTCCTCCCTTTTTCATGCTCTCTCTCTCTCTCTCTCTTTCTCTCAAAAATAAACTTAAAAAATTGTTTTTAAAAAGAAAGAGTATCCTTGAAAGTAACTACGTAAATAAATACAAGACAGTATAAATGCATTTTTGTTTGTAATTCTTTTCTGCTCTGTTCTGTTTTTAAAAAGACAACGATATAAAACAATAATTATAAAACTCTGTTAATGGGCTTATAATGTACAAAGATGTAATTTGTACGATAATAAAAGCACAAAGCAAGAGCAAAGGGATGAAGCTATATTGGAGCTAAGTTTTTATACAAAATTGAAATGAAGTTGATGTTAATACAAACTAGATTATTTTATTTTTTAAGTTTATTTATTTTGAGAGAGAGAGAGAGAGAGAGAGAGAGAGAGACAGCCAGTGGGGGGGGGGGGGGAGGGTGCAGAGAGGGAGGGAGGGAGAGAGAGAATCCCAAACAGACCCTGCACTGTCAGTGCAAAGCCTGACACAGGGCTTGAACTCACAAACTGAGATCATGACCCAATCTAAGCCAAAGTCAAGGGTCCAACGTTCAACTGATTGAGCCACCCAGGTACCCCTAAACTAGATTGCTTTAAATTAAGATGTTAATTGCAATCCTCGGAGAAACCAGAAGAAGAAGAAGAAGGGGTGGGGGAGAGGGAGAAGTAGAAGGATGAGAAGGTGATGGAGAAAAAGGAGGAGGAGGAGGAGAGGAAGAAGAGGAAGAAGAAGAAAAGAAGAAGAAGAAGAAGAAGAAGAAGAAGAAGAAGAAGAAAGAGGAGGAGGAGGAGAAGGAGAAGGAGAAGAAGAAGAAGAAGAAGAAGGGGAAGGGGAAGAAGATGAAGACAAAGAAGAGGAAGAAGAAGGGGAGGAAAAGGAGGAAGAGAAGGAAGAGGAAGGGGAAGAGAATTAAGCTAATATACTATAAAATATCAATTTAATGTAAAAGGAAACAGTAATCCCAAAGTAGCAGAACAAAAAATATATAAGATATGTAGAAAACAAATAGCAAAATGGTGGGCATAAATCCTACCTTATTAATAGTTACATAAAATGTAAGCAAAAGGAACAGACTTTAACCAAAAGGAACAGATCGGAAAAATGGATTTTTCAATGATCCAACACTGTGCTGTATACAAGAGACACATTTTAGACTCAAAGATGCAATAGGTTAAAAAATAAAAGAATGGAAAAAGATATACCATTTAAATATTAACCAAAGACTGCTAAAGTGGCTATACTAATATCAGACAAAATAAACATTAAGACAAAAATTTTTACCATAGACTAAGAAAGGCATCTTGGAATGATGAAAGAATCAATCCATCAGGAAGATCTAACAATTGTAAGCATGAATATATGTGACAACAGAGCTCACAAATACATAAAATACAGGAGAAAATACATAAAATAGCATAAAGAGAGGGGCAAGGTAAATGGAGTTAAAATCTTCTAAGGACCTTCCACCATCAAGAAATATAAAAGTACTAATTTATATTAGATTGTAATAGTCAAGGATGCATATTGTAGTCTCTAGGGTAACTAACGAATAAAAGAAAATATAACTAACAAAGTAATAGAAATGGAAAATTGTTGGGAAAAAACCAAACAATTCAGGAGAAGAGAAGAAAAAGAAGAATGAACATTAAACCAGTCAGTTGCAGATTGAATGGTAGAGTTAAAATTTCAATATATTACACTTAATATAGTGCAAATAGACTAAAAAATAATTAAAAGATAAAAATTGTTCCTTGGGATTTTTAAAGCTGTATGTTGTTTATAAGAGATTATTTTATGTAAAGATACAGAAAAGTTGGATATAAGAGAATGAGAAAAAATACAAACATTAACATTAACCAAAAAGAAACATTAACCAAAAAGAAACATTAACCGAAAGGAAACTGGAGAGGCTATTCTAATATCAGACAAAGTAGACTATAAGCCAGGAGCATTATCAGAAATAAAGAGAGATGTTTCATGGTAATAAAAGAATCTATCCACTAGCACTATAAAAACTCTAAATCCAAAAGTACCTAACAACATCTCCTCTAATAATACAAAGTAAAAGCCATAGAATTAAAAGGAGAAATAAATTCACATCATACCAGGAGATTTTAACACAATTTTCTCCGGACTAATAAACAGACTAAAAATCAATAGATATAACAACTCAAAGAACATGATTAATGCATCTCACTCAATGAACACATACGGAACATTACACTCAACAACTGCATAATATACATTCTTTTCAAGTATACATGGAAAAAAATTTTAAGTGAAAGTATGTTTGGCCATAAATCAAGTCTCAATAAATTTCAGAGAATTAAAATCACATGGGGTGTGTATCTCTGACTACACTGAAAATAAGCTAGATATTAATTACAGAAGGAAAACAAGAAAGGTCCCTAAGAGTTTACAATTTAAGCAGCATACTTATCAATAACCCATGGATCAGAAAAGAAATTACAAGAGAAATTAGAAAATATTTTTTAGGTTTATTTATTGAGAGAGAGAGAAAGAGAGCACAAATGGAAGGAACAGAGAGAGAGAGAATCCCAAGTAGCCTCCGCACTGTCAGTGCACAGCCCAATGCCGGGCTTGAACTCACGAACCGAACCATGAGATGATGACCTGAGCTGAAATCAAGAGTCAGACACTTAACCAACTGAGCCACCCAGGCACCTCTGGAAAATATTTTGAAGGAAATTATAAAAACAACATATTAATACTTCTGGGCTGCTGTTTAGGCCATGGTTAGAGAAAACAGTGTAGCCCCAAATGTATGTATTAGAAAAAAAAGCTTAAAATCAACTAAGTATTCCAGAGCAAGTAGTTAGAAAACATCAAATTAGATGCAAGGAAAGTGGAGGGAAGTAATGGTAAAAGTAACAACAGAGATTAATAAAGTTGAAAACAAATCTGCAATAAAGAACATCAAATAATTTACATTTGGGATGCCTGGCATCTGAGTCATTAGAGCATGTGGCTCTTGATCCCGGGGTTGTGAGTTCAAGCCCCACACCGGAGGTAGAGTTTACATAAGAAAACATTTTTAAATTACATTTACAAGTCCCCTAGCAAAGCTGATTTAGAATAAAAATAGGAAAGACACAAAATACTGATACCAGGAACAAATTGGAGCATTATTACAGATCTCACCTATTAGAAAGATAGTAGAAGAACATTATAAACAATATGGCAATGAATTTGAAAATTTAAATAAAATAGACAAATTTCTAGAAAAACACAATTTACAAAAATTGACAAGAGGTAAACAAACATATATATAAAGTATCTTAACTATATTGAAGAAATCAAATCTGTAGTTAAAAACCTTCCTACAATAAAAATTGTTAAGCCCAGGTGGCTTCCTTGGTGAATATAAAGGATTTAAAGAAGAAACAACACCAATCATAAACTCTTTCAGAAAATAATTGGAGACACATTTTCCATCTTGTATTATGAGATTATGTAAACTTAATCCCAAAATCTGACAAGGACATTACAGCAAAGGAAAATTAATTACCCACAGAACTTTCTCAGAAACATAGATGGAAAAAAAAAACCTAAAAAAATAAAATAGCAAATCAAATTCAGTAACATATGAAAAGGGTAACATACCAAAGCAAAGTTGGGTTTATACCAGGAACAAAAGGTAGGGCTAACAGCTAAAAATCAGTCATTGTCATGGCACTTGGGTGGCTCAGTCAGTTGAATGTCCAACTTCGGCTCATGTCATGGTCTCATGATTGGTGGGTTTGAGTCCCAAGTCAGGCTTTGTGATGGCAGCACAGAGACTGCTTCAGATTCTCTGTCTCCCTCATTCTCTGCCTCTCCACCATGTGCGCTCTCTCTCTCTCACAAAAATAAACATTAAAAAAAATCTTAAATAAAATCAATAAAATCACTGTAACTCAGTATATCAGTAAAATTAAGAAGAAAAGTGCATAAAACATCAATAGATACAGAGAAAGCATTTGCAAAATTCAATCCCATTCACAATAAACAGCAAACTTTATTTTTTTACATCTTAAAAATAATTTTAGACTTCAAAAAAAGTTGCAAAAATAGTGCAGAGTTCCCATATACTCTTAAGTTAACTACCTGTATCTTATGGTAACCTTACATAACCATAGTGCAAATCAGGAAATTAATGTTAATACAATATGATTAATTAATTTATAGACCTTATTAACATTTTGCTAGTTTTCCCATTAATGTCCTTTTCTGATTCAGGATCCAATCCAAGATCCTGCTTTTTCTTTACTTGTCATGTCCTCTGAGTTTCCTCCAAGTTGAGAAAATTCCTTGATTGTTATTTTTCCTGACCTTAACACTTCCAAAGAGTATTACAAAATGATGCTATGCCAGAAGGTAACTTTCCTAATCTGACAAAGAATATATGTGTTTTAAATCTATAGCACACTTACACCCAAGAGGACGGTTATAATCAAAAAAGTGGGAAATAACAAGTGTTGATAAAGACATGGAGAAATTGGAACCCTCATATATTGCTGGTGGGATGTAAAATGTTTCAACCACAGTGGAAAGTAGGTTGGTGATTCCCCAAACACATACACACCAGTTTGGTGGTTAAACACAGAATTAGTATGTGGCCCAGTAATTCCAGTCCTATGTATATACCAAAAAGAATTGAAAACAGAGACTCAAACAAATCCTTTGAATGAATGTCCATAGCAGTGCTGTTCATAATAGCCAAAAAATTGAAGACAACTCGAATGTCCATCAACAGATGACTGTCCATCAACATTGTGGTATATGTACACAATGGAACATTATTTCACATAAAAAGAAATGAAGGGCCAAGACATACTACATGGCTATATCTTGAAAATGTCACACTAAGAGAAAGAAGTCAAAAACAAAAGATAACATTGTATGATTTTATTTAGTATATGAAATATTTACAACAGGCAAACCCAGGGGCTCCTGGTGGCTCAGTTGGTTAAACTTCTGGCTCCTGATCTAAACTCAGGTCATGATCTCACAGTTTGTGAGTTTGAACCCCACTTCGGGCTCTGCACTGACAGTGTGGAGCCTGCTTGGGATTCTCTTTCTCCCTCTCTCTCTGCCCCTCCCCTGCTCATGCATTATCTCTTTCAAAATAAATAAACTTAAAAAAAAAACAGGTAAATCCATAGAAACAGAAAGTAGATTGATAATTGCCAGAAACAAGGGTTTGGGGGGAATGGGGAGTAATTGCTTAATGGGGACAAAACTTTATTTTGTAGTCTTGGAAATGTTTTAGAAGTAGATAGAAGAGGTGGTTGCAAAACATTGTGAGTTACTAAATGCCACTAAATTGTTCTGTTGAAAGTAGTTAATTTTATGTTATGTGAATTTCATCTCAAAATTTAAAATTCTATGGCAAACATCATACTTAATGGTGAAATGTTAAAAATGTTCCATTGAGAAGAAAGATGCCCATTATCACCACTTCTATTTAACACTGTAGTAGAGGTCTTAGCCAGTGCAATAGTTATAAATAAGAAAAGGAAGGGGAAGAAGAAGAAAAAGAAGGGGTCAAGGAGCTGGTGGCGAGAAGGAAGGGAGAAATAAAATGTAAAAATCAGTAAGGGAGAAGTAAAAATTGTCATAATGCATAGACAGCATTATTATATACCTAGAAGATCTAAACTAATCTACAGATAAACTATTACAATCTATGAGTGAATTTAGATACAAGGTCAAAAAATTTTTAAATCCATTGCATTTCTAATTAGAAATTGAAGAAAAAGTCAAATACCATCAAGGATGTAAAAGTAAAGGAATAAAGATAACAAAACTGTGCAGAACCTTTACACAAAAAATTACAAAACTTTATTAAGGAATATTAAAGAAGGTTTACAAAAATGAAAGGATATCTTAGGTTCATGAATTGAAATACTCATTATTTTTAAGAGATCAGTTCTCCCTAACTTGATCTATAGATTTAGTGCAATCACAATTAAAAATCCCAGCAGTTTTTGGGGCGCCTGGGTGGCTCAGTCGGTTAAGCATCCGACTTCAGCACAGGTCATGATCTCATGTTTGTGAGTTCAAGCCCCGCATTGGGCTCTGTATTGATATCTCAGAGTCTGGAGCCTGCTTCAGATTCCACGTCTCCTCCTCTCTATGCCCTTCCCAAGCTCAGTCTCTCTCTGTCTCTCAATAATAAATAAATGTTAAATAAATTTTTTTTTAACACCAGCAGTTTTTGGTTTTGGGGTTGGTTCTTTGTTTTGTATTTTAGGGTCAGAGGGTGAAATTGGCAAACCAATTCTAGAATTTATAGAAAATACAAAAGGCCAGAAATAGCTAAGACCATAAGAATGCAGCTGGAAGACTCAGACTATATATAAGAAGATAGTATTGTACTGATACAAGATGTGAAAGGAATGTCCAGAAGCAGGCCACACATTTATAGATGATTAGAACAAGGTGACACTGCAGTACAGTCAGGGAAAGAGGAGCCTTTTCAGTAAATGGAGCTGGGTCAACTGAATATCCATTCAGGAAAAAAAAATGCATCTTGGCTCCTAACTTAATACCATGCATAAAAATAAAATCCACATAGATTGTAGATCTAAATCTGAAAGATGAAACAATACAGCTTCTAGAAATTGGAATAAGAAAATATATTCATGTCCTTATATCAGGCAAAATTTCTTTTTTTATAATGTTTGTTTGTTTGTTTGTTTTGAGACGGGGGGAGCAGAGAGAGAGGGAGAGAGAGAATCTCAAGCAGACTCCATGCTGTCAGCACAGAGCCCCACATGGGGCTTGATCTCACAATCTGTGGGATCATGAGCTGAGCTAAAATCAAAGGCAACTAACAGAATGGGAGAAGATATTTCAAATGACATATCAGATGAAGGGTTAGTATCCAAAATCTATAAAGAACTTACCAAACTCAAGACCCAGAAAACAAATAATCCAGTGAAGAAATGGGCAGAAGACATGAATAGACACTTTTCCACAGAAGACATCCAGATGGCTAACAGACACATGAAAAGATGCTCAACATCACTCATCATCAGAGAAATATAAATCAAAACCACACTGAGATACCACCTCACACCTGTCAGAATGGCTAACATGAACAAGTCAGGTAACAACAGATGTTGGTGAGGATATGGAGAAAAGGGAACCCTTTTGCACTGTTGGTGGGAATGCAAACTGGTGCAGCCACTCTGGAAAATAGTATGAAGTTTCCTCAAAAAATTAAAAGTAGAACTACCCTATGACCCAGCAATTGCACTAGTAGGTACTTATCCAAAGGATACAGGAGTGCTGTTTATAGCAGCACTATCAACAATAGGCAAATTATGGAAAGAGCCCAAATGTCCATTGACTGATGAATGAATAAAGATGTGTATATATACACAATTGAATATTACTCAGTGATGAAAAAGAATGAAATCTTGCCATTTCCAACAATGTGGATGGAACTAGAGTGTATTATGCTAAGCGAAATAAGTCAGAGAAAGACAAACATCATATGATTTCACTCATATGTGGAATTAGAGAAACTGAACACATGAACATAGGGGAAGGGAAGGAAAAATAAGATAAAAACAGAGAGGGAGGCAAACCATAAAAGACTCTTAAATACAGAGAACAAATTGAGGGTTGCTGGAGAGGGGAGTGAGGGAAGGAACAGGCTAAATGGGTGATGGACATTAGGAAGGGCTCTTTTCGGGATGAGCACTTGGTGTCATATGTAAGAGATGAATCACTGGGTTCTACTCCTGAAACCAAGACGACACTGTATGTTAGCTAAATTGGATTTAAATTACGAAAAAAAAAAAAAAAGAGTTGGACACTTAACTGACCAACCCACCCAGCTGCTCCCAGGCAAAATTTCTTAAACAGGACACAAAGAAGCACTAACCACAAAATAATAACAGACAAATTAGACTATATTAAATTTCATAACTTCTGTTTATCAAACAACACCATTAAGAGAGTTATGGAATAAGAAAAGATTTTTGCAATACATATAACTGACACAGGTCTAGTATCCAAAATACACAAAGAACTGAAAATTTGTTCGAAATGATTAAGAATCCAACAGAAAACAGAAAAAAAAAAAAAGCAAATGTCTAGACCTTAAAAGAGGATCTCCAAATGGGCAGGAAACTTGTAAAAAAAAGTGTTTATTCTCAATAGTCATCAGGGAAACACAAAACTACAGTAATTTACTGCACACCCACCAGAATACCCCAAATGCCATACCATGTCTCAGCTTGGCAGCTCTGTGGTGGAATTGAGACTCTCAGGCACTGTTGGTGAGGGTGTAAACTGGTACAACCACTTTGGAAAATGCTTTGGTACTATGTATAAAAAGTGAATATAAGGACATCCAATAACTAGCTAGGTATATATACAATGAAATGTGCACATAGGCACCCAAGGTCATGTATGAGAATATGTATAGTGGCATTGCTTTTAAAAGACAAAAAATGGGATGGGGTGCCTGGGTGGCTCAGTCAGGTGAG